>NC_071530.1:111844395-113110466 GCF_026979565.1 Vidua chalybeata | reverse complement strand
TGACAAAGTACAGCTTGACAAATCAGTGATAACCTACATGTGAGCCTATGTATGAATGCACACAAGGATAAGAGAGAAATAGAAACTTTTAAAGACAAAGGTGAAATCGGCATGACATGAATGTTACAAAGGCATAAATACATTCTTTTTATAGTACTAGAATTCCTGTTTTCCACTATCAAATCCTTAGCAAACCATGTGTACTTGAAAACTGCCACTTGTGAATTTATTTTTCTGGTTTTATTTAAATTTTTCATTTTAAGCACTGTAAGGTAGAAAAGGGGAGGAATTTCTGATATATTATAGAACTTTAAACTGGTTCCTGCAAATGAATAGATTCCAATTAAAGCTCAAAACCAGCAGTTTAAAGGACCATCAGCAAAAGCAAGAGCTGAAAAAATCTCTGCCTGGAGAAAGGAGAGCAATTTGAATTTCGTAGGAAATAAGTGACAACTCTGTCAACTTCCTGTAATCAGAATGGTGTCAGGAATGATTTTACTAAAGTTGAATCTTATGTATTTTTTAAAAAAAATTATGGGACCTCTAGAGAAAGTCTGGATGGGTGACAGCTCATGTACAGAAAAAGATACAACAAGGATGAGCTAATGCATCAGTCTTTCATAGAGGAGAAATTTTCTAACATGACCAGTGTGCTCCCAGGAAGATCTGTGGGCCTCCTGTCCCAGCTTTGATGCAGCAAAGTTGTTTTTTGTTTTGTTTTGTTTTTTGATTTACTGCTGTAAACTGTGGTGGTTCTGTTAGGTGGGATTCTTGTGCTCTCACTTCCCAGAGTAGATATGCAGGTGGCAGAGGGCAGCAGTATTCCCACACTGGTTTTGACTGTGTTCTGCTGACATCTCAGTTTGATTCTCTTTTCCAGTTGTGCTGAAAAACCAACTTGTTGATAAGTGTTAGGCCAGTCCACAATGTGGGACATGCAATATTATGTTATTAGAAAAAGACAGTGAGCAATGAATTTACCATATTGTCATGTCCTCTCTTAACTTGAGGTTAGTCAAATCTTGACAATATTCAGACAAATTACAGGATTAAGGCTGAAGAAATGCCATTCGCAAATATGAACTAAGTAACTGTATTTCCTTAGAAACAAATTATGCATATTTTTGACACTGCATCCACCTCTGATATCTGTTAAATGGGCATTATTTCCAGAGGTACACTGATACTACTGTGATTCTGACCTTTATTATGACATTCATGTTATCCTTTATTCATAAATAGAGAAATAATACAGAAGCCATATTTTATTCAACTACAGCATATGCTGTAGTTGAATCCATATTCCTGGATTCTAGATCCCCCTAGCATTTTAGTCTTCAGAAGATCAAGAATATCTAGTGTTTGAGATGTATATGATGAAATTTTAACATTCCCCCTAAAATGCAGATCTCTGTATTTACATGTCCTTTATGTTTGCAATGAGGTGCTTCATGTTTGCCAAAAAGGTGCTTAGCCAAAAATGGGCTTTGTTTTGGTTTTTTTAATAAAAAGCTCAAGTTAGTCATATGCTTTCATCCAAAACAATCAGAACCTGAGCCAATTTAGTGCACATAAGATACCTTGGAAGGATGAATTTATGCTGTTGAGCTTGTAATATGTGTAACCAATAGGAGTTCTCTTCATACATGGCTTTTTTTTTCGCAAATCTTGCAGCTAAGTCAGTGAGCCAAATGCAAAATCCTACACCTGAGGGTATCGTGCAGATTTGTAATGCACCCTGGGGGTACCTAAGGTGCATAATCCATTGAGTGGATTACACAGATCCATATATAGAGTTTTTTCATCTCTGACAGATATAATATGAGCACTATTATTTGTACTACAAAAAATTTCTTAGTATAATGTGTGAGAGAGAAAAATAAAATCATGTCAAATCACTTACATGAAAAATTATTAAGAAAAGAGTGTTGAAGTTTCCAGCCTCTCTAGGGAAGTGTCATATGTTGTAACACCTGCATGCCATTGAGATTTGTACAGTGACAAAGGTTTGGCTAAGTAACTGTAGAACCAAGTGAATATTCAGATCAATATATGAGTCTATTAGGAGCTGAAAAAAAGTATATTAAACCTGCTAAAGATCTTCCTCTCTAAATTTCTGCTATTCCTACTCCTGTCTGTCATCTGAAAGTTAGGCATCTGAACTGGGTAAGACCTTTCCCAGGGAACAGCACCCCCTTTTACCACATAGAAATAGCTTCAAGAGATGAATAGCCCTTCACAGGAGCCTTTTTTCATTTCCTTTACAGACACCTGAGTAGAACTTAAACCTCAATTAAATCAAACCAATGCTCAGGACTAATATTGATAGAGGGAAGTGTGTTGCAAAATGTTATCAATGTACAGTGTGTTTCTCACAGGTTTTATGCTGATGAACTCAACATGTGTAATTGGATGTTCATACTGATGTAAGGGTTAAGGACCAAAGGCTCAGGGTTTTGTAATACAACACATGGTATAATTTTCCCTATAGCTGTTTTCCTGGATTATCAACACAGGCTACAATTTTGTTTATCTTTTCCTTAAGGCTGTTGGGTTCTGGATTTTTTTGGTTTTGTCTTACTCCTCATTCCCCTTCCCCCAAAAAGATTTTGGGATCAGTGAAAAGAAATGGGACTTGCCTGGGGCCTGGACTTTCCGTACTTGAGCTAAAATTAAATATCCGCTGGGCACAATTTGCTGAAACTGCAAGTGATTTAACATTTTGTCAATCCTCACTTTTATACTTAGAATTAAACTACAGGGTGGTGCTATTTTTTAAAACAGTTTGCTCCTCACTTCTCCCATTTTTTCTCTGTCCCTGGCAATTGATCATTGCAGTGCCTACAAATGCTCCATGGCAAAGAAGAGAAAAGCTGAAGATCAGATATCAGGTGTTCCCGTCAACAAAAGGAAGTCCCTGTTAATGAAACCCCGCCACTACAGCCCCAGCTTGGAATGCAAAGAAGAAAATGAAGACAGGACAGAGTTACAGGAAGATATCAGTGTCCTTGAAAGCAGCTCAGCTCCAGGTAGTTGCTTGAACTCCACTTGAACTTGAATTCCACAGGAAGGGAGATGATAAAAACCAGTATTTTGAAACAGGATGCAAGACAAGTTTGACTACTAGGCGAGTTGGAATGGTGCCTTTCTGTCCAGATTTAACCGTCATACTTCCATTTATTTTGTTCAATAGGATGTCCTGGGGTCTGGTAAATGCTTTGCAGGTCACACAGAGACAACTACTGCAGCAGGTCGGATATGGAGCAGCATCTGCTTCTCCACTACCTCTGTGAAAGAACAAGCTTAAGCCCACCACCATCCCACACATTTCTGAAGAGTAGATTTTCACTGGAATATATAGAGCTCTTAGGAGGGAAAAATAATGCCTAGCAAAACATTGTTGACTTTAACATTTAGCAAAGCAATTTCATGCGTACGACTGCTGTGTGTGTTCTGTTTAACACGATTATTAGACTCAGCACTTTTATACCTGTTATTCCAACACTGGTAAGCCAAACACATCCAACAATTTATAGCAGCTTCTACAATGTGTATACTGGAAAATATGGACAAGGATGGGGGAACAGAAAGATATAGCTATAGTATGTTTTGATTACTTCTCCTTTCTAATATATTTCTATATATATTCAAGTTGAACAAAAAGTCTCAAAATAAAATGTTTTTCACATATTTAAGTAGTCCTGCCAAAAAAGTTAATCAGACAAGTGAGAAGATATTAGTGGAAGATATCAGGAAGACATTGGCAGTCACCTGCACACAGCAAATGTTAAAATAAAAGGAATGTGATCGTGATCTGGCACTGGGAAATTAGTAATCATAGATAATATGTAAACTGAATGAACTTAAATGTCACTCAGTTGCTGGTTGCTATCAGAATTAAAAGATAATTTATTTTCCACTAATTTTCTTCTCATCAAATGTCTTTGAAGGACAGGGTGGTAGATTATATCATCTAGGGTCCCTTTACCCCAAAAGACTGGACCTAGATGGTTCTTTTAAGGTCCATTACAGCCTGGGCTGTCCTATTGTTTTATGATGAACTGAGATTCATTATTTATGTATTTATCCACTCTAAACTGAAATCCCTTAAAACAAAACAAATCACAGAAATTTTATACATATGATTACTATAAAACACACAGAAGAGGAAGAAGAATGTCCTTCACATTAAAGAGTCAAATCCTGATTCTACCAAAATCAGTGGAGGTCTTTGTGGCATTTCTATAACAGCAAAGTTTTCAGTCATCTGTCACTTGTAAATCTTCTAGGACGAGATTTTTCCACAGGTCTGCATCCCATTGCTGTGAAAGCCTAGAAGGTAGCTCCATCTTCAAACAGAACATTAATTAGCAAGGTGATACACAATGTCTCTGTCTTTTGGGTGATATTTTTAAGAAAAAATAATCAAAGAAAAAAATCCCATACCTCTCAGTGCCTGTTCAGGCTGCCAGGAGTGTTTCTAGCTCCGAACACCAAAAGGGAATCTTGGAATAAGAGTTCATGTACGGTTCTTATCTTAGGGTTTTGTTATTGCTTGTTTTGACTTTTTTTTTTTTTTTTTTTTTTTAGATATTTGGATTTTAGTTAAATTTTTTGTATTGATTCAGCCTAGTTCCTGACCATCCAGAGTTGCACTCAGTAACATATTTTTTCTTCCCCTTTTTCTGTTCTTGGCACATCTTGAAGAACTCAATGAAGGGAAATTGCTATGATGGGTGTAAAGGTAGACTCTGTGGCACAAACCTAAGTTATTTAACTTATTAGGTTCCCTTTTTTAAAAAGGGCAAGTGTTGGGCCAAATCCATTGATTGAAAAGTAAGGAAACCATGCCCTTCAGTCAAAACAAAAAATTCCACTTGATTTCGAAAAGATTTATTTGATACCAACATGATATATTCCAACCTGCTTGTTCAGTGATAATACAACCTACATCTTTTGCATAAATTTTACCAGCTACAAAACAAATTTCAGTGAAAGCATAAATTTGGTCTAGGTATGTATGTACTTGGGATTTCTTAGTGTAATATTGCTCACTCTATTATGAACTCATGATTCTTTTCAGTTTATCAGTTAATGATTCTGTTCCTGGATTGATGCAACTATAAACTAAGCTGAGTTTTGATTATTTTAAAAGTAAATTTACAGCCTGTAGATGTAAAAAGCAAAGCTGGGACAGCTGAACCATTAAGACTGATGCAACAACAAATTTTTAAAGATTGCTTTAAAATTACTGATTATTTAAGGAACAAAAAAAAAAAATTATCATGAGCTTACATTATTTTTTATCTTTCACACATAATAATAATTGAAAAAACCTTTTACCATGGAATATTTTTTTTTTTTGGTTTGTTTTCTTTTGATGGGCAGGAGCTTTCTTTAAAGACAGATCTTGTTACTTTTTGAAATTACCAACTGAGGGGATTCTGTTATTTTCCAAATGGCAGAAGAGCAAATAATGGAAACCCATTTGACTAAAGTTAGTTATAGCGCCAAATCATCATTCTTACTTGCTGAGATGTGAAAAGATGGCACACTTTGTTCAGAATACTGCAATTTGTGTGGTACTAGACCAGCTGCTAAAAAGTTACACGAAGGTTTACAGACACTTCTTTAAATACAACTTTATGCACACAGTGCACAAGGCCACCTCTCCCTGCATGAGTCCAATTTTCTGAAGAAGAATAAGAATTAATCAATATTTTCTTTTAACATATAACAAACAGTTGAACCAAACAATTATGTAAACTGGAAATGACCCAAAATGCTAACAGTTTGGCAGCAGTAAAGTGAAATGCATTGTGGTGCACATGTGCATTTTTGTCCCCCTTTTCCCCTCCACAATAATCTGCACTTAATAGGAATATTTTAAACTATGTAGCTAAGCAACAGAGGTAATTGTTGCTTTCTAGAGCTTTTGTTAGGCACTCTAACACAGCCCAAATATGCATAATTAGGTATAATGTCTATAAATCATTATTGTACACATGTGGGTAGTTAAGTGGATTGAGAGAATAGTTCAATGAATTGGACATATTCACTGAAAATGCTTTTTATTTGTTTTCTGTAGTTCATAATACTTTAAAATTATCATAACCCTTTACACTTTCTCTTAATAGCTCGCTGTGTTATTGAGAGAAACTTCATTTGCATTTTAGGCTATGCTTAATTTATTATTTAAACCTGGAGTTCTGATTCAGGAAAGGACAGACACATCTTATGAAATAGTCTATGCTTGTTTATTCATCCTCCTTTCTAGGAAGTAAAATGTTAAATTTTTCAGTTTATGTTGAATAGATCCCAACAAAAGAATGTACCCTATAATCAGCATTATTGAAGGGGCTAGTGTTGTGACTAAATTCTTCCCTTCATCCAAAAATGCTTTTAGTTACTATGGCAATATTTACTTGATCCTGGCAAAACCAGTGTTGATTTTAGAGAGATAATTACCAGAAAGGAAGATGATGGAGATGTATTTTTGAGTGTCCTTGTCAAAGGAAATGTTTATAAAAAATTAAATGAGATACAAAAGGCATATTGTCTTCCACACTGACAACCTCTCCTGCATGCAGCCTTTATTACCTGCTGGCTGCTGCTTTTCTTCTGAAGAAAGATGTTTATAAAGACAGGATGCATTTCAGTGGTGTCTTTAACAAGTCCTTTATGAGTCTGTATATAACAACCACTTCTGTTTGCCTGTGCATGACCTGATCTATCACTTAGTGTGGCAATTTCAATGGTGACCAGGAGCTTGCCCTTTGTGAAGTATTGAGGATTTTTCCATCAAGGTCTTTCATGGGATCTGGGGTGACACGGAAAGTAATTAGGGTTTATTTTGAGAAAATATTTGGGAATCTTAGATGAAATAAAAGTGAAATAGTTCAGAGGTATTTCAAAATGTGTTTGTGTGCTTGTGTGTATATATATGTGTGTGTGTGTGTGTGTGTGTGTGTATAAGTGCATGCATATTATATAGATTATATGTATATATGTAATATCAATGTATTGAACATTATATTTACATACATGTATATGAGTGTGTGTGCATGTGTGTGTGTTCTAAGAAAATACATGTTTTCACCATCAGTGAGAAATGGGGATATAATTTTTTCTCATATAGTCCTGGAACTATAATATAAAGTATATATCATTTTAGAAGGGTTTTTCATCATGATACAAGTAGTCATTTCAAACAGATCCTTGATGTGAATTCAGTCATTTCAGAGTACCTTTCTGAATAAAGAAACAGCAATTGATAAGTCAATATCTTCACATCACTTCTACAAGATACAAAAAATAGTTATTCTTACGTATTTCTCTTACCTATTTTTCTCATACAGAGGAGAGTACTACAAAATCATCTGAGGAAACCCCTCATTTGGGTGGGCAAGAAAATTCCAGTCAAAGAAAAGACAACTACTCCAGCTATCAAGATGCCGTGGCCAAATCTTTGATGAACATGGGAAAAATAGCAAAAGATGCACCCAGTCAAACAGCGGCAGAAAATCTAAATGATAGTGGCATTCAATCATTAAAAACAGAAAGTGATGACACTGATGAATGTTACCTGATTAGCTCAGCTGAAGGAAAGGAAAAGACTGCTATCTCTGATCCAAAATACTGTTCATCTGAGGAAAATGAAAGTAACTCTGAAAATATGGACAACGAGTGGGATAGCTCTTCAAATTTCTCAGAAGAAACTAGCGTAAAGCCCCATGTAACTCCAAAATATATTGTAGAGTGTAATAAACCCGGCATCCTGGAAGTCCCAGAAATTAAGCAGGAAGAGGTAGAATATGGTCCTTGTGAAACACTCTGTGACTCAGAGTTAAGAGCATCCCAGGAGCCTCATTCTGATCCTTTCGAGAAGAGAATTCAGAATCTCTTCCCTGAAAGCGAAGAAGACGACAACGAGTGCCTGTCAGAAACCACAGACGTGTCAGTTGAGCTGGACAAAACAAAAGGGAACTTGAGTTTGCTAGAGCAAGCAATCGCTCTGCAGGCAGAGCAAGGGCATGTGTTTCACAGCACCTACAAGGAACTGGATAGGTTTCTTCTGGAGCATCTAGCAGGGGAAAGGAGACAAACCAAAGTTATTGACATTGGTGGGAGACAGATATTTAGCAGCAAACGTAAGGAAGTATTTTTGGCTCTTCTTGCTGGCTTAAGCATTTGTCCCGTGACTGATAGAGGATTCTGAGCTGGGTTTTATAGCAACAGTAAAGAATCTGGAATTTAGCTGGTAATTTTGTTAATTATGTACCTTCACACTAGTGCCTCACATCTAACCAGGTTAAATGCTAGGTACTTGGCTTCCTGCCAAACTGCTATGTGAACTCATCAGTAATGGGTACTAAAAGGCCTATGTAGCTGGCACTGACATTCCTTCTCCTCCTTTTCCTCCTCCTCTGCTTCCTCCTCTGTAGGGTGCTAATACAAACCTCCAAAGTTTCAGCAGCCAAAAGGCAAGACATTAAAACAATACTCATGGGCAAGTTTAGGGTGAAAAATTTGCCTCTCCCAAAGATACTACTTAATTCCTAAGCCACGTGTTTTCTGAGTTCAGTCTACTTCATTAGTATCAAGTGTGGTATAGTATAGTCAAGTATAAATATAGTATTAGCATACTAGTATCAATCATTATTACATCAATCAACATTACATTTTTCTATATCCAGCACTTCTGAGCCAGGAAAGTACAAGCTATGCTCTTCTGCCTCATTCACCATCAGCAAAAACACCAGTAAATTCCAAAATCTTTATTGTTTCTGAGGGTTTGTGATATCCTACAAACCCGTAGGAACATCACTCAATTTTTGTCACTTAATCAGGCTTCCAGAAGTGGAGACTTAAAAGATTTGGGTTTGATTTATAAACTGGGCTTCCTTGTATGAAACTCCTCAATTGAGGATAATTACAGAACAACAAGAAATGTCATTTTATAAGCACACTCATTCTGTAAGTATCAATACATTCATCTGTCCTTTGACTTTTCCTTTTGGCCTTGCAAACATCCTGAGGTCATCCTAGCATTGATGCTATTTCTGCTTTTGCTAAATGATTTGCTTTAGTATTTCTAATGTAACTTTAGAGTAGTCCCTGTGGACATTGAAAATATTATAGTAATTTACTTATCTAAAGCATTTAGTGTGAAAGAGAATTGACAGGCATTTTTAGGAGCTGTAACTATAAAATATTTCCTCCAATATTGGAGAAGAAAATGCAGACATCTCATTTTTGTGTCTCAAGCAGTGTTTTCATTAGTATGTCTTAAGCTGTGTGTGCATGGTATTAATCTATCTTTTTATTAAACTATGTGAACCTTTATTTGCTCAGATGACTTTGGCATATGCAGGAACTTCATAGATATCTTTTCCTACCCTGAGAGCAGCTGTATTCACCAGGCTCACATTGGTGTCAATGTGACTTTCTCACAGCACACATAAGAAAGAGCTGTGATGTAAGAATGGCAGAGTCTGTCCCTTCCAGATTTGCCTCATATTATAATTAGCTGTGGTTTCCAGGTGAGTTCAGAGGTAATACCTATGGAGAAACATACCAGGCTTTTTTCGGGTTCTATAAACATCATGATTGTAGTCAGTGTTGTATCGGCCACTTTATTTAATTAACTGGGTTTTATTTCTAAAAAATCTACCACCAAATCCATCAGCTCTTAATTTTCACTCTTGGATGCTAGGTCAGAAAAAAAACTATTCATGATAAAACTATCCAATTACCAGAGGAAACACTAAATCATATTTCTGGGTCCCTCTTTATTTTCTGTTCACTATTGCATCACTTTCCATTTGCAGTGATTCTAAAAAGCATGTGGTCTCCGGACGATGCTGAGTCTATTTGCTTTCCTCTCTATTTATTTATTCTATTTTTTTGATCTAAAAACTTGCCAGGAAGTTTAACCCTCAAGTTGTCCCTGGTGATTCTGTCCCTAAGCACACCCTACCTCATAGACCAGAAAAAATGAGCTTGAAGGAGGCAGCTCCCTGTGCTGGCTGCAGCTGTTTTCTCCCCCAGCACCAAATGCTGTTGGCAGCCAATCACAGATGGAGCTAAAACCATCCTCAGCAATTTATGCCGCCACTTCCTCCAGATTTCTCACAAGAGAATTTCTGGACCAGAAATCATTCCTTTCTCGCCCAGACTTTTGATCCTGCATTGGAAATCAAATAAAGGTTTTCTGACCAGTGCTTCTTGCACAATTCTAGGTGCTTGAAACAGAAATTGGGAGGCCGTTACAGAGTGGTAGCAGTGGGGCTGGGCTGAGACCTCGCCTTTGAAAGGGTATCGGCTGCTCCATGTTTTCAGTGTCTTTGTGGGCTGCTCCACAAAGCAGCATTGCCATGTGTACCAGAGGGAGCTGCTTGCCTTGCCTCTCAAATGTAAAGTGGCATGTATTCAGTTTCCTAACAAAGAACCTACAGCCTAGAGATCTGTGATATTTAAGGAATGGCTTCTGGTTGAAATGCTTTTTGTTTGTTTGTTTATTTGTTTCACACCTCAGCTTTTATTTGGTTGTCCCAGCTTCCTGGAGTCTGACATTAACAGAGCAAAAGATTGTTTCTCCTTTTTTTTATTTATTCCTTTATAGATCTTGCTGTTGGCTCATGCTGCCAGTTTTCTGGCTTATTGGATTGTGGCTTCTGTCCTGTTTGAGGCTCTGAACGGAATAAATGGCACTGCAATCCTAAAGCTATATAATTTAGCACAAAAATGGCATATTGGGAGAGGGAAATAATTGTTTAAAGGACACAGTGTGAAAACCTGAAGTGATATGTCAGTTGCATACATCCCTGTTAAAACTTTGGACAAGAATTAAATCCAAAATATAAAATAGAGAATAACGTACTGCTAGGATCACTCAGCTGACCACAGACAAGGGTTAAACCCAAATAAAATCTTTATCTGATTTCTCTGCAGATTCACCCAGGCCTGAAAAGAGAGAAACCAAATGCCCCATCCCAGGATGTGATGGCACAGGGCACGTGACTGGGCTGTACCCTCACCACCGCAGTCTCTCAGGCTGTCCACATAAAGTTAGAGTGCCACTAGAAAGTGAGTATCATCACCCTGCAGCCTAGAATAACAACTGGCTCTGTCTCAGTATTGTGTGTGCTTATGCTGGAGAAGAATCCTCTTTTTTCTGCATGAGATAGCAGGATGAGACTGGGAAGGAAGCCATCGCACCTTTGCTCATAGTCACAGTCCTGCTTCCCACACTTGTGTAGCTCAAGTGCTCCTCAGCAGCATCTTTAAAAACAACAGCAGGCTCCTTAGGTAGCCTGGGAAGAACAAGGTCAGACAAACTATCCCCACACTGTCAGCAGACCTGCATGCTGTAGTGCCATGAATCTTCAAGCAGTTGCTCACTCACACCTTTGCTAAGGCACAGACATCACCTGCTTGTTCCGGAGCCGAGGACTCATTTGCCGCAGTCACACACGGAGGCTGCTGGTTCTCATTGCCAACAGATGAGAGGCCTGGGCATGCTTATGCAGAGATGTTTTTAGCATCCCCCTTACTGCTGAGCTCAAAAAGGTTATTTCCATCAGTACATCCCATCACTGGTCCGCAGCAGGTCTCTGTCTTGTGACAGAGTATCACACTAACCCTTTTATGCCCAGTCTAGCCTGAATTTCCCTGCTTATTTCTAACTGTGCTGCTCTGATTCTGATTACATTGGGGGTGTGTGTGGGTGTGTGTGTGGGTGTGTGGGTGTGTGTGTGTGTGTAATCCTGCAACATGATGCAATGAAATGCTGCATAATAAGCCAAAACTTAATGTGAAACTATCTGCTTAAACAACCTAGTTAGTCAGATTGTTCTTTGTGGTGGTATACATAACAACAAATTAAAAGGATATTTGCATTTTACCAAAATCCTCTTCCTAACTGTAGTTCTCCCCTTTTTTAAATCTGGTACTAAACTGTATTCATGGAAACATCTGCTGAATTAAGCAGGCTGCATTTGGAAGCACTTAGTAACATTAACTTCCTAAAAACTTAAAATTAACAACTCCTTGTTAATTATCACACTTCCAATTAGATGTGCTCTGTCCTGATGAAGAAAAAAAAAAAAAGTTACAATTTGGCTCCCGGCAGAACAAACCCACATGGAATGAACACTCAGCTTTCGTGAAATGCTGTGCCCCAAAGATGTATAACGTTTAACATGGATATATTTGTCAGTTTTAGTGAAGGTGATACGCATCCAAGGGCATAAGAAATGTACAGGCAAGAGGTTGTAATTGCTATTAAGAGTGTAAGCTGATGTTTGGGACTATTACTGATTGGTCCAAGGCAGTTTCAGCACAGCTCAGATGACCAGAAGGTGTAATGTTCAAAGGGACATACTCAAAATATCTGATAGAATGTATAAACAGCCTTCCTGTACTTGAGAGATTTCCTTCCCTGGGAAAAAGAAGGACTGCAGCTCCATGGAACATGGACTGTGTGGCTCAGGGCTCCTCTATCACCTGCCTTTTCCAGCGTTAGTGGTGTATAAGGGCTTCATGATTTAACATCTTTACTGACTTCCACTTATGTTCCTTTGAAGTCTGTATTAAGAATTTTGTGCATGTGGGAAGCCACACCACAGTAATATAGAAATAAACTGGTTTATGCTGGAGGCACCATGGCCAGTATGCTGTAGGTCCTTTGCCTCCCCTATTCTTTTGTGATAAAAATGTGAAAGAATTGAGAATCTGAGTTTAAAGAGGATATATTAATTTTTTAAAAGATATGTGTTTTTAACTGATGGACTTTATTATCAACTTTCTGTTTTTTAAATTTCTGTTTAGTTCTGGCCATGCATGAAAATGTTTTAAAGTGCCCCACCCCAGGATGCACTGGAAGAGGACATGTCAACAGCAATCGCAACACACACCGAAGGTAGATCAGAAAAATTCCTGTCCACTTAAAACCTAACACGTACTGGGAAGTAAATTGATAGGCACATCTTGGAATTAGATGCTATGTACTACACTGAAGAGTGTCTATGAACTGCAAGGGCAACCTGTATTATTTATAACCAAATAATTGTGTCTAATTCCATTACATAAAAAATGGCTGCAGCACAGAGGATGGCAAATTCCACTAGTATTTTTATAGACAAGATTTAAAGCTATAATTTCATCACAGTCCTTGCATTGAAAAATCATCATGTACAAGGGGAAGGAATGAAAAAATACATTATTATTGCTACAACTGGAAAACCCAATGGAAACCAAAACCAATTTATTTTGCACCACTACATGCTAGCCGTTGGCAGGAACTTCCAATCAGGGCACACTCCCTTTTAGCAAAACAGAAAATTTTAAGTGAACTATTTTAAAATCTGTTTAAAAACTCCACTTTTTACCCTCAAGAATACCATCTTCCTGCCTGGAACACGCCTATCTGTTTAACATGCTGCCTGTGGGGAGAAAGTAAAATTGAGAAAAGGCTTCCAGACGGGCAGCTGGGGAATCACAGCTGGACTGCAGGTGAGGCAGAGAAGCACTCCCTGTCTCCAGCAAGCCATTGCTGTCAGCACAGCTCTAGTACAGAAAGCACAGTACTGCTTTCTGCTGGAAGCAGTATATTCCATCATATTGCTTCTGGGAAAATATAATGTCAATCAAACCTGGGATATAAGAATTTCAAAACCAACTCTCTTTGTTGATCTGAATTTCTGTGAGATTTTGGGGTTTCTTGTTTTTTGATTGATTTGTTACTGCACCAAAATTAAGGTTTACCATACTCTTTTAATACTAAAATTAGTAAGTCAGTCTTTATCAGACATATGAAAAGCTTGTCTACAAGAATATATAAAGCACAAGCAGATATTTTTCCTTTGTTTTTCCTGTTTTAAATCCCTAGTCATTGTTGCAGCACATCAGCTGTATCATGAGCAACTCATGAATAGGATAAGAAAACATGTTCTAATCTAATAAAACAAACAGGAAAGTATAAGCTAGCACAACTCGAAATGATAAAATGTGTCCTTTAGTAACAGTCTCTCATATATCCTTGCATTTTTGTCCCAAATTCACTTTCCTTTTAATCAGCAGGAGGCTTATATGCATGGTTTAGCTGATAAAGTAAATGTCATTTGTCAAAAAATTTACTAGTGACTTGCCAGACACAAAACATCAAAGCTGAACTGTGGAAAACTCCTACATGATTCAGTTTCCAGATATATCACCTAAAACACAGATTTCACAGTTTTGCATTAAGGATAGAAAAACAGATGAATCTGGGCTATAGCAGCAGCAGTTCTCTTAAATGCACAGACCATCAAAGTCACTGGTTTCCACAGAAAAACAGCATGCATCTCCTTTGCACAATAATTAATTTCAATGTATTTTTTCTTGTTGTTTCTGTCCTTCACCTTTGCTTTTCAACAGCCTTTCTGGTTGTCCAATTGCTGCAGCTGAAAAGCTGGCAATGTCCCAGGAAAAGAACCAGCTCGAGTCTCCAAAAGCTGGGCAGTGCCATGATCAGACTCACAGGTAGGAGCCCTCACAAACCAGTTTCTCCAAACAGAAACTGGTACAAAAACAAACTCTTATTTATGCACAAACTCTGTTGACTGGTCCTCAGATATTTCACCCACTTCAGATTTCAGCTTCAGTGGTAACCGAGTTTTCCAAGATGAACCTCTGCAAAACTATCTATTCTCAAAATAAACCAGCATCTTTCTGTTGGTTCTTGTGTACGTGGCTGACATTAAAGACGAGAGGTGTATCTTTGGATAAGTAATCAAATAGATCCTGTTAAATCTTACTTCCAAACAAGTAACCTGATCAGAACAATTCATAGAATTTCTTTATTTTTAGTTTATTAGTTTAATTACTTTAATTTATATTTTATACAATGACATCAAAAAGGAGAAGCACTTTTTAGGGCAATTGTATTTTTGTCTGAGTTATATGGACCCTACAGACATGCATAATTTGCACATCATTGGCACCACGACCATTACAACCTATTATATTCAGGTCTATTTGGGGACACTTTAATTTGTGGATTATTGACATGATCAGCTCTAATGGTTCCTTCAGAGCCATTACAGAATATTATGTCCATGTGTCTGCCAACTGCCCGTGCCTTAACTCTACATATGAAAAGTCCTAAGGAAATTACTAAAGACAAGTAGTTACTGAACATTAACTAAATGGAATAACATATCATAAATCATTCGTTCCTCCCAAACAGCACAAGCAATTCTTTCAGATCATCTTATATTATATTTATACCATACTCATTCACAGTGAAGTGAGAACAATACTGATCCAGAAAAGCTAAAAGCTAGAAAAAAATCCAGACAAATTCTTAGGACTAAAGGAAGTGGCAATCTCACAGTAAGTCAGTAACTTCCTTGTAAGTAGCCCAAACTGCTATTAAAGAATACTACATTTTTTAATGTCTTAATTTTTTAGTTTGTGAAGTAGTCAAGGTACTTTTTGACTACTAGTCAGCCGCCATGTTTATGTTGTTTATTTCTTGCATACACCCACCAGTAAGTTTTGCATATGATAATAGCACACTTTTGGAATATGGAATGGAATATGCAATCATATCCTATTTTTCAACACAAGGTTATATAAAGACATTCTTGTCTTTCTCCTTCATTCTTTTCCTCTTCTCTGCAGGACAAATTTAGCAAAGCAGCCTGAGCTATCTCAGTTCAGTTACAGAACTTCACAGCCAGTCACTTCCTCCAGAGGAACCCTGGGGAAAGAACAGGAGAAGTTTGGGAAAGTCCCATTTGATTATGCCAGTTTTGATGCACAAGTCTTTGGCAAACGCACAACAGCACCTGTGTCACAAGGTCGAAAAACACCTCAGTTTCTTGAATGTAAGCTCAAAATTCAATTTTCTCTTGAAAAAGGGGCAAAATGTCAATGATTTTTTTTCCTTTTTGCTTGTTCTGCTTTCAAACTTCTAGAATTCTAAAAAGGTCTGTAGAAAACATTTTTAATCACTTGTGTCAAGAATGCTAAATAGAATTACTAATTTGCAAAATATCAAATTTTGAAACAATAAATGTCATCACTACAAAGTTTACTTTTTTGATGCTTCTTTTAAAAGTAGTTATCAGTGGAAAAGAGGAGTAAAGAGGAATTCTTCATGTTTTACCTGTTGCCTTCTTCCTTGATTAAATGGTGAAATCTTTATGGGATAGATGACAAGTCCCACGGAATGTGTCTCCACAAGGTGCAATGAACTGTTGTACAAAGAAATCCAAGTTAGGTTCCAAAAACACTTCAGGTACCATTTAGGTGAATCTATGCAGGTATTATTCCTGCTAGATGAGCATGTGCCTCAGCTACATTAATTCCAGGCCTGGGCTGAATTTGCTTTGGTACCTCATACTTCTGTACTAAATCATATGTGTAGTGCAGTCATATCCAATGCATCAAACTGTTATCAACATTCCTCTTCTTGCATCATTTACAGATTTACTGAGGTACTATGTACAAATGAGATACCACAGTGCAAACACTGAGAGTTTATTGCAGATGCTCTTCAGAATCTGCATGGGAAACATCAGCAAGGTTCTGCCATTGAATTGACCATTATAAAATATTCTTTAGTTTAAAGAAACAAATTATTCTGTTCCCATGAGGGAAATGGAAAAGAAATGTTTAATTCCACCAAGACTGGGTTCAGAAGAAAATAGATCCAGAACAATGTGAAAAAATTTTAAATTTTTAAATTTAAATTTAAAATTAAATTTTTAATGGACTTTTCTTTTGTTAATGACAAAAAGGAAAATAAAACAGGAAAACAAATTTTGTCCCACTTATTCCAACAAAGAAGAACATTCATAGTAAGGTGAACAGAAAAGCAAAAAATTTTGTTAATGAATAAATTCATATATAAGTTAATTATAATATAATATGCATCTAATACTATAAAATGTTATAAATGTTTTATATATTTATAAAATTTTGTATATTTTTATATTTATTTGTGTACACGTCTGAGTACACAAAAAACACACATATATGTTTGTAGGTTTTTGTGTGAATATATAAAAATACTCGATTTAAAATTGCAAATGAAAAGTAGATATTTATCTGACCTGGAAAATAGGCTTGCTTAAATGAGAGCAAATATATGCAAATATTGCCAGCTTCTTGGGTGGCAGATTTTCCAATTTTGTTTGTAAAATTGAATATTCCCTATTAGCTGTCTCTTTGCAGAGATGTATGTCTATTTCACAGGTTCATTTCAAGGAAAAAAATGATTGAAATGTTTTTATACAAATGCAAATGCATATATATGCAATTTATGTATGAAGTATATGAGAGCTGAAGTTTGCAGCCTGTTGTTCTTGCAAAGATTGCAATGTGCAGCTATTATTTTAATGGAAAGGTGAAAGTAAAAGAGCGGGTGAGTGATTTAACTCTTCAGGTATACAAAAGTTGGCAATAAGAAGCTGATGATGTAGTGATGGGTTCAGAGTCCTATGTAAATATGTAGCCAGACAAAAGCCCATCATTAGCCTTCTGCGGATTCTGCACTTGTAAGCTTTTTTTTTTTTTAACAAAACATACACCTGTTATAGCCTTGGGTGGTTTTTTTGTTGGTCGGTTGGTTGCTTATTTTCTTTTTTTTTTTTTTTTTCTTTTAGGATAGGTAATGAAAAATGCACTTTATGGTCTTTAAACACAATTTAAATTTCATTGTAGTAACTGTTAAAAATGCAGACTGTCTTGTTTGTGCTACAGTGCTGTGCTTACAGCAGGGTAGATAAATCCTTTTTAATTTTCACTAGAGAAAGGGAGGACTGAATCATGAGGCTTTCATGTATTGCTCTACTGAGATGCCTCTAGTGCTTAGAGAAATGGAATACAGCATTCAGCTACAGTCAAAGCACATAAACAAGCATTTCTTTCAGAGCATCCCAAGTTTGAGGGAGGATGAGTCCTCCTATGTCTTGTGTAGCTCTTAGCATTAGAAAGTACTCAGCCAAAGCTCTACATCCAAAGGGATCCAGAGCCTTGGGGCTCAGATCTTTAGGGAATGAGCAGATGGCCATATGCAGAAATGTTCTTGATGTATCTGGGTGTAGGCTGAGAAATTGGATTTTGCTTAGTTTATCTTTGTAGGACACTGTGAGGGCTGCAGACAAAAGAAGTGATTATTGCTTCTTTAGAGCTGAAATCATGGTGCTGTGTTCTCCCTGCAATAGTTTATGCCATCTCAAGCTCCAAAATCCAGAAGAGAGAGCAGAGTTCTCTCTAGCTGTTTTAGAGTAAATGCTGCTGATGAAGAAAAACAAAGAACTACTCACATCACTTTTGTCTGTGAAAGTGCTTTTCTGTTCACCTGTTAGTTCTTAATTTTCATCTGACCTCCCTGTAAACCAAGATCATATGTATGCTCATTATTTTTTTAATTAATTAAAGGATAGACTTAAATTTCTAAATATTTCCACAAAATACTTAGTGCTGAGTGTTCCTTACAGGTAATGCTTTTATCTGATTTCTCTGGTTCATTCAAGAGCCCGGTTTTGTTCTCCTTAGTCACATAAACAAAGCTATTTGAGTAACAGACTTATTCATCTAAGTAGAGTAAGCAGTGTTGTTTTAGCTAAGACTGGACAAGTCACTGTTGATTTTTTTTTTTTTTTTGCACAATAGAGTTCCAAGAGGAAGCCTTTGTAAGAGTACATTTACAATTGCATTTTTCCATTGGGGTGGTCAAATCATGAAGGATACCACACTAATGCTTGCTTAGTCTTTCCTTGGACATCATTGTTTTTAATGCCTGAGTTAAGGATAAGTAAAATATGAGTAAAAAATCTCAGAAGGTTTGTTGACAGATGTGTATTTCTCAAGGAAAAATTAAATTACTGTGTATCTGAAGCCATTTTTACTGTAAACCCTTACTGGCAATAGCAAATTTATTGTTTTAAATGTAATCTTTGAATATTTTTTTATGTATGAAATTGTAGTCTGAGAAGCGAAACTATTTAACGGGAAAAATTTCATACATGCAATTGCTAATCAAATCTCTCTTCAACAGCAAAGCATTTCTCAAATCCAGTGAAATTTTCTAATCGACTGCCTAGTGCTAGCGCCCACACACAGAGCCCTTGCCATGCCAACTCTTATAGCTACGGTCAATGTAGTGAAGACACCCACATAGCAGCAGCTGCTGCTATCCTGAACCTTTCCACCCGCTGCAGGGAAGCAGCAGAGATCCTCTCCAACAAACCACAGAGTCTGTCTGCCAAGGTAGGGTAGTCCAAGAACCTGGAGGGTGTGCTAGCTACTGAACTGTGCGAATAAACTGTCTTTCATGTTAGTGACTGCATTAAATCCCCCAAAAGGAGGCTTCTGTTTGCATGCTCTTTTGAAGAGAGGCAGAGGAAAAAAAAAAGCCAGTAACGCAGTGACCAGTTCTGATAAAACTAAATAAATAGCAGGAATTATGTTGTTAATTCTTTTCATAATTGAGCCCTAATTACAAGGGGGGAGTTTTCTGGGAGGAAAAAAGAAAAAGGTTATTTGAAATCTAACAACAATCTGTGGTGGATAATGAGTAAGATCTGTTTTAAAAGGGAACTTTTCTCCCTCTGAAACCTGCCATTAATGATCATTTTGGAGACTGACTTAAAAAAAATTATAAAAATCATATGATTAATCAAGGAAATATTTTGCTAGCAATGGAACAGAACTACCTATGGAATCTGTTGTGTTTGGAGCCCCTAACAGTTTGGCAAAGTGGAGAGGGGGGAATAACAACTGACTTTGGTAACATTCCCCTTTCTGCTGGCAAGAGTGGAGAATCAGGCCCACTGCGTTTGGAGATAGATAATTTGGGCAAGTCTGTCATAATGGAAAGCTGCCTAATTTTGTAGATGTTTGTGTGGCTTTCGTGTTTTGTTTTCTGCTCTGCATTTCCTCACAGATCTTTATGATTTACAAATGGTGCTGTGTGAGCTGTGAGCCTTATTTTCTGTGCCATTACATAGTATTATAATGCTGACGAAAATAAGCAAGATTTTCTTCTGATGACAGTGGCATGGGAGCACTGTTGTTTATTATTTACATTTAAATCACACATGTTCCACTGCAATGAAACTTTTGAAAGCTCTTTGTAGATAAGAGGGAGTCATTACAAGAATTTAAGGAGAAGTCATTGGGGAGTGAAAAGAGGTGCATTTGTCAAAACACAGCACAGCAGGTGTGCTTCTGCTGTGGGACTCTGACTCATGATGTTTGCTCTGAAAGACAGATGATCTGTTTTTCTGCAAGCAGGTGTCACTCCACCTTATCCCTCCGTTATCTGAACCTCACAAGACTCATTCTGGCTAGGTGTGTCTTCTACAGCTGTTGATCTACATTTTGGTTGAGGGTTTATTCACCACTGCTAGGAGGTTAGCCATTATTTTTTGAGTGGAACCATTACTTTTGCCACCAGCATAACACCTTGTTAGGTATTCTGAGCCTTGTGTCTTTGCAGAGTGGTATCCCCTACTTTGCTGCTTTTGATTTCTACTTGTGTGTGAAGTTTAGGACATTAAAATCAATGCTGGGAGCTGCCACAGGGTAAATTTTTTAAAGTGTCCACATGCATTCCCTGTAACTCATTATCTGTTCCAAAGACTGCTCATAGTACCTCTCCTAATGACAGATCTATCCTTGATGTCTGCTGCAAAAAACCTTCTTCCATCAGTCTTTAATAGAGACTTCTTCTAGTAGGGAAATGGAAACTGATGCCAATGGTTGGATTAAATTGCTGCAGCAGCCTTTGGCTGACCTCAGCAATAGACCTTTGTTGCCAGAGAAGAGCAGTAAAGGGACCAGGCATAACCCAAAGATTTTCTCCTATGTACCTGCTTCACAGTTGCCAAATCATGGAGAAGGACTGAATGGAAGTGAACATAACAGTAATGATACAGAGGGGCACTTGGGGCACATAGCTTACTCCTTTTTCACAGCCAGGAATCCAGCCTGAAAGAAAATCACCTGCCTACCTTGCTATTTGCCTGTTTCCACTTTTGCCAGACTTTCTGGAGGGCATACTGCTACAAAACATCTGACAGAAGAATCAGAATTAAATTCTGGCCAAAATACAGACAAGTAAGCCCCAAACAGATTTGGTATCCAAAAGTACACAAAACACATTTTTATTTGGTTTTGGATATTTATTACCTTGATCATACAGGATTCAAACCAAAAATTTGTGAAGTTAAGTTGCCAGAGTCTCCTCAATAAAGACACTTTCTAATTTTAAAATATGAAACAATAAAATACTATTTATCAGAGTTTCTGAATTATTTTGTGGCTAGTGGTGGCCACAAATGTAAATTAATTGCTAGAATATCTTACAAATTTTTAGATTATTAAAAAACCCCTCTTGAGACTTTATCTGTATTTGAACTCAAATAATGCAATGCATTACTACAGAGTTAAATATTTCCTTTTTCTACTTGACAGCACACACACTCAACACGTTTGAAAATAACTGTGTGGAGTGGCTGTGTTCAAAGCCCTACAGTATCAAGTGTCTCAGCCCTGCCCCTTGAAAAACCCTTTTATTCCTTTTTCTAAGAAAACTTGATTTGCATTGTCCATATTCTAGCAGATCAAATCTCCTGACTTGTAAAGGTGTTTGAGCATCAGGCAGCCTCACAGCAATCCAGTCCTTGGTTCTTTACAGATGGGAGGCTATGTGGTGGTAGAACAAGGATATGTGAGAGTGCAGAAGACCTTCCCAGGCTTGCTGGAAATATTTTGCCAGTAACACAATTGTCAGAAATGTAAAAATATTGTGCTTCTAAGTTTTAAAAGCAGAATTTAAAGTTCAAACATTTCAAGTAAGTGGCATTTTCTTGTATCTTCTCAAGGCATGCATATGTTGCCTTGCTTAAGTGGGGAAAACAACAAAATGCTTTTTAGCACAGATGTGTTCCCAAGTATCTCTTTTTCTTTTTGCCTCTTAAATTTTATTTCTTGACCCCCAAAGCATTGTCCCTCTCCTAGAAAGTCGGACGGTTTACCCTGAATATTCGTCACTTTCCTATATATACGGATAACATTTAAATGAAAAAAGTAAATGTATTTTATAACATAGTTCCAAATTTCGATAATTTAATGGATATTCAAATATGTATTTCTCATTCTCTACATATCAGTTCAAAAGGGAGAGTCCAAGACAACAAAATAGAAAGAGAAGTGTAGCAAGGATAGAGCAGTCACATTCTGCATTAACAGTACCACTGGTGAGAAAAACTTCCAAAGAGACCTTATGTTCAAGGTGATCTGACAAGTATCCCAAGTTTAAAAATAATAATTAAAAAAAATAAGCCATTAAAATAATACATTTATTTTGAAATGAGCAGTAAAATGAATCTTAAACCTTGTCTATGAATTATGTATCAGTTGCATACAAAATAGTAAGATCATCAGATACCTTGATGATACAGCTTTCAAAATAATTAATAGTACATTAATGTTGCACTGTCTGAGCCATTCAGCCTGGGACTGCAGTAAACTTTTCCCCTGAATATAACCTCAACCAGGCAATTCTCATGCAGCCTGTACCCCAAGCCAGTCTCCTGGTTGTATTTGATTTGCAGTTTATGTAGCTTCATTCAGCTCCCATAGAAGTCAGCAGAAAGGTTCCCCTAGGAGGCTTAGCCTGTAGTTTCTAGCTCTGTGTAAGAATCCACATCATCATAACTTCCAGGGATGTCCCCTGTTTACAGCTCTCACTACACATGTCTCAGTGAGGTAGCTGCAAGCAATAGTTTATCTGCATCCTCATCACTACGGCTTGCCAAACATTTTGTTGACTGTTTTGGTGTTTTTCCCACCTGTTTAGAAAAAATGGCATATGCACACTATGCCTTTAAATAAAACAACACAAAAAAATATAAAAATAAAATCACACTTGCTAAAAATGTTTAAAGTTTAAATTCCAGTTTTTGAACAAAATTGTGTCATCTCTCCATTCTTGGATACTGATGATGGTGAAAATTGCATCAATTATTTAAAAACTGTAGTTAGCACTCAGCATGTTTGTCAGGCAGTACTTTAATCCAAATACCTTAAAGCCTAAATACAAGATGAAAAGTCATCCAAGAGTATCACTAGGTACCATCCTGTAATACTGCTGCGCATATTGCTCTCTAAGTACATTCTTGGCTAGCTTTTTTTAATTTGTGAAATGCTCTGGGCTTAAATTGTGACTCCATTTTTGTCTCAGATGTTGTTGGGCTGTTACAAGTATTCTCATTTTGACACAAATTAAAATTTTAATTTTCTGCAGAAGTTCTCATTTGCTTAAATTTAGGTGTGAAGAATTGAGGACATGGTGCATGTGTTTTTGTTGGCTGGGAATAGAAAATATTTTACTCTTTCGAATGGACTTGTATTAAGAATATTATTCAGACACACACAAGATACGAGTCTCATTTACTCCCAGTACCAGAACTTAAGAGCTCTTTTGAGCTTTCCAAACCAGACTGAACTGCTGGGGGAATGCAAAATCATTGATCATGTTGTTCCTTTGGACTTGCTTAGCATTAAGTTCCGTGGCTGATGCCAACCAAAGAATACATGAATTCTCTTATATGTCATGACACAATGTCCCTGATGTCACAGGTTTGAAATAAGACACATGCAGACACATTAATTTACTCTTTCTGATCCAGCTGAGATAAAGCTTAACTTGTAATCATTACTGGAGACACACTTGAGAGTATTAAATGTTACGAGTGATCAGATGGACCAAAAGCATATGAAAAAATGGAGGAGAAATTTGACACAAAAAACTAGCATCCTTTATTGTCCTAGCTGTTGTAATTCAGTTCTAAGGACAGGACCTAATTAAGTACTAGAAAATATTCCCTAATATTTTTGTCATAAGATAAGGCTGAAAAAAAATTGACTTTATTGTACAAAGCAGTTGGAGAGTATACCAACCATTTTTTTGGTTTTGGTTTACATATTTATATTAGTCTTCATTTTTGGTAATAAATTACTGTTTGTACCTTATCTTTTCACTGAATAGCTACTGGAATAAAGAAAATGTGCTCCCGCCATTTTTCTTTCATTTTTTTCTGGAATCCCTTTACCACCTGCTTGTAAAACATGAGGTGGGGGGATTAGACTGTTACTTATGAGGTAGTAGGTAAGAAGTAACCTGAATTTAATTACAGTGTGTATCCTATCATGCTCATTGATTTTTCTTCATTGTTTCAGTGGATATTTTCCTGGTTTACACCAGTGTAAATATAGAAGTGAGTAAGATCAAAATCAGGCTGCAAAGATTTACACAGCTTAAAACAAACAGAAGTTAGGAAGTTAAAAGATACATTTTCATCTTTGTTTTGCTTACAGTTTTAAGGAATAATCAGAGCAGTTTACATTGTTTAGTAGCTGTATTTTAAATATGTCATGATAAATGCATAAATATAGGCCTGTTCACACATGCACTAGAGTCAACAGTAATAAGATCTTGCCTTCAGTGAGGAGAACATAGCCTTTACAAGCTTGAGCTAAGCATAGTAAGTGCCATTTTCTGTCAGCATTTCAGAGTACTGCTCTAACATTTTTTCCCATTTGCCATTTTTGTCTTTTTAGTTCCATTTAAAAATTGATGTAAAAATAAATGTGGTAAAGCAAGCAAAGGAGACATATTGAGAGGAGGGTGGGATCAGAGTAGGAATGTAAACTGGAGCAATAACTCTGACTTCCCTCTTTTTGCTCTGCCATTTGGAGTTTGCTAGGAAGGCACCAAAGCAATAGCTCTTTTATACCATTCTGAGTAAAAAGCCATGCTGTAAACCTGTGATCAGTTCTGCAGTGGGCAAAGGGGGGTATTTTTCCCATGACTTTATTTAATTGTTGTGTGCATCTGTGAACTCATTTAAATCCCATCTGCATGCTACTTCACAAACACACTACCCAGCCTTTCCTGGGAATTAGGTACGTGTTGGACAACCCAACTTCTACATGAATTTCAGGCAAGTGTTGAGAAAGCTTTAAACATTTGTGTTAGTAAATGTCCTGCTTACCAGTAAGAGCTCCTTTTGGAGGCTGTTGGTATCTGTTTCTCAGAGAGAATGATTTTCTGATATTATTCTACGTCAAGTTGCGTTAAGAAGGGAGCCTCGATTGTTTTTGGTCTTTCTTGTTGTTGCTGCTGCCTTCTGAGTAGTTGATATTTTGTCAGTAGAGAGAATCTGCACTATTTATGGGTTTTGCACTATAAAACTACTGCAGCCCAATCACATGGCTTCCTTTCCTAAGCCATCTGTCACAGAGGTCTGGAATTTTATGTGAATGTTGGTCGTGCAGACTTAACCCAAGTTTTTTTATTATGAAAAATTGTCAGCAACTACAATATTTAGCATTTTACTTTACATTGGTCATTAAACTTGATTACTGTAGCTCTGTTTCATTGCTATAGTTACATACCAATGACGAAGCCAAAAAACACTGGGGCAATCATGGCAGAGCTCTATTATCAGATCCTGGAGTGTGTGCTTGGCACTGATATAGTTAATATCTTGGATTTTTGTAACTAAGGTTTATTAATGCTGGTATAAAAATGTATTTGATATTATACAGATGGCATAAGATGTTGTGGTTACTAAGTTATTATCCAGGATAAGCTGCACTGTCAAATTCAGGGCTTAAAACTATCACAGGAGATTAAACTATTTACTAAAAAGGGGCAGAAAGATATAACAAAAGCGTCTTAGTATGAACATATTAGAAGTGTATTTACTTCCCATAAATATAATAAAACATCTCTCTCTTTAAGCTGTATGATTGAAAATGCGAACTTGGCTATGTGGGAGAAGCAAACATAGGAGCTGCTTGAGTTTCTGAACCAGGGGCAAGCAGATGGCTTGGTGGTGCTTCAGTCTAGGTGGGCATCTGCATCAGGCTCATGGATGCAAAAGGGAGCCATGCTGGCTGAGTGAAGAGAGGTTGTCAAGCCTTAAATCGTCATCTACCACCAATATTTTCCTTCTGATTCAGAAGATTTAATTAATCACATTTTACCTTTGAATTAGTCATCACTGGCAGTGGTAGAAGGCAAGGCTGCATTAAGGAAGCTTGCACCCCCAGTCCAGCCAGCGTGGCCATGTCACACTTCCAGCACAGGGGAAGAGCTCCCTGTTTCACCGCAACTCTTAAGATCCTCAAGCAAGGACAGGTTTCACTGCCCTATCTTTAGCAGTTGGATGGTCGACTAACCATCATGCCCCAGCAATATTTAATGTTCATAAAAAGAAAGGGGCTTCCCCTGCCAGTGTCTTTCTGAGGAAGAGGTCTAAGAAAGACAGACAGACTTACTTCTGGGCATACCTGACTCTTTTCTATTTACAACACAACACCTGGGTGATTCACTTAGACTATGAGTTTCCTATTATATTACTCAAGGTAGGAAATTCAGGTTTATACAGCAGTCTCCTACAGCTACACAGCACAGAACACATCTACCCCAAATTCCCAAGTGTTATCCAAGCTTTGTGGTGACACAAATTAAAAATAGGAGTGATGACAATGAGCAGTGTTAATTACAGAATTCTATGTATAGGTCTCTGACATTGCTGTTTATCTCCATAGTCCTTAAATATTTTCCACCTTATTCAGGAAAACACTGAACTAGACTACTGAGTAGTCCTCCAGAAGCCACGTTTCATCTTTTCCCTTACTTGCCCTCAGTAAATCTTGGCAATAGCAAGGACTAGTCTTATATTCATCCCTACATAGAAAATATGTCAATATGCAGCATAGCATATTAAGCATGAGGGCAAATGTGTTGTTGCTTACATTAGTAAATTGCACTTTTCAGCAGCTTTTTACCATTGCAAGAAGATGAGATTGTCCTCTTTTTCTGTGATCAAACAGGATAAGGCAGGACAGTGACGTTTCCTTCCTTTGTTCTTGTACAGCCAAGCAGTGTTTGCCCCTTTTTGTGAGCAGGAAAGCTTCTCCCAGACTGGAAATCGAGGCTGGGTCTCTCCCCAGCCTGCACATACCTCTGCAATTAGAGGCCACTCTTTGCTGTACTCCCCAGGAAGAAAAGGGTTTGTTAATTCAGGCAGAATATCTCCATGAGGGAGAACCTCCTCAAAATCCTCCTGTACCTCCCAGTTTAGTGGTCTCAGTGCACACCTGTGCCTTTGTGGCCTAGTGAAATGATGATAAAGGCAGTATGTTGTTTCAAGTGATGTAGAAAGTCCCAGTGAAAATTTCTCCTACTGTGCTACTTTTAGATGTATTTCTTTCCCCCTCCTTCTCCCCCACCATGATGCAGATGTTGTAATGTTTCCAGGGTGTGGGGGGAAGGGAGGATATGTAATAGTAATGCTGTTGATGACCTAAACAATGCATTAATGCTTTTAACTGTGAATTGGGGTCATAGTTCTCTGTAAGAGTGAAAAGATCAAGAAGATTTAAAGCTAAACTTTTTTTAAATAAAACTAGATTTAGGGTGTATAGGTTATGGTTTAGTGGCATCTTATTTAAATTCTACTTACTATGTTTAAGCTGAGATGCAGGGATACCATTACTGAAGCTACTCTTAAGTCTGCCTAAGAGTTGGACATTAACTGACATAAATCGAAAAGCTGGGTTTAGATTCAGATAATTTTAAATAAAAGCGTGCATTTATATTTATCCTTTAAAAGCACCACATGGTAATTTTACAGCCTTACCACGTCCATATCTAAACATGTCTTTATTTCCTGTTGCATGTCAGGGAGCTGAGATAGAAGTGGATGAAAATGGCACACTGGATTTGAGCATGAAAAAGAATCGAAGCCAAGACAAAGTTATGCCTCTCACTTCTTCCAGCACAGCACTTCCCACTCCTTCCTCTTCTCCTTTCAAAGCAAGTAGCATCCTCGTAAATGCAGCCTTCTACCAGGCACTTTGTGAACAGGAAGGCTGGGATACACCAATCAACTACAGCAAGACTCATGGCAGGAAAGAAGAAGAAAAAGAGGTATTTTTTCAATTTCTGAGTGACTTTTTCCCTTGCATGAGAGACCATATGATAGTCTTTAGGACCATCTAGTACAGTTTAAAGGGAATCAGTTCCCACAGGTAGAGTCTTGTGAACATTGATCTGGCTTTAATGGTTTCTTGGATGGGATATTTAAAAACCCCATTACTCACTTTGGAAAATCTTCCTTTCAGAGCCTACTTGTTAATGTCTGTAAGTCTCTAAGGTAAGGGAAACAAAGCTTACCATCATTAGAGTCTGCTTTTTAAATTTTGTTCCTAATGGCTCAGTCCTGTAACACAGACACCCGAATGGACTAGCAATCACCAGGGAAAAAAGGAAAAACAAAACAAAAATTACCCCAACAAATAAAATCAAACCAAGGCAGTTCTATCATGCTGAAAAAAAGACAATTTTTCCATACCAATTCTTTAGACTTCTAGATAACTTGCTACCTAAGCATTTAAACTAATAGTTAAAACCTTACCTGTAATTTTCTTTCACTGGAAAACTTTTTATTTTACATACTGCAAGAAATTTCTGCCACTGAGTCTTTGATCTCCAACTTGCAACTTCTGTGATCAATCTTCTAGAGTGTCACTTCCAAGTCAATAATTGTCTTTATTTTGGTTTTGTTTCTGTTTTTCATATCTGTTTATCCTGTCTTGAAAACAAGGCAGCATAGTCTACTATGGCCTTTCTTTCTTATTCTACTTTGCTGGCAAGCTCAATTTAATATTTTTGCTCTTGAACCTGACTTTCAGGATATGGACTGCTTTCATTTTTCTTGAATCAGGAAGGGACCACCAGCTCTTTAAAAGCCTAATTTACAGCTTTTAGAAACAAAATAAAGGTGTCCTGGTTGGAAGGTTTTATACTATTTACTCCTTGTTTGGTTTTATATATCTAATAATAGAATTTGATCATTATAATAATATGAAATTATCTTTTGTTCAAATATCAAATCTGACACTTCAAGAAGACACAGATGGAGTAAAGCTATTTACAATTGAGGTTAGACGATCCAGGCATCCAATTCAGAAACCACCTGGAATTAAAAGATAATTCAATTGCATGGGGAAAACAATCTATCAGCACTGAGTAGAGGGTTGCAATGTGTCCACTGAAGAAGCTTGCAGTTGGAGGCTGGGTTGTCTTGAACAATTTGCAGTCTCCTCTTTGGGGCTAATGATGGTCTTTATCTCACCAATGACAGAACAATCCGTGTCCCAGGGTTTTGGAGTGGGTTTGACCTGAAGCAGGAGGCTGAGGGCTCAGGCCCTTCCCCATTCATGCTGCATGATGAGCATGCACATCCAGCTTTGAGAGGACTGCCTGGCTGCTGGGATCAAGAGCTGTCACAGACTTGGCAAGGGACCTGTCGTGTCACTCCTCCTCCCTGCTGCCATCAACAGCTCAGCAAAAGAGCCAGGACAGGAGCACCTCCACATCCCCCCTAATCCATGCCTAACTTTCACAAGGCTAGGATGTGTGTCTGGGTGTTTTCCTGTCCCTTTCCAGCACAGGGAATTGGAGGCAAATAAACTACTCAACAGGACATAATGGTCCAATGCACTCAGACACTGGTGCCCCTTGCACTTGGTGCTTTGACACTACTCATTTTGTCCCTAATTGAGGATCTGGCCCCAGATCTCTGCTGTGAGATTTTGCTGTCCCAGGGAGCCTTGATACATCCAGTGATGACAGGGCCAGAGGCTCTGTTTTCAAAATCAAAGACTGGCAGTTATCCTTATGCAAAGAAAATGACTGATTATATCTATTTCTAATTCATTGTTATCTGGTTCATATGCACAACAGTTGCTTAATTTTGGTGGTAATTTCCAGAAAATATTGTCTCTCTCTCTCTTAGCAAAATAGCCTGTCCAGATGCCCCCTTAAAAGAAAAAAAATTCAAATTTGGAAAAAGCTCAAAATCTCTCCAAAAGGAAAGCACTGAGAAATAACTAGAGCTGTCAGTTAGTTCAACTGTCAGTTCTCCAAAGATTTCAGGGCTTAAAAATGTTAAAAGTGCCAGATGCTATTATCTGTTATTCATGTTACCATTATGTTCTGGTCTTTGCTGAAATCAATATAAACTTCCATCTGTACATTAATGGAGTATCATTGCTTGCTTTCTTTCAGTAGTGTGCATGCATGAATACACACATGCTCTTTGCAGGAAATAGTAGTGCTTGGACCAATTGGGCTGGTTCTGATTTTTCTTTTAGTCTGAAATTCTTTAGATTTTAATGGCATTTAACTATAAATCTATTCAAATGGAAAAGGAAAAATTATACATACAGTTGGGCTTGAAAAGCTATGACAACCATCAACCAACATACCAGAAAGAGAGAAGTGCTAAAGGTGTTTTCCCAAAGGATTATCTCTCCCTCTAAAGATAAATAGCTGGAGAAGCACACAAGCCAAGATATGATGCTCTGCTTTTAGTCTTAAGTGCAGAGGATCAAAAAGTGATTGTTCTTTATTTCTGACCTTCTGTGTTTTGGACAGATGTAATCCCTTTTGGGCCACATGTAGTGATGTAAGGTTCTAGAAAAGCAGAGTTTCAGTATTCCTTTGCCTACATTTCCTTTGCACTATCCTGATTTTGCAGCTTCTACACATATGAAGATTTTATGTTCCTTGAATAACACCGAGTGTCCCTCAAGGAACTAAGGAAATTACTAAAGGTGACTAAAGAAGTCACCTATTTAAATGTCTATATATCTCCCTTACTCCTGTAAAATATCCTAGGGGGAAAAAAATTGTATAAAATTGTTGTTGTTTCTGTATGTATGTGTGTGTATAGCTTTAGTTTAAAAAAAATTAGAAATCTTAATAGCTCAATTCAGGAAATTCACCATTAAGATTTGAAAACAATCTACTTATTTAAAGATAGAAAATGAAAATACTGCAATTCTAAACCCTCTAATATCAGTTATACTGGTGGCTATAGGTGTACTTCTGTCAGTCTTCACCATGAAATTTCTTTTTATTAAATTACTCAGTGAAACGAAGCTGTGAACGGCAATACTGTAGCGTTTTGTCAAACCTTGGATATACATAATTCTCCATCAGTCTGCTCTGTGCAGCAGGTATCAGACAATGACATGATGAATAACTCACACACACACACACACACACACAAAGTTTCTGGTCCATCACCAGCAAAAGATCAGGATAGCTTTCATTTAAAGAACACAAGTCACACAAATGAAAATATTAACTGAGCCTGCAGCACAAACAGTTATGGCAATTCTGGTGTGCTGCAGGTGCATCCTGAGGTACATGACCCAGATCAGGATCACAGTGGAGTGCTAGAAGGTCCTTTTCACCACCCCATACTCCAGGCTGCTCTCAGAAGAAGTGGAAGAGGCTGATGTATGCCTGGTTTAGATGCATAGGATACAGGCAAGGCATGCTTTTAATTTTTAGGAACACACATCAGTTCAGTGGTGCAGATGTAGCCCAGCAGAGTTAGTTGTTAGACAGGAAACTGATAAACCACCCTTCTTTAACCTCAATTAAATTAAATAGAAACCATTTTACCTGTGTTTTTCGAAGTTATTTTGACATCTGATCCCTTCTAGATGGCAATAGGGGGTTAGCATTTTTTATGTTTTTTTATGTTTTTATCAAAAGCTCCTTGGGGAGCTTTTAATTTTACAGTAACTTGTACCAGTGATCCCTGTTTGTGTTTGTAAGAAAGGTAGGTCAGAACTTGTGGATAGAAGTAGTCAGGAATTCAGATACCCATGGCAAAATCACCCCTATATGCCACTGCAAAATTACCCCTATATGCCACTGGGAACAAATTTTAACCCAGTATTTTTTTTAATACTTTTTAAAATGTATCTTTGATGTTTCTTGGATCTTGAACAAAGCTGACATCCATTTTTCCTCTTTTGCATTTTAGTGTTTTAGTTTCCATGTTTGGAAGCCTTTCAATCATTTATTATTTCTGCACTAACTTCAAGACCTTCGGTAGTTGCTAATTTTCTCTGTTGCTTCCTTATCTGATGTTCTTCTTCAGAAATATAATTCCCCAAACCTGAAATATATGAGGGTTTTTCTATTTATTTAAAATAATTACTCATTAATTACTGTGAAAGAGTGTTTAGTAAAGCTGAATATATGTATTTTTGCTTTCTATATTTGTATGAGATTAGATTATTCTCAAACAAATTAACCCCACAAATGTGGTTGAAATAATCAGTAGTAATTGATACAGCAATAATATGCATAATTTCTATATGCATGTGAAGTGTGAGTTACAGTAGGCAGTAGGTAGCCAGCAGCAGAATGCAGAAGAAAGTCATGTTGAGGATCCAGCCTCCAAACAGGCAAAGATGAACTGCCAGAATTGAGGACCATATGGAAGCTTTATCAGAAGAAACACCCCTGCAGAGCTTACAAGACCCAGGAGGCAGAAACTCCATTTTCAGTCCAGATTCGACTCAGTCCTGCACTCTGTGTTAACAGCTTTGCAGACAAGCCTGCTCCTCTGTCCTGGCACATTTGTCAGCTGCACAAGCCCAGAGCATCCATGGCACCAGCACTGTGAGTTTAGCAGAGGCTGGGACCTTCCCCTCTAAACCACGGGCAGCAGTTTCTGCTTCTACAGATGGTAATCTCTGGGAAACACCTGAGTGTTGGAATGGAATCACAAAACCAACATGAAGTCCAAGAAGGGATTAATAGAGGTCTGATAATTGATGCTATAAGCTTTGGAGAATTCTCGAATGATAAAATAGCTACAGAGCATCCCTCCAAAAAGAAAATACCTGTCTTTCATAAAGATAATAATAATTGGAGGCATTAAGTCTCAAAACAGTAAAAACCAAGTTATTTTGAAGTTATCAAAGAAGACTTTTCAGAAAACAAAAATGCAATTTCATTCCAGGACTCCAAGTTTCCAAAATGCCTTCCCAATAGAGTGAATGCTCATGATTCATTCCATCCACCAAACAGCATGGTAGCAGTAATGATTTAGATTTACAAGTAGTAGAAGTCAAGAACTACCCTTAGCAGCCTGCTAAAGCTAAAAAGCTTCAGGGCTGTTTTGTTCTTTATGGTTTTTATTTTAACAAGAATCTGCTCTTTCAGTAAGATAACAGGACATTCCATTCCACAGACCTAAAAACCTTTGGATTAACATTTGCTTATGTAAATAACACTTCTTAAAATTTATTATTGCAATTTCGTAATTTTTGGTGCAATGGCCACCACTTCAACTGTATTCAAAAGTCAGCAATGTAGTTACACAGCAAATAAAAAGAACATAACTGCCAAAGTCTAGTTTGGCTCTACCAACAACCACTTCTCTTTTCTCTGTGTACTTTTCTTTGGCCTTTATCACCATCTTATAAAACAAACACAAATTTCTCCTATATATGGCTTAGATTAGTATCTACTTTCAGAAATATTTACACAACATTCTTAAAAGTCTGCCTGTAGGAACCTGAAACTATGATATACTAAACTTTCCTAATTTCTCTCCATCATTTCTTTTTAATTTCTTTTTTTTTTTTTTTTAAGTTTACAAGAGGTTCCCTTCTTGCAATGGCAAGTTGTTTCTTGAATGTGTGGGAGGACTTGAAGAGAAACTGTTTGTTACATTCTCATCTAATATTTCAGAAAGATCCAGTGAGCTCTCCAGAAAACATGGAGGAAAAGAAGTACCCAGGAGATGTCTCCATACCCAGTCCTAAACCCAAGCTCCATTCAAGAGATCTCAAAAAGGAACTCATCACGTGAGTCACAAAAAATGCCACATTTTCCTTTGCCCTGGTAAAGACTGGCTATGCTGCTGTTCTGACTTCTGTTTTGAAGTAGATTTGCAGGAGCTGAGCAGGGAGACTTGCACAATTCCCTGCCATTAGTTAGTTCCACATCGTGGGTATGCAGACATGAGGTTTGGAGCTGCGACAAGCCAGAGGTCTGTGCCTGGAGGTCTGGATAGATTAATGACTAAATTTATACTGGGTGCCACTCCTTATTCCTCAGATAGATAGGTAACAAGTGGGCAACAGCTCCTTCTACAAAATACAAAGTTTCATAACATGCTATAGATTGCCTCTGCTAATGCTTATATAATTAAATAAGCTTTAATTGAACAATCGTTATTATAGATCCATTTCTTAGAACTTGTGTAGAAGCAGTTAGGATTTCTCAGACAGAAAACATGCAGAGTTCATAAAGAGACAAAATACAAGACAAAATGGGGTTTTCCAACCTGTAGGAAATAGGTTTAAGTCCTTCATCTGCTTCCTTCCAAGCAGAATTAGTTATTCAGTCCCACTGAAAATCCAGTGGCTGTAGAAATTCACAGCCTGGGACTATAGGCTAATACTCTCTTTTCCCAGTTACTGAGATGCACTTGCTCTGTGTTAAGTTCCAAAACTTTACTATCTAGAACAGCAAACAGATTCTATTAAATCAGTCTGCATACAACAGCTTGGTTCAATTTAGAATTTTTCACTAAAATTGTCCCAAGCAGCTCATAACACAAGTCACTTTTAAAAAATGCTATCTAGGCTCTTCACAAAATCCCTTTGGGTTCACATCAATATAATTTTGATATTAACATAGAGTTTTCACTATAATAGTTAGCCAGGACTCATCAATCATTTATGGCACATTTCTTTTTGTCCCAAAGCAGAGCAGGTCTCTCTGAACAAGTGTGGTCCGTATCACTTAGTGATGATAGCCCATAACTGCAGGCTCACCCGTAAATAAACAAGTCACATCACACCAACTTGTGTCCTGCTCTCCAGACTCAGTGGCACTGAAGCTGTTAGAGCTGCCTGTGTCTAGAATTTACATTTCCCTGGGGCAAGCTGCTGTGAAGAGTGATTCTTTCCCCTCATGTCATGCAGCCTGCATGTTGTCTACTCACCACATTATATCTGCAGTCATAGTTAATGACCTAAATTGCTACAGGTCAGGTTGTCTTGCCTCTTCTTCTAAAACAAATGCATACAAAAATCACAAAATTATTTGCTGAAGGCTAATGGCTTTTCTTTTGTAGTATTTATTCCTTTGTGATACTGACCTGTTTTGAGATACCTGTAATATACTTTTCTACTCTCCTAAACAAAGTATTTACTAGAGCAATGATGAGCTTACAGTGGTTCAGAAAGTATCTAAAAACAGATATCTAAAATGTAATTGTGCCAAAAATTAAATAAAGAATAGTTTTAATTCATCAGAAGAATCTGTAGGCAATATAGAGATCAGACTACATTCCTATGATCCCACTGAGCTCAGATATTTTACTGAAAAATTCAGTACAGTTGGCTCCATCATGAGGAAGCTTTTAAAATGACATAAGCACTTGCAGAGAAAAATTTTGAACGTGGTTAGCACAGTTGGAGCAAACTACTGTATGAATCCCGCCATCTAGCATGTGCTTTCTATTTTTCCATGTAAATTCTATTGGCCATAATGACATCACTCAGGTTGAAATGGGCTATGAAAATAAGGCTGATTTCTTCCTAAGGCTTTTTTACAGATTTGAAAAAACTTCCTAGCATTCTGCCAGCGCAGAGAAAATAGCCAGGTGAGCATCTCAGGCACCGCTCTTTCATTAGCATGGAGCACTAGCTAGCAGTTTTTGTGTAGCAGCTGCTTGCCCTTTTTATCCATATTCCCAGTGAAAGAAAAATAGGCAACTCTCCAGAGTTGGTGTTAGAGTGTTTTAAATATTATATTTAATTCACCTCCTCCTCCATGCACAAGTTGTATTTCTTGGTATCTTTCCTCTTCTGCAGAGGACTGTGTCCCAGCTTGACTTCAGTGCTACAACTGAAGAAGGGCTGAGGAAAAAGAGAAGCTATACAATCTTCTCCAGCATACCTCCATCTCTTGGTTTAAATGAGTATATCTGTTCTGTTAAACGTACACCATTGTCTTGGTTCCAGCCAGGACAGGGTTAAATTTTGCAGTAGCCAGGAGATGAGCTGGCTGAGGGTTATTCTATAACCTCACCCAGGGAGAAGGTTGTCCTCCCAGTCAAGTAAGCTTGGCAAAGGGAGTGGTTGGGTAACACCAGTTCTGTTCTGAGCAGTCATTTGCCTATCTTGTGCACTTTCTTACGGATATTTTTGCTGTTACTATTAATTTTGAATGAATTTTCATTCATTCATTTTGTTATCTCATTGCTGTTTCCGGTGATTTGCTCTTATCTTGAGATGTGGCTTTCACCTTTTGTGCCTCCAATTCTACTCTCCAACCTGCCGCACGGGAAGGAAGAAGGGGGGGGCAAGTAGCAGCCTATGGGTTAGAGAGTCTTGGTGGGATCACTGATTTGGAGAGTACCATTCCCAAACCACAACAACCACCTTTGTATCACTTCTCAGTTCGACTGAGAAACAGCTTGAGAAAGTTTTGTTCTCTTTCAGAACTTCAGATGTGTGATATTGACGTGCTTTCTCTTCTGCAAGCAATCCTAACACTTTTCTAACTTGTATCAGTAAATAAATATTGGATACGTTTCTAAAGAAGGTGCCTTCTTTAGAAGTGAAAGGAATTATTTTAAATATTACTGTTCTCTGGCCTCCAGTATTTTATACTGGAGGTCAGATCAGAAACTTCAGCTCCAACATTTATGAATTGCTGTGAAAATTTTGTGCAAATAATAAAAGAGTCTTTTTAAGAACCCACTTTATAAGCAAAATACCTATGCAAAGGTAACTCTACACAGATAAAATAAGGGTTTTAATTATTTGCATTGTAGAAATAGGAAAAATTCTTTCCCTTTGTGTGTCAATTAATAATTAAAAAATAGAAGTGAAGTTTTTCTAGATGACTGCAGTGTCGTGACAGTGTGTAATGATGAACGTGATTGCCCTAAGGATCATTACATAATTCACTGCAGAGTATGGTGAGCTATGTGGTGTATTATATATACTCTAATTTCTCATTCCTTCTTCTCTGCATAGCTGTCCAACCCCAGGATGTGATGGTAGCGGTCATGTAACAGGAAACTATGCCTCACACCGCAGGTAAGAAACAACAGGAAGCCTAAAACAGGAAATAGAGCTATTCTTAGCTCTTGTCATCTTTGAACCTTTTTGCACTAACCATGGATAAGTATTCAAAAACAATTTGCAGAAAACAATCCACAGAGAAACGTGGCTGTTTTTCCTGATTTTGTTATATTTGTGAAGGTGTGGACTTAATACACTGCGGCAGTTAAGCAGCTTATTACTGTAGCTGCATTTCTCAGCTGAGACCTGCAGATGAGTCATTTAATGAAGTTTGCATTTCCCTGAGTGTACAAGCAGTCTCTATACAGATGCTGTTGCATCTGACTACAGGTTTCTGCATACCTCTCTATGAATGGCTTTGAAACTCATAATCTACTACTATAACCTGAGGATATTAAATATTTTCCTCAAAATAGCCTACTGTCAACCTAGGCGTTGAAACAACAATTTCCTGCTTTTCCCTTGGGAGCAGAATGGACGTGTTTTATGCCTTCTACCAACCATGTGGGCCAGTTCCTCTAGCTGTCCTTCATATAGGAAACATACAAGGATAGATTCTGTGTACCACTGTCCCCTCAGAGCAAAGCAAAGGGGCTAGAAACTTTTGTCCCAAACTACATACATTTTTTAGTGATTTAAGAACCACAGCCTTATGCTGGTCCTTCTTTGCTGAGAATAAATATTTGATAGTATAACTTTAACTAATATAAATCATATATTGTCTGGATGTTGGTCTTTAGATAAAAATAAATGCTTTGGTTTAGTAAAATATTTCACATCAGGTTTTCTTTTCAGTGTTTCTGGGTGCCCATTAGCTGACAAGACATTAAAATCCCTTATGGCTGCTAACTCTCAGGAGCTCAAGTAAGTATTGACAATAGCACAAATGTTATTGTTCTTTATCTTCGACAAACATGTTCCTTGTGTTATTGAAGTTGTAAATTTTAATTGCTCTAAGTGGTATCAAACCTTTTTCTGAAAAGTGTAGTGAATTGGTTTGAAAGCTTTTGAGTTAAATAAAGTTTACTTTCCTCCATTTGTCTTTCTTTATTCTTGTACCCCTTCATTTTTATTAATTAATCAGGACCTGGGGGACAAAAATTGTGAACACTAGGGAAGATGCACTAGGGAAGATACAGTTTTCTCAGTATTTTTGAATCAGAGAGGAATAGAAAATATCTAGTACGTAAGACAGATCTGGCAACTGATCCACATAGAATTAATTGGAATTATTTAGTTAGAAGTAAATCTAGTTAGAATAAATCTAAAAATGAGACCAGGATACCTGCAAATCCTTTTTTTATTTGTCACTACCCAATACCATGGGTTTAATGACACTGAAGCAGGAATCAAGTCATATGATTTTGTGCTGGCATAATTCTCACCATGAAATGTCACTTACAAAAGGACTGTGGAGGCTTTGCTATATAGACAGATGTATAGGGACATATGAATATTTCAAAAATCTGTAGTCAAGAGAGGCACTGGCAACCAGTCATCTAGTTATTGAATTGGCTTTGTCAATAAGGATGTGGGGAAAAGGGAAGGATAATTAGAGTTCTTTCATAGCTTTCCCTCTGCAACTTGTAAATTGGATCCCATAATAGATGGCTTGGAAAAATTCATGAATGCACGTAAAAAGGGGAGAACCCCGTGACTGTCCTTTCTGTCCTTTAGGCTCATCCCTAGTCCAGATAGAAGAAAATAAAGTCTGATCATGGCACTATTTTCCTTTTCTAATTGTATTAGTAGCAGAAGTGAATATGTTTAGGCTTGGAGCAGTGTTTGGCTTCCCCAGATCAAATGTTAGTGGTCTTATTCTCTAGCCTTACAACTTCAGTTATAATTGAAATGCTGAACTGATGGTAGCTATGAAGCTGAATGTACAGAGATGCAGTAAAATAGCAAAGAAAGACCGTTTATATAGGCAGCTGTCCAAAGCAGTTCACAAAGCCAGTAGGTAAACTGGCACACTGGCACAATGCTGCATTTTTTGACATTTCTGATCCTCAAAGGTATAAAATTTAGGTTTTGTTTGTTTTAAAAGAGCAGAACGGTTTGCAAGGAACCGGCTTGCAAAAATGCTGACAAATTTGAAGTCATTTGCTGAGTCATATATATTTGTCCCTGCTTTTATTGGCTTTCTGCCACACAAAGACACTCACACAAATATTTTGAATAGTTGCTCCTCATGCATCACCCCCCCGCCCCATTCATGTGTGAATAAGTAAATTTGCATACCAATATGGTTATTTTTCCACTAAAGCTTCTAGAGTTTTGGTCATGCCATAAGGAAAGAGGAGCAACAGCATATGACTTAAATGACAAACTGCACACTGTACGCCATGTATAATAAGTGAGTTGTGAAAGACAAAGTCAAAGTTCATGGACATTTCACAGACAGAAATATGTTGCATAACGCAGTTAGCATTTAATTTCAATTAACTAGAAAAAGAGCAAAAATCAAAATCTGTTCGCAGACAATTTGCAAAAGGAAAAAAGGCTAAATAAAATTATTTTCCATAAATGTACCACCTTAATTTAGGTTTTTGCAAACGTAGTTCAGGTGGTATTTTGAACAAAACTTTGCTTCTGTCTAAATTAAATCTTTTTCCACAATGCTGCAATCGTACTTGTGCTGGTATAGTGATATCAATAGTTAATTGTAGAATTGCTATGTGAGCAGAGGGCATAAATGCTCATAGAATCCGGCCAGGAAAGTACCCTCATGTAGTTAGGCATGAATATGAAAAAGCTGTGTATTTTTTCCAAGTGTTATTCATGTTTAATTTGCCAGAATCAAGATAAGATTTTGGCTTTAATTATGAAACTCTATGCCAGCAAAGATACAAGGCTTCCATGTGATCCACAGTTTGGAAATAAGGAAGATCTGCTCAGAAAGTGGGCCTGTGATTCAGATTCAAGAAAATATCTATATGAGGATTCTTGCTGCTCAGAACAATCTGAGGTGGTCAATTTAAAACATAATAAGTTTGGTGATGACTCAGATTTTAAAGCTAAAAGGGATAATTGTGGCTGATATCCTATTTAATCAAAGAGCTTGCTTATCAAGCCTTAAATAATTTTCAATGTGTACTTTAGAGAGGTATTTACTTACTATTCAGAAACTTTTAGGAATAGGTGGTCAGTCCTACCCTTAGACTCATTTTTGCAGTGGTTAAATGTCAATTTTTAGGAGAGATTTGAGCTGTTTTTTTTTTTTTTACATGGATTCCACATAAAACATTAATACTGAGTTATGCTGCCTTCCTTAGGCTGTATAACAATTTCAGAAAATGGTTTTTTCAGCTGACCTCTATGGGTTTGCCTTGACTATAGTTCATATCCAACACCAATGGTGAGCTTTGGAGGGAGAAAATATACCAGAAGTGCTCCTAAAGCTGCATCTCAGTGTTTAAATTTTACATGTAGTTGTAGTTCATCTTCCTAAAGAAAAAGCAATCCTCTTGTTGGAGAAAGGGACAAAATAGGAGGTAGTCAATGCCCATTTGCAAGAATTTATATGTAAAATAATTGAGAGATTTATTTTTGAATAACAAATTTGGAAGAATTGTAGAACTTGTAGCTGAGGGTTGACATCTCTTTAATTTGATGTCCTGAGACCTCTGGCCTTTCGATGTAAGTTTTATTTTCTTGGCTCTGCATAGGAATTCATTATAGAGGATGACTCCCTAAGCTGGGGGTACCAGTCCAAACACCACTTAAAAGCTGATGAACTTTCACAGCATTACTGATGGAAAGGCAATAGGGTTTTGGTGTATTTTTTGTTCTGGAATTTCACAGTCCATACAAAGATATAACCAATATTTAGAAAACCCAGCCCAATGATCAAGATTAGGAGTCTTGCTGATGAAGCTTTTTACTTATTTGTCAGTAGCCCACCTGAAATATCTTTTTACAGTTTCATTAGTCCTGATAATATCTCAGCCTCAAATCTTCAGTGGCCTCCAGAATAGGTTTGACTCCAATCCGGTTGGAAATCTGCTGCCACAAGTGGTAACTACAGATGGGGTGATATAAAATTTAGTTCAGTGTCCTTTTTAAGTATATTCACAACTCCCAGACTTTCAGATCTGAATGTCTCACACAAAGAGCTTTTCTTGAATTAAAGTCCACCTCTATTCTATGCAGGGAGGCCTTCCATCTGTGATCATCTGATAAAACAAGTAGCCAAAATTAATTTCCTCAGTTTTTGGCAGGTGTTCTGGATTTACTTGTGAGCATTCACACTCTCCAGACATCTGCCCTTGCTGCCTGCTCCACATGACATTGTGCCCAGTCCTCGTCCCACACTTAAACAGGTCAACATTTAGTTCTACATGGTAAAGCATGCCCTGGCACTCTGCAAACCCCCACCTTTACCTTTGCAAGTCATTACACCAAAAATATTTTGTTCACTAAGTGTTGTCATGAAATGTTTTGATATTATATTTAAAAAAAAAGTCACCCCTTTCTTCATTTGAAATAACTTGCTGAGTCCTACTTCAATTAATGCATAAATTTGCTCTTGTCCAAAAGAAGTCAGATTTTTTGACAAATTAATTGTTCACAGAAAGCTAGTTTTAAATATTCTGTGAAGAGATGCACCTGCACACTCAGATTCTATACTCAGTGCTATTACAATTATATTTGTAGGTGTTTTCCATGGCAGCCTACCAATGACTAGATGAAATCATGAATCTCTTTAACTCAGGAAAGATTCAGTAACAATTGAGACCCTTAAGAGCATATTGAACCATGCAAGTTTTCTTAATGCCTTATGTAATTCTGATACTCTGTAAAAATAATAGCATTTCAAAGTCCCTTAGGGTTGTTTAGTATAAAAACTTTGTGTTGTATAATACAGAAACATAGAAAAGCCTGGCATAGCTTCTAAGGCAAATGATTTTGGTGCTGCTTTGTTTGCAGAGGTATGCTAATATTCTCTAAAAAATCCTCAAACCAAACCACTCCACAAATATACAACCTTAAATATACAGCCTTAAATTAAAAAAAAAAAAAAAAAAAAAAAAAAAAAAAAAAAAAAAAAAGAAATTTTTCTACTTCTGAGATGGAAGGTGTTACCAGTGAAGTCCTGCTCCAAACCCCACAGAAGTCAGTGGAAGGACCTACTGACCCAAGCTGGCTTTTGGGGCATAGCAAGCAAGAAACCCACCCTGCCAGACTGCTGGCAAAAGCATAGTAACCAGCAGGCTTTTTTTCTTTTTATTTTATGGATGTTTCAGTATTAAACATTCATACTTGAAAAGGCTTGTTTGTCACACATACACAGAGAAACCCCTTGACTATGAGAAATAGGCATAATCCAATTGCTCAGCTGAACACCCAACTGAATCTCAAGTGAGAAAGTGATGGTCCTGTGATATGCTTACAATGCTAGAATACACATATTATTAAATTCAAATTCTGGATACCATCTACTGATGCCCCAAAGTAAAACTGCTTCTCTGTTTTAATTTCCCTTTCTGTAAATACTGGCAAAGTGCTTATTTATATCTCTACCTGAAAACATCATACCAATAACAAACAAACACAAAATAGCAAATTTACAGATAGAGCTATATCAAGCTGCTTTTTTCTTCTCTTTGTAATGTTGATTCTGCACAAGGAAAAATGTTTGATGCAAATATTGATATAAACTAACTAAATCAACACATCATATACAATGTATTTCACACTCCTTATTAAAATTCTGCTATTAAAAAAAAATCCCTCCCCAATAAAAGGGTGTCTCCTTATTTAAGAAAATTTTTAAAAAGCACCAAGAGTTATGTTTAGTTATTCAACAAAAGCTCTGATGTTCTTTTTTTCCACTCTAGACAAAATAGAGATTGTACACATTATTTACTCTGTATCTTTGTGACTGTATTTTGTAAACTTCCTGTATTATTCCATAGGTGCCCAACACCTGGCTGTGATGGCTCTGGCCACGTGACAGGGAACTATGCATCCCACAGAAGGTAACAACCATCCCATCACATGGGGCTGCAGTGCTCAGGGCTCTCGGCTGGCAGCAGCAGAAAGAGGTGGCTCTTACTCTGTGTGCTTCTTTCAGCTTGTCTGGCTGCCCTCGTGCCAGGAAAGGAGGTATCAAAGTCACTCCTACCAAGGATGAAAAAGAAGACCCTGAACTTAAGTGAGTACAGAAGCAGGGGTCCACCACCAGTGCAGGGGGGGAAATGGCCTGTGAGAGTTCAGGACTTGAGGGAGATGCCCCAGTTAATCTGAACCATGTGAGAATAGTGCCCAGAGCTGGTACCAAACCAAGTGTTTCTGCTTCTTGTGGAGTTGGTGGAGTCCATCACCTAGGAGACTGAACACTGAGGAAGGATTGCTGTATCTGCTTGTATTGCTCCAATTATTTTAAAGAGTGCTATGCAAATGCCAATTGGTTGAAAAATTTGGCAAAATGAAGGAAAATTATTACTGACTGAGGTGAAACATGTCAGCTAATTAAATCAGAGTGATACTTTAAAAATATGTTCCAGAGAACTTAAATATCTGTGAGTCTCATGTCTTTTCTATATCTATGAATGAAAATTTCTCTTAAAGTGAAAACTGGAAACTCAGTAGAGATTCACTACAGTCCTGGCTTGAATGCACATTCCATTAAAACTTGTAAATGGTAACTTCCAGAATATAAAAGTGAAGACTTAGTTGTATGGAATGTTGTCTTAATATTTGCTAATGATATATGCAAAACTGCATAACACTGACAGAGCAGCACAAAAAATCCCCCTCTCCTTTCTTTGCAAGAATTTGCATGGATTTCCATGCAAGTTTTCCAGTCACTGGAACCCACCCTCTGCTTCATACCAGAAACAAGATAGAAAGGAGACAATGTTGACTTTCCATACACTTGAAGAAGTATGATTTATTGCCTGTGATAGAATTTCAATTTTCTTTTCAGGTAAAATACTATCTAAATTAATGTCTTATTTTCTTAGTCTCTACAACTTTATTTTAAAATGCCTTATTTTAAGATCAGCTGAACCCCCATAATGCAGCTTGACAAGAGTTGAATGCCCTGGTACAGTGTGCCACCAGGGACCAAGTATTACTCCATTAAAGCAAAGTAGCAAAGGCAGCCAGAATGATTTTCTTGGGAATTTTTGAGACTGTCTTTGCTCTCTCCAGTGAAAATGAGGCTTCTTTTGCTGTGTTTCTGTAGATGTCCAGTGATAGGCTGTGATGGCCAAGGTCACATATCAGGTAAATACACTTCTCATCGCACTGCTTCTGGTTGTCCTTTGGCTGCCAAGAGACAGAAGGAGAGTCCTGTCAATGGGTCTTCGCTATCCTGGAAACTGAACAAACAAGAGCTGCCACACTGTCCTTTGCCAGGCTGCAACGGGCTGGGTCATGTTAATAATGTTTTTGTCACCCACAGAAGGTATAACTTTGTGTTTTCTCTTTTCATTTTTCCTTAACATTCCACTCTGAATTGGCAACGTGTGAGTTTAGTCAGAATAAATTGTGCTAAAGTATTTTGAGTAATAACATTGCAGCTAAAGTAATACAAAATATTACTTTGAGAGGCTTAAACTTTTATGTCTCTTTCTATGTTCCCATTGAAGCATGACATTCCAAAGTGTTCAGATTAGCACAGTGCCTATGCATTTTAAAATTAAGTAGAGTCCTTTCCTAGGGAAATACGGAGTTGTATCTGCATATCTTCCAAAGAAAAGAGAAATATCATTGAAGTGTCACCAGAAAAGTTTTAGCCAAGAGTCATTAATTTAATCTTTCTACCAGTGGAAAAGTTATTTTCATAAACTTTGTATTTGAACAGTGAAAGTCAGACAAAGGAAAAACAATAAGCATGCAGCACTTCTATGGATCACAGAAGTTCGAAGTTATAACAATCTTACAAAGAAAATTACCATTGCAGAGAAGGAGTCACACATATAACTAACAACACTAAGCACCATCTATCACTGTGAAAAATAATAATCTGACTGTATTGAATAAAAAACAATCAAAGACTCTGATTGGCAAGTTTGGTTTTCTGTCTTTCATAGTAATTAAGTCTACATTCTCTATCTCCTTTTCTTTCTTCCTAACACTTTGAACCAACTTTTCTGAAACAAGAAATGACCAAGGTCATTTGAATAAATTCAGTTAGAGACCAGTGTTATCCTAATTTTATTTCCTACATCCCATCTAAAAGTCTTTTCTTTAGGACACTACTGCAAATTGTGGCTAATTAAGCAAGTAGCAAAAACTGTATTTTAGCTGGTAGCAATTCATAGTACAGATGATTCCTGTCCCACATAAGACTGGATCACTCTCAAGATCATCTTAGTTAAAATGACATAGCAAATTTAACTTTGTTTGATATTCTTTCCTAGGACATTTGAAACCTAATATGTAACTCATGGCTTTCAAACAATCTCACACTTAGCTATCTGCTCTGGGCAGAGATAATAAGCAGAAATTTAGAACTGAAGAACTAGCATCTTTCCCATATAGCTTTTAGCTAAGCTAATGAAAGCTTAGGTTTTGTTGCTTTGTTGTTTTGTTGTTTTTTTTTTTTTCCCTAAGTGGAAATGCCATGTCTGTTAGGATTCTCTTTAAAAAAAAAATTTTTACACACACACACACACATCCACACACATCAGCCATTTTCCTGTGGAACAAAATTTTCTCTCTCTTCTTACTCAGCTACACCTAAAACCAAATCCTTCTGAGAGTTCTTCAGCATATGGGTATTTCTTCTTTGTTATTTATAAAGACAGTATTAAGACAGTGCAATTCCTCTTAGCCCTTTAGTGGGCTATAAAAATTGCCTCAGATAATTACCAGCTGATGAAATTGTAAGCTTTGAAATAGCAAAATGTAATTTAATGTGAACAGTGGTTAAAACGCAAACTGACTATATAATAGAACCATTCAAAAAAGCTATTACAGCCTATAGGGTATATCCAGAGTTATTATTGTATTGATCATTATTATGTATCAAGAAAGTGATACAATAATTGTGCACTGTGGGCATCAGCCCATTAATTAATTTTTTTTAGGATAGTAAACTTGACATTTTAAATACCATACTCTCTTCTCCTTTGGAGCACAATCCCTTGATAAAAACAGTTTATAAGTGTTTGAATTTAAAGAATTCCGTAAATGCATCTTCATATAGCTTAACAATAGTTGCTACTGCAATTTTGATTATTTTGAAATATGCTTAAGAGTTGTTTACTCATAGATTGAGATTTCTGTGCCAATTTTCAAGCTGGAATATACAGCTAAATTACTCTTTATGAGTTATGTCATTCCCCGAAGCCGTGCTATAATGGAGATACTGATGTGACCTTAGGTACAGAGGTCTATCCAAGTGCATGATAATATTGCCTGAAAGGATTGTTGCCATTTTCAAGTGGGTGCTAATGTTTTTTTTTTCCTATCTGTTTCAGCCTGTCTGGTTGTCCTCTGAATGCACAAACCATAAAAAAGGGCAAAATTTCAGAAGAATTAATGACTATCAAGCTTAAAGCAAGTGGCGGTAAGGAGATCTGTAAAAAATGATGACATTTATTTAGATAGAAGGGCCCTGACTCCCATTTATACTTGTGCCCCTTTATGCCATTCTGGCATTAATTCTCACTACTTTGTCTCTAGCAATAAAAAATCTCTACTAACAATAATATTTGCATGAGAGATTATAAAATTATTCTCATTTACATCTTGATAACTGAACATTGAGGATATGCTCTTGTTCAAGAGCATTATTTTTTTATTTAAGTATTCTCTCAGTATCATTTTTATTAATAAACAATTAGTTACAGATCAGGAGGACTTAGCTATCTGATGAATAAGGTAAGAAGGGAGAAATATTGTGGGCAGAAATTGACTCATCTCTCTAATTTCATTCCTACGTGGTTTAGCATCTATGCAGTGTGTGTGCAATTTAGCTAACCTAAGTGCAAAGCAATAATTACCAAAGAGTTGCAGGGGGAAATGTGTAGGAGTCTCCCTTCTTATACAATGTGCTTTAGCAAGTTGGGCATTGAGCCAGGATTCAGGAAATTTAGTCTTTAGCCTCAACTGCTGAGGAAAACGGTTGCATTACTGCTTACAGATTTCTCATGCTAGCTCCCCAGTAGACTCAATTCTAGGCTTTAAAGCAGTAACAGCAATGGCACAAATCTCCAAGCAGAGTTGGGCTCAGAGTGATACTAAGCAGAAACAGGCACATGTACTTGCCAGCAGCTGCTACAGCTCAGTGTTTTTCAGGACAAGGCTTTCAATAAATAACTGAAGTTTTTTGTCTTTGCTATCTAACTTGTTGGGATGAAAAAGACTGGCTTCCTTTTTTTTTTTTTTTTCCCTGTAATACTTGCTGGCTTTCTGAAAATGTCACCCTTTTCTCTTATTTAAACTTCCCTCTTTATCAGATATAACTAAGGCTGTGCTTACTGAAGTTACTCTGCACAGGAACTTGACCTCACAGAGATTCTTGCAAGATCAGAAATGGGTACAGATGAGTGAATTATTATAATACTAGTGAAGATGTTGCCCTGGTGTGTTTCCTGAAAAAAGAAGGGTTGCTGTTGTATTCTTTTTAAAACCAAACCAAACCAACCAACCAACCAAAGAAACAAACAAAAACCCCACACCCAAGCACCATAAAAATCTCCTCACGTTTTATGATAAACTTTTATCTTTCTGGGAATTTTTTTCCTTTCTGTACCCTCCAGCTTGTAGTTGCATGACGCAATGAAAAAAAAAAAAAAAGAAATTTTGAAAAAATTAGGACTAAGATAGCCCCATCTATGTTTCAGCTCATATAGATGTTTAACGGGTAGGAAAGAATTTTGACAGTAAAATCAAAATAAAGGGCAAGTTAAGGATCAATAATTTGTTAAAAAGCTTATTTTCCTATGGTTAATAACAGGTAAATAAGCTTGTTACTCATTACATTACTACTTACATCCATTTACATGTGGACATTTTAAATCTGATATTGTTATTTTCAACTATTTACAGGTATTGAGAGTGATGAAGAAATAAGACACTTGGATGAGGAAATAAAAGAACTGAATGAATCCAATCTTAAAATTGAAGCTGACATGATGAAACTTCAAACTCAGGTATGCCATAAATGTGAAATCTTTTAAATGCTATGTAAATGTTTAAAATGTTTAAAAATAGCTAGTCTCCTCTGCACTCCTTTTTCCAAGATGTTGTTTTTTGTTGTTTTCTGTAAATGAGCAGCAGATATTGTCTCAAAGATCTGGTGAATGAGAAATTCAGGGAAGGTTGTAGCTAATCTTAGCAAGCAGACATGAAACATACTTACTAAACAAAACATTTGTTTTCCTTTGTTGACCAAACATCTGCTTACCAAACCATGGAAGTCCTATGACTTGAGTTTTTAGGGATAATAATTCCTCTTACAAACCCTCTCCAAGTCTTAATGAGAGCTGACTTTAATAAGTTCTTATGTGTACCTAAGAAAATTTTCCTAGTTTAGCTCACCCACTGTCAATTATTCAAATAGTTTGAATTTTGCCTCCAGGCAACAGCTGGTAAAAAATGTATAACTTTTGCTAGTTTGTGTAGCAAACTGTTTTAATGGGAGTTATGGAAAAGAGTAATTTTCTTTCATTATTTTGTATACTGGAGAGATTAAGTTGGCTTTACTATGCTGATAGTGGTTCTATGGAGTGAGCTGTATAGCTTCATCCCTTTGGACTCCCATACGCCCCTGGAATTTAACCTGGGCAGACTGGGTAAAAGCATGGGCACAACCTTCAGAATTTTCAGAATAAGAAGGAAATAAAATTAAATCTGTGAACTATAAACCCATGCTGATCTAAACCAAACTGAGTGTAACCATACCATGCCTGTATTTGTACCACATTGGGATGAGCAGTGTTGACTCATGTTGTTTTTGCAATAACCACTGCATGTACAGTCTAAACAAGGTAGAAGCCTGTGCCACCTGTGCTGGATCTAAACAATCTGGCTTCACACTACAGCAGCTGTGGGGATATCCAGCCCAAACTGCACTGCAGGGAGGCTGTGCTCACTGTCTCAGGACACTTGGTTCTCTCTGGTGGTCACTGTGCTATTTTCACGGAGATTGCCCAGTTTATGCAGTTAGATTTCTTCTCCCTGGACTTTCTCCCTGGTGAAAGCACCTTGACCAGCAAAGCCTGAACTGAACTACAGGAGAAACCATAAATCTCCTACCTCCTTTTACTCTATCCCAGCCAGGTGCCAGACTGCTACAAACACCCTCCAGAGGAGGGGTTGTAGTGGATGACAGGCACACAAAAAGAGGTTTCTCAGACTGGGGAGTTTTGCAGTGCTACTGTGTGTGAGCAAAGGAAGTAAAGTGGCCACAAGCAGGAGGCAATTGAGTAGTGCAAAGAGGTGCATACTAATATGGAAGGGAGGGTATGACAACTGTGGATAGGACTGCACTGGTCAGTGCCTTGTGGAGCTGTGGCAGGGCACAGAGATGGTAGCCCTTGGTTCTGACCTGCTGAGCTGTCTGCTCCCGAGACAAGGAGCAGGGCAGGAGGGAACCAGACCCTGCCATTGCTGGTTTTGTTTTTTCAGCACTGCTTTTGACATCTAAGCTTTCAGATCTGAGTATATCCCAAAGCTCTCACTTTAAAAAGATACCACTTTTTTCTGTCTTGGCTGCTTTTTCCTGCTCTTTCCAATACTCTCCTTTCCATTCTGTTGGTCAGAGATCATCTTTGTGATACGTGCTCAGCCTCTCAGTTTCCTTTCCACTCTATTTTTTTCTCATTGTTCCCAGCACCAGGCCTGTTTCTAATCCCAGCCAGCCCAGAGCTCACCCAGGAGCAGGGCAGGAAAGTAGCACAACAGCTTATACCCGTGCCCTTGCTATTGTGGCTGAGCAGCAGGGATGCTGTAAGAGCAGGATAGCAATGTAAACATCAACCTCCTTTCTCCTTCCCTCTGCCAGCCCTGAGGCCACACTCCATCCCAGCTCCACACTGACCCTCCTCTCCAATCTCAATTCCCTCCTCCCACTCTGAGGCATTCTCTAGTGCCTTGCTGCCACAAGGTTTCTCCATGAACCAGCAGCAAAGTCCGTCATTTCAGAGCAAATACAACCTGTTCTTTGCTCTGAATGACCTGTGGAGAAGTTATGTCTCTCCTACAAAAGCATAGCTGAGTTTCAGATTCATCATGGCCTCTCTTGCAATCACCCACCTGATATTTTGGGTTCAAACTTCAGTAACAATGCTGCCAAGGGTTTGTCTGTCTGTGTTTGTGCCTGCCTGTCTCTTTTAGATCACATCTATGGAGAGCAATTTGAAAACAATAGAAGAGGAGAACAAACTCATAGAGCAGAACAACGAGAGCCTGTTGAAGGAGTTAGCTGGCTTAAGCCAAGCCCTTATCTCCAGTCTCGCTGACATTCAGCTGCCACAGATGGTAAGCCCACAGCCAGCAAGTTAACACCTTCTTTTGAGACAGTCTTGCCAGCACTCGAAGCAGATGAGCAAGCTCAGGGACTAGCAGGAGCACTGGAGCTGCATTAGCAGAGAGCATTTTTAGGCTGATTTGCTTTGCAGAGATGCAGGATCATGACGTCTGCATGGTAGTAGGTGCAGTTACTTTCAGGAATACCAGCCCTGGTATCTCTGCCCTGGACCACACCGTGCAAGGCAGGCTTTTCCCTCAGACCTCCCTGTCTGAACACCCACCCTGCACAAAGAGTGAAAACTTCACTCCGATGAGAATCCTTATTTACTCAGCTCCCAGATCAAAACTATAACCTGTTTCATACAGATGATTTTTCTGGAGACAACCAAGCTCCATCTTCTCAAGAATTTCACTTCTTACTTTCAAAGAAAGGCCAAATCCACAGAGGTACTCCTGTTTCCAGTCCCCTTTCCAAATGTCAAGAATGCCACTGGAAGATTAAGAAAGGACAGTTAGGGAGAATGTCAGTCATAATCCCAGAGACAAATTGGCCACAAAAAAAAAAAAAAAAAAAAAAAAAAAAAGGTTACACTAACCATAATATCTCCAGCTCTTTTTCTTGCTTGGAGAGAGTGTGGATTCCCCAGGACATGCAACTCCTTTAATTTCCACAACCCTTCCATTAATTTGGATGGCTGCCCTGCTTATGACTTCTCCCCATTTGCCATATCACTCCTTTGACATGCTTTGGGGTTGGGTGTTTGGGTTTTTTCAGCCTTAATTTTACCTCCTACAATTATAATCTGTTTTGTCTCCATTTAGGGGCCAATCAGTGAGCAGAATTTCGAAGCATATGTAAATACACTCACAGACATGTACAGCAATCTGGAACGGGACTATTCCCCCGAATGCAAAGCTCTGCTGGAAAGTATCAAACAGGCAGTGAAGGGCATCCATGTGTAGGATGTGAAAGCTGCTGGGCAACAGAAATTACTTAACAGCAGTAAACTCCAGATGGATCTGTTAGGAGTTCATGTACTGCTAAGGGGTGTAGGTTGCCATGCTGCATTTACAATTGCAACATTGCACTAATTTTTTCCCAGCTGACATAAAAAAAAAGAATAAAACCACAACAGACTATTTGTATTAACAGCAATGCACTCTGTTAGTATATTGTATTTATTTCAGTACAATTTCTTTTTTTTTCTTCTTTTGCACTCAGTTTTTGTAAAGTGAATGTAAAAAGTGTGTGCGACTATTTTTTATATTTTTTATTTATTTCTAATCAAAGAGTTGGTTTTTTTATCTTTTAACAGCATTTTTGCGGCCTGCCATATTTTTACAAATGTGTTTATTAATTTATTTTCCAATGGGATTTTAAATAGACTGAAAGCTATACTGTAAATTAAATAACTTGCTGGGTTTGTACAGGAAGAAAAAAAAAAAACCTATGAAAGTAACAAATGACTGAACCGTGGTTCTAGTTTTATTTTCCTCACATCCTGCTTTTTTATAATGGCTTTGTATCAGAAATGGGTTTGCAGTAACATGAGATGTGAAGATGCATGAAATGAGAAGATAAATGGTGCCCACTAGTGGGGAACTTGGGCTCGTAAAAGCACAGTATGCTGGAAAACAGTGTGTTAAAGAATATGTTAGCAATAATGAAATATAGCAATCAGCAAAGCACTTGACTTGGCTGTGTGATTTAGCCTATGAGAATGATTATTTAAAATGTTTCAAGAGAACTTCAGATTTATTTTACCACTGCAGCTTTTGTTCAGAGTTAGCTCATGGAGGGAAATGACAATTATTTCTAAACAAGAAGGGTAATTAGGTAGGTACTGGTACTTTTTTAGTATGAGATGTTGAGATTTTAAGCAAGTGACCAGTATTGCAATGGATTTGGATTTAAAAATCGCAAACACATCCCAAGCTAAAGGCTTTGTACATAATGAGTTGAACACATCTCCCCTGAAATGGCATTTAATACTGGTTTGAAGGTAATGGCAGCTGAGAAGGCAGCGGTCTGGAGGGCAACAACACCCCTCTGGCACCACGGTGGTCGCTTGTCCCTTTGAATGACCGGTAGCAACACCGTGACTGGTTTCTCCCATCCTTCTTCACTAAGACTAGGCTGATACTGAATTTGTCACCAGTCTTCTGGTAGGGTCCCAAGTGCTACAGAGCAGACAGACGGGTGGAGGTGTGGACAGACGAGCACTTGCGCAGAGGTGCGGGCGTGCGCCTCGGTATCTGGTTAGCCTGGGTGTGGAACTTCTGAATCCGTCAGAAACTAGCGGTTGCTATAACAGAGGCAATGTCTATTTCAGGGATTGTAAGTAATTAAGCATTGTTTCAGAAGTTTTTTTTATATTTATTTTTTTTAAGAAAAAGGTATAAACAACCAGCTAAACTGCCTTTTTTGTATGCACACACACCTCATGTGCATATGTGCCTCAGTGTAAATGTATACATGGATCTAGCGTGTGTTTAATTTTTCCGTGCTATAATGAAAGTGTTTATTTTTATTAGCCGCATTTATATTTAGATTGAATATGATGGCATTCACAGGCTTGACATATACAATTATATTATTACTGTTCCTGCACAAAAGTACTATTCAGAAGTGATTCAACTCTCATGCACTGTGGTCACTGTTCTGCATTAGGTGGGGCTTGCTTTTTGTTGGGGGGTTGATTCAACTCTCCGATCTTAGTTTAGACAGGGGAAAATGTGTGTTCTTAGGAGCTGTGTTTATTTTTAAATTGATTTTTCAAAAGCTACCATATGTGCTGTCTAATATAAATAGGAGAACACCAAACAAAAATTTGCTATTATTGTTCTTGCTAAAAACTCAAAAAGCAAACATTTGTTATACTTGTTAAATGCATACAAAATGAGTTCACTCATTACAAAGACTAAAGTTTAATTTACTAAATATTTTAAGAAATTTGTTATATATTTTATTTAAGTAAAAAAAATCTCTTACTGACCTATGTATTTATTATTATGATTTACTATGGCTTCAGGTTAATTTATCTGTGTTTGGTTGTTTGCTCAGAATGTTCTGTGAAGTATGTTTGTATTTATTTGCCTCCCTTGTACTTGATGTGTTTTGTAATGTGCACTGTTTTTTTTCTTTCTGTTTTTCTTTTTTTTTTTTTGTGTTTAAATGCATTGATGAGCTATACTGTAAATTAGACCTTTTGTAAAGAGCAATGATGTATGCATTTTTTAATTTGGAGTAGTTTGTATACTGTTTCTTCATACAATTAATATTTCTTACATCAAAACAACAAAATTGTGTTCTGTGCTGTACATTTGGTGTATGGTAGGAAATAAAATTGATAATGAAATATTGCAGCAAGTTTGTTGGGTTTTTTAACCTCTGGATGCCAACTTATATTACACTTTCTTAACTGCACCTGGCACTATACAATGTGTCAGATGTTTCACTGGCTTTGTGTACAAAATGTGTCATCCTCTTAAGTACATTTCTGATATAAATAATTTAATTAGTGTTTTACTTTTGTCAATTTGAAATAAGGAAGAGAAAAATAGAACCGCTTAAGAGGTCCTTTTCACTTCTGAAGGGAAAAGAAATTCAAAATGATACTCACTGCATTATTTAATGCATTCTTTTCTTGGCAGTTGTAGACTTCATTTATACTGATAAAGTACAGGATTTGTGCTGACCTTTAACAGCTGCTAAATGATGTTTAAGCATAAAAGCCATTGTAAACTTTCCAGCAATTCAGAACCGCCCACTGTTCCAACGTAATTTTCTGCTGAGAATTACAGTGCTTAGACATTGCAGAAATAAAAATCTGCTGGTTTTAGAAAGACAATATTTCCATCTAATGGACTTTCTTTTTTCAGTGCTCGTTGTAGCGAAAACAGGAAACAGTTTTATGTAGAATGTGTGCTAATGGCTTCAGGAGCATTTCTTGTTGCAGATTCCAACTTTCCACAGATAGAGAATAATGTTCATTTGGAAAGTAAGTCAAATTTAAATGCCATAAAGCAGCTGATAATTATTTGCTTGAATTGACATATTTAGATAAACCAAAATGGACTGACACATAAAAAAATTACATGTCCTGCATTTAGCTAGAAGGGAATTTAAAAATTTGTATCACATGAATCTGGGATGCTCACAAATCTTGCCAGGTTTGAAGCTGTAGAGTCACAAAGGGCTGGAATGAAGACAGATCTGTCCTAGGAAGCTCTGCTCCAGTGGAGTTTGGAGTTTGCTTTCTTCTAGGACATTTATACAAGGGCACCATGAACTGGAGCTTTTTATTAAGCCAGTTATTAGTTATCTATGTAATACGACGATTAATATAAAATAGTATTTTTAAGGGTTCTTAAAATTTACTATTAAACTTGTGCTGTGGATCTTCATATCATGAGACACTACTGGGACAATCTCTTCTCACACATCACAGATGAAGCAGAAACAGGTCTGTCTTAGCAATGTGCCTTAATGCTAAACAGACAAAGACTGAGGCCAACATTTTCATTTTGTCTGGCTGCTTAAATTCAAATCACAAATTTAGAGAGCCTTATTGTCAGACAGACAACTCTTCTGTCATTTTCAAAGTTCCATAATAAATATGATTATCTGCTGTTTATAAGATTTGGGAAAGGCAGTGATATGTGTATGTTGGGCTCTGCATACACCTAAGAAAACTATGCTCTAATCTCAAATATTTCCAGCAATCTAAGACAAGGATTGTGAGCAGAAAAACACTTTTCCTAGTGGTTTTGGATAGGAATATGATATCCACAGTTAAGTGATTAAATTATTATTATCAAGAGACAATCTACATTCATCTTTAAACAACTTGCTCTGATAATGTTTTGGTGCTGAAATTACGGCCTTTTTCCATTAAAAAAAAAAAAAAAACAACAAACCATTTAACCTATATTCATTATTAAACTAAAATAAGCTGAGGAGTTGGAGATATCCCAAAACAACAAAACCCATTGTGCTTGAACAACCTTTCAAACCATTTTCATCTTTTAAGTTTCAATTTTTAACAACTGTTCTATAACTGTGCCTATATAACAGGGAAAAGTACTTAATTCAGTAAAAATGCATAAATTCCAATTTTTGAATTAACTTGAATTGAAGCTTTAAATATTAAAGAGAATGAAGGGGAGCAAGAACAGTCAACATCTGCTGTCCTGACAGCTCAGAATGCCTATTTTCTCTCTTAACTAACCATGATGAAGAATTTTGCATCTATGATGTAGAAAATAGATTCTGTAGAAAACAGATTTTGTTTTCTACTGCAATTTTATCTCTATTTACTAATTAAGTATCTCTTCTATCTTCCTGACTTAGTGTATATATCTAACTGTGTCATGGCTTTTCTACTCAATGCCCCTTTGGGCGTTTGGATTCCTCCTGTGTTCATTCAGTGCAATACATTCTACCTGTCTTGGAAATTCTGCTACGCCTAAACTTTTTTTATGATTTATGCAGCCGTGTAACTTGGATGCTGCCAGGAGATCTATACCAGACAAAGTCCTTTGTTCAACTTGCTCAGGATACTGTGGGATGATAGAGCTCCATTTAGCTTTTGTGTAATGTAGGACAGCGACCTACTTTCAGTACCTTTCAATATCTCATTCTGGCTTGGTTTTCTTCTGTCTCTTTTGCTCTAGTAAGTCTTAGACAGCCAAGCTTACACATAATTGCATCGGGGATTAGTCTGATTTCCTGTCTGACTTCATGGTACAAATTGCTTCAACTGCATTTCATTCTTAACAAATGTTCCCAGGGACATTGTCTAAGTAAATCTCAGGACTTTTCAGTTATGTGATAGCAATTACTATTTAGGTTGCTGCTGTCTGCTCCTGAAACTGTTACTGCACAAGATTTTTTCCAACCAGCTTTTGGTGCCCAGCTCCAGCTTTTGGTGCCCTGCTTCACATCCCTTGGAGTAACCTAATTTTTAGAAGCTAAATGCACAGATGATTTTGCCAAGCAGGGTTGTTTTCCAAATTATTTTCTCTGGCCAATCCAAATTACTAGCTACTAATTTTTCATATTATTTCATAGCATTTTATATACATATATATATATGTATATGTATATGTATATGTATATGTATATGTATATGTATATCTATATCTATATCTATATCTATATCTATATCTATATCATCTATATCTATATCTATATCTATATCTATATCGTTAACATTTGTTTGCACAAACAATACATTATAAACTTCCAGGTGGGTACTTGTACCCATCCCAAGTATTGAAGAAAACATCACTTTTGTTTCCCCAAGCTTGGTTCTAAACCCTAGCAAACTCCTCGTTTACTGTTTTTGAGGACCTTTTTTATTTTTTTAACTTTTTCTTTTCTTTTGGCAGAAAAGAAAAAAACAAAAAAACACAGGAATTAATCTCATTCTTTCTTTAACTGATGATATTGTCTGTCCAAACATTTCCCTGAAGCTGGGGCTAGGGTTGAAGCTATCTGGCTAGCAATATTCCCTGATTACAGTAACATGTAGCATCTTACGTGCACCCTCTGCTTACTTTGAAAACAATTTAAAAAATCTGAATTAGGATTCAGGTTCTATACTGATTTCATAATTATTGGGATGAAACTGATCTGATCTTTTAGATGCAGGATGAGCTTAGTTCCTTTGGAAGGGAAGTGCCTAGAATTGGGAGTTGGTGTCCTTAATTCTGATGTATGCTCAAAAAGATTTTAGGGAAGGAATGAAGGTTTTAAAAAGCTCATAAAAACTTACCAGGAGAATGGGTGTAAATTGAATTCCTTCAGTGGAAGTGCAGTGCCATCTCCACAGACTGCTGAGCTGAGCTCTGCACAGACGTGTGGAAGAGGTACCACATATGAAACACCAGTGCTGAGGACTGTGAGGGGACATCCTTGCGTTTTCCAGCTGTCAGGAGACAAAATGGCACCTCAGAAACCCCAGACTGAGGCCCTTCTCATGTTTCTAGGTAACCCTGAGCAAGGTACTTGATTCTAGCTCTGTTTCCACATCTGGGAAATGAAAATCACTCCAAAGTGCATTGGGAATGAGCAATGCCAGTCTTACACAGGGGCATGAGATACAGATATGTGTACAGTGAGGAAGAAAGAGCCAGAGCAGATGTGTAAGGGCACATAACACCCCCCCCCCCATGCCTTTTTTTTTTTTTTTTTCTTTATAAGACATTACAGTCTTCATTTTATTGTCCTGCTCCTTACATGGTTTCCCTTGGAGGAAAGATAACTGGAAGATATCCAGTTAGTGCTGCTGGCCAGTCTCAAACTGAATTTTCAAAATGCAGAAGCTAAATTTCAAAACAACAGAAGCAAAGGCTATAAAAGCAGAAGTATTTTTATTGGGATAATGGAGCTCCTACAGATTTTGTGAAAAATCAGCTGATTGCTATGAGAGCAAAATTATGATTCATGGGAAGAGGGAAGAGGAGGGAGGTTCAGCTGTTAGAGCTTCTGTTTGGCAAGGGCCAGCTCCAGATCAGCATGACGTACAACTCAGAGTAGCAGCAAGAGTCAGTGCAAAGCTGGCCAGAGAACTGTGCTTGTGTGCTTGGTGCAGCACCAAAGGATGTAAACAGAACAAGTCTCATGTGTGAGTGTAAATATTACAGCAAGAATGAAGGTAGAAAAGCGGTGACTATAGGCCTGTGTTTATAGTGGCAGCTACAGAGTTGGGGCACAGGGTAGAAAACCACGGGAGTCCTGTGGGAGCCACACTACATCAGCTCCACCCAGTGCAGAACAGGCCTGTTTTCCAAATGTGGGTCTCTACCTCTTTTGTCACACTAAATACCCTCTCCAGCTTTCTATGGGATCATCAGTAGTGTTACTAAACCTCCTTCCTGGGTAAGCACATGCAACCTCTGGGCTCTGGTTCACCCTAGGATGAGATTATATCTGGAAGAATGAAGGTATTACCCAACATCAGCAGGGCAGGCTAAGCCTTGCTGGGGAAAACCCCAGAGGAGTAAAACTCCAATGGCCAGCACATCTGCTTTTGCAGGCTGGGGTTTGGTGCAGGTGGCTGGTGGTTAGGAGGAACCAAGGTGCTGGCTGTGTGCCTTTTCCCCTCTGCCTGCTGGCACTTTCCCACATACTGCCAGCCCCAACCAAGTAGCCACTGTTCAGCTGTGTTTCCTCCCTTTTCCCCCCTCCATACCCAAGCCAAGCTGGAGGCAATCCTTGCTGGTTTTTTTTCTGCAAGAGGCTTAAATCTCCTTTCACCATCTTGGGAGCATAGCGTGACTGTAGTCCTGGCTGGCTGGCCCGGCTGCCACCACTCATGATGCCCTTTTTATTGCCAGATTAGAGGACATTGTCGTGATGCGCGTGAAGCCCTCCAGATAAGGCGCTGTACAAGTTCCAGCAGGTTCCAAATACAACAGCGTGGCTTTTGCATCCAGCCCACAGGATCAGAGTTTATTTCCCCAATGCAGACAGCTTTGCACTGCCTTCCTGTTAATTAAAGTAGTGATTACAATACTGCACTGTTTACATGCAAGATTTTGCATGGTCTTGGCCATTCACGTGCAAATGAACTTGTAAGCCTTTCTGTGCCCTAAAATCTGCTGATGTCAGTCTTCCAATTCTAACTCCATGTTGTAGGACATGTGGCTTTCTATAGCTCAGCTTTGATGCCCCCAAGTCATATTATCTGTATTCTGAGCTTCATTATGATAAATCTTTCACTGGTTTTAAATCAAAAACTTTAATTGTACCGTACTTATTCAGCTTAGGTTTTGGCTCCTGAAGGCAGCAGTTTTAATTGCATCATTTGTATAGTGGTCCAATATGTTTTGGTGTGAAAAGTGCATTATCACTTTTAATTTTGCATTATTTTCCCCATATGTTTTAGTTACACTAAAACTTCAGATGGGAAGTGATGAGGCTTTCCCACTGTTCCCTCATTCTCTCCTCAGTGTTTTTTTAATGAGCTAGGACCACACTATTTTCTTTTGTTCTCATCATTTGAGGTTTTAGGGAGCTGTTTATTTGTAGGGTAATTCTTGTATTTATGTAGAGCAAGGCATTAGACATTTTTATCCTCTACTTATTAACAAGCCAGATGGTACCGGCTGCTACCCACACAATTCCAATTATCAGATGGCAAACTGAAATATACGTGGGGCAAATGAGAAGATGTATATTAAAGAAGCCTCGTGTAGAATTGGCTTCTCAGAGATGTTGATTCACAAAGGGGTACTAGCAATTAGGGTATGACAGCCTGCTGCTGAATGTACAGCATTGGCCTGAGGGCACAAGCATTCAGATTCCAAAATTTTAATACTCTCTCTCTTTCCCCTGTGGTATGAATACACATCTTTGAAATCTGATTGAGGTCTTTCATCCTTTAGACTTCTTGTCCTTTTCAGAGTGATATGCAATCACAAAGCCAGTCAGTAAGTCAAGATATCCCAGAAAGATGCAGAAGAGCTGAAAATCAGCATGAAGCCTGTTCAACACATCTCCTAATACAGTCTCATGCACTCCCTGGCATGTACCTCAGTAACACAGGAATAGCTCTAACACTGAAATCTAGGATCCAAACAAGTATTACTATTCCAGGTCTCAAATTTACCTGGAAGTTACAATATACACATGGATTTTTGGCTTAAGAGCAACTCTTAACTTCAGGTTTAAATATAAGGAGGTCTGGTCATGTTGATTATGGCTGGCTTTGTGGTCTTTTAAGACAACTTTTGAAAATTCAGAACCTAGACCCAGTCCTTACATAGGGATTCACCCTACATCATTTATACAGGCTGATAATAAAGAATGAGTGTTTTAATGGAAGGTTTTATATTGCTTTGTTGTGTTGGGAGTTTTCTTTGGTTTTGTTTTATTTTTCTGTCCAGAAGACAGAATAGGAAAAGTGTTTGGGTAAAAACTGTGCTCTTATGCCTCCTTTACTTTGACATAGAAATAACATACACGAGTTGGCTGGGAAGATGGTGAGTTACGTGGGAAACTTTTTTTGTGACATTTTTATTCCTTTTCTCTAATGGCTCAAGCTGAAGTGCTAAGCCAAATCAACCTGTGAAGAAACTGATGTCCTCAGGTCCGATCAGCTAAAGGAAAAAGTTATTTAAGCTAAAGTAATGGCTTTCTGAAGTTCTTAATTTTCATATGGGCTACTAGCAGACGAATCATCTAGATGACTGGATTTTGGAAAAGTTGTAATGTGAAACATTTTAGATTGTTCTAGTTTCTGTTTACATTATTCAGTCAGGAGAACACCTCTTTCAACAGCTGTTCTCACAATGCAAGGGGAAAAGTACTCTCCTTGCAGCTGTTCCTGGCTCTAACACTTATAACCTGCAAGTCTTGGCAAAGTGTTTTAATTGAATGAGTTTGAAAACCAAATCTGTATGGTTTAACACCATTTACACTTCAAACAGCTGACCACATGCAAATGGCACATGTGCAAATTCTCACTCCTATTCATGGAGGAGTGAAAGGTGTGCACAGGCATTTGTCTGCCATTTGGTTACACAAGTGTATGAATCCACAACTGTGAAGAAGCTGCTACTGCTTCTTTCTCACCTTCCATCTGTGAAATGGGGGGCTAATAACATTCCTTTCATCTGTCTGTTAGCTGTAGACCTGAGAAAGACCTGCAGTGGCCTCTAGAACGCTCTCAATGAGATCCTAAGTGTAAATCAGTGGTACAGCTATTCATACCGTCTTGAGGAGTTCAGACAGTTTTGTAGCTGGCTTAATAGGTGCAAAAAATCCCAAACCAAACCCAAACCATTGTCTAGTATCCTTGTTCATTCCAGTGAAAGAAGCTGATTGCCTTCTTTATGTTACAGATATTCCTCAAAAGGGTTAGGCAAAGTAGAGAGGTTCAAAATAAACATCTCCTTGTAGATCCGCGGTGCAATTGCCAGTTTCTCCCAGTCTAAACCATCACTTTTTGCTTCAGTACCCTAAAATCCACCAGGCCAAAGTTTAATTTGATTTCTCAAAATAAGAAAGCCAACACTGGTCAGGTGCTTGGAGATCACTGACATCCTAATTATTGTCAGGTCTGGATTGCGAAGAAGTGATTCAATAGCTGAACATCTGTGTACTTGCTCACATAGAGTTGCTGTTTCACCCACAAACAGCTGTGGAGTAGACAGGCAAAATTCTCTGCATGGTGATAATTACAGTGTGCATTACAAAGGAGGCATAGACATAAGAGCATGCAATCAGATTGGGTTTTTAAACTTTGGAACAGAGAAATACTGCTAGATCCAAGGCTAATATACATAAAATAGATTTCTCAGCCAAAAGACAGGAACATTTAGTTAGATCTGAATGAGGAATGAGGAAATTCACTTACTAAACAGGAAACTTTCTCTGATCTTAGTTTTGTTTCTGTAGAAACAATGGGTAAGAACTACCCAAGCACACAAACTCTTCCAGATACTGAAACACAATTTATTGTCTATGGAGCTGCAATTTCCTTTAATATGCTTTTTATTGCTTGCTACATGTGCCTGCCTGCTCTGTCCTAAGCAGTGGTGTTATCTATTATATTATCATTACTGACCACCACGGTAGTGGTGACAGCTGAATATCTATATCAGAGCTCACGATCTCTTCATCTCCTATCTTATGCTCTTTCATCCCCTTAGTCATATCTTTACATGAACATTACTGCATTTCTTCTAGAAGAAAAAAAAACAAACAAACAGTGAAATCTTTTTCTCAGGCAATCTTTCAAGGCAAGCAGCTATGTGCTGCTGAAACACTATAAAGTAGAGCTTAAACGAAACAAAATGGAATTTCATTAATGCATGATCCTTGTGTGCAGGACTGCCTTTTCCCTACATTCTGGATCTAGAAACTCAACTTTCTTTTTCCTTGCTAGGAGCTGAAAGGCATTCAAGTATGAAACAGTGCCTTCCTTGGGTTAATTCTGACACATTGAATTCACTGATCCAAGGCTCACATGGGAGTTTGAGTGTGCTGGTGTGGCATTTTGGGAATCACTACTCACACAGCCAGAGAGAACAGTCTCACCTTGGTAAACAGAGCATCCTGGATGATGGCAGGACTGAATATATCATAAACATAAGTATTATGCCAAAGTGCAAGAAAATTAAATGGTGTCAGGGGTCCAACACTTACTGCAGAATGGCTGCATTTTATTATCACAGGGGTTTCTGGTAGGATAATGACTGCACAGCAAATTCCTTTCCTAAGCAGTAGTTTAATCTGTGTGTTTACATTACATTTATGGAGAAGAAAAATCAAGTTTCTACTTTTTTTTTTTATTATTTTTTTACAAAAGCAAGTCTTGTTTTTTCACCTGAAATGTTATGAATTGTATTTTGTTTGTCATCTGAATAGGTTCCAAAATGTCATAATTTTTTCTCTGAGGGAAGATATTAGGCACAGCAAGATATGTGACAGAACAAAAAAGATACGTCACTCTATAAAAGCAAACCAGCTGTCAAGGTTTTGGTTGTTCCCTTAATAGGTATCTGTGAAAAAAACATTGTTTGGATAGAATAGCTGCAAATTTGGGATTGTGGCACTAAGCAGAGTGCACAGGAGGAAAATAAGGAAATGGAAGATTTATTTTAAAGTAAAAAATTTAAGGGAAAAGCCACTGGAGAGGAAGAGAGATGAGGAGTGGTAACAGGAGCCCCCCTCCTGCCTGCAGTAAGGGCCAGGTAGAAGACAAAGGCTGGGCACTAACTAAGTAGAATGTGTCTCTGCTGAGATTAAATACAATATTTTGACATACCTGGAACAAAGCTGTGTGTGGTCAGTGGGTGCCTATCAATGGCTGTGTGTGCTTAAAACATGGGACCTCCAGCACTGATGGTGTTGTGGGTCCCCTACCAGGGAAAGCCAATGGGGTGGGTGCAGGCAGCCTCTGGCTATGCGGAGAGGCCCTCTGGGTTTGCTGGCACAGGAACAAACCTGCAGGGCCCAGGTCTGGCCCCGATGGCAACCCCCTCACTTCAAGCCTGCAGAGAAATGTTGGTCCATCACTGCCTGTGCCCCTGAGTGGTACTCAACACTCTTGTCTCAGCAGTCCCCAGGGGGATTGTAACAATTTATACTAGCTGGGGTTCATCCTCTTGTGTTTTGCATCCCTCAACAGAGAACAAAAATTCACCAAGACGCTTAAACGTGATCATGTGAGTTAACACAGTTGTTCTGCTGACCTTAATGGTGCTATTCACATGCTCAGAGCAAGGCCTGTGCTCAAGTACACTGCTGAATCAGCTCTTGTGTGCATACTGAAATGTAACAGTGATTTCTGTAATCAAGGCCAGTGCCAAGCTCTGGTACACCCCTGCCTAGAGTCAAGATATTAGACCAGTGCTGCTGTGTGTAGTAGCTGGCATTGCAGCTCCTCTTCCCAGGGCTGCTGAAGATGAGCAGGAAGCATTCACACAAATTGGCTCATGCTGCTTCTTTAATAATTCATGTATTTTTGCTCTCTTCTATAGTTAATGAACCTCCCCCACTCTCACCCTTGTTCTCTCTCCCTCTCCCATTCAGTCAGTTTGTTGTGGTTTCATGTATCTAATCCATCTGTCACTCGATTATAGCTATCGAGCACCTGTTATGGATTTCTAGAGTTTCATTCAAGCTGTTGACAAGTTATTCACAAATTGGCCCTTGTCACACTGTCATCATGTGGAGTGCACTTTAGTGAATTCTTTTGGGTACACAAAATAATGAACAGAAGACAGCAAAGCTTCTGAATTAAGCAGTTTCCCCAATATTTAAAGAACCGTTAACTAATTGGAAGTTTCTTGTGGGTGATATATTTTTTTAAGCTCTTTTCTTAAAATATTTTGTCTTCTTCATGCAGACCCTTTTGCATGAATAAGCATAACACAAATTGATTGAGCTGTCAGGGCAAGCTTTGTTAAGAATGATGCCTTATTCTATACAGTCTATGTTGCAGCTGTGACAAGTTGATCATTGCTTCTTCTGTACAATGCTACTTTGCCTACTCTGCTTTGGAATCAGCAGGGAAAACAGAGGGCTGGTTGACTGACTAGCCCTCAGTAGCTGCAAGTCTCTTTTCCTCAGGTGATTATTTGTTTTGTTTTGCCCTGAGGGATACCAGGCAGAAATCAGGCAGAGAAGGTGACAAAGGTCACTGTCCAAAAGTGAAACATCTCCTGAACAAAGCATTAAGAAAAGTTAAAAGCAGGTTCAGCTATGTCTTGGAAAATCCTCACTTTCATAGCAAAATTTCAAATATCTCAGTTCCAGGTCTAGAAATACATTTTTTCACCCAGTTTTTACTTCTGCTCCCATATAGGTGATACTTACTCTTTAGACTTTTGTCCTGCACTGTTCATGTAACTCTTAACTTCTGTCTGTACTCTGCTTTCACTGCTCATATACTCGTATTATTACCAGCTTTTAGTGTTGTAGTAAGGACCTTGAAAGTAATGTGGTACCAGGATAACACTAACATAAGCTACAAGATGATTCTAAAATTCTCCCAGTGCAGTGTATTAGTGGTAGAGAAGAAGACATTTGCAAATACAGGCAAAGTGATTGATCTGTTTGCAGTTATGAGAGAAGTTATTTATGCACAATTTGGCTCAAAACAAGTAAATGTAGTGCATGCATATCTGTATATTTAAAAACTATTTTGCATCAATGAACATATGTACATTTTTCTAGTGTAGTCTGCAAATCCTTTGAATAAGATTCCAGGGCTTCAGTGTTTTTATCTTTGAAGAGGATTTTTTTTTTCTAAATTCAAAAGGAGAGAAACTAAGGTTTAGCAATTGCCTTGTCCATATGGGGTGCAAATATAGCAGTACCAAATTATCTGGCAATTGCAAAGGGGCTAAATTACTTCTGCTCACTTGTTAGATTGCTTAGGGGTTTGACGCTGTAAGATCCATTTTCCTTTGTAGTTTCACAGGGAGACATCCAGCTGCCCCGATCAGTGCTCTGATAAACCAATAGGTGGCAGGACTTCAAAACAAACTGTGAAATAATAAAGCCATGTTCCATTATAAAGAAGTTTGAAATAGAAAGTGCAGCTGCCTCAATAGTTAATAGCTTAACAGTTATCTTATAAGAAACTATTTTTAGAGGTTTTTTTAAATATGTTTATAATAATTTAATGTTCAAATCTGTGAACTGCAATTCAGATGCTCAGAACAACTTCCAATTAAAAAAAAACCCAGAGTTTCAGGGAAGTTATGTGTTATGTTTGTAAAGACATTTAGGTATTAGAGGATGCTGATAGGCATCTATGATTTTTAAAGCAAGTAAGATTCAGATTCACACAAATACTTAGATACCTAAATATTTAGTTACTTACGCTGTGTGATACTGTGATACTGATCATCTTGAGGGATCCCAGCATAAATAGGTTATGATGATAAATTCCATTTCCAAAACCAACTTCCTTTGAGCCAGGTCATACAATCAAACTATGCACCTGAAGAGGCTTCACTGAGCATTTTAAAACCCAATCATGGTGAATCCATCAGTGCAAATCAGTAATGATAACTTCTCACTTGCTGCTATCCAGCACATTCAAATCAGCCCAATCTCAACTTCAGCACCACAGTAATGAGCTCCTCTGAGCCCTGCCTCAAGCAAAGATCCTGCAAGCCCTGACACCAGGGTTTTAGCCTGGATATCTAAACATATATATGCTTTTATCGAAACAATATCCTTCTATTACTGGCTTACCCACCCAGCAGTGTCCTCAGCATGCCTGAGGCTGGCTGTGTCCCAGCACCATGGCAGAAAAACAAATACAGGGACACCTCTAGATGGAAGAAAAGCTCAACTCCAGCCTACCTGACAGCTGAGGGATAATGAGAATAATAGAATAAGTGAGTAGAGACAGCCATCAAGACAAGCAGAGGTTTTGACAACTAGGGCACAGGCTGCTTAAGTAGTTGACTTGGCTGCGGTGCCCACGTCCAGCAGAGCTCCCAGCCAAGGATCCTGAGTGAGGGAAGCCACCTCTAAACTGGCATCACATCAGTTGCTCAGACACATAAGCCCCATTCTTCAGCCTTGCACTATTGGCTAATTCAGGCAGCTTCCTCGCTCAGCTGTTTGCCTTAAAAAGCTGAAAATCCCCTTCTTACAAGCTTAGCAATTCCCATGTAGGATCCCAAGCTGCAAACAGACACTCAAGTTGGTGCTGAAATTCCAAGCTGTGAGCGGTCGAGGAGTTGTGTTGTGCATCTCTGCCAAACAATGCTAAAAACCATCTAAATAAATCCCTTCAAATCCTAAATATTTCTGGCTGTCAGGAAACTAGGCTAGGGGGACTTAAATCACTTTTGAAAATTAGTGTAGGATCCTAAGTCACTTATGTTCCTTTGAAAAATTTATCCTTAAAAGTTGGATGCTCAAAAGTGATTTTCCTTCACAAGTACCACTGATAACTTCAGAAATCATCCCTGAAGTGAGAATGAATAAAAAATGATTCATAGAAATAAGGGTATCACCAGCTCTCTGAGAAAAAGGGAAGCATAAAACAGGCCCAACATCATATTGGTGTTCAGGCTTTTTCAGTGAATTGCTTTGAAACAAATTGGTTTTCATTTGCTTAAAAAAAAAAACCCCAAAATTGTAATGTATTCCTTTTATATGTTTTAACATATAAATCCAAATGTTTTCTGAGTATCTCTCATGGGCTCTGTGAGTCTTTGATTACAGGATTCTGGTAATAAGGATATTTTGACCCTTTGAATTGTTCTTTTGGGTGACGCCAAAAAGTAGTCTCAGGTTTTATAGCTGCTGAAGTGTTGTACTGTAAGAATAGTCACAACACCTCTAGTCTTATTTTTGCATTAAAAAATAAATAAAGGCTTATAAAAATTATATGTTTCATTTCAGTTGTTGCTAGTCTTTCAGTATGATTTAGTGTTGTTCCTTTCTACTCTGAAATGGTTCAAGGAGTGAATAATTTTGAGGAAATGAAATAAGTACCATTCAAAGAAGCAACTGTTGAAGATTTGGATAGAACTGTATAAATCTGGGTTAAATTCACCAATGCAAAATCAGCACAAATCTCATTCTAATACATGCTTCTGATGTTGCTGCATTTCTATAATATGCACCTGTACTGAGATATGAGGTGGAACAGAACGCCTTGTCTTAGTTGCCTGCTCTCTTGAGCAAAAGTAGCCTTGTATTACCTACTCATTTCTTTCAAATGCTTTTCTTCTCAGCAGCTCTCATGCATTTTAAAAATGTTTTTTTTTTTTTTTTTCTTTAATAATTTGGGCATTTCTTATGGTCATGAATGGGAGTATTCTACATGTAGTGCCATTTCTAGCACACCCCAAACTTTACATCCCAACCTCCATCTCACTTCCAATTTTCATGGTGTCTGCTCCCCTAAAATAACTTTTTTCCATACTTTAGAAAAGCCACCACTGAGAGAGCAAGTCCATGTGGTCTCAGCAATCCAGCCCAGAGCTGCTTTGGAAAAGGAAATCTGTGAGAAAGCTGTCAGAACAGAAGATGAGGGAGAAAGGGAGCCAAGACAAAAACAAAACCAAACAAATTAAAAAAAAAAAAAACCCAAAAAACAAACAAAGAAAAAAAAATCCCCCAAACCAAGGAAAAATCTTTAGATTTTCCCTTGTTATGAAGATTTATCAAGTCTTTCCTGTACATCACCATTTCAAGCACTGTTGGTTTGAGTTATCTCTTTGAGCAATACAGGCAGTCGTGGGGCTGAGGTGGCTTTGTGGTAGGCAGTTGTGCTATTTCTTCCAGTTGACAAGTATAATCTCCTGCCACGTCTTTTTCCATTTGCTTCTCTTGTTACTGAAGAAATGCTCAGTTTCATAAAAGCTGACATGCCCTGAGAAATTCCATGTACTCTTTCTTTTACAGAGCCTGTGGATGTAGATCTCTGAAGGCGTGCAGGAGATTTTTGACTTTGCATAGAACAAAGGCTTCCAAATCCATTGCTAGGGAATACCTGTGGGGCAAAGAAAAACACCAATAAAACCCATCCTACTTGCCTTTTGACATGTACTATAAAAAGATTTGAGTTACTGAGAAATAGCTTATGTGCACAAAATAAAAATGCACTCTATCAGCCTTTTTCTTTGGGGATTAGCAGAATGAAAATTTATTTATTTTTGGTGGTGTTTCCTCCCCTGAGCCTAGAGAAAATCAAAACTCTAGATCATCCCAGGTAAGGGTTTTAAAAAATGCATGTGTGTAATTTTTTTCCCCTTAGTTAATATTATTGAATTTAAAGCTTGCAGTAACTAATTACTAAGACTTAAATGTGGACTACTTCCTCATAAATTTCTATAAACATGTTAAAAAATTTATTAGTATTTCGATAAACATTGAAATAAACATTGTGTTATTGCTTAGTGCTTGTTTTGCTTTCTTTAATTCAGTGATCAACCACAGTCTTAGATGCAGAGGTTCACAGTAATGCAAAAATGTAGCAGCTGAGGTCTAGAACTATTTCTATGCAGATGGCAGGGTGGATCACTGCTCACAAATACATGTATATATATATAAAATAAAAATAACTCAGCAACTATCAAATATATATATATATATATATATTAGTTATTGTACTCATAGCTTTACATATAAACATAAATACATGTATTTTGATTTTGATGAGAATTCTTTTGATTACCACTCAAGACAGTTGTCAATAGTTGCACAAACAGGACCGTACCAGAATGGTGAATTTTTGTCCTTTCTCCAGAAGGGTTTAGAAACAATATCAAAACCCACACAGGAGTGATGAATCAGGCTTGTCACATTAATTTTGACTCATTAGTGGGCCAGGTATACAGAAGGATGAGTGCATGTTTTTTAACAAAAATTTGGTGTCATTTAAAGCCACTGTTTAACGTATTTATTCTAACTCACTTGCTTAAGAGCACAACATTAAAATCAGCCAAGTAGGTAATGGGTAAGATTCTCTTTCAATGACTTCTCACAGCCAAAGACTTTCACTGTCTCTATGCATTGACCTTTCAGCAAACATAGGGTGTGATTAAAGGGTTTTTAGGACATTATTGGTGAGTGCATTTTTTTAACTTTAATTTTCATGCTACTTTGCTTTTGACTATGCACCAGGGATATTTTTAGATTATTGATGACTGCACCATCTGGCTGTATTCTATTAATATCAGTATAACTGAGTTTTGTAAACTCTTTCTCCTTCAGTTCAAACCCTTAGGCAACACATCTTTCCACAGCTACAGCAGGTACTCCAGAGTGAATGACCTTGGTTGTATTAAGCAGTAGAAAGTATTTGCTCATGTTTTAAGCAGTATTTCTACCTGTGCTTTCTGACAGTTGTGAATATGGGACTTCAGAATAAGAGGATGGAAACAGATTTCAAGGTTAATTATCTCATACCCTCAACTCTGAATCCATCTGGATTTTGCTGAATGCAGAAACTTGATGGCTGGGGGTTGTTAGGAGTGTCATGGTCCAAAGAAACTCTGAAGGACCTTGCCACTGTGAAGAGCTGCAAGGGGACCCTCACCAAGGAAGTTCAGAGTCAGATTTGTCAGTCCAGAGGTGGGGCTGGACATGGAGAAATTCCAGTTTTTTCAGCCTCAAAGAATTCCTGCTTGGTCTTACACATTGACCAGAAAAAGGGTGTGGATTGAGATTTTTGCAATCTCTTTTTCTCATGGTTTCCAACCACCTCTTTAAGAGAAGGATTCAAATATTTCAATGCTCATTGTTTTGCTTTAACACCAGTTTCATCTGGCCTGCCAGTTTAGTTTTCAAGTTCTGGCTACACTACATGCTATTTTTCATGCTTCCATATTTTTTTTTTTAAATCATAGTAACTCACAGAATTCCCAAGAATAATGGATTAACCACTTGACAACCTAGTTATACCAAATGCTGTACTTTGTTTTCACTGGTAATAATGCAACTGTTTAACCATGATTTTATAATCCTTAGATTGTGATGTTTTCCTGAGATTTAAGCACTGAAAGCAAAAATTTGTTGACACAATGAGTTTTGATAACCACAGTGCTGAATATCCATGAACCTAAAAACAAATGCCACTCATAAAGTGAATTGCAAATAATGAGTGTTTTGGTTCTTCTGCTCCCCATATTCTAAGGAATATTTACAAAAAATAGTATGAATAAAACTCACAGAAGCTGTTGTAGGAAATTTATTAAGACAGAAAAATTCTGTTATTTTGAGAAGTGTCATAAATTATTTGTCAAGCTCAACTAGGAACAAACCAAACATTGTAGTGGTGTTATCATCTGGAAACACTGCTGTGTATCAAAGATAGAGAGCAATACTTTTTAGGGTGGTGACAACAGGACTTGAAACAAGGATATTTCTGCTGTATGAGCTGCAGAACAATGTCCTTTATCTAAGAGAAGGGCTTTAACAACTTCTATTCAGCCACAGTGGAGAAACAGTTGGCTAAAAACATAGTATATGATCTCTGTGTTGGTTGTAAGCCCATGAATATAATTCTTATGGAAATTATTTTTATCTTCTCCAAAGACAAAATGTTTTGGAAACTCCCTGTGGGTTTCTCAGACTGTTGGTTCATTACCTGGATTACTCCTGCAGTGTTTTAGGCTCTCACGCTCTGGACTGAGTTGTGATTCTATATCTATCTCCATTTCTTTCTTTTGCTGCCTTTTTCTTATCCAACCCACATTTTTCCCCAGTGGGAAATAAATTGTTTAATATTTTTCATTTGAAGCTAAGGCTCCTTCAATGAATCAAACCATTGAGTTTTTCCAAACCAGGTTCCATTAGCAGAACAAAAATGAAAACAATTCCTGTTGTGGTGAGCCTTAAGAAATGGTTTGAACCATTTCCATGGTTCAACCAAGACAATGGGTGATTGACAGTCAAGAATTTATGAAGCCAGGATATGTATAAAAAACCCTTACTAACAAATGGATTCCCATTTCTTTCCTAATGTCAGCAAACAGTCAACCTTATATACTAGGTAAATAGGTTTAGGGATTTAAATAGTGTACATCCCCAACACTGAAAAAAAAACCCATGGTTAATACTCTTTCTTGTGGTTTCGGCTGTAATTGAAAGGAAAGTATAACCAGCAGAGAGGAAATTCTTGTACTTATGAATCCAATGTATCTTGATCATTTCAACCACTTTGATCTACACCTGCTGACTGTAGCAGAACTGGAGGAAAAAAAACTTTCTTCTTTGTAATACCATGGGAGGGAATTGTTCTCTTCAAAGAAGGTGTGTACTTACAGAGATACTCTGAGCTTTGGCACAGCATTTACCACATCCACTTGCTACATAAAGTGATTACAGCTTTTTTTGTACATCCCACATTGTTAGACTTTATGAGAAACCCAATCAGGCTAGCAAAAACAGGATGAAGTGGAGACAAACTTAATTTACTTCTAGAAAAGTGGACTAGATGCATAGGCCTTGAAAACTTCCATGTCATTGAGCTGTCAAATATAAATATCCCCATGATTAGGGAGGACTATTTTAAGTCTCAATTTGGGATTTGGGAAGCCTTCATTCTTGCCAAGTCTTTCTGGAGGATGTCCTAAACTCCATAGCAGGTATTTATTTCAACTAATTACATACAATCTGTTCTGGAGAAAATGAGTACTAGTACAGGACTGAAATGCAACAAAAGACACATATGAGCCTCTATGCAACATTCCCACTTTCAAAAAACATCAGAATTTTTTGTTCATTATCTGAAAAAAAAACTTAAATCACCTGACAATATAAGTAGCCCTTCCTTCAAACTTCAAAAGCCACAAACACCCCCAAGCTTCTGGCTCTCATCATCTTGTTCCTTTTGAAAATTTTCTGTGATTCTTTTTCTGATGATAAATATAAGCTTACAGAATGAAAACAAGGCAACCATGAGAGTGCCCCTGTTTTAAGTGGAAAGCGCAATCATGTGCATCCTGCAAATTTCAGGTTGTAGTGTAGGATCTATAAAAAGCCCATCCAACAGATATGAAGGAATTATCCTAATCTGGGAGTATTACCCACATCATGACTTGTGCTTCTGTGCAGGTGTGCTTGGATACAAACAGCTAATATTTTTAAAACCTACACTCCATGAAGTTAAAAAAAAAAATGACGGTGATAAAAATAGACTGAAATACCACTTGTTCTTGAAAAAATCCACAGGAAAATACTTTTATACTACTCAATTTATTCTGAGTTAAACACAAAACTAAGCGCTGCTGAGACCCCATCTGCAGTGCTGCATCCAGCTCTGGGGTCCCCAGCACAGGAAGGACCTGCTGAAGCAAGTTCAGAGGAGGCCACCAAGATGATTAGAGGGATGGAGAACCTCTCCTATGAGGAAATGCTGAGAGAATTTGGATTATTTGACCTGGAGAAGACAAGGCTTCAGAGAGACCTAATTGTGGCCTTCCAGTGTCTGAAGGGAGCCTGCAAGAAAGATGGAGAGAGACTGTTTACAAGAGCATATGGTGACGGGATATGGGGTACTGGATTCAAACTGACAGTAGTCCCTGGTCTAGTGAATGGTGTCCCTGTCCATAGCAGGGGATTGAAACTAGATGATCTTTTAGGTCCCTCCCAACATGAGTGTAAGGAAAAATGTCTAAAATCAAGTCATAGACTAGTGTTTTATTAGTCTTGTAGTTGTAGCATATTCCATGAAATGTCAAAAAATTATTAAAGATAACAGTTGACCACAGTATCCTAATAAAACTTCAGAACTAAATTTTAAGGAATTTTTACAAATCTCATCAGATTACATCACATACTGTAATGCATTACATAAATCCTTTTCAGAGTAGGTAATTTACATGCACAAATAATTACTTTGAAGGAAATGAAGCAATAAAGTTTAAAGCACCAGATCTAGGAACACTATTGTTTCCTCAGGCAGGCTGGTAGTAAAGACTCCTAATTGTCCTTAGGATAATGATGGGCCACAGAATGCCATAAGTAGAGAAAATATAAGGATTACCCATCTGACATAAAATCTGAAACATAAAGCATGATCGCCATTTTGCTGTCCAAGCTTTATTCTGAATTTACTTGCTTTAGTATACTAAATAGACACAGAGTTGTTCTGCTATAAGGACATCCACATTTTTTTTATTAAAAGAAATGGTAATATCTATATGTTGTAAAGCTAGATCATGGTGCATTCCATTTACTTTGTGCAGTGAAGGTGTATCAATGCCAAAAGGACAATACTAATAATCTAAGAACATTCACATTACAACAGTGAAAGGTGCATAAAGATGCATTTCACTACCAAACAGGAGAATTTCTTCAACATTCTTTGGCTGATCTGCAAAGTCCTCCATTGAAATTTGCATTAAATTTGTCATCTTACCTTTAATACAGAGCCTCATTATTAAGTTAATTTTCTCCTCTTCCTTTTCTTTCTTTCTTTCTTCTTTCTTTCTTCTTTCTTTCTTTCTTTCTTTCTTTCTTTCTTTCTTTCTTTCTTTCTTTCTTTCTTTCCTTCTTTCCTTTCTTTCTTTCTTTCTTTCTTTCTTTCTTTCTTTCTTTCTTTCTTTCTTTCTTTCTTTCTTTCTTTCTTTCTTTCTTTCTTTCTTTCTTTCTTTCTTTCTTTCTTTCTTTCTTTCTTTCTTTCTTTCTTTCTTTCTTTCTTTCTTTCTTTTTCTTTCTTTCTTTCTTTCTTTCTTTCTTTCTTTCTTTCTTTCTTTCTTTCTTTCTTTCTTTCTTTCTTTCTTTCTTTCTTTCTTTCTTTCTTTCTTTCTTTCTTTCTTTCTTTCTTTCTTTCTTTCTTTCTTTCTTTCTTTCTTTCTTTCTTTCTTTCTTTCTTTCTTTTCTTTCTTTCTTTCTTTCTTTCTTTTCTTTCTTTCTTTCTTTCTTTTTCTTTCTTTCTCCCTTTCTCCCTTTCTCCCTTTCTCCCTTTCTTTCTCCCTTTCTTTCTCCCTTTCTTTCTCCCTTTCTCCCTTTCTTTCTCCCTTTCTTTCTCCCTTTCTTTCTCCCTTTCTTTCTTTCTTTCTCCCTTTCTGTCAAATATCCTGAAAATAACCTTCAGCTTCTTTAAAGCATAAAGCTTTGGCGTTTTGGAGAAACCATAATGAGCCAATAAACTCAATTTGAAGGCTGGTTAGTATCACATAAATTAATTTTCCCTGCTAAATGATCAGAGTCACATCCACCTTTTTCACTACCATCTGCCTCACAACAAAGTTGGCACTGTACTCCTTTGAGAGGTGGACTGTAAAAGTGTCATTTAGGAAAGGCTTATTAACAAAATCCTTCCTAAGTTCCAATTTTCCTGTTCCAGGGTAATGATTACAGGCAGCATATATATACTGTTAGCAGCAAACAGTCAAATGTCCATATGGCATGCACTTAAATAAATAATATTAAAAAAAAAAAAAAAAGAAGTAAATGGAATGTGTGTATGGATCTATGCAAATATTCACCTTCATTTTCAGGGATTTTCCTATGTAGCTGATCACAACAATTCTGCTAGTTGTTAGTTCTGCCTATGAAGGAACAGTCCCTGCCAGCTGGGGTTTTTCCCACTTGCCTCTGGGCTATGTAAACAAGGCCTTTGCCACACCTATAAAATGGCACCGGATCAAACCACTTTTCCTGAGCTAGCTCTTAATTCCACGTTCCCCGTTCTAATGTGTGACAGACATTCGAAGTCACTCACTCAGCCATCTGATTGAGTCCCTTACCAAGTGTTGTAAAGCAGGAAAGCATCCAAACATGGTTGCTAAATTCTGATTAAAAACACTGTTCTGGAATTTTTTACTTGTTGTGAGTACATATACCTGGAGACTAAGATTTTCTTTATTTGAGAAGCCTGCAATGAAGGCAAGGAAGTCTTAAATGTTGACAAGGACTTTCATTTTGTTTTTCCAGTAACGAAAAATATAGGGTGACAAAACTGATTCATGGGACAGTAGAGTAATAAGATGTCCATGTGAAGGAGGTAAAGAAGAAGTTGAATACTCAAGTTAAAATGTACTTTTACGTGTTTTGTTTTTATGGAGCAGAGTCACAATTAAGCAGTTCCACCACATGGGATTTTACTTGCAGTGAAGTTATTTTGCTGTTAATGGTACTGTTCCTTCCTGGGCCAAGGTGCCAGTGGGCCATAAGCTTTCAGACAGGGGCTGAGTACCAATGTGACATACAAGCATCATGTTATTTTGTTCTCTTTCACTAAATGTCCTACAGCTTGCTGTTGTTCTATCTCACAAAGTGTAGATAGTAGCCTTTGTTTATTTTCAGAAATAAGATGTATTTTTTCCACCAGATATTCAAAACCTCAATTTTTCCCCCCTTAACACTAGCCCCAAATACTGAAGTAGTAATAGTAATTACTTGGGTTTCAATGTTCTCTTCTTTCTAAATAACTGGAAAAGACATCATTAAAATAGTCTCCATAACTTTCTATCTTATTAAGTATAATTAGATTCTTTAGTATTATTTTCCCATCTTAATTCTTATTTAATCTGCTTTGTTTTTATAGGTGTTCTAAGGAGAACTGCATTTTAAGCAGTGCTTTTCAATAGATTTCTACTTAAGAAACTCATCAGAGAGTTTGAGCAACAAAACCCAGTAGCAGTAACCACATGAGTCAAATTTAGCTTAAAAGAAGCTTTTGAAACCACACTGTGGATTTCTAATCTGCTTTTTGTCCTCAAAATTGAATCTAAATTACTTGAATGTAAATTAAAAATAGCAAACTATACAACTGCAAAGTTCAAAATGTACACCACAGAATTACTGTTATTCTTTCAGATCTATTATCTCCCTAAATTTAGAAAGAATTGAAAACTTCCTTTTTCTCCACTGAAAATTAGCGCTGCCAGTAGATCATCTAGTAAAATTATTATATTAAATCTTTAATTCACATTTCTCAAGACCACAATGATACTAGAAACTCCAGAGTACATGCATGTTGCAGTAGGACAACATCAACATTAGATAATAACAAATCCAAACTATCACCATGTCTCAGATGCAGTAAATTGAAAAGGCAGAAGCTTCTGTTTGCTCCTGCCAGTAGCTCAGGAGGATCTTCTCCATTTCATCATTTTGGAGATCAGTGCAGGTTTTCTGTTGATTATGGGAGAATATTCTTGTTCTTACCCTGTCTTCACTGCATCCTGCCTCTCAGATCCTGAAAACATGGATATGCCTATTTTTAGCACGGACAGTTTGCTTAAAAAACCTCAACTGGCACTATTAGCTAAACTCTGTGCTCTAGGACTGGGATGAGCACTTTGAGGTCTCATCAGTTTGGTTAGGTCCAAAAACTGGCAAAATAATTGTTCTGCATTTTCCAGGAATTCTGAATAATTTCCATGTGAATGAGGTTTACCTGAAATATTTCTGGACTCCTCACAGCTAGTTTCTGTTTCTCCACATGAATTATGGAGTTCTCCAATGTCACAAAAATGGAAAGTAATCCTGGGACAGAAAACTCTGGGTAGGTTCCTGTCTGAACCCATGAGAAAATGTGAAAAGTGCTTTCAAGTACCAAAAGGTAGCTTTCTTACAGCAGGAAGCCTAACCACCTATCCCTTTATGGCTGCCTCTTTGTTAAATGCTGGGTGGTTGAGAGCTCTTTGCCTCCTGGCAGCACTGCTGAGCCACTCTTCCTCCCCTAAGGAACAGGGCACACTGCACTTCTTGAGAAAGTTTAAAAATACATTTTCCTACATTACATTGTAGTTGAGTTTGAGTTGTAGGAAACATTCTACCAATGTTTTAAAATCACTGCTTGCCTTTCTCTTATTTCTATCCTCAACATCTTACAAACACAGCCTGTATTTCATTCCTGTTTGACAGCTTCAGGGCCATTTCACTGCCAGCTAAAAACATAGGATGTGTTTACACTGGTCATTAAAACACTGCTCAGAGTATCCGAAATCTCAGTTTGTCAAGAGGACATTAATCTGGTCAATTTTCCACCATGTATATGATCAAAAGAAGCAGAACTCTGCTACCCGTCATGCAAATAAAATTATGTGCACAAGGCACACTGTTAGTATTATCACCAGAGACATACTGTGTATTCCAATAAGACTATTTTAATGTGTCTGGTGTATCATACCTTTTTATAGACATGGTTGCTGATTTAAAAACAAAGCCATTTCTCTTAGCTTGCTAAAAAGCAAACCTAAAGCTTGGAAATATAACTACTATTTCTGTGTACATATTTTTGGCACAAATATGAATTCTTTAGGGTACATTACTTGGTATTCTGCAGATCAAAATGAGCCTGGTTTTTGCATGTTTTCAGCTGACTAGATGCAAATCTTTGAAGATGCAGAAGCTGCCTAGCAAAATTTAAGATGACATACTATTTGGAAAGCTTGCAAGATTTATTAACCTGACCACAGCACCATGTAAAATGTGGTTCTGCCATTTCTTATTTTATTCTGAGCATATCCAGACATCAGATATCCTGGACAGCTACATATTGAAATCCCATTGTGAATATACAATGTTCAGAGAGAAGGAAGGCATAAACAAGTCCACTCTTAAGTCTCTGAGTTGTTGTCTGCTCAGTTTCTACAGTCAAATGACTTCTGCAAAACAAGCAGCAGGATGAAGCTGCAGAACCTGAAACTGTTCCCTCCTTCTGGAGCACAGTAAAACCCTACAGTTACTCTCACCAAGAAGTACTGGAGATATATTTTGCAGCTGTTTAGATGCTCATCCTGAATACACCACAACGTAAGGTAGGTAAGTATAAACCTTTTTCTTGGAAGTAACCACTCTCAGATTAATAAAGAAGTTTTATTTATATATATCTATATATATATATATATATATATGTCAGTTTATTTCTGAACAGATGCTAGAAGAGCGTACTTTTAAATCTAAGAAAAATTAAAACTAGAAGGGAAGACAGAAGATAATTTGAGGGTGTTCCAGTCCCAAGTATCATAGCAAAGGCAGCCTTCACAACCAGTCTGAGTTTCAAACTCACAACTCAGTGACTTTCCAAGTGCCCACACTGCCCTCTTTCAAACTTTAGGGAAGGATGATTTTTTAGCTCATCTCCGGTTTTGGCTATGATTTTGATGTTGCTTTCTTCAGGAGCCACCCACACCCGTCTTCTGCGCCATTTCCTTTCTGGATCTTCCATTTATCATTCTGTCTGCCCTGTTGTTCAGCTGTGAATCCTCCCTTCTCTTATCAGGTCCAGGGATTTCTGGGGAAGGTGGCAACTCCAGAAGACAGAAGAAGATCTAGTGTGTAAAGCTAGGACAGGGCAAGGAGACTTCCTTTCCTCTGACCTGCCACACCTTTTGAAAGAAATTAAGACACACTTCTGGCATACTGATATACTCTCCATATATCAAAAAAAAATCCTCTAAATCTTATCATAATGCACCTTTAAAATAAAAAAAAAAAAAAAAAAAAAAAATTCAAAAAGACATCTAAGATGATACAAAATCACAACAAAGCTTAATGTAGTTGAGCAAATGTGCCATGACAGTATGTACTGGTACATCTAAGAGATTCCTTCTCAGCTGGAGCACAGAACAAATGGAGTTAATAGGCGGGCAGAAAAAGCAGATGACTCCTTTCCAAGCATCATTACATTCCTCCTCTCTCCCACACACATGCAATCTAAAGCAGTGATTCCTGAGTTGTGCTCATGTCAGGCTCTGCAGGTCTTGAAGCTTGCACGTCTGCACATCCCACACACGGCATCAAGTCCCTGGTGCACAGGACATTTCCCGTGTACCTCATTCAGCATTTCAGTGATGCCTACTCAGCACATCAGTGCCCTGCTGAGTGCTCTGTTCATGCCACCTGGAGCAAGTTCTAGGTCATATCACCAGAGCAAGTCATTTACACCAAGCCCTACAGCTCCGGGCCTCAGACAAAGGAAACAAACCCAAATAAAACCTTCAAACTTATTGAAAATTAGCTCAGATTTACCAGGTGTAAGGATAAGGTCTAAAGAACAATGTTCCATGAATAGAAGAGAGCTCATCTGTTTAACAGCTATGTTTGAGAAAACTTTTTGAACTGTGTGACTGGGGACTGTGTCCAAGAAGAGACTGAGGTCCTGCTTCACACATCTTAGTGCATTTTCTCCACCTGTATTATGACCAAAGCAAAGCCATCCAGGGCTGAAAATTATGTACCTGGTGGATGTGGGCTGATCCTTGCTGCTGGAACAAGCCCTGAGGGGCAAGACTAAATCCTCTACATGTAGCACTGAGCAGGTATCCACACACACAGACCTGCCTGGCTTCAGGCATAGGTTTGCTGCAGTTCTGGTGGCCCCTGGCACTGACTGAGCACAAACACCACTGCCTGCTCCCTCTGGGTCATACCCAAAGAGAATTTGGCTTGTTTAATAGAATAACAAGAGCCAAGAGAATAACAATAGAATAACAAAAGAATAACAACAGAATAGAATAACAAAAGCCAATAGAATATCAAAAGCCAAGAGAACATTTGTCTTTTAAATATATAAACGATGTAAACTCCGGGGACAAACATCTGCTTAAGTTTAAAATTAACCTTTGATTACAGATAGGCATAGTCTGGGCTCAGATAAACTTGGATATAAACACATGCACAGTGAGGGGTCTGAACCAGCCTTTTGGTGGGAATTGCAGGCAGCTGTTGAGGGGAAGGCAGGAGAGCACAAGAGGAGAACAAAGGTATATTAAAGCCATTTGTGGACTGTAATTAGGGGTGAATCAAAAGCTGTGAAGGAAAAATAAACAAACAACCCAAACCAATGGTAAAACCAAGAAACTGAAAAAATATAGTAATGGTTAAGCTAACAGAATACCAGCCTGGAAACTGTTTACAGTCTGCGTGCTGTAACAAAAATATTTTGTGGGGATTGGAAGCCTAAAGTCAGAGAGAAACAGAACTGGTGAGTGCCTAAATATCAGTCTGTGTAAGAGCGTGAGGATCCAATGACTGTGCAGGGAACAGGTTACTCACATGCTGCTGCCACTCAGGAAAAAGTAAAGCTTATTTGGCTAAGAGGTAAAGATGGTGTTTTCTATGTTACATGATGGTACCAACTATGTCACTATTCTAAAATCTTTACTTCCTTTGGTTTTTCAAGGTTCTATTGCCTTGAAAAATTTCAGTGGTTAGTTTGCAAATACCTGATTTATGGGGCTTTTTTTTGTTTGGTCTGGATTAGGTTGGGTTGGGATTTGGGTGTTTGGTGGGGTTTGTTTGTTTGTTTGGTTGGTTTTGGTTTTATTTTGTTGTTGTTGCTGTTGGTTTTTTGAGGTAAAAGCTTGAATTTTATTGTGTGAGGGAAATAAATCAGCTAAAGCAACAGCAGAGCTACTCTGAGCATTTTGTTCTCCCTTCTAGTTTTGAGAAGCAGTCAGGAATATCACCATCTCTCTCCCAAAGACACAGGACATGCACAGGGAAATAAATTCAGTGGGGATAAATATGGGGAAGGGATAGCTTCTGCTCTTCCTGTTCTGTTAAGATTTTACTTGTTTTGGACTTATTTTTGCTGGTGGTGAGTTTCAGGGTTTGCTGCTTGGGATTTTCTTTTTCTGTTTGCTTCTTGATGTAGCTGCACATAGGAAGTGGCTGCAAAAATGAGTGAAGGTGTAGATTTACCTCTGTAGATTTACCTGCAGAGTTACCTCTGAATGCCTCCAGGACATCCCAATAATCCACCTATGCAGGTGGATACTCAGTGAAGTACATTGTATTTGGCCTTTCTGTGGTGGAAACATAAACAGTCAGTCCTGCCGACTTCTGCAGTTAACCCAGCGCTTCCTAGATGGTAGTGTTTATTGTTTTATTTTTCCCTGAAATATCACAGACATTATGTATGTCTGTGATAAAACATATTACCCTTGACTGGTTAAGTGGTGCTCTGTGATTCTTTGCATAGATGCGTCGTGTCATTGAACCACCAGGTACTGAAGGTGTAGTGCTCAGATATTAGAATGGTAGGGAACTTAAATATCTAGAGAGATCCCTGGTAAATGATACACTCTGTAGACAAACCTCTGCCAAATTCTATTCAGATAGCACAGGGATAATGTGAATATGACTCTAATGAAGGAAGGCTGGAGTTGCCATAATGCATGCAGGTGCAATTGCTCCAAATCTCTCTTAAAATCCATTTTCCTGCCAGTGCTCATTCTTCCTTTAAACAGAAGTTAATACTCTGCTGACATTACTGAACTCCATCAGGCTCATTATCTCAGGCTAGCATTTAGATCAGGTTTTTGGAGGTGAAAGACCAATTCATTAACTCTATTGTGTCACTCAATGACTTCCTGTGGAGAGATCATAAGTCAGATGGGGGTGTCACTGCTGGAAGATAAAAGAGAGCTATAAAGTAGGAAGACAACTGGTATAATTCACAAAAATGAGGAAAAAAAATACTCTATAGCCTTTAATTTCTATTCATAGTTCATGTTTTAAGTGTGTTATTTAGATAACAGTGCATCTGAGTTTTTGTTTTTTTTTTTTTTATGAGTTTCAGATATGGAATGAAAGAGGTTATTGGTTGGTTATTTGTTTTTGATTTAAAGGAGAAAATTAATATAGGCAACAAGTAACACAGAAATCCCTGTTAAAAAAAAAAAAAACATGCTTTAAAGCCTGTCGTGTTGAAATGCTGACATATATTAATTTGTCTTGGCTTTAAGGGAAAAAAATGAGTGTTTGGAAAATTATTATTTTATCAAAAATAAAGTATTATGAAATTGTCTTAATTGTTGATAAAGAACGAAATGACTGCCAGGAATCAAAATCCACTTATTTGATTGAAATAAAATCTCCATACTCTTTCTCAAGGTTAAAGACAATGTTTATTTTTAGAGTACTCTGTGGTGTATTCTAAAATAATTTTTTCTCTCTGAAAGAAATTCTCTCTGAAAGAATGGTCTAGGACTTTTATATAGAAAGTAGTTTCCTACTGCTACTACTTATGACTGAACATGAAGTTCCTCAGTTTGCACATGGGAAGTAAACAAGCAAAACATACTTGTGTTTTTAATTGAGTTTTTTTTAGAAAATTTTCAAATATGAGACTTTGCCAGTTAACAACTACTTAATGTGAAGAAGCGGTGCCAAATAAGGAACGCCTTTGCCACAGAGCTTTGCAGCCTCTGTTCAGCTTCCCTCTACCTGTTGTTCAGTAAAACTGTGGGACATCATAAAATCCTAGAATGGTTTGGCTTTGAAAGGACCTTAAAGATCATCTGGTTCCAAAGCCCTTGCCATTGGCAAGGACACCTTCCACCAGACCAAGCTGCTCAGAGCCCCATCCAACCTGGCCTTGAGCACTCCCAGGGACGGAGCATCCACAGCTTCTCTGGGAGAAGCTGGACAACCTGTTCCAGAGTCTCACCATCCTCGCAGTAAAGATTTTCTTCCAGATACCTAATCTAAACCTACTCTCTTGCGGTTTAAAGTCATTTTCCCTTCTTTTATCATTACCAAACCTTGTAAAAAGTCCCTCTCCAGATCTCTTTGCAGGCCCCCTGTCGGCACTGGAAGGCTGCTCTAATGTCTGCCAGAGCTTTCTCTTCTCCAGGCTGAAGATCCCCAAACCTCTCAGCCTTTCCTCACAGGACGATCCTTGGCGGGACTGTTTCCCGGCCGGGCTGCAGGAAGCCCCGGCGGAGGTGCGGGATGGGGCCGGAGGCGGGCGGGCCGGGCCGCGGCCCGTGGCAGCGCCCAAGGCCGCAGGCGGAGCGCAGGCGGGCGCTGCAGTACCGCCTCTCGCCGCCGGAGGACGCCACGGCGGCTGGCGGTGAGTCTCTGCCTGAGCGAGGCCCATGGAAAGAGTCCTGGTAGAAAAATGGCAACAGCAAAGCATCTAAACATATCGTAGCATGTTCTTGTGCTTCACTGCCTTTTGGTAAACTCCCTCCTTCAGCTGATGGCACCGGGATTTCCAGCAGGTAACACAGGCTGAGGGCTGGGAGCAAACATGAAACCAGCAGCTGTTATCAGTCACTGCATGAAAAGCAACGGCTCCGCTCTTACAACTTTTAAGGTCTCAAGCTATCAAAAAAAAAAAAAAACCAAAAAAAAAAACAACAAAACCACGTCTTGGGAAATCAAAGATCTTCTTCCACTTATAATGCATTCACAGAATGGGTCAGGTTGGAAGGAACCACAGTGGGTCATCGGGTCCAACCTCCCTGCTCAAGCAGGCTCGTTCTAGAGCACGCGGCACAGGATTGTGTGCAGATGGTTCTTGCTTATGTCTGGTGAGGGAGACTCCACAGCCTCTCTGGGCAATCTGTTTCATTGAGTGGTTGCTCGCACAGTAAAGAAGTTCTCCCTCATATTCAGGTGGAAATTTCTGAGCATCAGTTTCTGCCCATTGTCTCCTGTCCTATTGCTTGGCATCACTGAGAAGAGCCTGGCTCCATTCTCTTCTCACTCTCCCTTCAGATATTTCTACATTGATGAGGTGCTCAAACCTTCTTATTACAATAAATCCCGGGATTTCTTTTTGTATTTTTCACTTCATATTCATTATTGATAAAAATTAGTGCAGTTTCCAAGCTGTATATAAAAGAAGAAGCAAGTTTTCCTTTCTCCTAGCTGGTTTGGAAACAGCTACCTTCTCCTTTTCACCCTGCCCCCATTTCAGCTGATTCTCTTTAATGCTAAGATATTCCTTCCTTAAGTGAGAATCCCTTTCTCAGATCCTTTACGAATGAAAACCACAGTTGAAAAAAAACAGAAAAAAGAAATTCTAAACTGGCATCAATCTTCCTATTATGAATGCAGTTATTTATTGATCAGTTTGGTTCTTCTTACTCTGTTATCTGGGAGCATCCTTTGTTCTATTTTTCATCTGGATTGAAGCACTCTTCACAAAACCTTTCTTTTCATTTCATCCATGTTATCTTTTCTGTCCCCCCTCCCCATGTACTGCAACTTTAAGCGTCACTCACTGGAAAATTTTTCTGATATTAACAGACTGGTTGATTTTTTTTTTTTTTTCATCAGGTAGCAGCTCAGTAATTGGAAACCTAAGAGTCACTTAATATGAAGATCACTGAAAATCATAAACCATTTTCTTCTTGACCTTTTCTACCAAAACATTAGCTTCTGAGTCAGCCTGCTTTGAAGCTACAGAAGCACTACATATTGTTATGTTGGTTTCTGACTTCAAGCAATTCTTTTCTTTCATTTCCTGCTATTTTTAGCATCTGAAGGCTGAAATTTTACAATATGCTACTGCTCTTTTTTTTTTCCCCAGGAACAAATGTCAGCGCATCAAAAGCTCACTGCTTTTAGTATGTGTCACTTGAGATCACTGGGAAAAAATACTTTGTAAGCCTCCTTATTGAATCATTAACCGTGGGTGCTACTATAAATAATTTTTGCAAAAGTTCTGGGATCAGTTATTTCAGCATCACTTCATTGCTAAATAAAATTCATAAAGACTCTTAGCACTGAACATGGGAACGAAAAAAACATTAGCCCAAATGTGAAGAGGTATGCAGTCAAAATATTTTTCTTATATATAGCTTTTATATGTGTTTTGGTATATACCCTGTGGCATCACAAAAATTTCTATCACTTATGTATTATTTGCAATGAAAATAACTGTACAAACTCACATACACATATACTTGAGTCGTTCACCTCCTCTCTCTGTTTAGAGGCCAATCTTAAATCTTCCAGACCTGAAATGCTTTCTGCAGCAATCAGTCCTCTCAGACAACCATACAATAGTTGCTTCTTAGGAAAAGAACTTTGAATTTCTAGGAAAATGGTTCATACCATCTTTCTGATGTACAGTTATCGAGGCGAGGGGGTTGTGAGGTCACTGCAAACACATTTGGCAGATCCAGACAAAGGCCACAGTAACTCCTGTTGCCTTTGGTGTACTGCCACAGAAATTCACCCTCAGTGTATGCAGATAGTTATGTCATGGTCCCATAGCTGTAGCTGTGGACAGGGTCAATCTCCTCATGGCATATACAGCTATGACTCCTATACAGCCTGCAACACCAAGAATTTATTAAAGAGCTAGAAGGACTTATTTTTTTCTTGATAATCAATTAGCTTTCCTGCCTCCTGGCCAGAGGTGTTCACTGAATGCTCAGACACATTCACTGAATTTAATGAATCTCTGGGAGAGATGTGATAAGCAGAAAGACTTTGATATATTTGGCAGGAGCAACCAATACAGGTTTTCCAGAATGCTGTTCAATTTGCCATTCATCAAGTTTGTATCTAAAGCAAAAAAGAAATCAAATATATTAAACATCTAAAACAGGGCTACTAAATTGCCACCTAGTGGTCTTGTAATGAAGTTAAAATCTCTAGCCTGCTGATCTGGCTGAAAAAAATATTGGTGGGAGTTTTGTATTTTTGTCAGGGTCCTAGTGTGGGTGTTCACTGATGCCTTGCACATGGCATGATTGGAGCAGAGAGGTGTCAGGGTACAACTTCCAAGCCAATACAAGACAATTGGAATTGCTGGGGTACCCGGGACAGCTTGTACAGGACGTAAGATACCAAAATGGAATTTCTGAGCCAGTCAGCCATCCTGTGCATTGGGTAAAAAATGCTGCCAGGTAGGAGCCCTAGTCTATTATCTGTACTACTTGTTAACTTTTCCTTTCTAACAAAACAAAGAAACAAACAAAAGTAAATAATTTGAAATAAAAGGTTTTCTGACTATTGGTAAATTAGTTAGGAATTTTCTTCTTCTGATGCTCAGTAAGATCCAGAGAGATGGTTGTGGCCTTTCAGTACCTACAGGGGCTATGCAAGAAAACTGGAGAGGACAATGGAGTGATAGGAGAAGGGACAACAGCTTTAAACTGAAAGTAGGTTTGGGTGAGATATTAGGAAGAAATTCTCTACTGTGAGGGTGGTGAGGCACTGGAACAAGTTGCCCAGAGAAGCTGTTGATGCTCCATCTCTGAAAGTGTTCAGGACTGGGCTGGACAGGGCTGTGAGCAACCTGATCTATTGGAAGGTGGCAGGGGGGTTGGAGGTAGATTATCTTTAAGGGCCCTTCAAAGCCAAACCGTCCTATGGTTCTCTGATGATTCCAGAGGAGGAAGCACTTTATTCTGCTGGGGTGTTCCCCCAACTTCTAGTCTCACTCTGCCTGAGCCATATGTTCATCAGCATGTGCTGTTTACACAGAACCAAGCAGATGAGAATCAATAAAGAAGCACAAGTGGAACAGTAAGTTTTGCAGTTCTGCTTTTGTGATTGGTCTGCCTAGAAGCGACTAAGAGAGACTAAAAATAATTTGCAACATAATGAACTGCATAAGCAAATTCTCTGGGGATTAATGCATCCTCAATAATTTTACCAATAATCAGGTGGGGGAGCACTGGATTGACAAAGCTGATGCTCACAGGAGGTGGCAGAGGCAGAGGCCTCGTGTTAGAAAGCGTCCTGGAGCGGGGGCTGCTGGCTACATCTTTGGGAGGACACATCAGTTGTTTCACAGATAAGTCAGAGATAAATCAGTCCATGGCAGCAGAATCCAAATGATTCATCTCCCTCCTCCATCCTGTCACCTACTGGGACCTAGTACAGTTAGTAGCTGAAGGAGAAACATCAGCCCTGAACAAAAGACGGAAAACCCTTACTGCACTTTTACTGAGCTACTAGGTAGAAAAGGTGTCACATGAGTATAGCATTGGTCTGAGGATGCTGCAAAAACTGAAAGTTTAACCCTGGCCAAAACACATCCCCTTACAGATCACTTGCAGATCAATACCTTGATTAAGGTATTGGCAAATCTTGTGTCTTCTCTCCTCTTGGGATGAACTGAGAGCCCTGCAAGCAAAGGTCATTGCTTCCCACAGAATATGAGATGAGATAGGTCAGGAAAACTAGATTAAGAAGAGAAAACAAACATGGCTGGGGCAAAGAGTAGAACTATTGCTATTGGGTAGAAATAAAAATAATCAATCGTTGACATTAATATTGTCTTCCTACACTTCAGATTTTGTGACTTAAGTACAACTCACCATATAGAGCACCATATATAGTTGTAGTTTTCCTTTTATATCACTTTTGGCCTCGTTGACATTAATCTGTTTTAAGATAAATCTGATTTTTATTTACGGGCATTTTCCCCATCCTTTTTTCTTTCTATTTTGCATGCACCTGTAGTTCTCTTGTTTCACATTGTACTTTGTTCTTGTCCAGGGAAATCTGCACCTTGTTTCTCTATGTTTCTATTTGATTTGCACACTGTTTAGTTTTAAACAACTATCTATGGTTATACTAGTATCTGACCTCACTCAGTAAGAATGATTAACTTAATCATATTTTAGTAAATGAAGTTCTCTCTAGAGTGAATAGCTATCTAAACTGATTTACTTTTTTTTTTTTTAAGGCCTCAGCTTCCCTTCCTCTAGTAATTATGGAAGCACAGTAATAGAGGAAGCTGTAAACACACTCTGCACACTGATGTGGCACTAATCCAAACTACCTGGTATAATAAAAAGGCACTCAATTAAAAGCTCGTTTACTCCTTCATGTACTCTAGGTGATTTGATCTTTAAGGAGTGTACAATATAAGGTGAAAGGTAGTCAATACAGTACTCTCTGAGCAATTGCAGATATAATTGCATACCTGTTGTCAATAAAAAATTATCCAGGGACAGAATGCCCTATAAATGCAACCAGCTTTTTCAAAAAATAAATGCTCTGCTCCAAACCTGAGAAGCTGGTAAGCCACAAAATAGAATCCATATGACAATTACTCATTTGAACTTTAATGTGTGCCATGAGTTTCTGTTCCCCTAAACCTTTTCTGAGTTAGTCTCTTCAGGGCTTATTAGGATTGCCTTTGACTTAAGGGATTTACCATACCATCAATCTGTCAGTGTTCTGCTATCCCAGTACCTTCCTGAGTTTTCCAACTCTGTTCAAATTGCCATGCCAAATGGCATCCACGTAACTCGGGAAGACATGCCTCTGATTTCTGGGGCATCGTGCCTTTTACTTGATGTTTATACATTTACAAAATCACTGAAGGCTTTCAGGAGGAAGAAAACATCATCCAGTGTTACTGTGCCAGCACTGAGTAAGAAGAATAACTATTCAGTTGTCACGTGCAGAGAACATACAGTGAGAACTTTGTGTTGGCTCTGAAATTGTACACTGTCTGTCTTGTCTTCATCTTATAGGCTATGCAGTTTTTACTCAGCTCAGAGCAGTCAGACTGAACTTGTGCCTCTCTAAAATACCTGAAGATGTGCTGTAAGGGGCAAGCTATCTACACTTACTGCTCTGGCAGACAGATACATTAAGGCTTTTAAAAATTGAAATACAGTCAGGCACTTAAAAATGGACCATAGTTTTCTCAGCCAGTTGACATATCTCAGGTTAAATGACAAAATAGGGCTTTCACAGGAATTTCTTTGAGACATCTTAAATGACATGAGCAGGGTAACAGAACAGTCATGATCTGAAAAATAATAATATTGTTCTCTGAATACATGGAACAGTGTTCAGTCAAAGGGATGTAAAGGTTGAAGTCACTTGAATGTTGTGGGGTTTTTAAGCAATTTTAAATCAAAATTGCGAGTGAAACAAGCTTGACTTTTTACAAAGCAAAGTTGCTTTTATTTATTCATTGTTTATTTTCACTTTGCATGTGTGTCTGTCATCTCCAGGAATAAAAACACTGAAGTCAATTCCCTTCTGCCTTTCTTTATATGGAGCTGGTATTTATAATGAGCCTCCAGTCAGCTCTGTCATATTAAAATGAACTTTCTGAATTATTGTTGTTCGCCTGATTTCACAATCAGCCCTTTGCTACCCACAACACTGTCACTAGCAATCTAACCAAAGGCAAAAATTTCTTTAATGTCTAGATCAGTTTATGTTGAATAATCTCAACACCTTTCAGCAGCAGTAGTATTTAAATACAGCTGGAGTAGAACAAAACAGAATGCCTGGATTTTTAAAAAACCTCATACATCCATGCTTCTTTCCAACCTGCTGGACTTGTGTAAGTTATAAATATTGGGGGCTCTTTTTCCCCTCTTTCTAATTTTTGCTAATACTTGGTGTTTTGCCTTGGGTGTAAACATTAAAAACTTTGAAGGTTGATGGTCTTTGCTATAGGAAAGTGACTTCTCCATTAGAAAGCCATTAGCTTTATAAAGCTATATAAAAACTTGTGTGAAAAAAATTATCTATTTTTCTAGCATGTATGTCTCTGTTATCCTTTTAATAGATAGAGCAAAAAAAAAACTACTGTCTTTAGGAACACTGAAGGAATAAACCAACCAGAGATAGTACCTTTACTTGCAGCTTGAAGTCCATTTCCAGATACCACTTCATATATTTTTCTTCACTTTTTTCAATTACTACTTCTATTTACAGTTTTTCAAAGAAAGACAGTATCAGGTAGATAAGGTTTGGGGGGTGGGGGAGGATGGACAACATGGGAAGAGATTGCCTATATCCATTTTCTATTCATCATCTTTTCAATAATCTTTTCATCTCCTACAAAAACTGAAATCTTCACAAAAACACAAGCTAGATTACTCTTCTTCTCATGAGTTTACCTGTTGGGGTAAAGAAATATTTACACCACCTGATTCCAATAACTGTGCTAAAAAAAGACTGATACAGATTCACAACAGGTGATTTTGATGAAAAAGTATTGGTGTATAAGGCATTAATAAGGTCTAGAAAATAATTTTAAATAATTTAAAAAATTTCTTATCTCTGTCAGTAACAGAACTGTTCAATTTCTATGCTCCAGGTTGAGATGAACTTTGAAAATATCCTAAAGACAGGCCCTTGTGCATATTACCAAGATATTCTTTCTTTGCTTTATAGTGCTCTGTGTGCAATAAACATACATAGGACTAAATTCTGACTAAGATACGTTTTTTATTTCTAGTTCTATGGTAGAGCAATTCAGAGTTCAATCTGACTTTAACTCTGCTTCAGCACTGGCAGAATTCTTACCTATTCCAAGGGCAGAACCGCTTGCTTACGGCAGGGCTGCAGCAGCTCTGTAGCTCTTTGAGGCAGTTCTAAATAAAGCCTCACTACTAACCTCAGCCACTTCCCAAAAACTATCGCAACTGCAGATCGCTGGAAAAGCTCTGTCACTGAGCTAAAAATCAGAGCGGAGGAGAGGCTGCACACTCAACTGTTAATTCCCATCTTTCCAATGCTTTAACTTGCCTTAAAGCTTGTGCGCCACCAGAGGGCATGCCATGCCGCAATAAAATGCAGCTCGGTAAACTGTTCTAAAACAAGGGGAAGCAATTCCTCCAGTCTTCTTAGGATATTGGACATTTCATATTACTAATCAAAAGCCTACCACAAACTGAACTACCCCAAGTGCAGAATCTATCAGGTATTTCTCAACTGCTCTTTCATTCCAGTATCTCCTTTACTGGGAAAAATAGTAAATTAATTAGTTCTCACATGTAAACAAGGATGGAAACTAAACTAGTAGAACTGAAGATATATTTTCCCTTCACAACAAATTAATATGATGAAAAACTTAGGAACATGTTGATTTTTCAGATATTAATAACATAGTTTTAGGTTTCATTTCTCCTAATGTTTAGCTAACATACTGCAGACTTCTTGTAGTGAGTGTTTATGTGGGTTTTGCCTTACTAGCATCAAGTAATATTGAATTCCATCAGCTGAGAAGCCAGCCTTTTGCATATTATTCGTTACAGAAACATAGCACAGCTGGAAGTACATTTGCCCTTTGAAATTTTTATTAGAAAAATATGCTTTCATTTTACCAGTCTGCAATCTTGTATAAGGATTCTGAACATGTTTTCAATCTCAAAGAACTTAACATGTAGACATCCTCTAAATTGATATTTATAAATTCTAATTTTGTATAAATCGAGCAAAATGAATGCTGTCACTAAAACGGAAAGAAAATGACTGAGGAAAAGACAAAGAAAACAGCATTTCTCATACTGTGCAGCTTTTCATTGCAATTGGCTTAATGTTTGCATTTTTTTCAGTCCAATAATTTTAGCAGCACTTGTAATGATCCCTTAGCTTCACATATGAAAACAACTTTATTGTCCATCTCGAGATTCAAAACTAAGTTATCTCACAAACTCTTTTTTACCAAGTTATATCTTGCTACTTTGTAATATTATTGCATTTCTATTATTCAGATAGAAACAGGGTCTTCAGGGAAAGCAATACAACAGGAGAGTTCACATACTAATGTATCAATGCATAACTATATGTTTTATGTGTTACCAGATACTCTAATAGCCAGTTCTTCAGTGTAGCATACTAGCAATTTTCTAGAATGTTCTTTAAAAAAAATAAAGAAATGGGAGTAAACAATCTTTTTTTTTTTTTTTAATTTGACCTATCAGACAAAGTTTGGAATCATCTATATTTCTGCAATGCAGTAAAATGAAAGATTAATAAATAAACTATGTAAAATAACACATTTCTTTTTACAAAAATAGTGAATTATCATTGAGGTAATTGATCAAACTTTGTTATGTAAGAAAAGAAAAACATCTACAATGTGGATAAATCATCAAATAGTAAGAATGGAACATATTTTCTTGATCACAACACTTGTTTTTACACAAGACTGTAAAGAATATAACAGCCAATGATCTTCACATTATACAAAGCATCCAGCTTTTCAGGTTTGTAGATAAGTACCTAACTTCAGATGTCAGAATATAAACATAACGTAATATTTATTTGTGTGTTTAAAAGGCAAGGGTGTGCAGTGCCTTAAATCTATTCTTTGTATAGCAGAAGCCCATTGGTTCATTTTCAAAGTGATTTTCAGAATATCATTACAGGGTAGGATGCACTCACTTGCCTGCTCATCCAGGGTGAGTTCGCTTCCTTACCTGAATACTGGCATAGCCAATTACTAGCTTATAATAATGTCTATATCAGAATTCTACAATTTGTAAGTACAATGTTTACATGTAAGTCCAATCCTAAAATTAAAATGTTATTTAATTCTGCTTCAGTGAATCAGAGGAAAAATACCCTCTCAAGAGAAGGATAAATGCCCAGAGGCATGTACACAAATGACTCACTGACACTTTCTAAACATTTTCCTTCTGGTTGTTTCAGAACTCAGCAAAACACCTTGTTGGTCAAAGATGAGAGAAGTCCTTGTCCAGCTAAGCCTAAAATTATCTCAAATTTCAGCATCATCTAGGCTGCTCTATGAACAGGAAGGACTGTGCTAGGAAGCAAAGGCTAATTTTTCTGAAAAGCAGATGTTCTGATAGGCAGAATATATATTAACTGGAAACTATGGGGCAATATTAATTCAAACTCTAAGGTTAAGAAGGACAGTATTTGAGTTGTGAAAGTCTCTAACACAAATAAAGTTAAAAAGTTCTGTGAATTTAAGCATACTGATTTCTACCCAGAAAGCCCATAAATCACTGACCTAGAACTTGGCTGAAAGCCCATTTCTGGGTATGGGCCCTGCAGTCCCTTGCTATGGTGCTATAAAAACTTACACAGGTGCTCTGAAATTTGAGCTATCAAAGTCAAGGAGACTGCTCTCAGGAATTTAAAAAAAACCCTTCTGCTTCATGTTGGAAGGAATGGGTGGCAGAAAGCTTTCAAAATACCTTGTATTTCTTACTACTTTTGGTGACACCTTTTTTTTTAATGCTAGCTGTTTATCACAAACACAGGGTAACCCAGCTGGGATGCAAAGAGGTTAATTTGCCTCAAGTGAGCCAGATATTCTTAAGTAAAAACTTCTGCAGAAATTATAAAGAAAGATTATGGATGCATCCATATCTTAAGCAGTAATTAACTAACTGAAAAGTTATGCTCTCTAGCCAAAAGGTTGGCTTTCAACAAATGTTTTGAATCATTATGGTTACTACATGCTTATTGGAGCTATGATTTCTGAATGTGTTTGGGGTGGCTTTGTTTGTCTTTCATGTAACATTTTTTTGGGGTTTTTTTGGGTTTGGTTTTTTTTTTTTTTTTGGAAACAATAGATTGTTTTCAAAAACAATCTAGGGACTTTTTGTTAGGGTGTTGCTAAAAGTCATCCCAGATAATAGGAAAGCCTGAAAAAAAGAGAAATTTAGCCTAAATCAAAAGAGGGAAAATATGTTGCCCCTATCACTGGTGCAAAGAATAAAAAGGGCAGGTCAATGGCAGCAGCTGGAGGGAGACAAAAAAAGAGCGAGAGGATGGAAGTCTCATGGTCAAGAAGAGATGCCGCTGCAACAACTTGTAAACAAGCACTTTAATCATGTTTGCTATTTCATTAGCATTTTAACAATTTGGATTGAAATATGAAAGATGGTTTTATTTCCCTTCTCCTTTATGCAGGCCCTGGACAGATTTAAGCAAAACACTTCTCATCTGAATTATGATGATAACAATAACATTTCTCTGTCTCAAAGGGCTGATTATGAAAATAAATTAGATGCTCAGATGTTATAGCAATAAATCCCAGTAAATTAAAGAAAAAATTTCAAAACAAAATAACCACATTTACATTATTTTTTAGATACCTTGATTTCAAAAATTTTTTTGGAAATCCTAAGCTGTTTGTATGTAAGCAAGGAATTCTGGATGGCTAACCCCAGAAATATGAGGAACACTTATTGAGAAATACTTCAGCTAGTTGACAGCAGAACAGATAAAGAGGAGACTACTAAATTATTAAATGACCTACACTACAGCTTCTTATATGCAGTTTTACAGCTGGAGGAGAAGTGACTGCTAGAATGCTTAGTTTCAGCATGTATCTTCAAAATGTCTACAGTGAGGCCCTGGTTTGAAAAGTGATTATGTAAAAATAGCACTTCCTACTCAGCAGATCTGTTCTTGTATGCTTTAGTAGAGAGGGAGAAAAAAACAAAAAAACAAACTACTGCATGTCTTCACTGCTGAGCCACCATATCTCTGGAGGGGGGGCAGGGGGGCAGGGGGGGAAGAAACTGCATTATACTCTAGTTTATGCAACTTCATCAAAATCACCAATTTAAAGCTATAATGTACCTAAGCAAAACCCATCATTTCAAAATTGTGCCCTTTGAAACCAGACCTGCATAACCTCATTACTTTCATCTGAATGGAAATGAATGAAATGAAAGGAAATAAACCCTTCAGATTGAAAAATCATGATTGGATTTCCTCCAGCTTCCTATCATCACCCAAACTAATCAAGCTATTTTCTCCCCAGGTGGAAAATGAAAAGAAAGAGAGAGGTGATGATGATTATTTTTTTAAATATTTGGCAGGTAATCTCAGAGCATGAAGCCCATGTAAGTTTCAAGAGGTTACATGAGGACTACAGAAGGCTAATACTATGATAACAGCTGCTAGCACAGGGATGTAAGCAATGCAAAAATCAGATTCATGCCATTTGGCCAGCCTGTTTCCAGGGCTGTCAGACTCCTAAGTGATGGAGTGGGCTTTGCCACTATCAGCTGCTTCCAAAGGATCAATATGTCATAGCAAATGCTCCTCTTTACGCTTTTCAGAAGAAGTCTTCTATGTCAGTATGATTTTTTTTCCTGAAGAAAAGCAGATGAAGAGGCTCTTGTAAAAAGAAAAAAAAAAAAAAGTAAAATTCTGAACATGGGAAAATACATACTTAGTATCTGTCTAGAGATTTGAAATGATACTTTGATCATTCTTGCCAATTACATACCTATTAGAGGTGAGTATATTTACATATTTAATATTCAGCTAATCTCCAAAAACTTTGATCAAAAAGACATGCCATTTACCCTCAAACACTGTGCCAAAATTTCATCTCTAGATAGCCTAATGTGTGAAGTGATGAATTGGTTTTCAAGTCTTTTACAGAATGCCTTCCATTTTTCACTTCAGATTAAAACACCTACCCTTTTAACAAGTGCACTGCTTCTCCTGAACACTATCTTTAAATATAAAAGGAATCATAGCACAATGGCTCCCTCAGGGTTTTGCCTTTTGACATTTCTCTAAGAAAACATCTCAGAAAGAAAACTAATGGCATTATGCCTGCAGACACAATCCTTTTCTAAATGAACAGAAATGTCTACATATTTCTTCTCATCTGTGACACATTTTAATGTGCCTTATAGAGAGAGATCCTGAGTGACCTTCATTAAGTGCCTGGTCAAGAAGCCTGACTAGCTCTAGAACTGCAAGTTCCAAATGTGGGCTTGTGCATTAATGGAAAATGGAAAGGTTACTGCATAAGTTTGCAGAAAAACCCAACATCAATTCTGACAGAAGATAGTCCAGCAGCAGAGGTTTTGCAACACACTCTGGACTCGGGTCTGTTATGTTAGATGTAGATATAACAAATCCCAATAGAAAGTGCCATTTTTTATTTTATTAAATGGTGTTCTTATAGAATGCATCCTTTCCAAGCAACGTCTAACCTTGTAATTATTTTCTTCTTTGTCTGTACCAAGATTTCTCCTAAATCTCTTAAAACATCTCTTTCCCAAAATAAGAATCCTCCCAAGAGTGTTTTATTCAACAGAGATATGCAAATGCAACCTCACAATTCCTTTATTGATTAAGAATGCAGCATTTGCTTTGAACTGCAGACTAGATCTTGGAGATGTTTCAAGCACGGTCTACATGTTTACTGAAGTACCAGGCATTCCTCTCCTTACAGTGCCAAGGATTCTAACAGAAGAGTGTTAAGACCTCCAGCAAGTAAGCTGTACAGTCTGGTAACAAAACTCTAATATATCTGGAGCCAGTGCCAGAACAGCACTACTTGTTTGCTAAAATTGAACTACCATGACACAGTCTCTCATGAAAACATAAGTTAAAAAAAGATTTTATTTTCAAGTCTTACCTGAATTACTCTAGTATTTAATCAGAATATTTCTCAGTGTTGCCACTTTTGGGAGCCAGTGTAGGAATGAAACTCTGTAGGGAGGCAGCTCTGACTCTTCCTTCCACCATGGGAAGGTTAGGTCCACTCTGGCAGTGTGTGCCTCACTAGTGGCATTTGGGGCTTGAAGAAAGAACTGATTTTGTACAATTGTTTTCAGTGTTCAAGATGCAACTGGACAGACTTATTTCAGCATGGACTAGAGAACTCACTAACCTACAAGATGAAAAATAGGCAGTAAGAATATGTGAGCAAAACATTTTATTACAGAAGAAATTATCTTTCGTAGAGTGTAGCAACCCTTTCATCCTTGTCTATCACAAATATTTTGAAGGTCTTAAAGCATTTTTTCTTACCAATTATTAGATCAGTAAACAGGAGAGCTTACTACAAGGATATAAATAAGTCTTAAAAAATGACAAAGATAAAATTAAATAGCCTTTAGCAAGAACACTATTTTTCTTTCCCCATCACTAGATTTGTTACTTTTGTTTCCTTTAGTCATAAGACACATTTTCTTTGCAAATGTTTTTTCTACCTGAGACAAATTTGTAGAAACTGATTTACTGAGAAGAATTCTGACACTTTCCTGGCAACTTGCAGTGATGCCTGGTGAAAACAGCTAAATTTTGCTGTAGAAGAAAATTGCAAAAACACATGAAAACAGCTTTTGAACTCATCCAAATGTGATCTCCCTAAATAAAAATTTAAATAGAAATGTCAGGATTGTAGTTTTAAACTCATTTCAGGAACTCTTTTTGGTATGCTGGCTATACAGCTTAATATTAAAGCTGCTTTTGTTTTGGTTGGATTTTTTCCCCATAGGAAAAAACAAAACAAAACAAAAAAAAAAACCCCAAAACACTGTAAGACTTATTTTTCTTGTAAAGCTGCCTAGAGTGCATATCTATCATACAATTTTGCCGGGAGACTGTTTTGCTTCTAGAAATTTCACCTTGAAGTCTAAAAAATCTGATAAAATCTATCAAAGAATAAAAAACCATAAATGCTGGATGTCCCTGTTTTGCCCAACTCCCCATAATCAGACACAAGCAAGTAAAAGTGGGCCCAAAGAAAAGCCAAGAGCTCTGTCCCTGCATGCCATAAATCAGAGATCACTCTTCTACGCCTTGAGAAAAATGTAAGGCTTGTAGTGCAAAAGCTACCAGAGGACACTACCAGTATTTCAGGTTCCCTACAACAGCAGGAAACTTGTTCTGCTTAAGGGAACCCAGAAGTACCACAGCCTAGGTATTTCTCCTATACAATGACATTTTGGATTTTGTTTTGGTAAGCACTCCAACCATGAAAAGGAAACCCACAAGAAATTTGCATCCAAGCAAGCAGCATGACAGGGACTTTAAATTGTGTATACTTGATAAAACCCATCATCAGTGCAATGCTTTTTATATCCTCTATCTTGGTAGTTAATTTCCTACAAAAACTTTCGAAGTCTCTAATTTAAATTCTTCATGGGTATAACCTGTTAAAGGTGCTTCAGATGACAACTTAATAAAGGCTGATCTTGTGAAAACAGAACAGAACAAGATGACAAGAAATTAGAGTGCTATTCTTGGTTTTCCTAATTTTTTTCTAGTTCTTAAAAATTTGTTTAACCTTGCTGTATTTCACTGTACTCGAAGGCTAATGATGCATGCCTTTTCTACAGAGAACTGGGAAAATAATTATCTTTACATTTCAAAGCTGTGGGAATGAAAAGTATCATTACTTCACTGTTATTTAATTGTATTAAAGATTATCCTTCAACTTCCATTAAAGTCTTCGGTATTTAATATAACAAGAGAGAGCAGAAGTAATGAATACCATAGTTCCTTATTTTCTTTACAGGTAAAGGCATTTATAAGAATTGATTGGCAAAGCCAAGTCTTTTTAGAGGAAACAGAGCCTATCTTCTGTCTAAAGGAGGAAGAACCCCTATCAAACTCATATCACCAGTTTAGTTTAGGTTCTTCACAGTCATTTTGTAGTGTTTCAGGTCTGGGAGCTTTTGGGTTCTGTGAACATTACAATGCTTCTCTGGTAATTACACTGCAAAGAAAAATTATCTGAAGTTATCTAAAGAAATCAAGCTCACTGGTGTTAACATCCCAGATGGGAAGAGAACAACAGTAGGAAGCTGACTAAACACAAATCTCTATATAGAATTTTAATATTTCCTCAATGCTGTGCTGACTAAAATAAGGTATTTCAGAGAATTTCCTGTCAAACAGAAATCAGATCTAAGGGCTCACTGAAAATTAGCAACAATTATTAGTGCTACGTAACTTCCTCCTTCCTTTGCACTAACCAATGACTGTGTTTCTGAAAACAACTCTTGCAAAATCAGAAGAGTTGTCAGGAGAAAGGTGACTACAACAGTGACATCAGAAGCTAAATGATCTATTAAAAGGGAACATTCTGATAGTTGAGCTATAGACGTGAGATGCAGTAATAAACCCATGTAAAGACATCCCTGGTTCCCGAAGAATTTACACTCTGTTTTAGGCAGAGAAAATAGTGAAGATATTTTGGATGTTATTGTACTTTACAATAACACCATCTTTGGGTGTTACTGATCCCTCTGACTATTGGGTTATTGTATTGTGCTACAACAACCCTAAGAATATTAATAGTTTTTAAAATAGTAACAATCAAGAAAGAAATTTATCAGAGTTAAGTTTATTTTTTTAATTGATATTTAAAGTTTTTAAGGTTTTGGAATAAATTTAGGTATTGAGTAAGTTGGTTTGAAATTTTTGAAAGTGGTTATAGTAGGTCACATCTTAGCATGCTGAAAAGTTTACATCATGACTCACTAAGAAGGCAACATTATTCAAATGGTGGGTTTTTACCTTTATGTGTTTCCATGTCTTCTTTTTTTTCCTCTATGAAATGAAGAGTGTATTTCATCCTCTAACTATAAAAGTCTTCAGACATTACAGTCACCTGCAGCTCTGAGTCACAGAACAAATATTTATTACAGCCCGGACTCTAAGTATCCGATTGTGTTTTGATTCCTCAGTCTGATTGCAATGAATGGTGTCACTCTTCTGCAACAGCTAAATTAGTTTTAAATAGCCACACAAACACTACAACCATATACTTAATTTGTCTTTGTTGTGGAAAACTAATTAACATGTGACAAAATAAATTATTATGTTTGAAGGAGGTCATGAATGAATTAAATGAGAGGTCTTAAGGTATCACGTTTAAACACCAAAATAAAGATGAGTTACTGTCATTGTCTGAAATGACCCTTCTAGCTGCATGTGGAAAGTCAGAATAAAGAAAGGTAGTACATTGACTTTATTAATAATGTCAGTGATAGTGCAGATGGTATCAAATGAAAGGCAATGAAAAAAAGCCTCAGGTTCATTTGGCTAAATGAACTTTTAACAGAAGCATACCCACATTACATGGGAAACTGAAGCTACTCTGACAGTCAAGGTCTAAAGTGCCCAAAAGTTCCAAGCAGAAAATTTCACAGAAATTATTAAGTATCTGGAATAAAGTAGGATTAAACAGTCAAAAGCTGCTTCTGTGGTACAACAGAGAAGAAAAAATCTTAAACTAGAATCCAAGGAAGTGTGATATTTGTAAAATTATTCAGAGTAACTCTAAGGTATCTAGGATGCAGTTTCCATTGTGGTTTTCTAAAATCTGTTTATTGTGAATTATTCCAGAAAATAAGATGCTTCTACTCTTTCCTCTTTACAGCTGAGATTCAGGAATCCATTGCTATTTTTCTTTTAGCGTCTAAAAATTCATCTAAAGATTCGGGCAAATTTTGTAAGACAGAATACTATCATAAAAGATATTAAGAGCTATGCAGTAGCTTTCATCTAATTTTTTAATGTTAAAAGATACATATGAACAAAATGGAGCAAAATTAAATAACCTGAATTCTGTGGAGTGTTTTTGTTTTGCCATTGTATATATCGTATAACTATTTTTTTAATATATCTATGGAATTTTACCCTTAATACAGATGTATTTGAAGAATCCCCAGAACTGAGGGATTCCAATTGGATACCAAATAATTTCATTTGTCATACAAGTTTGATGTGTGTGGTTACTTACATGCTGGGTAGTGCCTAAAGACTTCTACTGCTCTAGAGACTTAAATCATTTGGATATAAATCTATTCATAGGTCTTAATTACTAACTTTGTGTACATTATGAGTTCAGTTCTCTATTGTATGCCAAAAATATAAGTGGCTTTATTCAGGTAAAAACAAAACACAACAAGAAAAAAGCACCATTTATTTTCACCAAACAGGTAAGGTTGGAACAGACCACTGGAGGTCATTTAGTTAGAGCATGTTACTTAGGCTTGTGTCCAGACAACTTTTGAATATGTCCACAGAAAGAGGCTCCACAATCTCTCTGGGCAGCCTATTATTTTCTACACTTTTTCACAGAAAGGGAAGTTCTTTGAGCTTCATTTTCTATTCTACAGCATCAACATTCTTTTCAGAGAACAGAAGTATGAAATCAGCAGAGTTCTGCAATTACAACTACTTAGAAGCCAAAGTGAGAGTTAAGTGTAAACTTTCATTGACCTAAGTTGACGCTGGCACAATCTAAATAGTCATGTTTACTTGCCACTGCTAGATGTACCTGTGATCTAGAGTATGCTTTGAGTTCTACTTTTTCAATAGGAAATGGTTATGTGAAGCACTGAAGCACCCAAAAATGGCCTAGATCCAGACTTTAAAAACAGGAAGCCCAACAGAGATAATGAGTGAGCATTCTCTAACAATAACACATTGCTACCTATACACTCTAAGATATTTTCAGGAGTGCAAATTCCAATTATATGCTAGAAAATGCAAAAAAGCACATGAGTTAAATACAGTTCATACCTTGGGGGAGGAAAATGAGGTTTGTACTATCACTGTCTTTTCACCTCCTTCAGTAGCAGGCTATCAAGTCATACAGAGGCAAATTTAGCATGCAAAACAAACAATTGTGTTCTTTTTCTTTAATATAGAGATTTTAATTGTTCCAGGACCAGATTCTGCCACTATTATAATGTATAATAGCAGAAAACGTTTATACTTTTCTCACTTAAGAGTACCCTGAACACTTTCTTGCCACTGAAAGCTTCAACACGCACTCAAGAAGAAAGGCTATGTAAGGTATACCCTCACACTTCTCTGTTGCCCCATTGATTTCCAGCTGTTATTTCACTTGAGAAGTCACAGACTTTAGCAGAGTAATTTTCACACTCTCTCATGGCTGTGTTTTTTCAATGTTTTTTTCTTTTTCATGTAATTGTATGAAAAATTAGAGATTGGGTAATACAGTTAAAGGCACATAACACCTATCAAGATTTATAGTTTTTTATTGACAAATAGTTGATTATTTAGGTTTTTTATTTCTTTAGGTTAGTAGAAAATTGAGAATTGCCAAGAACCAAGATGAAACAAACATAGAACCATAGTTTGAGCTGGAAGGGAATTTAGAGATGACTTAGTCCAACTTCCCTGCCATGGCAGGCACACTGCCCACACTTCACTAAGACTATGCACCATGGCTCTAAACAGTTCAAGGCATCCACAGCTTCTCTGGGCAACTTCTTCCAATGTCTCACCGTGATACAATCTTTCACATGATTCAAAGGGTGGAGATTTAGGCACTCATGCAGATTTTTTGATGTACTGAATGTTCAGTCCTGTAGTTGCATGCAAGAACGAGTTGGCTTTAACAATATCTTCCACTATTACCAGTATGCACATATTGGCCTTCAGCATTTGCTCAAGGCTTAACACAAGCTTATTCATCCTTGTCTTGCACATGAAAATAGATGCCTTAGGCCAAATTAAAAAAACAGGAGAGATCATAAACCTATTTCTTATTACAACAGTAAGACATCATTTTTACAAGAGACCATGTGCCGATCTAAGGTGGCTGAAACTAGCAGAAGCTTTTTAACTTGGCATACCTTAAACATGACAAATCAGTACAATATTCATCTGGTTATTACACCCTGTATTTAGGTATTCACTGCAAAGTTTGGCCTGCCAAGTTATGTCTTTTAGAGCTCCATTTGGGCTTGATCAGTTAAAAAGCTCAACATCAGGGTCTAGTGCACCAAGAGGCTGTAATGGTCATGGTAAGAGTCCACTCACAAGCCCTGCCTGCAGCCTGAGAAGATTCATTTAGCCACAGGTTGCTCTATCCTATAGGTATTACCTCCCACCCCCACATCGGTGCTCTGGTTTGCTGCCTTGCTTTTGCTCTATGATTTCTCCATAAACTCTGTTGCTATTACCACTCTCCTTTGCTTATCCTGCTCAGATCAGACTGTGTCCTGGCAATGAGAGCACTACTCATCCTCTGCTCTCAGCTCTTTGTTCCCCTTTAGCTTTGGAGTCCTTCTCTTGCTGCTGGCTGATACTCACTATTCATGTCAAAATGAATCTCTCTTAGAAGTGAGTCCCCTGAAAGTATTCAGCATATAATGCAAACAGCTGTGCATGGAGCAGTTCAAATCTACTACTCACTGTGAGCATACTCAGTTACAAGATTTGCCTTCAGTATCTTGCATTCTTCTCCCACTTTAGCCACTCCTTTCCAAAATGTGCTAGTAACTCTTCCTCCAACATGCATATGCACTTGAAGGATGCTCTGCCTGGAATGGGGTCAAACAACTTGAACAATGCCCCATTTACCAGTGGTAAATGAAGAAGGGGTTGCTTTTGGTGTTGAATAAAGCTGAAACTGGTCTCACCCATCAATCCCAAAATTAAGCATTCTGATAGTGAGATGAAGATGTGGTAGGACTCGTAAAGTACCCAGCTAAAGGAATAAACAAGTGATACTACCAACAACTTATCAAAAGCTGCTGAACTGACACAGCTGGCCTGGAGACATATGACTGACAGTCAGTTACTCTATACCATAAAAGCCCAGACCCGAATTTTAGTGGCAGAATCTTCTAACACATTCTTTCTTAGGAGTGTATGTGTGGACATTCCTCCCATGAATGGAGATGTCTCTCAATATTACTTCTTCAGGCTAAGCAAGAGATTTGCACACAGTCATTGGTGTCGGTAAGTAACATCAATCTCTACTTAATAATCAATACAAGTGCTTTAATATAATTGCTTCAACATTGTTTTATAATACACTATATTATAATAGTTGCTATAGCTCCTATACTGTGTAATAAATAATTCTCATAAAGATCTTCTTGTCTAATCATTATCATAATAAATCATATATATTTATATATCTGGTCTGCCATCCTTAATCTTGCACAACAAAGTTCAATTACACATGTATAATCCTTTAGACATAGATTGTTGACAAATCTGAGACTGAGACAGGATCCAGCCACACCCAGGCTACTCTGAGAAGGAGTATCCCTCTGAAAAGGAATCCTTTCTGTACCCTGTGACTCAACAGGATATATAAACTTTGTATGAAGCTCCTCCTGCCCACAGTAAAGAGTCTAGCTGTACTTCAATCTCTGTGGCTTTGTATGAGAACAGTTGAAGGCAGAAAAGACCTTGCCATGACTGCTAGGGGAAACAGCTGGAGAAATGGCCTAAGAGAAACTCAAGTAGCCAAAAAGAAAAATGCATATTGTTCCCCATAGCCATTGTCAATTAACTGACTTCTGTGATGGTATCTTACCTAGCTAACATCTCAAAATATTTACCTTTTTCACAGTTGCTCCAGGAGCCAGGAGATAAAAGGGCAGGCCATTTAATTCCTCTTACTGTATACCTAAGCATGTGGTGGTGTACAACTGCAGATGAGGGACTCTAAGAAAACACTCTAATTAATTCGTTGAGAAGAGATCTGCTGTAGAGCTATTTTGCAGCTCTCCTAACAATGACGTTGCATATAACTTACCAAATAATGTTCTCCTCAGACATAGTTATGAAGTTTCACTTTTACTGCCCTTGCATTCTGCATGTATATCAAAGACTTAATAATAGCCAACTGTATCATCCAAAAAGGCAAAAACAAGTGGGGGAAAAAAAAAAGTGCTAAACCTCTGCAAAATTTGGAGAAAAATATAAATTGTATTTTTTTAAAGCATCAGGAGTTTGGAGAGGCTAAAAGAAAAAATTATGTTCTGTTCGAAAACTTTTTGAGAGCAACCTGCATGCTGCATCTTAAGCACCAATCTTTTGGTAAGCCTGTTGAATATAATGTAATATTTGTCCATGTCTCACAAAAATTACTTAAACTGGAGGATATTATATAATATGAACTTAATTAATATTAACATATATTTTAATATCTATAGAATAAATTATGCTTTCATTGTCTTTTTGGTAGTCTGTTGATATAGGATGTCTATTATTAAGACAATAAAAAGAGGACCAACTTTATGTCTCTAACAACTCGATCCTACTGATTAAGAGATTTAAGTTCTTTTAGGGGAAAAAATTATATAAACATAATCTTCTCACTTTGCCAAAATATTAAATGAGTTAGAACTGGAACTAGAAGCATTTTTTGATACATTTAAGACATGCAGATAGCTTTCATCATCTTTCCTACTTAAAGAAAAAAGTTGCATGTAAGAAATAGAGTACTTGGAGACTATTAGGTATCTGGTAATTAGTTGATCTTAAAAGCCTTCAAAATTATGGAACACAGGCCAGCTGACTATCAGCAACAGGACTAGTGTGCACTGTATACACTAATACACTACAGGGTATTATCAGCCCAAATATAGAACAGAGGCTTCACAAGTTAAATTTTAATTCATATAAATTAAATTACATATTGTTCCATATTTTATTAACAAAATCAGGCAAAAATAAAGTGAAAACATAATTTTCAGAATAATATATCTGCTGTTTATTTGTATAAATACAGCAACTTCCTATAAATATGACTCATTCAAGGGAAGCTCAGAGACAATCTTTAGAGCATTAACCATGGTGGCATATAATTTTTCTTGGTTTGAAGGACTGTGTTCCTTCTAAAAAAAGAATGTTATAAATTTAGAAAAACACCCTATTGATTTAAGAAAAGGATGACATAAAGAGTATGTTGTTGACTCACTGTCAGCTACATCTAGAGACAAATCAACATATTTCCATGGAGAATGTCTTGTGCTTGCAGTTTACAATCAATAAGGAGGACAGAAGTGATAATATATGACACTTTCTGCTTACATATTCATTTTGTATCCTAATATACTTCTGAGACAAGTTACAAATGGTTTAAAGCAGAAATACTGCAGGAAGACATTTCTTTTTCTATCACGGGTCATGGAAAAAATAGAAAGTAATATACATGAAATCTAAATAACTGGCACTTGCCTTAGTACCAAATTCTAAAAGATTTTTAAATATTTGATTGACTAGATTTCATAGTGCATCAATCACTATCTAGATGTGCTCAGTTTGTTGTATTTACGAGCAACATTTGGTTGAGCACTTGGCAGTTACTACAGGCCACTGGAACCCTTCTGGTGCTACAACCTCAGGCTTGTTCTTAACAGAGAAAAAAACCAGGAAGTTTCACACAAGAAATTGGAAGAGTAATCTGAAGAAGGCCAAAAAGCTGATCATGAGAGACACATCCCTAAGACCAATGTCTATGGCCACAGACTCCATTTAACTTCTTTCTTCATCGTTCACTCATTTGCATCTTTAAGTTAAAATATGGGTTTCATTGTTTTGGCATTTTTCTTTTTCTAGTATGTGCTTTCAATGTTTTAAAATCTGAACCGAGCTCAGCTTATGTTCTGACAACTAAGATACTTCTAGTTCTGTGCCATGCTTTGCCCACTGCCAGAAGCTCTCCCAAAAATTGCTCCAGAGGGGCTGAGAGTGATAATATCATCCTAGCAGTACACTTCATGGCAAGGAAAAAAAGCCTCATGAACTCTCCTAACCACTTGTATGCAGGCATATCACTTTTGAAGATTATCACTGCTATTCCTGCCTACTTGGGACATCAAAAGAAGACGGTTTTGCTACCGTTGTATGAGATTTCTTTTAACGAAGTTGATAGGAGGTGTGACCACTTAAATGGGGTGTGAGAGCTGGGATGCACAGATAAGATTACATGCATCCCAAATAAATATATGTAACACAAATCCTAATGCATTTTATTTGGAGTGATTCAGAGGAGTATGATTATGATGCACAGCATTAAAAACATTGGACAATTGCTTAATGCAATTCATATTTGCAAAGAGGGCATTTCAAAATTTACAGCAATCTCTATCCCTAAAAACTCAAAACACCTTAGCAAGCTACAGTAACAAACTGCCTCTCTGAAGGGTGCTAGAGAGGAGAAAGGATGTGCAGATCTCAAAGAAGAAGTGACAAGTCTTAAAGACCAGTAGGAATACTCAATGAAGGAATCTGGCACATAGACAAGGCCTGTAGTAAAGGTTGATTTACTCCTTTTAAAGGCACTCTTTTCAATCACCTAGCTCTGGAGCTTTGGATGGATCTTGTTCTGATCTAAAACTTGAGTAGCATACAACCACTTTTATCCAACACAGTAATGCTGGGTTTGTTTATCCAAACTGCAGATTAACAAGGTGAAAGATGCAGAGACACTATACACTGTGTATGCAGATATTACCAGTTTTACAGATGAAATCTTTCAAGTCTCACCTGTCAAAGCAACCTTGTACAAATGTGACTAAACTGCTTTCAGAGCCAGGCCACACCTCAAAGAGGTGCAGCTGCACAGCTGCTGGTTCCAGAGGCCCACATCAACAGCCTGTGGATGATGGTTTGCCAGGCTGGTGTCTGGCCACTCATGGGGACTACAGGTTACACTCTGACCAGTCCATTACAGCTTAGATACGGGTGTGCTCATCCTGTACATGCGACCTGAAGGGACTCAGCTTGGGCTTGGCACTCCCTGGGGGATGACCCAGTTCCATTCCTGGGAACTCGAACATTACTTACCACAAAACTTTGGAAATGGCATGATGACTGCTGGGATACAGATGAGAGCGGCAGAAGGTACATTCGAACATCTGGGAGCGAAGAATGCAAGAACAGAACATTTTAAAAATATGAAAGGTAGGCCAAAAATCCAGGAAAAATTAAACTGCTTTCCAGAAGTTATTTAATTTATTTTCCTTTGCATTACTTGTGTCATTTTTAATAACACAGTACTTTTACTCTCTGAGATAATATAGTAACGAGGAAGACCAAGGCTGCAGGACAGGGAAGCCACTGCATCATGTCTCCATTTCAGGGCCTCTTCCTGAAGCAAGCTATGCCAACGGAATGTGTGACACAGCGTGAAGTATGTGCTCACTGTATCCAATTGCCAGAAGTGGTATCTCCTCTAGACAGCAGAGGACAACCTCTGAAAACTGGAGCTGCTACTTCTGTAGCACATCTTTTTTGCTCTACATCTATAAAACCAACCAGTCAAAGTCTGTCAGGAAAGAAAATCTACCAAAAATAAAGGAAAAGAAAGAAGTCAATCAAAAGAAAATATAAAAAGACAAAGATAGAGCTCAGTGGATGAAAGGTAAGTGTCAGGAAGTTATCAATATGAGAGAGTACATAAAATAGAGGAAATCAACTATAATTTTAAAATGCTTGGTACTAAAAGATGAAACACAAGTACAGAATGATATTTGTCTGGGGAAAGGAAATCTAATAAGATTGTGGAAACTAGAGAAAAAAAAATAGTTACATGCAAAATGAATGAGAAAATAAAAGCAGAATCAGAAAACAGTTGCTTCAAAATGACAGTGAGTTATGAATATTTTCTAAAAAGCTGTGTCAACATACAAATGTATGCACAACAGTGTGAAATAAGTAATTACAAACAGAGCTAAAGTGTAAGTTGCTAATATCCTTATCCTTGCATTGCATTTCCAGAGCAAAACAACATAGTAAAGAAGTTCTTTACTTGGTTGGAATAATCCAAACCTTAAGAAATCCTACAAAACATTATACTGTCACAACTTTATTAAAATTAGATTTCATTGCAGAACATAAAAAATATTTTAAACAGTATCAGCTTAAGCTCCACCAAAAATCTTACAAATTTAAGCTTTATTATATTAAGAAAATGGCATATATGTCTAAAAATAAATGTTAAAGAAAAACACTTTAATACTTCTTTTGTATGTTTTCTGTAGCATTTGAAAATATTTTAAAATGCTTATTCAACAACAGAACATAGAGTTGAAACTGATTCAAATCAAAGTACCTTAAATGCAATGATATATAAGTGGTTTCCATTATTTAGAGATGTGCAAAAAATATAAGCAGTGCAAATGATGCATTATTTGTTAGCTTTATGCCAACAGGATTGTATTGAAGGAATGTAATTTGCACCAGTCTACTTTTAAGCTATTGCCATTGTTAGGAAGGCCAATATGTTTAAAGGACACTTTTTTCCTACATAAATAAGAAATTAAACATGCCTAACAATACACCTACTCAGTATTTGTGATGTGATCTTTATTTGAAACAGTTTTCATTATAAACTGCTGTGTGTATCCAATTTTCTGTTCATTATAGTAACAGTTAAGTCTAAATACTTAAAGACCCCTGGTAGCAAATTTCCAATTTATCTAAAAAATGGCAGTCTTGAGTACTTGTCTATTAGATATCTGAATGCTATAATCTTCACCAGAAGAACAGAATAAAGATTCACTGGAGTCTTCCACATAGTCCAGACTTCATCTGAATGATCATGAAAAAATAACAAAGCAGCAGGACAAAATACTGAAAAAGTAAATTATACTTAAATCTGCAGATCCCAAAGTTGCACAGAGTAATGAAGATGGGGGAAACTTTAGCCTAGCCCATTGTTTTATGAGGGTGAAAGGACGATCACTGTGCTTCAGTTAAGAAGTGGGTTTTGTTATTTCAATTTCATTCAGTTAAGAACTGGGAAATGTGGGTTTTGAGCTCAGCAAGCTTATACAGAACTTTGTTGGGCCTGTCACATAATACTTTAGCTTTTTTGAGACTACAATTTAGATTCAAATGAAAACAAAGGTTGCCCAAATGATGCATATCTCAAATTTAAAATAATGTGACAATAAGTATCTTTCACACCAAGATGCAGGTGTACATACTGCATCAGAAAATACACACCTTACTTCTTTTTTGACAATGGATGGACAGGAGTTAGAACAGATTTGGAGAACTATACATGCTTGAGTAGAATTTTCTGCTAGACCTGAATGCTGCATCTTCTTTTCAGCTCTGAAAGAAGATGGCAGAATGGCCTTCCTAATTGTATGTCCATGTTCACTGCAAATGGAAAAAATAGTATCAGTTCAAGCATGGTAATTAACAGAGGAAAAAAAGCTATCTGAAAATTTCTCTTAAAATTGAATGAGCAAAACATGGCCATAACTCCTGTCCTGACTGAATACTGATCAAGTGCACCTTGTCTGCCAGGTAATGCTGCTCAGGCACAAGAATATCTGGGATGTGATGGAAAGAGAAAGAATCAAAATCAGGAAACCTTCACACATACAATACGCAGGGAACTATACACACTTATTACATCTAACTAAAATTTCTTAATAGAAACAAACTTACAATACTCAAAGCCAGTAAAAATTATTAATTTACTGATGCAATGATGCAAGGCATATGTCAATGTAAAAATTGAATTTATGTGTTTATTCTCTCTTTTATTTCTCTCATTCAAGGAGCCATTAGTTACATCACTAATAGGGCGGCAATTTGTAGCACTATTTGAATCACTCAGTCCAACTTACAGGAGACTTATTTCTTTCTGAGTCCCAGCCTAGCAGAAACTCTCCCCCTTATATTACCAATTATCTTCACCTCAGTCGTCATCTACAACCATTGTGTGCTCCAGGTATTAACTAATCCTACCTCCAAACAGAGTAATACTTCTGGCCTCCTACCAGCTACACTTTTCTGTCCTCCAATTCTCAGGACTTTTAGTTAGAAAGCCTGTTCCACCACTACTCAAACTTTGGCTGAAGCTCAAATCTTTATGCCTTTCAGCTGCATTTTACAAAGCACTCAGTGTTTACAACACTCCAGATTAAATTATCATTGTAAATGTCTACAAGTTATCTAGATTAATTTTATTATAACACCCACTCAACATCTTCACTTTTTCATATCCATTAGCCTGAAACCCTTAAATACTACACCTTTTGCCTGATTGTTTGGTGAATATGAACTTACTGTTCCTGGATTGTGAATGTCATCCCTTTTCTGATACTGACCTCAGGCGTTTCTCATTCTTTTCCACAACAAAAACAGATTAGCCAAGTTGCTACAAGTCCTGACACCTGTGTAACTTAATTTTCCCAAACACCAGCCAAGCCTGCCTTCTCCACTTACTCTCCAAATCCCACATCATTCTTCCTTACCAAATCAAACATGAGACAATGCCTCAGAAACATTACTTGAGGACCAGGGCTCAGAATGACCCAACACTCTTCATCACCTTGGGCTTCAAGAATGCACTGGGGCCCCAGGCTTCCCTGACTTTCCACTTATTTAAGTCTTGTTCCTTCCACAGTACTTCTTCCTTTCCCAAATTCATAGAATATCCTGAGCTGAAAGCGGTACAGAAGGATTACCAAAGTCAAACTCCTGACCCTGCAAAGGACCACACCAAGAATTGCACCAAAAGTGTTGTCCAAACACTTATGTCAGACTTCGTGTCCTAACCACTTCCCTGGAGAGCCTGTGCCAGTTCTCAACAACCCTCACAGTGAAGAATCTAATATCCAACCAAAACCACCACAACATCCTCATGCCGTTCCCGCAGGCCCTTTGCTGGTCACCAAGAAAGAAATCAAGTCCCCCCGCTCCACTTCCCACGGAAGCTGCCGCCTGCTGTGGGGTTTCACCCGGTCTCTTCTCCAGGCAGAACAAGCTAAGTGACCACAGCTGTTTTTCATGCATCATCCCCTCTAGACCTTTCTACCATCTCTACAGCCCCTCTTTAGACGTTTTCTGACATTTTTAATGATTTCTCTGAGCTTTTCCTATGATCTCTCTTGCTTCCTGTAATTTTTCAAACTATCTTTCGGAGCTTCGACAACAAAGCCCGAGTGCCCTTCTGTCGGGGCGTGGGGGGAACCTTCTGGTCCCCCTTGCGAGAGGCCCTACGGAAGGGTCCTGCACAGCCGCCGCGGCCCCTGAGAAAGACGAGAACGCCACGAAGCGCGGAGGCCCGGGGAAAGCGGAGCTCTGTCGGACGGGCACCGGGGGCACCTTGCGCATGTTTCTAAATCCGGGCCTCCGGCGCGGCTGCGCGACCCCCGCTGCCCACCCGCGGTGCTGCCGCCGCTCGGCCCTTCCGCACGACAACACGGTGCTGCTCTCTATCCTCGGTGGCCCACGGCAGACCAGAGGGCCGGGGACACGGGCTTGCCCGCAGCGCTTCCCGGCCGGCGGAGGGGGAAGGCGGAGCGGCAGTCAGCGCCCGGGCCCCGCCACCCCAGGGCGACCGGTGACGAGCGCCGCGAGTGCCGGCCGCCCATTGGCTGTGGCGCGGGGAGCGGGCGGCCAATCAGGGCCGGGCGCGGAGCGGCGCAGCGCTCGCCCTCGCCTCGCCCGGCGGCCCCGCGCGCGGGGGGCGGGGTCACGTGACGCTCTGTTTACATCCTCTCAGCTGTCGGGCCCCGCCTCCCCCGTCCCGTCCCGTCCCGTCCCTCGCACCGGCCCCGGCCCCGGCCGCCGAACCGACCCGCGCACCCCCGACCCGCGGCCGCCCAGCGCAGCCCTCCGCTCGCTCAGCCGTTTGCCCGCGGCCTGCCGGAGCGCTCTCCTGCCTGCAATTCTTGCCGCCCTCCCCCGCCCCGTTCCCTCCCCCCCCCCCCCCCCCCCCCCCCCAGGCGGGTCTCGCCGGTGCCGCCCAGCGCAGGGTCCGGGGCCCGCTGCGGAACGGGTGAGTGTCCCGCACTGTGCGGGGGGTGAGCAGAGCTGCGCTCCGGCCGCGCTATGCGGCGCGGAGGCCCCGGCGGACAGCCGGGACGGTGGGTTGCGGCGGGGGAGGGGAGAATGCGGCCCTCCGGCCCCTGCCCTTCTCTGGCTCCCCGGGCGCTGTGCCCCCCATTGTCCGCGGGCCCCGCACGCAGGCGCGGGGGAAGGGGGATGAGGGGGAGGCTGTTGTTTTCGCACAACCGGGACAGGGCGAGGGCTCGCCCTGGGGAGGGACAGGACGGGCTCTGTGCGTACGCCCTCGGCAGCCCCTTCTCCTCCTCTGCCCGACCCTTGCCACCCCTCGCGCCGTCTGCGTAATGAATAATCTGTGGCCCAGAACGGGTTGGGAGGACGAGAGCTGGTTGGTGTAGCTGCCGTGGGCCTGGGCAGCTGTGAGAGGACGCGGACAAGAGAGAAGGTTCCAGCCTCGAGATCCAGGCGCGGGGGTGGTGGTACAGACAAGGTGAGGGCAGCGCTTGTCCCCCGCTGCGGCTCAGCGCCTTGCCTCCCCCCTATGACAGCTGTGCGTTTGTTTTTTGCCTTTGAGGAGATGCAGCGAGAAGGGAAGCCTGCGGTTTTGAGGATTTCTTTGGGCTTAGTTTGTTTGGTTTTTTCACTGTCGAGTCTTTCCAACGTCAGAGGCTTTGTGGGGACTGCGTCTTCCAGGCCGAGGCATCGTTGAGGGGTGCGTGAGACAACATTTTGTTTTTCGAGAAAAACCCGTGGGCTAATGAAGGGTATTTCTCCTTTTGGGAATGGAGGAGGTGGTGCGGCTGCAGCAGGCGGAAGATACTTTGTTTACATAAATAAAGTGTGTGAAATGCGCGATAACTTCGCTTTTCTCCCGCAAACCAGGGTGAGTCGGTCGGTGAGCATTCCTGGCGGCAGCTGCCGGAGGAAAAGGAGAAAGCTGCCTCTGCCCCCCGCCTTGCCACAAACGCACATTTTGTCTCTGTTTATATTGTGGTCTCTGTTTTGGCTGGGAGAAGAGTAAGGGGAGGAGCAGGAACTGGCTCCGGGGCTGCCACCTCCTCCAGTCTGTTTTCTTTGTTGTTATCAGCTCGAGGAGGCGTCCTGAGGTCACGTCTGTAGCTGAGCTGCGGTCTGCGGTGTTAATGGGATTCCTCTTGGGCCCGAAACCTGGGGCCGCCTTCTGCAGTGCGTGTGCGGGTCTCGTCTGCCCTCCGTGCGCCCTCCTCCCCCCTGCCTCGGCAGTTGTCAGCGGCTCGCTCTGAAGTTGCTGGAAGGGGAAGGGGGGGCAGAGGGAGAAGGAATCTTGGCATTTATTTGATACTCGGTCAGCAGCCTGGGCCTCCTTTGTGCAGCTCTGTCATTAAAAAAAAAAAAAAAAAAAAAAGAAAAAAAAAAGAGAAAAATGGAAACAAGCACCTAAGGTGGAAGGGTGAGGGGGTGTCTATTTGAAAACAAATTATTTATGAAAGTACTAAATTGCTCCAGTGTATGGAAAATGCTTGTGTCCTTGCAGTACTTGCTAGTACCAGCATAGTGTTCTCCTAGGGTGCATTTTTTTTTTTTAACTCCTGTCAAGTAATAAGTCAAGCACAGTTGAACTGCAGGCTTTAGCAAGAATGTAAGGTTTCTTCTCATAAAGAGCAGCAAATGTTGAGACACACGCAAAAAATACCCAGAATAAGGCTAGTCAGCACTTCAGCAAATTAATGAAGGTACCCAATTCCTCTTGACCATATGACCTCTGTGTTAGAGAATGCTTTTCTAGATGCAAGGCACAAAAAATCCAGTACTTAGAGTTAGTAGATTACAATGATGTGTGGTAAGAATGTCTTTATAACCTTAATCCATTCTATTTGTAAATTAATTATAACATGTGATATGCTTTTTTCCTCCCAACAGGACCATTATCTTACTCTGGGCAGACCATCTCTGGAAAGATCAGGCTTGGATAAATGGAGCTGTCTTCTGCAGAACTCCTGCCTGATTTGTTGGGAAAGTTTGAAAAGTGTTTTGGATGTGTAGGTGGAAAAATGTGTGACAGATTGATTGGTATTTTAACTGACTCTGGATGAATAAATACAATGATAGGAATGTTGGAAGTATGTGAGTGAGGTCAGAGAGCCACAGTGAGGGCTTTGGAGATGGACACTTAGCCAGATGTTCTTTACAACAGTCAGTGTCCCTCAGAAATGCTAGAAAATACAATTGGATGTTGTTGAGAGGTCTGCAGTGAGGAGAATATAATGAAATCACAGAAACAGAAAAAAGCATGTAATACTGTACAGTCCTGGATGGCCAAATTTTATCACTGTGTCTGTGCAGGGTTAGGTTCCTTTTCTGCATCATCTCTGATCTTCACTCCAGAATTCTTGTTAAAATCTTCCTGCCTCTCTAATTGGCCTTCTTCCTGGATTTTCTTCATCTAGTCTGTATCGTGACTTGCTTTAGATATGTGACTGGCCAGTTTCAATTTTGCAGTATTCTATTGATAAATTATGAAATCTTGCCATTTTTATAATCATAATCTTGGCAGTTTGGTGGTTTTTATAGTTTAGTCTTTTGTTTGCCTGTTAGTGACTGCCCCAACCTGCAGCTCCTTTTGAAGAGGCTTCTGCCTAATAGGAGACTTAAAAATAGGACCTCAGTGTCAGGCATGTATTGTAGTTTTCATGCCTGTGGTGGACTGTACCAGAGCAGTCACTTGGCTGTGTTTCTGTAAACTTGAAGTGCTTTGAGATGGAAGTGTGTATTCTGAAGCTAATGATAGGCTTCTTAGGCATGATACCAGTGGAGGTGTAACTCTTAAGGCAAACAATGCTAAAAGACATTTATCACAAAATTCCTACTGCAAGACATTGTAGTGCACTGTTCTTGTTTTTTTCCCCCCAGAACCAGGCAATAAAATTTCCCCATGCAGTGTCTCAGGTTTATGTCAGGTATTTCAAAAGTTCCCCAGAACAAATACATTAAAAGCAATTCTGAAATACTAAGCATTATGGTAATGCTCATACCAGTCTTGGGTGCATGGAGAGAAACACCTGAGAATACAGTCAATTTTTTTTCTGGATGAGAGGTGTCTTTACATGTACCTGTTCTTGTCATTTCCTGCTTTGTTCCCATTTGCAGCAGGAATGTCACAGAGATCTGCTGTTCTACCCTGCTGAACTGAAAGTGATGTTCTGTAGCTGATGATTAATTAGCTCTCCGTGTAAGAAAAGTGCCTTGAAGTCTCCAGCACTTGGCACTCTTGAATACAGACATTGTTTATATAATCTCATTTATTTTTCCTCCTTAGAATGTAAACTCCTCAAAGCAGAAGTGAGTAGAATGTAGATGCAATTATGTTTTGCAAATGAATAATCAGGTATGTGACTGGCCTAAAGCACTCCAGGAATCTTCCAGTAGGGTCGGAAGTTGATCTCCATGCTTCATCCTCTCCAACAAGTGTGGATTTTTTGGATGGAAAGCTCTTTTAATTTATCTGCTTTGCAGAACTGTGTTCACGCTGTTCTGCTTCATCATTTATGGAGTTATAGGGACTGAAGTGTGGTAGTTATATCAAATATTATGGGTATAATTACATGAGACCATCAGGAAATAACTACTGTGCTTCAATTCCTTTGGGACTTATTTGTGTGCACTGGATGTTAATGAAAGCCTTCAGGCCTCCTTCATCCAAGCTCTTAAAGCAGCTTCTGCTGCTTTGTTACTTAAGAAATTTGGGCTGGACTTCTGGTCCTTGAAAAAAGGATAGAATTTATAGCAGCTCAGGATGCTGAATATAATACTTTATAGAACTGAAAGATAGCTGGCTGGCATTCAGAAGAGGGGTGTTGGTTTTCTGTCGTTTTTGTCCTGGTACATCATGCCTGCTTCATGTTTCAGAGGAAGTGTTGCAAAGTCAACAGTGATGTTAACCTCAAGGAGCTTGGAATACTGATGGGATGTATGTATGTGGATTCTTGCTGAATCTACTTCTGATCAGAAGCTTATTGGAAATGTTGAAAGAAAGAAGTAAAAGTAAACTGTAAGCAAAAATGTCCTTAAAAATGGCAGTTAGTCCAAAGAAACTTACGTTTGGAAAGAAGAAAAGGATTGGAAGTTACAGGGTTGGAAACAGGTCTGGAGAACAACTGTAGGGTCTTTATCAATTACTTACACATTGTGACTACAATTGGTATGTGACATATTTCTCAATTAATTTTATTAGTCCTTTAAATTGAAGCACAAAAGTATAATGGTCCTTTAATTTGAGGAAAAGACACTGGTTTAGAGGTCATTACAGAACTCTTAAAATAAGCAAAGAAAGACAAACTCCGCAGCCCTAAAAGAGATTAGGTGTGACTTTGGGAGTCACCATGGGAACTCACAGGCTACAGGTTCTGGTGTATTCTCATACGGAGAAGTTCTTGAGTGGGGAGTTACTGTGGAACTTCTCTTCTTAGAGGGGCTGTCTTGAGGCATAAAAACACTTGGAGCCTGCTGTTTAGAAAATTCATTTAATGAAGGCTAGTTTTGGAGCTCTGGCTTTATTTTGTTTAGTGAAGAAAGGCTGTAAAGTTCTTGCTTTTACAAGTGCAGAGTATTGAGCTCTATGAGTTGCATGCAATTGGAGGTTTAAGATACTGTGAGTGTTGTTAAGGTGGTATAACAGGTGATGTTTGGAATGCCTCTCAAGTATAGCATTTCACTTGATTTTCTCTAAGTGGTATTTGCTCAGCATACAGTTGCAAAACAGAGTTGGATTTGCTGTGTTTCTAGGGTGTAAAAGAGTACAGTTGGATTAAATGTTGAAAAACTTGTTTGAGGAAACAATTCAGAATTTGTCAACAGAACCTTAAAATCAGGTTTAAAAGGTAACAGGCTTTCATCAAGTGGTTTGATAGCGACATGACATGTTTTTAATCCCGAATGAAAGACATTTATATGGAGGTGCTGCCGGGCACCAGAGTTGTCAGCGTGTAGCTGTTAGATATGAGAGGATTTACTGAAGGCCTACATTATTTGAAGTATTAAAAACAAAAAAAAGGATGGCAGACAGGAAAAATCTGAATTAGAGGTAGCTCAGCAGTTAGAGAAGAGAGCCCTGGTCTTGGCTGATGACATGCATGCTTTACTGGAGATAGTGTATGTGTAGAGACATACATGCACAGAGAACATGTGGACAACCAACCAATTCTGTGGCAGTATAGGGACTGTAAACAGGATCTCTGTTCTGAATGTTTTAGAATCTGGTGATGACTGGTTACAAGTCAGTGTCTCCAGGTTTGCTCTTCTGGTCTCTTTTGGCTAATAATGCCTTTTATCTGGTTGCTTTTCCAGTCCCACCTGTTAGGTTCCTTTCAAAGCAGTCTTAAGTGACACAGAAGGAGCTGCTCCTCTGACTTAGTTGCAGAGAAGCAAAGACAGGATGTGGGCAAAAGAGTTTTCTGTTTTGTTGTTTAGCACTAATTGTTGCTGTAGCACCGGCCAAGTAGCCAATAGTTAGCATGAGCACCTAAAATAGCACTAGAGGTCTGTGTTTGAGCACTCGAGTCACATCACAAATACCAGAAGCTTGCTGTTTTTATTGCAAAACCTTTTCTTTGCATGATTTCTAAATAGATAAGTCTTCTTAAAGCTGTCAGTAATCATAATTATTTCTTCTTTTTTTTTTTAACAATTGGCTTTTTAAAGTATTAAGTGATAGGTACATATTTCTAATGGCAAATTAAGCAATCTTGAAAACTATTTTCAGGATGAATAGTGACAACTTTGTAATACTGGATAATGTTCCTCCAGGAGGTATCTGTCACTGGGAAGATTTTTTTTTTCAGCTGATGTCTACAAATGTCATTTTAGATTTAGTGGTAAGAGTTAGAGTCAAATCATAGTTGTTCTAAAATACTAGTTTAAGATGTAGTGAAAGGCAGTGTGCAGTAATATTGTAGGCACAAAATGAATGTAAGTATTAAAAGCATGTATTGGTACCATTCTTCAAGTAAAACAAATATAATTTGTTATGAGTTGTCTTCAGGAGTGAGAGAGAACTAGATTTCAAAAAAATCATCTCAGAGGTGACATGTCCTAATTATTTGTTCATATTAAAAAAAAAAAAAAATGCCTCTCCAAAAGGAGATTTCTGTATCAATGTGTGGTTTTTGTAAGTGAAGTGATAGTAATTTGAATTGTTTATAGTAATAGTCAACTAGTGAATCACAGTCAGCAACTGATATGCCTGTGCCATCCCTGTCCCAGATGAAAGGCTTGATTCCTGTAAGTAGTTGTTTTAACATTAAAAGAGGAATTAGGACCATGTAGTTGGCAGAAAATGAGAAGTGATTACTATTTTGAGATTTTTTTTAAATTTCTATAGCAAGTGTTTTTAGCAGATATTTGGGAATTACCATGTAGTGTTCTTGACATATAAAAGAAAAAGCCAAGTAATACTATTCAACCCAGTCAGGATGACTGTGCTATTATGGTCTGTATATCAAAGTTAAAAAGAGAGATGATTGTGGGAGTCACTATTCTCTTAATCATATTTTGAGAGCAGTTGTTTTTGCTTGACAGGTATGACTGAAATGAATGCGAGTCAGCATTGCTGAAAGACTGAACTCCAAAGCAGTTGCTAAAGGAGATGCTTAATTTTGACGAATGTTTAATATTTCTGTAGTACTAATAACTTCAAGTAATCAGGAATGCTGTATTTCTACTGGTACATCAGTTTGCCATTACAGGATTTGATTTTCATTTAAAAATCTTTGGCTGAGACTCATGAAGTTCTTGTTTACTGTTGTAGTTCTTGTTGGATTCTAGTGGGTGGGGTTTTGCTGTCTCTTCTTCTGCTGGGCATGTGATCCTTCTCTGTATTTGCAAAACTGTTTCCTTTACCCTTCTGAGAATGAACTGTAGTTTTTCTTCCATTTGGTGTAGTCCAGTTTGTTAAGCTTTGCTGTGTTCTCCCTTCAAGAAACTCTAAATTTGGCATTATTGTGGTCAGAAGGTCAGTGAAACTGGAAGGACACAAAAAAGTCGAGCTGCTGAGTTTCTTTGATTTCTGCTGAGCTGACATCTGCAGTGTTATAAAATCCCATAGGCCTTAGTCTCTTGTTATTTGCTTCAGTTAATTATGCATTCATCATGACTAAGACTCATTACTGCCAAGTTTCCTGAGATTCTGTGATGTTTTCTGAAGTAATTCAGTTGTCAGAAAAAGTCAGTGTAAAATTTGACTTCTCCATTCTGGCATGCTCTGGATAAACTGGAGTTGTTCATGATATAACTACATCAGGCTGTGTGAGTGTAGCAGCCTCTTGTGTTATATCTGTAAACTACACTTACGTAAGGTGAAAGCCATGTGCTTAGTATGACTGCAAAATACCTGATACAGTAAGATTGTGGGAATGATGATTATCGTGAGCTGTGCAAGTGCACAGCTGCTATATAGGCAATGACAAAACTTCCATTTTTTTGCTGAAGTATTTGCATGAATATCTTGGAATGGTTACTGGAGCTTTCACAAATGCTCCAAATCCCTTCCAGATGACATCTGCCATTGTTGGTACTGTAAATATATTATAACTTTGGAGCCATATTTACAGTAGTACTTGTTTCATACCTGAAGACAAAGAAAAACAGTAACTCAGAAACATTTTCAAGTTTAAAATGTGCTTATGTATTTTGGTTTGTGCTTTTAAAGAAGGCCTATAAGTAGCTTTGTTCAAGTATTTCTAGTTTTTAGTTTAGGTGTCCATGGCCTCAGGTCCAGTGAGTTATGAGGCTAAGCACGTATTCTCAATAGCAAACAAACACACATACTCAGCATGTATGTCTATAATTTGCCACCACACCAAGCAGGCGACAGCACTAATGCAAGCACAAACAGCACCAATGGCCTCATCCTGTTACCCTTTCTGGATGGCCAGGCTTAATGTGTGCAAACACATATGTGTTTGTATTACAAATCTTTCCAATTACTGGGTTTAGGCGCTCATTCTACCCTGGAACTCTTAGGTCTGTATATGCCCCTTTGCCTCTTACACACATGCTCAGCTGCCAATCCCAAACACCACAGATTCTTCAGGAGCTTTCCTTGGACTTCTCTTTGTTCCTCCAGCAGCCAGCTGCATCACTTGGCCAGTGTGTCCCATCCCAGTTCCAAGGCCACTCTGCCAGCCAGTCCAGCTTGGTACTCTGTGTGATTACACCTGAACCTGCAGAAGCTCACACCCTGCTTTGCTGGTACCACAGACTCACCAGCCCTTGTGGTCTGACTCCATGTCATGTAGCTGCACATGGGCACCTAACAGAGGCCCAAGAAGGAGTTGCAAAAGGAGATTGACAGTCTGGCGGGATAGGCAGGGCACACATACTGACCTGCAGCCTGCTGACATGACCTGTTCCTCTTGTCACTATAGCTGTGGCATTCCCATGCTTGTGTCTCCCCTGGGAACTGTGATTTTTCCCTTTTCCCACCTCTGGTTCCTCCCTAAGCATCCCCTCACAGGACTTGTGCCATTCCCAAGTCCCTTTCCCCTGCTCTCCATGGTAACTTTTGTAGCTCTGTAAAAGTCACATCTTTGGATCTGAGAAATGCCTCGGAGAGGCACCATAGTGGGAGTGTGGAGAGAGCTGATGGTAGGCTGGGTCAGGGTATTCACGTGTGTTTCCCCTGCTTGTAAATGCACCCCTGCTCCTTTGTGTGCAGGACAGCTTTCTGTCACATCACCCAACAAAGTTAACTTTGATATATGCAGGCAAATAATCGGTTTAATCAATTGCAAGCCCCTGTGGAAAATTTAAGGTAGAAGGTACTGACTGGCCACAGAGGTGTATATTAAAATGATACTGTTACCAAGCAGTACATTGAAACGTTACCTCAAAGTAGGGAGAATAATAAAATATTTGTATGAACATTTGTGAAACAGACTTTGATCACAGTATTAATGCTGTAACCTTTTACGTTGTAAACTAAAGTGTTGATTTTTCTTTTTCCTGGGTGACTAGAGACTTTTTGGTAGAATTTTAATATAGATTTAGTTCGTACTTGATCAGTATGTTTTGAAAGTTTGGATAAATTATCACTTTTTTGGTTAGAACCATGAGAGGGAATTATCTCTTGTTTTATATAAATTAAGCATTGAAAATCTTAAGTAATAGAGATCTATGGACAAAGTCACATCTTTATAGGTTGTGCTGTTAATGGGTTTATGGTATGTGTGGAGACTGAGACAAATTATGATATGGATCCTTAAAGCCTAAAGCTTTTGGATATGCTGGATTTGGGAATTAAAAAGAAGAAAGTAGGGTAGATATCCATTGCTTTACTTGAAAAGATAAAACTAATTCAGTGTGCAAGTGTTAGTAAACAAATTACATTTGAAAAAAAAGGTGATTCCAGTGTGACGCTTCTGGAAGATTGCATCAGTGAAAGAATCTTGTTTCATGGTTCTGAGGAAGAGAAGCAGGAAACAGGAGTAGGCTTTACTCATTCTTCCCTCTTGAGAATTACAGGACTAAGTAATAAAATAACTTCTCAAAAGATACTGTTGTATTGCATTGTACTGTTTTAAAAATCAAGCACAGAAGAATTGGGATATATTTTTTCCTTAAATTGTATTTGTTTAGTATCTCATAAGAAGAGAATGCATAATAAATAAAAGTTGAGGTTCTCAGGCTGTGAAAGTAAACATCATGATAATACAATATTTAAGTTGTTTATGCTGTGATTATTGTGTGCTATTTTGAAGTTTTTCTGAAGATTAGAAACAAAAAAAAAATAGTGTACGTGGAGGTTGGTAAAGTTGATTGATATTTCTGTTTTTTAATTGGGCTTTTTTTTTTTTTTTTTTTTTTTTTTTTGTGTGTGTGTTTTTTTTTGTAGAGACTGAAGTAAATGCATAGCTCCAAGATGAGGTTTCAAGTGTCAGGAATGCAACTATCTTCTATTTTTACACTTGACCTCATTTCTGTTTTCTTTTGCTAAAGGCAACAGGCATATGTTGTTCTGTTGCTGCTAGAAGTGAGTTATTTAAATAACTTGAAATGTTTCTGTGTAGTAAGTTTTTGAACTTCAGTACTGGCTGAAATTGTGAAAATTTTGTTATGGGCCACATTTTGCCTAGTTGAAGTTATATGAAGTGTGACTTGATCTGCTTAAGAGCTACAACTTTTATGGGAAATATGTTTCAGAAAATATGTACAAAACCTGCTTTGTATTTCATTATAAAAGAGGATTCTCCCTCCCCATCCCCCAGTTGTTCCTGGGGACTCTGAAGGTTATTCCAAGTAAAGGAGCATCATTTTTATGTTCTGGTCACCCAAACTAAATTATTAACCATCTTCTTTCCTGAAAAGAAACAGGTTTTGTTTGAAAAAATGTTGACTATTTCATTATTTATATATATATATATATATATTTATAAAGATGTCTTAGATGGAAAGTGATTGCTATGTTAAAATCTGCAGAATGTTGTGTCACTTTTATGCCTTTTGCCTTTTCAGGCCAAACAGAATTAGATATACCAGAACCAGTTCTTTTTACACACCACTCTACAGCTCTTCTGATTCTTAACATTTGCCTGTTATGGCTTATATGAACCTGCTTGAAATGAGTACTCTCTATTAAATATCCTTCTGCAAAGCTGTGTATTATGACAATGAGTTTTGCAGCCTGGTCACTCTGTAGCTCGCTAATTTGTGAAATATGTGCACAGCCAGCAGTTTCTGATATGCAAAACAGGTGCATGAGACAGGCTCAGTGAATATCAGACATCTGTATGTATTAAACAATATCAATTCATATCTCTAGTGAAATTCTGATATTTTAGGCAGTGAACAAACTGCTATTACCTGGTACCTCCTGTTTCTGAGGGTCGGTTAGGCCCTTGAGAGGAGCATTTAATCTTTCCCCTCTCTCCAAACCAGTCTGTGATAAAGCTCTTTGGCTAGTTTATACTGGACAAACTAAAAATAGTTGTGGCCTGGGACTAGACAGAGCTGTAGGCACACATCTCAGGAGCTGAGACCTTTACAAAATGTGCTAGAAGAGGACTGCCAGGTTCTGTCACGGACGCTAGTATCAGAGGAAGGATAGGGGATCTTTCTGCATATTAGACATTGGGTTAAACTGACGCCCTTTGCTTAGATTTTCAGTGGAACTTTGAAAGGTCATTAAGTCATCTTAGGCTCCCCAGAGACAAGAGCATTTTGGTGCATTGTCTTACAGCTAAGCAACAAGAATTGTTTTGGACTGTTGCAAGTAGAGAAGCAATATTAATTATTTTGAAGTCTGCAATTGATTGTACACTATATGGTACTAGGAATCAGGGCAGAGCTACTATTCATTCAGACATAAAGGTATATGTACAATCTGTTGTCTATATTTGAAGAAGAATTTGAAGTCTATATTTGAAGAAGAAACTGCTCCTGAAGCTTGAGAGACTTAACTTTGTGAAAAGTTTTTGGTTGCCCAGATTTTAAGCAATAAGGAGAGCTAAGTCAGGATGTAGGGTTAAGCTGCACATTAAATTTTTAGTCCAGGACATATGTAGGATTGTTTGCTTTGCTTTGTAGTAAAAGGTACTGAATTTTCAAGCCTTTATCAGCATACCTGAGAACAGGTCTGGCATACAGAACTATGTATAGAAAAATCTTCCTTTCAGCATTCATACCATTGGTATCGTGTGAAGAGGGTAGATAGAATTTCAGATGAGAAGAACAAATTAAGTACAAGAGACAGCATAGACCAGGAAAGGAATGTCTGCTAGTTCAAAGAAGAGCAAAAACCAATCCAACAAACACAAAAGCAACTAACAGAATTCTGTTATTTTATTATTATTTTTTTACTCAAGTTTCTGTGAACTGTCTTAATATTAAAAAAAAAAAAGTTCAGTAGCTACTTAGCAAGTTAGTCTAAAATTATGCCCTTGTATAGCTGCCAAGGTTAAATTCATTTGATCATGTGCTTATATGCTTGTCACTGCTCATACATTTGTGGAGTTCTGTAAGTTTCAGTGCCTCTTTTGAGAGGAATGCAGTACCATGTCTGTTGTTCAACATGTTCAGGTGACTGGAGGTAGAGGAAGAGTGAAAGCAGGCACATACCTGGAATCCTGTATAAACAGCTGTTGAAAACTCAAACAGAAAGATCAGAGCTTAAGCTTACATCAGACTTGACAAACATTTTCTGCCCAAGTAGGTCAATGCAATTCAGGTTAAATCAGTAGTTGTAGCTGTTTACATTCATTTGACTTAACGCTAATCCTGTGGTCTATTTTTTGTTCCATTGCTCTATTGCAAAGAATCTTGAAGTATGCTCTGTGGAGTGCACTGCACTGGAGAGCTAACTCTACTTGGTTTTGTACTTGTTTCTGTTTAACTTGAAGAACTTGAAGTGACCCACTGAACAGTAGTTTAAGAGTGAATGTTTTCAAGATTAGTCTAGAGTATAGACTTCAAAAATGTGCAGTGTTCTCTATAGAGTTTTCCTTAATGCACCAAGTAGCATCATATATCCAAAAAAACAACAGGTTTTCTTCTTTCATAGCTGCTTGGGGTGACAAAACAAATAGCTGTGGAAGAGAAGGTAGTTCTAGTAGCTGGATTTCCAAAGCACTTAAACTTTTTGCTGCCTTCAGTATCAGTTTAGCAACAAGTATAGGTGTAAAAGTTTTAAAAAAATGTTAATGAAGACGTCGTTCTAAAATACCTCTGTGTCCCACATTTTATTTTTAATTTTGTAGTCATCTACTGCAGTTACTGCCAGTACATACTTCATATTTTGGTTTTCTCCAGTCTTTGCTGAATGAAAATAATACTAGAATTATTCTTTTCGTTTCAGATCATAATCAATCATACTGTTTGTTTGAAAGCTCCTACTGAAATCTTAAGCTCAGCTCTGCATTTTGGGGTTGAATTTCCTTGTGTGAGTCACTATTATACTTGGGAGAAAAAGGGAAGCTAAACTGAAAATGAAGTCCTATTGCTGTAGGAGTCACTGGATGGGATGAGGACAGGAAAAACATGATCTTGAGTTCATAACAGCTGCAAGGGTATCATGTATTGAGTCTGGTGAGGAAGGAGTAGGTCTGATACTTGATTAGTGGCCTGGGGAACTTTAAATCGCTGCTGATTAGAGCAATGCTGCTGATTTTTGCTATGAGTAAACTGATACTGTTAACTTGACTGAAGAGTTTAAGGCCCGTGTGTGCATTCATGGTTAATTCCCTTCTATTGCCAGTCACAGAATATTCCTTTTTGGGGAAACTGAACAGCTGAATCCTAATATTAATGTGAAGCTCGATGACTTACTGCTGTCTTTTCCCTATTACAGGAAAGAGGGAGACTTCACCAAGCAAGGTTGTATTCTATGTATGAGTTTAAAGTAATGTATCACACTCCTGATTCAGTGTCATCTTTCTCCAAGCTGATGTGTTAGTGAAGATTGTGTTAGTTGTGAGGAGGAGACTTCAAATATGGCTGATTCCATTCTTTTTTTATTCTCTTTTCCATTCTTTGAAACTAAGTAAGGATCAAGTTAGCCGGCTCAAGTAGCTTGTATTTCTGAGTAGTTGTCTATATGGAGTCAGGTTGTGTCAATATTACAAGATACTTAATTTTAAGATACTTGGCATCATATGGATTTAGCAATGTCAGTGAGGTTTTGTCTGGCAAATTAACTGGATACCTTGCTAGCATGATATTTAAACTGTATTTAAGAGAGTGTGCAAGTCTGTAGTGCCCCAGGAAATTAACTTAAAGTGCAAATACATTTATAGAAATTCTGAAACATGAAAAACTTGTGTCCCTTTAAAAGCTGGCAAAAAATCTTGGTTAGCCTTATACCTCGTTACTAACTTCTCAGCTAAGAGTTTTGCATATCTTGAAACCAAAATAGTGAAGAATTAAAATGCACTCAAATTGTCATCTCTTCTTAGCCACATAGCCAAAAAATATGTTATTAATGTGACAATATTAAAAAAAAAAAAAGGAAAACCATCAAAAAACCACCCAGAAATTATTTTAGGTATTTTCACTGAAATTGATTACAAGGTTAGGTCAGAAACAGATCAGAGGTGATGGTGTTACATGGTTGTGTGGATTGTTAGGGAAATTGGAAAGTATTTCCATTTCATTTTTATCATGAATATAAGAAACTTCAAGATGGGGTTCCATCTTCTGAAAATAAATTCATGAGTAGTGTGGAATGAAAAATGAAGATTGTTTTAATTGCAGTTAGTTTTACTACGTGAATTAACTTTTTACCAAGACTATATTGAAATTTTAACTCCTATACCATAATTTCTGTTGGCTTGTGTATTCCAGAGATTCCTAAGGCTAAAAGCAATAGCTGCATTTTGTTAACTTGACAAACCTTCATCTTTCGTGTGAAGTTGCTATACCTCTTGGTCTAATAGGCATCAGAATGCTGCTTGTGCTCTTTGTGAACCACATGTGTTTCAGTTTTAATATCAGAGAGCTTCACAGGATGTTTTTGGTGAGCATTCAGCTCTGTAGAAAGTTTTATCATAGTATGCTCTGCTGGTTTTATCTTGGTCCTGGGTCAACAGTCACAAGGAAGATTTGACTAACTTGCCCTTTTGTTCCAGCTGTGCCAAGATGGCTTCTGAGATGCTTTCTTTTGTGTGTTTAAAAGCACTGGAGGAAAGTGAACTATCAAAAAGTATTTCTCGGCAGCACAAGAGGTTGCTTCTCATGAAAAGATCTATTTCTTTCGCTTCCTTGGGCATTTTTTGGTTTTGAACTAAAATACTTTCCATATGAGCAGCATTTTAGCCTACCTGTAGCTGTAGAATGCAGAGTAGAGCACTGTAGATGACTAATGAATGCAAACCAAACCCAGATACCTAAAAAGCCAACACCATCACTGTCATCTACCTAATGTCACCTTCTTCAGACAGTGGCAGAGTGTCCAGAATGATATGTAGCCCTCAATTGCACTGCCAAATAGCCATGCTGTTTTGCTGTATTCCATTCTTGAGAGGGGACTCCATTTCTCTTCTCCCCTACTTCCCTCAATGTCACAGTGTCGAACACACCTTTTCTGTTCTTGGCTTTGAGATTTTGTGTGATAACCATTATTGAAGCTGAGACACTTGATGGCTATCATCAGTAGAAAGTCTTGTGATTCTGCAATAACTTGAGCCATCGTATAATTGCAAGAATACAAAATTACCAAATATATAAAAAAAGTCATGAGTATTGAAAATTAGAAAAATGTTATTTACAGGAAATAAATGGTATGTGAAAGCAGTGAAGGCACTTGTTGATGGAAATGCTAAAGCTTTAGGTTTTCCCATCCGCGGGCTCTGCGGCATGCTACAGCACTTTACTGGCGCAGTGCTGATGGCTAGCCGAGTTCTCCATCTGCTGGTGCGAGGTGGTGGATGCACCCCACAGGAAGAGCTGAAAGCGGCATTCCCATTTCTCAAATGTAGCTGCTGAATTTAGTCTTTAGAAAACTCAGTTCCTATCTTTGTGGTTTTAATTACATTTATTTCCAAACATATCTCAAAATAATAATGAACTTTAAAAAAATATCTCAGGTTTCATATTTTCTGTCTAAGTTGTCCTGTAGTTTTTTTCACAAGTAGAAAGAAATATTCCTGTATGGTTGGAACACACAGATGCCTGCTTATACTGCTGTGGAGCACTAGGGTGTTCAGAAGTCTGATTTTTCTACTTTAATCAAAGGGGTTTTTTTGCTGGATAATTGCACATGGTGACTTTTTGCCTCTTCCCATTCCAGAATGTCAGTGGGAATTGGTTTTGCTTTGGAGGGAGGTACACAGCTGAATGGTGAACAGTCATCATTTCACCTCTGATTACCAGAACTTTAACAGCCCTGAGCATTCCACCTCCATTCCCAGTAAACTCCCTCCAGTTTATATACTGGTCATGGCATCCTATGGTATGGAATATCTCTTTGGCCAGTTCACGTCAGCTGTCCTGGCCATGATCCCTCCTGGCTTTTTGTGTGCCTGCTCACTGCAGAGTGTAGGAAATGGAAAAGTCCTTCCTTGGCTTAGGGTAAACACTACTGAGCAACAACTAAAACTTCAGTGTGTTATCAACATTATTCTGATACTCACTGTGTGCTCTATTCACGTAGAAGTGATGCATTAAACTTCCTATTCTACTGTCTCCTGGTCTGTTGCTATTTTACTGGTAATTCATGCAACATTAAAAATGCTAATGTCTGGATTTTGAGTTTAGTAATTCATAATGAAATAACTGCAGGTAAAATAGAGATCTGAAGGAATTATTTTGAAGTTAGTATGACTTATTGCAGTGTGTTGTGTAAAATTACACTTAGGAGCTGGCAAGCTGTTAAAAATTTCTAGGTACTTAAGGCATTTTTATTCCTCTAGCGAGTATGACAGGCATTAGGAGAGGCTCAGATACTTGGAGGGCTTTCCTGTTTTGATTCCAGAAGAGAGCAGTGGCCATTGCATCTGCATTACTATTCTGTTTCAGCTCAAAAGTGAACATCTGAAAAGCATCTCCTGAACAGCATCCCTTACTGGGCTTTGTTTCCGCCATAGCACATGGGAACCAAGTTCCTTTCAAAATTAGCTAAGTTGGTACAAACTTCAGCTGCTGTTGGACACTTAGCTCTCAGGATGGGACTAGAGCTCACCCAAAGGCAGCTTGCTGTCCTGTGGGTGCCCCCTCAAATACGCCACATGGGTGAAAGGTTCTTAGCACTGGTTTGCAGTGTCTAGCAAGCAATGCCTCATAAGGGTTTGCATAATGTAGACAACCCATGCTGATGTATTAAGCCCATGTTTCTCAACTCTGAGTTAAAAATCTGAGGGGCAGAATTTTGATTGAGTACTAGCTGTCCTACCTCCTAGTTCTGCTTCGTAAAGTTATCCAGTACTAATAGTATTTCATTACTTGCTAATAGTTGTTAATTAATTTGTTTTGCAGGATTCGCTTGTGATGTCCTTCTGAAAAAACAGCTGAGACTCCATTACAAACGTATACTTTTGGGGAAACTCTCCTCCTAATGTATTTTGTAAACTAATTGAATTACCACAGAAGTTCAGCATGGGAGGAGCTGTGAGTGCTGGAGAAGACAACGACGATTTAATTGATAACTTGAAAGAAGCTCAGTACATTCGTACCGAGAGTGTGGAGCAAGCCTTCAGAGCGATTGATCGTGGTGATTATTACCTGGAAGGATACAGGGACAATGCTTACAAAGACTTGGCCTGGAAGCATGGGAATATACACTTGTCAGCACCTTGCATTTATTCTGAAGTCATGGAAGCACTGAAACTTCAGCCTGGATTGTCTTTTCTAAATCTGGGTAGTGGAACCGGATACTTGAGTACAATGGTGGGATTAATATTAGGTAATTATTAATATTAGGTAACCTGAATGTTTTTATTCAAATATAGTGGGTTTGAATATTTTATAAGATTATGGAAGCCCTGTAAAACCTTACTTTTACTTCTTTAACAATGACAGTACCATACATAAGGCTGGCTCTTTGAGATGTGTTGTTAAAATGTTGTTTGTTATCTGCAGGCAGTTCACTTGGGTGACATTTCTTGGGTGTTTTGGAAGAGGCAATTCTTCATTCTGTAGTATAAAATTCTCATTTGAAAGGAAATAGTCCTTCTTTTTGTTTAAAAGGGAAAGGTAGAGTGGAACAATTTTTGAAGACTAAAATTTTCATCTGCATTTGCACTCTCTTTGTGCCTTTACTGTACATTATTGTTCTGATCTTCAGTTGATGGAAGGGAAAATCTAAATTGTAAAGGCTAATTTATTTCTCTTGAAGAAACTTAACTGAAAAATAAATCTGTGTCAGTATGCCAACAGTTATTTCAAAATACATTTAATCACTTTTTTAGTGAGAAAATTTTGGAATGTAGACTGATGAGACTTTTTAATGGGGTGTGTAGGTTTTCAAAAGAATTTTAACACACTAGCACTGTGTTTTTTTCTTGTTTGCAAATACATTTTCTATATGAAAATAAATGGAACTAAATATTGTTACCTAAATTAAATTTCAAGTCCTGGAGAGAAAAATGCATTAAATCTCCTCATGCCCAGCATTTAGATTACAGAGCAAATGCACCAACAACAAGTTGGTGTAAGTTTTTTACGAGTTATTTTATTACATAAAACAGCAGTAGTTATTTTGATGTGTATTTTTTCGTAGATACAGTTTTCTTGACCATACTGCATGCAGTTTTTCCCTTTGTTTCAGGAATCTTGATGACAGCTAATATGCAGATTTTGCTTACATTAATTTTAGATATAAAACTAAGGTGTCGAGTTGGTTTGTTCATTTTCAATTAATTTAGTTACTTTGTCATCAGTTCTTATTTATTGCAAGGAAGAAAATACGTCTAATAGTGCATAACAAATATCATTTGTTGGTATCTGCAGTATCTTTTGTTCTAATTAATACTAATAAATGAAAGAGTTATTTATTAATACTAATAAATAAACAATGTTTTGTGGAAACAGGAATTATGGTCATTCACAGGTAAAAATAAGGTAAAGCTATCTACTCTCTTAGAGTGTTTCTTTTCTCTGTTTGGGAGTGTTTCTAATTGAGAGTAGATATTTTAAATTGGATTGTGGTATTTTAAGTTCAGTATAAAAACAATTAGTAAATATTGCAGCATTTTTTTCTCTTAAAGGTTTCTTAAGGGTAGTGACTAATGGTACTTGTTTATTTCTATCTTGCGGAAAGATACTTGTTTATTTCTATCTTTGTTACTTAATTTTTCTTTCTTAACTAATATGTTTAAAAAAAATATGTTTATTGCACTTGATTCTGTGTACTGCATTTTTATCTCTTTACTTAACCAATTTTGAGTGGTTGTTGAACAATCCTGCATTTGACCTCTTTGTATTAAGCAGAATTCCTATCCTTCAGAATAGTATATGCAGAGTTGAGGGAATTAAACAGGAAAATACTTGTCTTCTACAGAGGATGAGGTTGGCTGACAGCCCCTGAGGAGCACATTTACCCTGCAGATGTTCTCAGAAAGGCAGCTCAGGTGCTGATAGTCCTTAGCAGGGCTTGAGCAGCCTGGAGCAGCAATTGCTCAGCTACTTACAGAAGTAGACTTTCCATGTCTTTGGAGTGCTGTATCCTGTCACTGAAGTACTAGCGTTGTACTGTGTTTTGAGTTCTAGGCTGAGGTGTAGAAGGTATAAATGCAATTTATGTGTCTTTATTTTCTTACTATACTCCTTCTGATAAAACTAGTTACGTATAATAATTAAGTGCTTGTTCTAAACCAGAGAACAGTTGCTTTAACAAAGAAAAATAAACAGATGTAGTTTTCTGACAAATAAACCATACTAATTTTTAAAAGCTCACTTTTTTTTTCAAACTAATTTCAGTGTACACTGCAGTGAGAAGCAGAACCAAATGACAGGTTTTGACAGTAGTTGAGTGTCTTTCCATTTGACAATGTAGTGAGTAATATTGCTGCCACATTGGCAGTGTCAAAATGACTAGTTTAAATTATCGAATAATCTGAAACTGGTGATCGCTTCTAAGTGTAGCAACATACTAAAAAGACTGTGCACCAGTCCACAGAGATTAAATTAACTGTTGTTGAAACTGTTAAAATGTAAATGAACTTCAGACTAGATGGTGGAATTGCTTTCTCATTATGCTGGAAGAGGCCAGTTGATTTCAGAGAGTAGTCGAGAAGTTGGTTTCACATTTTTAGAATAGCTGACTCTGCTTATATGTCCAGCTGTGACTTTCCCAGTGAAAGAAGAGAATACATTTCTCATCTTTCCATTTAAATTACGGATGCTGTGGTGTATGATGATGTGGTAGTGTTCTACATTCATAGTTTTAACTTCAGGTTGTTAGAGCAACTGACACTTGCAGGATATTTTAGTTGCTTTCAAAGTTAGGTACTTGAAGGAATGTACATGTGAATTTTTTGGACAGATTATGTTTATGCATTTTTAATTTACTTTAAATTATGAGATTAAAGGAATTGTGATAAATTTTTAGGTAAAGAAAACTTTGATAGCTGCTGTATGCTGTAGAGCTGTTAGAAACATCATAGCCTATTATGGTACAAGAGGATAATAAACAAACAGGTAGAAAGGGGTTGCCTGTGCCAATATTTTTCTTAAAATGACCAATAATAACATGAATTTGCAGTAAAAATGAATGTCAGCAGAAGGTAAATGTTTTCACAAGTTCTGAATGTCCCTTGGATGGTAGCTACCTCTTGCCTGCTATCAGTGAGGTCTTAAAAGCACTGCCAGTGGTAACCTAATGGATTGCTTTTATTTCACACAGCAGAAAATGTTCTAAACTATGTTAAGAGTTGCAGTTATTAGGTTAATGGTATATAGGTATATGCTATATTTTTGTTGCACTAAAACAGAATCTCTCTTACTAACCCTATGTCTGTTTTGTTAATCTGTGTCCTAGAAAAGACAAATTGAATTCTGTTTCACTGGAGTAACATCATGGAGCTAAATATTTAGGAAAGATTTAGAATGCTGTAGAGGATATAAATATAAGTTTTGTCTAATCTTACTGATGTTTACTTTCCCTCTTTCCCTTCCCTCTCCCTCTTCTAATTCTATGCTCCAATGACTAAGGACCCTGGGCTATGAGTGCATGTTAAATTTAGAATCCTTACAGCAAATGTGACTGTCTGATTCAGATTCCTTCCTGATGTGGATAATCCTTATAATACTGTCTCATGATTTCTTCTTGTTCCTGAAATAATAGCATTAACTTTTGGCACACAGTTTGACTTGGAATTATACTTGGAATTGATCACAGGAAGGCAATGCAGTTGTGATGGGATTGTGATGAGTGAACATAATGTGTGGGCAATATCACTGTTCTTGGTAGAAATTAATTATTATATTAAATCAGAAATAAATTTCTGATTTTGCAACCTGCAAAATAGAAGAGCATATATGGCTAAGGGATATAATCCCCAATCTCTAAATTGTCAGAAGATGAAAAGTTTGCCATAAGACAGCCTGAAAATCTAAATATCAAAATACAGACTGAATTATAATTTCTATTTGTTGCATTCTAAGTAATGTTTTGAAAAAGAATTTGCTCAGACTAACTTCAGTGTAGTCAACTTATTTCCTGCATGCTTACAAAGAAAATTTGTTCTGTAATTGTTTTGTTGTAGTTCTGTCTCTATTCTTTTATCGAACCTTTGGTCTTTTACCTTCCTCTTTAAGCACTGGTAATGCAGATGAAAAAAAAAAAAAAAAACTTTGTCTAGCAGTGTTTGGAGACTTCTGTTTTATGTTTTGATGTTTTTACACTATAGTGCTGTTCTATGCTGTTTTTGTTGTGCTTAGAAAAGAAACATCACAAAAACACACAATGCTATTTTTATTTACAGGACCTTTTGGGATTAATCATGGAATAGAGCTTCATTCGGATGTGGTAGAATATGCCAAGGAAAAGTTGGAGAGCTTCATAAAATACAGTGATAGCTTTGATAAGTAAGTATCTAATTTGTCTAGCTTGCTTTGCAGTAACATTTTTGGTTTTAAATTTAGTGTGTCATTGCTTATGAGCTTAGGGAGGGGAGAAGAATGACATCACACTACCAAAACCTAAAACCTGCAGTTTGTGGCCCTACTTCATGAGGTAAGTTGAGGCTTAAGAAAGCACTCTTTGGAGGAATGGGAGTATTTCTGCTGTGCAATACTTAGCAAAGTGGATTTCCCTGTATTTTGGCAATGTGTATACATACATGGGGTGTATGTGTGTACGTGGACGTACATGCATATATGCATTTAGGAGCGTGACATGGTATGTGGGTGTCTTTGCACATATAGAGCAATTTTTATCCATTAAATCAGTTTTTATTATGTAGTTTTACATAATCTCTCTGTACAGTATTAACTTTCTTTCTAATCTACCCCTATTAATCTGGACATGAGTAATCTTTTTCTAATTGCCTTCGTGTTTACTTCCTGAAGAGATGGACTCAAGAGTATTCATTTATGCTCGCAGCACTACTCATTTTTACTTCAGGGTATAACTCTGGGTTCCAGGGCTTTGAACCTTTTTGCTTCTACCTACTCAACATTTTTTTTTTATTATTTTAAGTTGGCCTATAAGAGTATTGGGATTCTCTGCCTCTTTTGAAGGGAAAACAAGGTTCTGGCTAGGGCTGTTCTTTGTAACGACTTCTTGTAGGCAATAAATGCTCCAACAGTGATTATAAGTTAACTTCTGGAAATGCAGAAAATCTTACGAATTGTAGGAGTAACCTAAAAATTGCACATTCTACACCTCTTTCTTCCCTTGTGGGCAGCAAAGAAAATTTTTGCTATCCTTTTACCTGTGTAATGTGCTTTATGACTGCCATGTTCTTGATTATGTTGACTGGCGCTCAATCCACTTTTTCCCATACTCCAAACTTCAGGAGCTCATGTCTGACCACAAGCCTTTCTCTTCACGCTCCTAGTAACAGAAGAGTATCATCCTTGTGTCACCTGTATCTGCAGTAAATTTTGTAATTCTGATACTGGCTACATTATTTTAGTACTGTGTTAGCCCAGTAAAATAAATAAAATCATGTAGGAGAACATGCATATCTTTCATTATTGTTATCTTAATACAAGCATTTATGCTGGGTGAGGTTAATCTATAACACAAGCTAGAACACTTGATTCAGTGAGCAGTTTTATGATGCAATTTATGTATCTTAAATAAATGTGTGTGCAATATGGTTATTTGTGATCACTACTAATACTGCATTAACGGCTCTGTTAAGTTAGATGTACCTGCTAGCTAGTGAATCCTGAAACATACCTGCATTATAGGTGTCTGAACAAGACATACAAAAGCTGGTTTTGATTGGAATGTCTTACCAATCAGGTGATAGGTTTATGTACAGAAATTAAAAGAAATTGAGGTAGCAATGAAGTTTTGTCATTATTAAAACAAAATTTGATTAAGAGAGTTTAGTAAATTGATAGCAGAACATTGGGGGGGTTGGTTACGCTTCAAAACGTGCAAGAACTTGAGATAAACAAAACAAAACTGTTAAACATGGTGGAAGTAAATGTCAGTATTATATATGTTTCAAAAAAATACGACTCTTCTCACCAACATAACAAAAATTATACTTCTGTGAAAGTGATTTTTGATAGAAATCTGCTTGTAATAGCTGCAGTTCAGCTGATACAATAATGGTTGCCTGGTTGGATTTTGTGTTTTGGGGGGAATTACTAAGTTGTCTGCATAGCTGATTCTGGCTGATTGCTTTCTTTGTAAATATTCTGTATTTTAATGTAGTTAATGAAGATGATGTGTTTGTTTGGTTTGTTTTGCTTTTTTTTTTTTCCCTGTGGTAGGGTTCTTCTGTATTTGTTTTTAGTGTAAGTATTAATATCATATCTTGAATTTTAAGCTGACTCTCAAAGTAATGTTCTCTGACTCAGTAAGTCTGGTTTCGCTTCTTGTTTCAGTAACTTTTTCCTGAATCTTCATTTGTAAGTGAAAGATTTTTACCCAAAGTTACAGGACTGCACCATCTGAACTTAACTACTACTTTGGTCAGCTTAGTATTTGGCTGAAAGACCACCCAGGGAAGAGGTGTGTGGTATCTGTCTGCTGCTGAACACTGGTGTATACCAAGCAGGAGTCCTCACTGTTTGAAAATAGGTTACATGGCAGACTGGTATGAATGAAGTTAGTTGTCTCAGTGAATGTGTGTGTGAAAAATAACTTTCACTTGACCAGCAGCTTCCAACAAGGTATCCAGGGGACATAAAGAGCTCAGAGACTATGATGTGCGTTCCTGGCAGTTACGAAATTACGCAAATGGGAAGTTCAGTAAAGCTTTGTTTTGCCACTTCCCTGCATTCTTTCTTTAGTGTATTAAGTTCTGCAGTCTGATTTGAATGTTCTAAGCATTCTGCTTTTGAAACACAAACCACGACTTTAAACTTACGGGTAGGTACTTGGAGAGCTTAAGCTTGAATCATAATAAACACTTTGTAAATTTGTTCCTTTGCTTGGAGTAATAGACCCTTGGTTTTGTATCTGACTTCTGTGTGGAGCTAGGTCATGATGATTTAGGTGGGTTCTTGCCTAATAAAACAAGATGGAATATTTCTTCTATGCCATTTGTATGGGGGAATGTTCCAATGCTGTGTGATACAGTTTAACATGTATTTTTGATTCCTGTTAATAATGTTGTTGAAGTACAATTACAAGTTTACTTTTCAGGTAAGGTACTTCACCAGAAGTATATACTTCACCGACAGTATATAAAATTAACATGTCCAGAAGGATTTGAGATTCAGCCTAAAGGGAAGGCTATCTGTCTCTGATAGCTGGTCTTATCTCAGTTTTGGCCTCCGGAACTATTCATCAGAAGAAGAGTTCTCAGATACCTGTTTCAAATAATTTCAGTAATTACTTGTATCTGTATCCATATCCCACCAATCTATAAAAACAGTTTTGCTCTAAATGGAGGTGGAGTTGTGCATTCTGAAAGATAAAATGCTGCCTTGATTTACTTGATGATGTATATTTGCCAATAAAAGCAAAGGAGAACTTCTTTCTTGAAAACATCTGAAAGTGTCATGATGGTTGAGGTACTAAGATTTGAGGTATAGACTAAAGAAAATTCTTTGAGTCTGAAATATATTTAAGGCTCTCTTTCATTCTTGAAACCTTCAGAGAATGCATGCCAGTTAAGGGGGAAACAATCATTCCTTAAGAAGGCTCTATCTAAAACACATATGTTCAAGTACCAGGCCCCGCTTCACCTGTTTATTGAAGGGGAATGTGTTGTCTTTTCTGCTCCCATTCAACTTCTAGACCTAGAATATCCAGCTTGGAGAGAGAGCCACAGGGCAAGGCTAGGTTGCCCATCTTCTAGCACCCTATCAAAACCCAAACCTGGGTAAGCTGGTGAAGTCCCTGCTGTGAAAGAAAATCACCAACCCTTCTCAGGATCAAAAGAATCCACTTCAATGGTAAGTGACAAGAACCCTAGTACTAATTCTGGGATAACTGTTATGGGTGAAACTTCTTCCTGAAGTCTTGTAGTAGATTGTGTTGGCATTAAAGAACATCTTCCAGTAGAGTGTTTTTCTTCATTGAAATGTAAGGCTACTGGTAGGACTCTAAAGGCTCACTTTTTAAATTAAATTAGATTTGAAAGGCGATTCCCTGGTGTACACACAAAGAAAAATAGAGCTCCTTCTTGCTGGTCAGCTGGCTAGTGATTGCAGTAAAAAATCTAAGCAGGAAAAAGCAAACTGTCTCCAAAACTTACTGATAGACTTTCTCAGTTTAAATCTTACTGATGACTTAATTTCAGATAGTGTAAATAATGCTTTTTTAGTAGTGAGTGAATTCTTGTTGAGATTTAATCTAATCAGAGCAACACAGGCAGTGGAATTCTATGATGCCAGAGGTTATGTTAAATAAAAAGGGAAGACAAATAGGGGCTTGAAACACAGTAATTTTATTTATTTAGAGCTATGAGGGAAATACTACTTTCTTGTTCTTTACCTTGTAAACCAGAAGGCTCCAAAGACAATTGAATCTACTCTTACCTGGTTAGGAACTAAACCTACATTTTCCAAGTATTTGGTAGTAACAAAAATATATATTCTTGCCCTGAGAACAACAAGTGAAATACCTTTTAAAAATAAATCCTGTAGTGGACACTGCCCTTGCAAATCTCTTATGTCTACAAGTTTTAATAGTACTTAAAATTTTTCTTACATTAAAACAAGTGATGACAATACTTGGTATATGGCTCCTGTAAAAGTTGTTGTTTTACAAAAATCCACAGTAGAAAATATTACTTTTTCAGCCTATAAAATAATTTTCTGCTTCAGTAAAAATAGAAAGAAAAAACTTTTCTAGTTTTTGTTAACAGGCAAATCTTTCTCTAGACTTTTTCCATGGGTATCATAGGGCCTTTACAATAAACTGAACTGACAAGTTTTTTCTTGCTTCCCTATGCCTGTTCACTAATATTCTCTGTGGAATTGCTGAAATGTATTCCTTCTGTATTACTTTTCATTTTACTAGCAAAGTTTAGATATAATATAATGAAGTTATATTATTGAGGTTAACTTTTGTAAATTTGTGTTGAAGGAAGAGTGTCATGAGTCATAAGTATTTTTAAGAACTAGTGTTTGACTTTTTCTTCAGAAGTGATTGAATAATGTACTTTAGTCCACTCAATGAAACTGATGAGAAATAAGGAACAAGATGGCGAAGAAACAAAGCAGTTTTATTCAGAGATGGAAAAATGACAAGTATAAGTGAGGTAGAGATAGAGATTTCCTTCTATCCCTATGGCATTGCGTGGAAGCTGAAGTAATGTCCAGGACAAAAGTATTGAATAGAAATTTTGCTAGCATCACTTTTGGCTATTACTGTAATGCTGATTAAAATTACTGTTGTAATTGGTTGTAAGGGACTTAAAATGAAGTCTACAATGAGAGGTTTTCAAAGATTTAATATTTTAATTTGTTTTCTAGTATTTCTGGTATACATGCAAAAGGTATCAGCAATACTAGTGGGTGAAAGGTGTGTAACTTTTCAGCAAAACATGCTAGAAATACATGAATACGAATTTGTACAGAAACCGAAGACTAGCTCAGCTTAGAAAAATACTTAAATAAGATAGAATGAACAATGGAGAAAGAGCTTGAGAAAAAGTGGAAAGCGCTTGCCATCTTGCCCTGATACTGCCCCACTTCATAGGAAAAGAATTAACACTCTCTAAAAATTGTTTACCTTTATATCTGACTAGCATTAGCTTGAAAGCATTTTCACAGTCAAGTGACATGAGAAAGACTAATGGAAATCAAAAAGTATTTCATTAATCTGTTGCATGTTCTTGTGGCATGTTTTATCACATAAAGCCATATGAATATTCATCTGTTGTTTTCAAAGAAGAAAAGTTTTGAAACTTGAAAAATTTACTAAATGATCTGAAAACTTTTTCAAAGTTTTTAAGTGAATACATCAGTGTTTAAACATTAGGTTCTAGTAATGCTTGAACTAAGATTACTGATTTAGGAAATTCTTGTTTGACATAAAGGAGGCTCTGAGATGGTATTCTTAATGCAACTGTACAAGGAAGCCACACCTTTCTAGGTTAAATGATGTGTAGCTTTTCAGTCTTTGTCTTTAAGTCAGCATGGGAACTCATTTTGCAACTGCTGTAGCTTTATACACCAGTTTTAGGGTTTGTTTCTCTTCACCAACAAATGTGTCATAACTGGTGGGGGGTTTTGTTTCCTTCTTTCCACACTTTCCATTTTAGAAAAGTATGGCCAGCAGTATATTGGAACTAGGGTGAAAGTGCATTAGTATAGGACAAAAATAAGTGTTACTTCCTCATCACAGTAAGGAAAATTGTTTAATGTTTTATCACATATTTGCAGACCCTACGCATTTTGCAGATTGATTCCACTGTCTGGTTATTAATGTATTTGATGATTTTAGAGTAGTTTGATATAAAGCTAATTCCATGATTTCTTATGCTGGATTTACTATTCTGTTTTGAAATATTTATTAAGATATGTTGTTTTGGTTTTTTTTTTTCCCACAAAGACTTGTGTGAAATTCTTTCTTCTAATGTAGTGTCATGGTAGTTCACATGACAAATGTTAACAATTTGCCAACCTTTTCTTATACATTATTAAAGTTGAATGGTAGTCCTTTATGCCCAAAATTTAAATAAATTTAAATAAATTGTACATTGGAAGGGAATTACTTAAAGCAGTTTGATGGTACTGAATGTGAATTCAGGCTTTTTAGAGCTTTGAGTTGACCAACTAAAGGAAATGTGTGTGGATGGGAAAAAAGCATACCAAATTCATGCTGACATGAATTTTCTTTCTTTAAAGGCTGTGAACAGTAAGCTGAGAGATGTGAGTGTGATTAGTAATTATGGGGATAGGAGAAGTGTACTGTCAGATGATATTTTGATGTGAATGTAGTAGTTGAGAGGTGTAAAATGTAGCTGGATTGGTACTGATTTTAAGAACTAAATAATTCTTGTAGCAAAAATAGTTTTAAGTATGCTTTTTAAAATCTCATATTTTACTGTTTCCTTCAGATACATATCTGTGGATGCTGACAGGTTTTGGTTTTTTTCCTTCAAATTACTTGATATTTTTCTCCAATGTTATTGACCTTGTTCTTTTTTAAAAAAATCAAGTATGTTTACCACTTAAAACAACAAAAAAGGAGACAGTCCATAACTCCTTGCACCTAGTTTCATCTTCACAAGACATCAGCATAACATCCTACATTCATGGAGGTTGTATAGTTAGAAGAGCTTAGCCCAAGAAGTGTCCTGCACATATTCAGAGCTGGAAGTAATTAAAGGTAGGGTTCCATGGGTAGGTGTCATATTAGGACCAACCAGTGAATCCCCTTGTAAAAAATCCTGGCTACTATGGTAGGTTAGTGTTACACTCTCCAGCTTCATTATTTAGTATTTTGCTATGATACATATACTAGATTGGTGGATATGGATACAAGAGCAACAAACTTAACCTTAGGTCTTTGCTGTAAATGTTTTAAATGGTTGTTTCTTTTATTACAGTAGTAATACTTTGCTGTGTTGCCATCTATCAGGAATCTAACTTAAAAACATGAGCAGTTACAGTCTATTACTGGATAATTTTCTTAAGTTTCTGCAGCAAAGGCAAAAACTCGCTTTAAATTCTACAGGTTTTTTTTTTCCTTAATTTTAGCTGGAAGAAAAGTACCTTTGCCTTGAACTTGAAATGCCCATTCCATGCAAAAGTCTTACATGCTTGAAACTGCTTGGTTATCTTGGGCTATTGCTACATGTGATCTCTGTGTGCTTAAATTTATTCTGTGGCAAGTGTTTGTTTAAACAGAGATTTTCTTTTGCCATGTTATCTGTAATGGGAACTCTTAATTTCTGTGTTATTGGCTGTTGGTTCTCTTGTAATCAAGACAGCAGATTCAACTGAAGAACCTGAAGTGACTAAACTTTTGCAGAAAGTTCCAGTACCTTTCCCCTTCTTTTTGTTATCTGGTGTGAAATAGTTTTTTTTCATGTTACCAATATAATGCTCTGTAAAGCCACCCTGGTCACGTGGTAGAGGTGAAGAAACATTAAAGAACATTTGGCAATTTTTAGTTGCATTTCAGCTTGGAAATAAACAAAATGTTTAAGCAAAATACTAACTCTTCTTGATAGTTATAGTACATGTTTGTCAATACTGCATGTTGACAATAAAGCAAGAAACAGTTTTATTTTCATCAATATTAATAAAAGATAGCTCCATGTAACACAGAATGAAGTGTAATATCTGGTCTGTTTTGGTACCCCAGATGCAATAGGAATAAAAGAAACTTTCTGGATGTAGCGAAAATTAGTACTAAAAGAATTGGGGTTTGATTGTTTTAAAATGAAACTTGACCTAATATGTTTGATAGTACTTTCCTGCTGTAAGACTAACATGCTTGTGATGTGCCTGGTAGGTATTCTAAATATCGAATACTTCCTTGTATTTGTAGAACCTTTGTATTTAAGTTTTAAAAAATGTCCTGATCAATTGATGGGGTCTCATATACCTGAGTAAAACCAATCTAAACTTTACTTTTTTTGAAAATTACGTAGGCAAGTTAGCAGAAAGAATTTTCAGAATTATACTTCAGTCTGTGTTCCAAGGTCATCTCTTATTACTGGATTGGATAAATACAAGAAAATGGTACATGTTCAGCTCTTTCAGATTCAGAGGTGTGTGTATAATCAAAATCATCTTAAGATTCAGGGATCTGGGAAAGAGTCTTGCTGCATCACTAGTGAATTCTATGTTTCATGGGATTGTGGAGGAGCAAGATTCACTGTTCACTACAACTCAGTTAGTCCATGAAAAGTCCATAGTGCTCTACTAAGCAGGGAAGCAGTATGCTTTTCTTGCATTTCTGGTATATCTGGTATGAAGCACTGTTCATACCCTAACACATGAAGCAGTAATTTCTGAATAATTTTGTGAGAAGCACAAATGAAGAGGGCTTGGCTTTTGAACAGGAATGTTGCTGTTACCAGAGACAGTTTATCACCTTTTCCTCCCATTTCTTCTACCTACTCTCAGATTTCTGGATAACAGGGAATTACATGTGGCAGTTTGTGAACTAGCAGCACACCAGCAGCTAGCACACCAATTCAAGCCAGCTGGGGGTGAGCATTGCACAGCCAGGTGAGCTGATTAGACCTCATTTTTCATATGACAAGGATTAAAGAGGTGTCTTCAGAAATTACATGTAACTTAGTCCATGAAGTGTTTAGTTTTGCTGCAGGAAATGAGTCTGTCAGGAAGACCACCTGTTGACAGACTGTGTTGAAACTAACTGAAAAATTATGTGGAGGAAGAAAGTATTTTTTTGAAGTAATGGAATAACAAATGAACAGCTGTTGTGGTCATGAGCTTTGTGTCTTCACAAAACTCTGCTAATAGCATGGAGGGAGCACAGTCCAGACAATTTGAAGTGCCTATAGACAGAGTTGGTCTCTAGTGCTTAACCCATCTTAGTCTTACAAGTGTATTAAGTTGCTTCTGTGTCTTTATTTGGACTTCATTCCCTTCTGGTTGCAAGCTGTGAAGTTAATGACAAATTACCTTCAGCTTTTACTCTATTAGTAAAGACTACTGTGGATTTTTGTCCGCAGCTCATGTATAGAGTATTTTGTGTCTGGGGAATGTTTCATGGGGTTTTCTTGTGTCTTGTATTCCTTGGATAGTTTGGTGTTCCTTCTTGTTTTAAGAGTGTGTGACCAGTGTATTCATGAGTGTTTAGGGTGGTTTCTAGTAGTGGAAACAGGATTATCTGGTAATAAATTTGGTAGGTTTCAGAGGAGCATTCTGAGATGGTAAGAAGTTGTGAAAGTTGTGGGGGTGGGCAGGCAGGCATCTTCATTTTTCTGAAACTAACCAAGGACTGTGTCAAGATTTAAAACTACCTTTTGGAAAAGTACCATAGTTATTCTCTCCCTGCCCCCTCCTCCATCTTCCTTTACTTTTTAAGCCCACAAAAGTACTTTGCTCAAACTTTCAAATTAAATTGATATGTTAATTCTTGATTTAAAGTGTAGGCAATCTGAAATGAAAACCATGGCATGAACTGCTTGTTTGACCTGTATATGGAATGTAGAAAATGTAGGAAGGAACATGATAGCCCAAGTGCTTATGGAATGAGATTTGCTTCTTCAGCAGATTGATCGGTGTCTTGGATTTCATTTTCTGCCTTGTCTAATGTATTTCTAGATCTTTCTGTGTTAATCTGGAATTATTTCAACCATGGTTCTGGCCGGTCTAGCTTTACCTTCTCAGTTTGTGCAACACGGCAATTTATCCCTAGTCCACTTCCATCTCCCTTTTTTGTCTTCAATTGACCAGTGTTGTTTGTAGCTTTCTTTTTCTCCCCGCCCCCCTCTGGGTTTGGAAAAGAAAACTTGGACTGTTGACCACAAGAAGTGTATGAGAGAGAACCATGCAGCAGTTGTAAAAAAATTCTGTGGTCTGTCTGGACTAATCAAAGAAAGAAGCATTGGAGTATTTTCAAGATCAAGCATCCCATCTTGGAGAGAAAAATATACTTCCAGCAAAAACTTCAATTTCCTGATTTGTTAATGGCAGTGCTCTAGATCAGAAAGTCAGCCAAGCCTTACAGGCTTCATCCCTAAGCAGTGAAAGCTGCCAACTTTACTGTAACTGAAAAAAATATTGATTTGAATGTTGCCATGTATTGTACTGGGATTTGCTAATGCTAGCCAAGCAAAAAGAAAAATTACTTTCCATTGACAATCAGCCATAAAGCTCATAAAATGGCTGCATGTATTTGAAGTTGTTAGAAAATTCATTCCTTCTGGATGCTGTTTGAGATCCATTGGACTTTAATACTGCCAGATGAAGTTTATGAACTTTTTCATGCAACAACAAGGGTGTTAGGTTTTATGTAATAATTTTTTCAAAGAAAACCATAAATCCTTTCTATGAGCTACTTTGTAACCTCTCCTCTTATATATAAAATGCTTGGGGAAGATGTACAGTTCTTCGCTCAATTAATTTTTTTACAAAATGGTAGATTTTATTATGGTGTTAACAGCTGAAGCAGTAACATGCTTCAGAGACTTAAAAAATGTCTGAAAATAACAGTGTTGTGGCAAATATATGCAGCTCTAGCAATAAAGTACTGCCTTGTGCATTTTTCCTTTGGTATTTTATGCAGTGACAGCGAACACCTACAGTCCTTGCAACTTGTGTTATAAACTTAGGTCCACTAAAATGCAGTTGGATTGCTTCCATTCACTGAAGAAAATTAGATGTTTCTGAGATAAAGAGTCTTGTATTTTTTGCTTTGCGTGTGGTCAAAAAAAAAAAGTCAGACTTCCACTGAATTACTTTTTGGGGAAAAGTGGATTGGGCTCAAGGTGGAAAATTGGGAAGTAGCGAATAAAGAGGCTTTAAATAGACCCTAAGTGATAGAAAATGGAGGGGAGCTACTAGGAAATGAAACTTTTCAATATTTATTCAACAGCCTGGATATTGCTCGTTGATAAGCATACTGTTTTAGTAGCAGTTGTAACATACAGCTTAAGATCTCTTCATATGAATCTACTTGCTTGGAGTTAGGAAGGTGATGTTTTGAAGCTTTCTCTGTTTTGAATAATACATAGTTGTAACTGCAAGAGTTTTTCTTCAGTGGTTCCTGATGTGGCAGCAAAAAAACAGATTACTTTCAAAGTAATGTCTTAATACAAACTTTTAAATTATGCATGCTAATCATCCCTTCATTCATGATACAAGGGAAGATATGAAATACATTTTTCTGTCTTTATCTGGACTGGCTTTTCTTAAAAATCCTAATTTGAAATGTGTCCCCTCTTTCTTTTTTTCTTCTTCCCCTTAGATTTGAATTCTGTGAACCTGCCTTTGTGGTTGGTAATTGTTTGGAAATAGCCTCAGACAGTCATCAATATGACCGGATTTACTGTGGAGCTGGAGTCCAGAAAGACCATGAAAACTACATGAAAATTTTATTGAAAGTTGGAGGAATTTTAGTAATGCCTATAGAAGACCAGGTGACTTTAGTGACAATTTCCCCTTTTTATCTTCTAGTATAAGAAATATGTAATTTAAAGAATGCTTTTGAATATATATTTGACTAAGTTAATGTTCAACTAATGATACAATGATACCTTGATTCGATGTATTGTTGCAGTTTAGCAGATACTATCTTTTTAAGGAAGTCTTTAACTTTTTTCCCTTAAATTTTTAGGAAAGCATCAATATCCTGCTTTTAACAGTCTGTTTCATGCTATTTCCTCTGTGTTATACCAGAACTGCTTTGAAATTTCCCTGCTACACAGGCATTTTCAGTCAGTGCTTCAAAACAAAGAAACCACCTCTAAACCAGGACAATTGATTTCAAAGAATACAAAATAACTAAGACTAGTGGGACATTGCAAAGGGAGGAAAAAAATGAAGGAAAAATATGTCTGTATTCACAGCAGCTTTTAGTGTTGCTTTTCCATATTAGATTTAATGCTTTTCAATCAGGGACATATTATTTTAATAATACTTCACACTTCTATCACTTTTCATCCTTAGACCTCAAAAGGCTTCTCAATGGTAAGTATTATTCTCCCTGTTTTACTAATAAGGAAATTGAAAAAGGCACATCATGTGACCTAAGTTGATGTCCTCCTAAATGCAGATAATTACTAAAATGCTTTTTGTTAAGTATGTTAGTTACTTTACTTTCAAAAAAGAATTCTCACATTATTGATCTGCTTTCTTAAAATACCAAAGGGATTTAAGCATAGCCTGCCTGATTCTGTTCCATAAATAATTTCATTATTTATTCAGCTAAGATACTGTCAGTTGAAATTGATGGAATTCAATTTAAAAGTAGTCACAAATTAAGAGAGAAATTAAAACCATGACTATTTTTACCTTATATACAAATGGATAGGGGCTTAGAGCATATTAAGTGTGAGGAGCCGCTACAAGATCTGAGATAATCTAGCCTGTGGAAGAACACCAAGGAAATGTTTAATTCCTGTTGTCTTCCTGAAGAGGTGGAGAATTTACCTGGTAGACAGGAGTCCAGTTCTCCTCACAGGTGCACAGCATACTGAAAGAACATTACAAATTGGCAGCAAGGGAGCTTTCTGCCTGCAAATAAGGAAGACAGTTTTTCATAGTAAGAATGGTTGAACACTACAGCAGGTTACCTATACAGGTGGGGAATCTCAGTCCTGAGACAGTGGGGAATCTCAATCTTTTTTCACTTACTCAGAAAAGCTGATTTAACTTTGAAATTGGCCCTGTTCAAGGAGGAGGGTAGGACTCCAGAGGTTGCTTCCAATCTAAAGTATTCTTTGATCTTTTGGAAAAATGAGAAAAAACAAAACTTAGCTTAGTTTTTACCTTAGGGCCTTAGTTTTCCAGCTGCATCTCTTCCCATTACCAAAGAGCCTTACTTAGTACTCTAGTGACCAAGTGATATTTCAAGGATTATCAAAGTTCTTTCTGTTCCTAAAACAGCCTTAATTCCTTAATTTTGAAGCAAAACAAAATAGCAGTGTGTTTGAAACCAATCTGAATAGTATTGACTGACAAAATTGTAACCACTGATTTCTTTTGTTTTTTTCTTTTTTTTTTTGCAGCTAACACAGATCTTGAGAACAGGACAGAACACATGGGAAAGTAAGAATATCCTTGCTGTTTCATTTGCTCCACTAGTGCAACCAAACAAGAATGAGAACGGCAAACATGACACTGTAGGACTGCGTAAGTTTTTGCTCCCTCCCTTTGGCTTGCAGGGATGTTACAGTGCCTGATGTTGGAGGTCTGAAAACTGAGAGGCTGTGCTGTAGAAACACTTCATTTAACAAAGCAGTAGCTCACTGATAAGTTTTTGTGCTCCTGGTGTATGGTCTGTGTTGCTTCACAGTTAATATTCTGAATTTTAGTTAATAATATAAGTGATAGAATGTTTCCAGCTTCTTTTCCAGCCACCTTTTCCTTTTAAGTTCAGCTTCTCTATTACGATGGTATAGATAAAATAGCCAGCTAATATTACGTCCCTCATAGTGCTAACTTCCTCATGGTCTACCAAAGAAAACTTTTTTTTCCTCCTCCCCCTGAAATGGAAGGAAGAGGTCTAAACTGGGGCTGTGGTATGATAGGATATTAATAAGCCCAAGCATGCAGTGGATATAGTCATACCTAGCTGTTTGTTATTAGTCATCGGGGTTGGCTTTCTAGCTGCAATGCTTTGAGCAGAGGTAGTAAAGGTATTTAGAAAGTCTTTGGAAGTACACCTGTTTCCAAATGGTAAGATAGGATGATTAATGGGAAAGGAGAAAAAGCTGATAAAGAAAAGTGTAGAGTTGAAATTTTCTGTTAGAGTTGTCAGGGCTAGGAGCAGAACACAGAGCTATGGTAGCATGTGGGAAATTAAATAAACTCAACAAAGAGCCCAAAAGATAACATGTTTTGACTGTGAAACTGATATAAGCCCTTCAGGAGTCCAGGATGTCCTATCAGCTTGCATTGCCTGTAACTGCTGATCTGGCTATTAATTTTGAGTGTGTGTGAGCTTGCCATGTTAGGTACTTTTACTTTTTTTATGCAAAGTATAAAGATAATTTTCTTTATGTAATCTATTCCTGTGCAGAAATAATTAATTTCTGTTGTTTTAATACTTGGTTTGAACCCTCAGAAGTAATTTCCTGAAATTAATTTACTAATTCAAGATTATTTTTCCTCTGTTCCATCCATAATACATAGGTTGTGTCATATCTAACAATGAAACACAGATGTGGCTAGTCAAACTTGACGATGATTTTATACAGCCTAATTCCCTGGAACAAAAGAGGATTTTCTATCAACATTCCTAAATTTTCAGAATGAGGAGTGCAGACCATGGACAGTCAGATCTGAATGGTAGTACAAGAAAGGTGTTTCCTGTGTTAGAACTTCAAAATGAAGTTTTAGGGAGAAGAGGAAAAAATAACCAAATGTGGTATTGTTCACATTTAAAAGAAAAAAGTGTTAGAGGCTTAAAGTTGCACTGTAAAATGAGATTAGTGAGGTAGGCTTCTTTCCACTGCTCAGGTGGATCTGGTTTTATTTAAAAAGTTAAAAATGAAGCAAAAGTGTTCTTGTAGATGTGTTGGGTGTACATGGAAGGTGCGAGAGGTGTAAAAGGGAGTGTGCTGAACTTCAACTACAAGAACAAAAAATTAGCTAATTTCTCTTTTATAGTAACATTGTCTATTTGTTTAAAATCCACAGACCTATAATTTATCTTAAAAGTTCAAAGTAGTCTAGTCAACATGCTTCTTGTGTAAATTTTAGCCAGAGTTTGTAGATGTCATTACTAAGTGAACATAGAGTTCGTGCCATACTTTGGACAACCCTTGAATGCTTTCTGACACATTTGTAGTGTTAGATACAGACTAAAATAACTCTCATATGTAAAATGTCAGCCATGCTCAAAGTAGAGTATTTTTTTTAATAGAAAACTACAGAGGTGGTGTTAAAAGGTTCATTTTATCAATGTAGTTAGGATGCAGTTCACGGGTAGTAGACAAATGGAAATACATGGACAGTAAATATCCAAAATTTTGCATCCTGCTCTTCTCATAAAAAAATGTTTGCATTTGTTATAATTGGCATACAATCTGCAATCATGGTTTGTTTCACCTGAACTTACAACATGTTCTGGATGGTTAGATAGGGTTTTGTTCTTGAATATTGAACTAATGTTATACTAAAGAAATGGGCATTTTTTTTTTCCCCTCCCCTTTCTTTGGCATGATCTGAAATCAGTATTGTCAGTCTTAATATCCTTTCTGTTTCAGATAAATTAATTAGTCTGCAACTGTAGTCATTGTATGTAATATAGATCATCTTTAAACTGCATTAATAGCTTTTATAGCTGAATGCGTTTTCTGGAAGTGTTATTTTTGAAATTATTTCTTCAGTAACTTCTTTCTTGCTGCAGTCCCTGTTAATTTTATGGTATTCTATGCAGGAAGGAAAGTGACAAGTAAGAAAGTTGAACAAGCTTCAGCTTTTGCTTGTATGCTTTTTTGGTTTTGTATTCCTTGCAATTAGCCATCCATAGCTCATCTAGGGCAGGTGTCCAGCAGCCAAGCAATATTTTGTCATCACCTGGCTGTCATTGGAAAACAAAGTTTTGGCTTTTTTCTTACTTGTTGTTTTGGAGTTTTCTCCCTTTAGGATTTGAGTAATTTTGATTCCTCTTCTGCTGCAAAGATGCAGGTGGCTTATCTGGTTTGTCACTTGTGAATTAGACATGTCCCTCCCTCATCAGTCAGATTCAGTAGGAAGTGAGCAGAAGGAGGAGGCAGAAGAAAGGCACTTGCCTAAACAAATGTGGCACAGGGGTAAAAATTGTTTTCCTACAACAGGATCTTAACAGTGGTAGCAGTAGGTGCCAAGACATGCCAGGTGCTAAAAAGTGATAGTACTTGTTGTGTAATTTGTTAAATTTATTTTATCGATCTGTTCATGGCTTCTACTGATCTTGCACATCTGTTAAAAGACCTCTTTGTTTCCTGGACTGTGCCACAGGGTTTGTCAAGGTGATAGTATCTAACCGTGTATCATTTACATATTGTATCATATACTAAAATTTCAGTTGAATTGTTTTTGAACATTAGTCTCCCTGCCTTGCAGCTAGTTTGGGGTTTTTTTTGCTAGAGGGAAATTTCACTTAGTACAACTTATTTTTCTTTCATTTTAGCTCCATGTGCTGTTAGGAACCTCCAGGACCTAGCTCGGATATATATCAGACGCACTCTTAGAAACTTCATAAACGAGGAGATGAAAGCCAAGGGTATTGCTCAGAAGGCTCCTCCGAAACGCAAACGCAGGAGATGCCGTAGACGCAGGATTAACACCTATGTGTTTGTTGGTAATCAGCTCATTCCTCAGCCTCTAGATAGTGAAGAAGATGAAAAAATGGAAGATGATAACAAAGAGGAGGAGGATAAAGATCACAGTGAGGCCTTGAAGCCAGAAGAGCCTCCTCGAAATCTGTTGAGAGAGAAAATTATGAGTCTACCATTACCTGAATCTTTAAAAGCATACTTGACCTATTACAGAGAAAAATAACTTGTTTTAAGTAGAAATAATGCCTACTGATAGTTCCTTTATTCTTGAAAATGTAGCATTTATTAAGAAGTAGGTGGACAAATTATTATTAGTCTTTCATCAAGACTGAAGTACAGCGATAAATGGTAACTTGTCTCTATCTTGTCTTTGCTACAAGGAAGACTTGCATTCAACAGTAGAATCCCTTTTTAAAAGTCTATTTTTCTTTAAATTTTGAAAATGCTGTTTTAACTCTGATAGAAATATATATTCCATTATGCAGCACTAATCAATATTTTGCATGGTAAGTCTTTTTTTGATCCCTAACAGATTTGTATTGATAAAAGGATGAGTGAAATTTTATATATGCTAAATAATTGGTTAAACATGTGCATCTGACTTGATGAACAATTTGTCTGTATTTATTACTATTAGGAAAACATTTTAAACATGCAGACACTTACCTTCTAATGTCCAAATCAGACCCTTTTAAAGTTTATTTTACTATGGCTTTGTTGCAATCATTATTACTATGTTGGTATAGAGTATTCCAACAACACAAGTGCAATAAATGTATTCAGACACTGAATGAGCTGGCTTTAGTGAAATATGAAAATACAAGTTCTGAAATGTCAGACGACCCTGCTACTTCTGCATTTATCTTTTGCCAAAAGATCTTGCGACAACTAACAGCTTCTCTCAGAGCCTTAAAGAAACACCATATTGAATAAGAAGCAAAGCAATGCTTACTTCAGCTCTGCTTACACTTAACTCCATTCTACACTGTCAGTATTTCTAACTAGAGGCAATTCCTCATTTGTGGGAAGTGTAGGACAGTACATTTTGTTTATTTCTAGAGCTCACAGCATTGAATCAAAAAGTTTGGTAACTCAAGATTGTAATTTAGATTTCAGTCATCTATATTTACTGCTTTTAAGTAGAGGTAGAATTTCAACAAAGTTTAGTTTGTATTGCTTATTGGGATAGCTATAATAGTAGAACTTAGAATTTGTTCAGCAAATGCACTTTAGTAAGTGAATTTTATACTTAACATGCAACTCCAAGAAGGTAGACTTGTGCCAGCCTATATTTTGTTTCTGAGCATGGCTCTTAGCACAAAAATATTTATAAAATCATATGCATCTTTTGGAAACCTAAGAGTAGCAGTGCAACTGTGGGGACCCACAATAGTGCTGATTTAAATCCTTCAATGATTTTTCCTCTTCTAGTTGTGACGTTATTTGCAGTTCTCATTTTTAACTTTGCTTTTACCATCTTAATTTCTTCATTCTGTTGTGACATAACCATGAGGGTAAACCATGTATTAGGAACTTGGCATGTGATGCGTATTAAAAACCACAATCATAGGAAATGTATGCTTGTTAGACCCAATGAAAAACATTCCTATTGAAATATCCCCCATGATACATTTTATAATACTGGTGGCACTTCTTTTTGTGTAAAACAATGAACAAAATAATCACATATTTCTAAAGCAGTAAATGTTCCTATTCCAAATATTTATAACCAACTAGTATTCATATGGTCTAGCAGTCCAATATTTACTTCAAAATACATTAACATTTTGTTGCATCTCAGAAGGAAGGTCAGACACAGTCCCATGACACTGACTCTTTTTCGTGCATTTCATGCTGTAGTCCCTGTTTTTAAGGTACATCCTAGTAATGTTTAAGTGGAATTTCATGAAGGCCTGTTGTACCAGCATGTGGAGTTACTTTCCGCAATATATTTACTGTATAAGTAAGCAAAAGTATTGGAAATAAATATTCTGACTTTATTTTAAAAGCAGGAAAACATTATAAGAAGTAGTTTTCCAAAATAATGAAACTAATAAAGTAATTGTGATGCTTCAGCTGTAGGAATTGAACATAATCTTGTTTTCAATGAGTTATTTTAGATGGAGGTTAAATAATCTGAAGTTTGAAATGTTTGTCTCCTCTCTTGGAATCTACATCCATGAGCTCAAGAATGAGGTTACTAAATATTACTTAAATACTTCAAGGACTTTATACAGGATGATTTTTGAGAATAAATTTCTGCATTCTTTCATGCCTGTATACTTGGAAAAATGGACAGTAGATGACTTGTCATGAATCTTCAGTATGTAAGTTTTTTTGGAGTCACTGAAAGAGAATGTTTCCTCTGTGTTTTATATGTGGATTTATTTTACACTCTTGAATTTATATTTACATAAATAAAAAGGTAGAAACGCAAAATTAATTAAAATTTAATTTCTGCCATCTCACTTGATGATGGGGACATTGTTGCAATAAAATGGTTTTTTGTGGTTTCTGCTTGCTTGAATTTCTGTGTTTCTGTGGAAGTATTTTCAGTTATTTGGAAATTCAGGTACAAGTTGTTTCATAATTAGGTCAGTAATCTCTTAATAAAGGCTATTCTTGAAGTTCAGAAGTATATATTCTCGCTAAATTGTGAATTTTTGCAAAGGTTGAAAGATGAGATGTTATTCATGAAACAGGGAAAGCTATTTTGGTCCCAGCACTACTTTTGAAGTACTTGTGTGGAGAGTTTCCTCTGGAGAGCCCAGAAGCTAAACTTGAGCTATATACTGAAGAACATTTCCATGGTTTTTTTTTTTTTTTCTCCCTAAATACTGAATTTTTTTTAATCCTCAACTGAGCAGCTATCTGGGTCAAAACAAAAGGAAAACTTGGAGATAAGGGCTGCAAGGGTGGTGAGCACACTTCCTTCTGCAACTCCTTCTTGATGCAGCTTTATTTTATTGCCAGTTAGAGGAAAGATTCAAGGTAGGTCAGGTAGGCTGATGAGCAGCCTATAATTGTGATGACTGTAAGGAAGGGTGTGATGAATTGGAACTTCAGGGGGGGTTATCTTCTTTGGTCTGGACAAGGACCCAAGACTAGTGCCGTCTTTTCAAAAGACATGAATTTTTAATCCCATGTCATTCAGGAAAAACAGTTGCCTCCCAAAAACTTGAAATGAGTAGGTTTCATTGCAGTGAGCCGAAGCAGTTGTGCTTGGCTGAGCACTATTGCTTGTTCAGGTGCAAGCAACTTAAGTCTGGGGTTTTTTTGTTTTGTTTTTTTTGGTTATTTTTTTTTTAAATCCCGTATTCCTTTTTTCTAAACTACTTTTTAAAATGCATCTTTGCCTACCAGTTTGAAAACAAATAGGGAATGTAATCAAATGTGCTATGTTCTGATTAAAGCTGTTCTAGCTCATTAAATATTTATCCATATGTCCTCAAGAGTGTTGCCTTCCATCATTCATGTAATTGAGTAAAACTGAAGGCTTTGTGATTTACTAATCAATTATAAAAGATAAAGGAGTGGTGTTCTGTGCTCTTCCTAGAGGTGTATATACTAAACTTCACTTTAATGAGCTGCTACTTATTTTGACAACACTTGAATCATGTATGAGGTGTTTTCCATAAACTTGTTCTGAGAAGGTCATTGAAGTGTAACTGGAACAGTGAGGCTTTAAAGGTGTGTGGTTTTTGTGATGTTTTAGTAAAACAACTTCAGTAAAATTTAGACGACTGGCTTGATCAGTGCCTGTCTCTCTTCTGTAGCTTCACAGTGTACTTGTCAACTTGTTGAATTACTCTGTTCAAGTAAAGCTGGTTTGTTTAGCCACAAGGCTTGTACCACATTTATGGCCAGTATGGAAGCAAGAATCTAACTCTGATTTATCAGTGCTTATCAGTTGATGGTAATACTTTCTAGAGTTTTCTGTCATCCTTCATAGTCTGTGATGCTTTAAAGAGAATTGTCAGGGGAGACGAGGGAACTTGCACATCCTTTTTAAAGCTCTATCTTCTACTGCAAGCCAGGAATCTATATAATACCTTGCTAGGATATTTTGCAAAATACTTCCATGCTAGAAAGAAGCAAAGGCACTGCATTGTTTTCTGTCACTGTTTCTTCATGCATTCATGACTAGCTTTATTTTAGCATAAAGAGAAAAAAGCAGAACTATAGGCATCAATACACACTAAATGCTGGTGGTTTTTGTTTTATAAGCGTTTCCTTTCCATTTTGGTAGCCTTTTTTTCCTGGCTGAAAAATAATTCATTAGGGTTTCCTGCTGCTCTACTGCTTCCATGGATGTGTTCCATGGATGATCTCTACAAACAAAAATGTTCCTTGCAGGCAAATAGATATGAAGAGTTAAATTTCAGTTTTTGATATTACAGTAATGCAATTAAAACTGTAGCACATGCTCTTCATTTATAATCCTCCTCGTAGAGTTATGCTCAATCTCCCTTTGTTTCCCTTGAGTTTTAGATTCACAACTAGAGAGGATAACACAGCGTTCTGCACCTCTACCATCATTTGTGGGCAGAATACTTTGTTCACATTGATGGTTCCTTCTTACCCTTCTGCCATCACCTTGGGAGTCACTTGTGTGTTGGATAATGTGCTTCTTACATCTTCATTCATTGTTCTGCATGTCCAGCTTGTATTCAAGTTACCTGTTTGTGATAATCTGCATATGTTAGATACTATGTTTAGTTTAAAATTTTGGGTCTGCATATTTTTAAACCTGTCTGTTCTAGAGCTGTGCATAGCTCTAGAATCTCCAGTACCAAGGGTGGCCCACACCTTGATCCCCTTGCTGCCTCCTGTGTCTTCATTTTTCTGCTCTCAGACCAGGCTCCATTTTCTGCATTACAACATCATGTGAGAATGATAAACAGCTTTTTTTTACAATAGTGGCATTTTACTCTTACCTATATAAGGCTAGGCTTGTGCCACACAAGCATGAATGAGTGTATGCTTACCTGTAGTCAACCAGAGAGACTGGTGTTTGTCCTGCCATGGGTGATGTCGATACTATACATATGAGACAGAGCTACGCAAGCATGAAAACAAGCTTTCATATTTTGACTCAGTGATCAAAAAGCATTTTTTCAGGGTTGGAACAGGAGCAGGAATAATTTGTATGGGGAAATCATTGGTAAATAAACAGTAGCAGTAATAAAAAACAGAGCAGTTTATATCATAAAATTAGCTGCAAATTTTGATTCCTCTTTAGAAATCTTTAATTTCTGCCATTTACCATTATTTTGCCTGTACAATCCATAGCTTTTGTATATGTTTGCTTGTAAGGAGAGTCTGCTCTGTGTTTTAACCACTTTCAATACCTGGTTTAAATCTTTCTAACCTTATTGTTTGTCTCAGCCTTCAGTTTTTCCCTTTACTGAATGGTACAGTATGATTTTGTACTGTAGTCAATAAAAGCAACACTGTAAAGCACTACTTTTTTACCCTTTGCTCCACATCTAACAAATTCTCTACAATTGACTTTCAGTAATCATCTCTTAACAGTAGAGCCCTTTTTAGATCAACAGCCTAAAAAACTAAGTTTTTTATTTGTGGCACATCGCTTCTTTTAGCTTGTTTTTCTCAAAACCCGACGTGTCTATTTTCCACACAGTCAAAAGTAGCGCATCCTTAAAAAATGCTTTTTTACCTTGTTGAAGAACTTTATCTAGAACGTTGTGTGTAATCAAGGATACCAGAAGAGGGCAGCATTGTCTTTCGGGAACAAAGGCTAGGCACTGGCCGCTGTTAGGAAAGACAAAAAATCTACATTGATTTTTTTATAATGAAATATTTCTTTTACTAACTTTCCTAGATACAAACACTTTTGCAAAATATAGGTTTTCTTCTGAGTTGTGCTTTAATGCAATCCGAGACCATTCCAGAATTGATGGTGTGGATCAAGCTTTTCATAATCATTCAAGGTGCCACACTGTAAAGGGGTCAGTCAGGGTTTGACTAGCTGTGTAATTGGGTATTCGATGTCTTCAGCTGCCAAAGTTACTTTGGACTTTATCCTAATCCTTACTTGAGACCTTGTATTGAGAACTGGGCATCTGGGCACATGAGGGAAGCACAGCTGTGCAGAAAATTGCTGTGGCTGACACACTCCATGCCTGTGCATGACTTACAGATGTGTAATGCAGTAGCTGCTGCTCCTTTCCTGCTTGGAGCAGAGGCATAGGCTGAGAGGCCTGAGTTGTGAAACAAATACACATTCTATGTTTTGAAGCCTGTGGCCCTGTAGCCTGGCCCCTGCAGGACATTTTCAGAAAGAGGTGTAACCTGAAGGCAAGTGCCTCAGAGCCGTGCTTGCCGCTCTGCTGCCCAGGGCCCCAGCAAGACTTTTGTGTCCATTCCAGATACTCAAGCTATGCCACAAACAGATCCCAGCCCTACCTTCAGCATTTGCAGCAACAACCAACCTCACTATCTAGCAAACTGGCAGCTTTTGAGTTGTGAGAGTTTATATCTCTGGCAGTTGTTGATTTACTTTCAGAAAATTGGGTGAAATATGAACTGGTGGCAAAAAAAATGAGTGTCATATTTAAGGCATAAACCATATCTATCATTATCTTTCCACAGCTTGATCTCAGCTTTGCCAATGATGCCAGCACTGAGATGAGCATTGGCAACAATTTTGCTCAGATGTCATTTCAACTTTTCTCGAAAAAACCAATAAAGCCAGCACGTTTCTAAACAATTGTAATAGCAGAAGAAGGACATACTGAATACTGAATGTTCAAAGGCCAGAGTGGCAATTTGCATGGGCACAAATGTCAGGCTTGTTAGCCCAAATGACACAAAATGCCAGTAAACAACATGTGAGATGTGGAAAATGGGTAACGAGCTATCTCCTTAGGAAAACCTCTAGTGCTTCATTCCACAGCTCTTCTTTTCTACTCCCCAAAATACAGATTGCGTGAATGTGTTGTAGAAAGGTGTTACAGGATCATCATTTTAAGTACCTGCACTAAGTGACTTCTCCACATCGAAGAACCAGGATTTTAGATTTGGTTTAATTCTGATTAAATCTTTTTAATTATGACATGCAATTCCAGGACCTTATCTCACTTCAAGAAATTTAGTTTAAAAATAAAGCAGACTATTTTCCCTTAGATCACAAAAGTATATTCCGTTTTTTAAAATATTTTCTGGTTTTGTGGATAAGGTAGTGATAATGATGTGATACTAACTTGAGATTTAAAAATAAATCATATAGGAAAAAGTCCACAATGGTGTCCAAGTGTCCAGTTGCCTCTTGAGGTACCTGAAGTAAAATACTGAAAATAGTGTATGTCTATATCTTCTCCAATTCTCACCTTCCTGCTTTGGGGTTTAATGTGACTTAATTGTCACTGAAGTCACAACAAGGGATCATGGAGCATCTGTCCCCTGCTTTGCTTTGTCCTGAAAGCACAAAACACTCCTGCAAGGGGTAGGCCTTGGAGAAGGTGAATGAACCTGTTGCAAACAACACAATATATTGTTGCAAGTGCTCTCACAAAACCAGGAAGTCAAAGGTTTTCAATGGAAGTTCCCTTGTGACAGGTAACAAATCTAAATTCCATGCTGGAAGAATTTATGGAAGTGAATGACATCTATTCCTCTTTTAGGCTTCAATATATGGGGCTGGTTTGATTAGTTCCCTTGCTGTCATGCTGACTGTTGTGAATCCCGTGCTGTCCCCACAAATGATCTCGGATGTGTGGTGGACAGGTAGCAGGACACTAGGTCTCAGTTCATCTATTTAACCCTTCGGGGGAAAAGAAGCCCCTCTATGGTCTTGGCACTACAGAACAAAACTTACATTTGCTTGCATGTGCTGTGTTAGGTTCAAATTTTATCTTTTTTTCTTTTCCTCTCTCCAGAGATTATAGTGTTTGTAAGTCAATTGCCTTTAATGATGCAGCCTTGCTTTGCTGCTAAGCTGTTTGGAGATTTAAGGATCAATATTTAAAAGAGATTGAAAAAGCTATTGAAAGTATTTAGTCACAAACAAGAATGGCAAAAACACCAACTCTGCTGCTTTGACAATTTTTAAGGCTCTGTGTCAGAGCCATTTCCTAATTAGAACTTGGGGATATGGCTAAGAAAAGGTGATAAAATCTTTAATGAAAATAGCTGAATAGTAAGCTTCTCACTGTATTGTTCTCTAACATCCTAGAAGTAAATATTTTAGAAACTTTGTCTCAGAGTAGAGTAAAATAGAAATTTCTGACTTGGATTTTACTTATAGCATCTATGATACTAGAACAAAAAACAGCAGTCTACCTAAGAGTACCTGAAAAAGACGAATTCCAGATTCCCTTCAAGTCAATAAGGACTCTGTTGTTGCCTCCTGACTGCAAACGAGTAAGAGGTAGCAGATGGGGGGGGGGGAAGGTAAAAGATGGGGGGGGGCGGTAAAAGATGCAGAGATGAGGGGGAAGGAAGGACTGTGGATGCCCTCAAAAGAGGATTGGGATGAACTCACAGTCACCAAGTGCTGATTTGGCCAGCAGTTCCTCCTTTTTTATAGGGTCTGACCAGACCTTCTCTAGCCAGGGTCTCACAGTGACCACACCATCTCACACCAGTACAGCATATTTCCCTCAGGGGAGCAAAAAAAAATATTAGAAAATTGTTCCTGCAGTAATTCAACTACTGAGGAAAGGAAGTGCTGACATTTTCACTTTTTTTCATGAGAAAGGAGCAGTACAAGCCTCTAGCAGGTGAATGCTCAGCCCTTTCAGTTTCAATGAAGATAAATGGTCAGACACAGTGAAATGCCCTGTTCCTAGAACTGTAATATTTCAGACTTGCCTTCCAGTCCCACCTTTTCTTCAGCATTTCCTTTCAGCTGAATATTCTCCCTAGCTTTTGAAGTTCCCCTGTCCCTTGGCCCCAGCGTCAATTTGGGGGCCTTACAGAAGAAGGGGGCCTGGCTTTTAGGGTATGCATTTACCATGCATTCCCTAAAATCTGCTGTTAAAAGAGCTGACTGGAGGTGGCAGAAGTGCTGCGCTGGATCAACTCTTTCGTATGGGGCACAACAGAAGTCTGTGAATAAATATAGATGCTTTACACTGTAATCCAAGGGAACAATACTAATTTCCTCTGAAGATGCCAGTCTATTTCCATGAAAATGCAAAGCTGTAAACAAAGAACTCGTCTCCAAAATTTTCTTCAAGCTTTAAATGCTGCCTGGCAATGGGAGCATTTATTATCTGTAGGGGAGGTGTCCAAAAGTTAGGGATTGCTATGAAATACTTATGCTAAAACGGTGAGATCTAAGTTCTTTAGTGGATCTAACCACAAATTTTGAATTCTGCCAGCAGATCTGAGAAAACAGCCTATCTTTGTAAGAGGGATGCAAGAAATCTGAGGGGAATTGAAGATTCCTTTCATGGTCTGTAGGTTACCATATATATCATTAGCCCATGCCTCAGTTTACCCATTGGGAAAACATGCTTTGTGTCACTTAATCCCTTTGGCAAATGCCTTTAGAAAGAGAACTTCTTCTCTATAAGCATTTTGTTATTTAAATGAGACCTTACCCAGCTGGCCCTAGATCCTGGTGCAGGACAAACTAAGTCAGTGATCTGCTTTTCCCCTGATTTCTTATTGGGAAGGAACAGGGAAAAGCAGCAGTGAAAGACAGGTGAATGAGCAAGAGCAAAAGAGAGGGGGGTTACTTGCCCATTCTATATGGAATGTGATGTAGGCTCTGAATCTAGATAGCTTCTTGCTTATCACAGCCTCAGACTAACACTATCTCTGAGGAATTTTGGAAGCAGACCGTGTTTGGCAGATTTCCTCTTACAAGACAGTTTGGCACCAGTAATATCTGCTCCCTTTTCCTGTAGGCATGTCCAGCCTGGCTTTCATTACTTCTCAGGGGAGGAGAAGCTCTGCCTTTGTTTTCTCTTTCCCTTTAAAAAGTCACAGCAGAACCTTGAAATGCTTGAATTTCTGGAAACATCAGAGGTGAAAGTGCAGCAGCTCCAAAGATCCTAGTGCTAGCAGGACTTCCAAGCAGCATAAAAAGCAGCAGCAAGAGGACAAAAAAAACCTGTCTGCTTAACTGAGAAGTGCTTGTTTCCTGCACCATGTGGCTGAATAAAAAAGCTGCTGGATACTGTGCTAATATAAATAGTAGGTAATGTCTTCACGTCCGAGGAAGATGAAGCATAGAGGATGGCAGACTTTAGGCCACACAGTGCAGTTGCTGGTGGAGGAGGCTGATGTGCATTTGAAGGCTTGAGATTTGCTGGCTCTCCTTGCCAGGATACCTTTTTCTCTGCTCACAAGATCAGCCTCCCACACTGTAGCATTCAGAGCAAACTTCCCTGCACAGCCAGTAATGGCAGATGGTTTTCAGCTTGATTACTTCTACTGTCATTTAGTTAAGGTTCCCACATGTAATTTTTGTTCTCCTTATGTTTGTACATTAGAAGGGGATGCTTGGAAATGCTTGTTTTGTGGGAGTATAATATGAACAAGGAACACTGGATAATGATTACAGCAGCATGGGATTATCAAATTACTATTATTTTAAACTATGTGTTTGTAATTAATTAGACTTTTGAGACTGCCACCTCCTCGTGAACTGTTTATAATCAAAATTAGTTTGGTTGTAACTGATTAAAATTATTGTGGTCAAATATGCCTTGTTTTTCTGACCAACCCTGTGTGTGTGGATAGGATGATCCAAGTCAGGTGTTTGTCTTCAGGAAAGAGCTGCAGCATCTCTGAAAACTTTGTAATCATTGTTCTTGTCTTTATACCCTTGATAGGGATTTGTCTGATGCTTCTCTTTTTTTGAGCCTGGGAAGCAAGCAGTAATTTATTAGAAGGGTGAAAAATGGAGGGCAGGAAATGATAGGAGAAGGAAAGAACTTTGGGTTGGATTTGATCACAATTGAATTAATCTTCTGAAATAGAGTATATTACCTGAAACTGTTAAGCAGTAAGTTTTATAACCACAACATTTTGGGATGTTCCTTCAAATTCTCTGTCCTGAAGCTCAGGTCAATGAAAATTTCACCCTCTCACACCCACTTACTTCTCCTGAAAAAGAAAAGAGCAATTCACAGTCACAACAGCTGAGTGCTGGAGGCCTTAGTGAAAAAGTTAAGTCATCTGTGGATTATATTGGCATTAAGTGATGAATTACAATATGATTATTATCAAAACCATTGTTACTGTGGGTACTGTTCGAGTCACTTGTACTGTTTGAGTACAAGTTAACAGTAACCATTGTTACTGTTCAGGTACTGTTCAAGACCCTTGTGACAGGTAAAAAGTCTAAATTCCATGCTGGAATTTAGGGCCCACATGTCAAGCACATGGCACAGTCCCTGCACTGATCGACAGCTTAAAGTCAGACCCTGCCCATCACTCCTGCATGAGGGAGCCTATTCTGTGGAAATCTCCTATGGAAATTCTGCCTGTGTCCTGAGGAGTGCGATTTGTCCTGTCAGAGCCAGGGACCTGGCGAGGTGCTGTCCACAGCTGAAAGAAATGTGGAAATGTGTAGTACAGGGAGTGGAAAAGCACTGGGTAAACACTACATAAGATGCAGTGTGGAAGAGAATGGGGGGGAAAGTGTGTTGAGAAAATAACTGAAATGTTGTTCTCTTGATGTATGCCTGTGAGTACTTTTTTTGGTCAAGAGCTGTCATTTGGAAGGGCACCAGCCTCCTCCAGGCTGCTGCACATGAGAGATTTACCACCTACTATAGAAATCATCATTGGTTCATACCTTCCACAAGGTGGAATATGGTTTTACCTTGGCATTTCTCTTTATTGTTGGTGCTGTACAATTAATCAGTGCTTTGCACGGTATTAATGTGGGATCTTGAAAGATAATTAAGGCTGTGTTCTCCATAGAAGGTGGAATACATACAGAAAATGGAAACCTCTGGGAACAGAGAGACTTATTTTAAAATATTTAACTTAACGGTAACAAAGGTTTGTGATGTATGATAAGAAATGTGTTGAACGCCCACAGTGTGCCATTTTAGGCCTGTGACCTGAGAAAAAGAAGAAACGAGTGGTAAAACCTCTGCTCTGGAACATATCTACTTGACATAAATAGAAAAAAAAATCACTAAGCCCTGCAAACATATCCACCAGCAGACTAGCTAGGGGTTTGTATGCATATAATTGACCCTGTTTACTTTATTCATTAATATAAGCTGTAACCTTATGCTGTTCAAGTGTACAAAACTAGGGCTGTTTAAATATAGGCCAAATAAATTAAAATTAAATGCAAAACTACATTTACTTGAAATTTTGTCCTCTATCTTCAGTATCAACTGGTTACACATACACATTGCATGCAGCAAAGTCCCTCAAAGAGCATGAACTCCCATAGAAACTAAAAGATGCCTAAATCTTCTGCTTTTTGCAATGGATCAGAACACTGGAAGATCTAAAAAAATCTTAGTAATAAACAGGGTTTTTAGATGCAAAATAGCTGCTTGCTAACAGAGAGTCTAACATTGTCTCAGATGTTTCATCTGAGTGCTCTGCATTGTTGCAATATGTTGTTCAATTCTCTAGTGAACTGTATGGGAATTCATACAGAAGATCAACAACAACAAAAGAAAAAGTAAAAAAAAAATCAATACTTGGTTGTCATTTGAATGCAGGCAGTGCTTTTTCAGATATAAATTTTAAATACCTTTTTTAAAAGTTTGGGGTTTTTTCTATTTAGGATTCTGTTCATATATTGTAGGAAGTATTCCTCTCACTTGGATTGTGTCAAATTCACGTTTTATCTATTCATGCCATGTTTTGCTTGCTGTAGAAATGAAGAGTTTACCTATTCCTGTGAAGCAATGATTCAAATTGTAAAAAGAGTAAGGGTAGTCAAAAAGATGCTTTCCATCTTGAAGCAATAATGTCTTTTGTCAAGGACAAAATAGATTTTGCTTGAGATTTGACAGTTCTCAGTCCAGCTAGAAGTTGAGAATGAGAATCAAATACAACTTTGTTTTTCATGTTTCAGATGATACGCCTAAGGTTGTGATCATCTATGGAGGGAAGTTCTTTCTTTAACTGTGTGTTGTTATTCTTTGAGCTGGAAATGCTTTCAGTGTGGACAGGTTTTTTTGTGTGAGAGGAAAGCACCCAGTAGTAGAAATGTTGTGGGCTTGGACGAAATTTGATACCTGGTTTCTTGCATAGAATCTTCATTCTTCATCCATCCCTCTTTACTTGATGTCTTGTCTAATATGCCTCTCTCTGATAGCCATTCAAGAATGTCTTGGGCATTTTTCAGTGTATTAATTATGTCTAATTACAAATCTTCCTGCAGCTGAGCAATTTCTTGTCACAAGCTTATCTGAACTGACTTTAGAAACAAAGGAAATGTGAACAGTGTCTATCCAGCCTGAAGGATTTTGCTTTGCAGTTTATAGTTTGTTATGAACATTCTTGATGTCTTATATCTCTAAACTGAAAGGAAGAAGCAAAGAAAACATGAAAATTTTATAGTAAGAGTGCCAGATGCTCAGGTTTGAGGTCCATCAGAAAGATCAAGGGATGTTTGGATTCCAATTTTTTTTTCAATGGAGCATGCTACAAGAAATGGCATCCTCCTGTTCTTTCAATGTCTATTTAGTTTTATGGTATCCTGTGGCTGCACAAATTTGCTTTGGTATTGCCAGTGTCCTGGACTGCAGGACAGCTTGTCAGACATCTCTCAGGAGATGTGGGATGCTATGGCAGCGCATGCAGAAACCAGTCATGTTCATGCTTAAATCTTCTGTAGGTACCTGCTCACATCTCATTCTGTAGTTCTTAGCAGTGAGATTTGGCAGAGGAGCAGTTTTCTCTCCTCTCCAACATTCTAAGCCAACTCTAAGGCTTTCTGAAAGTATTTGTGATGTCAGGTTTAAAATTGGCAATTTTTTTTTAGAGCAAAAATTGAACATTTTGTTAAACATTCCCCTGTACCCTTTAAAAATGTCTTTTTCTGGGGTTTTTGGTTGGTTGGTTTGGGGTTTGTTGGTTTGTTTGTTGATTTTGTTTTTTTTGTTGATTTTGTTTGTTTGTTTTTGTAAGGAACATCCTATTCTTTCATGTAAGGATAACTAATCTTCAGAATGGTTCTAAGTGAACAAAATCTAAGAGGCTCCTGCTCCCACCTTTCCCAATCCATACCTGAAAATACTGTGGTGCATGCAAGACTTTAATCTACTGTTTCAATTTCTGTTGATGAAAATCTAGTCGTGCAGGAAACCATTAGAGGAAATTGAGCTTCTGGTAATAATGAACCCACTCATACCAGTCAAATATAAAGTGTATAACATGAATACCTGTGAGGAAACTTGAAGTATACTTGCTGCAAGCAAAGAGCCTCTTTCCAGATATTGTGTGCTCCTGAGCCTATGTTAGATTTCCCTAAAAATCTCCACCAATTATAAATCAAAGCATCGAGGAAAAACATAGATTTTTTTTTCCCAGAAAAATTTTCAGCTAAAAATTCCCCTCTCTTCACTTTAGAGAAGTTTCTTGTAAGTGCTTCCATGTTTCTTAGAAATCTGTTTTTCACTCTACTTTTTCTGGGCTGACAACTCGTTTTCCTGAAAAAAAAGCTGAAGGAATAATCTTTTCCTTCGTCAGTGAGAGCTGGCTGATTATCTCTGCCTTTGAAGAGCCCTGTGGAACAGTCATCTGGCTTGCTGCCGTTGTAGCAATAATGAACTGCAGCTGATGCCTGGGATGTGCAGCCTGTCATTCACGAAGAGCACAGAAAATACTTCCAACACACTCAGCAATGGCACTTTGAAAAGCATTTAATGGCACACTTCCTTTTGCAATATACAGCCAGAAAAGTTTCATGTAAAAATGAAGGGAGAGATGGATAGCAGAGAAATCTCAGGACTCCACAAGAAAATCCTTTAAGTCAATAAAGAAAAATATTTTAGCAAAACTTTCCAATTTAACTATGCTTGTAGGGAAATGCATTGCATTTTTACACTCTGTTTTTTTAATGTGTACTAAACTGAGATTTTATTGTACAGAATTGGGAAAAGTAATTCATTTTAGTTTTTATACAATTCACTGAAATTATTTAAAGAATGCTATTTCAGAGCACCATTCAAAAATTGTCAATTACAATGTGAACTGGTAATGATCTATAAAATTATAAACTTCTCAGTTTCTGGGTACCAATATTATCTTGTTATGAGCTAACTGTTTAATAAGTTCCTCTTTCTCAGGACTTTTGTTTATGCTTAGTTTGTTCCTGGATAGCAGTAAAACAGGTCCATGGAATATATAAATGAAATAAATGTTCTTGGAATGATTTCGGGCTGGCTGCTCATTGGTATAAGAAGACTGAAAAAACTTTACATCAGGCTATTATCCAGTTTCTAAAAATTGACAGATGGGTTATCACACTGGTCTTTTATTAGATTTTTTTTTCCTGTTTTTTTATAATACTGGCCCAGTTATAGATAAATCCTATACTGTTGCATGGTCAGCCTGTGTATTAAATTACAAGTCCTCCGGGCTTCACCTGGGTGCCCAGCCAGTCTGGGGGAAAACCCTCGGAGGACCGGTCCGCGGGGAGGATGTGCAGGAACCCGGATAGCTCCACCGTAAGGACGAGAGGGCTCCGGAGTAGCTTTATTCCTAGAGGCTTTATTTCAGGAGAGTCGCAGGAACAGGAGGGGGAAGATGAGGGGACACAAGCTCTCTGGAAGGGAGCCAGCCCCAGGAGCCCCGAGGGGAGCCGGGGCCAGGTATTAAGGGCAAAGGAGTAGGAATGGTTAGGGTACAAAACAGCCAACAGGCAACGGGTAAAGGGGAGGAAACAGAGTGGGGTGACATACAGAGAACTAATCAGGGTACAGAGGAGGAGTGGTATTCTAACAGGAGCCAATGGGGATAACAGAATAACTGAACTTTCTGGAACTGGGGAGAGTACCAAGCATTGACGGACAGCTCTTCTGGGGTGGAGGGCAGCAGGTGATTGGCAACCTTTTCTAAACTGTTGCTGTCTCCCAAGGGAGAGCAGGAACCCCTCCCACAAGCCTGCTCCTACAGGGCTTCCCATTTCATGTTTCTAAGCCACCTGTAAGTCTTGGCTGATGACTGGGTAGTCATCATTCAGTACAGCCGACAGTGAATGATTATTTGCAAACCTCTTTGTGTGCAAAACTAAGATAAACTGCTTTAGTTCTAAGCTTTTTTAATGGAAATTCACTGAATGGGAGGCACAATAGAAGCACAGGTTTTGGTGCTGTCTTGGTGGCTACAGACATGCTGGGGAGTTGGGGTTGATGGTGCTGCAGACAGGCTCCAGGGTGGTTGATGGGAACATTCACCAGGGGTTGCCAGCAGCTTCATGGGCCACGTCTTCCTCTGAGGCTCAACAGAAGACTAAAGAGGATATCTTGAGAATTGTCTCATTACAAAAGCATGGAGTTGGGTAGTAGTTGTGAAGGATGAAGAAGGATGTTGATGGTTTTCTAATATAATACAAGCTTTGCAATTTTTTTTTTTTTGCATTTAAAGATTTTTGAGCCTGTGCAACAAGTATCAGTAGAGGTTTTTTTTAGAACTTATTCCTAGAGTTAGTAAGTTCACTGCCATTTAGCAAAAAATAAAACGAATGCACCATAAAACTAGGAGAAGAGTGTGCTTTCAAATTTCTAATTGGTTCACTAGCTTGTAAAATATTTCCAGTATTTTTTCTCTTATTAAATAATAATTAAAAGAAAAAATAATGTAGAAATTTTCCTAGGTTCTCACCTTTCACTTAATAGGAGATGATCAAAACAGACTTAGTAAGTATAGATCTCATAAATGTATGCTGCTGTAATGGTGTCAATGCTTGATAATTAATTCTAGCTTTGAGTAACAGTACAGCTTACACCCTGAGGTAATAACTAGCATATTCAGAGATCAGAGGGGAAGGTTCGAGTAGGGTTTGTGGTTTGGCATTTGCCTCCAAATTTATTTATTTTTTTTAAGAAAATGTGACTATTTTTAAGGCAGTTTATCCTGAGAGGCTGGAATTTGTAATGCTTACTATTTTATATTTGTTTATATTTACACATTTCTGGTTTTGTCCAAACTCACTTAAATTGTATGAGTATGTCAGTCTGGAAGGAAATCTGGTTCTGAATTAAGTTCATATGGTAAAAAGTGCAACATAGAGAAAAAGCAAAGAAGGAAATGCAAAGGATACTGATGGTTCTGTTTCCTTTGAATTCTGTAAAGGTTTGAGTCCGAAGGCCTCCCACATTGATGATGCTCTGTGCAAAGTGGCCGTGTACTTCAGAGCTTTTGTTTTTTTCAATGCATGGCCTTATTTCATTGGAAGTGAGGAATCTTTTCTTACTGACTGTGCATCCATTGGTTTTGAGCAAGGCCAAATGCATCATGCCTTTGTCTTCCTTTTTATTTATTCCTGGTGATGTTTTTAATGATCTTTTAGAGTCCAATTCAGATTTTAGGACAGTAAATATGATGTTAAACTCCTAAAATCTTCCTAGCAAAGAGGAAATGACTGCTTTGCATAAGCACACAACACAGAGGGCAACGCCTCTGCATCTGTAACTGAAGTTAACTTTATCAGGCTTCATAGGTTCACCTTCTGAAAATAAACTCCACCAATAGTTGTGTAGGAGAGAAATATGGGAGCAAAATTAGATAGACACTGAAGTTTACTGTGGAGAATTTTACTTGAAGATCTCTAGGACTGAAGCCTGTATTTTCAGTAGTCATGAATGTAGACTGTCATTTGTGTTTGGATGAACAATGGGAAATACCTAATGATAACTGTGTATAAGAATAGAAGGTTCAATTTTCTTGAATGCTCTTAGGAAAACTGTCTTAAGCAATACTAAAAAATATGTTTCCGCAAGTTTCAGAAAGAAATATTTGGATATATAAAAAAGTAAAGGAGAAGAAAATGTACCAATCCTATGGATTGGAAGAGTTAAAAAGTCAAAGGCTTCACACAAGTAGCACTGCCACAATATCTGCTATCTTTGTTAATAGCAGTCCAACAGGGAGAAAGTGAATTACTGGACTGAGTTGAGAAATATGGACAGGGAATTAAAAAGTAGATTTGTAAGGTTTCAGCATGAACAGTTTTCTTGAATTATTTAGAAAACCTTGTACATAGCACAAGCCTAGCAACAAATATCTCCCTTATACATTTGGCAAGAGAGATATACACCTATGACAGAAAATTTGGTTTCTGTGATACCAGAAATTGTTACATTTTCGCTTCCATTTTCTTAACAGAAAGTTCTAATTTAGTGCAGGGTGAGGAATTCCTTTTCTTTCCAACTCATTTTTTTCTTTTAAAAATATTGTAGAACCCTGACTTATTCACTAGTTTGATAAATCAGTTTTCTTGCATGAGCCTGTGAAAAAATATACAGTCTCCAAAGGCGTTTAAAAGTATTGCCTCTTATTATTATACCAAAAGGAAAAAAAGTAAAGGAAAAAAAAGCCACCAATAAGACACAAATATCTTCTGTTTTGTCAAATGGAAACTGTCAGGGCTAGTAGAACTCATGATGGATCCCAAATAGAAATAAATATGAAACCTTTTATCTGTTCTACATAAACGTAGTCCCCCTAGTAAACATGGTATAAAAAATAAAATATTCACAATTGCCGAGGAGCTCTTACATTTCTTTTTTTATTTCCTCTGTTGAAAGCAACCATGATTAACATGTCAAGTACTACTGAAAGGTCAGGTTCAGAGGAGAAAAGTGCTTTTGTGCCACTGCAGCAAACAGTGTCTCCAGTGTCCTCCCAGCAAAGGACCTGGTCCCTCACAGCCGACACCGGATCGATTGTGCTGTGGCAGCTCAAACTGAACAAAGAGTCATCTCTAAACCTCTCCTGCTGATAGGCCAGCAAAGCCCCTTTTTGACTGTTTGCCCTAAATTCTGCTCAATGAATTGGAGCTGCTGAGGTGTAGCTGGTCACCTCTGGCACAAACCATATCTGCTGAGTATTTGGAGAACATAAAATCTCAGATCACCAGAGTAAGAGTCAACAGAGGAACTGCCAGAGCCTGAGTAACTCTCAGCAAAAAACTTTGTGTCAACAAGGAGCACTATCCAGGAATTAAGTGTTTCACTTGCTGGTTCCTACATGGTATTTGAGTGCTAGCTGCTGGTACCAGCATAATTCCTATGGAACTACACCTGTCCAACTTTTCTGGTAATTACTTGGAGGCAGCATGATATCAAAGCAAATAGAAAGAATAATTGGATTACTGCAGCAAAATTTACTCTTCATGCAGTCACTGATATGGAAACAGACTCCATTATTATTTCCTATTTGAAATTATCTGACTGATTAGGAACGGAATTGCAATTTAAACTGCAAAAGAGCAAGGTATGCTGAATGTATCTAATTTAAATACAATTTTTGGTTGTTCCCAGACACAGTTTATTCTACCTCATGAAATGCACTTTGTGCATCTGCTTTCTTAGAAATATTTCTGCTACTTTTTCAAAGGCTGTTAATGATAATTCTTTCTTGTTATTAATGGAATTTAATACCAAACAGAAAAGCACAGCTTATCTCCTGACTTAAATTGTCTCATTACGCTTGTGGTCTCAAGCAGGATTAGCAGCATTAGTCCATATGGTAGTTCTTTGCAATGTTGCAGAGACATAAAAATGCATTTTATGCAGATTACCTAACTGATAAGAATTTGGTTTTTAAAATTCTTTTTCTTTTTGTTAATTATGTTTTTAAATGGGAAATTTAGATCAGTATCCATACAGAACCCATTTCCACACAGCAATTAAACTGTTTTTAATCTTCTTTTTCTGTCTCTGCCTTGCTGTTACTGTAAGTGTGAGAAATCCAGCCATTTCTTACACCACTCAAAAGGCTTACACTTATATAACCTGCCAGCTCTCTTAATCAATCAAATGTCAGACAAAGAAAATAGAAATAATAGTCAAGAAACCATACCTAAATACAATAAATAAAGCTTCTATCACGGTATTATTATGTGAGAATATGACACCATAGCCTTTATTCATATATTTTAAAGGTCTTAATGAAGCAACTAGATTGGTTTATACTTTTAAAAGAAGCTTCCAAACATAGGCTAAAAAAGGGAATTTACTACATTTTAAAATTCTGTGTTGGTGATCACCTGGCACAAGAAGGAAGAAGAATCTGGATCTTTTCCTTCATTGTTGCAGATTCTCCCTGGATGTATTCAGAGTAGTAGGTAAACCAGCATGCATTGTGCTCCAGGGTGCCAAGAAGAAACAACCTGAATGAAAGAACAAAGTTCTCAACATCAGTAAAAATGTTTTCAGGATCATTATATTATTTTCTTTTTACTTAGCTGGGCAAGAGAGACTTTAATAAACTGATTAAGAACTAAAAGGAATAACAATGAAAATACTCCAGTCAATGGTATCCCCCTCACCACTTCTCTCAACCTCAAAGTAAAAAAATTAAGATTTATAAAGAATTCTGGAAGGAGGTAGAAAGTAGAAGATTTTGAGTGAGCTGAAGTTGTTGAGAGATAATTTTATATAACATATATAGAAGTATTTATATAACATATATAGAAGTGCAGCTGATCTATTGTGGCAGATTCCTGCAACATCTAGAGTTAAGGTTTGACAAAGAAGGTTAAATTTTTGTAAAAAAAGCAGATTAGGCTAAACTGAAGCATTTTTATACTGGACACATAGTACTGAATTGAAAGTACTATAGTCTAGAAGCAGAAAGGCATGAGGTGATTAAATTAGAGGGCATAAAAGTAGTGTTTATGGTTGCACATAGCAGACTTGCTTCAGAAATCACAGAATCAGGGTCAGGTTGGAAAGGACCACAGTGGTTCATCTGGTCCAACCTCTTTGCTCAAGTAGGGTCATTCTCAAGCCCATGGCACAGGAATGTGTCCAGATGCTTCTCGATTATCTCCAGTGAGGGGGACTCCACAACCTCTGTGGGCAATCACTTCCAGTGACTGGTTACTGCACAGTAAAGAAGTTCCTTCTCATGCTTAGGTGGAACTTCCTGAGCATCAGTTTCTGCCCCATTACTTCTTGTCCTATGGCTTGGCACCACCAAGAAAAGTCTGGATCCATGCTCTTCTCACCCTCCTTTCAGATGCTTATAGACACTGATGAAATCCTCTCTCAATTTTCTCTTCCAGAGGCTGAACAGGTCCAACTCTCTCAGTCTATCCTTGTAAGAGAGAAGCTCCAGAAATTAATAGAATGAAAGAGAAAAATACAGTTCTAAGTAGCTTTTTCTGCATTTGGCTTGGTTTCTGATCATATAACTGTATTTGCCATGACTGATGCCACTGGACCATTGGTGCTAGATCTTTATCCCAAGTTACTTGTACTTTGTTGTAACATTTTATACACAGGAAGGTAAAACAACTTTTATAAAGATACAGAAAAGATGTTTTCATGTAATCAATTACTGTTTAGAATTGTTGAATATAAAACAAATAGATGCATATATGAGGAAAAAAAATTATTCCCCTGCTATGCTTTCAAAGTTTTAAGCAATGCAGAGGAAGCATAGTGTTGTTATTTTCCCAAAAGACAGCATCTTAAATATTATAATTATCACCAACTATTTGTTTGGGTATGACTGAATTATCACAAGTTTCAAATCATGCCCTTTGTTTGAAAGCAACAAGACTGTTGCCACGGTTTAATTCCATGGAGTATCATCATAATTAGTGGAAATGCTTTAGCCCTTTTGCCCACACCCTACTGGTGTTAGTAATTCAAACACCTCTCATTTGCACTTTCTTAAGTTTTAGATTAGATTTGATTTTTTCAGTTATTTGTCCTGTTATTTTCTGAGCACTTCTGATATTTCAAAGTGCAGCCTTTAACATTAAAACTGTCTGCTATTATTTAAAACAAATTATTATTTTTGTTTTCTGTTTACCTATGTTTCTGGTTCCTACTTTCTTTCTTGTTGATGGAAAAATAGCAGTGCCTGTTTCCCCCCATCCCTGGTCTCTGTTGAGGTGCTATGAAGCAAATTAGTTTTTAATGTATCATGGTAAGTGTGGCAAAGGCTTTTTTTCTCTGGATGCAGGGATTTTTTTGTTTGCAAAAAAGAATAACATCTGTTAATCTGTATGTTTGTTCCTTAGTCTCCTTTTCATGTCAAGATGGGTAATTGAGTTGATGAAAACATGAATGCAGTAGAGTGAGTAGCTCTGCTCTGCTCATGAGTGGTTTATAAGATTAAGAAAGGGTCATTTGAGCCCCTTTACCAACCGTACCAGTACAAGGCATATTATGGGCCATTTCAGAGACAAAATATCACTTCTGCTAAGACAGGAGAGGACTTGCATTGTTTCATGAGTTCAGATTTATTTGGGAGCTCAGAGCTGCAAACCTTCTTCCCCAGAGAGAAGTTAGCAGCTCCTAGCACTGGTGGTCACATAGCCTGGCACGAGAAAAGTCTCCTAACCAGGGGGATGTTGGGGGGAAGAAACAAAGACCTTGGTCATACTGGGAGAAGACACAGAACAGTGTGTGAGATGGCCTAAGGAACTGGATCAGCTTTCCTGATCCTGTTTCTGACAGCAATGCATTTGGCATGGTTGGTATACTTAAACCACCCTTTGTTTCTTTCCAAATTGAAAGAGGTAGAATTATAGAAATCAGATTTGTTATTTGTCTGATTGACTTGACAGGGAGTTTTCAGAAATTTCCAGGTGTGGGCCAGTGGCCAATAGCACTCTGTCTTAGAAACAAAGGTTAAAGCAAGATCTTGGTTTGGGAAATCTAATCGCTGTAATACAAAGGCTCTGGGCAGCGAGACCAGCTTGACTCTTACATATTTTCACCTCTGTTTCAAAGCAACATGTGTTATTCCACATCATTGCCAAATATCTGGCTTGAATTCTATGCTATTTTCTCTTAAAAACCCTTAGGTGTCTAAATATGTAGGGCTGTTTGAAAATATGCTATCACCTGTGCTATTCTCCTACTTACAATTAGAACAGTGATTTTTGTCTACAGTGTGGAATTGAACTGATTGAAGTTGCAAAGTCTTGTCATGCTTTGAAAAGTAAGGGAAGAAATACTGTCTAAAATAGCTCTGTTTCTAAGCAGAACATATTTTAGTATTTTTAAAATACATTAGTTCTTTAATTCCCTATGTGTGTGTGTGTGTTTATATTTGAAACATCAGATGCAGGATGAAATATTGAGAGAGTTTAGGAATAATTCATTATCGTCTCTGAGTTTTTGATGTAGACATTTAATCTTGTGCAAGCTTCAATTTTCCTGGAATTTTTTATTTTTCTGTGCCAGATGGATACTTTGTACTGGATAATGTGGTTTTATTTTTATACATTTCAGTGCTTTAAAGTTTCTTTGTTTATAAAAGTGCTGCCCAGGAGCAGAGCCTTTCCTTGTCTTACATACCCAAGTCCCCTCCCCTCCACCTGCTCATTTAGAGCAACATTAGTGCGTGCTGCTGCACTGAGGCACGGGAGAGCTCCCATCAGCAGTAATTGTTGACCTACCACAGTTACAGTCAGTGATCAATAGATACTACTTTGCTGCACAGCAACAGCACACAGAAATTGTGGACCCCACTGAGAATTTGTTTTCGACATGCAAACCCAGCCGACGGCCTTCAACTCTAACAGATGTCAGAAAGTGGCAGGTACCCCAGGGCACCCTGAAAGTACTGCTGGAACCTGGCTGGGGAAAAAGGAACGCTCTCAAATTACTAAGTGCGTTCTAACAAATCACATCAAAGTGGAGAAAAAAGTCTGAGCTGAGGAAAATTGCTACTTTCATTTTCTGCCTTGCCTTGCACTCCAGCACAGTGTGCGCTGCCGTGTGCGGGGCTCTCAGCCCCTTCACTAATGAGCGGTTCAGCAGCAGGAGACAGCGCAGCTCTCACACCGCTGGCCACGGGGCTGTGTCACGGGGGAGCTGGGGACATTAGGAAGAGCACACACTCCTAGGAACAAATAACTTTGTTACTTTGGCATATGCGGTTCGGAAATAAATATTCCCTGACTTTCTCTCCTTACATGGCTATGTGAATTCAGTGAAATCTAATTCAATGCAGAGGAAATAAACTAAAATGTGGATTTTTTTTTTTTTCCTTTTGTCTGTTGATTATGTGTACAATATTTAGCCCAGCTCTTTTGTTTATTTGCAATGCCTTCATTCCTGGAGATGTTAATTCAGAGGTAGGACTTGTCTGAACAGTGTATTTTAAATTCATTGATAGATTTGGACATATCTGGTCGTGATCTGTAAAACTGAACATGTACGTAACTACAAAACTAAACATGCATGGGGTTTATCTTGTCCTAAAAAATAATTCAGTGAGACAAAAGTATATTAATACTTAGAGAAACTCTGTCTCCAAAAGGAAAATAACAAGGTAGCTGTCTCTGTATTTTTTTCCTGATTCTTGAAATGGATTACTATCATTTCACCAAGTGGAATGTCACCTCATATCACTGATGTATATCTTCAAGTTCTCTTATCTGTGAAATACCCCATTGGTGCTTATACTTGTGCAGTCTATGCACTCTTCTCACACATGAAGTATCTCATTATATTCAATGGAAATAATTTTGTACTTCAAAGGAAAATTCTGACAGCAAAACGAAAAATGTAGCAAGGAAGATGGTTCAGCCCTCTACATTTGCACCCTAATGGAGGTTGAGGACCATGGAAGAGACCATCTCCCAAAAGCAGCTTTCCCAATGGACTTTTAAAATGGAGTTACATGGTGCCCTCATGATCCTTGTAGGCAGGTCTAGGATACACAGAGAACTCACCATTGTCCTGGGCTTGGAGTGATCTTTCCTCTGAGCAAAATGAAGAGCATAAATTTTGCATGTGCAATGTGCCTGAGGAGAGCACGTACTCACTGAACTCCCCAAACAGGCAGGGCTGGCCCCTGTCTGTCTGCATGGGACACTACAAAGTTCTTCAGAAACAGAGGCAAAGCATACAGCTGGATTGCAATCTGGAGGGGTGAGCTTCAATGTTCTTAGAAGAGTATTAACAGATAATGTTGTATAAAAGTATTTTAGACTGTACTCCCATACAAACTCACGTAACACTACACCTAGATTTTCATTATGATATGAGAAGACTGCTTGTTTTCTTTATGAAAATAGTCAGATTCTCAGAGAAAATGGAATCTTGTCTTGCTCTTCAGAAAAGTTTTGTTAATGATTTCTGCTAATACTTTTGTTATAACTCTTCCAATATCTTTAAATATGATGCTACAAGAAACTGACAGTGCCAGTCCTGAGTAGCTGCTGCTGCAAGCCCTCTCCTTCTAAACGTCCCTTACACTCTGTGTCCTTGGATCTCTTTTCAGAGATCATAAGGGCAAGACATACATTTTGGATAGTCAGAGATGCAGAATGTCCAACAGGGCAACCACAACAGAGATGTCATGTTGCTAAGAATTGGCTGATTTGAACTATCATGAGTTGTGCTGTGAAGCAAACAACTATCAGTAAGGAATTCACTCACTGTGTTTATCTAACAAACTGTAGTGTCATGCTCAGAACCTTGATCACGGGGAATGCAGACATGACATAAATACGTATTAAGAAAATATGGCATATGTATATTTTTATCTATCTGTAAAGAATTTAGTGTAGATATAGCGGAAATATTAGGAGTTTAATTCAAGCACCATCATTAGCAACACCATCATTAGTGTCTAATTGTGCAGTAAAACAAAGAATAGTGTAAATACAGTACTGATACAGCAAAATGTCAACAATAGTAATGATACTACTAAATTTGCAATAGATGTTTCTACCCCTTTTTCCTGGGGTTATGCTCACCCTTTCCCATCTCCATTGAATTCAAAGGTTCACTCTGGGGGTTTGGTGTGTAGAGGAGTGTTCGGAGGCAACGCTGGTATCTGGAGTCCTTTTCCAGGAGGAATATGGTGTTCATTTTACTGGTTTCTACTCCCATTACCCTATTGGGATCTACCATTTGTGTACTTGTTAACACTTCTATATTGTTCTTTTTCTTCACTGCTCCTCACTGCCAAGTTATATCCATATTTTCTGTGCATACGAGGTACCCCTTGCATGTATTAGACATTATTTCTTTGTTCTATTTGTTACCCCAAAGACCAGTTCTGTCCAGCTTTAGATGTTCTTTTTTCTTTTCTTGCATGTTTTGAGAGTTTTTAACTGAAAATTATGAAGATATGTGCACAGCTGTGGGGTTATGTGTACCAAACACTGGACCCACCTCTTGCCATGATATGTCAGTATTTACCCATGTCAATATTTCCTTCCTGAATCCCCATTTCACAGGGACTCTGCTCTCATACCAAGGCAGCATTTTCTGCACTACCACATTTTGTGGTAATATGTCACCACACAATCTCATAAATATCTCATTCTGCCACCAGAGGCCTTTCAAACTCACTACAACAATGTGATCTGGTACTAGTAGTGTCAATTCTCTATTACAGAGATACACAGTTATAGAAATAAAAGGCACTTTTGAATACATACTGGCCTTTTTAATGTGGTGCTTATACTTCTCAAACGTTCTTCTTGTTACAAAATAACATTGCAGACAAAAAAACCCTCTTTTTGCCAATGAAGGACTTCAATTTGCAACTCTATTTAGATATCTTATGTTGAGGAAAGCTCTTCTGTTTGGAACACCCTCCACCCCGACATACACTCTGATAAACTTTAGCTTTTAAGATTCTCCAGCTGTGCCTCTGGCAATAATTGGGGTCATTAGTCTTTGCCTCCCCAGGCTAATTACCAGCACAATCCAAATGTCATCAGCTAAAGAAATGCAGCTTGAACAGGTTAAAGGATGCAGCCACATACAGGTAGAAATAAAGGGGAAGAGAAAAGGTAAGACTGTTTTCTGTGCTTGTTTGTATTTGGTCCTCTAACTTAAACACCAAGCTGCACTTGCTTCTACAGGCACTGTTTACTTTAACAGGGCCCTAAGTGATTATTTACTGTGAAACTAGTGCAGAAGAGATGTTTGTGTCTTGACTATGTTCGTACTTTAATTGTGTTCTCCTAAAGTAGAAATGAAGTCCTTTAATTTTGGTCTGAAGGGCACTGCATTTGAACTGCAGTATCCATAACTTTAGTTCTGATATGATGCAAAACTAAGAGTTTTTCCAAATTTGACTAATTTTAAAATTGTAAACATGGGCTGAAAAAGCCACAAAAATGGCTAATGAACTATTAATATGAACTCTTCTTTTTAAAGTCAAATTTTGAAGTCAATTTATGAATAATTGTATGTAAAAATACAAATTAAGAGAGATGCAAGATGTACCTTTCTTATACAAAAGATATTCTAATTTGACCCTAAAGTATAACAAGAACATTAACATTTTATAAATAAATTCTTTAATTCATATGTAGAAAGCAATTCTTTAAAAGCTTTGCTTTGACAAATATGCTCTTTTTGACCTCAGGAAAATTGTATGGTGAAGTGCATTCTTCTGATGAATGGAAGAAAAAATAAGTTTTCACCTCAGGTCCAGAATTTTGCTCTAAATTGATGGTTGTGGATTGCATAGCAGGTACTTAGTAATGGGGCAAATCAAAGGTTCTTCTAGTTTCTTAAAGCAATTTGAGGAAAAGTTCATGATATCACCTCATGTTTCAGATAACTTACAGTCATGCCAATAAATCAAAAGGATTCTATGAGGAAAAAATGCAAATGTTTTGGTCTCTAGGGCAAGATTGCAGGTATATTTGCATTCCTTTAATTAGACCATGAGATAGCAATGTGCTGTATGCAATATATTTTCCCTAGATAAGTATATACAGGGCTCTGCTGCATAGCTGTTGCTGGGAGCTGAACTTCAGGGCAAGTTTTTTGTAACTGAAGAGTGGATTAAGTGAAGCTGCTTTAGGACCATTGAAAATTTGCTGGATTTGATCATTCAGAGCTGAAGCTTTTGGAGTATGGATAGCGTTGTATTGCTGTGTAAGGGAAGGAAAATGGATCTGGCTTTTATGCAGAATATCTGAGCTTATCCTCATGTGTCACATGAGCAATAAGAAGAGATCTGAGAGTTAGCTTTAGGCCTGCTGTTCACGCTTGCAAGAAAATGTTTTGCAAGAATGAGTTCTCAGGAAATGAAGAAGTTCTGTTTCCCTAACTCTTATTTTTTAGCACTCTCACCTGAGAATCACAGAATGGTCTGGGTTGGATGGGACCCACAAGGATAACGGAGTCCAGTGTTGCATCCTGGGTTTGGGTTCAGATTAGGGGCTCTGATCTTTGTTAGCTTGCCGGTTCAGTGTACCCTCGTGCATCCCCCGTGTTTTCCCCAGCCCATGGCGGCTAGCTCCAGGCTGCCTGCCATTAGAGTTTCCCCCCGCCACACCTGTAACCACTCCCTGACAACTCCTGAGGATTCCATGCCCGTCACCCCATTCCCGCGATCCCACTCGCCCCGAAGCCCCGTGTCCGCCCCCGCCATCTTCCCGTTGGTCGCTGTGGCACACGTCACTGCCACGGTGTCTGTATTCATTGGGTGGGAGGCCCCTTGCCCTCCCCTCTCCCTCCCCCTATATCCTTCCGCAGCTCCCCAGCTCTGGTGCCAGATTCGTCCACGTGAGGTTGGGAGCGGGCTGCGGCTTCTCCATCGCGGCTCCCATGGCAATTAAAGCATCCAGCCACCACGCGGACGGATTTGGACGTTTTCCCTGCCTCTTTATTTCCTCCCTCGCGCCGACAAAGCGCAGACAGCCCTCCCTGGAGCGCGGCAACAGAAGAGCCCAGAAATCGGGACAAGCGTCGTCCCCGACGAGAAGCCGAGATGCCCAAGCCAGGCACTCGGGAGCTGACCGGGGCCGAGAAAAATAACGCACTGTCGCTGTCCAGCTCCTAAGTGACTGGCCCATACAGGGATTGAACCCACGACCTTGGCCTTTTTAGCACCATGCTCCAACCAACCACTTCTCCATTTATGTTTATAGCTCTTGGCCAAGTTTTGGATATTTTCACACAGTTTTGAATACCCTTCAGGCTGTCTCTGGAGGAGAAGGGCAACATTTTTGAATACAATAGCTGCACAGTTATGTGGGAGATATGACAAATTCCCTATCTACAGAGTGGCAGAGCTGGGAATGTATGTAGATTAGGAATAATTTGTAGGCAATGTAGCATATTCACAGTTTAGCTGAGTCCTTTATTACAGATTCATGATTACAGGTGAAGCAAAATGCTTTCCTTTGTCATAAAATGTTACATATAACAGTAAGTGTAGACTGTATGGGCAGCAAACATATGTTTAGGTCCCATCACTGCTCTAAGTGGCTGAATGGCAAGGTTTTCTTAGCTGTTAAATTTCACTAGAAAATGGCTTCTCAATAGTGAAAAGGTGTCACTAATGACTTGGCCTATTGTTGAAGAAGAACAAAAATGTGGGCATGGAACTAAGGGGCAAGAGAGGGCTGGGAGATCTGCAGGCAGAAGACATGGAGTGAAATGTATGTCTTATTGTGAGCAAGAGCCTCCTGTATTCCCATTCCTGCAGATTATAGGTCTGGGGAGAAAGTTAAAGGAGCAGTTCCAAAGTTCAAGGAATTCCTGAGAAACCAGGAATGTTTTGCAAAGATGAGGGTTACAGTCTGTGTGCCTGTTCCTTGTGTGTGGGGTGGAAAGATGGCAGTGGGTTGAGGGGTCTATGAACCTCTCCGGCAATTAGGGCAGGAAGGTTTTCTCACAGATGTTTACAGATGAAAATTGAAACTGATTAAAAAATTTCTATTGGAATGCTAGGAATTAATGCATATTTTCTCAAACTCAAATTTTGATTGATAATATTGGCTTTTTTCCCCTAAGGAAATTGAAAATTAGATTTTCCAGAATTGTAGTGTAGTTGAACTGCAGAGGGTGCAGGACACCTGACTCTGTCTCTTCTGTGGCTTGGCTGTGGAAATCATCAGGAAATGCGTGGGCCAAAAGAGTTTTCAGTCTCACTTCTCAAGAAAATGCATTGGAAATGACAAAAGTTTCTCAAGGCTGGTCAGCTTGTGAGTGCTGAGTTGTGTGTTGCTTCTGCAACACAGGAATTTATGACAAACCCTGTCTGCAGTATGGTTTACAGTTGCAGTTTTTTTTGCTGCCCATGACTTTTTTTTTGAAAAAACAGTTTCATTTTAGAACCAGCTGAGATCAAAACTTGCCATGTAGTTTCAAAATAAAATGAAAAAATTTATTTTGTTCATGTTTTAATATCCAATACAACTTATTATGTTTTTTCATAGATCAATTCATCTGTTTGCCTGAAAAAGCTGTCAGAAAACCTATTTATTTGGTAATGTGCTGTATACACTTAGGAGTATTTCACATTTCTTGATAACAAATTACCAAAGTGCATTTTGAAAGCTAGTTGAAATCATCCAGGAATTCTTTTTTTTCCTCTGTAAGAGAGTGGAGGTGTGTGTTGAGTTTTGTTTTCTTTCTCTCTTCAGTTTTATTAATTTTAAATTTGAAAGGTTTTTTTTCCAGACAAAGTCTTTTCCATAATTGCAAACTTGAGAAGTGCCAGAACTGATGCTGCTGTCCTACCAATTCCAATAAAAGTTTTCTGCCCAGGCATCTCTCTGTATTAGTGTGCTCAGAGTGTGCCACAAATGATTAATTACCTAGAGCAAATTCAATAGTTTTCAACAAAAATAATTTTATTTACAGGCAAACTGAGAGATTGTTCAACAAAAATAAGTATTTTATTTGACTCACTTGAATAGACTGCAACTGGCTGCTGGGCTGCAGTTCTGAATGAAGTTGCAAATGGAATGTAAATTATGAACATAAACACTATTATCCATTTTTCCAGTTCATTTCTCTTGTGTGGTAATTCTGCCTGTTACCCTTTCTGATTTATTAGAAGCTCTGTCAAGAGGAAAAAGAAAGTAGAGATCAACAAATGTACAAGGCCTGTGTATGTGTGTGCATGTTTATGAGACTGAATTTTTCTGAAATACTGGACCAGACCACTGGTCTTAAAAAGATATCTATGTCTGAATCCTTTGCTGCATCCTCCTGTGGCTTCACACCATGAAAACACCACAATTTTCAAGAAGAAAGGTTTTTCTGTTGCTTTTGTTTTACTGCACATAAAATTACATCTTTTCAGAGTAAAATATTCTATTATGGATTTTCCTGTGGAGCCACTGCTAAGCCCACCTCACTGACTACTCCAGGATTTCTTTTTGGTGGAGGACAAAAGGTAGAAGACTCCCAAGTTCACATCTCTATTGCGTCTTCTATAGCACAGTAGAAAAATTGTATGTGAACAGCGTGTTCCTAAGCTCTGGAAAATGTTCCTTCACTGAAATGGTCTTTGAGATTTCTTTTAACTTAGGGGCCTGAATGTGGTTTTGGTGATAGAATAGAGTCACTGTTTTACCTCTCTGCTCTGTGCCAGTTGTACAGGGTTTATTCAAAGTACTGTATCTATTATCTTACCACAGCCTCTGGATGTGGACTTCAATGAGTACTACTCCTATCACTCAAGACTGAAAGGACCAAATCCTAAATTAGTGAATGGTGATGGCCAGTTTGAAGAATGAACTGAAATTTCCATGTGGTACCAGCTCTTAGCCAGCAGTAAAGAAATGCAGCAGGTTTGGACTCAGTTCATAACAGCTCCCCTCAGCTCCTCTTTACTCTCCACAGTTTTCCCCTGCTCCAGAATGAACTCTCCATCAGCTGCAGTCATTCAGGAATGTCCATTGACTCCAGTGTGGATCCTGCAGGGACTGAAGGAGGATCTGGAGCATCCCCTTCCCTTCTTCTTATGCGTTGGCACCTGCACGGCTGTTTCTCACGTTTTCCTCGCTCCTCTCTCACAGATACTGTGCAGCATTTTTGACCATTCAAAATATATTACCAGAGAGGAGCCAGCAGTGTTGTTGATGGGCTCAGCTGTGCCCTGCAGTAGGTCTCCTGCAGATGTCTGTGCTTGGCATAGGACAGCCTTGGCCTCCCCTTACAGAAGCCACCTCTGCTGCTCCCAACTGCCAGCACCTGGGCATCTGCAGTCAGTATGGGAAGCAGCACAGAGCACATCTGGGATGCATGGGGAATGATCTCCACATGCCTGGTGCCCCCTCTGCCCCGAGGTGTCAGGAATATGTCAGGTCCTCACCTACTGATGTAGCCTGAGTTCTAGAGATAAAATTCAGCTGTTTTCATCTGGCCATTAAAAATGGTGATAATGGTCTTTTTAATGCAGCTTATAAATTCAGGATGGGCATTGCTTTTTCTCGGAAGCTCACAGGTCCCTAAGATCTCTCAAAAAATTGAAGAGTTTTGACAGTAAAAGCATAAATTGGACATTTAGCAAGGATAATAAAAATCAGATCCATTCCTTTTCTCCCGTTCTCTCTTATATTCTGAAATGGTTTAGAAACACTTTTTTTTTTTATCCTTTTGATGCCATAAAAAAAACAAGATCTGTACTTCTGCTCTGTAACTACAATTCTGTTTTCTTTCTTGTATTAGTGCTGTGTGAAAAAGCCACAAATCATATGATATCTTTCCTCTCCAGTTCATTTTAAGGTCCTCTTTGGTGTATTAAAGGCAATAGTTTAAATGTAATTTTACTCGTCTTTCATTTCAGAAGCAATTGTTACTAAAGTAACCACTAATAAGAGAGTGTTATCTGGTGTATGTGACTGCTCATTTAGTAGGTCTTCCCAAGACACCTCTACTTAATACATGTTATTGATCACTGAAATCAAATTTCTGGAAGCTGTTCTTTTTTTAAGGCACAAATTCTGTTTTAAATGCCAATGTTCATGTGCAAAATATATGCATTGTTGATTTTTTTTAAACTATCAGCATATACCTTACCCCTAATTACTAATGACAGAGCTCTATTCTTGTGTAGAAATCTTCTTGCTGCTTCTAAAATGTTTGAGCAAGGCTTTGAATCCTATGTGGGATTGATCCAGCATGCAAGCTGTGCTTTTCCTTGCAGAGGGGTGAAGGAGCCTTCCTATTGCATATAAAGTACAAGATGCACAAGATTTCTCTGAAGAGAAATCATAGATATATGTTTAAGGAACTTAGAAAAAGATATGTTTGTAAAAAAAAATCATATTGGGTTGACAGATACTCTGTTCTTCTCCCATAGTTTGTATAGTCTGGCTCCACATAGGAAACTCCACATTTTTGTAGAAACAGGAACATGTACTATTTTGGAAGGAAGAAAAAGACCAGTGAGGGTTTTAACTTCCTTTCTTCTAGCTGTAGATGACAAACTCAAGCTTCAGAAAAATTTAGTGCAATGAATTTGCAGGACAAGTGTTCATCTCATAGGATGTAAGAGCTATAATTTGCATTTAACACTCTTTCTAAACATGCTGTATTTTATGAAACTGTTATTTTAGACTATGCTAAAAGACTTTCTAAACACATGCAAGAGAAATGAGAAAAAGCCTACACAACAAAACGGCACAAAATTGATACATAGTGGGACACTGTATAGACCTTTTCAGGTAAGCTTCTCATGTTAACCTGCTGCTGCAGTTGACAGAAGTAAAAGCCCGACCTATTTTTAGTTGTCTGCTTTAGGATGAGATGAATTGACTGCTAGAAGGAATGTATTCACAGCATGAACTTGAGAGGGAGCCTGGGGTGACTAGCTTGGATTTAAATGTCTGTGCTATTAGATTAGGGAAGAAAAATCCCATTCCTCTTACCTTATTTCTTCTTGGTGCAAGGTAGAGAAATTTGACAGGTAGTTGATTCTCTGTGTAGCTGTTGAGAATACCACATTTGCAGGTATAAATGCCTTAATTCTATTCCCAGTAATATTTAACAAACTGAAAATAGAGATCAGTATCTTCCAGAAAATGCATATGTTCCTGGCAAGTCACCTTCAGGGGAATGAGCTTACTTACAACCTTGGAAAGAAGAATAGTTTAATGATATACTTCTGCTTGACTGGTTTAATATCACTGCTTTAAAAGAATAAGTATCATTCTCATCTTCTTGAGGCTGTTGTTCAGATTCTGTTTTACATTCTTACATGGCGCTTGTAAGTACCACATATTTATCTGCACAAAATCCCTGAAAGAAATGAAAAAGCTTCTTTTCCACTTTCCATAACTGGGAATCTTAAACACAGGACTTTGCCATAGGCCGAGTCCCACAGAAATCTATCCCAGATGAGGAGACTTGAATATATCTCTCCCAGGTCCTCAGCTTTAATTAGACCAATCCTTTTCCTCTACAACAGATGTCGATAGGAAACCTCATCTGTATGAGGTATATGTATGTGATGGTCATAACAACCCCCTGTTTCTCTGGCCAAGGGATTGATTGTACTAGCATTGATCCAAGTCCTTGCTGATGAAGTTGTGTTTCTTCTTGAATAGGACTCAGTTTATCACTGTGTGCCAGGCCTATAGAAATGTACTTTGTTTCTAAAGCCATTCACATCTCTAACATAACATTGAAGAGTGAACTGACTTCTAAAAGGAACAGCAGGGTAATCCTTAATTTCTTTCTTTCCACAAAGAATGCGTATTTATAGAAGGGCTTGGTTTAATCTGGTTGCAGAGACCTTTTAACTTTAATGAGTTAAACCACAGAAAATATGAAAAGATGAGCATATCTACAGAAAAATTCCAATTGTACTGAAATTTATCTTCCTGCATGGGTTGGTAACTCAGGAAAAATCCCCAAAGCCCTGTTACTGGTCTGTATGTGTACATACATGTGTATATACACACATGTAGGACTTAGCACAATACTGGAGCTTTCCTATTTTTAATCTACTTGTCTTAGCTACTGTCTTGGGCACAGCTGCAAGACCTAGATCAGCTCAGCCTGCAAGACTTGCTGGAGCAGTAGAGAAAGATTTTGGACTTCTGATGTGCTCTTAGTTCTGTGGCTGAACCTGCAAACGTTTGTATAAATTAGGTTACACCTGGTTTGTCAATGCTGTGCCACATCTCAAACTGAGCATGCTTTGGACCAGTACCTGGTAAGAAAGGGCAACAATAAAGTTCTATCACAGCACATGGTAAAACACAATGGAGTTGAATTTTTCTCTGACTCACAATTACAATTACTGTTTTATAAAATCTGTGTTGATTCTACATGAAACTGGTTTTGCAGGTAAAAGGGAGGTTAAATCCCAAGCAGTTTAGTGGCAAACAGAAAACCAAGTGTCTGCTTATATGATTAGAGTCAAATACTAAATAACACCATCCTTCCAAGCAAGGAAAAGGAATTTACAGAGTTGGGTTTGTCACTAGAAAGGTGTCTCAGCCACTGAAGAACCTGCTGCTGAAGAGTGGTGGTTTGGTGTTTTGTGCCTGCCACACAGGCGTGGAAAAGCATACTGCAAGTGCTGATTCAACAGAATGACCAGAGCAGGAATGGCTGTATTTTACTCTTCACCATAACTTAAAATTTTATTTTGGAGCAAGCAGAACCTCTTGTCATAGCAAATTTGCTATTCTTGATCCTTCTGAAATAGCATGTAACTAGTTTTCCTAGGGAAGCAATGTTAGCCCCAGGGGGAGACTTTTGCTGGACTGTGTGAACTGTGTGAGTGCAATAGAAGAGCAGTCTTCTGACCCCAAACCTCTGTGTGCAAATTTGCATGAAAAATCCTTTTCCAAGTCTGTGAAAGAAGCAGATACAAGCCAAACTCAGATATTTTGTCTAAAGTTGCAGTATCTATGCAAAGAATTAGTTTCCAGGGGGAAGGGAAGGGAAGGGAAGGGAAGGGAAGGGAAGGGAAGGGAAGGGAAGGGAAGGGAAGGGAAGGGAAGGGAAGGGAAGGGAAGGGAAGGGAAGGGAAGGGAAGGGAAGGAAGGGAAGGGAAGGGAAGGGAAGGGAAGGGAAGGGAAGGGAAGGGAAGGGAAGGGAAGGGAAGGGAAGGGAAGGGAGAAGAGAGGGAAGGGAGAGAAAAGAAAAAGAGAAATAAAAGGAGAAAAAAGAGGATTCGCAGCCAAGTTCTAATTCCTATGCATGTAAGCATATTTGCTATTTGCTTCATAGGGATGACTTGTGGGTAAGATCCACTCACATAATTAACAGTGTTGCAGAACTGAGTCTTAAATCAATTCTTTTTCTTTCCAAACAGCCAGACACCCTGAGGAGTGACAAAACAGAGCCTGAGGAAAAATTGATAGGATAGATTTCTACACTAGAAACAAATGCTTTAATTTGTGTTTGTAGCAAAAATGTGCTGTCTAATGCAAAGCAGTTTTGTTCATTAATGTTATATTCTCTGGCTAACACCCTCCAAAAAATAAAGACTGGGTTTCCCTTTAATTTTGTCTACAGTTATCTTTTTTTTTTTTTTTTCCTTTTTTCCTAATAATTGTTAGTACTAGAATTTATTGCCAAAATTAAAACAAGGTAAATTCTATAAACCAGGAGTTTACGCAGTTTTAGTGTTATGCTTTTAACTTTCCGATGCTCCTATATGAAGAACAGAATGTACTGCAGTATGTTCTGGGACATAATTTTTTAATGGTTATTTTCATCATATTTTTATGTGTTCTACTTTTCCCCTCTGAGCTTAATGGATAATATCACATTTTTTCCTCTTCTCCCAGATTTTTCTTTTCCCGCAAAGGACTGTTGAGACTGTGTTGGGTTTTCTTTCAAGAGAGTAGATAGTCACACAGGAGTCGGTGGTCTGGGGTAAAACACATTGTGTCTGTTTGAATTCTTGTTGAATCCTCGTACTGAAGTCAATGGGGAGTTGGAAAGTTTGTGTCAATGAAATTAAAGTTGAGGAGGAAAGCTGAAAAGCAATGGGAAACTATGGAAATCCTAGCTTTATGTGTTGGATGACTCAGATCCTGCAGGAGAGTCTCACCAGTAGTTGCTTGAAGTTTTGTAGCTGGGGACCATAATCTGCTACACTGAAATTGGAGCCCTGAAACCCTGGATCACTACAGAGTGCTCAGGTAGCTGCCACAGGAAGGACTGTTTTTCCTCTGCTCAAAGTAGGAGCAGTTGCCAGGAAGTTGTGATCAATATTCTTCTCTGGTGTTTCAGAAATTGAGCTAAGGAGTGGTTATGTAACATAAATTGCAACTTTTTTTTTTTCCTTTTTCCTTCTCAAGGTAACATTAAAAAAAGTCTGGGTCTAAGTAGCATTGAGACAGGTTGAATTTTAACCTGAACTGGTAAGAGGGACCTTGAGGCCATGATCTAACAGCACTCTTTGATGAACAGAGTGCCTGGATTCTTTCCCTGAGATGAAGTTCCTTAAACACTTACAGATGTCTTGGTAGCAGTGGTAGACTTGCTGCCTAAAGAATCAGAGGACAGTAATCACTCCCTACAAGCTCATGCTGAAAAAACATTAATCAGGCAAATGTTGCAGCTCAGCAGGAGCACAGCATAGATCCTTGAATTAACTTCTAATAAGCATGGGAACAGCTGAGCTTGTTAGCTTATGCACATCACCTTTAAAACTTAGCCTTATAGTTTTTGGAATGTATGACTGGCTACCTCCGTGAAGCTGAATTGCATGGTCTGCATGTATTATCATTCAGCATATGCTCAGGGATTTTTGAACTTTGTCTCTTTATGTGGAATAAAATCCCTAGAGAAATTAGATATCTTCATTTATCCTGTCCCACTGTCAAGCTGAGTCACCAAAAGAGTTTGAAACAAAAAATTTGGCATGAGGACAGTTGTACATATGTGAGGAGCTTAGAGTAGGCATTATGAAGATGAATGTTATTTTGCTCCCTTATGCCCAGAGGAGAGATACTTCTTTTGTGTCATGGCAGAGCATACAGGGAGATGAAAAATTAATGCATGTAGGCTGACCGCTAGTGTCACTTTTTAAAAAATGAAATTGTTCCAGTTGTGAAATAAATCTGCTAGTCTTCACTACCAATCCCAGATTCATAAAGGAAATTTGAATAGGAATTTTGACTAGCAGGTGGTAAGGAGAGCCTGGTGAACACAGGAGGGTAGTTTGTCCCCAGTGTAAGGACCAAGGACTATGGAGATTCTCCAGAAAATGGGGTTCTTGCTGAAGAGTTAAAACATAGGTTTAGAGCTGAAGATTTAAATGGTTGGTCTCATCTTATGAAATTTAGGTTACTATGTGTGTCTCAAGAACCTATTTTCTAAGCAGCTGATTTTCAGCATTGTTTTGCTCAGGTGCAGAACTGGTGGGGGGCAATTTTAGGAGACACCAGACTGTCTTGGCAGAGGTGAAGGATTCCATCCTAAAAGGCACCTTCAGCTGCATGGTGCAGGCAGATGCACACTGCCAGGCCCAGCTGCTCACTGCAGACTTTGGTCATTAGGGTTACACCCCTCCCTGAGCTCATCAGGTGCATGGTTAGAATTTCTAAAGAAGTTGTACTTCACAGGCACCAGGGAGCATTGTCTAGGGTTCCCTTTCAATTTTAGTGTAACTTATTTCTCCTCTAAGAAGCATTCTGTCTTTATGACCAAGCATGTTCATAAACACGGTCTGTTGGCAATGTTTGTTCACCGTTTTACTGTTATTTATGTACTCAGTTTTGCCCACAGGTTGAAAATGTTCGGCTATACTCCACAAAATGGCTTAAAGGCCATTGAGGAAATAATCAAGGAGATGAAGCATTCTTGTTCTGTCCACTCAGTCCGTGCAGCAGCTCAGTGGAAATTGAAATGCCACTTGAAATATAGATTCAAATTTTGTACAGGAACTACTAAAGCTCTCTCATTCCCAGCAATTTGAGAAGTTCAACACAGCAGGCTCCAACCTCTAGTACTGCTTCAAACTGCTGTTTTCTCTCTTTACTGCTAGCACAAGGCTTCAGAAGAAATACCAATAAAGACTATAGAGAATTGAATGTATAAAACCTATGGAGACTCATTAGCATTTGTTGACTTTTTGTCCTGTTTCATAGGGAATGACTCTATATTATTCAGCTCATCTAAGTACAATGAAGGAAGGAGCTCAGCTATTCCTTTTCTATTCCATTTTCTGTCCTTGACTTTCTTCCCACATGTTAAATGAATAAACACAGGAAAAATGTCAGTGATGACATGATCAGTTCCATTATTAACCTTCCCATAAACAATCATGACTCCCATGCACTTTCCCTTTATATTCATCATTCACAGAGTACCTTGCTAACAAGCTTGGCAAAAAAGACTTATGCAAACAAAAATGAGAAATCAATTATCTTAAAATGTTTTCCTGACATGTCTCTTGTTTGCAGTGATTTAAAGCTGTATATTGGGGGGGATCCTGCACAGTAAATATATATATATATATATATATATATATATATATATAATATGTCTCTTTGTTCGAACTGTAAATAGCCAAGGATGGATCTTGAAGCCCTCTAATCCTGTATATGCCATTTTTGAGTTGTGTGAGTCCTTAAATTCAAAGATGGATCCTGATGAGCTGTGGATCAGAGGGTTGTCTGCCCCCTGCCTCTCTGTCAAGGTCAGCCCACTGTTTCCCTTAATGAAGTTTCCTTCTGTAGTTTGTGCTCCCTTCCATTTGCATAAGGGAAGTAGTGGCCACTTTTGAGGTTAAGCAAATGTAAAAAGGGTTTATGTTGCAGGTACTTTAATACCCTTTCAGATTTGGGTTTTGTTGCTTTTTTGCAGTACAGTATAAACCCAAGAGGGTTCCAGATCTTTTTCCAATGAATAATCATTAGTTATATTAAAGAAACATAAAATTTAGGGTTCTAAGCTTCTGTTGTTAGCCAAGAGATTTCTTCATTGCAGATGTATGTCTGCAAATAAAATAGTCAATCTGATTCCCTAATATTAACCCTCCAATTTCCCCCCAAAAAAACAGCAAAAAGATCCAAAATGACAAAATCAAACCCTCAAAAGGCAGACTGGCTATTTGATTATTTAAAGATGCTTATTCAGAGGCCTGAGCTTTGTTCCAGGTCTTTCTTTTCAAGAATATAGTAATGTCAGCTTCTGATAATATGTATGGTGGCAATCCAAGTTTTAAATTTTATATACTGTTGTATTTTCTGCACATTTTAGATTCACACCAGCGCCTTCATGAGGCTTTTCTTACCTAAGCTACCACTCTTCCTGGTATATTATATAAATATACCAGTCTCTACCCATGGCAGAAAATGGTGGCATTTCAGATCCTAATACCAGATCTCAGGAAGCTGTGGGTTCTGTAAAGTGATATTATTCAATCTGAGACCTACATTGCCAACTCCCCTTACCAGGGAGTTCAGGAATTATCTTAGGCAAGGTGAGCACTGACTGCTAGGGATCCCTTCAGCCAGGCCAAAGTTGTGTGGTTTCAACAGCAAATGTAGCTGGGGAACTATCTGGAACCATACTGAGCAGAAGTTTAGTTTCCTCTTCATTTCATGGGGTGGTGTGTGGGGAGGCAATGGAGGCACTCCTAGACATATTATTCTTTATTTCTTGCTTCTGCCTGTACAGATCACAAAGCACCTATAGGATGTACATGTGAGACAACAGAACATACTACATAGACTACTGGAGTTATATGAGGGTAAAATAAAGCTTAGAAAACAATTGCTGTTTGCAGTTTGAGTTCTGTAAGGAGTGTTCTCTGATTCCTATTGCTTCAGAGGTCTCCTTCCCAGGAATCTTTTGGCTACCATCCTGCTGCTCCCTGCAGAGCAAGATTTGTGTTCTGCTTTTCTGTTAGCAGAGAAGTTTCTTTCCCTGATGACAATAATGTTGCTTTCCTAAGTCACAGGATTGAAAACTTGTTTATTTTCTTTGACAGGGTCAAAAATGTTCAGAAAGCCAGAGGATTTTTTTGTTTTTCTCTCTAGATTGCAGTTGAAGGGTGTGTGTTCCTGTGTGGGGTGGTTTTGAGCTCAAGACTTCAAACCTATGTGAAATTTTTCAGCAGTGATGTTTCTATGACTGCTCTCTTTCAAGTGGGACTGTCAGAAATAAACAACAAGTTGTCAGGGTGACAAAACTCTTTTTATGCCATTTTCTGCCTTTCAGGTATACCCTGTACCCTGTGTTTATGTCCTGGTTCATTTCTGCAGTAGTCAGGAGGGGAAATGGCTGAAACCCACAGTCTATTTTATACCCGCTCACTTCACTTTATGGGGGCAGGTGGAAGGGGTCTCTCCCAGGCTGGGGGGACCATGGTGACAGTGGGCACAGGCTCTACCACGACCATTTGTATGTGAATTGCTGCCTCTCTCTCTTGTACACTTTTTTTTTAATTAATATTGCTGCTGTTACTGTTTGCTTTTTAATCTCATTGCTGTTTCCAGTAAATTGTTCATATTTCAACCCATGATCTTCAGCTTTTCTGCCTCCAATTCTCCTCTCCATCCAACTGCAGGAAAGAGGGAGAGGGAGGGAGGAGTTCTCATGGTGCATGGTTTAGAGTGGTTTCAGTTGGAACACTACACTGGGGAGCACCATTCCTAAACCACGAGTGTCTATCAGTGGCAGTGTGGGTTTAGCCAAGATTCTCAGTTTAGAGTATAATATTTATTTCTGTTTTATTTTGTCTTCCTATGCTGCAATCCAAACTTTAGCAAAGTGGGAAAAATAAATGCCTTTCAGGCTTTCTGGCAGGAAATGCATGTGAATGAACCAGTTGGCCCAAAGTGCTTATGTGTTGAACAAATGTCATTTTCTCCTTCTCAGAGCCAAGTGTGTCACCTGTGATGTGTCTAATTGCTCTGAAGGCCAGGTTTTGTACCCTTTGGCAGAGTATCTACAATGAAACACATTTTCATGAGCTAAGGCAATTGTGTTTTATAGTGCTGTATATGCCAGTTTAGAGAATAAATACTTTCCTAGGAATTAAAGAGATAACAAAATATTGCTCCAAATGTAGAGAAGTATGCCTGGAAGAGTCAGTTGAGATAATTTATTTCCATTTCAGAAAATGATCTTATTTCTTTTTTTTTTTTTTTTTTTTCTGTGATCTATGGGTGTCATTTCATGGCTTATTTGCTACAGAAAGGTAAAAGTAGTTAATGATTTCTTGTGACCAATTTAAAAATTACTGTACCTGAATCAGTTCTGATTCCTAACTCTACCTTTCTAGTGGACTTACTAACCCTAGGCATCAAAGAATTAGATTGTATGATTAAAATTGGATTTAAATTGACTGTTGATGAACATATTTTGGATGACTTTACTGGTTTTCCAATTTTTGAGATTACCGTATATCTATGTAATGGTATCTTAATTATGTTCTCTGTTTTTAATTTATAAGAAAGAAAATATTTTAGGTATCACTAAAGAAATGATAATTTGTTTGTGCATGAATATGGTCACATAATAGGAAATATAAGAAAATCATCATCATCATCATCATCATCATGGGCACCTTGGTATTTCTGGGACATATAAATGATGTTGTAAGCTACTACAAGCCTTGCAGCAAGAAAACTCCAAGGTAAGATTTCTAACTTGTATTTTGTTTATTTAAATGGTCAGTGCAACTGTATCTGCTGCATGTCTGGTCCATAGCAGGTATGACAATTGCAAAAATGCTTCCTATTAAATCAAAAATTATAATCATACGTTGCCAAGATTCTGGTCAGGCTTCTTTCTTTTTATCTTTACTTGAAAGTATTCACAATTCTAAGCAGTTTGAAAATGAGCCTACAAGTTCCATTTAAAAAATTATGTTAATTCTATTAATGGTATTTTTTTACTCTTCTTCTTTGCTGACATATTCTTCAACTTCTAATTATCACTTTTGGTTTTTGTTTTTTTACTTTAGGATCTGTTGATCTAGGAAAAGAATTCTTAATAGAAAATGAAGCTTGCATATATGTTCTTTACTGGATCAAAACTAGATATCAAGGTTTGGGGGCTTCTTGTTGCTGTTCTTTTTGGGTTTTTTTGTGGAAACAAAACCTCTGAAGAGAACCCAAAGTAACAGATTCATTAGATTAATAGGACAGTGTTTTTCAATTTAACTTGGTCAATATTATTTTTTAATATTAATTAAAAGCTGGTGTAAAGTTATGGGGTCTAGAATTTTATTTTCTCTGTTCTTATGGTTAATTTTCTTTGGTTGATTGGTTGAATTGTTTGGGTTGTTCAGAGACCACCAAAATGTTCATGGTCTCTGCAGTATACCTCTTGATTTATTTGGATTTCAAGTCTCCCTAGTCTTTTTTAAAAATCAGATTATGAGGCCTAGACATGAAAAATCTACTGAGACTGTAATTTTTAACTACCATCTGTGACTTGTATTTCTTTAAAAACTGCCTTCTCCTGCTTCTTTCGGGTAATGAATCAGTATATTAAATTAAGTGCTGGTTGAAGGATTAAGATACTACTGAAACTTGTAATAAATTTACGCAATCACCATGGTGAGAATACTTGCCAAATTTAGAGCTGATCTTGTATTCCTGTTATCTTCACAGATAATTCCCATATTCCTCTATTTAAGTAGAGCAACCAGGAGCCTCTTCTCTAAAGATACACTCATGTATGCATGAATGAATGAACGCTTCCAGGAGCCCAGAAACTCTTGCTTGTCAGCTTTCTGCATTGACACACAAGGGTTGAGACGGTAGGAAATGGCAGTGCTTTTTATCAGGACAGCACAGGTGGATGGCCTTTGTTAACTATTAACAGTGGGATGTTAGGTGATGTGTTTTTCCTGAGTGTCTCAAAAATACATTGTTATTTCAGGTTCTGAAAGCAAGCTAATGGCTTAAGCCCTGAGCTTTGGCCAGGCTAATGTATTCTGTGTATAGCCAGAGCTGTTACAGCAAAAATGTTTCCTTTACATCCATTCAGTATTTGTTTTCTTTTTTTCCTTAACCTTTCTTCTCAGAGCACAGCTCACCCTGAGTTTTATATTGCTACTGCCTGCTTTATTTCTCAGCTGTTTTCTTCCCTTCATTTCTGTTTGTCTCCTAAGTAAATGACAAACCAGAAACAGTTGAGTGGTCAAGTGTATCAGAAATAAAGCAAGCTGATGCATGTGGCATGGTTCAGTGGATGGAGCACTTTATTCTCCATCTGAAAAAAGTTCTCTCTCTGCCCCTCATATTTTTTTTTTTCGCAGTGCTGAACAAAATATTTCATCTTAATTTAGGCAGCAATGAGACAGCCTATGTGCCTTCTTTTGAGAACTTTGAAATTCAGATTTGTAACATACTTTTTGGTATAGATGTACCTTTTACTAATTGTGGGAGGAGACTGAGTGGGTCTGTTTATACATGGATGACATAAAGTGGAAAGAATAGCTAACAAAGCAGTCTATTTTTCTGGAACCATTTCCCTAGGGAATATATTCTTGTCTTTTATCTGTAATAGTTCAAGTGTGTCATCTTCTTCAGATCATCTCCCAAAGAACATCTTAAATTACATGATAACTGAGGACGGAGGTCATGGAGAGTGCAGAACCTAGCATCTGCTGCAGAAGTGTTGTGTTATTCATGCCCTGTTTCGCGCTGTCAGAAGAGCAATCCCGTGAGATAAATGTTCTCTACAGGACAGAACTGCAAAACAATGGTGCACGACTGATGCCTGTCCTGCTGCAGCTGTAGGCTCCGCACGAACTTTAGGCAATACTCTATTCACAGGCGCTGGGCAGAGTGATGCAGCTACATCCAAGTGACCCTACATGAAGCCAGTGGGGGTCTGGATGGGCTTCTCCAGCCTGGTCTAGTGCAGCATCTGTTGTGCCTGACCTGAGCTGGATTGTGCAGAGCCACTGGTGCTCTGGTACTGCCTGGCCCAGTAGTACCATGAAGAGAAATTCAAGGAGTCTCTGAAGTGACCTGCAGGCGGCCAGTCCAGAAGGGCTTGATGATTCCAACAGGCTGGGGTTGGAAAGAACAGCATTGACACGATGCTCCACCTGATCTGGTGAATCCAGCAGGACTGGAGCAGCTGAGCCTGCTTTGGTTTGCAATAAGGGCTGCAGGCAATGAAGTTGATTTATAAGAGACTGTCATCCACAGGTCATTTAAGCTGTCATCACAGTAGTTCTGACACTGAGGGTGCCAACACAACCTAAGTTTGGGGTTTTCTGATTTTTTATTGAGTAGATGCTTGGCTTGGGAAAAATAAAGCAAGCAACAGATAAGCTTTGGGGCAGGGGTTATTGTTCTCCCCTTTCCTTAACCAAAAAAACTCCAAACCAAACCATGTCTCTCTAGAAAACCAAGATAAAATCTGCTTAGGCAAAAAGATATTATGCTGATAAAGCAGAGTGCTTGAAAGAAACGTGTATTCATTATATTTAGAACAGATGGAGATCAGCAGGAAAGTTTTAATGGACTACAAAACCTGTAAGGTTTTTTTAATTTGTGATTATACTGTCTTGTAAAACTCGTAATTGCCTCCAAGAGTAGTGAGTGGGCCTAAAACACATTCACATTGGTAGAAATGTGCACTGAATTTAATAGACCCTGAGTCAGAATTAACTTGGATATGTTGAATTTTAATGTTAAACAATGCTTCTCATAAAACACTTCAAATGCAGAAAGATGGAGACTGAAGAGAAAAAGCCATAGAAACAAAGTAGGTCTCTGGTAGCTATTAATTTGTGAGACAGCACTTAGAGAATACTTCCTCGTAGACTCACAACGAAAATAAAGTGAAAAAAATGGACTCAAAGTTGCAGGGCTGCAATGTAATGTGCACTGTGATTCATACCTATTGTTGTGAAGGTGCTAGAATTAAATAAAGGAACTGAATGTTCTCATTGGAATTCCCTTGATGGATTAAGATGCAAATGGCTATTTAAGTAAAGGATGGTATCAGAAAAGAAATGCAATAAAGCATCAAATCTTTTCAGCTGAGCCATCATTTCATCTTGCAGATAGTTAGGGACAGAAAAAGTGAAGTCATACATTAGAAATGCATTTTTTATTCTCCCTTTTTTTCTAAAGGAGATATTGGCAGGTATAAAATTCAGAATAGTTCTCAATTCTTCTTGTTCCATCTCTAGGTGGCAATGAGAAAGCATTTCTCTTATGAAGGATTTTTTTCTTTGTTATATGATAGCACCTGGCTTGGGACTTCTGGCACCATTTGCAAATTTTCATGAAAAGGGTTGTAAGACTAATTAGCAATTTCTTCTCTTGTCTGAACAAAGGCAGCAACTGGTGATAGCTGTGCTCAGAGAAATTGAAGAAGGATGTAGACTTAAGCTGCTAAATGGTGCAGTGTGAGGTGTCTCTGGCCACCTGCCCACCAGTAAGCAGTAAGTGAATTTTCCTCGTGGGAAACTGGACCATTAGCTTTTGGGAGATGCTTTGCTCATTCTTTTAGTTTGTGTTGGCCTCTGTTGAGTGTTTTTTCTGTGGCTTTCTGATGTTCCTGACCATGTTCTAGGTTGGGAAAGTTGGGAAGTGGCAAAGTACAAGCATACACTGGGCCTCTTTCTGTTCCCTGTTGGCCTTTAATCAAGGAATCATCAAAAACATTCTGATATGTCTAGATGACTGCACATCTTAAAAAAAAAAAAAAAGGAAGCTGCCCATGGAGAGGATGATAACTTAGCATAACTTAGCCTTAGTATAATCATTCCTACCTGAACATTCCAGGTGTATTTTTTGACTTTTTGGTTTTTATAAAGATGAAAATAAACTAAACTGTTCAAGAGAACTTCCATGAACTTGATGATATTAATATGTGACCACTTCCTAGGGAAACCTGTTCCAGTGCCCAACCAGCGTCTGGGTGAAGAACCTCCTAACTAAACCTCCTCTGACACAGTTTCATGCCTTTGTTTTAATTAATATAATAGCATGTAAATGATGTATTTATGCAGATCAGATTGTTGAGAGACTTTGGTTTAGCAATTCACTTTCCTGGTGTCTCACAGAATCATAGAATCATTCAGGTTGAAAAAGACGTTTGAGATTATTTAGTCCAACCATGAACAAAGCACCACTGTGTTCACTGCTAAACCTTATCCCCAAGTGCCACATTGACATCGAGGAGTGTCACCACTTTTAAAGCTTACAAAGCTAATATTTATTTTGCTAATTCTATGCATCTTGCATTACAGTGAAACACAAAACTGCTTTGTATAGAAAGTAAAAATAATTAATAATCTTGTTTAGAATATGTGTAAAACAATATTCAAATTTCTTAGAGAAGCAGATAATTGCAATTTCACAGGATATTGTATAAATGGATAGAAAAAAACAGGCCCCTGAAGACCAGCTAGTCTGCAAAAAGAATAGAACAGAACTGCTCAATGATCAGTAGGAGGAGAAATTATGTAAGGTTCCTAAAGTAAAAATAAATGCCTCTTCTAGAAAAAAAAAATCCTTTAACTATAATATATAAAGATAGCTGACAAATTCCATTATAAGGAAAAGGTATTTAGGTATGAGGGACCTGGAAACATTTGAGTGGTTCCTCTCATCAAGAGTTCTTGAATTCGCATTGGGTATTACACCAAAAAGCCTTGCAACAGGTGTAGAATGAGTTAACACCACAGTTACTCTAAGTAAATATGAAGTTCTGCTTTTTAAAACAGGAAATTATACAGCTTCTAAATGTCCCTGGCCTCCAGCAGTGTTTCCTTCTTATTGCTTTTGTCATTACCACCAAGGATCACAACTCCTCTAGAAGTCTTACAGCTTAGATTGCCTCTATCTTAGATTCCACTTTAGCTCCTCTAAGAGTTTAGATCAAACTTAGTATTCATCTGCTATTCATTATATAACAAGCAAAACTATTAATTTTAACTTTTTTCTTTATGTGTTGGTTCTATGTGTGCAATTCAAGTAGCAGTATCAGGATGTTTTCCCCCCTGGAAGAGTGAAGATCTGCTGAACAGGATGTAGAGAGAACAGAGCTTTGTGGAGCTCACTGGGGACCCTGTGTGGTGTGTGTATGCCACAAGATGCATGTGAAAAGCAGTGACCCAGAATCATGTTTCTTCCCTCTTGCCTTTAGGGGAAAAAAATCCAAACAAACACCTTGACATGCCTGTTAGGTCAATTTTGTCTTCTGCAGGGATTCAGCCTGCAGCATGTGAGATGAAGCATGAGCTAAAGCATTTGAAAAAGCACAGTTCAATGAACTTTGAACAGTCTCTTGAAATAAAAATATACTAAGTGGATTAGATATAAGAGGAGTGACATAAAATGCAACCCATTGAAGAGCAAAGGATCCTCTCTTTTCCACAAGTTTCATCATGGCATCTTCAAGAATATATTAATATGAGCCATCAGGAGTGCTGCTAGGATCCCAAGATGAAGCTGTCAAGTAACATCTGCCAGAAAGGGACTTGCTTCATTACTTTCAAACCTTTCCATTGCTCATTAGGTCTCACCAGATGGGGATTCAGTATTTTGAAGTCAGTCACCCTGTATGAAGTAGTTTGTTCATGACACTGATGAACAATTATCTACCTGTACAGCTGGGACTTCTAGGCTGTTTATTTCAACTGAGTGTCAGTACAGGGCACAACTTTTGCATCTGATGATAAAAAAATTGAAATACAGAGGGTGAGTTTGATTGAATGGGTGCATGAATGAGATTGAAACTTTTGTATAATAATTCTGTCCTTAATTTCCCTGTAATAGAATCCATTGTAATAATGCCTTGTAAGAATTTGCTACATGGCTTTATTTATTTTAATCTTCAAGTACACAAAAATAATAATTATAAGTTCAAAAATGTTGTTCCAACACATCCGGTAGAAGATAACTACTGTGCGTAATAACTGTTGCATTTCTGTTGGTTGATAAATGTTTAATGGTTTGTTAGGAAGCTAATTGTCAGTTTAAATCAGGAGAGTGACAATAATAACTCACTTAAACACTTGCATTGTGACCTGCAAAGACAGCTATAAACATAATTCATTCTGATTTCTGTTTATAGTTGATGGGTACAAATATATGGCAATCCCCTTGAAAAAAATTTCCAATCTCTATTGTAATGTTTCTTTTGTATTTTCTGTTCTTCACAACTTTTGTTATAAATAGAATAAACCAAAACATTGTTGCATGCATTATGTGAATAACTCACTGATGAGGTTTGTTCTGGATGACTCTATGCATTATCAGAATTTAAAAGTGACTGAAAACCTTGAATGATAATCTAAGCTATCTTTATTTTCCCACATTGTACAATTAAATCAAACTCATAGGGAAAACCAAGTGTCTCTGCATGTACAAACCAAACACACATATACCTATACGTGTACACATGCACAAAAAATTCACAGTTGAAATATATTTGAAAAACAAAATCAAACGAAGTTAAAATAACTTCCTCTGATATCAAAAATACTCATTTTTCAAGATCAGATGTTGTCTCACTCTCTGCTGAATCCTCAGTGAACTGTATTTTCTTTGACTTCAATAGGAAAATGCCTCTAAGGAGACTTTAGACAATAACCCTGAAGTAACATGGACAGCAAGAGGCAAGCAAGGTTTTCACTGAAAATGTAGGCATGAAATAATTGTAAACACCATTTTGGAAAATGTATTGGTGTATTTAATTAACTGCAGAAGGACATTGAAATTTTTAAGGTGCTTACTTGCCCACAGTGAAGAAACTGGAGGAGGAGACTGTGCCAAAAGCTTTCTTATCCCTTCCTGGCACTACTGGCCAGTGGTTTCTTTCAGTAGCAGAGGGATTTGCACACTCATTTATGTCCCTTTTCAGGAACATTTCAACTGACTGCATAGGGAAAAGTGGGGTAAGGCTGCCCTTCTCTTACAGTATGATAAGAATTTAGACCAATGTATGGAAAATTAAGCTGTCAACTTCCTCCCTTGTTTTCCAAGTAGGTTAGAGAACGTACAACAAAGACCTTGCTTTGCAGTTCTACTCTGAGCACGTGTTCAGGAGAAACTTCTTTTCCCATTTCTTTTTTCTCCCTCTTATATGCCTACCTAACAAACCCTGATGCCTCTGAAAAACAGATTTGGTGGTCTGAGGGGAAAAAACAAAATCTCTGTTTAAGGTTCCGGAATTATATACTTCATTACAAATCTTGATGATATTAATAAATGTTATTTTCCTTAAGGAACTCTGAGGTCAATTAAGATTTTCAATTTAAATCATCCAGGAACTGTTGAAGGAACACATTTTTCCAGTGAAATTTCACTCTTCCACACTAGGTATTTCTGTATGGTCAGCTAGTACATTAGTTCAAACATACAGGAACCTTAAAAGTAGTATTAGAGAAAAGTCTAAACAACTTGACCCTGAACATTTCTCTGAAACATGATGGAAGTTCTTCTACAGTTTAAGTCAGCCAGATTTTCCCACACATTTCCCGAAGTTCCAAGATCAATACAGTTCTTGGTATATAAAGTGAAAAGGAATGTTTGTCATATCACAGAACCACAGAATCTGCTAAGTTGGAAGGGACCCACAAGGATCACTGACATACCTTGATTGAGGTTGATTTACCCCTTTTGCAAATGAGGTAAGAAGCAGTACTAGCAGAAAAAAAAAAAAAAGTGAAAATCACCAGCACAGAAAAAATACACACTGAAATGGAATGGAAAGAAGATAGTGCAGGTTGACAGAAGGCAAAGTTTGCCTGACCTTGCAGTGGAGAAAAGACTCATGTTTGACAACTCCTAGAGGAACTAGGAGCAAGAACTGTATGTAATTGCCCCTTACAACTGGCATGTGGACTAAATGACAATTCTTTATGCACTGTGTTAACAAAGTGCAAGAAATGCATCTTTCAATCTTTGTGTGTTACTCTCAACTCCTTAGTGTTTTATTCTTGGCAGGTTACAGCCTTGCAATATTTCCAAAGTGGTAGAGTGACAACTCTGCCTTAATGTTGAGATGTAGTAAATTGAGGTTCTGCAGATTACTCATACTGCCACAGGAGGATAGAAGGACTTAATTTCATCACTAGTAGTAACACTTTATAGCTCTGCCATTTTAAGGATGACAATACAAGCCATAAACTGACTTCCACAAGCATCAAAAAGCAGCATGAGTTATTCCAGGCAAGAAGACTGTAGTACTGTATTAGTAGCATCTGTCATTTTTGTTTGTATTAGTAGCATCTGTCATTTTGCATCAGTATACCTTATTGTTCCATATACTGAAGGAAGGGAGGTTGGTGGACCTGACTGCAAGGCCAAGGTCAAATATAAGAGCTAAATTCAATGTTTCTACAGGTCAGGGAAAGACTGTGAATTTCAGTGGATTCTGGTGGTTTCTGCTGCAGAACTAACAAACATGCATATTAGCATCTGTTCTAAAAATCTTGATGCCTGTAATTGCAGTAGATTTTTTTTTTTTTTTGAGTATGTGAGCTCCCTCTATTAAGAAACAATTTTTAAAACATGTGGTTTTGTGCACATTTGAAAACTGACCATCTTGAATAGCAGAAACATCTTGTGTATACTTGCATAAAAGTGAAACATCAATATTTCTACACTAAATTTACTTTTGTTGACAAACCTTTTCTGAAATACAATACTAATTTGTTACCTCTCAGGGACTGTTTTACTCAAGTTGGATTGCAGGTTGCTGAGTACTGTTAGCTTAAAACATGGTCTTCTCTGGCAAAGGTGAAGTAAAAAGCTGTTCTTATTTCCCATCTGCATGCCAAAAGTCATTTATAGCAGCAGTTTAATTTTTTTAAACATTTAGTTAAACATTTTTACTTGATTTTTATAGTGAAATAAAGTATGCCTTGATTAAAATGCAGGCTGTGAGCTTTGGCAGTTTTACTAGCAATTTGTGACACTTGCCTTTTTTTTCTCCCATGGCTAGACTGTTTCATGTATAATTTACTGTGACAAAACACTGGCCCTACTTATTGTCTATAAATACAGGCCCATTAGAAACATGTCTGAGGTGTAGATTTTTAATGGCTGCATAATGTTCTCAGACCCACAGTTAATGGAATAGTAAACAACTTTTTGGTTAAAAAGGCAGGGAAGCAGGCACGTTCCTCCATAAAATTAGTTTATTGTAGATGTATGGATATTTCATGACAAGAACAATGATTTGTATCCACTTGCAGACTAATATGAATTCTTCTCATCTCAGTCATATGAGTACTCTTGAAGGTATATTCAAGGCTCATCTTATGATGAGCATGATTTGTCTGTCTACGTTTGCTGCATAAAGAAGAGTAAATGTTGTTACCGCAGTGAACCTCTCTATGAAACTGTAAGTAGTGTCTGAAGATATGAATTAGACAGATTTTGAGAAATACAAATTATTTCCTTTCCATACACAGAGCACAGCAAAAAACATCTACGGCAAATGAGTGAGTAGGAGCTAGAAAAATATTCAGCACTGTAGAAAAATCCATAGTTTATGAAAAGAATCCAATATCATTTACTGGCTTTTTGCCTTGTCTTAATTACAGACCTGCAAAGCTAAGAAATGTAAAATGAGTACAGTGAAAAGTCAGGTGTGCTAAAGAGATCACTCCAACTGAGGTAACACTTGAAAGGAAGAAAGCATGGGCTTACTTCCCTTTTAAAAAATATAATCAATGCAAAAGAAAACCAAATCAGAACACCTTTCAAGCTTAAATCTCTCATTATCTCTCAAGCATAAATCCCATCAGAAGAATTTTTGCCTACTCTCTGTGTTTCCATATCCTTTGCAAAATACTTTTTCTATTCTAGATCATAGAATGTTAAGGGTTGGAAGGAATCTTAAAGATCATTTAGTCCCAGCCTTACATGACAGGAGCAGGGATACATCCCCCTAGATAAGGTTGCTTAAGGCCTTATTCAACCTGGCTTTGAACATTGCCAGGGTTGGGGCATCTGTAACCTCTCTGGGTAATTGGTTCCAGTTTTTCATCACCTTCACAGTAAAGTTTTTTTTCCTAGTATCTACCCTAAACCTGCCTTCTTTCAGTTTATACCCATTACTCCTTGTGCGATTGCTGCAGTTCCTGAAGAATTATCCCTCCCTGGCTTCTCTGTAGGACCTTTTCAGACACTGGAAAGTTGCTGTGAGGTATCCACACAACTTTTTCTTCTCCAGGTTGAACAGCCCCAGTTTTCTTAGCTGTTGTAAGAGAGGTGCTCTTGTCCTCTACTCAATGTTTTGGCCTTCCTCTGGACTTGCTACAACAGTTCCATGTCCTTCTTCTTCTAGGGACACCAGAGCAGAATCCAACATTCCAGATGGGGTCTCACAAGAACAGAGTAGAAGGGAAGAATCACCTCCTTCAACCTGCTTGGCCACGCTCCTTTGGATGTAGCCCACGATTCCCTTGGCTTTCTGGGCTGTGAGCTCATACTCCTGGCTCAAGTAGAGCTTTCTACCAACCACCATGCCCAAATCCTTCTTTGCAGGGCTGCTCTCAATCACTTCTCTGCCCAGCCTGTAGGTGTGTCTGGAATTGCCACAACCCAGGTGCAGGACCTCACACTTTGCTTTGCTGAACTTCATGAGGTTTGCAAAGGTCCCTCTGAATGGCACCCTTTCCCTGCAGTTTGTGACCTGTCATAACTCTCTGTCTTTGTGAGAAAAGCAGCAAATGTTTGCCATTTATTTTGAACTTAAACTTGATTATTCCTAAAAAATGGTACCATTCTACACCCCAGCTGAAGGTCCAAAATTTGTGCAACTTCTTGGCAAAGTCATTAAGTCATGCAATACATCTCGCTGCACAGCCATTTCATTAAAATTGGAATTTCTTCTGTTTTCACATCCACTTCATGCTAATGGCACTTAGTTTCATGCTTGCCTGATCGAGCTTTGTACCATTTCAGAAGTTTTTCCACACTTACATATATCAGCCCTGTATTAGAAATGAACAGCAATTCACAAAGGATATGATTACTAGCTTCTGAGTGGGTGAAACTGCATAGCTACTGCATCAGCTTTTAGAAGGGCTGTTATTTACAAGGCTTCAGCTTTTGGGCCATCTATGAGGCTTTGAAAAAAGTCCTCCCTTGGCTATTCAGTGGGATTTAAAGTGCTTGTGATACATAAATATGTCTAATGTCAAAATGAAATAGTTTAGTGGGCTGAATAAAGCAGAAACCAAGCAAGATAGGGATCAAATTATCCAGTAAAGGATGTTATGTATTGGTTGCCTAGTTTTAGTAATCTCACCATCTCCTTGTAAGATCTCAAGAAGAACTTGAAAATATATCTGTGTTAGGAAGCCTCAGAAGATGGTTGTTATCAGTGCAATTAACCTCCTTAGCTGACAGCATCACTTTCAATGCTGGAAGTCTAGTGCAGCTAATAAAAGTGAGCAGCAATGGTTGCTTCTGAACCGAACTCATCTGTTCTGTAGTTCACTATCTGGTGGTTGAGGAAGAGAATTTTTTTTCTCTGTGACAATACAATTCAAGGTGGAAATAAATCTGTGTGATAATTTGTACTTTTTATATACAAAAGTTTCATAAGCACGTTTTTATCATGGCTCTGAAGCTATATGTTAATGCACAAAAATATTAGTTAGACTGGACCTGGGGATAATGAATCCTGTTAGATCTCTGTATAACAGACTACCAAGAACCAGTACTCTTGTTCAGAAAAGATTATATTTTTATAAGTGTTCTGACTTCTGAAATTATGTAAAACTCTTTTTTTTTTTTTTTTGGAAAAAAAAGGTTGTTTTTTTTTTTAAAAACTTTAATTAATTTTGTCCTTCTTATTTACTGTATGTTAGGAGAATACCTGTCTTTGAAATATCAGTAAAAAAATTGAGATAATCAAGTTCAGTTTGACAACATTGAATTTTCAAATCAATGTGTAACTTTTCATGTTCCATTAGGAATATGCAAAGAAAGTACTTTGAGACTTAGAGGAATAAGGAGATTGGAAGGACAGTGAAATAGAATTGCACAGAACTTCATGCAACAAATTACATCTACTGCAACTGAAAAAGGACAAATAACTGAACTATGAAATTGGCAGATTCATCAAGTAATATTCCTCTCAAGCTATAGCAGATTTATTTTAGTGTCATGAAATGTAAAATTTTCTTTTGTTGGCAATAAAATCCCCTGGTGCTTGCAAATACAAATAAGCGCAAAGAACGCACTCTAAAGTGAATTTAATTTATGGTGTGTTTACTTTATTGTTACTGCAATGTCATCAGACGGGAAAAAGAGAATTTTCTTGGCAGTCTAAAGGGTTTAATGGGGCAAAATCAAGAGAACAGGACTAGTTTTGTGTTTTATTGTTTGTTTTTTTCCTTTTCATACCTCTTCTTTCATCAGTTGTGAACTATGTTTGAGTCTAGTAAGATTTGCAGCCAGATCACATACCTGGTATGAAGAGAAATATTATCATTTGATTGTGATAGAGGTACTGTTGCTGAAAGTCATCTGAGTAATTATCTACTGAAAATAAAAGCCCTATGAAACTGATTTATCCTTCAAAAAGTATGTTATATAGCAATAAAATACCATTTAAAATGTATTAATAAATTAGACTTCTATAAAATACTGTTGCATTGCACTGATTGAAATATTTCTAAACACATTGCTTGAATTTCTATAATAATATTTCTGAAAATATATGTCAGTTAACAAAGATATGGTATATAGTTTTCTTGTATGCCGTGTATGTAAGTTACAATTACTTTACATTACATTCTAGTTTAGTACATCTGTTGCTTAATCTTCTAGCTTTTGAATCATGGTGATTACAGTATTTCAGAAAACATCATGTTCTGATGAAGTTAATTAAACTAAAAGTTACCTTTTTTAGTGGTACCACAATTTTACTTTGCCCCCTTTAATGATTTTATGTTATTATTTGTTGCAGTCAGTTTGAAAACCATGCAAATAATTTAAATCATTCTGCCAAATCCACATGCATAATTCCTGCTGATGCCAAGGACAGTACAGCATTCAGAATGTTTGGTTTAATCTCTAGTGGCTCTTTTAGTTTTCATTTTAACATTAGACATACTTCAACTGATCCTACTGTATTTTAAAAGACCATATAGTGACTTCTGATCTCTGCTGGATGACAAAGCAAACCTTGGAATAGTCTCTTCTGACAGAAACATTAATCAATGCAAGTTGTCTGAACTGATTCACCATGACTGGCAGCATTTTAAAGCACCAACTTTTCTACAGTTTCAGCTGCAGTAACTTTCATTTATCATGTGTTTATTGCTTATTGAGATGTTCCAGGAGGAAATAATCTCTGAGGATGAGAATGAAGATGGTGTAAATAAAATGGTTATAAAACATAAAAATTCTTGACAGAGTGGCTATAAATAACTTGTCATAATACTGCACGGTATTCTCTATTACATTTTACCTCAGTCTTCCTTTAATATATAGGCATTTGTTAACCTCATATTGAATTACATTCCTTTCTGTTTCCTGTTTTTATTTTGTTTGGAAAGTATTTAAGTAATGTCTGAACTTGTAGTTATTTCCAAAATTATTAATTGCCAATGAAAAAACTCTATTAGTTTCCTAAGTATTTCCTAAGAGAAGAACTGCCAGACTGCAAAGATGTTACTGAGGCTGTGAAAGGAAGAGACTTTATTGTTTCCTGGCAGCCCAGCCTTTGCTCTCAGTCTTTTTTTGGGTTCTTTTCTTCAGGCTGGGATGGATTCACCCAGAGAAGCTGTGGATGCCCTTCCACTGGAAGTGTTCAAAGCCAAGTTGGATGGGGTCTTTGCTCAACCTGGCCTAGTAGCAGGTGTCCTAGCCCCTGGAAGGGGAGTCAATAGTTACAAAAAGATGATCTTTAAGGTCCCTTCCAAGCCAAGACCTTCTATGATTCCATCAATTTGAGTGGGAGTGTGCTCCAGCAAAATGGGTCCATGTATGCTGAATACCTGACTGCTATAAACTCAGGATAATTTATTTTTCTTGTAGTGAACTAATAGATATGCACAGTTTCTAACGAGATATATTAAAAAATCCTCTTCTTACATGCTTGAAATATTTTCTGAAAGGTTTTAATTAAGCTTCTACTCACAAGCTTTGTATGGTTTTTAAAAAACATCATTTATATTCAATATACAGAAAGTGTATACAGCTAGTTGTTACCTCATATTAAAAAAATTTTCATTGTTCTGTATAAAGCAAAAATTAAACCAAACATTTACATTTTGTTTTCTTGTTAGCTGTGGGGTTTTTTTAACACATAATTTTCTTGCTTAATCTTTTTTGAAGTAATGTTAAAATGGCACAGATATATCATACTGTAACATAGCCAGTAACCAAAGCCAGGCAGGTCTTAGGATAAGCACTGCCTTTTGAATTTGAGGTCCTGTTGAAGCTGGCTTTCCTTGGTTAAAGTAACTTTGATGTGATATAACTTAGTGTAATTTCCTAACTTTGACATAGAGTTTTCTTGAATGCCATAAACAGTGTCTTGCTTAGCATAAAAAATGGATTTTAGGGTTTTATGACAATACTTTTGGGAAAAAAACAGATGGACAACCAAAGTTTGGGGGAAAAAAGAAAAAGGTAGGGATGGTGGGCTGAGGAATATAGATAAACTTATAAACCTGATGGGTATTTTTTGACACTTTCAGAATTGCATCCAGAATAGCAAAACAAATTTAAACAAATTTGTTACACACTAGTGATACAACTCTGTTTTCATAGTCCTAGGAAGTTATTAACTAGTCTTTAATAGAAATTAGTTCTACTGCCAAGTGGTTAATTAATATTTCATTACTATTTATTTATTTATTTATTTATTTATAGAAGAGCTGATTTTTTAGAAAAAAAAGGCTGGCATTCTGGTTCCTGGCTAGAGAGCAAAACTGGTTTAACTATCTGTTACAACACAGTAATTGGATTCAACCCTTGTAATTGAATAAGAAAAAAGTTCAAATTTATTATAATAGTCTTTATTAATTATTTCTACTCTTGGAGTTTTGTGCATTGCTTTACTTGCGATGAACTGCTGGAGCAGCTGAGAACTGCCCTTTACAGTTCATTGCCTAAGACCTGGTAAAGAGTACAGCAATTTTGTAGCCATTACAAATGTAAAGCTTTCATGTGGTGCCTGAGACACTGGAGAAGTGATTCATGGGTCATGACCTACTCAAGGGTGCCTCATCTGACCACCTAACCCTGCATGACAAAGAGCTGGGTCTCCAGTAAGTCTTTGGTCTGATCTGTTAGTCCTCTGGGAATGTCAGGGATGCTCATAATGGCACTTATCACCTGTGGCTAGATATGAGACTCACACTTTGGCTTTCTGGGGAAGAAATACCTTCAGTGGGTATATGTTACAAGTTGTATAACAGAAAAGCAGCAATATTAGGACCCACCATAATGAGGATCTTCCCAGAGGGTTGCATCTGATCTCACCCACCCATGACATGCTTATCTAGCTCTGGGCTGGACATTTTATCCAGAATGATACTGTGAGAGAAGTATCAGTATGGGAAGTTTTACTGAAACCCAAAAAGATTACATCAACTGGCTTCCCTTGATTAGCCAGGTGAGTTGCCTTGTCATAAAAGGAAATCAGCTTTGGTAAGCAGAATCTTCCCTCATGAAGCTGTGCTGGCTGTGACTGATGACTGTGTTGTCTTTCAGCTATTTTTCAATACATCCCAGAATAATCTTGTCCATAACTTTACCAGACGCTAAAGTCAGCCTAAAAGGGCTACAGTTTCTGGGGACTTCCTTCTTGCCTTTTTGAAAACTGGGACATTTACCAGCTTCCGTCAGCTGGGACCTCTCTGGATTCCCAGGACTGCCCAAAATCATCAAGAGAAGTTCTGCAATGACATCAGCCAGATCTTTGGGGATTCCTGGATGAACCCCATCAGGCTCCATAGATTTGTAGGGATCCATCTGGAGCAACAGATTCCAAAATTTCAGGGTCAGGTGGGAGCTGATCATTCTCACAGTCATGTTCCTTCAGCTCAGGGAATTCAGATCCCCTTGGTCTGTCATCCATGTCAGAAATCACATTGTGCCCTCCTCACATGCCTTACCATTCCAGAATAGTATTGCTGGATGGTGAGGTAGTGCTCAGTAACATGGCAGAGATCATGTAACCTCAGCCCAGTGATTGCAGGACTGAGTGATAAAAGATAGCTTTGTATGAGTAGTAGTGTGTGTCTGTCCTTTAACAACTGAGTGATTCCTGTCCAGATAGGTACTGGAAGATTTTTTCCTATCTAGAGTCTCTGTGACAGCACTTGGTACACTACAAGAAATAGAACACCTTTTACAATGAGAATTTACTGAGGTTTATTTGTGTTATATATCCCTCAGGCTTTTTGTTAAAGCCTTGTGTTGCTACTTCAATATTTACAGCCTCAGTTCCCCTGTCCCAAAAGTAATTATTTTGCTTGTTGTTCATGATGAATACTTCTAGCACTATGCTAAAACTATATATAACAATAAGCCAGCTGCCCTATGTTCAAAAGCTAAACTACTGAAAAATCAATGCTATCATTAGTTAAACATATATGTGCCATTAAATTTGTTTAATACCCTGCTTTTCTGTGAATCACATCCTTAATTAGGCATGTAGCCTCAGTGTTCTAACAATGCTAAACATGATCTGTTCTTCAAATTAAAAACATATTCTGTTGTGTAATTCCACAAAAAAGGTAATTAGTGCTACAGAGTTATGAAGCTTTTAAAAATTTGACATATATATCTATTTTTTAACTATAAATCACCATATTGAATTATATACTCTGTAAATATGTTTCTGATGGATCTATTCTTTTTTCTGATAGGAACTGTAGGACCTCTTGTCCTTGAAACTGAATCACCAAATCATAGAGGGGCTGAGGATGGAACGGACCTCTGCAGACATCTGATCCAACAGTTCAGGCAGGGCCACCCAGAACCAGCTGCCCAAGACCATGTCTTAGATGGCTTTCAAATATCTCCAGGGATGGAGACTCCCAGCCTCTCTGGGCAGCCTGTGCCTATGCCTGGGGACCCTTTCACTCAACGAGTGTTTCCTGATGTTCAGCAAGAACTCCCTGTGTTTCAGCTTGTGCCCATTGCCTCTTGTCTTGTCACTGGGCACCACTGAAAAGAGCCTGGCTCTGTCTTCTTTGCCCCTAAATATCTGCAAGTGCTTACATATATTAATGAGGAGCCCTCTGAGATTTCTCTTTTCTTTTGAGTTAAACAGCCCCAGTGAGGCACCACTGCTTAAAAGTAATTGCATTGGAATGTCTGTCTGAGACAGCATGGACACTGTGCAATTGCATATGTATGTGTTTGTTTTGTGCATGAATGCATATATGTATAATTTCATATATATGTATACAAATAAATTTTAACATATCTGTATATAAAGGACTATTCAGACATGCATTTGCTCTTTTGTATTAAACTGTAAAGTATAGCTAGAGCTGAGCTTAGAAATCACCCATTTTCCAGAATTCTTGATAAACCAATGTGTGATTCAGAGATAATGATTCTGACTATGTATTTATTTACAGTTTTACAGTTTTGGTGTTACTCAATTAATCTTGGGGCTGCTATCTGATATTGTTTCATATTTACCCTAATGGAATGACATAATTATTTTTTATATTTGTATGTTTAGCAGGTAACTCCTGAGAATCTGTCATCAGTCAACACATTATTAGTAGTAAGAATTTGCATTATTTTATTCTCAAATGCAGAGTGAGGTGTCATTTACTTAAGTTCAACTGTAGTTGTAGTTACTGTTGTTGGCTCCTAAGTGCAACCATAACTTTTGAAAAATGGTGAATTATTTTTGGGTAAAACATCCATGGTGACTGTAGTCACTGAGTTATGGAGATACACATTTTTAAGTGTCCAAGGTAGTTTTGAAAGTGGAGCTGTTTTCCTAAATTACTGTACAGAATTATTTGTTCTCATATGTGCTGAGGAACATACTCCAAAAATATAGAAAAATCTTAAACCAAAATCAGTTAACAATCATCAGAATTATTTAGTTTGGAAAAGACCTTTAGACCACTGAGTTCAACTGTGACCCAGCACTGCTAAGTCCTCTACTAAACTGTGTCCCCAGGTGCCACATCTACACACCTTCTAAAAACCCCCAGGGATGGTGACTCCAGCACTTCCCTGGGCAGCCTGTTCCAATGCTTGACAACCTTTTCAGTGAAGATGCTTAACTATGTTTTTGGAGAAGAAACTTCCTAACACCCAAGAAAACTGACATATTTTAAAGGATGAACATTTTGAGTATTATACCAAAACTTTACCATACTCTTGCTTTTCTCTGGCCAAGAACTAATCTGTGAAGAAAAAAGACATTTTCTGAGAGTCTCTTTTTTTGCTTTGTTGTCTTTTGCTGGCTGAGTATGACTGCCCTCACTATGATGTGCAATAGCATTCCTGAGAAAGAAAGCAGAAAATATAGCAGTTAAAACGAGTTTTATTTCTTAAATTGCATACAAAAAAATGCTGTCTATTAGGTAATATTTTCAGTGTTCTAGTAAACTTTTAGTGACAAAAAATCCCTTTAAAATTATTGCTTATCATTTATTTATCTGTAATGAGGAGGTTTAAAGTTAGGTTTTGTGACATTATTTCAATTTTTTTGTCATTCTGATGTCCTGCAAATTGACGAAAATTGTGAAATAGACACAGTCCACACAAACAGAGATGCATTAGTGGCCTGACTCCAGCAATGGTGAAATATGCCCTGGCTGTCAAGATGCTAAAACATCACCATCAGAATAACTACATTAAATGCCATGGGAAAAGATTGCTTACAAAATGTGTAATGCAAAGTGCAGCTATGGAATATTTTCTATCTAATAAATATTTTAAGTGAAGACTGTTTAGATCACATTAGTTTGGACCAACTGCATGTCTCATTTAATGTAAGTACTTTGTTTTCACCATATAGTGGTGTCACATCTATTGCTTTGAAAAATTGATGCTCATTTTTACATAATTCATAGTATCGTGCCTGCTGAGATGAGTAAAAAATGCTTAATACATTCAGGGTGTTACTTCTGTAACATTTTCAAGGTCAGCATTTAATTGATGCTTGACTCTAATTCTGTCAATGTCAGTATGCTCATTTAAGAAAACTGAAATGGCAAAGAGGAAGTTTTTTAAAATAACTTTTCATATCTGAAGTGTATACAGAAAACATTGTGGATGCATTACACCTGAATAATTTTGACTCTTCTACATGATAAGAGCTCTAGATCATATAATTTTTATTTTATATTTGGGTTGTGGCATAATTATTGAGAATTTTCAAGGCTGTGCCTAATGGATCAAAAAATCTTTACAAAATCAATGCTGTATATGCATTTGTTTTTATGGTTGCTGATGTTTGTCTATGGATGAGATTTAATTTGGCCATACTCTTACAGTCTTTAGAAGTTGGTTTATGAAGATTTCCTTCTCCTGGGAACAGTCAGGCTACTGGCCAACGGTTGCATGAAGGGAATCCAGAATCTGGTCATGCAACCTAGTCCCTCAGTTTTCCAAGCATATCGTTCACTGGTTCTGTTCAGTTGTCCTCAGCTTCCCTACAATCCCTTGGTATGCTTGGGCATAATATCCTTATCTCAGCCCTCAAGTTATGAAGCTGCTGGACAGCAGGGGCTAAGATAAGTTCACCTTCATCCAGGTGTATTTCATTGATCTCCTGTCTTTTGCACCAGCATGACAATGAAATGTTGGGAACTCCTGTTTCACCTAGGGGATCATCTGACTTTCAAGATCAGAAAAGGGTGAGACATGAGGACAGTCAATTAAACCTCTATGCAAACATGGAATTCTTTGGTTTTTACCAACTAACCCAGATACCTTAACACAAGAGTGGAGATGTAGATCTTAAGAAATGCTTTGCAGACAACTCTGTGGACAAAAATAAAAGAAATAAATCTACAAAATGATAAGGCCAAACAAACTTAGCTGGGAAATGTCCTGGTGAACCTCAGCAAGGTTGTGTACTGTGGATAAGGAATGTGGACAAGATGGAGCTAGAAACAGATAGATGAGTCTTTTAGCATATTTGCTTTATTGTACACACAGCAAAACTCCAAAAGTGCTTTGGAAATTTTCCTCATGTTTAATTCTTTTTTCAACATACACTTGGCCCCCTTAGGACTTGGAGGGAAAAAAAAACTGCAGTCTCATTCTATTTATTCAATTTTGTTGAAATGAGAAAATACTGTAAGAGTGATATCTACTTCCAGTGCAGGATGGACAGTTTGTCTCCTGGGAGATCTGTGTCCCAAAACTATGAAGGAGAATTTAAAAACCTAAAGAATCTGTGAAAAGAAAGTGCAAAGTAGATAATAAAAAAAAGGAGTAGAGTAGAGCTGAAGAAGACAGTCTAGACCATTAGCCTGTCTACAGATAACACTGACCCTACCTAAATAGTTCCCAATGAATGTATACCTAATCTCTTATTTACAAACCTCTAGTGATAAGATTTTCAAGTGTCAATAAATTTGCTGTCTAGACAAGTGTTTAGTAGCTTTCATTTTATTTTTTATACTTTTGTTCTGTAAGGGCCAACCTAAATATCTTCTATGTCAGAAATTACATCTGCTTCTTACTGACCTATTCATGGCAGAATTTTCTTGTGTCAGTCTTGAAAGCTTCAGTGTTGTCTCATTTTAGGCTTTCCTAGCTGAAACAATTTAAATATCAGTTCCTGGACTGTGTTCTTGAAATCTGACTGTTCTTATTGCCCCACTCAAACCTTCTTCTGCTTTACCACCTTACAAGCAATGCCCCAAAGGGAAATAGTGCTCCAGATGGACCTAGGAACTGTGTGGGGATCTTTCTTCAGTTTGATGATTTGCCCTGGAAGAACAGTGATCAGGATCATTCTGGACTTTACTTCTAAACTGTTTAAACTTGATTACTACTTATCACAAGTAATTCTTCAGTGTAAGGTTCAGTAGTAAATATGTTCTAGCAGCAATTCCCAGGAGAAATGGAGGGAGCATGAAGCCATTCACTTTTGGATGCTAAGGCAGCTCATAAACACATATTCAGGATGCTTTAGGTCATTTGGCCTAAGTGTCTGAAGTGTTTCCAACAGCCCTTAATTTGCTAGTATGAATGCTATGATTGCCATTGAAGATTTGGCCTTTATAGTAGAATCACATATTCTGTTTTCATTGAAGTTTTCTGGTTTCTTATCAGATTCTAGCATGGTAAAATAGTTTGTCAGCTGACTTCCTAGGGGCAAAAAAATAAAAAAGTATAGTTTTTCTCTTATAGTTTTTCTCTTTTTTAAAGTTATTGGTATCTCCAGGATGAGTATTTCATTCTGTACAACTTACTGGGGATGCATGATTTTTTTCTTTGTTTGTTTCTTTTAATCCTGTGGTTAGAAAAGTTATTGCCCTAGCACAGACTCTTCATGAGAGCTGATGCAGAGAAAGGGGGAGAAATTTCAGGTGATAGAACGGACAAAGTCAGGGGAGGAATTGGAGCACAGACCTCTATTTCTAAGATCAGTGTACAAACTAATGTCTGAGGGCTTTCTGAGCAATATCTACCTCTTAAAACTTAATGATCAACAAATTTAAAGTTAGTTTATCCTCAATAGCCTTCAAATACTCTTCCAAAGAAGATATCTGAATATCCTAATTTTGAAAAACATTCAAAAGTTTAGAGGAAATATATGCATAAATTTAGAGTGCTGTCTCTTCATCTTCATATTTGAGTGTTTGTCTGTTACTGAGTAGAGAAAAAAGGCTAAATGATTTACATCATAAAGGTTATTTGTTCCACAGATTAATAATTATAGCCTCAACTCTGAGTGGCTCAGTTTTACTCTGGACATTTTTTTTTTTACAATGGTTTGTGTCTCCTGAGTTACTGATGTGAAGTTCCACTCTACCACTTGGTTGGATTCTGATTCTGGAATTTCTTGCTTAATTCAGGTTGGGTGAAACCTGACTAGAATCCTTTGAGTGAGGAAAGAGAAAACAAGATCTGTTACCATGCCTTGTTATTTAAAAAGGACAGTTATGGACTTTATTGAATTCCCAGTTCCCAGATAATTCTTTCTAAATTTTTAAAACAAAACCCTTGTGTCTATACATTGAACATAAGGCATTTGAACTTGAAAGGCATGACAGATCATAAGCACATAGAAGGAATTTAAAATTAATTTATTTTCAAAATAATTGTTTTTAAAGTGGCTTTAACAGTATGGGGATTTGCCTAATGGTTTTTGAATGACTGAGATGAGAAATATGAAAAATAGAGACTGTGATGCATAACATAATGAAAAAAGTTAACAAAATAACATAACAAGGAACATAATAAAAACTGTTCTGTAAAACCGAAAAGCATACAAAGACTAGATCATTGTACTTTGTCAGTAAGCAATGACAGGACATTTATTGTATTATTATTCTTCACTGGATGCTTTGTCTGGATGTAAGCTGAAGGTTGAAAGCATTGGGCCATCAAAATTGATAATGAAATCCAGTCCTCAGGGAACTCCCACTCAGGAAACTGAAGCAGAAATGATCTTATTAGAGTATGTGTGAAAGCAAATGAGAAATGATGCAAATTGTACAGCAGTGCATGATTGTGAGATTTTCTGGCATCCATGAATTTTTACATTGTTCTAATCAGATGTAGGCATAGATTTTCTGTCCTGTAATTAATTTTCATGGCTTTAAATTATCAGAAACCAAAACAATTGAAAGGTAGAGTCGCCCTTTTTGTAGAATAAGAAATACTACTGGGCTTGATGGACTTGCTCTGTCTTATCTAGTCCAGGGACTGGAGACTGGACTGGTTACCATGGTTTGGTGTCTGACAACAAGTTAATACTCCTCAGTCCTGGAAGGTTCTACAGGTATGGGATTTGCTTTTTTTCTTGAAGCTAATTTCTGCAGCGATTTTTTACGGTTCTCTGTTCCATCTTCTTTTCTATAAATGTTCAAAAACCAGCCTCGCTGCAAATCTGTGGGATGTTCTGAAGTGGATATCCCTCAGTCACTGTAGTTTCTTTTGCACAGATTCTTTTGCATAAATAACCAGAAGTAAGGTAAATATGGTTGGTACTCCCAGGGAGAACAAGTGGCTGTTCTGTTCCATGACTGTCTTTTTGCTTCTAAGCATTTATCATTATGCAAAGTATGCAAAGCATGAAATACTTTGTGTGTGTGTATGCAAAAAAAAAAAAAATCAGAACCAACAATGAAACCCCGACAACAAAGCCAAAAAATGAAGTATTCATATACTCTAGTTTGCTTTACTAATAAATTACCTCTGTTCAAAGGAAACATGTACAAAATTTGCCAGTCTGCCTTTATTTTTGGCCATTAATTTCTCTTGGCTTTTTGCTGCTGTTGCTGCTTCTGATCACAGTTGTCAGAATAACAGAGCATGTAAAGATGGCAGCATTTTCCCATCTCTGTCATTAACAGACACCACACAAGTATTTTCTTTCTCTGAGCTACTTAGCTACTGACATTGCTTAAATACAGTGATGCTTCACTGTTACTCCTTGGAGAAAGATTTATCTGAGCAGATGCAATCCCTGCCCTCATGGCCTTTAAATAGATGCTCTGCCCAGGATGTACAGAAAATCAGATACCAGATACACAGAGAGGAAAGGGGAAAGTGTCATGTCCTTCATTCCCAGTCTTTCCTGAATGTATGTTTGCTTCTGGCTATATACACAATAAGTTGTACTTGAGATCACAAGGCAAGAAACCAGAGCAGATTGTTATTCATTGCACATCAAGTACTTTCACTTCATACTTTTTCTACTTATGAACAGGTTGTCTGGATTTTTTTGACCAAGTTCAAGCTCTATTTAATAACTTTTAAGTTATTTTTGAGAATGCTTCGGGTTTATTGTTTCTCAGTCCTGATTAGCAAGAAGTTTCCACAAATAGGACTTCATTCATTGCTTCTTTATCTATTCTTGGAAATAATTTTTGCTAATTGCTGACAACATTGCAGAAAAATTGGCCTACACTGTGTGTTGCAGCATCGTGTGAAAACAAACAAGATAGAGCAAACATTAAACCACTGCCTATCAGCTCTGTGAGGTAAATGTCTATTTCTTTTTCTCCTTATTATGACACTTACTATGTCCTCCTTATGTAGGACACTTATTTGTCAATGAGAGATAACCATCCATGAACTGCCCAATTTTTATTGTAGAGTGACCTGTAGAAGATCTCGCTTCTGTAGACTAAAACTGGAGCAGGCAAGTAGAAGAGTTTTTAGTTTATAAGTCCTGAGGCTTCGTACACTGCATGAAGCAGCCATCACAGAAAGGATTCCTTCCAGGCACCAGAATTTTGCTGCTGCTCATCAGAAGGGTGGATTTGTTTAGTGGAAATGTTGAACCTGTAGATGACCCAGAGTGGACTGAGGGTCATCTAAAGTGTAATTTATTTTAAACTGTTCCTACATAATAATACTGCTAATGAGAACCTTAATTCACTGTCTTAATTGGCTATTACAATTATTATTATTATAATGCTAATAGATAATCTCCTTATGCAGTAAAGTGGCTGTTTGGAGGAGGAACAGTGAAAGTCTTAAGTTTTTAAGGAGAATCTCCACGTAAGATCTCCAATGTTCTTACTGCAGAGTTATTCACAGTTAGGTTTGTTCTGTACTGGACGCTCTCCTGGGTGTCTTGGGGCATGACCTGAAGATCGAGGTGCTGCCTGCCTTTCTGAAATTTAAACATGGCTTCGCTGCCCAGTCCCTGAGAGGCTGTACCAGAAATTTTTGTTTGAGTCTCTGCCCAAGGGAAGGGGAAGATGGTAGCTGGAGATGGGAAAGATATCCCTGATCTCAATCAGTTTCCTATTAGGCTCATGAGAAACTCAAGTCACTGACAGCCCTCTGTTTCCCCAATACTTTTAGGACCAGGCACTAGGGATGGCATTAATGTCTCCTGAAGAGGGGAGAAAGGAAGCTATCTCCTGCAATAGATCTTTATAGTATTTTCCCCCGATAGTTTACTGATAGCTGGCTTAGATGAAGGTGCTTTTTCATGCAATTTATAGCATCAAAATCTGACAAGAATAGGGCACTTCAGTTTCATTCTTTCTTTCTTGTTTTTGGCACTGAATTTATTATTTTTCCCAACTTTTTCCCATCAGGAAGTGCAGAGGGAGTGCAACTCCCACTGCTGTAGATCTTCACATTTATCTCTAGAATTCATGCAGAGCTCAATACACCATTGACAAATTACAGTGCAATTTCTTAACAGTTTCTTATGTACCATATGTAATCTTCCTAATGGGTATAAGGTGAAAAGCGTATCTAAATCCTAACCTAGTATTTAATACATGTAAACCTGTATAATGTAATTGCACTTTTTTTTCCCCTGTATTTGGCATTGGAAGCTAAGAGGCCATACCTTTGGGATCTAATTATGTAAGCACACAAATTTTTTGTGAAAGAGTGGAGCCATAGTGAAATCATGCAAGAACCTGAAATGACTGCTAAAGTGATTATGGTCAGTTGGATAAAACTATATTTTGCGCCAGCTTCAGAAATGTAATGAAGCTGGTGAACTTTTAAACTCCTGATATTTCTTTAAGCCCTTTACTTTATAGCTCAGAACTGGTGTACTTTTATTCCTTTAACTGAGTGATGGGATTATTTAAACTTTTGTATATTAAAAAAAAGCATTAAATGAATTGCATTAAAGAAAAGTGAAATATTAATAACTCAGAGACAGTAACTTCATTTCCCAGTGCCTACTTTGGGTCCTCATGGATATATACATCTTAATTTGAAAGTAGTTTCTTCAGGATTGAAGAACAGAGCTTAAGTGTGAATTCAGCATTAAAAATTGCTTCTGATTTTGGCAATTCTTTACATATGTAAGGACAGTTTTCTATGCATCTGTCTCTTTTTTAAAAAAAATTATGGTTGAACTGATTCAATGCACTGATTTCGTGGGTGGTAACATGAAAATAAATTCTTTTTTAGGACATTTGCTCAAAAATATTTATATTTCTCAGAGCAACATACAAGCTAAAGTATGAGCACAATTTCTTTATCAGGTAATGATCTAATGGCATTAATTTACAGCAAAATAGTGTTAAAATCTCCATGTCATAATGAAAGGAAATAATAATTTATTAGTCAAAGTCTTGCTAGAGTATTCATCCTACCTGAAATAGGAATGGCTCATATGTGTTGCATCCCGGAGTTTGGGTTTAGATTAGGGTTTTTAATTTATGTTAAAATAAGCCAAGTTCTGTAATCCCGCGTTTCCCCTGTGTTGTTTCCCCCCGCGGTTTCTGGCCCCATGCTGCCTGCTGCCGGATCTTACCCCTGTGCCGCTCCTGTAACCACCCTGCCGTCCGGCCCCGGGAAACCCCGTGCCGGCCACCCCAAGCCACACGATCCCGCTCTGGCTGAGGCTCGGTGCCCGCCCCTGCGGGGTTCTCTGGTTGGTCGCTGTTGCTGGCGTCACCGCCACGGCAGCCGCCCCTATTGGCCGGCAGGCCGTGGATCCTCTCGCCCCGCCCCTCCATAAAGCCCTATCCCGCCGGCAGCCAGGCGCCATTTTCTCCCATGCGAGTGCCGGGAGCAGTCGCGTCTTTCCATCGAACCGCGCCATGTGACCAATAAACCGTTCCTGCCAAGCACGGAGTAAATGGACAAATTCCTTACCTCTTTGCTGGACCCCTAGCGCACGGTAACAGAGGCTGGCCAGCCCACGCGCCCGAGACACGGAGCCGTGTCCGGGAACCCGCGGCAACAAACCCCGGCAGCACGTGGAAGCTACGCCACAGCCGGGCTCCCAAGAGCCGCGTGCAGCCGGGGAGAGCGAAAACCCACGCCACACATATGTACTTTCCCACAACAGAAAAGTAAAAAAATGGGTAGTCTTTTTTATTTGTGGATGTACCTATAATGAGTTAAGATTTATATACTGGCCATCAGCTTTTCTTCACAAATATTGATGTATATTTGAAGACTAGCTTGAGATTACAGAGCAGAAAGTCTCATTCCAAGTTAAGGATGTGGCTTTCCATCATTAATTTTAAAGTCAGAAAACTTCATCCATTTGCTGTACTGATTTGCTAATGAGAACACTTCTGTGTTATCTTGTGTACTTGTTTTGTAACTGGCAGAGCTGAGGACCTGGGGTGATCTGGACATGACAGACAATCTCAACAAAATTGTTTCTGATTTATTATGCTTGAAATTCCATGTTGCACTTAATTTGAAAGATGCAATTTTACTGAAGAATGACTTTTTCTCAGTTTTCTTGGCTTTCTGGTAAGGAGAAAGAAAAGTTGAGAGAAAATATGCAGACTAGCTGCATCCTCAAGCTAATGTCCACTTAACAGAAATCAATTTAAGACTTCTGACTTTCAAACCTGGCAATGTCTATAAATCTAGAAAATTTCATCTAATGTATAGATAGAAGCTCTTGACTCTTCATCCTCTCACCTTTGTATCAAAGCACTCTTTGATACCCTTTATTATTAAGGTGATGTCTTGGCTGAAATGCCTGTGTAAGAAGGGAAGAGATCTTTAAGACAGTGAGTTATGGACAATAAGACTTTTGGTAGAAAGGATTGGTGCAAACATCTGCTTGCACAAGTTGAGTTGATACTTCTACTTGTTTTCTGAAGAAAATATATTTTTAAACCCAAACCCACTTGCAAACCATTACATTCTTTTGAATACATTTGACTTTTTTGAATGATTTGTAAAGTATTTGCAGATTATCAACATTCATAGAAAAGAATATATGATAAACATGAAGTTCTACTATGATTTCTGTGATGTCTGATTGTCATTTCCCACTGTGTGTGTAAGAAAGAAAAACACTTAATTTTGCCATATTCTCATTTCCAAATATTTTAAGTGGAGAAAGAGAAATGCATTTGAATCTTTAAGTTCATGATCTCAAAGAAGACTGGGTAAATTCACTGTGATCTTATGCATGCAGCTCTGCAGTAAAATTTGAAACAAAGATGCAGGTCAAGATTAAAACTTGAGTCAAAGGGCAGTGTTTGTCTTGCCTTGAACTGCTCCAAGGTCTCTGGCACAGCCCTAAGACCTGCAACAGCTGGTCCTGAGCAACACCCCCGTGTTCACAGCCTGCTCTGCCCAGACACTCTGCCCTCATGCCCCCTCGCCCACTCCTAAAGCTGCAGAAAAACCTGGGGATAAGGACATGGCTCACAAGCCACAGAGTACGCACTAGATCCTTTACAGAGGATTCACCCTGCCATGCACTTGATGCCATTAAATATCACCTTCTCCTGAGTTTGCTCTTCCAAGAGAAAAGAAGACAATATCCCACATTATTAAATATAAGACTGAAACTAAGACAAAAACTGTTTGATAAAAATGTAAAGAACAACATGCTTTATAGCACAGCAGTTGTCAAAAGTCACTCTTGGATAGCCACAGTGCTTTTCCTTCTTATAATGCTCATATTTTCTGGGCATATAACTATTGCCAGCCACCTCCTTTATCTCTTCCTGGGGGTATATTCCCCGTGTATTCCGTTGCTTTTCCCAAGTGAGATTTGCCATAACAAGAGCAATTGCTCCAAGTTCCTGAAAAATAAAACTCCTGTTTTAAGGACATCCCTCTGACTGTGTGAGAATTAGTCACTGTTGCATGGTAAAGGCATTTTTGTGCTAGCTGGATGTACTTTTTCTACAGTCCTCTCTCATGTGAAGCATCTCTGCTGTAAATAGTTTAAGGAGCTGATACAGCAGAACTGAAAAGTATTTCTGTAGGAATTTAGTGCCCATTTATCATGGCTGACCTTCCCAGGATGGGACAGCAATGTTTGCTGTTGCCTTTGCATTCTTTCAGACCCACTGCATTTTAATAATCCTGTAGTCAGCAGACTTCTAAAATATCAAAGTATACAAACACATTTCAGAAAAAAACCCAAACGAACCTTTGGATATGGTGGCAATAACTGAGACGTCAGGGATTTATAGAAATAGAGATGTCTCAGAACAGCCTTGTGAAATTGTGGGCTGCCCTGGACTGTGTCCTGTAGGGTGACCTGCGGGGTTGGTGCTGTTGCTGTCCCAGGTCCTACGAACTGATCCCCCAGCCGACCAGTCAATGGTGCCCGGATGAAGTAATCTTCCACACCAGGAACAAACGGGAGCACACTCCGTGTAGAGTTCCCACTGGGTTTTATTTGAGGGTTGAGTAGAGGGTCCACAAGGGTAGGATGAAGGTAGGCTGGGAGGGAGGCAGGTGAAGCAGGAGGGAGACAAACCACAGGAGGAGAGATCCAGGGCCGGAGCACAGGCTGACAGTAAAAGCCAAAACTGGAACTGAAAGCCCCTCCAAGGGGTGGATACAAAGTATATAAACCAGGTAGGAGGGGACAGGGTACAATAAACCAATGGGGATAAGGATAGAAGGAGGAGTTGTGGTGGGGTGATATACATTTAACCAATAGTGTAACAAGAGGGGAGTGACTGTCACACAGGAGCCAATGGGGGAACAGGGAGAATAGAACTTTCTGGGCTGTGGGAGTGAGTCCCGGGTGACTGGCAGGTAGCTATTATGGTGGGGGAGCAGGGAGCCTCTGGAAATTGACACAGTTACTCACTCTAAGATAAACAAAAATATCCTCCCAAGGCATCCCAGGCCTGCTACCCTCTGACTGCTATACTGACTCCCACATGAAATTAAGGAAGTGACTTTTTAACTCTGAATAATGGGAAAAAATGCATAGGAATTTTAGCAAGATGTTGTCTCTATCCTTGCTTTAAAATTTATTCAAAGTATACTCTTTAATTGTGAATTCCTTTCCAAACTCAAGATATTTCAAATTCCATAGTGTTTTACTTGCTCCTGTTTATGCCACAATCTTGGCTGAGTAATGAACCATCTTTCTCATCTGCCACGAATAGAGTATATGGGCAATTAGGTAAAGCTGAAGTGGCCTCAATAACTTCAAAAAGGGGTCACTTTTCTTTCATGTTGACAATCAATACTTTAGCTACATTATTGCCTTGTGATTTTTTTTAGCTGTTTTATTACCCTGCGTGCACACTTTTCTTCTCTCTCATTTTTATTCATGCAGCTATGCATCTTTGTGAGTAGTTATTTCAACAAGTTGTGGATTCCAGATAATGGGTTTTGGCATCCTAATATTTTTTTTTCTTCTAAACATATTCAAAATATAAAGCACGCAAATTACTAAGATCACTCCCTTGAGATTCTATCCATTATTTTTTGAATGTGCTTTCCACTGTCTGTGAGGCTTCTGGGTCTTCTATGTTAACAGAAGGTGGTGATTTACTTGTGAGTTCTTTCTCTACCATAGAAAGGGCAGTTTGAGTTTCTCATATTGCTGGACAAAAGCAGATGTTGTTACCTGAAATGGAATTGATACGGGCCCCTTCCTGAATTCCTGGTAGCATGATCACAGTACATGCACCAAATTTCCCTTTTATGTGCAAGTGGGAAGCAGGCCAAGTGTCCCATTACCTTTTTTTTTTTTTTTTTTTTTCTTTTTATCAAGGAAGATGGTGTTTTTCTCATAGTTGAAACTAAAAGGAAAGGAAAATGTTTGTTGAAGCAGTTTACATTAGGCCATTAGATGCTAGATGTTTTTGGGTCTTATGTATGAAAGTAAATCCAGAATAAAGAACATGGAATCAAGAGAAATAAACACTTTTTACAGAGTTGCCTGGAAAACTATTTAACTCTATTTCTTTAAAGCTTTTTGCATTTTTTCATTGATAGGAAATTTCATGGGAAGAAAAACACCCCATGGATGCAACAGTTCTGTTATCTGACTTACTATGAGAGTCAAAAAGCCCCCTCCAAACATCCTGCTAGCTTTTTCTCAGCAATTGCTTCTTCCATAGGAGAAATATTCAATCTGCCTTATCTTTCATGAGACAAGTTAGTGTACCCATGCACATTTTTTTTTTTAAATAAAAATCAGGTAACTTCTTGCTGTAAAATATGAGCATGCCCCTGTGATTTATAAATCATAATTTCATCCAGTAAGAGTAGGGCTAGAGCTAATGATTGTTTACTTTCTACATTGCTTTCTGCACATTCCAAAAACTTCCATTCAGATTAATGGTGTTGTCCTGTGACTTGATTTTACACCACTTTAATCAAAACTTCACTACCTATCCAGCTGTATTGCTGTTATCAGGAAAAACACAAAAATTACACCCGAATGAATGATACAATCCATTTATATGGAGCTATACATTGTCTGGGTGTATGTAAAGATAAACATATGTACAGACATATGGATGAATGTATCTATATGTTGATTAGGTCATTAAGCCATGCCAGATCAGTTTTATTATGTCAGATAAATTATAAAGAACTGTTAAAATTTTATTTTATTTATGTTTTCTCTAAAATAAATTTTCATTTTTTAAATAAAATAATTTTGAAACACACCTTCTTATATTTTTTATTGATTTCTCAGCTCCTTTATCCCTTTCCTTGATTTTTCTTCAGCAAAATATAAAAAGGAAACAAGAAGTTAAGGAGTAAAAAAGGAACTAATGCATCCCAAATAGTTTTCCCATTAGAAAAAAAAAAAAAAAACAAACAAACCAGGTCATCTTTGGTTGTATTTTTTTCCTTTTTCCCCATTTAAATTATTTTTTTCTACGACTCATGTAAAGTGTAAAATTTTCATAGCAAACTTTCACTGTCGTATCAGGAGAGCTGGCTAGTTTTTTCAGGTTTGAAAATGGCCAAACCAGGAATAAATTTGAAGATCATTGTGGCCATACTAAATGCTTGCTTGGACATGGGCCATACATCTGCTCTGCTGGAGCAGGGCTGTTTTGTTTACAGATTTACCTGCCTAATTGCTTGTGTGAAAATAGCGATTATTTAGTGCAGTGGTATTTGACAGGATTAGTAGCTCTTTCTGCTTGCTTTTATCAAAGTGAGTGATGCCTTTGGATGTGAAAGGAAATAAGTTCTGTGTCTTTCAAACCTGTATTTGTTCATATGCAGAGCAAATATCTATACCCATCATGGGTATAGTTCTCTTAGATGCTTGAGTTGAGATGCTCTCCTCAAGCCGTCTTGGGGAGAAGGCTTTGGGGAAACCTAACTGCAGCTTCTCAATACTTAAATGGGGTTTAAAAGAAAGCGAAGACAATTTACTGGGATCTACAGCAACAGGAAAAGAGGAAATTTTAAACTATAGGAGTGTAGATTCAAATTAGACACTAGAAAGACTTTTTTTTTTTTTTTTTTTTTTTTTACTACAGGGATTCCTAGAGTGTGGATGCTCTATTAATGAAAACATTCAAAGTCAGGCTGAATGGTTTTTAGCCACCTGATCTAGCTGAAGATGTCCCTGAGGGTTTGGGCTAGGTGACCTTTAAAGGACCCTTCCAACTCAATGCTAAGAAGTGATTCAAAACATACCTGTGTGACTTAGATGACTGTCACAGCAGATCATAGGTTAATCTTTGACTATTTATGATCCAGCACTACAGGTAGATGTGATAATGCATTTTTCTTTTATATGTAGTCCAGGAATGCATTTTTCTCTTTTTCATGTTGTGTAGGTCGGATATGAATTGTTTTTTTTTTCACGTTGGGCAGTTCTCATGTCTGCCAGCCTTCACACACAGGAAGTGTGCTATGGCTGCCTTCAGGTTGTTTGTGACCCCTGTGGTAGGTCTGGCATCTCACCAAAGGCTGACATCAAATGCTGGCAGGGCTGCTGTTGGCAGTGACCCTAAAATGTCTGGCAGTGGTGGCTTGATTCTCTTACAGGGTTTCACCTCTATAAAGGCTTTTAAAAATGATAAGTCATGTTAGATTGCAGCTTCTTTGACACATCACAATCCCTTTTGCTGCTAAGTGATCCTGTATAGTTCTTGCATGAAATCTGGCAATCAAGTCAATGTTATCAGAGGAAGCACACACCTTTAGCGAGTTTTTCCACCATATATATATTTAACTTTGAAAGAGGAGGCAAAAGTGTGTTTTGTAAGCATTTCTTGAGGATATTATATTCATCCAATATACTGGCAATTTTATCGTATGACTTTTTTCTTCTCTCACCAGACTTAAAGCCAGCATACTTTCTTCACCAGGCAGGTCTTATACATGAGAGTAAAATACAAATCTCATTGGATCATAAATCTGATTATTGTCTAAAATTCTCCATAATGCACTTCACCCAGCCATTATCAGTCTTGCAAGCAAGTTGTCTCAGTCTAGGTCAGTGACAGGCAGACTTCTGGCTGGTGCTCACACAAAGAATCCCTCACATGCTGTCCCGAGCATTAGGTGATCATTCTCACAGTGTCTGTGGTCCTGCCTTGTTGATGTGGAAACTTTTGGATTGTTTACATAAGAACTACTGTTGGCTTTGGCTTCTGGATATGTCCTAATGAAATAAAAATAAATGCTCTCAGGAAAAGTCTTTCCTTCTACTCCTATTTTTGTCAAGGCTCCAATATACCAGAGGTTTGAAACAAAAAGAACTCTTTTTTTTTTGTATGCTACTGCTGAGCTCTCCAGCTGACAGCTTGATGAGGTGGTGTTAGTATTTCTAATTTCAGTGACTAAGTAAATTTCAGAGTTGAAAGAGTTAGTTTAATTTGTTAGTAGGGAAAATATATATGGATTGTTTAACATTGGTTATAAGTGCATATCACAGGTGTTCCAGTGTGAAGATTCCTGTGAAAAATATAACCACATCATAGTTATAATCTTCAAATTTGAATGTCTTTTTCATTGCAACTCTATTGTGATACAGGTATAAGATATGGAAAGAATAAATAATATGTACATGTTTATGTTGTCAACATTGCAGCTGATCTGAAGCTGACCCCTAAACTCAACCAACCTAGAAGAAAACATGTCCCCAGATAAGGCAAGGATGGGTTGGATTCAAACCCAAGCAAAGACCTCAGCCAACCCTGCATCTAGCTGAGGTGAGATAAGCCACTGGCCTGAAAGCTGGGCAGAGAGAGGTCCCATCCAACCCTCTGAGCCTGGGAAATCCAAAGCCCTATAAAAGGGGCAGCCACATTAAACTCATGGCTGTTTGCTGATGACCCACTTGTGTTCTTTCCCATGTCTGTCTCCAGCACACCATCTCACATATCGTGTTTAGGCATAAAAAGCTTGAACAAAGCAGAAATTTCCTAAGATGCTGATATTCCATGCCTTTTCCTTAATGGTTGGATAATTGAAAATGCATGTAGTATAATAAGTACTCTAGGCAAAGGTTGTTTTTAAGCATCAGGGAAATTATTGTGTGGTAAGCTGTAACATTTTTAATAACTATAAAATAATTAGGTATTTGTATCAGTTATTATATATATGATACACATTTTCTGTCTTTAAAATATATTTTGTGCATAAGTACCTTTGTACTTCTGATATTAACTGCTTTTTCTTTATTTGAATTACTAGTTTAAAAAACCCACATAAATCAAACTAAACCAAACCCACCAACACATGAGAAAGGACAACGAAGCTGTCAGTTAAGCTGGTAGCACCTGTACACCCTGACCTTGCAGCTCTGGTCACAGTAGTTATCATTTATGGTGTTTGAAAATTAGAGTTGTCAAAAGCACTTATGAGTTACTTCTCTATTTGCTCCTTGCATTCATTCTCTAAATGCTGAGGAAGGGCAAGCAGTGATTATTTAAAAATTAATGTAAAACTGTCTGATTTATGAAATATAAATGTGACAAAAGTTTTTGTGAAGCATTTTTTTTTTCTGTTGACATCATCACTTCTGTGGTTGTAACCACACTTCATGAGTCAGGTGTCTATTTCCCTTTGTAAATCTAGTTAGAGATGATACAAAGCAGGGTTAGCACTCTTCAACCTGACAGGTCTTTTGAATTGTTTCTAATCTTGCATTAATAGACACTTTAATAAATACAGATAAGGAAACACTGTGTTTTGAAAAATACCAAGTTTCTTTTTGAAGAAAAAATTTATCAGGAGCGCTATGCATAGGAAATGTTGTCAGGAGAGATTTAGAGTACAGCTTGGGTTATATGTCTGGTAATTTCCTTAAGATAAAAATACTAGAGAAACACAATGTAAAAACTTTTGTTCTGCAAACACTATTTGTTTGTTGCTAGCAAATATTCACTGTTTACCTTTGAGTAAGCTGGGAAGGCTAGGCTTCTGTTATATTTTATTTAGTCTAGCTTTGTTCTTTTGGATTTTGGGTTGTCTTGGGTGGGTTTTTTTTTTTTTACTTTGGTTTCTTTGGGAGTTTTAGTGGTTTTTTTAAGCTTTGGGGAGTTCTTAGACTTTATATTCTTAGGCAGGACTCAAGATTCATGTCTTAAAATTTCAATACAACCTTGTCTTATCCCTTCCTACAAAAATTTCAACTGAACAGTGACCTCCTTCTGACCCATATGGCAGCCTATTTCCCATCAGGCCCCTCTGGATTTCTGATTTGTCTTGAAGGAGTTTTATATTTCATACTTTTCTGTTGTATGTTGAACCCTTCTTCTCAGACTCTTATACACTGTGAAGCTATACTTAAAAAAAAATACGTCCTCTTGAAGGTAGGAGTCAGTTGGCCTCCAAGTTCAAGAATATTTCAGTGAGACTGAGGTCATCTCTTGCTGTCTGAATGGTAATGAAAGTGAAAGAAGTGTCTCATGGATGGAGACAATTTCAGATTTCTTGAGTTGGTTTAATAAAGACCTGTTTGTCCCTCAAACAATAACAGGCACTGGAATGTCTGACATACTGATGAAAACTGATAACCAGTGAATAAAAATAATCTATAATTTAAAAAACAAATTATATTTCAATTTCACCCCTCAAAAAAAAATCTAACCCTGCCCAAATATTTTATCACATTATTTTTTTTTTTTCCTAGCATGAGGTGATCAAAATGTTTAATAGGAAGCTTTATTTTACAGGATTCAGAGTAGGCTCTTCATTTATCTAAATGACTGCTTCCTTAAATTGCAAACTCACTTCTGATAATGGAATTATTTAATTCAAAGTTAATATGGAAAATCTTTATTTAATTGTATCTGATGTCCTGGCTTGCAAGGAGAGTGTTTTGTATGCTAATTTAGCAGTCAAAATAATAAAAAGCTGCTTTGGAGTCCAGCTAACAAAGATGACAGAAGGCAAGGGATGGAGGAGGAAGGCTGAATGTGATGTCTCATCATAGCAAGGATGGCATAAATAGGGTAGGCAACTTCTCTTTCACCTTCTAAGAAATAACACACACTATGGCTTTCAAAATTCATGTGTTCTGCAGTGCCATCTGTTGGGCATAACCACCTGTTTTAGGCAAAAGGGAGTAATCAGTACTTAAACACTTTGGGGACAGCACCATCTTGTACATAAAATTTTTTCTTCAGTAAAAGTGTGCTTTTAATGAAAAATAGTTTAATGCGGCAATAAAGGTTTTCAGCTACACACGTATTTTGTAAAAGCTTTCTAGCTAACAAGTAACTATGGCTTTGGGGATATGCAGGTAATTTATGCATCAGGAATCTTTCTATAGAATTCATGAATTTTGATAGCTAAGCTGCGGCTGGACCCCAGTTCCTGAAAAAGTTTTTTGATACAGATTCTCCCCCTCTACTACTGTCTCATAGCACTTCACCCAGAGAGATTAATTCAGGTCTGGGACCCCTGACATAAGAAGGACCTGGACTTGCTGGGCCAAGAGGAGGACCATGAACATGATCAGAGCTATGGAGCACCTCACCCATGAGGAAAGGCTGAGAGAGCTGGGGTTGTTCATTCTGGAGAAAAAAAGCCTCTGGGGAGACTATATAGCACCTTCTAGTACCTAAATGGGCTACAAAAGACCTGGAGAGGGCTTCTGACTTGCACATAGTAGTGATAGAACAAGAGGGAATGTCTAAACTGAAAGAGGGTAGGGTTACATTAGATATTAGTAGGAAATTCCTTAGTGTGAGGGTGGTGAGGCACTGGACATGTGGAACAGGAAAGTTGTGGATGCCTCATCCCTGGAGGTGTTCAAGGCCAGGTTGGATGGATATTCTCCAAGCAATGTGGTCTAATAGAAAATGTGCCTGTCCATGGCAGAGGGGTTGGAATGAGATGATCTTTAATGTCCCAACCAATTCAAACCATTCTATGATTCTACAAGTCAAAATTATATTCTTTGAACAAAGATCCCTTAGATCTCAGAAACATACAATGACTTAGACAAGAAACAAATGCAAAAAATCCCTTAGTCTTCACTTTTCAAAGTTGTGATTAAATATCTCAAAGCTTCTTTCAACATGCCATTGAAATAGGTCAAAGAAAAATATGTCTGAAAATAAAATATCAAATGCTCACTTGGAATAACTGAATAATATAAGTTAAGGGCCAGTATTCTGTGAGAGACTGCATAGTAAAAATAAATGCAGATAATCCAAAGATATTTGTTTTGGAATGCATAAGCTTCTAAGATAATCAGAGACAGACTTTAAATGCAGAGAGTTCTTTGCACAAGTTGACCAAAAGTTGAGGTGTTGAATTTTTAGGTCATGCATTAGAAATGTGACTTTGTTTAATCACTTTTGTGTTGCAAGTGAGTGCCTGCTCAAGTCAGTAAAATTTATGACATTCTTCTTTTATAGCATATACTTGAATAATTTAACAAGGACAATATATGCTATTCTTTTTATTATTATTATTTTAATCTCAAAATATCTACAAAAGAAGTAGTAACCATAGCAGTGTTTTTATGACTGGTAATGAATGTTTAGAGAATGGTTTGGAGAAATGATATAGAAACAACATTGTATTCAAAAAATTTCCTATAATTAGCAGGATTACTAGTTTCATAGAGGATGTGAGCAACTCAAAGTTAGTTTTCTATTTTCTCTTTTTCCCTAAAAATTGAATTTCCGTGCTGCACTGGTGATTTAGAACTGTGCTGTGTTTATGGGTTATCAGAGTTCACTCTGCCCGTGTTTGAGAAGCATCTCTTGAGATTTGCAGTTCCAGTAGCAGTCAAGTAAGAATAGAAAACAACCTTGTGAAAAATGCAGAAAGCCAATGAGAAAAGAAAGATACATCCCACTAATAAGATGGGCAATTTTTTCATTAATGATTCATCTGAAGTCTTTCCCTAGTTCTGCAGCCTGCTAATATCTAAAAACTTATTCACCAGGTTGATGTTCAGGAACTGAGGATGAATTTGAATTCCATACCTTTTGATTAACTCCAACTTTGCAGGAACAAAGTGAAGGACATTTTAAAATAACAGTATCATCCTGTTACATCTTTTACTCTTTTTTAGGATTTAGAAAAAAGAAATAATGAATTTGTAATTTTATTTGATTTAGCACTAAATGTTCTCCTTCAAACCAAAGATTATCTGGAATTGTGGAAAGGAGACATTTATTCAAGCCATGGCCATCAACTGTCAGATAAGCAAGTTTGATAGTTACTGGTTTAATCTAAAGTGGTTGACATAAAACTGACAATCTTTTTTTTCCTAAATAGTATTTAGGGGAGAATGTAATGAATGGAACTCTTTAAAGGCCTTTTGGGAATATGAACAAGCCATAAGCCCTACAGCTTTTACATATCTATCTATTTATTTCATTATTGTTGTTAGTTTTAATCTCAACTGCCATTACAGGCAGACTAAAAAGTATTCCAGCCTCTCGTTTTGCTGCTCTATTTTGTATGCAGCTAAGTTCAGAGGTGGGGATGAATTAATTTGTTGTGATGAGCAGCAGGTGCTCTGTGTGGGTGTCCCTACTTGAAAGATACATTATGAGACTCTATATCATGTTCTTAATATTTTCCTGATTAGAATGGACCTGTTTTATATGTGATGTTTCTGCAAAATAACATTTCAAAGTCACTTACTTGTACAGATGGTGCCACAGTAGCATATGTATAGCTGCATTTGAACACCTGTGAAAGGCAGAGATTTTATGAAATGAAGAAGAGAAATTTCTGGCAGATAACATGATTTCATTACCAGAATGTAGAATTTCTGTCAGGTGCAGCTGTTTCTTTTTTTCTATTCTTTCCATCAGCCCATTGTTCTCCATTATAAGACACATTAAATACAAGCACATCACATACTAAGAAACCTCACAACTTCTTTTCCCTTTTCCCAGCATTTACTTTTGATGAGAAGATGAGAACAACAATTTCTCATTTTTGTCAACAAATATGAAGTTTACCAGGATATGAGAAATCCCATCAGGTGCCCTAAAGAAACTACAGGATTTGATCACTCTAAGCCTTTAAGTCACCATTAGTATCTAAGGGTTGTTCTGCAACCAGCATTTTAATTCACAAAGAATACATTAAAAAAAACTGTGGCAAGGCCAGTCTGCTGCCACCTCAGGACCATGTCAGTCAAGAGTGATGCAGAGATGAAAATAAAGGATGTGCTCAATGGAGTAACCCGAAATAGAAATACTTCTAATAAATCGTAAAACAACAAACAGCAAGTAACAAACAGGTAAAACAATCCGAACAGAAAGTATAGGAGCACTCCAAAAAGCGAGGGCCAGGGTAGATACAGAGTGTATAAAGGGTAGGCTGGGGGAGGAATGTGAGGGTGAGGGTCCAATGAGGGTTAGGAATATTTAAATTACTGCAGAAAGTCTTAACCAATAACAAGAAGGGGAACAGAGAACTTTCTAGAACCAATCCTTACAAGGATAAAACTATTTACATACTGATTCCCAGAGGGCAACGTTGGTGGAATTCTGCTCACTCTAAGTTGAGTGAAGGTCTACACACTGGGCTCCCATGGTTTTAAATTAGTACTTGTTGTCTGAGTGATCCTCACAAAAAAACCCCAATTATTGTCTCTGCCTTCTTTAAGCACATACATAATATTTATTTTCAACACTTTTATCTTGTTTTCTTTGTTTCCAATATATAAATATAAACAGAAACAAAAACAAGGCTAAATCCTTATTTATTAATTGGTAAGTTTTCAAGGTTTTAGGAAATAACTTTTTGCTTTAGAAGTCGTGCTTTAACTCTTTCTGTAGTCGCATTTTGCTTGGTTGATTATTTTGTCCTAATAAATCTGAATAAATTGCTGATTTTGTCCTCGTACTGTCCTGAATGAGTGATGACTAAGAACGAAACACAAACTTCACTTAATGGTCAGTGAGGGATTGCACCACAGTGCATGTCCTCAGGGTGTGTTAGCTATGATAATGTGTCCCTTAACATCCTCATTCCCTTTGCATCCTCATTCCATTAGCATTCTCAGCACATGCCCCTTATCACAGTGGTCTATATGCAAGGTCAGCTGGCGGTGAATGAGCTTGAGGTCAGCAAAAAGCAGGACTGGGAGACCTGTCTTGGGTGATAGAATCACAGAATCATAGAATATCCTAAGCTGAAATGGACCCACAAGGATCATTGAAGGCCAGTTACTCGCCCTGCACAGGTTAACCTCAAGGGCCTGCCTTCTGTCTGGCTCCATCTAGTCACAGAAACCTTAGATGAATATTGCTGATTCCTTGAATGCCTGAGTGAATTCTGAATAGGCAAACACTTAGTAATACATGTGTTTCCCCGACTTCTCCAGGTTTAAATTTTTAATGTGAGGGGATGGGCAAGGTTATGTTAAGGTTTGGAATAATCCTGTAGTTAAAAGGCTTTCTATGACACTGTGCAAAGAATTGTATACAAAGATTTCTAGTGTACACTTTCAAGTGAACATTCATATTAAAATAAAAGACCTCTTGTACATCTTATAATTTGTACATCTTTGAAAATACTTGACATTTAGGGCAAATGCTCTACTCAGCATTTTCTTCTGACAGGACTTCTTCTATCCTTACAACAACAAAACTGTCCCACTGTATCATGACTGTGATGATATTTTACCATAAAAAAGTTACTTGAGTTTATGCATGAGTTTCTTCTGAAGAATGAGAAGTACTAGAGATAACTGTTCTCAGTAGAGAAAACATCACTTGTTGTACCCAAAATACACATGAATCTTATTTTAAAAATTTCCAAAATGTCTGTTCCTTTAATCCTGTAACATGGAATGAATATTGACAGAGAAGCATAAAACAGGGGTAATGAAACTATGTAGTAGGATGCAGTGGTAGAGGTGAGAGCAGAAGGTAGGCTGGAAGAAGGAGTTGGTGCTAATTCTACATTTTTTTCATTTGCCCATTAATGATCTAGGGGGAAGCACACAAATTTTTATAGTAGAGGCAGGAACATTACAACTGGAGCTTTGCAGAAGTCTAAAAATGTGGGAAATTAATGCTGTTTAGATACAAAAAAAGAGCAGGACAACATCATTGGAAAAAGATAATCTGAATGACAGGGGTTTTGGTCAGATGGAAATACTTGAAAATTAGATTTGTAAATATCTGGGGTTTTAGAAGTGGAAAAAATTGTTATATGTATAAAATTTAAGAAGGCACGGGGAAAAGTGGAAGCATGGGTTGCAGGGTAGGAAGAGAAGTTACAGGGTAGGAAGGAAATTGATTGATTTTAAATATACAGAGAAGTAACACCTCACCAGACAAATGAGTGTGTTTGCACTGCTTTGCTGAAAACATACACGAGGTATTCTGTGATCTCTTCATTCTGGAAAATGACAAATGATAAATGTTGTTACTAAAAATGATTAAGCATCTGTGAGAAATATGTTCATTGGAAAAAAAATATTAAAGAGCTAACACATATAAAGAGGGGGAAATCTCAGCTGTGTGGCTGAAAACTCACAGTCAATTCTTATTTTTGATTTTCAGGACTTGATCCATGAACAGGCTGCAGCAGTTTCACAGATTACCTATCCATGTTGTCCAGCATTCTTCCTTGCTAGAGACCTCCCCCTCCCTGTTTTGCTCGCAGCAGTGCTGTGTCCTGTGTGGGGTGAACCAGGATTTGCAGATCTTTACAGATGCCTGTCCTGCGACAGAGTTTTGCAGTGCTGTGTAGGGTAAAACCTGCTCTTCAAAAGGTTGTTGTACCATAACTGGGAGGATTCTCACAGCTCAAGTTTATTTAAAACATGCTGAAACTGGAGAAGGTGACAAGTACAGGCAGCAGCCACAGCTCAGAGTATGGAGTGACAGCAAAGAAATGAATAAAGAGAATATGAGGTTTTCACCTGTAGAAAAGAGACAGATGAGGAAATTTTTAATAGATATTAAGGAAACTTCCCAGTCTGACCACTCAGGAGACTTTCTGGCAGTCACACTCCCAATGCCAGAGGCTTCCACTGCTGGGACCTCTTTCAGAGCAGCTCCAGTGAGCCGGCAGGTGCACAGCTTGACTCCACACACACTCCACTCACATGCAGCCAGACCAGGTTTCTTTACAGTTTTGACCTTGGGTTTCCTATGGCAGAATCACTGATGTATTCCATAAAGACATTTATTCTTGGCTCAGTAACACAGAAAGAACTCAAGCTGTTGTCTTCAAGGAGGACCCCATGGTTCTTATCCCTCACAGTCCAAGCCTCAGCAAGTTTCACAAGTCTTGCTCTTCCTCCTGAGTTCTTCATTCCTGCAGTGTCTCTCAGTATCCATCTGCGGGCTGCCCCAGACCATGTCCCATAGGGTGACCTGCGGGTTGGTGGCGTTACCATCCCAGGTCCCACAAACCGATCCCCCAGCCGACCAGTCAACGGTGCCCGGATGAAGTAATCTTCCACACCAGGAACAAACGGGAGCACACTCCGTGTAGAGTTCCCACTGGGTTTTATTTGAGGGTTGAGTGGAGGGTCCACAAGGGTAGGATGAAGGTAGGCTGGGAGGGAGGCAGGTGAAGCAGGAGGGAGACAAACCACAGGAGGAGGGATCCAGGGACGGACCGCAGGCTGACAGTAAAAGCCGAAACTGGAACTGAAAGCCCCTCCAAGGGGTGGATACAAAGTATATAAACCAGGTAGGAGGGGACAGGGTACAATAAACCAACCGGGATAAGGGTAGAAGGAGGAGTTGTGGTGGGGTGATATACATTTAACCAATGGTGTAACAGGAGGGGAGTGACTGTCACACAGGAGCCAATGGGGGAATGGGGAGAATAGAACTTTCTGGGCTGTGGGAGTGAGTCCCAGGTGACTGGCAGGTAGCTATTACCGTGGGGGAGCAGGGAGCCTCGGGAGATCGACACAGTTACTCACTCTAAGATAAACAAAAGTATCCTCCCAAGGCATCCCAGGCCTGCTACCCTCCACACTGACTCCCACATACATCCACCTGGCTGTCATCACCTGTCTTTGTGCCCTTTGCTAACCAAAGGATTGGCAGGTCTTGGCCTCATGTCTTGGGCCCCTGCCCACAACTCAATCTGCATCTCAATCTGCAGTCGGCAAATTGGGCACCAAATCTTTGCCTCAGCATAGAGACCTCTAAAAGTACTGTGGAAAAAGTAATTTCTCAACATGCGTTCGCTGTTTCTTTTCATAAAAGAGTGAAGGGACATAAAAGAGGTAATACCTATCACTTGGTTTGGGGTTCATTCTAAGAGGATTTTAAGAGCTTTCACTGCATGGAAATTAAACTTGTAACATCTTAACATCTTTCCTCAGTGAGTCAGAGATTAATAATAATAATAATAATAATAATAATAATAATAATAATAATAATAATAATATGGAGAGAAACTAGACAAATCTATGAAGGAAAACTCTTTGGAGGGTTTTTAAACAAAACATCATTTTATCTTGGGAAATACCTGATCATCCTTGAGGCTGGGCAAGGCCTAGGGAAAAACATTATGTGATTCTTTGTTCTTAAGCTGTTTTCTAGATACTTGTTGGTCTCAGAAACAAAATGCATCTTTGAAAGAGCTCCTGGCCTGCCCAATAATGTTATTCTTACAGCTTTAATGCCAAGGTCTGGTAGACTTTTTCCAAGGCTATGGAGCTTCCTATGCTTTCATTAATTTGAAAACAGAGATCAGTGCATAGTTTACTGATATAATACAGCCACATTAATTTTTGTCTTGAGACTTTGCAATAACTTTCTCTTACTTTTCTCAAAAGTCACATAGTATACTTTGTCCTGGAGATGCCTGTATTCAATGTGTGGTGAGTATATACTCCACTGCATTAAATTTATAAAATGTTTTGTTATTCTTTGAGATGAAATGAGCTATATAAATGCAAGCTGGTATTATGTTTGCAAAATCTGTGTGACTGAGAAGATCAATCTTCCAGAAAAATGTCAGCAGATACAACCAGTTTATTATTTCTGAAGGCTGAGAGTAAGAAAGTGATAGAAAATAAAATCAGCAGACTGGGTAAAAATGATTTGTTTTGGTTTCTTTTCCTTCATGAAAGAAAACAATGGATTCTAGAAAATATCAAGTAATACTTTAGATTTGACCTTTTGTAGTTCATATAGCCCATCATCCTTATTTATCACAGCCTCTGTCTTGCCTACATAAAAAATTTTGGTAACTAATAATGTACATGTATATGAGACATAGTCAAATATGAGTAACTATGTGAGTGAATAATTGAAAGCATTGCTATCAAGTTACTTTTGTAGAAATCTGTCCAGGTGCTAATGTGGTTTTAATTGGTTTTATGCATAGGATAGTTCCTTCCTACATATTTCACAAAGACACATTTTAGACACTCAGCATAACATACTCTTTATCACAGTCTTGGCTACTGAAATTCCAAGAGGAGGGCTAAGTGATAAAGCCAAACTCAAGAAGACTACAATTTTTAAAACAGCAGGAAGAGACAAGGTCCTATCTTACAACCGCTGAGCTGCCAAGTCTGTAATTTCTTTTAGCACTGGATATCTACCCAGTTTCTTTAGGGAAAGAAAAGAAAGTGCCTTCTCTTGAGGCACTTGTGCAACTGGCAGTGCCTGGCAGGTTCAATAGCTGCTTGTCTGCAACAGATTCTTATGCCTTTCTGTCACTGCCATCCTGGACACTTCAGAGACAAAAACTGGTCATGTCTCATTTGTCTCTGAGTGAATGTGATCTGTGAAAAGCCATGTTTAAGCTGTCTGGTCAAAGACTTGAGAAAATGAGGCAGATGTAAGCTGAGAAAAAAAATGCAAGCAGTTCACTGTCATATTCAAAGGTGCTCTGTGTCTGTTGTCTCCAGAAGAAATAGACATCAAGGTCTGATGTTTTCCATCACATGTAGTCATAGAGAAAGTGATGTATTGTCTATGAACAATTGTTGCAGCTTATAAGCACCCAACACGCTGCGAAGCCGTGGCTGGGCTCAAAAGAGTGAATGCAATGGATGATATACATGGGCCAGCCACCTGCAGGGCACTGGATCACCTGTAACACAGTTAATAGTTTACTCTGTTCTTATTAACTTGCAAATTTGAAAGAACTTTAACAGTCATCAGTGAAACAGACATTGAAATATGTTTACAAGCAAAACTGAAAACAGCTCACTGTTCCACCTCCAGCTATTTGTAAAATGCCCCTGTTTTGGAAAGAATTTCAAATGTAAGTTCAAAGATTGTTTTTGCTTCATAGATAGCAAAACCTTCCTTTTAAACTCTTTTCTATTAGATATTTGACAAGTTAAACCTTCATCCAACCAGGTAACAGCAAAAACAGGCTCTTTTTAAATTCCTCCACACTAAATTGCATGGAAATGTTAATTGTTTATTAAGGAGCTGTAGGATGAAAACTAATTTCTCAGAGTGGCTAGTGGAAAGAAACAAATACCACAAAAACAACTTCCGTGGAAATTGGGATAGTCTGAAAACAACTACAAAACTGAATAAAACACCACATAATATTCTCAAAGAAGTCATGCAAGGTTTAATTATCTGAAATGGGATGTACCAGAAGTGTTTATTGATTTCAGATAAAGCTTTTGGTGCTTAACACTGTGCAAATCAACTACTTGTTAGACATTTTCCTTTAAAATCTTACTGCATACAAATTACAGTTTTTGCAAGGCTTCAATTACAAGGAATTTTTTTAAAACCTTATAAAGAAAAAAAAAAGACCTTAGATGTTACATTTTTCAAATTATGTACTTTCAGTTTGCTGTCAGGTTTTCTGATTAGATAGTCTCAATGAAGAAAAACAGATTGTTTTGTTTCACTTGGATCCACAAGCCAGCAAGGATGTTCCCCTCAAAAGATTTGGCAAAGGGTCTTAAGATCCTGACTCCAAAACCTAAAAGCCCCAAATATGCCTGAAAGGGGAGTCCATCAATGCTTAACTTGGAAACATCTTACTGAATATTTTGTCTACTTTTTAGACTGTCTGGTGCTTCTCAGCTAACCCAAGACCCAGCAGGTACAAATGCCTCTGCATGTTTTCCATTTCTCTGTCAAAGCAGCCACCAGATGCAAAACTTTTCCACTGCTGGGGAGCAAACAAGAAAGTGACCCTCAAAGCCTCCTGGCTCAGGTGTGGTAGAAATCCTCAGGTTACATTTTGCTTTTCAGGAGAAGAATCTAAGCTACCATCTTGTGAAAGAGTTTTTGTTGAAACTACTCTGATTTCACTTTTTTCTTGTGGTTCTGTGTGCAAGATCCCGAAACCCCTTCCTGTGACTGAGAACACTCATTGATCAGGAGATAATAAACATAGGAGAGCTTAAAGCAGTTTATGCATTTTTGTTATGGTATTTTGATTCTCTTGTCAAGTCCAGGGCCCCATCCTAAAGTAATCTGAACTGGCAGAGTCTATTGCTTAAGAAGAATCAGTAGGTTTTGCCTTTTACACTTCTATTAAGCTTGCATGGAAACTTGAAATGCAAAGTGAAGGCTTTTCAAATCATGTTTGCCAGAGAGTATTTACTTTGTCATCTGGACTATTTCTAGCACTTTGTGATTAATACCTGAACAGTCTTTATTTGTTGTGCTCAGTTTGCATGTGTCAGTCCCATGGTTATTCCTCCAGGCTTTAACTTAAGACATTAAAATATTAGTCAATTTATTTTTCTTTTCAAATTTCTTTTTTGTTTTGTTTTTAAGAAGGAAAACACTGGGGGCGTGGGGTGTGGGGGAGGGTTATCTCTTTCTTTTTTTTTTTTTTTTTAAGGAAGAAAATATAGGTTTTTATATTCCCAACAAATTAATTAAGTATAAAGCATTAACTTAGTTTTAAAAATGGGGATCTGAAAATTGACACAAGTGCAGCTCAAATCTAGAACCTCAAAATATCAGTGGGATGTCTGAATTACTTACATTTTTACCCTAAGAATTTATCCCAAACTTCATCTATATGTTAACTTTGCTCTGTCACCTATGAACTTGCATGTTTATACTGGAATGAAAGAAAACTGAACCTCATCCATGACTCAAAATACATCTTTTTCTGGCCAGCATTGACCATAAACCATTGCTGTTGCTCAACAAACAGTAGTCACTGGCCATCTGTTGCTTGACAAGAATGCTTTTTACCCTGTAGGAGCTAAGCTGATGAAAACAGTTTGCTGCCACTCAGAAGTGTGGTCCTTTTGACTATTCCTCTGTCCTTGTCTGGACTTTCCCATTCTTTAGTCTTGGTTAAGATTGGCACTCATTTTCCTGCCACTGACTCCCTCTGCCCCTTGAAGTTCTTAAATATATTTTCTGTTTCCTTTATTACGACTGGCTCTACATCTCAAGGTGTCATTATACAATAAAAGTAAACAACATTCCTTTTTACAAGTTGATTGTACTTGCTAAAACAAAGTGGGATGTTGTGGCCATGATAGTCTAAGGACATAACAGAACTTATGCAGGTGGGTAATATCTTTTATTTTACCTAGTGATGCAGCTGAAAAAAATAAACTAACTTTCATTTATATGATGCCTTTATGAGGTAACAAATAAGAAGGAGGAGGAAGTTGCATGCAATGAATGTAAATTCTTGCGATGGAAGTAGAATATAAAGAGCAGTAGACTGGTAAATTTCATATTTCAAGTCTATAATACTCTGTAAAGAGATTATAAAATAATGAGACATATATTGTAGCAGCTCAAGGAAGCAGCTCTTTACTCATGTGAGTGAACACTTAATGCATTTTGCTCATAAAATGTCTACAGAGTTAATGCAGGTGAAGGCATAAAATTTTTACTAATGTTCGAGGAAGTTATTCAGTTATTCTGGTTTCAAATGTTTTTCATACAATCTGGAAGAATAGTCAGACTTGTTTACAGAAAATATAAATTGAAAATATTTACTAATTTCTCAGAGATGTATTTTATTTACTGAATTAAAAATAATCTATACTGAAGTTCAGTTCTCAGAAAATTGCACTTAACCTCAAAAAATATGACTATTAAACTTTCTCTGTTTCATATGATAACCTTTAAGCTGTGATTTTTAGGAAATGAGTACCCCTCACAAAGCTGCATCTAATGGTACTTCCAAGTTAGTCAGATGATTTCAAGAAAATAAATCAGTTCTCTTCCTTTGATTACAAGTTTGATCCAGTATAGAAAGTCTTTTCTCCTTCTAGTAGGCAGTGTCCAAAAAGATGAAAATCATTGTAAGGAGCCAGATGTTGATTTTCCAAAGTCTGAAGGCAGAAAATCTGTGCTGGAAGGCAACAGTACTCTGTGGGATGGAAAATAAACCAGAGCACATGATTCTACAGGTAGACCCTGATAAGTCTAAATGGTAAATAGTTTTTTGTTTATTTGACTGTGGGGGTTACTTTCTCAGTGTATTAAAAAGATAAAAATTTCTATCAAAGGAAAATAACTACTATCAATTTGCTGCAGGACTATTTCTACTCCCAGGCTCTTGCACAAATGTATAAAAGTACACTGTCTTGGCAGGAAGATCCCATCTCTTAAACTAGCAAATTAAAAATGTTCACAGCAGGGATTTCAGGACCTATTTTTTTGTCTACTTTTCTGATTTTACTGACAGTAAGCCTTGTTTTTCCACTCCTGTGCTGCAAAGACTAGTTATCAAATAAAATCAGCTTCATATCCTGAAGCAGTGGCTACAAATATGAGGTCACACTTCAGGTGGTGTCTGCAAAGTACTTTGATTTATTTTTCTTGGATTTTTTTGAGAAAGCATGTGGAAATTCTCTCTGATACAAATGCTTATGTGAGACAATTATATGTATATTTAACCCCAGAAAAGTGCTGTTTTTTCACTGTCAATACGATACAGGCAAATCTGTGTAATCCTTATATTTGGTAAAAGCTCTAATCTAATCAGTTATTGTCCAGAAAAGTACATGAAACGGAGTCATGTCCACCCATGCAGATTTAGTAGAGTCCATCAAGTAATGCTTTTCTTTATCTCAATCACACATTAAAACAAATAAAAGAAAAATAAAAAAGGCCTATAAATGTGACAAGAATAACCCTTTTAGCTGCCATACTGACTCCTTTCGTAAGCAGACATACTTCACTGTCCCCTTCCTCCTCCTTCATCCACCACATCTCTGCCTTCTGCATCAAAGAGTGTAAGCTCTCTGCAGAAGACAAATTCAAAGTCTTAATAAACAAATGGAGGCATGTCCTCCCTCTACCCTCAATCAAAGATAGGATTTTTTTCCTGTCTGTTTTTCACTGCCTACCAATTAAGGGGAAAATAATAAAACTTTTAACTCTTCTACCTCCTTTTTGTCAGAAGGAAAAAGAGAATTCAGGAATATAAAAGTGTTTCACTCTTTATTTTTACTTTGTAAAATCAGACTGAGAGAACATACTTGTGGAAAACAAATATATAGAAATACAGATATATAAATATGCATATATATCTATGTAATAATGTCTTTTAATACTTTTGTTCTCATATTTGCATCTTTTTCCATTAGTAAAACTTGTTATTACTGCATTGAAAAGATGCTGTTGCGAATATTCCTTTGAATTGTCAGAACTTTTTGATCCAGCCACTTCACACAGTTCCTTATGATAGCAGAAGTAGCTACCTAAGGAAAAAAAGAGACTGCTTGTACCAAAATCAATCTTCCTTTAAGTCAGAAGTCATGCTCTGTCCAGGGCAGACCTCACATGAAGTGAAAAGTGAAAAAGGCAAAATTGTATTAGGAAAAAATAGATGATTTGTCTCATTCAATTAAAATTTAGAATAGCAAATTACCAGAAACTAGAATAAATTTTCATGTGATCTACAAACAGTTGGATTGGTCTGACCTTCAGATAAGATTAATTTGCAACTAATAATTCACTGTGTTCTAAGTCTCATCTAAGCATTTACTGCTTTCATAAATCTTCTGTACTTTTTTCCCCCACTCTTCTCTGCTCAGTTGCTCTGTTTAAGTGCTCTGAGGATAAAGAGTCTTGGGATGGTGCCAGATGGTCTAGGCTAATTCCAAGATAGAGGAGTGACTCTTCAGCTATCCCTATTCCTCACTCATTATGGACTAAATAGTAATAGAAGGGTTTTGTTTTGCTTTGTTTATTTGTTTTTTTTTTTTTTTTTTTGGTGGGTTTGTTTGATTTTTTTCTTAAGGATTCAGAAGGATTTTTAAAGAGGTAAAAAAACCAACCAACCAAACAAACAAAAAAAAAAAAAACCAAAACTTTTCATCCCAGTAAATTGTTTAATCTTTGCTTTACAGTTTTTCTGCTAATTCTTCCCAAAGAACTGCATAATGAGCTACCTCAATTGGGGTCAGTTCCCCCTGTGTGAGCCATTCCATCTCTTTAGAGAATTGGTGCATTTTGGTGTTCAGCTTTTATTTTGGTTGTTATCAGGGATCTTTTTCCTGTATGAAAAAGCAGTCTATGTTATTTCATGTTATTTTTTAACAAATCTGGGAAAAAATGTTAAAGTTAAGGGCTTTCTTTCATTTCGTAGGAGTTTTTGAAGATAACTGAATGTCTGCATAAATCTTACAAAATATATAAGGACATCTAACATGAGGTCTGTAAGAAGGAATCATGAACAGTTAATAATAATGAGTTTTAGATGTTATGACTTCTTATGTGAATTCAATACTATTTTGACATGCTCAGAAATTACACTGCCTCTGTAAACCTCTGTAAACACCTGTGGTAACCTCAGCAACCACCTCTGATAATAATTGGACATGGTAAGAGAAAACCAGGTGTAAAAAATATAAAACAACACAGTCTGACTGAGTCCCATGGTCTTCAGTCTTCCACCTCTGCTATGTGTGTCTCCATAAATGCTGATGGAAAGGAAGTTTCTTATGGACCTAGAGAGCAAAGGATTTAGAGAACACAGCATCCCTTCTCTGCACTGCAAGGCTCTCACATAGAAGATGTGAGTCAGAGTAACAGAAAGACCAAGCCATCCTGCTTGTGATGTGTCCCTTCACATGCCATTTGCCACTTTTGTAACAATATTTGATGTATTCTTTATGCTTTTTGGCATAAGATTTGCTATTGTGTCATTAGTAGTTCTGCTGTCATCCTCTGGAGCATTGCATGCCTTTTGACATTTTAACATTTACACACTTCTACCTTAGCTTTTTGCTCAGAACTGCTTATTACGAGTTCATTTCAGGTCTCTGTATCCTCCCAGAAGTTCATTCTCTTCCTATTTTTTTTTAACTTGAAGTTTATAAAATAATTATATATTTTGGGGATTTTGGGTTTGTTTGTTTTTTTTTTTTGTACCTGCTGTATCATTTTAATTCAATCTGCTCACTGGCTCTGCTTATCTCCTTTAGTGTGTTGCTTTGTAGTTCATCTTATCATTTTATTTTCATTGTAAAGAATAACATGTGAGAGGACAATATTTGTAGCTAATAAAATGAAGGCTATTTTGTAAAAATTACTACTTTCAATGTCTCACAGAAATTTCTTAGAATCTATTTTTGATGATAGGATCTTGTTCCATTGTCTACCAATAAAGTGACATTTTTTTCACTATTTCAAATGAGCTTTAGATCATCAGCATTTTGGAGCAGAGACCTCCTTTGTTCATGTCAAGTATTATGTAAGTGATTTGCATGATTTCTAAAAGCAAAAATTCTTATTAGTCAGACAGTATTTTTAGTCCAGCTTTCATTTCTTCCAAATATTTCTTTCAATAAGAGGCTTTACAAATTTAAGGAGAGATTGATAGGTAAAGATATTTTGATCTCTTGACATGATAAGGGTCTAAGCATTCGTTCCAGCAATCTGGTTGACACCAAAATTATAGAGTTGGTTTAGGAACACAAAATGTACTCTGCACTTGAGAGAAGCCACACCCTGAATCCTGTGTTCAGCTTTAGGCCTCTCACTTCAAGAAAGATATTGACATGCTGGAGTATGTCCAGAGAAGGGCAATAGAACTGGAGAAGTGTCTTTGCCACAAATCTGATGAGGAGCAGCTGAGGGAGCTGGAAGTTTTTAGCTTGCAGAAAAGGAGGTTCAGGAGAGACCTTCTCACTCTCTAGAACTACTTGAAAAGAGGTTGTAGCAAGATGGGGGTTGGTCTCTTCTCCCAGGTAACAATTGATAGGTGCAAAGGAAATGACAGAATTCAAGAATATTCCGTGTTGGAAGGGACCCATATGGATCACGGAGTCCAACTCTTAAGTGAGAGGTCCATGCAGAGGCCCCATCCAGGGGCCTTCCACTTAAGAGTTGGACTCTGGACCTTGGCATTGTTAGCACCATGCTCTAAATGATTGAGCTAATCTCAGGATATCAGCTCAAGTTTGGGAAAGGTTTGGGAAAGGTCAAACCAGGGAAGGTTTAGGTTGGATATTAGGAAAAATTTGTTCATGGCAAGGGTGGACAGCATTGAAACAAGCTGCCCAGGGAAGTGGGAAAATCACCACCCCTGGAAGTGCTCAGAAAACCTTTAGATGTGGCACTTGGGCAATTCAGTGATGAGCATGTCAGTGCTGGGTTAATGATTGGACTTGGTGATCTCAGATGTCTTTTCCAACCTTAACGATTCTGTGATTCTGTCTGGACTTTGCTTGGATCTTGTCCAATACCCTATTTCTTCAGTACTTTTATGAAAAGCTGAAAGTAGATCCAAATTAATTTCTAAATGAACTGCCAAATACATTAGCAGAAATGATAAAATGCACAAATAAAGTACATTATTATAATTGAATTCTATTGCCTGAGGAAAAGGGAGTGAAGAAAAAATGGAGTGACCTTTTAGTTGATGGTGATTTTGTGACTTTGCCTTTATTTTTTTTTTTTATTCCAGAAAATTGGTGTATAACTCTGTAATCTCATGAACATGGTTGCAGTTGTTTTCTTAATATAAGTGTTGCTATTGGCACTGTATAAGATAGCCTGATTTTGAACTGTAAATTTTTTCATATGTCTGAATGAAAGCCAAAACAAGGATATGCAAACACAGGAATTTATCATATGCAATTATTTTTCAAAGAAGCAACAGAAAACAGATCATGTCTGGGTCTGGAAAAATCGAAAGTTTCCTTTCTGCCAATTTAAACATGAATTTATGAATGTAGAAATTAACAAAATAATTTCCCCATTGCCATATGTTCAGCAAGTCCATGAAAAAGGTACAAATTATTGTTTGCTTTATTTTACACATTCTTGCTGTCCTACTGCAAAACAGTATTAGTTGCATAAGCAAAAGAACAGTTATTTATCTCTTCTAACTAATTTGTGGAGAGGAGGACTGTGCAGAAGTAAAGGGGCATCTTGTGCTCTGAGTGGCACTGGTGGGAGCTAGTTGAGATCATTCATTGTGTACCAGTAATTTTAAATTTTACCCAAACAGTAGCAGACATTTTAGCAGAATCTGAATTCCATTTTTGCACATGATGAAACAGTCTGGGTCCTTTTCAGAGTAGTAATCTCTTATTGGGGTACTATGTCTCTTTTTTCTCCTTGGATTTTGAAAACATTACCATTTCATATAGATCCTTTCAACCAAAGTGTTTCACCTGGTGGTCTGCATTCTTACTTTAGCACACTTCAGCTGTTAACAAGACCCACAAATGTTATGAGAGAAGAACCACCGCTTTAAGAATGCAATTTAAATAAACTACCAATTCTTCCTTTCTGTTCCACTGCATAAAGCCCAGTGTTTACCTATGTGGTTGTGGTGTCTGTAATCTCACTTAAAGGAAGTTGAGATAACTTAAACTAATAGACCATCCAAAATAGCTGTAGCTTCTAGATTCAATTGTGGACTGAATCTAAGCCTGGTGTTATGGAGGAAAACTTGCTTTATATTTTAAAACAGCACAAGAAAAGTGTGCGATAAAAATCAACACTGAGCATAGAATATTTTCTGCATTAAAGCTGCAAAAACATTTATCTCTTTTCTCTAGTGATTTTTTTCATGTTAAGAGATTGAAAAGATGAGAAGTAAAAAAATATTTCTGGTCTAACCAGTGAATTTTGTATTGTTATCACTTATATACAATTATTGAGAGAATTTAATAAACAAAGAGGTCTCTTTGTTTCACATTTCCTTTTCTAAGTACAGCTGATGGTTCAGCTGGCAGAACAAGCACACATCTAATCTTTTCACTTTTGCAAAGGTTCTTGTGTACCTAAGTAATTTTTCCTTTACTGAATCTCCTTTGAACTTTTGCTTTGATTTGGAAACGCTTTTCTTTTTACGTCTCTCTACCCGCAGCTGAGGAAAGACTTGTTTGCATCTGATTTGATTCAACACTTTTTTGGAGTCATTGAAGTTAATTGTTCTCTGTCCATTGTTTGGCCCTCTTGTTACAGCGTGATGATTGCATATATCAAAGCAGTTCTCACTACAGACAGTTTTCAGGGATCAAATATTAAGCACAAAACTTGCAAAGCACAGCTCCTTCATTAAGTTAGTCCCGCATTTGATGACAGCTCCAGAAGTGATTATAGTGAGATTGAGCAAAACCATCTCAGTTTTATTGTGAATTCTGCCTATAGGACTGAAATCTGACTGGCTTGTTTACAAAACAATGAGGCTGGGGACATGTCAGGACATTCATCTTCTTCTAAGAGCACTCTTTTGTACTTTTTAATCCTTTTTCTTTCAATGACTAGAGGTCTGATTGAAGAAGCAAGCCAAATGCTCACTTGTTTCATTAGCAGTGGAAAGAAAATTGAAGCTTCTCTCCTTAATAGCACATTAGATTGAGGAACACAACTGGAGGCAAAAGATATATCTATTTTCTGAGTCTTTAAAAACCAGAACAAAATGCAGAACACATCCTGTCTTAGCCAGGGTCAGAGTAAAGTGAGAAGTGAATAAGAACGAAATGTTTTTACTAGAAAAGCAGCTCAGACTTCTTTGAATCTTAGCCTGTCTTTGCCACCAGCTGATGGACTTTGGGAGGCACTTAGCCATCATCAACTATAGGTGGGTGGACACACAGGCTACAGAGCAGATTATGCCTTAATTTTGTCTGGTACTCATCTGTCTTGTGGCAGGAGCAGAGAAATGAATCACAAAGTCTCTTGCTACAGTTTGACTAGTTTGGCAAGGGAAGAGGGCTCAACAGCTCCCCCGAAGTTCCCTGCAGTTGGGGATGCCAGAGGGTGAATAGAAACTCCTGTGAGGTGTGAAAAGCAGGGCATTTCTCCATGGAAATGCTCAGGCTCAGGGCAGTCTAAGCATGTGTTTAATCACCTGGATTAACTCCAAGCTCTTTAAACTGTAATTGACAGTGGCAGATCCCATCTTCTCTAATTCACAGAGATCAGTGCAATTTCAGGTGTGCCTGTTTTTTTGTTAGCCTATTCACTGATCCTAGGAAAGAAACATGCTGCAGTCTTACAGTTCTAGTTCTTTTGTCATCTCCACAGAACTTCGAGTTTAAAACTGGTGCCATATGGTCTTTGAGTTCCCACTGAGTACCTGAAGAAGGTGATTGGATATTTTCTGAAAGATTATAAAATTAATGGAGCCTTTGATAATTTTTAGGAACAGTGCCATCAACTTTCTAGAAAGAAACAAATAAACAACTTCACCTTCCCAAAAATCAAACCCCTGAACTGAGACTAAATAAAGGTGGAATTGTTATTGAACTGTTCTATTTTGAAATGAAAAATATTTTTGTATAAGGAGACAATGTGTGTTTGTTCTTAATTCTGATATTAGTTTTACTGTTAGGGAATCACAAAACACAAAACCGAGGTTGATTTCTCTAAAGATCAGTATGTATGATGATAAATACAGGATATACATGGATACTGTCTTACAGAGTGTAATATCAAAGTTTCAAAACTTTAAAGTATTGGGCTGCTCTTTTTGTTTCTCCTGCCTTCCTGCAGATTCCCTTCTTCTATCTTATTGTAACCTTTGTTTTCATAAAGAAAACAAATTATGAGCTCTAGGGTGGAACAAGATAAAGGACAGGTTGAAGGTGGACATATTTAATGACTTTCAGTAGTCAGTAAATTTAGGTATAAAGCTGAAATTTTATGTTTGAACAGCCATCAATCCAAACACATGCAAAATATAAGAATTGCATATAGGCTGCAGGCAAACGCTAATATGTTGCATAGTTTGTTTAAACGTGCTCATTTAAAATAATGTTGGCCCCTGTGGTTTTATTTGAGAAATCTGCTTTTTTGTTTCCTGATGTCACAAATTAATATTTCATGCCTGTGCTTGCATTTTTCATACTATGAAAAACACAGGCAGAAATGAAAAATATGAGACATGGTTATATGAGGTATAAAACATTTATTTTGCTCACTTAGTTTAAAAAAAAAAAAAAGAAGCTTAAAAAAATAATTACTGAATTAATGAGCTGGAGGCAGAGTATAGCAGTCTATTTTGTCACAAGCATTTCTAATATTTTGATGCTGCTGAATTAATGCATAAAAACTCTTGGGGTTTTCACAGTGCCACCACAGGATTTTTAGGGGTTTGGTGTAACTGTGAACTTCAATACTATCTTATAAATTGTAATTTTTTCAGTTGTTCACTATTAATATCTTATGTTTTTACATGTCTGTATACTCCTGTACTTACAATTACTTTCCTGAAATTTGAAGAGTTAGAATAAACATAATTACAGAAGAAAATGAAGAATTACTGGTTAGGGTATTTGCAAAATAACTTTATTTCACTTCCATTCTGCTTGAATCAGTAAAAAATTGTAATCAAAAGAAAAACATCGCTGTGATGTTTTTTCAATATATCCCTGATTTGGCTTGATGGAGGAATTTAATTCTAATATTGTACATCTTCTTTTTTCCCCACTAAGACTGCTGCTACTATTGATAAAGATTTTCCCTGTAATTTTCTCTTTGCAATGCTTGTTGAAGCATAGCCCAATAAACAAAAAATAATCAGTTGGAGCTGAATATTCTAACATAATTTAAAGTTCTATTTTAAGTGTTCTGAATGAGAAACCAGCTTAGATATCCTTGTGCATCATAATTACAAAGCTATGATCCAACATTTTCTTTTTCACAGATTTCCTAATCCTTCTAATTGTTGATTTTTCTGAACTTCATAGTGAGTGAGTACAGTTTCATCCAGCTTCTGTTAAACAGAATTCACATTGCCCTGTTCTCACTTGAGGATATTCAGATAGAGAGTGCATGGCTGCTGTTCTACTGCAGCAGAGCTTTAATTTGGTGGGTAGTCATTTTGAAGCTAAGTCAAATTAGCTACCAGATTCAAGAGCATGATGGAGTAGACTGATATTCTTTGTACACCATTACAGATATACATATATATACTTTTATTTACATGCATATACATAGATATATAATGGGTGTGAGAGGCATCTTCTGTGCTTAAATGGTGTCTTGCCCGCTGCACATCAGCTGGAGCACAGTGGAATCAGCTATTCCTCAGAATAATCCCAGTGATTCCTTCACGAGGAAAACAGTGAATGAATGCAGAACAGGAGTGTGCTGACTTTCCAGCAGATTTTACTGCCAAATTTAGAGTTGACCACTGTGTTCCACAGCACTGCAAAGCTGCAGAGCTGTGAGCAGCACTTTCACTCAGAGTCATTCTGTGGTTTAAAGGCTGACCTCCTCCTGCTTGATTCTTTGTGGGGCAGGGAGCTGCAGGGAGCTGGCTTGCACTGTCCAGTTCTCACAACAGGCAAACACATTAAAGGTGACAACTGGGGGTTTCTGAGGGCTGTTAGAAATACACAGAGCACAGCACAGTGAAATTGAGGGCAAAAGAGGAAGTGAGGAGGACGGGATAGAGCCATGTACAATGGAATAAATTACTTCAGTGTGAAATGAAAAGAGGACGTGAATGCTCTGAAATAATCAGCACACAAAGCACTGCTGCAGGAAAGTGGATTGCCTGGGAAAACTATTTTTCTATACAGATATCACTAGGCCCTGCTTCTTAAAATAAAATCAAATTGATGTGGGAGATATCATGAAACAACTGGGAAAAAGGAATCATCCAGGACTACATTTTTTTTCTTAACTTATTTTGTAGAGAGACTAAAAAACAATAAAGTTGTCAGAGTTAATTCTTGAATATATTTCTTTCATATTTTCATTTACTGTTTTGTAGTATGTGAGTACCACCCCTTTGGTCCCTGAAGGATACACTCCACATGAAGAGGTCGTGTACAATAGCTCATTCCTGTTGTTCCTCTCGTTGATTACCCATTCTGCAAAGATGGCTGAGCCATGGCAAAAGCAGTGCCCTTTACATGTCTTATCATGTCTTTAAATAACCTTGAAAGTAACCAAGAGCCTTGTTTAACACAAATGGTCATTCTTATGACATGTACCATTTTTTTTTATATTTTTATTTTTAAGCAAGTCTGTTCATTAGATTAACTAGCTGCACTCAGTAATAAAAGTTGAGTCATTAACTCTAAAATGACTAATAGCTGAAAGTTATTAGTGTTTGAGATATGAACTAAAACTTTTACTTTAAACAGATCCAGGACTACATGATTCAAAAATACCTGCTGTCTGAGATGGAGTCACAGGCATGGACAAGTTGCCAGCAGACAGGTATTAATGGCTGCCAGTATCAGTATCCATATCAGTATCCATAGGTGCTAAAAGGAGTTGATGCCTTCCAATATCTTCAGCATGATGCCTGTTGTTGCCATCAGGCACTGACAGTGTCTTAATCCCAGGCCACGTTGTGAACATTGAATGAGAAATCAAGTTGGGTATTTTTACCAGAACATCCAAAGTTTGCGGGGTTTATCTTTTGTAAATTAATATTAAACCAATAATTTGATGATTGTTTCTATGGTTTAAGACCTTGTAGAGGTGAAACAGGTGCAAAGGAAGAGCTCTGAATTTACATGAGGGACTATATGAAAGCATCATGCAAAAACATGTGGGTTGGGATGCTTCTTGCCAGCATCAATAGTGAAAATATCTAGGCTCTTTTTAAGATGTGCCTGTCTCAGTCTCTTGATTATAGCCTGCTGTTGTAGAATCACAGGGATAATGATCTGAAGTCTTTTTCCCATTTCTGAAAGCAAAGATCCGTACTGCAAACATAAAAAATAGGCAGGCTTCATCCTACTCTTACTATCTTCCCAGCAGGTAAAGTGAGATGCCCCCAAACCCTTTTGATTTGTCTCAGTGCCTTGCTAGGTGTTTTCTGGCTTTCATACAGCTGTTTGGGATCAGCAGCTGGAACGATGCAGACAATTCAACAGCTAGCCTGGGTCTATCAGGCAGCACAGTGGTCATGCAGCCAATGAGTGTTGTCAGACCTGGAGCTGAGGCTATATCTGTGTTGGGAAGGGTTCACATATGGGTTCAGCATCAGGAAGGCTGTGCAGAGGCTCCTGAACTGCATTTGCAGTGTGTAAATTTACAGTTATGGTGACGTAACTTGATGGTGAGCACAACAGGTTAATGAATACAGCAGTGCCTTGAAAAGGAGACTGACTGTGTTTTATAAAAAAAAAATGAGACCACTGTCTGGGTTTTTTTTTGTGCAGTTACAGCACTACAGTTGTAGTAAGAGATGTCTTTTGACTGTAACATGCTCCAGAAGTGATCAAATGCTAGAACCCATCTAGTGCAGCTTTCTGTAACTGAAAAGATGGGTGTCAGAGGTCATCAAAACCAGTTGGTGAGTAGGCACACCAGCTCTATATCTGATTTTGCAGGAAACAAGTCTACTCAGTTTTTTCTTTTCCCAAATAAAGTGATAATTATTTCCCTTAGCTATTTCATATTCCCACAAATTTGTCAATTTTTTACCAAGTGGGGAATATAAATTAAAAGTACACATTTCTATTGGGTAATTCAAGAATGGAGGAATGAAGAATCTGATCCAAGTAAGTATTGCTTATAGTTTCAGTCATATCAGTCTGGACAGCATTTTAACCTTAGGGAAAAAAAAAAAAAAAAAAGCCTGTACTACAGAAATATCATTACTTTCATTTGCCATATCAGAAGTGCACAATATTTTCTATAGCAGATTATTAATTTCAAAATGAAACTTTTATCACTCAAACCCAACTTATTTCTCCCAGAATCAATTTTACCAGCTGACATGAAACATGTTGTAATTACATGAGTCTAATGGTTAGGAAAGAGGTTTCATTAGGAGGAAATAAATAAAAAAAACATTTAATTAAAACTTGTTTCTAATATTTCCAGTGGTTTTAAAAGCATAAATTATGTTAATTGGAAAGATAGATAAAATATTTTTGCACAGGGCTCTACCATGTATTAATAGATTATCTATATTATTAATTTTCTTGTTTTATTTCAGATTAAATATATTTATTTTTTCTGTTTCAAAGGCTTTTGAATGATAACCAAATTTGAAAGATTTCACAAAATCGCTTTGAAAGGCTTAGAAATCTGCAAAACATGTAGCTCAAAATAGAAACCTAGATTTGAAATGAAATATGAAAAATAATTTGTTCTATGTGTTTTATGTCTACTGGCCTAATTTTGAAAGAGGACTACAAAAAGTGAACCTTTCTGCTGATGCTTTTGTTGGCTTCCCTTAAGATTTTAATCATTAGCCATAACTATTCTTGCTCATCTTTACATTTTGAGGAAATTTGTGACATTCCATTGCACATCATGAACAAAAAGCAACACAACTTCAGTGTTGAATGGTTTCTGTGTAAAAAACCCAATATATTAATTGCCTGTGATCAATTTACATATAAAAAATTTGAGCATTTAAGGTTCTGCCAAAGTCTGCTTTAATATTAATGTAATTAACTCATTGAATGTGAAAATCATGAACATGTAGAAGAGAGATTAGGTCAATCCTTTTATGATAGAAATCTTAATGCACTTCATAGTAACAACATGTGCACATAGACCAGACAAGGGATTGAAGTAATCAAAGATAATTAGCAGAAATTACATGATGTTCTCTTGAACAGGGACAGAGTAAAATGTATTTCACAGTCCTTCAAGAATTTAAGACAAAATATAAGGTGATATAATTTACCACAGTTTCCAACAATATGTGCAGATCATGAAAGTTCTGAAGGTTTACACTTCCAATATTCTATTTTGTTGGGGAAAAAGGGTAATTTTAGATCTATGTATTAATAAGACTAATTTCAACCTTTCAGAAAGCAGAATTTCTGAAGCAAGGGTTTTAATTGTTAATCAGTGAGCACCTAGGAGACTAGAACAGATTTTTCAGCTGATAGAATTCAGCTAACATCTTTCTTGTGACTTCTGTCTGAGACAGGAGTATTGGATGATGCTTTAACTTCACAGGCTTTCACACATTTTCATTAGATATTCTTACAAGCAGCCTATGGGGATAAAATCAAAATTAAGGAACTGACCAATGGGTAATCACCACATGGGAAAACTTAATGTTGGTAGCTCCTGGTGGTCAGCAGTTAAGCTGGAAGGATAATGTGAGTGAAATTTATTCTCAGTTCAGCCCTTAGTCAAAGTCAAAGTGCTAGTTAGAAACCAGCAGTAAAAGTTGTTCCCAAGGCAAGGTATTTATAGATGAAAGTGCTGCAGGAAAAGAAAGAATGGATTGTGAATGCAGTTTATTGGAATGCTCCTTTGCCTGCTTTACCATCACTGAGAAAGCAAAAGATTTACCAACCATATCCAGACACTACTCAGCAAGGCAGACCTGTTTTATCTCACCTCAGCTTCACTGCGGTTTGAATTTGTTACAGTTACAACAGCCCTGCTTGCTCCTGATAATACACTAAACCTAGCTGCTCACTGCAGGTGAAATTTTGGCCCTTTCGGCTCAGTACCACAGGGAACATGCAAATCTTCTCTTTTATAGTGTTTGGCAAATGAACTAATCCAGGTAGAGAGTAAGACACATGGCTGTTCCTGTAAGTCATAAAGATATTTCAATTTCTGTATATTTGCAGTACACCATGAAAGGCAGAACAAAAAACTGTTTTCTGTTATATATTTTCCTGTCACAGCATTGTCTAGACAGAAACCTTATGGTTAATTTGTTTATTCACAAGGCTCTGAGGAAAACACAGAGCAAACCTGCCCAGCAACCAACCACCAGCTATAGTGTTATCAATTAAAAAAAAAAAAAAACCAAACTATAATGCTGCCACCTTCTCCCTGTGTAGTCTTGTTCGCTTAATGTACTCCATCTTCACCAGAAAGGTTAGAGATTGGCTTCATTCAGACACGTGCTAACCACTGCACTGAAGTTTTTTATTCAGACTTAGCTTTGTCTTATTAGATTTTAACTTCTGAGAGCTCTCACAGTTTTTTACAAGTTTTTTACAACTTCCAACAAATAATTTGAAAGCCTGTGTTTTATTTTTTTAATGCTTTTATATTTGCCTTTGTGTGTATTATAGTATTCATCTGAACCATTAGAGCCTTCAATATCCATGACAATTAGGCTGTTTTCTGGCTATTAAGAGTTTGGATGGATCAATATTTGATTCAGATTTGTCTCAAATTTATATGGTAATCATCTATTTTGTACTCAATATATATCATACAGATGGTTGATTTAATAAAATCTATACTTGTTCTCATAAATACAACTTTAACAGAATGAAGACATTGCTCAAACTCCCACTATGATTAAAGGAATCTTAAATTAGATGGGTTGACTAGTGACTTTTATAGATTTGATAACACCTATAAACACATAGCAAACACATCTCAGTTAGAAGACCCTAAAGATTTTTCCAAGATATTAATATTATCCCTTGTATTTTTCTGTTATTTTTAAAAATTTTGTCTTTTCCTCCCTCCCTCCCTCCCTCCCTCCCTCCCTCCCTCCCTCCCTTCCTTCCTCCCTCCCTCCTTCCTTCCTTCCTTCCTTCCTTCCTTCCTTCCTTCCTTCCTTCCTTCCTTCCTTCCTTCCTTCCTTCCTTCCTTCCTTCCTTCCTTCCTTCCTTCCTTCCTTCCTTCCTTCCTTCCTTCCTTCCTTCCTTCCTTCCTTCCTTCCTTCCTTCCTTCCTTCCTTCCTTCCTTCCTTCCTTCCTTCCTTCCTTCCTTCCTTCCTTCCTTCCTTCCTTCCTTCCTTCCTTCCTTCCTTCCTTCCTTCCTTCCTTCCTTCCTTCCTTCCTTCCTTCCTTCCTTCCTTCCTTCCTTCCTTCCTTCCTTCCTTCCTTCCTTCCTTCCTTCCTTCCTTCCTTCCTTCCTTCCTTCCTTCCTTCCTTCCTTCCTTCCTTCCTTCCTTCCTTCCTTCCTTCCTTCCTTCCTTCCTTCCTTCCTTCCTTCCTTCCTTCCTTCCTTCCTTCCTTCCTTCCTTCCTTCCTTCCTTCCTTCCTTCCTTCCTTCCTTCCTTCCTTCCTTCCTTCCTTCCTTCCTTCCTTCCTTCCTTCCTTCCTTCCTTCCTTCCTTCCTTCCTTCCTTCCTTCCTTCCTTCCTTCCTTCCTTCCTTCCTTCCTTCCTTCCTTCCTTCCTTCCTTCCTTCCTTCCTTCCTTCCTTCCTCCCTCCCTCCCTCCCTCCCTCCCTCCCTCCCTCCCTCCCTCCCTCCCTCCCTCCCTCCCTCCCTTCCTCCCTCCCTCCCTTCCTCCCTTCCTCCCTTCCTCCCTTCCTCCCTTCCTCCCTTCCTCCCTTCCTCCCTTCCCCTAAAGCTAATAATTGTACTGAGTTGAAATCCCTGTTTTTTACACCAGTTCACACAATTGCTTCTTTGTGATGTTCTAATCCAGTTCTTTCGGCTGGCTAGGAGATATTTATGCTTTTCAGCTGTCCACAGTCTCAAAGCTGGATTTAGTTCCTATTGTAAGCAACCTCTCTAATTTCTCCTTTTAAAAAGAGGAACTTGAGCCACAATCATTCATTTTCTTCTTGATTCTGTGTGAAAAAAAAAAAAGAAAATTAAACATTTATTACATTTTCAGACCACAAAGAAAGCCCCAGATGCTTGTGCATACCTTGCCATGTATGCATAAATAGGGTCTGGATGATGGTATGACAACATTGGTGATGTAGGGAAAACTGGCTTATCTACTGGGATAACAATAGAGATTTTGTAGGGTGCTCTGGTATGTGGCAAGTCAGCCCACAGTACTTTCAATTAAAAGTGTGGCTGCCTGTCATACTCCACTGGAAATTGCTCTTCCCTTACAGAACCTAGACCATTACTTAAGGCATGTAGGAATATGGCCTGGAGCTTTCCATCCTACTGGGACTGTTCCTGAGGCAGGTCTGCTCACTGGTTTGCAGAGGAGGTGCAGTGCTCTAGAACTGGTTGTACCTTCTTGGCAATGCTGGGCTGTTGCTTTGTAATTGTGTGCCTGAAGCTCACCACTGCTGCACTTTTGGAGCTCAGCAACAGTTAAAAGACAGGTTTACAGTCATGTTTTCTTCAGACCAGGATATGTCATTGTTATAGTGGAGAGTGTGGAATCACTCATGTTTACAGGTGGACACCAGAGCATGGACACCATGAGCTGGTGCACAGATAACATGAGAATACAAACTGTCTAAACCTGTGGATGTCCTGTGATACAGTGCTCTTTGTAGACAATCAGCCAGGGGTTCCAAAATGATAATCTGGTCATGGTGCCTCGTTAGAAGGCAAGTTACCAGTATAAAAACTGCACCTCTGATGAGCACAAAGGCTGATACTGGATTAGGATGCCTCCATTGGTCAGTGGTAGCATGGTAAAGAGAATTGCTGGATCTACTCCTCCCACATGATGGCCCATGAACAGATTAGAGAGGAGTCTGAGCCAGTCCTTCTCCAGGGATTTTTAATAATAAGGTGCACGTGGTGTGCGTGATGAACTGGGCATCATTCGAACATCAGAGGACTGCTTCAGAGGGAGAACAGTCATGTAAGATGTCTTATGGGTGTGAGTTTAATTCACTGTTTCTCAGCTTAATTCTGAGCAGAAGCCAAAGGGCCAGCCAAGTGAACACAGGCAAAGCCAGGTCAGCATGAGAACAACCATTCATATCAAAACAGTGGTTCATTAAAATCTGTTTTTTCTTTTATTTAACAACATCTAAGGATGGGGGTTCCTTATCCTTAGATTATCTAATCTAGCGCTTTTAAGACTACTTTCTGTTTTAGCCACATGAATTAGCAATAATTATTTTTTTCCCTTTTGGTGACATTTTACATTTTGTAGGGTAGTGAAGTATCTTTTTTGTTTATTTATTTTTATTTCTCTTTTTCTGCTGGATTATAAACTCCATATTTTCTAAAAGAATACATTTTCTAGGCCACATCTCCTTTGATATTCTTCCCTTGACTTTTTAAAATTTATTTATGTAATATCCTAATTAGACTTCAGTCTAATGCTGACTAATGAAGTAGGATTTCTTTGTGTCTTTTATATAGTAGTCCCACTGATATTTCTTCTCAGCACTTTATGCATGCACTTTATGCCTACTGCTACATAACTGTTCCTACCCAGTTGCATCTTTTTATTTCAGTACATTTCTAGAACATATCAAGAACATTTTGAATTCCAGACTTACATTCCCTGCCAGTTTTTAAATTACAAAGCATTCTCACAGCAGTGCTGGACAAGGAACAGCTCCTGTGCAATCCAGTGAATCCTCTTGGTAATGATCACTTCAAGGCAGTACAGTATTGCATCCTTCTTACAGTATTTTTTCCAGGGCACAGCTCACCCTCACTGTTTCCCTGGAGGAAAAGACAATGTGGCTGGTGGACAAAACTGAAACATGCATTACTGTATTCATGTTTGTTTCCAAACTGTTCTGCAGCTCCACATGCACAGAGGAGTGTCTCCCCTTTGAGCCTCTGTGCAGCACAGCTATTGTTGCCCCTCTTATGGGAGTCTTGTGTGCACTATTTACCAGGAAAACCAGAACTTGGATTTTTCTCTCAGATACTTGCAAAGTACTTTGGTGACAATACCTATAAATGAAAGGGGCTGTACAGGACAAAAGGTCAACTTTTTATCTCCTTCCTCTTTGTATAACCCTCTAGAAATCCTAGAGCTACTTTTGTTTTGACACCTTGAGAAGCAGAAGTTGTATAGATGACTCAAAGGTTTTGGAGGTGAAAATCCAAAGCAGGATCACTTGCTTTTGACTTATCATGCAGGTAGAAATCACTGAGAGTAAACTAAATTTGGGAACTGGAAACCCCTGGTTGTATTTACTCTTGACAAGTTAATGTTGGACATCACACATTAATAGCTGAGTGAATCTCTATAGAACTTGGACTTCAATTAATCTTTAACCTGGCTAAAACAGTGAAAAAGGGTTGCATTTTCCTTTTAAATAAATTTTTTGCTGTATAATAAAGCAACTTGGAAAAAAACAATGAATACTTCATTTCTACTCATAATCAGACAAATCATATGAAAAATTGTTTGAGACAATTCAGATAAAGAACTGCTTGTATACAGACATGTTTGGACAAATCTAGGCCTTGATTGTTGTTAGGCAATCACTGGTAAAGAGACTTTTTATTTGAAAAAGTCTTTCTATCAATCAGGTGAAATTCCCAACTCTGATAACCTAATTAATCTTCATATTTGTGAAAGACAGCTGCACCTGGCTTTTTTGTGCTTTATCTGCTTGCCTGACTATTACTGTTTATGGTAATGAGGAGTTAATATTTGCTCACCTTACATAAAGAGTAGAAAAAAAAAAAAAAGTACAAATATTTCTAATAGGAATCCGTTTACCAACACTTAACACATGTTTTTGCCTTTAGAGTTCACTTTTCAGCATAGTGAATTCTTTACTCCCACCTTAACACAAAAGAGGAGGGAACACAGGTGAGAAAGCAGAGCAAAGCCCTTTGATGTAGATAAAAAAGCAGACACTGAAGCACAAAGACAGAAAGCAGCAGAATACAGATTGACTCATTCCCCTCCCATTTACCCTTCCTCCCCTTGAAAAAGTGAATTCCTGAGGTGTGCTGCTTCTCAATACATGAAATGGGAAGGAAGAACCCAGTGGCAGGTTAGGGATGCAGCTCTCACTATATCTGACAAAGCTAAGCCTGTGAGAATAGCTTTTGGGCTGCAAAAATTAGAGATTTGAGGAGATTGCCAGCTGTCAGGAATTATAATACTAGGTTTGCTATTAATGCTCAGAGGTCATAGTGGTTGACCACAATATAACATGTTGTGCTTGCTATTTTATGATAGGGATTTATGAGTTATTTCACATCAGTATTTTATTTTTGTGTAAGGTGAATGAATGAGTTCTTTCATGCTTCTAACTGGAATACTACCCCAAAAAATGGTAAGTGAGGTTTTCAGGTGATTTTGAATTGAGATTTTTCTTTAAGTAACTCATACAGTTCTGGCTGCTGTCAGGATGGAAATGGCAGGTTATCAGGAATACATCCAGCTACATTAATTAGCAAATTTTGTGGCATTTTATTCTTGCTGGAAAAAGACCTTCTACATGGGGTTAAGGAACATGCTCCTGTTGCAAAATAAAGGTAGAATTACAGAAAGGCAGCTCCTACAGGTGCTGAGTGTTCATTTCCTTTGTACAGCAACAGATAACATCTGAACTAGTAGTGCCAGGAGCTCTTTACGGGCCATGGTGAAAACTTAGTTTAGAGAAGGTATTAGGGAAACTTCCCTGTCCCATCATGCAGGAGCAACTCTGGCAGTCCCACCCACACCTCCTGAGCTGGGACTGAGCTCCCTTCACAGCTACACCTGCCACACTCACACAGCCAGACAAATGAGCACTGAAAGAAGAGACAGCACTAAAAACAAAATTATCAGCATGTGCTGTTGGGTTTTTTCCCCCAGAAACTATTTTGAATAATGAGTTGCATTAAACAAACAATTTGTTTTGAAACATTTTACAAATAATTGAGTGAATAAAATACAGTATTAACACTATGCCATGTATATTTCATCACTAGAAAGAATCTAATTTTTCCATAAATAAAAATTTATTTGATTACAGGAAAGAGAACCATTTGAATAAAAGATAATTGTGTCTGACTTTAATGACTTTTATTTTTGTTGTTGCAATTTATCTCTCCGGTTATCTGTACAAGAATAAAACTCTCACAGTAGATCAACAAGCATTCCCAGAATATCTGTAGCAGATTCAAAACTATTTACTGAAATCTTTGCAGCAAATTTTAGAGAAACTTTATTAGTATTCTTATTATTATTAGCCCTGAAATATGGACATTTGTATTTTAAAGCTGGATAAATTAATTCTGTAAGTACAGACACATTTTTTCTGTAATTAAAATTTGCCACTGTTATCTTGTTTTAGAATGATAATATTCTAACTAGGGTCCCTACAGAAGGAGTCTCCTGCCCAATTTTCCTTACCAGTGTAGAAACACCAGCAACCACTGCAGAAAACTGCAATGAAATTTGGCACATGGTGTCCAAATAAACTAACAAATCCTATTATGTGTGTTTTCCTCTTAAAAAAAAAACCCAGGAAACATGTACAGAACTGAATAATAAAAAGAAAGGAAACTGAAATTAAGGTCATATAATTAACAAAAGAATAGTTAAATATTTTTCAAATGTTTCTGTGTCATTACTTAATAATGTCACCATAAAAGTCCTCATAACAAGATATACTATAGAGACAATAACACGTTTTTCATGTATTATCCTTAGAATTATTTTCAACTTTTCCTTCTAGCACTTGCAATACAGATATTTGCTCAGCATATCTGAGCATGCATCTGAAACACAGGTGCAGACATGTAAACCGGAGAGAGTGAAAATATGGAAATAATACTTAAAAACTGATTCAAGGCTCATTCTAATGTGTTTCACTTTCTTGTGTCACTCATAATGCACTAAGCCCTGGCACAATCAGCTGAGACAGTCTGTGGAGTCTCCATCCTCTGAGATACTCAAAATCCATCTAGACATAGTTCTGAGAAACTGCATTTAAGTGGCCCTGACTGAGCAGTGGAAGGCTGGACCAGATGTCCTACAGAGATCCCTTCCAACCTCAATTGTTCTGTGCTTTTGTAAAAAACACTTATTCTCTGTTGGAAAAAAAGTTCAATTATAATTTTATTAATAGCTCTAATAAGGGAAAATTATGGGCACTTGATCACAGCTTCATATCAGGTCACTTTTTCCTCAATTTGGTAATTCTTGCCAAATATCATCATGCTTTGGGGAAAAAAATGTTGATGATTTGAATGTAACAACCTAAGTTTTTATTTGAAGATAGAGAAGTTTTTTATTAGATGGCTGGTAAGGTTAGAAAGACAAAATTTTATGCAAGTAATCCTTTATTTTGAATTTAGAAAGAGGCTTCATCTTGCAAAGCTAAGTACACATGAGAATAGTGTCTTAAATTTAAATTAAGTACATAGCAGCTCATTTCTGAGAGAAAAATTGGACCAGAAGAAGATATTAAATGAGGAAATGGAATAAGAAAGAATTGAGTCATAATTTCTCTGAGAGGTACTAAACCAGCATACAACATGGAAATATGACTTTAATACGTTCTAGAACTGTTATCATACAGTTATCATTTAGTCTTCGGTATTTAATTGGGTAAGGAATTATTTTTATTGGATTTGCTTTGCTCATGTAGATTTTTTTGAGTTTTTTGGTTTTTTTTTGATATGCCTCATTCTTTTATCACAATCTCTGATATTCATAAATACTTAAGAAGTATAATTTCCAGGGTACAAGATATTGTAGCTGTAAAAAAATGTTTCTGTACTATGAAAATGCACCCCTTATCAAAATTTTTTGCAAAGATATTTTGCATCTCTTGTAAAGCCAGATCAAAATTAAATATAGTAATTAACACTGGTGCCATTAATGTGTTACTTAAAAGGTAATGCAAATTCTTTTATAGAGTGAAGTTATTGTAATCAATTATTCATCAGATTTTTTGTTCCATTGGCAATAAATAGAAAATGCATATACCCCTTATGCTCATCAAGCTGTTGGAGTCACAATCAGAGTATACACCTTTCCTATTCTTTTATTTTGGATGTCACACTCAGCTTCATACATTCTGTGCTTTTGATGCAATATTCTTTTTTTCTTCAAGAAGAACTCTAGCATTTTAGCTTTTTCTTTAATCTGACATTTATTCAAGTCATTGTGATTTTAGGCTTCATCTTGTCTCTTATCTGATGCATCCTTTATCCTAGAAAATGCTTCTTTTCAGATTTTTAATCTTGATACTTTTACTGCAGGTCTTTTGGGTTGTTTTTTGGTTTTTTTTTTTTTTTTTTTTTTTTTTGTTGGTTTTTTTTGGGTTTTTTTTTTTTTATTCTGTTCCAATCACAGAGTAAGAGATGAATAAAATTTTTAATGTTATATGAATTTCTCAGAAGCCTAAGTGACTCTAGAGCTTAGGAGAAGACATTTCCCTGGTACAGCAGAACATGTGTGGTCAGAGGGCAAGGCTGCTTTGCACTTCACCTCTTCCCGTAGGAGGAAGAAGCAAAACTACTCAGAGGTGTCTGGCTCGATGAACTTAATCACTGTTGTGAAAGCTGTATCCCTCTTCCCAGTAAGGCAGCTGGTTAATTCTGAAAGCTGCAATCCTTAGCTTTCAGGCTGTCTTGTTAAGTCAGTCCTCTTCTAATGACATTGCCTCATCCTTCTGCACACAGCACAGTTATTCATAAATCATTCTTTGCCAACTGTCGGTAGAAACTGCTGCCTCTGCTTCTGAATCTTTCTGTGTAAGTTTGCATTTTCTTTGCACCCCTCCTGGGGTGTGGAGTGCAGTTGGAAATGTGTCCTTCAGGGCCCTTCTGGAAGACTCAGATTGATTTCAACAGTTCCTGTAAACTCCATGCAAGCATTATGACTGGATATCACTCATCACAGGGTGTTTTACTGCCTGCTATACATTCAAAACACTCAAGAACATTAAAAATATGTTTTGAATCATAGGGATTGTATCTAGAGTAAGTTTTCATATCCGCAGGTTATTATTCCTTCACTCTATCATGCATGATTTCCCTATTGTTTCAATATACTTTCTCATCTTTGTCTTGACTGAATCCTTAGGATGTGTTTCCCTGTGTACTTATGCATTAAGGGCAAAATTGAAATTAGTGGCTGCTACTCAAAACATTGTCTTTTTCCACCATTATTTTATTTCAGTGATAAAGAGTGGGATTGGATAAGCCCCTGGTGTGTTTCTACAGTAATTAATCTGGACAAAAAGATGAAAGAACAGTAGTTAAATAGATTTTATTTAAATGTATTGCTTTTTTTATGGGAAAAGAAAAAAAAAAAAGAAAATGTTGTGACCAAGCCTTTTTTTAGAGGTACTAGGATATCCATGCACATTTTGGAAAATTCCTCAAAGCAATTAAAAACCAAGTTTCCTTCCCATTTCAGGAAGGAAAACATGATTAATTTATTTGTTTCAAGCTCTTGCTTGGTTTCTAACTAATTAAGCTTCACTTTTCCATGCCATAAACTTTTTCCACTTAATTGTATTTTTTATCAGGATTTCACTGAAACTTTGGGTCATGCTGTTTCATCCTTTCATGTACCATCCTCAGAAGAGCATGTTACTTTATTGCACCACACTAAAAGGAGTCTCATTAACCTTTTTATATGATGGCTGACATTCAGAGGCAGTATCAGCTTCAAATTTTGAAACTAGGCCAAAATATTCAAGCTTAGATGTTTAAAGTTTAGTTTCTCAATCTGTAGTTGAAATTTGCCGATCAAAGCAGCCTCATTTGTAGTGATCGGAGTCTTTAGATATCAAGGTAAAAATATTCTTATCCTGCCCTTATAGTTAGGAGGTAATTTGTATGTTCTGTAAAAGTCAGAACAGTTACAGTTTTGAATTATTTATGATGAGACCTCTTGATTATTCATAATTTTTAAAAAGTCAAAAAACTGTACAGGTGTCAAAACTCATGTAAAGCATTCAATTCACAATTGATAAATTTCTCTTGAAGTTATGATGTTGGTAATCAATAGCTGTCATGTGAGGATGGTTTACTGACTTGTGCATTGCTTTAAATTCTTATACAAGGCATTTCACCTGCTCACAGCTACCTAAAACCTGCCAATACAACAAATAGCCTGATAAGATTATGACTTTTCTCTACAGACTCCCGAAATGAAAATTTTCAACCCCTGAAACCACCTTCTAAAAGATGTTTTCTGCTCTCCTACAAGATTGTATCACAGGAGATTTCAGCTGGACTGTGCCTTTTACCAATTTTATTCTGGTCCTTTTCACTCAGAAGTTTTCCTTAAACAAAACATATATTTAATGTACAATTCAAAACCAGACTAAAAATTAGAGCAGAATTTTTTTCTTCCTTCATGAAAGAAAAATGGCAAATTACTTGGACACTAGTTCTCCTGTTCCATTGTCATCCCAAACATGCTGTTGCTAAGCTAATCCAGGTCTCAAAGCAGTGAAGAGAGCTCTGTGTCTGTAGGAGCATCTGACTAAGGATGGGAAGTAAATTTGAACATTAGACCTCAGAGCTGCTGGGAGATAATGAAGAGGAAATAAAAACAACTTAAATGGATTTAATGTCACTGGGAAAGCTGTGTCATTTTCCCCTTTTTTATCTCTGGCAGTGGGTAGTAAGCTGTGGGCATGAATGCTTCATTTCTAATAAGAGGATGAAAAGTAAGCCAATATTTAAAAGAATTACTAGGGAATTATGCTCCAAATGACATCTGGAGGGAAAAGTGATTGTAATGCAAATGTTCCATTTTAGCAAAAGATACATTTAAAGGAATTATGTTGTGTTACTCTAGAAAGCAAATGTCCTTTTTATTATAGTAAATAATACACATTAAACAGAAGTTCCCACCAATGGCTTAGTTTGGAAATGAGTTGCATTTTTGAAAAGCTCATGCCAGGTTTTCTCCTCCAATGGATTCCATCTCTAGTTGCCTATCATCATTGACACAAGCATTTTTCTCTGGATATTGTGTCACTTTCTTGCTTAATGTAACTAAAAAAAGGTCATAATATATTTTACTGGGTTATTAGAATATGGTGCTTAGCCAAATTACTAGAGTCCTTTAGAAAACATATACAGTATACACATATGTTGTTATAATTTCTGAAGTGCTTTGGAACCACTTGAAAATTTTTATACATTTTTCTTAAAGTATTATAAACAAAACAGAAAATAATTCCCATATATTTTCCCCATCCAGTTTTTATAAAACAGATTTCTTTTTCTTTTGCACAGTTCATTAACACCTATCCCTGAACAAGGCTTATCCTTTTGGACAAATGAATAGATCAAAAATGTCTTGTAAAGGTGTATTGCAAGTGCTGTTAGAGGGAAAATTGTATCAGGATTGCTTTTTCTTACCAGTCTGAATGTCAGTGTTGTTAATAATTATCTCTGGACAAACAAATTCAGAAAGCTTTTGAAAAGAGCATTTTTTTTTGTTTTGCTAGAAAGTGTCTTCATTTGCAATTCTAACAGTACAGAACATTAACAACAGACTGTGAATGTATTTCTATCCTGCTGTAGCAATAGCTTTAGAGCAAAAAAATTGCTTAAAAGTGTTTCAAGGTAAATGTTATTTTCTTAGTATCTGGAGTAAAAAGTGCCTTCACATATAATCCCTTTTCTTTACTTTGTAAGGCAATTTTGACTCCCTCACATTTCAAAATTCCTCTTTTTAAAAAACAATTTATATTGAGAAAAGTATTCTATAAAAGCCTTTTTCTTGGACCGTTTTATAGTCTAAGGCTGTAAAAGGTTATAAAAGAAAAAAAAAAAAAAAAGCTGCTTCATTTTTCATCCCGAGATTATTCTTTGTATACTAACAACCAAAATTCTGTCTTCTTTATTTTTTTAAATTTTCTTTTTAAATCACGTTTCGCAACTTGGCAGGGCTGGTCATGACACTACAAAGGAAGAAGAAAGGTTGACAGCTCTAGAGCACTACAGGGATGAAGCCAAGTTGGAATATTATATTTAGTGGATTTACCATCCTTGGAGATATTTAAAGTCCATTTGGACATGACCTGGGCAATCGGCTCTGTGTGGCCCTGCTTGAGTAGGGACATTGAACCAGATAACCTCCAGAGGTTCCTTTCAATGTCAACTATCCTGTGATACCAAATTCCTCTGAGGGTCAAGCTAAATTCTAAAAATCAAAGAATGTCCATTATTATTATCATAGCTATTGCACAAAATCTTCATTTTTTTCCAAGCATAGTTTGCTGATTACTATGATTTTAATTGGCAAGAGCCTACATAGGATTTATGTGGATTCCAGGCTCAGCTCTGTAGGTGCTGTGCTAACATCAGAAGCTCTGTTCTGAAAAGCTGGCAGTGAAAGGCAGGTGGCAGAGTGAAGACAAGTACAGTCAGATATTGCAGGAATGCATACATACATGAAATTATAAAAGCTATTTGATTTTAAAGTTTTTTTTTTTCTTTTTGAAGACAATATTTTAAGGGAAAAGTATTTCTTTTCTAAAACTAGATCATAAGCAAAATAAGAAGGGCAGCAAGATGACTACATTTCCAGCGGTCAGAGCAGGAGACTGGAAAATAGATATGTATTTTAGAGCATAGTATCCGTACATGCATGGCACACTAGTGTTAGAAGAGGAGACTTCTTCAAATTCCTGACATTTAGTTTTCCAGCTATGAAATGGTTATGACCTACCTACCATCCCAGAGATTGATAATGACTTCATTATTCTCCTTTTGATATTCAGCATAATATGAGTCATGTAGGTGCCATGTAATAACTATGATTTTTCCCCTGCCACACCAAACAGAATGTAGCAGTATTCATAAAAGAAATCCACAGGGAATAAGTATATCAGCAGTTCTCTGATCAAAATACCTAGTTCTTGTTATGCAGAGATAAATTAAGATAGCAAGCGGAGCCACCAGAAGCAATTCAGAGCCAACATAATGAAAAACAATCTAAAGTTTCTTCTAAATTTTATCCAGCTGTGCTCAGTTTCAAGGCAGAGAAAAAGAGCAAAATAATAATACAGTACTGAGCAAACCAGCTCAAAACACTGTCTATTCCTATTTTCAACAGAGATGAGAGAAATACTATTTTAAAGTCTAACTGGCAAAACTTTGGATACTCTTGTTTTCAAAAGAGTTGAAAGAAATACTCATTTGAAGTCTAACTTTCAAGCTTTTGGCCTAAAGTCTGGAGTTAAAGAATACATATAGCAGTTGGAAGGGACTGACAATGACCACTTAGTCCAGCTGGACTAGTCTAGTCCTGACCAGGGCTGCCCAAAAATTGAAGTATACTGTTAGTTGAATGCCTCTTAAACACTGACAGACTTGGCACATCAACCACCTCTCCAGGAAGCTTGTTCCAGTGTTTGAACAGCCTTTCAGTAAAGAAATGCTTCCTGATGTCCAGTCTAAACCTTCCCTGGTGCTGTTTTGAATCTTTCCTACATGTCCTATCCCTGGATAGAAGGAAGACGAGATCAGCAACTCCTTCTTCACCTCTTCTCCTTGAAAGCTGTGGGAGCAATGAGGTCTCATTGCCTTCTCCCCCTCAGCCTTCTTTTCTCCTAAACAGACAAATGCAGAGTCTTTAGTTGCTCCTCACAGGATATTTCTTCCAGCCCTTGCACCAGTTTTGTTTCCATTCTCTGGATGTAACTGAGCACCTTCACATCCTTGTTAAACTGTAGGACCCAGAACTTCCTGTGACACTCCTGATAAGGCTGCACCAATGCTGAGTAAAGCAGGATAATCTCTTTTGACCTGCTAGTGATGCTGTGTTTGAAACACCCTGGGATAGGTTTTGCCCTCTGGGCCACCAGGGCACATACAGCTGATTCACATTGAGCCTGAAACCTTCCAGCAGCCCCAGATCCCTTTCTGCACTCCTTTCCCAATGTCATCTTGTCTCCAGTATTACTCCATCCTAGGTTCAGAATCTGGCGTTTGCAAGCTGTACCTAATTTTGAAATACTATTTTGGAGATGTGAGTTTTCTCAATATTGACATGGAATCATGAGGGCAAACTAATATAAGATGCAACTGTCTTCTCCACTGTGTGAATTATGCATTCCTGTATTCTTGAAGAGGGGCAGCATAGCAAGTGCCACCTGCCAGCACTGTGCCTTACTGCCATCCTTCTCCACTCCTTTGCAAGTTCTTTGCAAGAACTGTTTTCACTTAAACCATATACCCAGACTACTGAGGGAGAAATCAAAACGAAAAAGTTTAACTTTTTCCATTATTTTTACATAGCTAGCACTAAATTGCTTGCTTCATCTGTTTCTATCGTGGTTTTTCAGAGTCACTCTTATCTTTAATGAGATCTGGTTTATTTTGCTAGTTGGTATTGTAAAGAAAATATGGGTGAGTGCTCTTCTGATGGGGAAAAAATTGCACTGGATTGTCATAAAAATCTGGCAAGGTGGATGTATAATTTAGGATTTCTGAAGGAGGGGCATCTGTCTCACTCACACATAATCATTGCAACATCTCTGTAAGCTTTACTATTCTTAGCTATAAAAGACACTTTTCTAATATTGATTATTCCTGTGTTTATGTCTAAGTGTTGGTATCTCTGTCTTACCTGTTTTCTGCCCATGTTGAAAACAGTGTCTTGGGATAGTTCTGATTTTAAACAGGGGGTTGCTTGCTGAGTGAGAGAAGACACTGATTCTCTCTCAGTTCCTTTGAGCCAACCTATTAGCTGCTGACAGCCTTTATTGAATCAGCGTGTGGCTTAAATGCAGAAATGAATTATAATACAAGATTAGAGTTATGGTCTCAAACTAAAAACAATGTTACTGCACTGACAGCTGTGATCAAAGCTGTTTCAAGTTCTCTCAGAGGTAGAAATCCCTAGGTGGCAATCAAAGGTTTCATGGTTAGGAATTACAGACAGAATTCGTAATATGCTCCAGTCAAAATAAAAGAAGTCAAAAGCTACTATAAATGGAATATTCTCTTGGTTAAGAAACAAGGCTTTGCAGGCTAGTTTAAAATCATCTCCTACCACAAACAATTTAAACTCATCCCAAAAGTCCATAAAAATATTATATTAAAAAGTAAAATCTACCTAAACCAGATCAAGCACACATAATTCTTACTTATCTATTGGCCAAAGCAAAAGTAGCACAAGGTTAGTGTTGGTTTACAGAGGAGTAAATCAGTAGGCCAGACAAAAATGCTCAATAAAATTTCTGACAAAAACATATCATTCTTTCTGATGTATAGAAGAAACATGATTCTTACTGCCTAAAATTTGTAGCAATACCTGCTGAGTCACTGCAGCAAGACAACCCGATAGGACAGCTGTGACTACATTTATGCATAAGAACAACTCCCTGATATACTGTACTCCAGTCAGGTCCCTGATATGCTGCAAAAGAATGCTAAGATTAAGAGTCTTGGTTTATTTATATGTAAATTTAGGTAGATTTATTACAGGGACCTGACTGGAGTACAGTATCATACACTGTACTCAGCCTTCCTTGGCCCAAGCCAGAATATTTACTCCTGTGAAGGAACACATGCACTTCCTGCTGGGATCTGTCTAGGGATATGATGATGGTGTTTTGCAGGTCAAAACACTGGGACCCCTTGGGAAGAGTATTCTTGGACAGTTTTAAAATACTTGACATACTGACAGGTATTTTTGATCTGCTCTGACTGGGCTGGAATGGATCCAGCAGGCAGATGAAATTGATGGATGATATTCTTCCCATTTTTGTCTCTCCCTACAGTGATGTTCCTTCTCTGAGATAAAATACTGCGGCTGAGCTGAAGTGCTATGTGCATAGGTTCAGTGCACATGAAGCTGCATGAGGTTTAAAAAGGAAAGGAGTATTTGTGCTGTTCCCACTGCTTCGTGGCCACTGTTGAAATGCTGCATTGATAAGTCTGATCCCACACTGAACAACATTCTCTGCTGGAGAATGGGAGGGCACAAGGCAAGGGAGAGACCTCATTCCTATTCGCTATTCATAAAAATATTCTAATGCCTTGCCTAGAGGCTTAGAAATTATGTGATGTTTGGTACTATTGTGATACTTTTTTTGTAAGTTTATATCTTATGTGCCTTGAATGGGTTTTGATAATCTCTGTTCCAGATGGAAAATTGACAGGATGAAAGAAATATTGAGCTGCCTTCTAACCATGTTATTCTGTCTTGATATTGCCCACTGATGGTTCGATCCCTCAGAAGTTCATCTGCCTTGCGATAACTTTGAGATGCTGCAAGCTTATTGAGAAAATGCCTGTAATCAGGAATTTTATGCTATTCTGAAAATATATTGTTATAGATGTTATAAATCTTTAAAATAATGGAAAAATATACTAAAATTAATATTAGAAAGTAATTATTTGAGTTATAAATGTGGGTTATGGCCACTTATATAGTGAGGTTGAATTGTCACATTACATCACGCTTGTACATACATATATGTCCAAGACTGAGCACCAAGATGTTTCCTATTACCATCCGAGTAGCAGTTGCATCTGGACAGTTTTCCTTATCTCCTGTTAATAGGCCCATCAATGTCTCACCTCATGACTCAAAATAACATCAGCCCATTGTGAGATGCTCTGCCCAGGGGGAGAAGATAATCATTCCCACATGGATAAATCCAGGAATTTCTAGATAGAAAGCAGCCTTTCCACAGGTTTCCAAGAAGACACAGCAACCACATCTGCCACTCCAAGAGGACTGCAGCCACTCCAATTTGGACTGCTACCAGCATGCTGGCCAAAGCAGGTGTCAGGTTGTATTCTGACTTTGCCAGTGGTCTTCCTTTTGTATCATTGTGTGTATTTTTGTCTTTTGTTTTCCCTTTTCCCAATAAATTGTATTTCTGACTTGGAGTCTCTCACTGGTTTTGCTTTCAAACCAGAACAATATATGATTTAAATTGTGCTTTTAGTACTATTTATGTCTGGGGTATTCTTATTATACCATATTTTGGTGAAAGAAACATGTAAACATTCAGTCTACCAGTTGCTGTCCCAGTAGTAACAAGACTAAGTCAGAGACTTCAGATTTTCCTTTCTCAAGCTGCCATGCAGATCGTGACCCTTGTCCTGAATTCACAGAAGTATCTGTAGTATCTTTTCCATCTGTAAATGAATGGGGTTTCCCCTCTGGGCTGTCACTGCTGACTCACAGTGAGCCTGATGCCTACCAGCACCCCCAGATCTTTTTCTGCAGGGCTGCCCTTCAGCTCCTGCTCTCCCAATTTATACTTGTGCCTGGAATCACTCCATCCCACAGTTGCAGAATCCAACAAAGAGTAAGATTAGTTCTTGCAGATATAAGGTCTAAATGTCATGTTTCACTTTGTATTATTTTAAACTTCTCTGTTTAAAGAGTCTGAACTTAATTTTTCATCTTTCCTTTTCACTCATGACATTGTTTAATTGTATCAATATTTTTTCATGGAAAAAAAAAGGTACACTTTATCTCATAGAAGTGTTTTTCTATTGATGGTATATTATTTATAAAAATCAAGAAACAATTTTCAGGTTATCTTTTCCTTTCTTCACACCTGGAAATAATTCATAGCTCAATTTTTTCATAGTTGTTCCTTTGCCTTCCTAATTACCAAAACTAATGTTCCTAAAGCCCTGTGGTAAATCCTACCCAGCAGTTCCCAAATTTAGCCATCATTTGAGCATTTATTTTTAAAGAACTAGTATTGAGCTCATTATTGTCAAGAAATCTTCATAACAGGAACAGGAAGGATTATCCCAATAAAATTGCTATTGGAAAAATTAAGGAAACCTGAACACATGTATAAAAATCCATACATTTTTAAGAAATCTGCAAGTGAACAAAATTAGAAAATTTATCTGTATTATAAACTTAGTTGTATTACATTTTAAACCTCTTAAAACTTACTGCAATTAAAGTAAATGCCTACATCCTCTGCTAGATCCTTAAAAAGTCCTAGATTCAGAGTTGAACACTGCAGAAAACGGAGCATCACATGGCATATCAAAGAATGCTGGATGAGTAGTGATGGCATCCTGGCAAAAGAGACATTAAGGATTGATACAGCTTGGAATTGCTAATGTCTCCATAGGGTTCTGCTGTCCTGTCAGTACATACATGTAATTCTTGTTAATACTATTCTTGTATTAATATATTCTTGTTAATAGAAACCATGAAATTGTGATGAGATTAGGTTTTGAAGAAACATGTTAACTCCAGTTGAAATTATCTTAATTATTCAAGGAATTACAACACTAAATATCTGCTATTATATATTTCCTTATGCCTTCATTTCATTTTAGTGTTACAAAACTCAAAACTGAGTCACTATATGAGAAGGAAATGTTATTCTTCCAATATCCCAGTGGGAATAGATTTACTGAAGTATTTATAGAAGTTATATATAGATGATAATATTCCTTAAAGACAAATGCTTAATAAACTCCTCATTGGGATTGAGGAGGCTTCCAGGACATTGCTGTTCTGCTGCATAATCATTTCTCAACTCAGGGAAAGTCAAGGGTCAAATGGAAAATTTATATATTTCTCAGAATTTAGTCATAAACGATAACATCACATCAAGATAATATGAATCAGCTCATATGTGATAAGTAAAAATGCAAAGTTCTGCAATGCACCATAATCATTTTCTTTTGCATGTCAAACAACTTCAACATAATCTGAGAGCAGACAAATGGGCAGTTATCATGGTACAACAGATCCAAAGAAACTTGTGATGCTGAAGTGAAGTTTTCATGCATCTTTACCCACACTGCCCTAATTTTATGTCTGCTTGAGTGGTGATAACACTTCCAAATTCTCAGAATAGCTATATTAAAACCTGTGACTTTCTAAAATTATCTATTTGGAACTCCAAACCATATGAGAGTGATAGAAATCAGATTGACCTTATTATCTTGACACATTTATTTCAGATGCTTTCAGATTTCTTTCCAGAAGGCATCATATCAGGCTTTGATGAACATCACAAAAAACCCCCAAAGCTGTAAAGTTCACATCTGTTCAATCAAGTAGTTTTTGATGTTGATAGACCTGAAGAATTAAGTTTTCAACCTCAAGACTAGCCTTATTGCAGTGAAACAAAACAAGACATAAACATAACTTTTTGGAAAAACTTTTATATCATATAAGTGGAAGAGTTGTATTTAAAAAAAGGGTTCTTAAAGCTGAACGGTAGCTCTCAGGAAAATAAATCAGCTACAACAGGTTTGGTTAAGCCTCTGCCTAAGTGAGTCTGTTCTGTAGAGGGGAAGTGGTCTCTGACAAGAACTACCATTCATCTGAACTTTAGGCATATTTGGAATTGATATACTTCTTCAATGAGATTGGATGTTTTTCTTAATATCTTTTCAATTTGGAATCTCAAGGATGCATTAAGAATTATCCCATCATACAGGACGATGTATATTTTTTCTGCCTAGAAAAAATGTTACTTGCAGAGTGAGTTACAAAAGCATCCAACGTAAAGAGCTCTTCATGTCTCCAAACTGTAAGGACACAGGCTGTATCTCGCAGCTCTGCAGTGGTGGAGAGAAAATATGATTTCCCTGCATCTCTTTCCTCTCCAGAGTACAGAACAGTTGACCTCAGTTTAACTTGCTAAAATGGTCAGCACAGCTACAGCTACTATTTCAGCTAGTTTCTTTCATTGGCCTGGAATAAAATATTCTTCATCTTACCTGGAGGAAACAAAGCACAAAGTGAAATTATTCCTTTGTTGTGTTGTCTGCACAGACCCCTGAGGAAGCAACAGCAGTAAGAACAGCTTTTTTGGCCAACAAGGTCAAGTATAGACACCAATGGAAGATGTCCCTTCCCATAGCTGGGGTGCTGGAACTAGATCATCTTCTAAAGTCTCAACACAATCCATGTGTTTCTGTGAATATCCCTATTTAATATTTGTAACCTGGGACTAACGCACTGAGCTCAAATGTACTAGAACCTACAGGGAGCTTGCCATTGAAATTGTTGTTTTAAAAGAATACTTTTTTTGTTAGGTCCATTTTAAACAAGACTTTTGTAAGGAATTATCTATGAGCTCAATGCGTGATAGAGGCCATGTCTTAGAATTAGAGTGCCTATACTGTAAACACATTTGTAATTGGTGTAGTCAAACAGCTGTTCTGGAGAGAATTCAGCAGTGGCTGATAATTAAATCGAATGGGTCAGTTTTTAATATTAATTGCAGACTTTACTATTTTATGTGTGTGTTGTAGCTTGGGTTGATTTAGTCAGGGATTTTATTAATGTTAGTTAGGTTGTTCCTTGTACCCCTATTTTCCCTCACAGTGGTTTGCTCCAAGTTGTTTACAGTGGGAGCTCCTGTCACTCTTACCTGTCAATCTTCTCACCTTACACAGTTTTCTCCTTACATGGTTCTGTCAGTCAAGGTTTGCTCACTTCTTGTCAGGGTGTCAATCTTGTAACCAGTCCCTGCTTCTTCATGAAAATTCTGCATCAATCACCCCACCTTTGAACGTCTATTTGTCCCAGAATGCTGTACCCACCTCTGTTATGTTACCATAGGTTGTTACAATCCATGTCACTCCCCTGTCGTCTGTCGCTATAGGGCAAGGCAGGTTTCCACCCCTGTCTGCCCACCCCCTACTTAATCTGTCGTAAGTTCTTTGTCCAGCGACATTTGCACTGCATGCAGTCCAGAGAGCATCCTACCATGTATGGGGGAATAAAAGTTCTTTGGACCAGCAAACAAGTGTCCTTCTCTTGTCCCTTCACTTCCTCTCAGCTTGAAGCTACCAACACTGCGTTACCCACGCCGTAGCTCTCAGCACTATCAGGAAGGCAGACGCCATAACCCTGAAGTGCCCGCTCACGTGGTGGCAGGTTGGCCTCACAAAGGCAGTGCTAGCTGGTGCTTCTCAACTGCTTGAGGTCGTAGCAGTTAACCACTGCATGTGTGTAGATGTTTTGTGACTATGCCTTAATATGATTGGCCAACCTAAGAAAAAAAATAAACCAGGAAGAGGCTGCAAACTGGGGTTACTGAAATAAATTTTAATGCAGTACTATTGCATCATTAAAAACTCACCACAGTTAAATCCTTCTAGTAACCTCACTGCACACATCTTTCTGGTTTCTGACTGAAAAAGAAAAAATATCAGAATTCTCAATACAGCTTTATGGTTTTGGAACCCCATTTTTCTTTATCTTATTACCCAAATTTTGCAGGTAAGTATTTTAAAAAGCAGGTATTTTATATTAGCAAGCTCTAAGAGGAAGGATTTTTGAATTTTTTCTCAGATAATGATTCTTTGTTTTTCAGTGGGTGGCCTTTCAAATTTAATAATTTCCACTGAATATCTTGAAGTACTCAGCTTTGTTCCTTGTGTTAGGTGGTAGTTCTTAGTGTTTTTTAGTTACCTGTGTCATGAAATACATATAGAGATGTTCTAGCTGCTTGTTACTTGAAATTAATCCTAATATCTTTGTGTTAACATTGCACATTCAGTAAGTCCTAGATCCTGCAGAGACGATTATGCCTCCACTTGCATGTAGAGTGAAATAACTGCATTAATGCTTCTGGATCTGTTCAGATTATGGGGCTTATCATTCTAAAAGTACTTTTCTTTTGGAGTATTTTTCTAAAAGTTTTCAGGAGCTGTTTAGTGGAAGTTGTGCTATAAAAGCTGTGCTAATAACAGAACAGGAGGAAGATGCATGCTAAACTGTTTTTGAATAACAGAATATCAAAGCGACGATTCAAATATGATTTTGTGTTTTAAATTCATGTACACAGATATATGGATACAGATAAGTGAGATATATATAGGCAAAAGGCTAGATTACATGAATAATGATTTAATTTTCTCTCTGATGTCTATGTACTTAAGAAGTGGCTTTTGTCTTTAACAGTAAAAGAGCCTGAGTGCTCCATAGCTGCTAGGTATCTTAATTCTGTCCTACCCTCAGCTTCTCCTTCACTATGGTAGCATCTCAAAAGTAATTCTTGTGGAAAGTAGAATTTATGTGGAGCATAACTATGCAGCAACTGAGCTGCACAAAAGCATGAACATGAATGTGAAATAAGCACTTGCCTGATTAGTAATTTCCAGTTAAAAATGTGAAAATACCCAAAGATATTAACAAATTATTTGATTTAGTGTGGGTGAAGGGAATACATTCTTGTAAATATATGAAAGCTAAATACATAATGTTTGCAATCCAACATCAGTATAACTCAGTGTATGTTTCCATGGCATTTTTCATCCAAAAATAGTCACTTTTTTCATTCTCTAAGCCAACCAGAAGATATGTAGCTGTAGTTAACAGTATGCCTTATTGCATTTTTATGAGATAGAGAGAGAAAAAATGGAAAATAAAAGTCAATATTCGGAAAATGTCAGATAACAGCTGCATGAGATTAGGAAGTTGTTTCACTTCTGAATAATTTTTTTAACTACTACTTATTACAGAGTTTCTCCTTCCCAAGGCCTGGCACCAGCTGTTGTCTTGTACATGACACAAAAGTGATGAATTATTGTCGTGATCATATGAGGTGACTTTGAGGCAGGATCTGATCAGCCTACTTTGGTCTTTGAGGTGACTCATCAAGGATATTGTCTTGTGAAGAATGACCAGAATTTTATCCTGTAATTTCCAAATTTTCTAGATTTTCTGGATTCAGATTAAGCATGCCTCATCCAAAAATAAAAGACTACAAAAACATTTATGATATTATATTAATATCAAATTATGATATTGGGAATCTGTCTGAAAAGTGTGATTGTTGCCATTTTAATAGGAGTTTAAATAACTTACTGTTTAATGTCCATAGCAAAAAGTAGGAAAAAAACCCATTTATTTTGAAAATTATGAAATCTACTGAAATTATGCAAACTTTCTAAATTTTAATTGAAAATAATTAAAGGTTTCTAAAGCTTTTAATCATAAATTCAATTACGTTCAAGTTAATTTATCTTAAGACGAGAGATGATTACTAGAGATATTTAATTTAATCTTAACCTATCTTTGTGAATTTTTATGGCAGATTAAGGTGACAAGACTACATTTTTATCAACAGATTTTTAAAGTTCTTACTCCTTTGATAGTTTATTAGGACATAAAAATGTTAATTCAAAGTTTTTCTTGAAAGCTTTCTCCTCAAGCAACCCTTTCTATTTCTACTTTTGTTTCAGTTGAAACATGACTTAAAATAGGGACAGCAATTTTTCTGGCATTTTAAACTGTCATCGACCAATAAAAGCATAGATATGACAATCTCCATCTTAAACAGGCTTTTAAAAAAACTAGACATTCAATAATTAAAAATGCAGTAGAGCATCACTCTGTGGCTCTGAGCCATTTTCTGTCTTTCTGGTCCATGAACAACCACTAGAATATAGTAAAATTTCTTTTGAACTAATAGATGTTTTGTTCAGCCTGTCAAAGGTAGGAAATAATCCATAATTAACATTAGAGGGTAGCTAAAAATTACATGGATGATCATCACTGAATTTAACACCAAATCATGTCATTGAAAATTATAGACTAGTGGGGAAGGTTTAAAATAATTTCCATTTCTATGGAAATAGAATTTTTATTTAATGTTATTCAAAATGCCATCAACGTTGTTGCTAAAACCAATGATAGACTATAAGATACTTTTAAATGGAAGTATTGGAAGCATTACTTTGGAGGAAAAAAATCTGTACTTTAGAATGAAGGACTTATAGTGATAGGAACAAATTAACAGAGATGCTTTACACGTCAAAAGGTTGACTTACTTTCTTTTTCAATTTTGATATCAAAAATCTTATATTTAAAATCTGTAGAAATCACACATGCTTTACTATAACAATGAAAAATGAACACTAAATGCAAGCAGTAGCTGATAGCAAATGTGAATTCACAGTGGTGTAACTTCTTGAACAACTTTCTTTGTTCTTCGGAGTGTGTATGCACATCAGTGCACACTGATGCACTGGTGTCTGCTATAAAAGATGAAATCAGGAACTCATGAAAATAGGAAATGTATCTTTTGGACTTGAACACTGAATAATACACAGAAGCAGAAGGTAAAAACATGCCTTTTACCATTTTTACACTTCCAAATTACGGGTCATTTTTTGAGCATATTCAACAGTTTTTACTCTGCAATCTATATGGTTCATCTGGACAAATGAGACACATCTTATATGCAAAATCAATAATGTTTTGTTAGCCTAATTAATATCTTGATAGTTTAATTGAAGGTTTATTATTAATCCAATTAAAATGCCATTAAGACACATAATTCAAATTACCCCTTAGAATCCAGGGTCCATAATTAAGAGTTTGTCACCTCATTTTTTCTTTAATCTACTCTGGTTATAAGGTCACAATAACAAAACCCCACTAACACACCTTTTCTGAGGTATGTTTTAATAGCTACTCTATTCTTACCTTTTCCCTCTTCTCCAGAGAATTTTTATTACCTCAGAACTGCAAGATGTATATGTGACCCCAGAGAATACTGTTTATTCCACGTGCTCAGCAGAAGAAAATTCTTTGTCTGAGATGCACACATTTGTATACAGATAAAATAAAGGAGAAGCAAATGCTTCCTATGAATGTTGTTCCTTTTTGAAAAGGATTCTGTCTTCAGTAATTCGATGGCCATTATATTTCGCATGTCTGTATGTTTGAGAAGGACAATTGTTACATATAGATGGTTGATTTTTTTCTGATTTAATTAATTCTTTTTCTCTAAGCAACAACTGACGGAACGAGAGGATGCAGTCTTAAATTGCGCCAAGGGAAATATAGGTTGGATACTAGGAAAAGTTTTTTATGGAAAGAGTGATAAACTACTGGAATTGTCTGCCCAGGGAAGTGGTGGAGTCACTATCCCTGGATTTGTCTAAAAAAAGACTGGATGTGGCACTCGGTACCATGGTTTAGTTAAGGTGTTGGGGAATGGGTTGGACTCAATGATCTTGAATGTCTCTTCCAACCTAGTCATTCTGTGAATTCTCTGTAATTCTAAAGGAAATTAGGCACGAAAACACCTAGGAATAAATAATGCTGTTGAAAAAAAAATTTCTTCAGGGTCTTCAACTTATTTTAAAAATAATGTAAATTGCCGTCAAACCACGACACAGACTTAAGTGAAATTTTTTCCTTTCTTTGAAATGTCTTGGTGTCCTAGTGTCATAGGGATATTTTTAACAGGTTTTTTTTTCTCAGACAACACTGAAGAAGAAGTAGGGTTTTAAAAAGCTTGTCAAAGAAAACTCCATATTTCCAAGCAGCACTCACTAAACCAAACTATCTCTAAATCAGGAAGTCAAATAATCATGAAGATTGTTTCATATTTAATTTATCAACAACAGGTAGAAATTGTGGAAATTTTGAAAGTTTGCATAAAAGTTCCAGAATAAAAGTTATATATTATTTAGCAAAAACCATATGTTTGTTGGTTGCATTTTTTTTAAAAATCTGGCATAAAAATATTTCAAAAAGAAGAACAATTAAGAGATGAAGGAAAACTCTAACTCAAGAGTAAAACCTTAACTGGAGCATTAACTTTGATATACTAAATCCTTCTTTCACTAATAATCATCAATATATGAAAATACTATAGAGCTCTGCTAAAGAAAAATGATGCTCTTGAGCATAAGCATGTGTGAATGAACAGCCATCATCAGAAGCCAAAATACACCAACTAAAAGGAAGAGTTCAGAGAAGACATACAGACCACTCTCATCTTGTTCTTGAAACTCAATACAAACTGCATTATAGAAACAATATAAACTTTTCAATCTCTTGGGAAAGGACCAAACTACGTGTCCTGAAAAAGAGAATAAAGAGAGTATGTTCTCCCTTCAGGTTGCACATCCGATATTCTTCTCAAGCATATTTATTGCTAATTTAATCAAAATATGCAAAGCTATTTGATCAGCTGACATGTCTCATTTAAAAATGTCTTTTAAAATATATGGATATTATAAACAAAGTTGTTTACATTAACTAATGAAAATAGATTGTTATGATTAAATATTCATCTTTTATATTAAAACAAAAGATGAATATGTCTGTTATGCAAAATGTGCAAGGTAACTCTTGTACTTTTGGATTTAAATTCTTATCAAGTATACTTTCAAATGTGAAGTTTTAGTAGTGTTCTTGTTCTACACATACTGCTGATACTTCACAAACACATTTTTGAAGCATAGTTAGGAAGTTTTTATTTTATTTTTCTGAATATGTATCCTCTAAAAAAGAAAAATAAAACATCCTTGCATTTTCAGTCCCTATGGGGCTTATTTAGACAATTTACACTGCTGTATCACAGTCAGACCATAACACAGATGTAATTTCTGAAAAAAAAAAAACCAAAACAACCAAACAAAAAACTATTCTCTAGTAGTTAGATATCTCATATCACTCTTCTTCAAAGTGGCAGAGCAAGTACAAAGAAACCCTGTTGTACTGTAAGTAAATTTTAATTTAGCCTCCCAAATAATGTAGCTTAGTAGAAGTGCTTAAAAGCATTTTTTTTCAGTAGCTGTCACACTTAGTCAACAAAGATACAAAGCTATTTTGCCCTGAGCTAAACAAACAAAGTTCTTAACAAGTAAACAAATCTTCCTCTTGTTATTAATCCCAAACCAAGTGTAATGAACACAAAATAGTACAAGGGGTGATGACATAAATGAGTCACAGTTGCATGTTTCACACGTGGATCTTCAGTCACAGCTGTGTGTGCATGATATCATATAGGTATACAACAATTTTTTTGTTAAGGAATTCTCATGTTCTCCAATTATCCTTGCAGTTGATACTGGTAGGGCAACATTCTGGTGCAGTATCTTTGACATTTTGGAGGAGGAGAATACATGACTAATGCAGGAATCAAGACCAGCATGTACATGTTGTGAAGCTGGAGCTCTTATTTAACCTCTTGCTGTTAGAATAGAGTTAGCCACCCCTGTCTTAACCATCAAATTAACATTATAAACATCTAAGCAAATCAGGAAAATAAGTTGGTCCTTCCTTGATGTCACTAAAAGAATATTGGGTTACCTGCAGTCAGTTAGCCCAAACATCTGTCCAGCCCTGAGTCTTCTCTCTGACACTGACGGAAAAGGGAAGCTGTATAGGGGCTGATTGAGATGGATCTGCACTGTCTCTTGATATTTCCCCCCTGCCAAGGAGCTGGGAATGGGCAAGGTGCTAGCAGGGGATACAATTAGGCTATATTGTAAAACAGACATTCCATACCAGATGACATCAGCTCAGATATAAAAGTTAACGGAGGAAGGAAGAATGAGGAACATTTTTTGTTTACAATGCTTGTCCTCCAGAGCAACTTCTCCATGTGTTGAAGCTCTTCTTCCTGGGAAGTGGCAGAACATCATGCTGGTGGGAAGTAGAGAATAAACATTTTTTTTTCCTCTTTGCTTCTAAATGCACCAAATTTTGCTTTTCCATTAGTAAACTGGCTTATCTCAACCTACAAGTTGTTTTCCTTCCTCTGGCCAGCTGGGAAGGGGAATGGTAGAGTGGTTTGGTGGTCATCTGGCTCATGTTCATCTTGGTGTCCACAAAGACCCCCAGAGCCTTTCTATGAAGTTGCCTTCCAGCCATTTGGCCCCCAGCCTGGACTGGTCTATGGGGTTATTCCTCCCTAGGTGCAGGACTCTATTGCCTTTGCTGAACTTCATAACATTCTTTCTTTATAAGGCTCATTTCTCCAGCCATCTAAAGTCCTTCTGGACTTTATGGTCCATTTGGTCTACTGACCACTCCTCACAGTTTTGTATCATCTTCAAACTTGGTAAGGGTGCACTCTGTCCTGTCATCCAGGTCGTAAATGAAGAGGTTAAGTTGTATTGAATCGAGTTTTCATTCCTGGGATGCCAAACCAGTGTCTGACCTCCAGCTGGACTTCATGACTTTGACCATAATTCTTTGAACCTAGAAGTTCAGGTAGTATTAAATCTACATCACTGACCACTCATCTGGTCTACACATCCATCAGTGTTTCAATGAAGATGTTGTGAAAGCATTGAAAGCCTTGCTAAAATCAAGATGCACAAAATCAACTTCTCTTCCCTAACCCACTAAACCAATAATGTTTTTTATTAAAGGCTGTCAGGTTTTCCAGGCAAAATAATTCTATTATCTATGTTGAATACACCAAATCAAATTCTTGTTGATATGCATAGGAACAGTTTCCAGGATTATTTGCTTCATCTCCTTCTGGTAGGTAAATGTGAGGCTCATTAGCCTGTAGATCCTTGGATCTTCCGCCTTGCCCTTCTTGAAGATAGGCGGGACACTGGCTTTTTCCAGTCCTCAGGAAACTCTTCTGAGCATCATGGCCTTTCAAAGATAGTTGTATGGACCTGCAGAGACATAAGCACTTAGGGATACTTCCCACAGACTTGTATGTGTTTGGTTTGTTTAAATGTTCCTTAGTCTGACATTTTTCCGTTTCATTGCTCTGGACTCTCTAACAGATATCTCCAACACAGGACTTCTTGAGGAACCAACCATTTCAGATGCCTCTGCTGTAAAGACTTAGATCTAACCATCTCTGGCCCTCATTCAATATTATTTTATTTTAAGTTGTTATTTTTGAGACAAAAATTTATCCCAGATTGTTTGACTTAGTATTTCTACCTATTAACCTGTAAACCAAATTTTGAGCTCCTTTGCCTAGATTAAAGGTAATTTTAGTATAATATCACTGGAATAATTAGAATCTACAGTGTAGTTTCCCAGTTTCAAAGTCACCATCTGCTTGTCCTTCAATTTACTTTATGGTTTCTTTGTTACTTGTTCAGTATTGTGGTTTATAATCTTTTTGAGTTGTATCATTAATCAAGCAACTGGTGTGAAAGAAACAGCTTTTGTTTCCTTCTAAAGCAGATTGCATCTTTTAAAATATTACAGTTTGGGTGGGTTTTGTTATTTTAGCAGATTCTTCATCTCTGTGTCTATGATACTGCTCTATTTTGCTTCTTTAACTGAAGCAAAATCCCCACTGTAGGCTGAGAAGTGATAAATAAAAAGAAGATTTCTTATTGAAAAGTCCATATCAGTATCTGATTTTTATGACATAGAATAATTAATATTGTAAATCAGAATTTATTCCCATTATGCATCTTTACAAAGAATGGCAAGGAGGATATTGCTGTGCCTGATTTTAATCAGACTGTAAATCTTTATTTATGTGATGAATATAAAAGTTATGTTAATTCTTAACAAGAATTAAAAGCAGTGGAAATGCTTTTTTTTTTTCAAGTGATAATATAAAATCTTGTCAGATGGAGAGATGTACTTGTGGGACTTTAAACTGAAGAAGATATGAAAAAGGCAAGTTATCACCAGGATATAAATGCCAAACTCTCTCTAATTTAAAGGTCATTTCAATTTCCCAGTATTTTCCTAGTTAACACATGGTTTCCTGGGAATACTAACTGGCTAGTAACAAGAGAAAGGTTTTAGTCACTGTTTTTTCCTTTCAATAGACAATACCAGGTTTTTATACATGTTTTATGTAGTTCAAATTAATTTTCCAGATCATGTACTGCCATAATATTCAGTGACAGGATTGCTACTTAGAACCTTAGAGAAGAGTCTCACTACACTTGATATGTTGCTGTTAAGAAACAGCTCCTGGACAAAATTAGGGTCTTTTGTTTCTGGTACCATAATTAACAGTAATTCATTTTATAGGATAGCTTTTGTAGGGGAAGAATTATAAATAGTTATTATTCTCCAGTGAGTTAAATCTTTACATATTATCTAAATCTTTCTGTACTGCTTTTGTTCACAGACATATGAGACCTCCGTTAAAGTATATAAATTCAATCTTGTAGCCATTAACTTTGCAAAGGTTTTACTACAGATTCCTAAGGCATTAAGTGTGATTACTAGATGGTGTCCATTGCACATTGGGAGAGGAAAAAAACCCAAATATGAAAAAATTGTACATTGATACCCCAGGTATAAAAAAACATAAGATTTTTCTACTGTTCCTGAAGTCAAATACCAGGAAATTCAGGTTAAAAGGTTCAACATTTTGAAGTATTTCACTGTTTTGAAGGCATGAAAATCTGCATGTTAGGAACAGCCATTACCCCTAGCATCAAAGATCATCTTAAGGGAAAAGTGATAGAAACCTAAAGTAGTTTAAAAAAAATCACATTAAAGTATGCCAACATCATATCTAGTAAAGTGTTTTATTGCTTTATTTGTGAAGCCATATTTAGAAGACAGGTACTGACATATGCTGGTTACCTGTCTGTGCAGTCAGTAAGCATAACTTTGAATTGATAGAATGAATCTTTCAAGATACACTGAAGATACCAACAAGTTGGATGCACTGTTTATTTGCAGAAAGATTATTTTTTAAAAAACTTGGAAGAAATGTCCTTGAAAAATGTTTATTCACACGTGGTGGATTCAACCAGTTCCCATATTTCTGAAAGGAATTTTGCTAATATGAACATTTTAAAAGCTATGAGATTAAAGGAATACTCAGTTTTATACATATTTAGACAAAATGTTGCAGTGTTTTGAAATGCATAGTCCCAAATAAGCACCCAGTGCATGAGAAAAAAAGGAAAAAAACGAAACCAGTAGTAAATTTAATGTAGGTGTTGTGACATACATTATATGTATGACAGGGAAGATTAACAGCACAGATTCTGTTTCAGTCATTCTGTCTATCTTCTGAGAATTATAGATCAGACTTTAATTTTTTTAGCCCTATAAATCATGGTGGGTCATTTTGTTCGACACTATTAAGACTTGGAGAAGTAGGTTTAGAGTTCTTTTGCTTTTAATTCATTATGGTTGTAAACGTGCACTTATTTCTGTGCATATTTACTTCTTAATATTAGCATATAGATGAGGGTGAATGTTCTATTCAATGAAGTAATTTATAATTCATTGTTTGCTGGGGAGAATGAATCTTGTAGCTACAAGGACAATGCATGTAGTATGGGAGAGCTGTGGTCTTCTTGTTTGTTGTTTTCCACCATGATTATTTATTCCTTCTTTAATCTGCTTGTTCATCTTGCACTCTTTAAAAAGCTTCTTCTTGCAGAATGAGCTTTTTTATGACATGGCAAACTTGGTCTACTACGAAAGGGAAAACATTTTTCAAAGCTTCCAATCTGCAAAATGTTAAGCCCAGCTGCAGCCAGCCATATTGCCTTTATCCTTGTACTTCCCTATTTATTTTTTGTGACTTCTTAGACAAGCAGGATTAGCCATTAGATTTAGGATGAGCTGAGAGTCTTTATTACATTTGAGGAGGACTGGCTTCAACCCTTTTGGACCTCCATATTCCTTCCCCGGCCATCATACATCAAAGTCTTGGCTTCTGAATGTTTCTTTGGCTGATTTTTGGACAAGTTAATATAGGAAATGGATTGCTTTTCTAAAATGTAGGAGAAGGAACACTTTTGTGTTCATGGCTGATATAAATATGTGGTTCCTACATCCTGACAAAGAGTCAGAGTTCTCTTATCTAAGTAAAGCAGAAACAAAGCATCACGCTGCTCATCTTTTTCCTTCTGAAAAGGCCTTCACACTGCCATAAAAAGCTTCTTTTGGTTTTAGTGACTTTAAGGTGCTTAATACTTAAGTGTTCATATATATGTATATACACTTTTTAATTATAGCTGCCATAAAACTGTGATATGAAGTTCACTTGAAAGCAAAGCAGAGGAACTAAAACCAGACAGTATTTTAATTTTAGTTTCAGTAAGGGTTTTTTTTCCACATTTTATAGTGCAGCCCAAGGCGCAGTTTGTGAATGCCTTTACAAAAAAAAGAAAAAAAGGATTAAATCAAATTTACATAAGGTCATGTTCCATGCATAAAATTTGTGCAAGAAAAAGAAAATAAAGCATTATATGTATATTATATGTATAAATAATACATTACTGAATGCGTTAATGCATTGCTGCATATGATTAATGAGTTGAGACACTAAGATTGTGTGTGTTTTATTTCACATTTTTTCTTCATAAAGACATGCTGTATTCAGTAAAGTTTACACAGTTTTTGCCTAAACATTGCAGTGCCTGGAATTCTTCGACTCAGTTACTTTGTAGAAAGACTTTACTTATCCATTCAGGCTGTCTCTATGCTATATCAAAAAGCACCAAGGAAGGGAAGGGTCAGTTTCTTCTTATACAGAAGAGAAATGTTACACACATGCATTTAAAAAAGAAAAGTATCATGATTTTAGTTTAGATAAGAAAATAAATCGTGGGGTGAAGCATTGCTTTCCAATAGAATATGTAAGTAATAAGTAACTCAATATGTTGAACATTAGTTTTTGAATCATGTGCTTTTCCAAGTCTGAGTAGTGGAACTAATCACAGAATGATTACATAACTAGAATTATTTATTTAATAAATTATTTTGTACCTAATTTCTTATATGTGTACCTATTTAAAAGTTAACAAACCTTTCTTCTGTTCTGGCAGGTAAGGCTACTTGAAATCTCCATGCAATTCTGAAAAAAGAGCTGGATTTGTAATAAGATCTGGTTACACTTTTATAGTGTAATTGCTTCTAATTGCTTCCATTAATAATTAGATTTGCCACCATGTTTACAGGATGACTGAATAGCAGTTTAATAAGAAGCCCACCAGGACTCAGAAAATTCAAACTCTACATATACTCTACATCACTGACTCTGCAAATGGTCCATGTCTTGTGCACGTCTTTCTTTCTCCTTGTCAGTAAAGATTCCATCTTTTTTTTGTGAAATGCTAAGTGGATGGAATACCCTAAGTAAAAGCAAATATTTTATTATGTTATTCTACATCTAGAACATCTTTTACTGTTCACCATGGGTGATGATGTCTCTAAGATGTCATGCAGCAATAAAACCCACAAGCATTATCAAATGGCAGCTCGCCGTATCACAAATATTGAAGCGTGCAGTGCACACAGTGGACACAGTCCTTAAAAGCCCATCATTTGCTAAACAGAATGGTCTATAAAAATAAGCTGGTTTATTTTTTCCAGAGATGGAAGGCTGATTTAGCAATTCATCAGATTAAATAACCTTTCAGTTTTTTATTTCTTGAACTGGGTCTTTTTCATCAGTAAGAGCTAATTATGAATGCAACCCACTTTGAACCTGACATTAATGAGAGTAATCAAAAAAGTCCATAAAGTCTATGCTGTTTTTCCTTTATAATGTTGCTAAACCGATCTTTTATTTCTCAACATAAAATATTGTAGAAGTGTAAAACCATAATTTATCATATATTAAATAAACATTTTCAAGAATGAGACCTTTTATATATAGCCTTCCAAACCATTAAAACCAGAATGATCTACGAGTATAGTTTACCATATTTTTTTTTCCTCAGTCCTTCAGAATGCTGTTCAAACCTGACTTTCACATGATTGATGATGTGTGGTGTTGCCTACTGAAACCTTACACATTGCTCAGGGGGCCAGCAGGATCTGGAAGAGTATGAGTTGTCCTCTCAGACTCTTGAGGAATATGAAGGTGAGAGTAATCTCACAGCTGAATGTGCAACCCCAAACTAACAGGCGACCTTCTTATCTTTTAGGTGGATTTTACAAACATTATTCTTTTACTTTAAATACTATTCTTTTACTTTATTGTGATTTATTTTTAGTAACCTGTATTTATGTTGTAGAGAATTCCATTGAAAAGGAGAGGAGACACTGCCTAGAACAAATATCAGGAAGGTACCCCAAAACCTCAGGCAGATAAAAATATATAGTCTGCGACTTCTTAAAAACCTGTATTTTTTTCTAAAATCTGTTTCCATCTATAGCAGAGATTTAAATCTTGTTATCTCTTGCTTACTGATTTTTCTCCTGTGTCCCATGCACACAGTGCATTTGACTAAGAACAGCATATTTAAGTGTAAGGAAGGATTTTGACATTCAAACACTGAAGGCAGGTTGACCATTGACTCCATTGACTGCTTCAGCCTGATAAGTATGAGTGGACCATCTAATATAAATATCTTGGAAAATAATTTTTTTTTTTTTTTTTTTTTTTTTTTTTTTTTTTTTTTTTTTTTTTTGTGTGTGTGTGTGTGTGTAGAAACCTGACATACTTTAGACTAGAAGGAACATCCAGAAGTGATGTAGTCCATTCCAAAGCCCAAGTCTAGGCCAAAAAGGTTGTAGGCTGATTTGGCTTTAAATTCTTCATTTGTAATAGTTACTGTAACAGCATTTTCATGTCTTTTACTGGTGGGTAAACTTTGGTATAAGTTATACTTTTAAACTTGTGAGTGTCACAGATATCTGAGATATATCACTACATACACATTTCTCACATTTTCTCTTGCCATATTTCCATGAAACCATGTTTACCATGATAGCACATAATCATTTTTACAAATAGCAACGGGAAAATCCTACTGATACACCAAAATTCAAAAAGGCAATTTCCACCTCTAATGAATCTTTTACAATAGTACTGTTTTATGGGATATAGATTTAGATGAACTTATGATTTAATTATTCAGAACTATGGTAATTTTCATATTTAAATCAAGTGGGATAAATTTTATTAATGGTATAAAGTTTTTAATTAATTTAATGCACCACTAGATATTTTATCCTTAAATCTGCTGAGATGATAAGGGACACTTAGAAACTTCTGATCTAGAATAAATATCAAGGGGTATGAGGAATTCAAACCATGGTCATTTGGGGAGAAAGAAAATTATCAGGTTTGTAACAGTAGTAGATCAAAAAGTTAGAGGTTATATGTCTAAAGCACAAATTTGATTTGAAAACTAAAATAAAAATGCTTTAGGAAGATGAAGCAATTAACCATCCATCTTGATACATATAACAAGTGCAGTAAGAACATACAAATCAAATTCACAGGAGGTAGTCCAAAGTTTTCTCCCTTTCAATAGTTGCAGAAGTTCCTTGTCATGTGTGATTTGCATCAAGCTATTTTATGAGAGTTTAATTTTTGTTTTGTCAGCTTTAAGAGTCTCAAACAGTGAAATACCATTGTCAGGTCTCAATTATTCTCTCAAATTTACCATGGACTTCTTTGTTATTTTGAGGAGACTAGACTCAGGTAATAATAAATCCTATAGATACAATTATGGTAATTTGATTGGAAAGACTCATTAAATGTGTTACTTTTCTCATTTTCCTCTATCTTATTTAAATTTGTCTTGGTCATTTGGTCTCTCCAAAAAGTATCACTCAGCTGTTGAAATTTTTCTGGCATAGCTTTTGATAAAAACATCAAAGTTTATATTAGTCCATGAGTTGCACTAGGTTATTCTGTTTGGCTCATAAGAAGATAATTGGTATTTACACAAGGGTGCCTGAAAGTCCTAAGAGAAGACATTCACATAAAAAAAATGTTTTCTTTTTCTTTTCTGTAAATCTGAATAAAGCATTGGGGTACACCTGTACCCCAATGCTTTATTCAGATTTACAGAAAAGAAAACATCAGTGATACTGATTAACTGATTAACATCACTGATTAACATTAACTGATTAACATCAGTGATAACTGAGATGATTGATACACACACTGGATTTCTTTGTCTGATGATAAAGTCAATCTAGCCTTTCTCTTTCAACACTTCCCTTAGAATCTGATAAACCCTTGCAATTGATATGTTGTCCAGCACAGGATTTGGACTGGCTTAATATGAAGTTTATTAATTTTAATATGAAATATCTTTTATGAAAGAATTGAAAGATTTTGGTAAAATGAGCTTTGTTTTTAGCTCTTTTTTTTTTTTTTTTTTTTAATAAGTTTTGTTTATGGACTGTCATTCCAGTTCTGAAAATCAGGAACTTCCTTTGTATATTCTGAGGGCAACCTTGCTACCACAAATTGGAAGATATGAGTGTGTGTCTAGCATGCTGTGAACCTATATCTTATGTGCTCCTCTCCTTAATATATAATATATTTTTAAGTAGCAGAAAAAGTATGATTTCATTCAGGAAAAATAATAGTCCCTGAAAAATTCATGTGAATAGGGCCGGTGTACATTTATTAACAAACTTTTAAACTCAGTAGCATCAATAATGAAATCCCAATGCCTGCAAAAGAAGGTACAGACGTAGCCTTTGACTCTACCTCTTAACTTGAATAATCTTCCACAAACAAGTTTTTCAAGAGTTAATATTAAACAGAATTAGGATTTCTTAGAATTTTCTTGCTTATGGAGATCAATACTTCAATCTGAATTTTCATTAGTCTTTACTAATTCTACTTCTGGTGTCAATATAGAAAATATAAAAGTAATGGAAGAATTAAAAACAATCATGAGAGTCAGCTGTTACAAAATTCGTTGTTAGTTGTCAGAAAAATAAATCTCTGTTAAATTGTATTAAGATAGCTTTTTTTGTCTGTGGGGGGCAGTAATTTTGATGGCTAAAGTCACATAAAATGATTTTGCATCTGTCTTCAGATCCTTATATTATTATACCAGATAGACAGACATGTACTGCTTTGCAAGTAAACAACTCTTGATGTAAATGTCAAATTGCTAACACAGTCATCTAATAGAACTCCTACATGCATAAAATCAAGTTATGACACGTTTCTATCATAGTTGAAAATAGGCATGGTTCTGTTGAAAAATCTAAAGACAAGAATACATAAATTTTTTAGATAATTCGGAACTGCAATTTTCAGGGGATGTGTACCTGGAAAATCTTCTCTGAAGAATAAAATTTAACATTAAAGGTAAATTGGAAAGGTGTTTTACACTCAGCATTGATTAATAAGCAAACTGATGTCATTCACTTCTTAAAGCTCAAAGGGATAAAAGAAGCAGGTACAATAAAAACAAATGCATATTACACAATAAAAAATAACAGTGACATTAATTACTGTAGAGTAAAAGATTATATTGCTGTTATTTGTACTAGTTATATCAGTTCTTTTCTGAGTCAATAAATAGGTCTTAGCATACTGCATATAGAAGTGCATAAACTGTATCTTCTTTCTCTTCTCAAGTGAAAGAGTTTTCTATTTTAGAAGACAGACTTTAGGGAAGGATTATCCTTAATTTTGTCTTCATAATTTATATATTAGAAAAGAGATTAGTTTTTGTTTCATTCAAAGATCACTGCTATAAGCTTCCAAACATGAGACAATTTTGCAGTAGGATGTAAGGGAGTGGATTGTACTGGACACTTTTCTGAATGTGCTTTAATAATCTCACCATGTGTGCTGATCTCTTTATTCATTCAGTCCTGCAAGCTGCTTCTTAACAAATAATGACTAAAGGAATCTAAGGGAAATTGCCATATCCTTCTCATGGCTTTGGTTTGCACTGTATTGTGCTTTTATTTTATATGATTTGCTCTTGGATGTCCTCAGAACTACATTCCTTGTGGTATAATAATGAGTCTCCATGGTATACATGTATGTGTGAAAAAAGTATTTAATAGTTTGCAAGATATATGTATAATTCAGTGTAGGCTGCTTGGATTTCCAAAATACATTAAAGAAGGTTTTTCCTTCAGAATGTCTCAGGGAAACCAGCAGGTAAAAAGGAACAATTTCACACAAACAGGAAAAAAAAACCAAACCAAACCAAAAACCCAAAAAAAAAAAAAAAAAAAAAAAAAAAGAAAGAAAGAAAGGAAAGGAAAGCAGAGAATATAAGTATTTTTTCTGCATTCTCAGGGGGAAAGTCACTAGCACATTGTCTGCCACTTGTGCATTTTAACATATATGCAAATGATCTGTAAGTGGGTGAAGAGTAAGGTGACAAAGTTATTAAGTCATGTGCTTTCTGAAAGATAACTGAATTTGGAATGGCTCCTGTGTAAGTAATAAATATATAGGCTAGCCTATAATTATGCTATAGGACTTGCAACAGGATGAATGGGAGCTCAGTATTTTTCCAGGCACCACAGAGCAGTTGGATCTGCTCATGGTAGAGAAATCAAATCAGGCTATGGAATACAAATCTCTGTGTCAGGAAGTCTCTGAACTGCAAATGATAGGAGTTTGTAATCTGGGGTAGTAACTTTATAGTTCCTTTTTTCCAGACAAGGTCTAATACCCGTCATTTGAAACACAGCACAAAGTGTGATGGATCTTTGGTTTGGCTCAGCCAGAGACTCTTGTATGTTTTCTTGGATGTCAGAGAGATGGTGATATCAGATGACTACTCAGATTTTTTAGATAATTTTTACTTCATTTTCCATAATACTTTATATCTGCATTTTTCATAATGCTTGTAAATGAACTTGATTTAGAGTTGATACATCCTCAAAAAAATCCTCCTAAAAAAATAAACAAAGGCTACTTTTATCACAATTTTTACACTGAACTGCAGAGTTATACTCCTTTGATATTAAGAAGGAGCTAAAAGTAACAGAGAGAGATAACATGTTTTGACAGATTTCACATATTTACTATTTGTTTTATTTTTAGGGTGTTGCGTTTCTCCTAATGATTATAGAAGTATCTAAGAATGCCTTAATTTCTGTTATTCCAGGTGTCTTATATCCTGAAATAATTTTCTCTCTCTTGCATGCAATTTCCTCAGTTTCAGCAAAGCAGAAACTTCCTGTGTTCAAAACCTTATCAATTATGTCTACTCCATAACAAACACATTGCTTTCTCCAAAAAAAAAGCCAGAAAACCCCAAAAATAAATAAAACAAAGTTTTCTGGAACGTTTGGAACTTTTGTTTGGCTTGTGGTTTCTTGTTTTGTTGTTGGTTTTTTTTTATTTTTTTGTTGACACCTTGAATTTATTCCCTTCTCTGATATCAAAATTGCTGTTTATTACATTCACTGAGGCTTTAGTGTTATGTGCAAAACAGATACAAGTCCTCCAGAAAGAATTTGTTTCAGGAAAATAATGAAACAGCAATAAAATAAAATAATGAAACATTCTGACAACAGCCTATCATCAATAACCTAATCTGAATGACTGAAATAGGGTAATAAAAATTCTTTACCATCCCCATGAGAATTCGTCTGGGACTTTTATACCAGAGGTTCATTACCTATCAATAGGAAATCTTGAAGTTTCTTTATTTTTCTCAGACATGATGGTCTTTAAGAATGCAGAAGTGTAATTTTTCACAAAAAAATGAAACTTTTAAAAGGAGCAATTTGTTCAAAGTGTGATTTTTTTTTTTTTGCAGTAGCACAAGACAAAGAAACAGGTTATATCTATTTTGATTCATCCATTCTTTATGTCATCCAGCAGGTATGACATGCAATTAACTCCATAAGAAGAAATTTGCTTCCACGCTAAGAGTTTGTTTTATCTTTGCTCGGAGAAATTGCAGGTTTTTTCTGGTTATTTCCTGTATCTTACTAGAACTTGAAGAATGATACTTTAATAAGTTTGCCAAAATACTATTTTTGTCTTAGCAGTCAGTGCTTAGCTGCAGCCATTCAGAGGGTGGACTTGGGTTTTTGTGTGTATGTGTGATGGCTATGGGGTTTTTTATTGTTGCTTGGGAGCTTTTGTTGTTTTTAAGGGAAGGGGTTTTTAGGTGGTTATTTTTATTTGTTTTGTTTTGATTTCTGCGATTGCAATATCTGATGCTAACACAAACCTGAAGACACAATTTTAATATTTAGTAATTTCCCATGTTACGCCTTCTTTATTGTGGTCTCATGATAAGTGAATCTACAGGCTAAAGAGGTTCTGTAAGGCTAAAGAGGCATCAAAATATTATCTTGTTTTTTTATCAAATGGTTGTCTTTAGCCATCCATAAATTCAAGGAAGCAAATGCATCTAATACTATTTCTGACTCTCTGGCAAAAGAAACCAGGTTTGTCAGAAAAACAAGGTGAAGAAATATGGTGATGTGTTCTGAAAAAGAATTATTATATGACATTTTGTAAACTGATTTCTGGTGGTAAAAGGCATGAAAGTAGCTATCATGCTAATCAATTGAATGTGTTTATAAGCATTGCTTTTTTGTTGCATTAATTCTACTCCATTGAATTAAATAATCTGTGAATAATTTAAAAATCAAAGAAATTTGTTTTTCATATGTTGCAGAAAAATTTCAAATTTTAAGATCTAAAAGCATGTTTGCATTTTACTTAAAAATTATTTGCTCAACTTGAGCTAGCCTCAGCTAGGGTACTTCAGCCTCATCCTCACAGTTCTAGTGGTGCTGAACTTGATGTCTGACTTTTTTGAGCTTTTTGAAAGTTTAAATCTGTAAGCAGGATCTGAGGTGGCTTAATGTTTCTTTGACTGCTTCTCATCTTTCTTGACTTCAAAATGTATGGTTTTTTTTATTGCTGAACATTGCTAACACAGAGCCGAGGCCTTTTCTGCATTTCATACTGCCATGTGGACAAGGGAGTTGAAGGTGCATGGGAGACTGGGAGAAGACACAGCCAGGACAGGTGACCCAAACTGACCAAAGGAATATTCCCATATGGGATCATGCTCTCTGTGTAAAGCGGGAGGAAGAAGGAGGAAGAGGGGGACATTTGAAGTGATGGTATTTGTCTTCCTAAGTAACCATTACTTGTGATGGGACCCTGCTCTTCTGGAGATGGCTGGATGCCTGCCTGCCCGTGAGAAGCAGTGATTTAATTCCTTGTTTTGCTTTGCATTGTGTTCATGGCTCTTGCTTTCCCTATTAAACTGCCTTTATCTCAACCCACACTTCTCTGCCTTTTACCCTTCCAACTCTCTCCCTGATGCTGCCAGTGAGGAGTGAGCTTTCCTGCTGGCTGGGGTTAAACCACGCCACCAGATGATCCAGCTCTGCTGGGTACAGATCTGCACGTCCCTGCACACAGCCCTTCTCCCATCACACAGGCAGGCAGTGAAGTCAGGTGATGGATGAGAAGGAACAGGGCTAAATATGACACTGCCAGGTTAAGCTCATCTTTCAAGTTTTTACAGTGTTAAACATTCCCCTAAAGCATGAAGTGTTGGGCTAGCAGCAGCACTGACAATTGAAACTGCTTTAGAATAAAAAATAAAAACATTTTTGTGAGTACTAAAATGTGGGGGGAAAAGCTAGTGATAAAATATAAGTGGGAGCTGGCACTGAATTAAAAAGTAATTTCTTTCTTCTGATGTCACTATCATGTGATTTTAGGAATATAGCAAATTGTTAATGAAATTCTTTTAATAAAATTTAAATCTCTCTATAAATACTAATGCTTATATGTTTCTCTATTTCTGTATTTAGTATTTCCTCATTCTTGGACCTTGCTTAATATATGATATGAGTTGAGTTTAGTTTGTACCTTTTACTATGAAGGATAAGCACCCATATTTCTCAAATTTTGTTTGAAGAATAAGTGTGAGAAGAGTTGTGTTCAGTATTTCTGTAAAAATTGACAATAGGAATTACTAAAGATTTGCTGTTACAGAAAGATCTTATTCTGTGTTATTCATTTTGACTTTATTGCCCTTCAGTTGTAATTCAAAGAACATTTGCCTTCCTTGTTTAAAGGTTCAGTTTTGTCAAATATAAATTAAAAATGCACTCCTTAAAAAAAAACCAAAAACATCTTCTCATTGGATTTGTTCCAGTATTATTCTTCAATTCATTTTAACAGAATCAAAGGGGACAGAATAATTTGTTTGTGAGTTGAAATTATATGACCTATTAGAGAATTCTGGATATTTCCAGGCAAGACAGATACTAGCATAACAGCGATAACTGTGTGCAAATTTTTTTGGTGGGTAGATTACCAGTAATTTCTTCATAACATTTTGACTATTTCTGGATCAGCAGTAAGGCTTTTAAGAAAAGAAAATGGCTTTGTCTAATCATTAATTAAGATAGGGAGTTACTCAAGATTCTCTTTCAATGTATTTACACTGCAGAGGAGTTGAACCAATGCCACTGATGCTGCATTGTGGAATATTTGACTAAGTCCTCAAAATTGCTTCTCTGGGCTGCCAGTCTATTGACAGAAATTAGGGATGGGTTTACAGGTAAACCTCCAAAGACCTTTAACAAAGGAAGTTTTCCTCCTTGTTTTCCCATGGTTACGTTTGTTGGTAATTTTTCAGGGAACATGAAAACATTGTTGCATTAACTTGCTTTGTACAGCAGACTACAAAGGGAAAGAGCAGTCGAGACTGACCATTCTACATGGGCTGTGGTTTCAAAACCAGAAACACATAGTAAGGGAAAATTTATCTTGAAATTTATCTCCTGAAAATTATCTCCACCTGGGATTGCAGACAATATCAATAAGGAACATGAGAAAGCTTGTGTTGGGATGTAATTTATCTAATTCAGTCACTGGCTACCCAAAGACTTTGTTGAGTGTGGCATGAAATTCATAGGTTACAATCCCTAATTAAATGATGGGAATTATTCATACATTTTCAACTGTTGCTTTATGTTTGGCCAAGTGCCCATCAACAACCTCCACTGGTTAAAGGAAATTCAATTTTAAAAAAATTGTACCAGTGAAAAGTTCCTCTGAGGTATGAGTCACACAAAATTCTTTCTTCTTTCAATTAATTTTCTTAGGATTTTTTTTGGCCAAGCAAGTAAAACAAAGATATTTATTTAAGTCTAGGTAAATCCTTTCTTCTCCATATTTCCTTAAGTTCTTAAACCCTTTCTATTCTTCTCTCCATCTGACATTTACATTTTTTTTGCTTATTTTCTGCAAGTGTTCTGTTTACATATTTTTTCTTATTCTGTATTTTTTTCTGTATTCCTTTCTATGACTCTTTAGGCTTCCTATTTAATTTTCTGCTGTCTTTTGTTTGGTGTCATTCAAAATACATGCATAACCATCTTTACCCTTACAATATATAAAAAAAAAAAAAAGGAAAAGAAAAGTCAATAACTTATTTAATTAAGGGAAAATAGCATACTTTTTAGCCAGATGCACATAAACATACATTTTTTTAAGTATTGGTCATGGGTTTAGTTCTTTAATTGCCTTTTCACTACCCATTTTTTTTTACCATTATCTCTTAATGTCAATTTTAATATTAACTTTTAAATGTATCTTTTTAGTAATGAAAGAAGAATGTTTTGACTGTATAATAAAAATGATTGCTGAAATGCAATCCAAATAAGTAGCTGAGATTTACTGTACTAAAAATTGAAGACCTCTGTCTCAGAATAAAGCACCTGAAAGTATTTTTGTCCTCTGTAGCAGACAAAAAAACAGAGATAAAATTAAGTTTAAACCAAACTTGTTACAAAAATGAAGATTGGTTCTTTAGTTCAGAGGACTTGTCAAGGAGAAGGAAAATATGAGTTCCAAGTAGTTCTGAAATAATTAACAAGAATGCTGTGCAAATTGTTCCTAGGGTTACATTTATGTTGCTAGGAATACACTTGTGAGAAGCACTTTGATGGGATATTTGTAGAAAAAAAAAATGTTACTATGGATTAGCAAATTTATTACAACTTAATTCAAATCAAGAGAAGTAAAGTTACCTTCAGCCTTTCCGTGAACTTTTATGTGAGGTAGATCAGTCTGTTAAGCTGCTCATTCACCTTTTTGTGTGTTGCAGGGACTGCCAGTAATATTTGTAGAAAACTGACACTTTTCTAAGTGCAAAAGCCAAATGAATTTACTGCTCTTGTCAGAACAATCAAGCAAACCTATCATCCATCCTCTAGGTACCTTGGAAGACCTGAAACTGAAATTGGTTTTAGAAGGTAAATATCTCCACTAAAAGAGAGGAAAAGGCTTCCATCTCAGCTGAAACCCTAATCACTATCTTATCATCATAGAATCATCAGATCAGCCTGAGAGACTGTAACACACAGCTCTCTCACATCCAGAACTGCATCAATTCTTAGTGTTTCTTTTCTGTGATATTTTGGATGTGGTAAATTTCAAAAAGCATCTTTCCATCTGTCTTTACAAATAAAGTCGACAGGAAAAAAAATCTGCTTGCTTTGCTTGTTTCTGTTTGCTTGATTGTTCTAACAAGAACAGTAAGTTCATTTGGCTTATGCACTTAGAAAAGTGTCAGTTTTCCACAAGTATTACTGGCAGTCCCTGCAACACACACAAAGGTGAATAAGCAGCTTAACAAACTGATCTACCTCACATGAAAATTCATGGAAAGCCATTAAAACAAGTAGATAAAATGTAGCTTACCTGTGTGTTAAAGACTTTTAAGGCCTGACCTCCATTTCACTATTGCTTCTTATGTTCTTTAGTTTGTATAACTTTTTACTAATTGAATAGATCTTAATCTTGCAAAAAATTATGCCATTAAAATGCATAGCTATCTTATTTGGTGTATAATCATTTGTAAGTGAAAACATTTAACTTCAAAGTGTAATATCCTAAGTTTTTCCAGTCTTTCTACAGGCTCTTTCGATTCAGGAGCCAGGCTGTCTAACATTTCTTCTTGTGGAAGGCTGTGGAAGACCTTGAAGCATCAAATTACATTGATCATAAAAGTATTATGTTCTTAACCAAACTGTGGCTTTAGCATGGACTGTTTCATGCTCAGGCAGTTACAACGCCTGTTAAGGACTGGTTTCATAATGACCATAAAATTGAAATTTTGAGAGCTTTTCATTGAGCTGGAGGACTTAAGGGAGCATACAGAGCAGCATTTTTGGGACAGCAGGGCCAAGCTGAAATGTTATTAAAATGTTGCATGAAGTGAGTCATATTTTCTAAATGTAAGCTTATCTAATTGTACCATAATATTTAATTTGTTAAAAAAGTGTTCCTTAATAATATGGTTTTCCAGTTCAGGGAATTTGAAGGGTACAGATACTAATACCAGGCAAAAGCAAATATCAATTTAGATGCTTTTAAGGAGTATATGAAAAATTTGGTTTGGACATTACAGGCTGGGTTAGTTCCTCCCCCCCCACCCCTTTTTTTTTTTTTTTCCTTTTTTTTTTTAACAGGAAATAATGCTTGTGTTTTGTTATAGCTGATTACTCTTGGGCAAGAAATATTGTTAATGTTGTAAAAGGAAAATTTTCCTCACTATGTTTTTTAAGGCATATATTAACCAAAGTATTGTATTAGCTGTTTAAAGAATACCCTAGTTTTGGATATAAAATATATCTATTTGATCCCTAATATTTTTCCCATGTAGATCTCCTATAGTTCCTATGCAAAACTGCCTAGTGAGGATATTACCATTCATTTCTAATACTAATATGAGAATATCAAAAATAAGTCTGAAGACATGAGAAATATATTTGTGCATGAACCAAATCTGTAGTTTTATATTTCCAGAGTATTAATATCTATGAAATTTTAACCATTAAAAGGTTTTAATTTCAAGGAAAATATCATGCCATGATATCAGGTTCATATCATATAATGTTCTGAGTTTCTAACATATATTATGTGCATTTTTGTTTATGTAACAAATCCTGAGCATCACTTTTTGGCTTGTACTTATGGCTATGGTGGAATTCTTAACTGCTGACACAAGAGTGGGGCTAGACTTAATGTCTCTTTTTGCAATTCAGTTATAACATTTCAAGGATGCAGACTGGTAATTAACTTCACGATACTGTAGCTTTGTCAAAGGAACACTAATTTTATTGTAATTATACTTCATAATTCTAATAACATTTATGATTCTATTATGACTGTGGTTAAGGAACTTCACAACTAAACTGAGAGATAAATTGGGGAAAATTGCAATTTTAAACAATTTAAACATCCATAATACTCCTTATACTCAATCATTACTGTCTGTGTGGCCAGACTAGGCTAAATGTGGATTAAAAGTGTTGTTGGGGTTTATGGTCTACTGATGCACCAACCAAAGCATAGAGGGAGAGCAGGACAGAACACTGCAGCACTGAAAGACAACCTTAACACAAGACTAGAATCTAACTGATGGCATTTATCAATCTTTTTCATCACATGACTTCAAAGGGAAATCATTTAGGAGCTTTGCACTGATTGCTTAAATGGCTTCTTGCCACAAATCAGTAAATGAAGCAGTTTAACAATCTTTAGTTTAATCTCCAGGCCTTGAATCATATTTTACTTTTTGTGTCTGTTGTTCTGCATTGGAAAGTTTTTCAGAATTCCCTAGTCAGTGCATGCTATGAACATTAAAAGTATTCAGAGTTTTCTAATTTTCTTTCATTAAAACATTTGTCACCTCATATCAGCAGTGACCATCAGAAGCAGATCCTCTGTATGCTTCCGTTCTGCTGCTTGATGTCAAGTTTGTGGTTATGCTTCCTCAAACCCAGAAATCTTTCACGGTAAAAGTTGCATGACTTAAATGTTCTTGAGAAAATACCAACCTCTTTCTTTTCAAGTATCCTGGTAGAGTGACTGTCACTGTATAAAGGGTGCCTGAACTGCTGATTAAACCGGACTGTGAGAAATCTTAGACATGAGGACAAGTGTTCTGCCTCCAGAGAAGGAGTAATATAGCTGAATAGAAGTGATTATTTTAAGGTTTCATTTTATGGCCCAGGGACTGGACATTTTCCCACTGATGTAGCCAGAATCTGTCTTTAAAAAACCTGAAACTGGAGTAAACAGGGTATGAAAATAAAACCTTATACAAAAGATATTAAGATTCAGCAGCAAACTTCAGTTTAAATGAATAGTGTCCTTTCACCTTCCCATGCCTTCTTACTATGCCATAAAACGTGACATAAAGGAGAAAGGAAAAAAATACTGAAAAAAAAATATTATTTTAACCTGAAATTAAGGAGAATTTTGTGGATCCTGAGACAGGAGAGAGATGGCATATCAGGCTTCAATTTTTTTTTTTCTAATTTATGTTGTCTTATTATTCTGAAAACAGGCATTTTGTCTTTTTCTTTTTAATGTGAAGTCAATTCTGAAAATATAAAGCAAAATGCTTATACAGAAGCCATGGAACACTGTAATGTAAGTCATGAAGATATGTGTTTTCATTGTAGATTTTTGCAAAACTAGGAAAGTAATGACAAAATTTAATGATGATTAAGATGTGATAACTGGAGGTTGGAAATGTGTTTCAATATAGGGTAAGGCAAAATCATACCCAAGGCAAATGTCTAAAGTAATAAAATCTGAGAATTAAGTGTAGCAAGTAAGTGAAAAAAATAATTAACATGTAAACAAATAATAGCCTTTCTCGTATTTGCACTCTCTGTCTGTTTTTACGTTTGCCTCATTATCAGCATTCCATGTGATGTTTAATAATAAGACAGCATCTCTAATGTATTCTTTTTAAAAAGATTTATTTACATACTATCTGCTGACCAGATTTTTTTTATGTGAATGGTGGACTATTCATGATTTCAGAATTTACTGTCTTTGATTACTGTCCTGTGACAACAATAATAACAACATCCAGTAAGTCCAACTCTTCAAAAGAAAACTCTCCTCAGGACCCTGTAATACACACTAGCCTTCCAAAGATGGATCTAAAAATCTGCCAAAGCTGCTGCAAAGATATGCAATATTCCGGAACAGAAGTAGTAGGTGGAATTTCCAATTCCAAAATAAGAATTTTTTCAAAGGCAAGATTTCTTATTTAACACATCCCATACCAATGTTATATATTGTGACAGGATATATAGTCTAAAGAGGGTGAACTAAATCTTGAAGTGATTTTGATTTCAAAATGTATGGTTTTTTGGTCATGTGCCCTATTAAAAAAAGCTTGTTTTGAGCACTTAGGTTACTTTCAGCAATATTGTAAAACCCATAAAGGCTCTAGATACAAAAATAACGTATTTTTCCCAATGGAGAAAGTGTCTAAAGTTTCCCCACTAAAGTAAATATCCTGATTTGAACTTTCAGTGTTTATTTCCTTTTAGCACTTCAAACCAGACACCTAGCTGAATTTCTTCAAGCAATAACTAGATGGAGACAGTTATTTATCACTTATCCAGGTTAATAATTATTGTTGTTTGCAGCTGTCACAATTATATTGTGTATAACACTGAATCAGCAATTTGTCCTCTGCTGGCAGGTTAGAGGGAGTATAATATATGCAGAACTACAGATGAGTTTTAACCCATCTCAGTGCCCCATGCTTTGAAACTGTGACTTAGATTAGATTCTCAAGATTTTAATACTGTGGAGTAATCTAATATGTACTTATAGATGTATGCATATATGTATTTATCTGTTTATTTTGGGATAACTCTCATTTGTATTTTTCTCCTAAATAAAATTAATCAAATTGGGTTTGAGTTATATCTCATTACTCTGAATATGAAGCTACTCTGTAAGCAAACTAATAAATACATAATAAATAATAATAAATACTGTACACAGATTGCAAGGGTCACATGGACCTGTGGCCCAAGTGATGTTCTGTGGGAGAGACAGGAAGAAGGAAAATAGTTCTGCAGCTCAAGTAGGAGCCAAAAGTGAGTGGAAAGTATCAATACATTATACTTTCACTTGTGTAGCTCAAAGAAGTAAGAGAAGAAGATTTTGTGGTAAAGCACTTGGTTTTCTTCAAACTATGGCACCTGAAGAAAACTCTATGATTCCTGTAGTTGTGATGGAGTTAGAGAAATGAACACTGGGCTAAGTACCAAGGCAGTCCTCACCCCCTGCAACCCTCTTCTGCAGCAGATGTTGTCAAGCATTTTCATATTTCTGTGTGCTCCCTTTACTTTACCAGGGAGTCCCTGGTTTCAACAGACAGTCAACCAGCAACTGAGGTCAGGCTGAGGGGGCAGTAATCTCAGATAGGTTATTAGGTTCCTGATTTCTGTGATTTCTCAGAGGTTTCCATGCTGCCACCCACTATTTGCACTTGTGCATAGGATTATCCACAGTGTACTATTTTAGTTTAGACCACGTATGCTTTCCAGAAAGTTTAACCTATCTTTTATTATACATCTACATAAGATTTTGTCTGTTTAGCTTTCTGTTATCTATCTCCATTTGCACTTCTATTGTCCTAATTTAAATCCCAACTGTTCTTAGTCTGGTATATTTGTTCATGTCCTGTTTAAAATATTAGTTTCTAGAAAGTTGTTCTGAAACACTAAAAGACAAGTTTGAAAGGCCTCCTTATGGCAGAAAGTTAAATATAGCAAACAAACTCAAATGCAAAAATGAAAGTACTTTAATGGCTTAATTGTCTCATTAAAGTTTGCTATGAGCTGTGAAATTCTGACTTTCTGCAAATGTCTTTGAAGATACTATTTTCATTAATCATGCAGCAGCTTTTAATAGAATGAATTTATTAAGGGAATATTTGGCAAAGTAATAGATTTCATACTATGTAAAAATTCTATTTTCCTTAGTCAGCTACAACCATAAGTGCTGAGAGCACTTCATCTATCCCACAGACACTTGAATAAAGGAAAACACAGATCTTTCAAATACCTTAGAATCTCAGTTTGAGAACTTAATGTCAAACTTCCATCTGGAAATGGCACGGCCAGATGGTTGTATAAATCCCAGCAGAAAATATACATCTGTCATTTTTTTTTTTTTTTTTTTTATAACTGGTTCTATTTGAAGAAGGATTTATCTAATCAGCTTGGCACATCATTTAGCATGTCAATCGTACATTCTGTAGCCCTCAGCTCTCTTTGTACCAAGTCCTCTTTCATTTGTAGAATGCAGTGGAGGTAATAATTTCTCTAACCAGATGCAGGACAACTGCTGATTTAAATTGTTTTATGCAGAAGCATGATGAAGAAACACATATGAATATAATTGAGTAAAATTTTTTAATAAAGCTTCTTGCCATTAAGTGTACTTAGCTTCTAAATTTACCTGTCATACCTCTGCTCTCCATCATGAAAAGACACTCTAGCAAAATCTCCAAGAGGGTGATGGAAATAAGCATATTAACATAATTGAAATTTTCTTTAGAGTTCTATACTACTTCAATAATCTAAAGGAACAAAAAATATTTTTCTAAGTAATTGGAAATCCACAGTCTATCAAAATTTGAATTTATGGAGACATCTGATTAGACTGTCTTCCTAAGAATCCTTAAGCCAGTACTTTAGAATAGGATGTCAATATCTGTACTAGTAAGGAATAACATGAGGCATGTGAACCTTAATGTGGATCTTCTTATTATGTATACAACAAGTGACTGAACATGAAGTCTGTCTTTATTCAGGTTTATTTTTACAACAGGGAAACTCTCACATGCATCCATACATCACATTGTGTTTTACACACTTACTGGAATTTTACCATTGACCTTTAAAAATTATGTTTGGGCATGATATTATAGCCCACTCCACCTAGCAATTTTGTTCTGTCTTTCATTGATACAGATTTAATCTGAAGAGCAGAGTAACATGAATCAATTACTTTCCCCTCTTTGCCATTTGCTGCAACACACAATCCTCTAGTCTGAGAAAGCATAGGTAGGGTGATGTAAGACTCTGCAAGAGATGTATACTTCAGAGCTACTTTCTTTTCAGCATTTTAGTCTGGATCAGTATATTTGAAGCTAATCTCCCAGTTGCATCTTCTTACTTTGCCTTGGTTCACATCAGGGAACTTGTAAAGCAGAACCTATATTTTATTTCGATAAAAAAAAAAAAAAAAAAAAAAAAAAAAGGCTAGCCAGGAATGCACAAAATAACTTCAAATCTAGAAAGGCAGAAAGGTTCATTGGACAAGTCTGAAGTTTAAAGTAATTTCTTCCTTCTTGAAATTTATATATAAATAATTTTCTCTTCAATACAAACTATTTTTATTCACATATTTCCTACCACTAGGACATGTTGTTTTCTAGTCTAGATAGAAATTTACCTTTGCCTTGGAAAACTATTTTTACAGTAATTCTTCCTGGAGAGGTCAATTATTTATTGACCTCATAGAGAAAAAAATGTCTTCACTAGAAATTTTTCAGAAAAGTCTACTGATTTTTTTCTCCTAATACTTATCTTTATTGAATATAATGAAGATGGCTCACATGACTAATTTCATTTAAAAGTTCTTTCTATGAAAAAAGTGTCATTATGCAACAAAACCATGTCCCAACACACAAATTGTTCTTGGTTTTAAGGTTCACATATCTTTTCAGCCTTTATTAGTGGGTAGTAATCAGCAACATAGAATTATTTGAAGATGTGCTAGGATGAACTTAATTTTATTTGGAAAGTAAACCTGTGCATGGATTGAATACTTTTGATCAATGGTGACTGTGCTGTATTTTGATCCATAACCATTAAGTCATCAACATCACACAAGAATATTGAAATTTATGTTTCGATTTTATTTCCCCCAAGAAAAATTTGGAGATGTCAGTGCAGTAATAGAAGAAATGAGTGAACTGCATCTCAGGATCAAAATCTGCTATATGCATTTAATTAGATGGCTAAAACTTCCCAAGGAATACTGGCAGATCTGCTCAGTGGCTTGATTTTTAGAAGATGATTCCCACTAGAAACTAACAGCACACAATGTACTGTATATAATGGAAGCAAATTATGTAATATGTATGTGAATTGCCAAGTTTATTCTCATAAAGAGGCTCAAATTGAAAAAAATTGTCGTTTATTATTGCAAATATTTTAATGAGACTCTCCTGTCAGGAGATGAAAATAGCTAACTTTAAATTATTCAGTACAATTACAACTCTTCCCTTTAATAGCATACAGAGTAGCCCTTTTAATGATAGAAGTCTTAACCTGCAAACCAAGCCAAAGCTTTCAAATTATCTCTCTCCTTATTTCATTTGTTCTAATCCAATGAAAATGGAAAAATATCAGTTCCAAATACGTTGTACTAATGTCAGCAAACAGAATGATCAAGCAATTAGAAAATTAAGCTAAATCTATTCTCAGGAAATTAGTTAAAATTCAGAATACAGGTACTGGCAATCCTCTACTACATGATGTCTATGATTCTGAATATTGTAGTACAAATTTCTAGTCTGTTACATGGGGCAGCTCTGAGCAGCTCTCTGTGCTGTCATTGCCTGGATGTTTCTATTTACAACTCTTGACTTAAAGCACTGAAACTTACTGTAATTTTGGAAACATTATTTACAACTTTTCCCACTGTTGATTCCTTCAAATTCTAGCAAAAATCTGAAGAGTGTCTCACCAAGCTCCCATATGTATGTATCAGTTTAATTCCAGTGGAAGGAGTATCTTGACACACCTGACAGCAATTTTTTAAACATGAAGTAACCTGATTTTAGGGACCATGCCACCCAGAGAGAGAGAGAGTGACTTGTAATATCATATAGCATCAATTTTTTGTAATAGAAGATGTCTATGGATAAAGTAATACAGGTCTATCAATAAAGTAATACATTTACTTATTAATTTTGCAGTAGTGAAGCAAATTGTAAAAACAAATATGCTTTGTAAGATGTTCTTGCAAAACTGTCTGAAGATTCACTGATAAATGCTTTTATTATACTGTAAGCAAATATTAAATCAAGAAAGGTCTAAATAGTTACATAGCTGTTCTTTTTTTAATGAATGTCATGCAAAAAGGCTGAATGTCACATTTGTATTCGTATATCTATTATTATCTCCAAATTTCATGAACACTGCTGATTTTACAAGATCCTTTTGTGACAAGAAACACTATCATTATTTCCAAATCTCTTTGAACTTCAACAACTTGTGAATACTAACACTGGTCTCCTGCTTGTCATTCTGAACAACTGCTGCCAACTTTAACTCATCAGTCATGTCACTTAGGTCATTGAACAATATTCTGGAGGTAGCAAGTCAGTCCTAATAGCAAGTCTTGTGTTGTTCATACTGCCATTCTATTTGTGAATTTATTCTCATGCTGGAGAATATCAGTTTAAACAAAGCCTATCTTTTTAACTATCTTTTATATCTAATCTATACAATATATGAGTCTTGATTTAATCAAGTATTCCTCTACAGAAGTCAAGGTTTTTTGCTATTGGAAGTATAAATATGTATTAAAAGTGATTATTCTTGGCCTTATCCAGAAATGGCATTAACCCACCTCAGTTGTTTAAAGGCAATGAACTCAGTGGTCTTCCTGAATTAAAACAGCTGTGGTTCTTGTTCATGCTAAAGTAAAGCAAATTTGGATTAATGCATTGATTCCAAAGAGCAAGGGAATGAAAGGCTGAAATGGGTATGTTATGCAAAACAGCTTGTATCAGTGAAGCAGGATGTAGAATGACTGTTGCTCAAGCACACTTTCTTTTTCAGTGGGAGTCAAATATAAGTCAAGATAAAAATCTGTGAGGCTGTCTTTCCAATAAATGAAAGAAAACACTAATGCAACTGTTCTCTGTGCTGACCTGAAATGAGGACTGTGTCTTGGTCCTAATTACCATCTCCTTTTTTGGACAGGTAACCTGAGATATTTCTTTTCAGATATGTTATTGACCGTGACTTTAATCTTGCATTCATACTCCTGATCATCAGGGGCATTAGCAGGGTTAACTAGGGTTAACAGCTTTCATAGAACAAGTTGCAACAAAAAGGCAATCTGTGTTTCCCATTTGCAAGGTGTTGCTTCTATCATACCAGGTCTCTAATTTATGTGGTCTGTACTGACTTCTTCCTCACTAAATGATAGTCAGAAGTAGATTGCAAGGCATAGAGCAAAGTACTCCTGACACCAACTGTGTGAATGGGTACCTGTGGTCCCACCTTTCAAAATGCCTTCAAACTGTTTCATGCTGTGGAAAGATCATCTCTGGTAGCCATACAGAAACGTGTAAACTCAAGAAACAGAAAAGGCTAAAGGCAAACAAGAGAAAGCAAACTCAGAGACTTGATTTGAGGGATTCCAAAACATTCCCAACATGTGACAAGAAATAACAGCTTCATCCTTAACATGTTGTGTTCACATTTAATCTGTTATTGGGCTGTAGGTGCATTTCCAATTCAGGCATTTTGTATTCAGACAAATTATCTGTTAGTTGTATGCGTAACTTTTTAAAAGCTACAATTCTTTGCAGAATCTAGAATTCAAGCATCCATTCAAGTATTCAATATCAGCTGGCAGTTCTACTGTGGTGGCACACAGAAACTTAAAGCCTAATCATCTTTTATGAGAAATCCTTCAGCTGTTTTTAGTGTGAAGTAGTTTTGGAAAACACATTTTCCTAACAGACCTAGTTGACCAGTTTTAAAAGCCAGAAGGAAGTCAGGTAGGAAGAATTTAAATGCAATTCATATCACTCAGATAATTTAAAGAAACACCTATGTCTACAAAATTAAAGGATTCATTTTGGAGTTATTTCTATTCTGATCATCTTTATTCATCAAGGTTATTATGACTTCATTTCTAAATAATAAAGGTTATTATTTAGAGTGCATTATTTAATATCTGAAGTTAGAACTGGGTTTCCCCTATGATTAGCATTATTTATGTACCATATCATCTACCAAGTCAATCTCATAATTTCTTTTTTCCAGTTCATAACGTGTTTAGTTTTATTACTGTTCCTTCATTTTTTCATGAGTTTATCTAAATTGCTTAGGAATATACTGAACAATATGAGCCTTTGAACAGTGAAATATCAAAGATTCTTATATAAAAGAAAGACAATTTTCCGGCTCTCTTTGACTTTCTTCCTAATTACATATTTATCCCAGATTCTTTCCTTCTGCCCAGTGTTTTAGAAATTTCCTGAGGAGGCACTGAAGAAGGCACCAGAAAAATCATTTGGAGCTTCAAGCAGACAAGATTTTTCTGATAAATGTTTCCTTAACATAAGACACCTGACCAACAGAAACAAAATAAAAGTCTCTTTATTGTAAATAGAGAAAGTTTATGTTTTAGGAAATTTATGTATGGACATCTATATATTCCTGACATATATATGTCAGGAATACAGAATATTTTTGATTATTTTTTGCTAGTAATTCAGCTTATATTGTAACAATTCTATGACCATATAAGTGTTAAAAAGGGGTGAGATTTTGAAAGCTTTAATTTGACAGAGGAGTTTGCAAAAATGGTCATTAGAATTTATTTAAATACTGAAGAAAAACTTAGAAAATACTGGAAGAATACTGAGGCAGGGCATGTGGGGAAGGAAGGCTCATTTACAAAACATCTGCTTTGAAAGTTACACATGGGAACTTTCCTCAGGCCCTGTGTTTTTCGCTGGCAATGTCAAGTGAGGTGCAACAAGGAAAATTAATACTACAGCTTGATTTCTGCTAAAAGTTTACTGGGCCATAAGCCTGTTTCAGCTTTGCTGGTTGCATTTGTTTAAATTTCTTTTCTTTACTTTGCTTTATTCAGTAGATTTTGTTTCTTGTGCTTGCTTAACTTTGGTCATGAGGCATTTTTTGTTTTCAGTTAAAGGCAATACTATTATTTACTTGAAATATAGAAAATCTCTCAGCTATATGTTGCATAAAATGTTTCATTTGTTTTGTCAAGGCAAGGTCTGTCAGCACTCAACAAAGCAGAAAAAAACTTGCCAGGAAAGGTTCCTGTTTCTAAAATCTCAACATCATCTCTAATGTCATAGAATTACATGACATTCCTTTGAACTTCCAAAGATTTTCATCTCATGTAAGCATGAGTTAAATGGATGAATGCTGTTTTGAACTTTTGCCATTTATAGCTTAATTTTCTCCATGAAATATTTAATTTTCCCATGAAACTTATGCAATTTAGATGCAATTTTCCTTTTCTCAGTGTTTATTTCTTATTTCAGTTTAAAGAAATCAACATAAAATGCATCTGAGGGAAAAAGCATTTGCTGAATTCTGTTCAAGAATTTTCAGTTTACTGCTGAAGTGAAGCTCATGAATAGCTTTGAAGGAGCAGGTTTGTCTTTTTACCTGAAACCAGACTTTTCAGCTGGATCCATATTTTTTTCAAAAATTACAATTTCTAATTGCATGATTTTCTTCTAGAAGAGTTTATGAATACTCTTAGAATAGTCTAAGTTCTAACAGAGTACTTGGTGAAAAAATAAATTTTAACTGATTCTTGGAAAATTTTGTTTGAACTGCACATTTTTACTTGCTGCTCCTACCTCCAAATAGAAGATCAGTCTAAACAATTACATTTTAGAGAATTACATTTTTGGAAAAGATGTTTATAAAATGTGTGTTGAAAACATTATTTTCCTTACTTTGTAATGGTCAGTTTTATGTACAATAAGCATAAAATGATTCCTATAAACTTAATGAAATAAAATTTTATGAGACGTGATACTTAGTCTGCTGAACTTAAGAAAAATTTCAATTATGGTCTAGTGCTTATGTCTTACTGAACAATTTATCTTTTGCAAATACTAGCAATGAGAGTACTTACCTGAAATTGTGCAATAATACATAGTATGTGTTTAATTAGACATAAAAGGACAACTTCATTGGAAAACCTTCCTCCTTGGCTCACTGATGGAGATTTTGCATTTTTACAGCTCTGTCTGTAGACAATAACAGTTTGTGCTTTGCAATTCTCTGGAGATTCCTGTTTTAATCTTTTTAAATACCTTCCCTGTGTTTTAATTGTTTTTTTTATGACAATGGAGCACAGATGGTCCTTTAGAAAGTGTTTGGTTCAGAGCATTTTAGAACAAGATGTGATTATTACTATATGTTTTTCCTGTGGCTATTCCTATCATGTTTTCACTTCCTTCTGAACTAGCTCACACATATGCAAGTTTAATTTTGCTTATTTGTTTGAGTCAGTCAGCGATGTGAAAAAAGTTGCATTTCCAAATTCGGACAAGACTCATATTAATTTGGGTGTCATATTTTGTGTGATATTAAAGCAGAGATGACTAAACAAACCTTAACCTTAATAAAAAGAGCACCAGAATCAGAAATTGTGTGAAGTCTGTGAAAAGCGAGGTAAGCTCTTCATGTGTATGCATGAAACTGAATCTGTGAGATTGAATGAGTAAGGTAAATGGCTTTAAGGCCTTTGTTCTTAGTTCCAATTATTTTTCTCACAAACATTTCTGGGTGTAGGTTACTGAGGTGAGAGGGGAATACAGTGCATGCACAGGTCAACAGCACATAACAAAATGAATTATGCAAGTGTGAAATTCTCTGGTTGTCTATGAAGAAAATACATCAGGGCAATCCCAAGTAAAAGTAAGGGATGCAAGGAATATGGATTGAGATTAGCCTTGTGGAGAAAATCTTGTGTTTGTAGAGGAAAAGTTCAATATGTCTTGGCAATGTATGCTTGTTGCCCAGAAGGCCACACCACAGTGGGCTGCATGAGAAAAAGTGTGACCAGCAGGTGGAGGGAGGTGATTCTCCCCCTCTACTCTGCCCCAGCAGGACCCCACCCGGAGTGCTCTGTCCAGCCCTGCACATGAAAGGTGCGGACCTGTTGCAATGAATCAATAAAGAGGCACTATATTGATGCAGACCAGGAGCACCACTTTATGAAGACAGGCTGAGACAACTGAGGTTGTTCAGCCTGGAGCAGGCTCAAGGGAGACCTTAGAGAAGCCTTCCCATACCTAAAGGAGGCTGAAAAGAAAGCTGGACAGGGACTTTTGACAAGGGCTTCCAGTGACACGACAAGGATGAATGGCTTTAATCTGAAGGAGGGTAGGTTTAGATTAGAGTTTAGGAAGAAATTCTTTACTGTATGCATACCACATCCCTGGAAGTGTTCAAGACCAGGCTGGATGAGTCTCCAAGTAACCTGATCTAGTGGAAGGTGTCCCTGTCTATAGCAGGGGGCTTGGACCTAAATGGTCTTTGAGGTCTCTTCTTACTTTAAATACTCTATGATTCCATGATCTATTGCATCAGCAGCTAGGACCAAAGCAGTTACAAATCTTTTCAGTTATTAATCAAATGGAGTTTGGACAAAATAGGTTTTCACATAGAATTTTTTGTTATTGTTGCAGCCGAAACTCATGTTGAATGCATATAGTGAAATTACCTGTGACGGAAATAGGAAATAATTTTTCTTATGAAATCTCTATTTCTTTTATGCCTGGAAATGAACTTAACAATTTTAAAGTGGGTGAATATTTTAATCTTCTTTCTTTTAACTTGCAGTAGATAAGAAGTTGGCAGAGAATAGGCTAGTGCTATAGTCTGCATGCATTGTGCTATGAATACTCTCTAAACACCACAAAGAGCTTAATGCATTCTCCTTGGTACTTAAACCACACATTAGGAAAAAGCCATTAGGAAATGGCTTTTATGGAGCTCATAATGCAATGCTTGGGAATTAGTTGGATGAACTGAATTGAACAGTAAATTCCTTTGATGACAACATGCATTCCTCAATCAAAAGCCAGGTCTTTCCTCAAAAATTTCAGTGGTTTTTTTTTTTTCCCCAATGGACATCCAAAGGGAATATGTTTCTACAATATTCAGTGACTTTAAAGTCTATTGTGAGAAATATTTCTGATATTTTCTTGGAGGAAGGGATATACCAAAAGAATTAGCCTTCTATAGCAGAAAGACAGGTGTACATGTATTATACATGTATAATAACTGTCACTTTACTTTGGACATGAAAAGCATAATTTAGAAAGTGTTTGTAAATGATTCATTCAATTAGAGTACATTCCCTGTTATCATCATAATAATAATTTTCCCATTATCTTTGAATGATTAAGGACAATGTCTTCTTTCAGCTACAATTTTCCCCTTCTCATTTTTGCAACAGTCAGTGGCAATACCAGATCTAATCTGTCAGTCTTTGAAAAGCACTCCTACTTTGATATGAAAAATCATCATTTGGTCAAAATAAATAGGAAGCTACTACGTGGTGACTGTTGCCTGTATTTTGAAAGTGTCACATGAATCCAGGATGGACAGACAGAAAGACACAAAGTAACAAGAGACATTTCACACACTTCAGCTTTTGAAGGAACATCTAATATCACTGCATTACTGGCCCTATGTATAAGAAAAATTTGAAAAGGAATATGTGTTATTATGTGAATTATTAATGATAAAATTTATAAATGTTTTCATACGTGCCTAACCTCTTCCAACAACACATTGTTGTGAAAAAATACCTTACTGGAATTTCCAGAATTTCAACAAATAATGAATAATTCCCTTGCTAATAGTCTGGGGAGCTGTTCCTTCTTCAGACTTTCTTTGACACATTTGTGTATTTTTTAGTTCTTTGTAAACAGAGAAGGATTCAGTAGTAGGAATTTCCTTCATTTGTTCAAACAATTGTTTGCAATATTATATTTAAATTTATGAGATTTTTGTTTAGTATTTTTCAGAGTTCTTTAGACCAACCAGTCTTAGGCTTTCATACTCAGTTGATCTCTTATTGTTTTTTCTAAATTTCCTAGTCTGCTATACTTATTAGTTAGCACAAAAAAAAATCATATTTTCCTGAATAGTGTCATAATGTTATGGATATTGTAACACTATGTTCTATCAATAAATAAATTGGAAATAATAGGTTTAATGAGATGAAGTAGACTCTAACAGCATTAATAATTTAATAACTTTTGCTTTAACATTTCTGGTACCACATTCCTGCACTTGACCTACAAGATTAACCACCATCCTCTGGAAAAAGAATAACTTAGACTGAAAGAGAATAGGTTTAGCTTGACATTAAAAATAAATTCTTAACTCTGAGGTTGGTGAGACTCTGGAACAGGTGCCCAGACTTACGGATGCCTCATCCCTGGAAGAGTTCAAGGCCAGTTTTGATGGGCCCTTGAGCAGCTGGTCTAGTGGAAGGTGTCCCTGCCCATGGCAGGGGGCTGTAAATCCATGAACTTCAGAGTCCCTTCCAGTCCAAATCGTTCTATGATTCTACGAAAGAGAATAGTGCTTTTATGACTGGATAAAAAACAGCAGAGCAATGGAGTAAAGACTTAAGAAATCTGCTCATTACTATTGCACTTCAATTATGTTACTAAAGGACAATTATTGCAGAAGAGACACACAAAGGCTTGTAGAATCTATTTTCAGAGTAGCTATGGCTGAGGACAGATGAATGCTTATCTCACACCTCCCAACCAAAGGCTGGGTTTTGCTCTGGGCTTTGATATCAAAACACCTACACAGAGCCTTTCAGTTAACCTCCTATATAGCAACATGCCAAAATTCCAAAATTGCCTTTTTTTTTTTACAATACAATGTTTCTTCTTTTCCTTTTTTTTTTTTTTTTCTGTATAGATGTTTCCCACAATTCACATTCTGATATCTGTTTTATATCCATCTTTCCCTGTTTCCTGGGAGTCCCTGTAAATAACCCTGAAGAGCTACAGTCCATGTTATAAAAGAAGATTGTAGAAGACTCTGCTGAGACATCCTCAAGCAGCCAAAAAGACAGTCTTCTCAGCAGGTAACAGGGAAAATATCTCCTCCTCTTTCAATCAATTAGTCACTCTTACATCCATTACCTCTTGCCTTTTAGCAGAAAAGGTAGTTCCTGAGAAATTTCAGGAAAAGTAGAGTTTAATCTTTGCTCAGTTATAATGGAGAAAATATTCTCGTTCAGTATTGCTTCTGGGAGAGTGCATTAAGAGGAAAGCAGTCAAGCTTGGGTACAATGTGAGATGTCTTTATGAAACAGGTTTCTGCATTCAAAGTGGCTTGAATGGAGATTTATCTGAGGAAATCTCTCAATTTTTAATTCTGAAGTTCTCCAGACATTATCTAGTTTAAATGGGGAAGTGGAGGGGGAAAGAATCAGAATAAAAATTTTCTGAGGAAAAGGTGGCAGCATTTGGCCCAAATCCACATGTGCTTAGCACAAGTAATCTTATTAGGGAACTACATGCTTAAATTTAAAAGTTTTCTCAAAAACCTCACTGAGCTGGGGACAGTGTGTGCTTTCATATTCAGGAGATTCTGAAGTTACTTTCATTTTTTTATAAAACAAAGCCCATGGGACGCATCTCCCTTATACCACAGTGAATGTGGAACTTCTTTTCCTGGCAAAATCCTATTGAAGAACTACATAAAATGCTGCAGTTCATGGCTTTAACAGACTTGGAAAAAGCTTGGAGCTCAGGAACTGAGTTAACTGCAAATATACCACTTTTGTCTCTAGGAATTATATAATTATTTGAGGTAAAATCCAAATGAATCTGCATATTTCTTTTGCTGTTTGCTTTCAAATTAAAAAAAAAATCAATTTTTTATTTAATAAAAGAGAATGTTACATAGTACATCATCAGTGAAAACACACTGATGTGCTATTTAATGAGATTTTTCCAGAGACTGGAACAAATCAGGGAAGATTAATTTAATTTTACTGAAGGTATTATAAGAGAATTCTTTTTCTTTTCCACTCTTATTTTCTATTTTCTTTTTCTTCTAATATTGTTGCTCTACAACAGACTCCTCTCAGATGTACATTATCACAGTGAATTTGAAATTGCAAGTTTGGAGTAAATTGTATAAAACAAGATTATTAAAAGAACAAAACACTGAGACAAGTGACATGCAATTTACAGCTCTTGAATGAGAGTGTAGGTTGAAGATTAGAAAACAGCACACCAGGAGAAAGTAATTGGATTAATACCACATGAAGAAGAAATTATTTCACCATAAAAAGGAGGAAGGTGTTTCATTGCTCTGAGTATTGACATATTTATAAAATAGTTACTCTCTGTCTGCAGTTTTGTGAACTTGTGTGAACACTTACCAATGTAAACACACATTTATCATTAGAGATGTTCTGTTAGATATGCAGAGCCATGCATGGAAACAGAGTGCAGCCACTTGATGATGATCAACAGCAGAAGCATAAATCATGTTGGAAGAAAACCAGATTGAGTTGAGATCCAAATCAGAGATACAAACCCCAGTGAATGAAGCTGAAAGGAATAGACCTAATGGAATCCTTTCCTCTCTATAACTTTTCAGCAAAATTTCAACAAGAAAAAAACATTAGGGCAACTTAGATCACATGCCAATCTTTGTAGTGACAAAAAGTGGAGATAGAAATGTGAGAAAACAAGAAATGCTTCAAGAAACTTAGAACAAAAAAAAAAATTAAAATTTGAAATGGAGTTTCAGAATGTATCTCTTTTGAAATACTGTGTATGTAAAGGTCTTAACTATACAGTCTTAAGTAATAGAGTTGAATTATAGAAGCCCCCTATTGCAGTAAAAATAATTTCCAGAAGTAAGCATTAAATATTAATCTCAATGTTAATATATTTTGAAATATTTTGCCTTTTTTTTTGCTGAAAGGGAGGAAAGAAACATTTCACTCCTTCACTTTACTTGTCAGACATATGAACTTTGTTACTTTGTGGTCAGTAAAAATAAGCAATTGGAACATGAAATCGCAATTTCCAAATATATTCAGTAACAGAAAAAAATGCAAATTCATTATAAATAAAATATAACACTTGGAAGCATAACAAAAAATCTTCACCAAACCCAAGCAGTGTACTGAATAACTATGATTTTTATTTCTTGTTCCTTCGTGCACTCACACTTTTTCAGCTTTCTGCACATTCAGTGTGCAACTGGCAGGCAGTGTTGTAACAGTTGAATATCCGAATGATTGCAATGGTGCAGAAACACATTTTGAACAAACCAAAACAACATTCAATAAGTTTGTTCTCATTTAAGCAGTGAAAAGACTAATACAAAGTTAGATTTGTTACCCTACTTACAATATAAAATCTATATAAACTCTATAACACTTCTAATCCTAAGTAATGCTGTGGTGGAAGATGTTGAAGCCTAAACCAGCTTGATTTTGCTGTTAAGAACACTAAAGTCTGAAAGATAATCCTGTATACCATGTAGCACAGTAAATGGGTATTACTGCTGGGTGGACTCTCTTGTCAGTATTTGTCCTGTTCTAGTATATTGTCATACAATAACACACCAAGGGGAAATCATTATAAGAATTTTCTATGAGCCTTAGAGCTATAAGCAGTCTTCACTAACAGGTGTTCTTTCAACTATATATTTTTGATAATCTGTGAAAGAGAGTGGAAATTCTCATTTCAGACTCCTATTTAAGAAAAAAATATTTGTGTCTCTGAGCCACAGTGCTCTGTCAAATTAGAACTTCCATCAGAAACCTGTCAGTAGTGCAAACCTGCCTTTATAGCACTGGCAGTGTGGTATGTGAGCGGAGTCCGCAGCTGTGCTGACTTCTCAGAAAATAGTATTTGTCTTCAAAGGCCATTAGGGTTCCTTCTTACCCAGACATGGGGAACTGTGACTTGTCTTAATGAATTTGCCTTGTATTTGATTGGGCACTGGAGCTCCACCCACCCAGATGAATGACCTGCCTTTTGTTAGGTATGTTATGGCTCTTTACTGACATGAATGGACCAGCAACCCTTTTCACCATCTGATCATACAATCACATATATTTTTATCCAGTTTTAGTAGGTTTTTGGTTTTGATTTAGAGCTTTTAATTTTTGGCACAGGACCATCTTACAAGTGTAGAGCTGTTAATTATTTTAAAATATTTATTTTATTGAGTCAAGTTTTGAATTTTCTGTTTAGGTCAGCATCCTTTCTCTCAAAAGAGATTTGTCTGAGGAGAAAGAACAACTTAAATGTATGGTGCTTTGAATGGCTTTGATTATTATATGAAGGGACTATTTAATATATCTTGTGATATTTCACCATCATTTCTGTCAAGATAAAATTACTTGACTAACTGGCAACTTTGGACCCTAAATCTGCTTGTTTACAACAGAAATCAACAGTTACAAGTCTTTTATGATCACATTTACTCTTTATGCTTTTCCTTTTGCATTAACATTTCAGTTTCAGAGAAAATTTCCTAAAATTTCCTGTAAGTGATGGGATTATGCCATGCTCCTTACCACGTGTAATGAAGTAGTCACATACAGAGTGAAATTTTTCCACTCTTTTTTGATGAACTGGTTATCTTGGAATAGCTGGTCTTTATATTTCATCTAGTATGATCAGAATTTCCAGGGACAGAAGGCTGGAATTTTTGGAACATGTGCCCATGTCATCCAATTTTGCTTTACAAATAACCTCTGGATACAAGGGTCTACAGGGTATGTCAGCTCTGAGACTGACATATTATATGTTTCAAAACTCATCTTGTATTCATGGTATGTTTGGGATCTTGCTCTTTTTTGACCTGGGTGTGTCAATCTGCTCCCTCAGGCATTGGCAAGGTGTTGGACAGAAGACTGGGACTAACTCTATGTGTCAGACAGACTCCAGTATTGTCTTCTAGAAAGTCCTGTGAGATCAGCAGGATGTGCCAAGACAAGCCAGTCCTGGGATATCTCAAGAAACCTGCCTTTGAGTCTCTGAGTTCCAGATCATATGAATGCATGGCACAAGGTCAGGAAGAATACAAGGGCATCTTCTTATGTTGGCTCATAGTATCATATAGATGTAAAAATTGTATTAAAGGTCAGGGAGACAGGGAAATTCCTAGAAAGGTCTGGTCAGAGAGTTGATTTGCCAGTCATGCTTTGAGATAGCTGTCTCCCATAGTATAGTGTATTATGGGCTTGTGTGACTACTGATTTTAAGCTCTATGTGACCTTGCTGCAAAATGGGTGGAATTCAGACGCCTCATATTCAGGATTCAGCCATCCTAAGCTGGTAGAAAGTTTCAACTCTGAAAAAAAATGTATGTATGCATCAAAGACGCAGTTTAACTTTTTTATTCTGCCTAGCAAGTTGAAGTACTGCTGACTATGAAATGTGCACAAAAATATTTGATTTGAACTTGCATACTGTTAAAATGTTTTCACAATGATGGAGATCTGCTGCCTAATTACAGATGGGTGAGAAATGAATGAATGTGCCTAAGAGCCCTTTACTATTCCACAGATCTTCCAATATTATATTAGAAGATCTTGTATATTAGTTTATTAAACTGAGCTACAAATTTTCTGTTATCTTTTTTATTCTGGTCATGAAATTAAGAAGAAAAGTTAGAGGCAAGGTACATTTTTGAACTTCAGTGTCCAAGCAGCAATTCAAAGTTTTTTCTAAAATTCAATTGCACTTTATTAGGGTTTTCTTTTAACTGCACTGCTCTAAACAAGAGCTCTAGAAAAGAAGAATATATGCAGCCTATGTTTTTCTTTTCTTTTTTTTTTGAGCTTTATTATTATGAAAAACAGTTTGATTTCAATTTGCAAAGTTCTGTCCTGATTCCTCATTAATGATTTATTTTTATCAGAGTCAAAATAGCAGAGTAGCAAAGTTCCTTGAGAAGTAATAGCGACACATAAAGTCCATCTTAGAGATCTTCTCCTTTCTGCATGTGTATTTAAAAGAGGATATAGAGTGCACAGGTATAAGCACACTTGTATGAAAATATTTCCTTTCATGTGTGTGTTCACTTGTTGTTCACGTGCAGCAAAAAACTTCTCTGTTTCTCCTATCCATAGGCACATCATTGCAGTAGAGTCCTCCACAAGTGTCTTTTATGTAATTGTGACAGTATGCACCAGGTTCTGAAATAGTCTTGTGAAACAGAGCTACTAATTAACTTTGTACAAGATGGGGCTTTTAGTATAATTACAAAGATTGTATACCATTATCAGGGTTTGCTAAGACAATCCAACAGCAGCGTGTCCTTGTTTTTCCATAAAGGGCAAATTTTCTGAAAGGTATATTATTTTAAAGGTTGTGGTAGGCTTTCAAAAATCTGGAAAAGTTATGCCTTTGAAATTCCATGTATTATATTCCCTGAAGTACTAACCCCTATTAATCTATTGACTGTAGTTAAAATTGGAGAAGTTAATCTCAGCCTCAAAAATCTAGTGTTGAAGGTTGTTTTTTTCATCTTTTTTTTTTTTAAAGGAAGAGCCTCCCAAGATGTCTCCTGTTTTCTCATGAGTATCAGCTGGTCTAACAGGAAACATACTGCTGTTACAACTGTGCTTCTATTGTAATCACAGTACATCATCCTTATAATATATGAAACTTATTGTAAATTAATTTTACTTTGCAAGCCAGCGTGTCAGAAAAAATTACAAATTGATATCTGCATTCCTAATAATAATTTTTTACAGAGTCTCAGTGGTTCAACATCTCTTAAAGCAATGTGAAAAACTACCATGCTACTTTTGCTGCACCTGAAATGATAAAACTTTTGCTGTTTTCCTCCTTAATTTACAGTCTAATCTTTTTTCACCATTTGATTACTACAGTAGACTACTTTGTAAGGATACCATTAACATAAATAACCTAATTTATGTAACTATTGATGAAGATGCAAAAAATGCATAGTCATTAAACTGCATTCATAAAATATTCAGAGGGTATACTTATTTAAAAATCCCCCTCTTGTTGTTCAAGACAAGCAGAAAAACAGAAATGTGATGCACAAAAACCTGCACTTATATAGAAACAACACAGCAATGTAAATATAGCAATCAGAAAGAAAAACCTGTGAAAAACCAAATTCCTGCTGAACCATAATAATAATAAAGGATTAATGTTGAAATGAATGCATACATTGGTATAAAAATACACCACATCTCTGTCATCAGGCATAATATTTTAGACAGTCATTGAGTGCTCTAAATATTTTTATGGTACTGCTTATTATGTTATAAAACAGACTGATATTTTATGGTTTATATTGAAAATGCTCATTTATGTTGTTTTTTATCTTATTAAATTAGTTTGAGAATATTTAATAAATATATAATAATCCATATGTCTACAAAATCAATGTGTAGAGATGATATGTAGATGCTTTCATAGGTATGACACATTAAACACAATTTATAGTATTATATTACAATATAATAATAATTATAATATTATATATAATTATAATATTTATATAATATATATTATATATTATATATAAATAATATAATATATATTATATAGTATTAATATTACAGTATATATTTTCTGTATATTTACTACTCTAAAATCCTATCTTCTATAGAGAGGGACAGATGCAGTATACTTTAATCAATTATTTTTTTGAGAAGTATAATGACCAATATGGATGTTTTGAACATTTTTTGGGAGTGAGGGGTTTTGTTGGTTGATTGTTTGGGTTTGTTTCTTAATTGAGCCACAAGAAATATCAATTTATTTACAGATATCCCCTTCTGTATTATAAGAATTTTTACCTGAATGTAGATCCAAATAAAACCTGCCATGAATGGAACATCAATGATATGCATATCTTTGACAGGTCCTGTGAATATCTATTTTTTTTTAAAGGAAAATAAAATAAATCATTTCTCTTAAGGAATTTTGACCAGATTGTGACATTTTTCTACACCCTGCTGAGAGTGTTCAAAAGAACCATTACTAGTGAAATTGAAGTAAACAATTGTTTGCCAATTCACAATTGATAGAAATGGTATATGGTATAAGGTATGGAAAATACATAGGTGTATGAGTGCATATATGTGAATTTTTTTTTAATGTTTGTAATCTAAGAAAATGCTTGACAAAATTTGCAGTCTGACTATTTGTTTAATGACTGTATAACCAAAGCTTTTTAAAAAATGGAGGTTAGTGTTATAAAAGCACTCAGTTTCTTTTGAGCAAAGGAAGAATAATCTGAACATATTGATAGATGCCATGAAAATATTTCAAGTAAATGTGCAATGTGACTCCTTAATATACATCAGATGCTGACTAATGATAATAAGAAATTTATGTATTGAATTAAGCTGATGCAGTAACACCTGTAACAAACTTCAGAATTCAATATTCAATATTAATTCAGCAGTCTGTATGGATCCAATAATATTTTAAAACTTTAATATGATATATATCCAGGGAAAAGCAATAACAAAATAGTCACAAAAAAGGTATTTATAAGTGCTCCTGCCATGATTACAAAACAAATGCTTTGCTATGTAGCTTCAAATAAGCTTTTATTAAGGACTCCGTTTCTGTCACAGCAAGCCATTTATTGCTCTAAATGTGCAAATTCAGCTCTCATAAGCAAGATCTCCAAGTAACCATATGCTTATGTGAGAGGTACAAAAGTTATACCCCAAATATGATTTCATAGTCTACATTATATATCTATAAAACCATTATGCCCAATACATTTTCTACTTTTACTTTTATCATTGAGTTTTGAATTAGAAGCATTAAAAATTATCATTATCCTGTCATAATATCAAAAAAGTCTAGTGCTAAGACTGGATAGCAGGGAACATTAAAATGTTTCATTTGTGGTTTTCTGCATTTAACCCCTATTTCATAATACAATGTAACATCAAGGTGTCAACAGATTTTGATATCACACATGGATAATTCAGAACTCACTTAAATGCAATCAGTGAACATTATTCACTACAATTTGAAAAGCATTTAGATAAAAATAATAGAGTAACTTAAAAGAGAAGAAGCTTAAGATAAAAAGTGTGTGCAATCAGTACCTATAATTTTCTTATTAACTGTGCTAATGTGGGCAGCTGTACTTATTTGGGCAGATTCATCCAGATCAGATTTAGATGTTGCATTGAGACCATTGGCCAGCATATATATTTGAAACTGCAGAAGCCCTCAAAAGACATGGGAAGAAATTTTGGTGAAAAGCATGTTGAATAGAAAGACTATTTATGTAAATTTGGAGATATAGTGATCTGAGCATGACTATCACTAAAAGACAAGCAGTATTATGGTTATTTCTTTGCATTTAAATGTTATTTGACAAAATTTGGAAAATCCTTTTTTCAGTGTTGTGTCCATAATATTTTAAGTGTTTTTCCAGACAACAAATATATTTACAAAGTTTTGATGGTCCAATGCCAATGTATATATGCTGTATTTTCCTTGCATCACAAAATTATAAATCAAAAAAAAAAAAGGAGTTATGTCTTATAGAATTGCTGTTTCTAAAAAAAAAATTATTTAGTTTATCAAGTTGAGTTTTTACTCATCAAGACTCAGTATTCTAGTGATAATTTCAATTCAAATAAACACCTTCAAATACAACATTTTTATTGAGAAATGGGGCTTTTGAAATCATAGACTCATAGGATGGTTTGGTTTGGAATGGACCCTTACACACCATCTAGTCTGAATGTCTCACATATCTCAAGAGAATATTGAATAAAGGTATTAGAACTGCCCCAAAAATGCCACTTGATTTATACTAGGAAAATAATTTTCCCTCGGGCTACATTTCTCTTTTTATGAGGTGGGAAGCCCAGATGAAAGACCAGGAAATGCTGCAATGACTATCATTAACAGCCCACTGCAGAAAGAAACACATGCACCCTACAGCTGGCTGCAGCATGGTTTTATGGACAGGCAGTCTCTTGGGGTGTGTCCACACATAGATGTGTGGGATCGTTAAGGGGAATTAACTATAGGCATAAAATTGAAGCTCAGAAAATGTTCTAGAACAGGTGTTTGTGTATAGCTATGGGAAATCAGGGGTATAATTTGTTTTTTTATGGTTGTGACTAGTCACGAGGAAACCAAGGTTAGTGGGGGACAACATGAAAATTTAGTATTAAGTACAAATTTGTATGCATTCACAAATTAAAATATATTACTATTAAATTGTGTGGGAGGAAAAGTCAGCCCTTTCCTGAAAATCACTGGATTTAAACTAGTACATACATTTAACCACGCAGGAAAGTACTTTACTAAACATAGTTTCTGTCAGAATAACTTTGGAATGAAAGATCATGCATAAGACAAACAAACTCCCCTTGGCTTGATGTCCTTTTCTTCACAAAAAAATTCTTTTAAAATGCCCATCAGAATTATTCACATTGGAATATATGTATTACAGGCTCAGCTCATGCATACTTTTTAAACTGGCAACACATATTAAGAACAGAATGTTAATGTAAGCTTTAACATCTAGATAATATTGTTTTTGTTGTATTTGAAATGGTGTGATTATGTCTATCCTTTTCCTACAGCAACTTGTCCTTTCACAATTGTTCAGAAGCCTGAATTTATTGCCTTAGGAATAGAATGATTTCTCAAAAGACAGTATTTACTTCTGCAGAGAAGGATCAGAAAAGGTCACAGAGATGGTACAGTCCAAGATGAGATAAGAAAGCTGCTGCTATATCTTCAGCATAGGCAGCTTGGAAGTTCCATTTCTTTGTTACTTTTCCAGTGCAAATCGCATTATGTGGGAGCTGAATAAATCACTTTGACATGATAAATCACTTTGACATGATAATTCAAAATTTGGGAAATTAATTATATTTTTCTGCAGAATTCAATGGTTAAGTGTAAAAATTCAAAACTCCGTTCACAGCTGAGACTAACCAGCAGCCACCATGTACCCAAGACATTGATAAGAAATTGTGTTAAACATTAAGAGCTTTTTCTTATTCATAAAAACAGTATCTTCCTCAAAGAATAGTTGAGTAAATAGGAAATATTTTTTTCTAATATCCATGTAACACTTGTTTCAAGGAGAAAGAAAACTTCAATCCCAAATATCATAGTGTCTCTTTTAATTATTACTCCTAAACCCAATAACAAACCCAAGTGAATTTATACCCTTCGGTTTATTTTTTCAATCCACATTTATATATGATATAAGTAGTATTTTAAGGATATTTATTTCTGTAGGTCACCTACCACTATATTGCCAAATTTATAATGGAAAATAATAACATGTTCTAAGTTAAGCAATTTATGTTTAGACATAGGGTAGAAATAACATTTCCTATAAAAGTGCTTTTATTCTCATGACTGATTCACTGACTCCTCTAAAAAAAAAACAATTGTGTCCACATATGAGCAGTCTGGGGTCAAGTTATTTTAAGACATATGTGTGGACTAGAACAACCCCAAGTATATAAGAAAATGAGGGAGTTTTGCTAACAAATCTGTAAAAGCACATATTTAGATTTTTTTTTATGTTAGTATGGATTTTTTTTTTTCACTTCCAAGCCCTATAATACTGCAAGTATTCAAAGAATTTCGGGAAAAAATGATGAGCCAGAGAGATGAATGTGTTCCTAACTTCATACCTGAGTTTCTGTTTATTTTTATGTTCCTTGCATTTTCAGGATAAAGACACCCCTCTACGGTCTGAGATCCTAAATAGTTTTTAGTAACTATTTAAGAAGGATAAAACTTGCAAGAACATATTTTCAATGCATTATGGTCTTCATTCAAGGGATGATTCATATAAAAAAAATTCAATTTAATTCCTGACAATACAAACACATCCTGTAGGAAAGCCAAAATAGATTTAGTGCAAATATTGTCAGCCAGAGCCAGGGTAACATTTATACTGATAAAAAAATCCATCTCTCTCAAGTATCTGTACCACAGCCAGTTGGAGCTCTCTAAATAGATCCATAAGTTTGTCCACATTTTCTGCAGTTTCTAGGTCTAAACAGTGCAATCATTTAAATAGTTTCCAATCACTGATTTCTTGGACACTGGAATTGTCAGTACACTGAAAACTGCCCTAAAACAGTTTTCTATGAACTGTTGCACAGGTAAGAAGAGAAGTTATCTGGTTAACTGCTCTTTGCAATGAATTGTGTCTTCTGAAACTGACCCTTCATCCCACTGTGGAAAGTTGTGATTTCACGGATGAGAGAAACCTGGGGATTGTGTCCTCTTTTTCATGTAATGGTGAGGAATTTCAAGGAAAACACATCTTAAATGGGTGCTACTAACCAAAACAGATTTGATCATGGCCATCCAGCCATGGAAGTGGTATGCTGACAACATACTGCAAAGAACATGAAAAGGGTTAAAATTCATCAATTCTAGGGCACTTCAGATGAAAGCGAGGTAAGCTAAATGGATAAAACCAGAAACTGTGTCTGTGACAGTACCACCAGTGCAGTGACTCTCACTGTATCAAATCTCACACAAAGAAATGTTTCCAACCTTTGATGGCTTCCTAGAAACCCCCCTCTTATACTGAACAAGATGCTACCAAAACTTCTGAGGTTTTGGGTTTTTTTTTCCCTTAGCTCTCCTAATGTAATGATTCAAGTTAAATCCAGTAATTCACTCACTGACACCGTTCTAGCATGTCTTAGACAAACACATCATGTCTACTTTTCTGTACATCTGATTTTTAGGAGGAGGAATGGGTACAAACACAAAATTCAGCATTGGTGTGTCCCAGATAGAAATGCTTTCAGAGAGGATAATGTAGATAAGAAACCAAAACAAAGAAGTTCCATTAAGTAACTGAGTTCAAGTTTCGCAGTAATGTTGTTTCTAGTGGGAGGAAAAGAAATCAAGGGAGTGTATTCTTGCTTGAGAGAAGAGATGAAGAATGGAAATGGTTATACTGTTTGGAAAGGAAATTGTTATAGTGTTTGATGTTATTTAAATCAAGATTATTAGTAAGTAAAAAAGAATATTATATTTGTAGGACAGTAATGCCTAAAGGCACAAATTGTGAGACCAAGGCCTCACTGTGCTCAATACATGCATACAAGGAAATTGTCCTCAAGTCCAAAAGCTAGCAGTATGAATAGCTGAAGTCAGAGAACAGAAAAGTGAAATGATTTCTCTGTGGAAAGATAGTAGAAGAGTAGCAAAATTAAGAGGAAAATGCAGTTCTGCTGAATTCTAGTTGAAACTATTTATAGCCATCACTTCATTCTAAAGCATTGTAATTAATGGATTCGAGTAATTATATTGCTTTAGGACACAGATTTTCTTTAAGTGTACTAGGAATTCACTGCAGCTGCACAAAACAGCAATCACAATAAGCAAAATGAGGTTTTCTTTTAAAATCAGATAACCATCCAGTATTTGAAACAACAAAAAGGTTAACAGGTAATTGCTTTTATTGCTAAATCTTTTAGTATTATTCATCTTACAAGTTACAGCATAAAATTATTTGTGCAGTTAAGGAGGTCTCATGCTTATAATAAATGTATTGTGTAAAATACCTCTAGTTTTAATACAAAAGATCAGGTGCATGTCATAAAACAAATCTTATTCATGTTGAAGTTTAGACTGTGTGCCAAATACATTCACTGACTTGTATCAGAGTGCATTACTATAATTAATCTAGGGGACGAGGTTATGTATATCCTTTAAAGTGGAAGATGTTTATGTTCTGTGATGGTGAAATAATGGCTTGGTCGGATCTGTTGAAAATAACTACCAAACACAAACACATTATTTATAGTAGAGTCACAGCTATGCTGAAAATTTAGCATAACAAAAGCTTGATCTACAAATTATATTATTTAATTGTTTTCTCAAAAACTAACATTAAAAAAAAAATCAAAGCCAATTTTATACACAGATTTTGTACTGCCTTGTTTAACATGCTTGTGCCAGCAGAGTTACTTGAATTCTTATCGGAAGACCTACACTTTCTGAAAGTTATTTGGCTTTCTCAACTTCTTACATAAGGAGAAGATACGGAAAGCAGTATTATTAACATAGAAATGCTTCCTAAGAACTTCCTAGCAAAGCAATATTGTAGATATGCAGGTTAAATCAATACACCAAGTTATGACAGTTTCTGACACTTCTGGCCTTTATTGAGAAATGTCACTTTGAGTATCTCTGTGCAAAACTGATGAGCACTTTTCCTGAGCAAATGACTTCTCTTGTCACAGACATGGTGCACATAGATCTGTGCATTTGTAAACACCCTGTTAGAGCACATAAGATGTAAATAAGTTTAAAATAAACATTAGGGTGCTTGTGTTCACAACACCCTATACATTGTATTTGCATTTATTTTTCAGTAGGCTAGATTTCTGCAAGGTTTAAGGTTTGTCTTTTTCTATACTCTCTTCACATCTAATTTCTAACCACTCCAGGAATTTTTTCTACTTCACCAGGATTACTACTTGTGTTTAATGCAAATCTGGAAACGTTCTGGAGAGAATATCCAATTCAAGTGCTAAACCAGGCAATATCATCTTTCACTTGGTTTGAGACTGAAGTTTTGCCTCTTAGCTGTGCTTTCAAATGTTACTGTCTTTGGAAGATTACTGGAGCCATCTGAACAACACAGTGCAACACTCCTCTTAAGTACTTTACCATGCAAATAAGCAACCCAAGGAAAACATTATCATGTTTTGTCTATCAAGTGTCAGGATATGCTTCAGATGGCAGGCTGAAAAGGAGCCAGTGTGGAAATTGTCATCTGGATGGCTTATCTTGGAAATATGCTTGCAATATTTACCTGTTTTTGGTGGAAGCTTGCCTTGCTGTCAAATTCAGTAGCATCACTGTATGAAATCAAAATGCAACTTTCTTTTCCTAAGTAATATGTTTGGCTTTGTACTTTTGCCACTGTTTTTATACTGACAAAATTAGGATGACAAATGTCATACTTTAATTTCACTAAGTAACTACATCCTCAGAAATTTTCATTTAGAAGTAATCAGAGGCAGTCTCTGATGAAAAACAAATAAACATCTTTATTTATTGCATGGGTGATGAGGCATATGATATTCTTAGAGGTTTTCTGTGAGTTTGCGGGCCCCAGGTTGGGCAACTCCCTGGGGGCTCCCCTGGCAGGGGAGACCCTCCTGGAGCAGTTCTGTGTCAGGAACAAGAGACTCATTGGACTTTTTCGGTTTTCAGTTCCTGTTCATTGTTATCTTATCAAAACTTCAGCACCCTGTCTGTACCAGACTTTGCGTGCAGGAAAAACAGCACAAAAATGGCTAACAATCTCTTGCTACAAGGCCTTTTAAGTCTAATCAAAAACTAAGCTACCCATTAAGAAGTGACACCCAAATTATTTTCCTTTCTGACCCAATAACTGACCCCTAAATACCCGCAATGAGGATTTTTCTACCCAATTACAAGATACCACTTAAACCCAAGAAGAAAGAGGAAGAAGGAAGTAAAATTAACTCAAGACAACACCCTATATCCTCCATCTTGAACCCATCTATAACATAATAAAAATCCTAAAACCTAAATTTCTCACCCATGTGACATACTACACTACTGTCAACAATCTCTACAATCTATTTCACGCTTTTGTGGTTTCTAAGGTTTTCCAAACCTTGAGGCTTTGGAAGTTCTCTCCATGAATGAAGGTCAAAATCAGTGCTCCCCTGGGGATCAGGACACCCCAGAGCAGACAGAGAAATATTTCCGGTGCCCTGGGTTTCCACAGTTTTCCAGTTAGGACTGCTGGAAATATGAACCATACAACTGTAAAAAAGACATTTTTGAAGAAATGAAACTCAATGGAACAAGATCTTGCCAGGCAAAGCCACATCAGTTCTGCTCTTATCACAACAGTGCAGACATTAGTAAAACAGAACTGAGTATATTCCTCTTAGTCTGGGGTGTATCTTAATGGTCCAGCAGTTCAATGAAAAGACAATTTTGTCTGGGTCAGTTGCTGAGGGATGTAGACAAATGAAAAGGTCAATGTAACATGAAAGAGTGGAATATTAAAAATGTTAAAAATATTGAAATTATTCAAAATTATGTCTCCTACAGGATTATATCAATGTTACAAAACCCATTTCAGACAAAAAAAGGAAAACCAGCTTTTTTCAATGGGAAATTAGATTGTAATTTCAAACATATTTTTAAATGCAGTTATATCTTATTTTTGCATCGTAAAAATAATAGAAAATTCAAATTAAATAAAAAATAAACGAGGCACTTAACACATATGAACTGACTCTAATTACAGTGACCATGTCTTTCTCCACCGAATATTTCTCAGGTGCGGTGGCTGCCTGCCACGACCTGAAGCAGTCGAGAAGCACTGGCTAGCACTGCCCGTGTAAGGCTGGGTGGCCGCTGCATGTGTGAGGGCACTCCAGGGAAATGGCATCTGCCTCCCTGGTAGTGCTGAGCACTGTGGCATGGGTAACGCAGCTTTGATGGTTTCACATGCTGAGAGGAGGCGAAGGGACGAGAGAAAGACACTTTGTTTGCGAGCCCAAAGAACTTTTATTCCCCCATGCATGGTCGGAACAAAATGCTCTCAGCGCAGTGCAATGCAATTGCGGGAGAACAAAGAACAACAACAGATTAAGTAGGGGGTGGGCAGACAGGGGTGGAAACCTGGCTTGCCCAATGGGGACAAACAATAGAGAAATGACGTAGATTTTAACAACCAATGGTAACATAACAGAGGTAACATGGTAACATACAGCGTTCTGGACGAATAAAAAGGCTAAGGTGGGGTGATTGATACAGAACTTTCATGAAGAAGCAGGGGGTGGTTACAAGATTGACACTCAACAGGGAGTGAACAACCCCTGACTGACAGAACCAAACAAGGAGAAAAGAGGGAGAGGTGAGAAGATTGACAGGTAACTGTGGATCTGGGTGGCGGGAACTTTTGGGGTAAACAACTTGGAACAAACCACTGTGAGGGGAAAAATAGGGGAATACAAGGAACAAACCTAACTAACATTAATAAAATTCCTAACTAAATCAACCCAACCTACAACACTCAGGTTTAGTTTTTGTTTTTTTTTTGTTTTTTTTTTAAATTACATTTTTCTACTTGCTTTGCTAAAAGGTTGTGCAAAATCAGAGAAAAAATGGTAAGGAAGCTGGTTATTAATTACAGGTTAGGAATATTATCATTATAATCTGACAGCTTTGCATGAAAGGTCTGCATAGACACATTGTGTTAACCTCTAGAATGTTAGATTGTGTCTTTGAATTTACAGTAAATAGAATTAAGGGCAGCTTTTAATGTTTAAAGATACTCCAACACATCTGGTTTTGCTTCTGTTCTTACTCTTGTCTGTATACATCACAGTAGGGGTAACAGTTCAAGAGGAATTGGCAGGAACCCAACACTGAATTAGTGTTACAGAAAAAGAGGAGCAGATCTGTGTTGCGCATCCCAGCTTTGTTCCTTGATGTTGTGATATCACAAAAGGTTTATCTAAGGTAGGTTAGAGGACTTTAAGTATCACGTGTATATTCACTATGTTCTGCAGCTGAATGGTCTGGATCTGGAAGAACTTGCCACATCTCCTTTCTCATTTATTGAATTTGACGGAAATCCCACAAATCTCAAAAATACAAGAAAGGGTTGATGGCATCCATAGCTTTTCTCTCATCCACTAATGTAGTCACTCCATCATAGAAGAACACTAGGTTGGTCAGGCAGAACTTGCTCTTGGTGAAAGCATGCAGGTCTTGAACCACCCCCCTCATTTCCACATGCTTTAGCATAGCTTCCAGGAAGATCTATTCCATGATCTTCCCAGGCAGAAGTGGGGTTGACAGGTCATAGTCATGTGACTGCCTTGACTTTTCAAATAGCATGGAGAGTTGCTTGGCAACCACATCAGTCAATTCCCTCAGGACTCTGGGCTTCATTTCATCAGGTGCAATAGATTTGTGTATATTCAGGTTCCTCAGGTGCTTCTGATCCTGCAAGATGAATACAGCAGAAATTGTGATCAGTTGCTTTCACCACAGTGAACCCAACCTGATATTCCTGGCTTTGGCCAGTTTGGAATTTTAAAGTCCAATATTATTTGTGCGTTCTGAGAAAATTCTGTTGGAAATCTTTACTTTTCTTCAGGTAGACAGTCTAGTGAGACCTGGGTAATGATCAAATACTTGCTTTCTTATTAATAAATGGATCATCTACTTGGCAAATAGATCACACCTTGGCAAGCTGAAGAACTGAGACACTTCCGTACATTGTGCCTGTGACAAAAATAATCAGTCTACTTGGCTTTTTCATAAAGGCTTATGTTGTAGTCTTCATAAATAATAATAAATAAATATTGCATACTCCTGAAGATGGAAATGCATTCTGTAATGCTCTTTTTACTTATTTGTTAGGCCTGTATATCCTTATGCATGCATGAAGCATAGTAAGCAGCATGTAGATTTATAGGTTTTCTGAGTAGAGCGAGTTTGTGCCAGAAGCAACCGACTGTAGCACACTTCTATTTCATTACCATTGTAAAGGATAACTACAGACATTTTAATAACTTATGACTCAGGCTGTCTAGAAATAACAATCATACCATGCATGCTGGTCTGTGGTTTTCTCATTGCCTCATCAATTTTCTTTTCTTAGCATGCTTTTACAGGGGATTTGCCTCCAATTTTTTAATTAGTATAGCCACTATTACTTTTTCCTGTTTTATCTCTTCAATGTCTCACACACTATTTGGCAATGTCAGCAGGCATTTTCCAAAGATTAGCCCAAGAGGGATCAAGAAACTGATGCTAAGAATAGTAAAATGAATCATATTCTTATATGGACAGATGATCTGATAAAACTTCAGAAAAGCTTAAAAGATAAAAGAACTTGAAAAGGCTATATGTTAAACCTTTTGCATTAAGGTGGATTAATTGTTCCTTATTTGTCATTCCTCCAATGACCTGATATCCTTTCATTTTCTTCAGATAAAAGAAGAACCTGCCAAACAGCCAATGAGAGTACAAAGCTCATTGTCACCTTTTGCAAGATGAGTAGCTTCTATTTGTCTGTGCACGTTTTTTCTACATTTTTCATCACAGACAAAGTGAATAATCATAAATGCATATTTAAAGGCAAATATGGGTGCACCTTGCCCTGTGTTTATGTGACTCTTGACTATTGGAGCTTAAAGGAGTTATGTGAGATCTTACTTCATTATTGCACAACTTAAATCAGCATTGGCATCTAGACTTGCATTTGAGCCCTGCTTTTGCACAAGCTCACAAAGCAAGAATTGTTTTTGTAAGACATCAGAACATTTTCAAGGTCAGAAAATGTAACTGAGTTTGATGTGCTAAGACCCATCATGCTAAATGTTTTCTAACTGAATGCTTGTGCTGGGTTTTGTATGTGAAAATGTACCCCCAAACCTGTTCTGCGATAACTAAAAAAATAAAGAGATAGAAATATATTATGGAAATCATGATAACGTTGGCAGAGATAATCCTGGTATTAATATACAGTGATACCAAATTAGTTGGACTTTTATTGAACTAGTAATACATTTCAGCCATATATATGTCATACATATTTATTATACATAATTACATTTTCTGTATATTATCATTTCATGATTATTTTTCATATTCATGTATGTGCAATGTATAGATATATCTAAAATGTGTATATATACATATATATATATACACACACATACAGATACATGCAGGCGTGCATAAGGACACAAAAGATCCATCAAACTAGACTGAAAAATCTATTGGGTGTCACTGTGGATTGTTTGTGATTTCACATAACCTCAACATGGCTTCTAGTAAATGTGCTGCTTAACAAAATGCAAGCATTATTTCCAGTCCCACTGAAGGATATCAAAGGATCATACCAAGCTTAGAGTAGAGAATCTTACCTATTTTCTACATGAAATACATGAAAATAAGATAGTCTCTAGTACAGTAGTTGTAGTCTCTCAATATCTTTGGGACATATGACATTAAGGGTCATAAAAGCATTTTCCTGTAAAAATGAAAACTTCTCTAAACCAAATGAAGGGGAACAAACATTTCAAGAGCAGATACTTTGAGCATTAATGTCTCCAATGACACTGGAAACTGCTATACGTGACTGTAATGTTAGTAATCCCCCCAAATTTGAATTTCTTCATGGAATTACTGATTATGTGTACGTCACATAGATTTAAAGGGAATGTATCTTATTGCCCTGTCACATAGTGAGTTTGTTGAGCATTTGAAAGAAAGAAAGAGAAAGAAAGAAACATGGCCTTGTAAAAGTGAAAGAAACATCTATACTCTCACAACCTAAAATGTATTCAATGCCCTTCCAGTAGGGTATAATATTTCCTAGTGAAAAAAGGTGACTTAAAGACAAAACCACAGTGATTTTAGGCAACTACTAACCAAATTAAATTTATGACTGAGTGCATTAATTTTCTTTCCTTTTTTCTTCTATTTTTTTCCTGCTTCTTTTACTTGCTTTATATTCCTTTGAATTTGCATACTATATATATAATTTTCACTAGCACTGTCTATAACCTATAAACGAAAAGAAACATTGTTTTTGCAAATGCAGAATGATTTTGCAGTCTTAGGAACAGTGGGATTCTTTCCAGTGTTCTTTTCCCTGTACTACTTTTTCCTTTAAAGTATATGTTATTAGTTTATCTTAAAATCTTGTGTGATAATGTGCAGTCAGAGCAGAGAGATAAAAGGGAGAGGATGTTATCTGAAAATTGCCTTTATTTGTAATCATTAGGAAGAATACATTTCCGATTGCAATTTGTATTTCCAGAATATATCCTTTATGCTGTAGAAACTAGGGATGGAAAACTGTGTTTAGAGTCATCTAGTCTATCTCTCTGCCATTGCAATTATTCCCTGTTGTAAAATTGGACTGGGTCAACTAAAGCAAATTGGCCAGTATAATGGAAATCTCATTACTTCTCATTGAGAGACAATTCCCAAAGTTTAATAGTCCTCACTGTTTGAAAGCACTGTCTTGGTTCTGAATTTTCTCTTTTCATCATTTTATCTTATTTACTCCCCAGCGTGTTTGCCAACCTGTAGAAAGTGAACTTCCTTCTTCGTTGAAATTTCTCAGTGGACATTTTCAGACTTTTCTGATGTCCTCTCATAAAAGCTGCTTGTCTAAACCACAGACCTTTGATTATTTTATTTCAATGTCTTTCTTGGATATAACAATATGCCTGAGAAATTGGTTACATTTAATCATGGCCCTAACTATAATAAGACAAAAATACTCTTTTCCTGCTATGTGGAAACAGATAAGGTGATCCGAACACACAGTGATGAGTGGCCACACATGAAACGATGTTGCTGCATTTCAGCAGCAATAAAACTCAGTCATCTTTACTATTTTATATGTCAATATCTAAAACTCCCTTGGCATTTGATGCTTTTTGGTATCTTCTGCTGAAGTTTTCCTTAGGTGGGAGGGAATATAAAATTCCTATTTGTTCTGGTCTTCAAATTTCTGAACACATTTTATTTTCTGTGTCAAATCCTTTTTCCTCTTTGTGCTGTTCCTCTGTCCGTATCGCAACATTTCCCAGTTTATCTGACAGTTTCATTAATGTGTTTTCTATTCCCCCTTGCAGAATGTAAATGAATATGTCAAAACTAAATTTAACATGAGTACTGGAAATATACTCCATTTCAGCTTTCATAACACTGAATTACCATTTATGATTAGCCCCTGTCAAGAGACCTTCAAATCCCTTCTCAGATCAGTTCCACAAGCTGATTTGTTTAAAGCTAATTCTGAAGTATGCCTGCAAAACAGAGACAATTTATGCTTGTATTGTGACACTAGTGATGGTGTATGCAGACAAATAATTATTAATAAAATGAAATGCATTTATGTATTCACTGTGCAAGTCACCTGTTGATACTGAGAATGCTCCTAGTCTTTCCCTTGCAGACCATATGCTGTATGGTCTTTCCTTGCAGGAATTTTTTATAGACAGTTGAAAGTATCTTGTGGCAAGTTAAAGTTCACAAACTAGATGCTCTGTGGGTCCTCTCAAATTCTCTATTGCATAGTTATATGCAACATCAGAGAAAATAACTCAGCATTTCAGGTATTGCTCCATGCTCCTTTGGGTTAGCATACTGACATATTTCCATGCCAATACTTTCATTGATTTTATGGAAATCGTGCAATTACATGTGGAAATAAGTCACTCAAACTAAGAAAGCAAAGGTGGTGCTCCAGGCAAGTGAAGTAAATAACACATTTTTAACTCATCTCTACATGTCATTTTCTGCTAAAAGGAGTCACAGAGAAAGCTCTCTAGACATTTAAGTGAATGTGATGATTCTGATATTACATAATACTGATAACTTAAAGATCTTCATACCAATAACATGATTTTCATAGAAAAACAAATTTAGCTTGATATTCTTCTGTATTCATGGCCTATAGAACTATAAAATCAATTGTAATGGATTTTTAAAATTAAATCAATGGCCCAGAGGCAATTATATCAATGCAGGTGGTATAAAAGCCACATATTTCATAAATGCAATCTGTTTCTAAACAGCTCCCAAGATGCACAATATCGTGTGCATTACTCAGTGCTCCTGAGCTGAATCATCAAGTGAAATGCAAGGGCTTTGAAGAGGTCTTTTTTGAAAACCAATATTCTTCCTGAGAAAAGCAAATTTAGAGCTTAATTGAAAATGCATGCCTCCTCTTCTGCTTACTTAAAAGGTTTTCTGGCCTGAAGTGATAAATGTTTCTGAGTCAGCACCTCTGGAAAAAGTTGGTGTATGGGGACAAGAGAAGACAGTTTGCCAGCAAGTCAGGTAGAGGCAGTGTGCTTTTAGGACAGAGGAAGAATCCTGCAATAACAAAATTGAACAAAAATTGCAGAGGAAGTCCCATGACAGTCAGGATCATCCCCAGCCCACAGGGCTGCCTATAAATTGCTCTCACAGAGCAATACTCCCAGAGGGTCTCTGGTTCCACACCTGCACCACCTCAGAGTTGGCCTGCAGCGAAGGCACAGATCCCTGAGGGAAACAGGTGCCAGAGGGAGTGTCAATCTGTTAAATTGCATTCTTTTTCTTTTTCCCCCCTTGTTTTGTTGTTTGGGTTTTGTTAAAGGATCTGCTGTGCTTTGTGTGTGCAGAAGCCTCTCATAACTAAAAAAAAAAAAAGTCCTGATATGTCAGTATCACAAAGAGGCACTTCTGATTGCAGAGCTCATCCTCCCCCTAACACATAATTTTAATGGAAAAAAATGTTGCAAGTGGTGCTTGAATGACAGTTCAGAAGAATCAAGCCTTCTGTGTATTCACTGAGGAGGGACAATATTACAGAACCTATTTAAACAAGAGACCACTGTATCAGTCCCAAAATTAATGCACTGTCTTTTGAGCTCAGAGCAATCCAGAGATGTACCAGTACAACATATCATTGCTCCACTGGGATGATAAATAGAAGGTTGTGTTCATGTAGAAGTTGAGGAATTTTTTAACATCTTGCTAAAAACCTCTGGCTAAAGTGAGCAGGTCACTGAGGCACACATAATGAGTTTGATACCTTGCTACCTATTCCAAAAGAGAAGGTCCCATTGCCAGTGATATCTCTCCATTCAGAAGCAAATATGTCCCAGTTCTGTTTTCTTCTGTATGACTAAAAAAAGAAAAATCAATCATATGCTTATAAGGAATATGTTAAAACACACTTTTTTTCCTAAATTGCCCTGAAAAATGTAGACAACAAGAAGCAAGCAGCGGCATGCTTGGAAGCAGTGGCAGAAATTATCATGGGGGGACAGGCCAGGAACATAGATAATTTTCAGACTTAAAATCTGTCAGACATACACATCACCCACCAACTTAGAGATTAAAACATTGACTATGGGATAAAGGGTTCAATTGCTAGAATTTTAAGGTATTGCTATATTAAGACAATTATTCTGGTATCAATAGTGCATTTGAAAGTACAAGGGAGGGAAAAATCCATCCTACTTGCTTCCGGTACCTCCCCATGGGTACACTCAAGAAGGTTCAAATGTGGCAGAGAAGTGTCAGGAGCAGGTGATACCTGTAAAACTAGAGAAAATTTTCATAATTTGGATAGTGTCTTGATAGAAACTATTTAGGAGGGGTTTGCAGCTCTGTTCATGAGTGTGAGAGAGAATCAGACTGATGAGCTTGTGAGAAAAATATAAAAGGTGTGAAAGAAAAAACAGTACAATGATCAAGTGCTGCAAAGGTGTCAATCTACAGAAAATTCTTTCAAATTTCAGGGACATTTCTGAATTTTCAGCTGGTCTCACTCATACACAGAGGAATCCTGCTTGGAACGACTAGCAGAAATGAACATGAGATGACTTGCTTTAACTGAAGAGTTTTGTAAAGCTTTTTCTTATAATTCACAGCAAAGTACTTCTGTACCAGTCTGAAAATTCTGTGAAGAGCTTTTAAAATCAAAGCACATACTCAACTCTGTAGAAAAGAAAACCAAGAATTTCAGACAGGGGACACTTAATTGTCCTTTAAATTGTGTGAGCTTCTTTTCCAGAGTCTGGGAACATCATAACCAAATGGGAATAAAATTTGAAGTGCGTTACTTAATCCTTGTTATATTCAACTGTGGAAACACAGCACATTTAATGAACCCAGGAAATCCTATAATGAGTATATGCAAAAAAGTATTATTATAGTTTTTTTATTTTTTTTCAGTATACAAGGAAGGGTGGAAAATAGAAACATTAAAACTTAGATAGCTTTAAAAAGCAAGTGTGGGTTGGACAGAGCAATGAAAAATCCTGCAATAAAATGCTAAAGAGGAAAAAAGTGCAATGGACCAAGAGAGGAGAGATTAAGAAAACCAGAGCAGTCACAGGACTGCAGCTCCTCTAGCATAAATTCTTGTATCACAGTGTACTTAGAATTTTTGATTTGTTAAAATTTTCAGAGTATAATTCTTTCAGAGATAAACTTTCTTGACTGAATTTCATTCTATGCTGTATGTTCTAGAGTTGTAGAAGTGTGCATATGTTTGAAAGCTAATATTTTCTGTGTTGATCTATCAGCTTTGTGAGGTGGCAGGTTGTGCTAGTTTTTTTTTTTTTTTTCTCATCTGTAAGGCAGAGATTTATTAAAAATAGAAGAGACAACCCATTGCTATCCTTCTTTCTGAGTGTTTTCATAAATCTTTTTTGTTTAGTGATAGTCTATTGATGGAATTGTATGTATGTATGTATCATCGCAAATGGGATCATGGGGTAACTCAAGTCAGAAGACACTTCACCTCATTATTTCACAAGCAATTTTTTGTAATGCTGATTCAAGAAGGATCAAGAACATAGGGGTTGAAGGTCATAGACTAAGTTTATTTTATGCAACACTGATGCATATTAGCTGAATTGGTTAATTTATCACTATGTATCAATTTTTTTTTTAATTTTAGAATAACTTAATCTCTTTTTTTTTTTTTTTTTGCTTACAGATGGACAGATTTTTAGAGCCATATTTCTTCACTTTCTTTGCTAATTACAATACAGATCCCAAAGTGACATTCCGAAGTTTCATGACTTTTCTGATTCTTGATTCTTACAGAAAGCCTGGAAGCCCTTTAAGGAGTACAATAAATTAATTCAATTGTATTTGGACTATTACATTTATTGCAAGTAGCACAAGTCCCTCTTCAACTCAAACAAGGTAGGTGAAGATTCATTTCTAATTACTGTGCTCATTATTTTAATCTTTAATTGTATATTCATTATTTAAGCATTTCAGTCCTATGTAATGATAGCTTAAAACACAGACCATTAACTACCGTAACAGTGCATTACATTTTGCTTATTATGAAATTATTCCAGAGGTCAGAAGCAGTTACCTATTTCAAAGCACATAGGAAATATGCTGTTCAACTGTGCACAAAATTGCAACAGTTCTGAATTGTGGTTTCTAACAATACACTCTGAGTTGTTCAGACCCATTAAACAAAAGGACCATTTAGTATTTACAAATATGGTGGCCACTCACAAGACTATGGTAACTTAAAATCAGTAACTGTGCTTGATCTTCTTAAATGATAATAATGATGCCTCTTTGCATGGGTTGGCTGTCTCCTGCTTATCTCTGGCAGCAAATTGGGTTTTACTCTATTCATTAGCTGAAGATAAAAGATTAAGAACTAGATGTCTCTTTCTAACTCTGTGCATGTAATTGTCCATCTGTTTGTTTAGTGAAAATAGTGGCCTCATTTGAAATCAGATTTTTAACAGCAACAAAGAAGAAAAATAATGTATTTGCTTAATAAATTATGTTTTTCACTAGAATTATTCTTGCATCTAAATTTTTTAATAGGCCTATTTAGTTTAATGATTTGAGATAATTTTTAATATATATGCTTGAACATTCTATAGTTCTTCACAGCCTATGAAGACAAGAAGCCACTGAGTTTAGACAAAATATGGAGAAATTAATTGACTTAATGGCCTGAATAGTTTTTGCCATTAGAGTCCTACAAACATCAACTAGATACTCATAATATGTTGTCCTACAGACAGGATTAAGCCTCCAGGCTTAATCTAAACATGACATTTTGTCTAAGTCTTTACCAACTTAAACAAAACTCACAAGCTTCTAGTACTTAAAAGGGAGAAAAAAGGCCTTGACCCTTTAAAATGTCTAGGAAGAAAGCCAAAACTTTTTTCAGTATTCTTCTTAGAGAAATCTAATTTTTGTTGCTGTGCAACACCAAACAAAAGGAAGGGCATATGAAAATACCTTTTCTATCTGTCACCTGACAGCAGTCAGCTCGAATGTGAATCTTACCAGTTCTCCAATTCTTACCCTGCAGCTTCCATGGGCTTCAGGTTCCAGGAAACCTCTCTTAGGTCCCGCTCCAAAAAAATCTCTGTTGTCTCAGAAGTTTTAGTGAAACCTCTCAAAGCAGTAGCCTCATTTCTGCTGGTGGCTCCCTTCTTGCTATAGCTCTCCAAACTTGGGTTGGGGGAGCTCAGCTCCACCAGCCTTGAGGAGGCAGGCAAATCTCTCATCCTTCTGGAGGACTCCAGCTGTCATGGAGCACCTCAGCCAGGATGAGACAACACAGAAGCTCTCTTTTATCTTTCTCATTAAAATTCCTTTAGTGAACTAGAGCAGAAGGCAAAGAATGAATCACAGGCTAAGTCCTCTGAGCTGGTTCTGAGAGAGTTACTGAAGTTCATGGAAGGGTTGTCAAGAACTGAGACAGGCTGTCCAGGGCAGCCATTGAGGAACCAATCGTGGACATATTTAGACGATGTATAGATGTGGCACTCAGGGACTAGGTTTAGTGGTGAACTAGGCAGTTCTGTTTGGTAATCACATATCCTCTGAACCTGGTGGGCTCCAAGCGGGGTGCCAAGGCAGCTCCGCCCATCCTTCAACTCCACAAAGGGTTGCTGGACACGATTTCTGTGAGAGGTCAGCAGACATGGGAGACCATGTTCAGCCTCGGCTGCGAATTCAGCCTGATCCATCAGAGTTCTGTTTCTTCAGCCTAGGCTGCACCCAGCATCAGGGTTCACTGCTTATTGTAGCAGGGGTCCCCGCCAGGCAATAATTAGCATTCACTCCATGATTGTAGAAGGCTGATTAATCACTTTATTGTACTATATTATACTATACTCTACTTTACTATTCTATTAAGAAACACTCATTGCTCTTTCTGACAATCCGATACAGACCGACCAGATTCACTAATTGAAAACCAAACACCCTCATCATTGGCCAAATAAGAAATCACCCTTTGGTAAACAAATCTCCATAACACATTCCACATGTGCACAACAACAGGTGCAACAACTGAAGATAATAATTGTTTCTCATTCTTTTCTCTGAGCTTTCTCACAGCTTCTCACAGCTTCCCAGTAAAATCCTGGGAAAGCTATCTCTCTGTTCAGAGGATATGTGATTACTACAGTTCTGGGTTAATTAGTTAAAACAAAAAGTAAAAAGTCTATAAAATCTAGACTAAGACAATGTAATTGCTTTTTCTCCCCAAAGGATGGCAAGAAATGTTTTGGAAGTTATCCAGATATCTCTTTCAGTGAGGTGGATATGTAGTATGAAAGGTACCCTGATAATTTTGCAATGTACTCTACAGTTGTTGTACGGCACTATCTAGAGGAAGCACCTTCACCTGATTAAAGACAGAGATGTGGGAAAGTAGCCCATGAAAATTTAACAAAGACTAAATATCAGGAGTTATAGTTTCCTGGAAAACAATTTCCAGGGGAAATTAACTGTGCAGCACAAGGTGTGCATGATTTAGGTTCTTCAATTAGTTATGTTCCTCTGAAGCTGGTCAGTAGAAAGGTAAAATTACCTATTCTGTTCCACCTGACTGCTTGAAACCTTGGAACAGGGAGAAATTTTGGTTTAGGCTTGGAGTGTAAAATTTTGACCAGTAGGTTGTGGCTCAGAAACAGGAAGAAGACTTGTGCCTTTCAGAAAAGGCAGAGAACCAGGAAGAAAGAGTGCTGGGCAAAGAATCAACCAACCAACAATAAAAATACCCCAAACAACAAAACCAAACAACAAAACAACCCCTCATAAGCTGAGGTGACTGAGATGAGTATACTATTACCTAAATACCAATATAAATGTTGGTGGACTAAAAAAGAAGACTGGAAGAAAAGCAAGACTCTCTCTCCATGGACACCATGGTCTGGAGTTAGGAATCCCCCCTTTTTCCCCCCTGTCTCTCTGAGGTTTCTCAGTTCCAGTAGCTGTTCAAATAGATGCAGAGGTATAAACAAAAAGTCCTTTTCATTTATTTGTTTATGTGGTCAGTCTATGAAGAAAAGATGTCCAGGATCTGGTCCTGATCAAAAAAAAAAGATACATGCCAGTGGAGTCCTTGGGAAGGAGGCTATTTCCTGATTACTAATGGTGTGACCATAGGAATGAAATGTTCTCTTGTCATTTTACTCTTGAGCAGGGGATTCTCATAAGGATTCCCAGTGCAGGAAGAATCTAGGCCTGCCTGTAGATTCTCTTTCTTTTTTTTAATCCTCATTTAAAGACTACTTCAATACTGCTCAGAATTTTAAATTAGCAAGTATTTAAAAATTCATTATGTGCTATAAAGTATATTATATTTTAAGAAATAAAAATAAATGCAACATCTGTGTGAATTTTTTCTAAGCAAGTCTGTTTGGCATTATTTAGAGGGAATACGCTTTAGGCCTGCTGAAGTGCTAATGTTAGAGTTCCCTAATGATTTCCATTGTCCCCTCAGTCCCTCACCATTCTTTCCACATTCTGCTTCAAATGAAACAGATGTTAGACTTAGATGTTTCTTTTTCTGGAGGGATGAGATATTTTGTGTTACTACCTGTTCTAATTCAGAACAGATTTGTTCTTCAGAGGTACTAAGCACTCATGTTAGAATATTAGATGATGATATACAGTAAGATGCTGATGGAGGAGCAGACAATCATATATTCCATGAACTCCCCTACTTCCATGAAGACCCTACTTAAGGGATCTTTTTCTCACTGTTTTATCCTCTTGGTATTTCTGAGAAGAGAGCAGGAATTTTACAGAACTTACTCTTTTATCTCATGTTGATATGCAAGAGTTGCCATGGGTCTACTTGTCAACACTAGCATCTGTTCATTTCTTTATACATATTTATAGATCAACATTTTATAAACATCTAATCAGTCTGAACCTTATCACCAGCATCCTAACTCATGAGTTAGGAAGTTCAGAGTTAAGCTTTCTGTCATCCTTTTGTTGCATGTACATGAAATGATGTCTTATAGAAAAAGCAGAGATGCTAGAAAATGCTTGGAAAAAATATCATAGAAGATGGAAACCTAAGGATTAATGTCACTGCTCTGTGTGATTGAAAATTAAAAATTAAAATCCTTTTAAAATTAGGCCTCTATACCTTTCAGGATAGTGTTTTTATGTCATACTCCTTGGCAAAGCCCATTCTTTATGCAATCCAGATTTCCTGGGTTTCCCCGTTACCCCTACATTTTTCCTGAACATTTAATCTTTACTTCCATCTGTTCTTCTCAAGACCCCTGCAAGTGATTTTTCATTGAAGTAAGCAAATCTGTTTCTTGATAGGACAGGCATTCTCTATCTATTCTCATAATGCATTGTGTGCAGTTGAACTGTGGGTTTTGCAGGACAGATGCAGATGGGTTCAGTTGCCCCCTCCCATTGCTTTCTGCACTTGAGCTGGTCCATTCAACCTCAGTGTCTTGCAAGATCATTGCAAATTGCATCTTGTATGACCATGTAATAATATCCTCAGGTGATCAGTAGCAATCCTGTGCTGGTCATAGAATTATTCCATAAAATTGTATTTCCATGCAGTACTCTTTTTAATGTTTGAAAGCTGTGAACTGCTGTCACGTTAGGGGGTCACCCGACATATGGTAATTGCAGTCAGCTCTGCGTGTAATCCTCTCATTTCTAAGGAGCTAATAAAGTTAATTATTCAAAATCACCAAGTGTACTATTAGTGTGGTAGATGGCCTTCTGATTTTTTTGGTCACTTATTTCATTTAACATTCTGCATATACTCTTTTAAGACTTCTGTATTACCATGTTATACATGTACTCCTTAGTCTCTTTCATTCTCTGATTCTGTGAAAATCTTTATATAAACAGTGCAAGCTAAAGCACTCTAACCAATTTAAATGCACATTTCATACAAGGAAATATTTCTTTTCCTGTAAAACTACACAATAGTTACTTTCAAACTTTCCACATATGCATTTATGCAAAACAAGCTTTCTAATAATGGTCTGGGTTTTTTAGGGTTTTTTTTGGTTTATGCCCCCCCCCCAATATTCTTCCTGTTATTTTTTATTTTAAATAAAGATTTTATATGGTATTTATATAATGGACAGATGTCAAAATTTTAGAAATTAAAAGAAGTGGTTTATAATTCAAAGCATTGTTGGTCATTACACTCAAATAATGCAGACAAAAGAGTAGGTATATTTATAACACTAGTTCTTTGTGACAAGAAGATCTCCCTCATTGCATATGCCTGTATGTAAGGCTGCTGGTAGAGCTGGAAAAAACAGTAGGTTTGAGCAGATCAGGCAGAACCCTTGCTCCCCACACTTTGCTTCTGAAGCTGGCAAGAAGCAGGACAGATGGAATAAAAAGCAATGTGCTTTGTTCTGCTTAAACACACCATGTGCTGAGCTGCTCTCTCAAAGTCCAGGTGTTAAAAGAGTTAACAACACAAGCTTCAAACCTCTTTTTTATATTGTGCCACTGCGTGGCTCCTGTAACCCAAGGACATTTGCTATGCAGCAAGGAGATTTGATACGCACTATGTGTATCTGTGGTGTTTGTGTTTCCAAAAACTTAAGGCTTCTTGAGATATCTTCTAACTCTGCTGGAGTATAGAGAAGAATCTGGAGAGTGAAAGCTTTGTTCTTATGGCTTTTGCCTGACCTAAGCGTTTGAATCTGATCTGCTTTTGATCCTGCTTAGGCAAGATAAAAGTGGCTCTAACTTGCCTTAGGGATTATTTTTGTCTTTTCAATTCCATTAGTAAGTAAAAAATATGTAGTTGTGAGCACACTGTTCCTCAGAAGGGACCATTTTGGTATAATATACTGCAGAACATTTCCTTCCTAGTCTCCATGTTTGATACCTACAGTATATGTTTCTGTGATATAATAAGAGAATTCTCCACAACATGCTTAGCTTAGTTCTGTGTTTCCCATTCAGGTATTCCCCTAGTGGCACTTAAGAAATTATATGCTTTAATTTTGGTGGTTTGCAGTCTCCAAGCAAAGCCATAGAGTGTCAGGAGCTTTCATCTGGTGAGAGAAATGGCTTTTTTTATTTTCTGGTTTTTATAACAAAAGGAAAATACCTAAGTATAAGCACTCAGAAAGGAGCTTTTTAGCTCCTTTATGGCTCTCATAAATTCAGTAAAATTCAATGAATATTGCTGCAGCAGGTGAATATTCTGCTTATATTTTTTAAGACTATGCAATTCGTTACTATAGAAGTGTCAATTATAATCCACCGAATTCAATGCAATAAACTAGAGTAAATGTAGTGACCTACAGGTTAACAAACATAATAATGACTTCTTTATGTCTACTTGGCTGCAAAAAGATTTTCAAGAAGGATTTTAGTAGCAGTCCTTGTAACAGAAATGCATATCCCTGTAATTGCTTCTTACCCTAATTAACACTGAGAGAAAAGCTTCATTCTGGAGCTACACCCCTTAGTAACACTCCATTCTTCCTGTTGTATTTTTATGAGACAAGAATAATTATTCTGCTTCAAACCACCATACTTACCAAAAAGTGCAGTATATAGCTTCAACTCTTTCAGAAAACAGAAATAAATACCAGAGTACAGAATAGTAGGAAGTATTTTATACTTACCAGGTAATTTTTTTTTCAAATATCAAATCTGTCAAGTACCTCTAAGCATCTATTTGCAAATTTCTGTGAAAATACCATCCTGGAAATCCCACCCCACATCCTTAGCAGCTTCTGCAAAATGCCTGTCAGAGGGAAAGCAGTGTATGTCAGAATTTGGATAAGACACTTCTAGAAACTTCATATTCTCTCTGATTTGAGCAGTATGGATCATGGCTTAGGCAAAGGCTTCATAAGCAAAGCTTTCTAGGCTTTTCATAAGAGCAAATTATCTATCTTTTACTCTCCAAGTAAAAGGGAAAAAGTATAAAAAGTTTTGAGATGGGTTATAGCTGAAAAATACAGATTTAAATTGCTATTTAAAGCTATACCGAAAACATTGAGTTGTAGGGTCTAAGGTTCTTGCCCTCAATTTGGCTTTTTTTTTTTTCTTTTTTTTTTGTTATTATTCTTTTAAAAGCCATTCACAATTTAATACAATTGTTTTCAGGTCAAAGCATTATGACACATGGTTGGGATTTTGGACTGCACTTAAATTTGATACCAACTCTATTCAGTTAACCTGAATTGCTCTCTATCATTTTGTGATTATTTGGCAGTTCACACGAGTGCATTCTCCATTCCAATAGTTACAACTCAAGAACTCTTGATTACTTGGTGACATTTTGTAACAATCAGAATCAGGAATTGCTATGTCATATCTTCTCTTGGGCATCCTTAGTTTTTAAACTTAATTTTGAAGTCTCTAAACGTCCTTAAACTAAAGTCTAAACGTCTTTAAACTGATTTTTTAAAACAAATATGTGTTTGATGACTGTACTCTGAGATGAGAAGGCTCTGATTTTGCTTATTATTCTGGGATTTAACTTCCCATCTAGAAGAAATCTGATTCTTACTCTATGAATGTCCCAGTATTAGTGACCCTCTCTTTCTGTTTACTTGTTCTTCTGAATAACCTGCAAAATGTAATCAACAGTGAGAACATACCTACAACAAGTGTTTAAAACAAATACAAGGATATATTTTGTCTTCCTGGTTTGTGTCCACCTTTTCTTACAGATTCATAGTTGTCTACGAAGTTGAAGAATCTTCTTTTTTATAAAAAGAGGCTTCACTGTGTAGGACTGGAATTATTTCCCTGTCTTCAGCAACCTTGTAAAGTGGCTTTAATTCAGAAAAACAATGTTAGGAAGATCTCTAGTGAGTATTCATTCTTAGTCCAAACAGTTTTTTATGACGGTGGGTTCACTGTGATCAGCAGCCAAGCACCCACACAGATAGTCTTTGGATTGCCTCTCCTGCAGAACAGGGGGAAAACAGAGGGAAGGAGGTAAGATTTGCAGAGTGAAATAATGGTGATTTAGTAAGGAAAGTAAAAGGGGTGAGCACAAGCTTTCTCCTCCTTTCTCCCATCTTTTCTAGCTGAGCACAACATCATCTGGTATGGAATATCCCTTAAAGCAATTCCCATCAGCTGTCCCAGCTGTGTCCCACCCCAGTTTAAAGCTGGCCCCTAGCCTACTTGCTGCAGCAAGATGGGAGCAGTGAGAAAAAGAAAAAGATGTCATGCTGGGCAAACACTTCTTAGCAAAGCCCAAATTCTGGTGTGCTGTCAACACTTCTCAGTCACAGACAGGGCCCACAAGGCTGTGCCAGGCATCTCAAAGGTGCTATATAACTTATAGTAAAGAATTGTGTCACCCCATAACATTTTTAAAGCTGTGTATTGAGACATTCATACCTGCACTAACACTCAGCCACAAAAACACAGAGCTGATGAAAAGAAATAGTGATTACAATGACCACTGACCTTTCAAAAGCATGTATATCTGCAATTCGGAACACTGACGAAGACTTTGCAAGAAAGCCTTTCTCTCAAATTTTTCTGATTCAGAACATGGGTTCAAGCAAAAAAGCACCAAACTGGTTGGTCTTACCTGACCCAGCTTTAAGAAAGCATTCAAGCCACAGAGGTTGTAACACCTCTGTGAAACAGCAGAATGCAGATCCCAGTCTTTTCTGGGATAGAGCATGGAGGCCAAGAGCCTTCAGGCTGGTGCTTCTCTGCACACTAAAGAAAGCAAAGAATGTGAATTGTTTACATTCATTTTAAAATATTTGTTTCCCTGTAGCTCCTGTTTCTGTGTTTTGGACAAAGGTGACCACTATTTATTCTGTCATGTCCTCAGGCCCTGTAGTAATGCTTTGTGTCTCTCCAGCTTTTCTATGAAATATGAAATGTATCTTCTAATAACTAGAAATGAAATCCATGAAAGCCATTACAAATCGAAGGAAATAACCCAGGGACGTATTAGGACTAACTCAGGACTATAGTGGATAGAATATTAAAATTTTGACATTCCCAAAACATCTTTTGACTTCTCTATTCCTATTTTTAATTGTGCCAACTATTGAAGCAGATGCATAATTTACATCAGCATTATGTAAATTCATACATAATGAATTTACAGCTCTGATTCCACAGCTGAATTTCTAGTTAAAAAAACAGTGGCTCAAAAACATTATAAGATAAAAGAAACCCTGTTCTCCATCATCAAAGCTTGAAATTGCTGTTTTATATTTTAAGTAAAAGAGAGAAATTCCTGTACCAGAATTACTGGTAATGTCTCATATCACAAAAATATCTCCAAAAACAAAGCCCAGCAAAGAAAAGCATGAATCCTGCAAATATGATAGCACACAATAAATTTTATTCTCTGGTCATGGTCAGAAGATCTGAATGAAAAATCAGAGACTTCATTGACTTTTTCATTCAGACAGAGTGTTTCAACAGGTTAAGAAAATGGTAAGATGATCAGTGGCAGTTTGCAATTCCACTCCCATGTTAACTGGAACTTTACATTCAAAACTCAATCTAATGATCATGGCGTGAATGCAATAATTCCCATTAAATTTTAGGGGTTTTGAACAAGGTTGGAAGTCATATAATTACAAAACATCTACACTGCATCTTTGTCTGGGCCGGAATGAAAAATTGTACCATGATTTTTAGTGGAATGCAATGACATCTTGGTCACAAACCCAAAGCTACTCACCTTACGTTTCTTAACAGGAAAGTAACCAATTTTTTATCATCTCTCCACAAAAAAATCTTTGTAAAGATCCTTGTCTCAAGGTTCTTGACATCAGCCAGATTAAAAGAACATACATATTTTTGGGGAAAAGCATGTCTATTTTTATATTAGAGCTCACCAAAGTAAAACTTCCTTGAAAGCTTCAGCAAGGGCTTTACATTTTATGATTGATGGAAGATTTTACATGTCTTTGAGTAATACAATGAGAATTTATGACTTTTTTTTCAAAGTCAGAGATAGTTGTTAAGTGACCACAGTCTTTATTAAGGTTTAATTTGTGTTTAAATTATAAAGGAAGTGAAAATCTGGAAATGCAAATAACTTTTCTTCCTTTGGGGAACTGCTGAAGTCAGTGGTAGTGTATGTTCATGATATTTGTCAGATGTTCCATCTCTAATTGACTTAGGAACAAACGCTTGTCCAATTCAATTTTATGATGAGATTTAGCTCTGCAGATTTTTATTTGTAAGTATCTCCATAATTTCATTTGACATCCTTTTGTATTTCCAAGAAGTGCAGTGTTTTAATCAAGTTTGTGGGAAAAAACCAGAATCACTCAAAAATAATTTAATAAAATTCAATTTCAAGGGCATAAAAATGTGTCAAGTGTTTACACTGGAAATCTTTTATTTATAACTGCAAATGATTCACGTGCTTCCAGTGAATATACTTATGTGTTGATGGAAGACACCACCAGGCCAAAAAATTTGCGTATTATTTATTGTTCTTAGGAAGTCCTGTAAACAGTATTGAAAAAATTATCTGAAAATGTTGATATATCACTTATTGGATGACAATATGTTACATTCCCAGTTAAAAATTTATGTGATTATTAGAGAACCCAGTGGAGAGCTCTGCTTCTTTTATTCAAACTTTTAAAGATTTTTGCTTTTAGCTTTGTGGAGCTAGCAAAAGGTTATTGTTAGACAAGCCTAATATTTCTCCTTTATTCCCATGTAAAAGAACTTTAAAATAAGCCAATGTCCTGACAGCATGCAAGGCGCCTCATTGTCATTTTAAACTCTGATCATCCCAATTCCTAATACTGCATATAGCAATGTCATTAAGAAGCTTCCAATAAGCAAATAAAGTCAAAGGGCAGAGATGTCCCATAGTGCTGCTTCTATTTCTATCCCGAGCACTTGTATAAAACTATCCTATTGCCAAAAACAGACAGAAAAAGTTTCAGAGATAGAAGTGATATACAGAATTTGATTTAGACAGAAGTCATGGGGCTTGCTTGAAAAAACATGTACCAGTAGAAGTTTGTGGGCAGATAGAAAGAGACACAGCGTAGGTCACAGCACTTGAAAATATTCAATAGGGTTGCAGAGAAAGATAAGATACAAATACTGTGAAGATGATTTGCAGAGTCTTACAGTGTTTTGAATCAGAAAAGAAAGATGAAGAAATTCAGCAGTCAGGTGAGAAAACCAGCAAAGTTTAACAGGTCCATTAGCATAATATCCTTGTAATAGTCCAAAAAAAATTCTAAAATAGCTCAGATTAAAGAGGCAGTGCAAAGCACAGTGGTAAATTACGACATCGCACGCTTTCTCCTGGGTCCCGGGCAGCTCCAGCGCCCTTCAGCGCTGCCCTCGCCTGGACTTCCGAGTCCACCGCTTCTCTCCCGCATGCCGCTGTGGCTGGCATGCCATTCAGGGTCTGCTGGGTTCTGTCGCCCGTGCGAGGGTCCAAGGCAAAGAGGGAAGGAACATCCAAATCACCCACGAGGAAGGCAGGAAGGCTTTATTGTCGCTGAGAGCTGCAGTGGGGGGTAGCGACCTGCACTTCCCACATCACGTTGGGGAAATGGCACCGGGACCCGGGAGGGAGTGGGATGATATAGGGGATGTGATAGGGAGGGCAGACACCGCCCCCCAATCCATGCGGGTGCCGCAGTGATGACGTAGGACAGTGACCAACCAGAGAACCCCGCAGGGGCGGGCACCGAGCCTCGGGCTGAGTGGGATTGTGGGGATGGGGCGGTGGACATGGGGGTTCCCAGGGCCGGACCGGGGAGTGGTCACAGGAGCGGCAGGGATGGAAATCCAATGGCAGGCAGCCTGGGGCTAGACACCGCAGGGGGAGAGGAACAACACGGGGGAAGCACAGGGGTACACAGGACTCGGCTAGCTAACACAAATAAGAACCCCTAAAACCCAATCCCAGGATGCAACAGTAAATAGAGGAAGGACCCAGGGGAAAAAAGTGCCATATAATTTTTTTTTTCCATTTAATTTTTGTTCTGATAACTTCCATATTCTAGCCTAATTTATTTGTTGAACATTCTGTTCAATCATCATTTGCTAGACAAAGACGTGAAAATGAGCTAGACAAAAATGTGTAAATGAGCTAGACAAAGACAAATGTACAACCCTGAACTTCAGGAGAACCTATTTCAGCTTGTTCAGAACTTTCTTTGGCAGGGTTCCACCAGAGATTGCCCCAGAAGGGCAAAGCATCTGGGAGAGTTGCATGATTTTCAAGGAGATCCTCCTCAAAGCACAAGAGTATCCCATTTCAAAGCACAGGAAATCAAAACAGCAGAGCAGAGTGACAGCAAGGGTTCCTGATGGAGTTCAGAAGCAAAAGAAAGTGCACAGAAGGTAGGAGTGGGGATGAGAGCACAGAGACAACTGCACCAGTTAGTGAAACATTTGAGAACATAGCAAGAACACAGTAATAACAATACAATATTGCCTCTTCCTCTCTCTCTGGAGAAGGTAATTTTCTTTTTGAAAACTGCTTGCAATCACTATTTAAAAAAAAATAGTGTTTAGTCTTATAAAACAACAGAATAAAGCTCCACAGACACTGGCCACTGAGAGGTATTCCTGTTTGTACTTGTGGTCTTCTTTTCATTTCCTTTACTCTTCCAGATATTACTGAGAGGTTTTGTTTTCCCCAATGCATGAACCCCAGCACAAGACCTAGATAATTTAATAAGAATCATTATCATTTATATAGAGCTTTATATTCTAAAATAATTTTGCAAACATTTACTAATCTTTAGGCTATCTCTGTGAAATAGGTACCTAATTATTATCTTTATTTTAGTCATGGGGAAACAGAAAGCAGTAAATTAAAAACACTATCAGTACCACACAGAAACTGAATAACAGAGCCAGTAACTTAGCTGAGGAGGCCCTCAACCTCATTTTCCTACTTATTATTTACCTTCCTCTCATTGGAGAATCCATCCAGTGTCGAAAACCAGGGCAAGGAACAGGACATGGACTAATAGAGTGGCTACTCGTAATGGAAGTTTAATGACATCATAATTGCTCATGCTTTCCTAGTATTACATCCTGGAATACTTCCTGGAACTATATGAAAATAAAATGTCTTTCATTAGGCAGTTTTTCATAGAACAAGCAGATGCTACCAACAATACTTGGTTCCTGGAATCTGCTAGTTTAGTAATTCTTGTCTTTTCTACAGGTGAGCACATGAGATTTCACATGCTGCCACATTATTGATCTCTTGACAAAAAAGAGAAAATCTACAATGTCATTCCTTGAAACATTTTTATAAGTAATGAACAGTATGCTGCAAAACCATAAGTATTTAAACAAATATCAGCATATATGTGAACCTGTAAAGGAGGCAAGAGTTGAAATTTGATACCACACTCATATCCGGTCAGATGTTGTTTTTAAGAGGTTTTAAGAGGGTGGCAAAAATGGCCAAAAATTCATGGCTGAGAAATATCATTGAATAATAGAATTGTTTGGTTTAGAGAAGACAACTAAGATCAAGTCAAACTTTTAACCTAGCACTAACATGTTCACCACTAAATTGTGTCCTGAAGTGCCACATCTATATATCTACATCATCCAAGTAATTTTGGGTTAGATTGAATTTATGTTTTTTATAATGTCATCAAAAAATAATGTATTTGAATTTTGTCATCTACTTAAGAAAAATACCAGTAATTTAATTTTAAATAATAATTAAGAAAAGAACCCAGCAAATACTTATACTCTCTAAAATTGAGAATATTTTTCTTAAAATTATTGTCAGGAAACATTGTCCACACAGTTTTATATTGTCTATGTATATGCCTTTTGAATTAAGCCTTTTGCAATAAGGACAATGGAATCATATCAGTAATATCCATGCAGCCACAACATCTATAAATAAAATGAGATTTAGTTGATTTGCATTAATGCAAATGCTACAGTTCCTATATTTTTTTTTTAGAAGCTTGCTTCCTCAATTAGTGAAAAAGGTATAATAAAACTTCCAAGAAGTAGTTTTTTAATATTATTTGAAGGATAAATTTTAGCATTAACTTCAGTATTTGTAGGAATAGTAGATAAAGAAGTAGGCATGCCTCAGTGTTCTATTTTAATGACTGGTTTTTAGGTTCTAAGCATAGGAAAACCTAACATAAAGCAATTATTGATACATACAATAAATTTGGAAATTTATTTTCTTTTAAAATGTTTTACAGTTTTGGTTATGTATTTTTACATTTTTCCTACATATTCTTTCTATTTTTATCAAAAAACCTATAACTCACTGTTGATGTGAAACTCTACTGTGTTTTAACTTTTGTGATCACTAGAATCTTAATGCTCTAACTAAGCTTTTATCCCTCTCACTGTGCACCTTATTTATTTGATTTGTTTTTTTTTGTTTTCACAAATGACCAGATAACCTTTCAGTATTTTACATATCTTTTATTTTCTTTGAAAAAGCAATTACACTGAAATAGGATCTGAATATATGGAAAATCCTGCAGTATTCTTCCAACTCTATTCTGATTTCAGTCATGACAATAAAATTTATCTCAAGTATTTAACCCTTAAATGGTATCTACTATAGAAATATTAAGCAGAGAAATTTTTTTTCCCATATGATCTCTTAGCTGGACAACTGAATTTTATTTAGCTAGATTAAAATGTTTTATGAAAACCACCTTGTATTAAAAAAAGAACAAGTAATTTTAAATGCTGTCTTATTTATGTAATGTATTGGTCAGTCAAATCTTTGTAGTGTTTGATTCAGAGGTGGAGGAAAAGGTTAGGAGAAGAGGTCTCAACCCTCTTTAAATGTGATGTTTCAAAATCTCAGCACAGTCCCTGTAATCTTTGCAAAATGTTTTGCTGCAGTTTACTCCCATTATTAATAAAACCCACACTATTTTTATTCCTTGACTTATTGAATCCTAGAGGTTCACGTTTATCTTGACTGTCATATTCCAGTGCCCATTTATAAGAAATACAAAGAGGAAGCTATAATAACTAGTGTATGTTAATACCTGCTCTTTGTTTTGCCATCAGACTCAGAAAATCTACAAAGAATGCTGGCAACTAAATCTGTGGAGCCTAATTATTATTGAACAGCCTCATAGTCAAAGGACATCTCCTAAAGCTTTCCTTTGGGGAATCAAAAACTGATACAAAACACTACAAATATTTTGCTAGAAGATTTTAAATATATTTCAAAGCTATTCTGAGCTTGTCAGTTCACTGCTTCTTCCATTAGATAGAAGCATTTTTTCAGCTTCTTTTCAATAAGTAATATCTTAAATCAGATGTTTCATGTTACTGCCATAAAATTTTAAAAAATTATGTTATTCAAAGAGCTATGACTCTTTGGTTAATAATGTGAGGGTGTGTTTGTCAGCTGAGAGTACTGAATAACGTAAGAATACTCTGAAGTTAGGTACCTCATACAATAAAGTTCTCAGATGTAATTCAGATAAATGTCTGACAAAGCTTTCCTTTTGGGACAATGTCTTGAGATTTTTCACTCCTGGCTTCACATTCCCTGACCTCAGGCAATGGATTCACAGCAAGTTTGTATCACTTTGAGAAAACTGAGCCCAGTTTTTTTACCATTATTTTTTCACAGTGTGGTTAAGACATTTCCAGGTACAATTCTTATTCCAAATGTCTCATAGCTTTTGCCTCTTATTTTATTTAGTTTTTTCCTTTGAAATGAAACCTTGCGCATGATATAAGGCACTGGTTTATCAGTGCACAAAAGTGCACCAAGACATCTTTCCTACTGCAATTTTACTTGACAAAAAGACTTTCAGCCATCTTTCATTGATGGTTATTAATTGGGCTTCCAGAACCACACCTCAAATGCAGATGCACACCTCAGGTGCTTTAATGGTACGTTTGCTTGGTGTGAAGACAGCTAGACTTAACAGCAAACTAAGATGACAGATCGTTCTTCTGCCTAGAAAGGGAAATGTCTTGTTTGACTTGAGATCTGACAGCAAGATGACCCTTCTCAAACACTGGTTTTCTTCTGTGCATCTACATCTGTAAACTTGCATGTGGAGATTTCAGTCTTGCTTCTATTTTTGTGCCTATATGAAAACAGACATGCATGCTGAGTACACATTCATGCTGCTGGTGTCTCATCAAACAGCTCTGCTCACTTTTCAACTGATTAAGTTAAACTTGTAAACAATCTTTGTGCCTAAGTTTTGAGCAGCGCTGTATTTATTCTCTCTGTCTAGATGTTGATTTCTGAAAAATTTTTAGATCCTTGCACAAAATCTGTCCATGTTTGGTGATATTTTGGTTCCTTTACAAATCCGTGACACAGCTTAAATCAATTTTGCAGTATTTTAGAGTTAAAACCTATGAATATTTTTACAGAATTTCTCTATTATGTACAGTAATGGAAACATTACACAACATGTATATAACTACAGTTTTCTACATTTAGGGGTCTGTAGTATAAATATGCTAACAGACAAAAAAACTATAGATGATATGGTCCTTTCACTAGGGTGGTCTTCTCCGGACAGCCCACGCCCTTTAGGAACGTACCAGAAATGGCCACCCCTGAATCTCTACTGAGACTTTCCAGGTGGCAATGCACACAGGGGTACACAGACCCCTGCAGCAGCAGGGTGTTCCGGGCAATTAAGCAGTTAAGGTCCCGCACCAAGGTAGAGGAAGAGAAAGGGGCCACTTGTTTGGGTTCCAAGAGGCTTTATTCTCAAGGAGCATCCAGAAAGAAATGACCGATTTCAAGGGGTAACAGCTGCTTTTAAGGAGGGGAGGATTAAGGGGAGGATACAGCGCTTGGCCAATGGCCAAACAGTAGGGGAGGAGTATAGGGTAAAATTTAACCAATAGGAGGTAAGATGGGGAGGGAACAGACTTGTGTTTCTGAGAAAAGGATGATAGACAGGGAAGATTCTGGAACAAAAGGGGTGTAAACAACTTAACTGACTGGGAGAGGGGCAGAACAACTTGGATTGACAACAGCTTATAAGGAAATAAGGGGAGGAGCAGGGAGACTGACATAATGATGGGCAGACAAGTGGTGGGAAAACTATGTGGTAAACAAGTCAGGGACAAAGCCTTAGGAGGGAATAAGAAGGGGGTACATGGGAGAAACCATTGTAACCAACTAGCATAGGAAACCTAACTTTTATATCCAAACAACTATAAAAACACACACTGCCACATATAGATACAGAGAACATCAGTGTTAATTCATAATAATAAGCTGAAAATTCATCTTCATCAGATGACTGGTTAAGAAATTATTCCATTTCTTTGTAAAAAGCCATTTAAAAGACTACATTTCATTCAACCAGATGCACACCCAGCTAACAGTGTTTTCTGACTAATGTGCTGGTCATCTTGCATGTCAACTGAAAATCAGGGTTTCCATTTAAAATTTTGGATTAGGAAAAAGCAGTTAACTTTCTGTTATTTTGCTTGTAAGTTTTAAGTGAGGGTGGTAAAATTACTTTTCACTGTTTTTGAAGAGTAAACAGATGTTTTCAAATATATTTTGTAAAAAAATAAAGAATAAGTAACAAAGTAAGAGTCTTAGCACACATCTGTCATAGACAGTTACAGTATCTTGCGCCTGATATTATTTAACCAGGAAACAGTCAGGAGATGAAAAATCCTATGGCTAAAAAAGTAAAACCTGACATGATTCCATCTATTTCTGCAATATTTTTTTTTTTTTTAAGAAAGGATCCATAGTGGAAGAGATACATTTACTAGTTTTATTTTCAGAGTGTTATGTAAATTTTTAAATACTTGTTAATTTTCTTTTTTTTTTCACTAGTTTTTCACAAGTTTTGAGAGAGACAAGTGTAAACTTCTTGCCATTCTATTCAAGCAAATCTCATTAAGATGCACAGTAAGGAGTAAATATAGTGATGAATAAATTTTGTTTTAAAATAACTTCGTCATGATAAAAATATGGGGACTCATTTCCAGTGAAACTGACCTTTGATTAATTTGTGAACTATTCTTCTCAAAATGTTTTTTATTTCATGTGAAAAGTAGGACAATCAACACCTTTCTTCCTAGGAAAGCAATCAGGCATAATAAAAGAACCCTACTATGACATTTTCCTCTTGAAAATAATGAAATATGCATGACAGTAGTATTGTTTTTCAACTTTAATTTTTTTTTTATTTTCAACAGAATCAATAATATGCAAGAATTCTTCTTCACTATTTTCTTTGAACCAGAGAGGTGGGCAGGCCTTTAAACCCATTTTCTGTTTAATAAATACATTGGCAATAATATCACTGCTGATCCCTTTTCCTTTGAAAAATCTGAAACTATTCTTTTCAATTTAATTTTAAAGCTCTATTATAAGCGATGGCTTGGAGCAATACATATTTAGTGTCAGATGGTGCCTGCAAATCTGGTAGTATGAAAGAGATTGTATAAAGCAGGAATGAACTTTTGCTCTTTCACATAATCAGACAGAAGTAGGATGGAAATAAGGATGTGGTACCCTGGTGAGAATTTTTTTTTTTTCTGGAAAGCAGGAAAAAAATTATGCCATTGATTACATATGATGGTGTGTCTTCTTAAAAAGAATTTTTCAGTAAGAAAATATACATTGTTTAGAAATTATTTCTTCTTCTAACAGTAAAAAGGATTTATTTTGTTTGCTTGAATTACTAGAAACTTGAAACTTTAATTTTTAACTTTTAGCCTGTTGATTAGAGACTCATCCACTCATTGCAGATAATCTTCCAATTTGCATGCTGAGCACAGACTATGTAGAAATATTTTTTACACAAAAATATATTTTGCGAATAATTGCTTTATTTGCATTATCACTGATCGTTTGCTATCACAGTTGTTTATAAGATCTACAAAAGAGCCTCTTCTTGATTGGTATTCCAATAGTTCTTATTTTATTACTCAAGTTTTTAAGTTACAATCCCAACTGTAGTTGGAAATATGCTTATTCCCTAATTTGACAGGTAAATTTCATAGATATCAGTCTGTTTTCAAGAGATCTACAGTGTGAGAAATAATCGTATTGTACTATTTGATACAGTGTCAATATGTTGTGCTTTATCTGGCAGGGATCTAATACTAGTGGAATCACTCTGCAACAATGTGACCCCAATAAAAAATACCTATGTATTTTTTCCTGTAGTACCATCTGGCTCCTAATAATTTTAGCTCTTTTTCCTGACTAATATCTTGGCATGCTTAACTGTTGGATGTTCTCTCATGGTGGATTTGCTTAAAAGGACAGCTGAGGGTAAGGCAGATGATGCCCTCTCTTGTGTGTCCAAACAATTTTTGTGTGACAGGACCTTCTGTGCTATAGCTTGTCCTCCAATCATATGTTAAAAACATTTTGGAAAAGGAGTATTTCTAAGAGATTTGCTATCAGGATTTTAGTTATCTTTAATCACCTTTATCAGATAATACTGTCATCACTATATCTGCTATGTTTTGGAGCCCAAAAAAGACTATTAAGACAATTTATTATACTAAGAATTATTATGTTGGTGTATTTTGTCACTGAATTAGTACGTACTGCAAAATGACAAATGTAGTAGATATGTCTCTAAGAAAGAATATTCACTGCAAATATTTTCATGTCTACATCTGTGAAAGTAAAATCATAGTTTAATTCTGATGTTTCATTTTGGTTGAGGGTAGATTTAAGTGCTTTCCCTTGATGGAAATCAAATAACAATTATCTTCACAGTAGGCCTAAAGTAGTGCATTTGTTTTGAAAGCCTCAAAATACATAACCTCTTCTTTGTCAACAGCATTTCATGTTGCTTGGATCAGAAGTTTTGAAATTATTTTCTCTCGGTTGCTACTGTCATTGCTTTTATTTATGTTGCTGTAACCCAGAGAGGTCACTGCCACAGTGTTGGGCAGTGGCAAGGTGTGTAGTACTACACAATCTCTGTTCTGCTGTACAGAGGATTGAAAAGACAAGAGGGTTCAGGGGAAATTTCAGACTGATGTTAAACATGAATAGTGATCTTATTAACTTCTTTTTTCTCCTGGCTCCATGGAAAGCAGCACTATGAAAAATTATGGGAAAACTTCTTCCATGCACATATGCCATATATGTATACTTAAACGTGTATTTGTGTATCCATGTACACATGAACATATTAAATACATATGTATATACACAGATGTCCAAATATGTTATAGTCATATTTAGTACAGTTCAGAAAAAACACAGACATAAGTTTGTTTGGAAATCTTTCACAAAATTATTCTTGAAAAAATATTTAAAAGAAAATGGAAAGCAAGCCTCAGGAAATTGTTTGTGAAAGGCATTAGTTCAATACTCAGTGGAGACTGTGATGGGTAATAGGTATTTGTAAAGTGGGAAATCAGGCTCCTAACCTTGTACTACTCTATAATTCTAATTCAAGAGTTTTAATATAGAGAATAGAACTTCTAACAGTGATCTGAAAGTGAAGGAAATAAATTTGAATTTGTTATACAAGGAAAACAGAAACAATATGTCTGCATTCACATTGCCAAAGTGTGGTGAGTGTCACTACTATATAAGTTTAGGTTTTTTTCTTTGTTAGTAGTTAATGGATCTGAGCAATAAAAAGAGCCCTGGATGAGAGGAAGTTGCAACAACTGAAATGGGAGACCTAATCTTCATATTTGTAGGATTTTTATAGCATTATTTTGATGCATTTTAATAAAAAAAAATTGGTCTGCTCAGGACTGGAGAAAGAAAAAAAGGTGAACAGACATAGACTTCAAAAGGTGGACTATGGAAACAGCCAATGCTCAGGAAGACAGTTCATATTGGAAAGAAGGCACAAGAAATAGAAAGAACAGCTTGGTGATGTTCAAAACAGTGGTACAGAAGAATAAAAGCAATTGCAAGAGCTCAGCCACAATGTTTTTAGACATTCAAGAGATGCATTTTCTGACCCTTCTGGCGGGGATGGGGGAAAATAGATAAACCTAAGGTCTAAGAAAGGCAGCTTGTTTAATCTTTAGCTATTGACAGAGGAGACAAGAGGCACCTCCAGAGTGGATATTAGAGAGGAATGTGACCAGTATTAACCTATAAAGGAAGGAAGAGAGGCCATAAACTGATAACCTGGAAATGCAGGTGAAGTAAGAGGATGCTCCTCTGGAAGGGGTACCCAGAACAATGGAGTTGATGGGAAAGCCGTTTTATCATTTGGTTACAGACATGATTCAGTGACACAAGATGGTCACAGATGGAAGCTGAAGCAATGCAGAATAGTGAAATTTGTTTGATATTTTTTGTTCTAAGGGATTATGTGTTCTAGTCATTAGTTTTATAGAAGTGACACTTGTCTTCACCTGGGACTATCAGTATAAGAATGATAAAGGAACTTTTTTTTTGTCTAAACAGTTATCTGTTTAAATGCTCCTGCTGTGAAAAGGCAACTTCTTTCTGGCAGAGCCTACAACCAACTCCTCAAAGTACTTCAGCAGAGAAAGCATAAGTTCTAGCAGTTACATTGCTGCTTTTCACACTGTGACCCATCTGCAGAGGTTCACTCTTTGCTCTGTGAAATTGCTTCTTTCCTATTCACATGTCATTTGATGATGTTGAAAGGATACTTGATATGATTGTTTTTACTTGTTTTTTCCTTCAAAAATTTTTCTTCCTCTCTTTTCTCTCTCAGTAAATAATTTTTGTTCCCTTCACAAATACACAATGGAAAAAATTGTCAAACTGAAATTAAGAAATATACACATTTAAAAACACAGATACTTGAAAATACATATACCTATTTTAAAAGGTTGTTCTGTGTCATAATTCAGCTGTGGCTTTTGAAAAGGCAGGTAAAAGAAATTAAAGTAAGCATTGTCAAATAAATACAAAGTTGCAAGTTTTCTTCATAAAACAAACAGGGGGTGAAATGAGTGGATTTGTCTGAGATATTGAACAAGATGTCCCATTAAATCACAATTAATAATGCTATGATATAAGGCTGGATAAATTACAAAATAGCTTACTGACAGTTTTATTTAAGTTGTTAATGGAGCTGTAAAATGGTCTGATCCTTATTCTTAAGGAGTGCCTCTTCTTTCCCAGCTCAATAGATTTTACAATGAGTTTCTGTGTTTCCTGAGGCTGTAGATGATGCACATACTGGTGAAGCAGACACTCTGAATAATGCAATACTAGGAAGAATTTAATTGCCTGATTAAATAGCTGTAATAAAACATCATGTGTCTTAGTACAAGCAGAAGTTGAGAAATAATCTTCCCACTAAATACAGCATGGCTAAAACTGCCACCAGAGCAATGCTACAAGACCCATTTCATGGAAGTTTCACATTCAAAAATGATGCAAGCACTGGCAAATAAGTCAAGGTTCATGCAGTGCAGTTGGTTTTGCTCATTAACAAAGACAGTGAAAGTTAACTTGTAGTTACTTACCCAACGGAATTATAGGAGAAAATGGATTCTTAATCCAAGGCATATAAACTGAAATTAGGCAATTACAATCTGCAACAAGGTCAAAGTACCCTGTTAATGAAGGTAATAAATACTAGAGCAGTTTCGAATAACTGTTGCAGGAGGTTTCTCCAGTACATCAATCCGAATTTTCTGTGAACCGAAGGTAAACTTGGCCTCTATAAGGAATTCTATATCTTCTCTTATCATAGCAGGGGCTAGATATTCTGGGGGGCTTCTTCTTGTTGCTGTTGATCCACAGCCTTGGCCCAACACTACTGAACTACTTCTTGTTGATATATTCTCTGTAAGCACTCTAGATACTCCAAAGAATAGAGAAAAATCAAAAGTTGTCAAAAGAAAAGAAAAATCATCCTAAAATCAGCTTCTGTAAATTACCCTAGCTATCTTGTTCCTTTAAAATAAGATATTTGGCCTTTCTCTTATTTTTCTAGTGCTTGCAAATCTCATGGTTTAGAAAGTAAAATCTATGGTTTAGAACTTCAGCTAGGAAACCCTAATGGTCAGGAAGGGCTTTTTCCTCTGCCTGGCTATCTATTTTATTGAGTTTAGACCCTCCTTCCTCTGAATATGATAATGACATGAAGGGTCCTCTGTAAAATCTAACGGACAAGGGGGAATATGTGTATCTGAGACCACGACAGCCCTTCTGCCCTATCTTTTATGCCCAGGTATAGAAGCATCAATTTCAATATAACATTGTAAGCTAATCATCTGTGGCTTAGGTAAACTGCAAAATTCTTTGTTTGTAAATGTGGTAGTTTAAAAGCTGATGAGCAAGGAGGTCAGGCATCCATGTGTGGAGGGCAGAGAGGACAACAGCAAGGGTAAGCTTGTTAGCTGGCACAGGCAAACAGCCCCACTCATCAGACACCCGTCGATTCCTCGCTGGTGTGCTTTGCTCCCAGGGTCAGAGTCAACTGACTGCAGAACTTGGGGTCAAGGTGAAATCATCTATTGCCACTCGAGGCTGATGGTATTTTTCTTCAGAAAACAACAACAAAAAAAGGCCCTTTTTGTTTCCATTCTCCTTCAGAGAATAAAAAATGCAGTAGCTCCAAACTTATCCCCAGGGAATTTTTCTTTTTACTTCATATAGTTCTTCAATTCGTACTTTATACAGTTCTGGAAATAGTATGTTTGTGCTTATTTTTAACTAGATAATTTATGCTATCAACATATATAATTTGAATCAGATAACTTGTATAAGACAAAAATCAATGACACTACAAAATTTTCAGTATGTGTTCAGAATAGGTCAGATGGTGCAAGTTTTTAAAGCATCAGCAATAAAATTTTATTTGAAATGCTCAATATTATTATTATGCCAGGAAATACAACCAAGTGCACAAAGAATTGGATTTGTTGTATATAAAAATACTGTCCTTTAGTCTTTCAAAATATTTTTTGAGAGAAAAAGCTTAATTCTCTGTTACCTCTATCTTTCAAGTGTATATTACAATATACACTTTTTTTTACCAGGTCTTTCTGAAATTAGAGTTATCTCTGATCTGTTGCATTATTCAAATGAGTTTATCCAGTGTTAAATATCCTATCTGATTTCCAATTTTACTTTGAAATTACCTGCTCAAACCCAAGGATATGAATTATTTTCTTGTAAATTTGTTTTTCAGTATCTAGTGTTACAGATATCTTTGGGACCTGCAGCAGACACAAGCTAACATTCATTACAGCTGTTGGAAATAATATTGAATATTTTAAATTATGAAATGTTTGTGTTTCTCAGTCAAACCCATAGTTCTTACTAGAACCAAATCATATGGCCCAAACACATGAACAGCCCATAAAATTCTGTAACAGTACTCCTCATAGGCCAAGCATTATATTAGACATATTTAATCAATCCTTGATTACTTAATGGAATTCAGAGCCATTTTTTCCCTACTGTGTGGGGAATGATAGCTCCTTAATTATGTACTTACCCAATCCTCTGCATTTTAAACAACTTCATAATTAAGCATCTTGCTGGTATTCAACAACTCCTTTAGTAAGGAATATTTTCATCAAATCCATAATTAAAGTCTTTTAAATGCAAACCATAAAAAAATTTGAATGAAGGGTCTCACAAAGACTTTAAAAGATAAATCTTCTTCATACAACTCCTGCCAAACGTCCAAAGTCATTAAGGAGATGATGCCTTCCTTCCAGGGATGCCCTATTTGAAAAGACAAACCAAGGTGGGAGACAGCTGTGCAGGGCTGGCGGGGTGTGAACTTTCTATCATGCTGGAATTGCACTGTGTCTTATGATTGGAATTTGTGGGGAGGAGGAGGAAGAAGGGAGAGAACAGGATTAGTAATTAACTTCTAAGTAAAGTTAACTACCAAAGTTTAACTACCAAAGTTAAACTGAGGGGAGGATGTAACACACATATACACACTCCTGCTACTGCCAGGGATAAATATGCTGGGGAAGTAAATGCAGAAACAAGTAACTCAAATCTTACTGAAAACCATGCAGCTGTGCATACATGCATGCCTATTTTAATTTTTAATGGTGATCTTCCATTATACTTTCTCCAGTTTGTACTAATTTCTTAATGTTTGATATTGGAAGTGTGGTTTGTTTTTTTTAGGACATAATTAGTAACAAATTGCTTTAACAAAAAAACAGAATCTAAATTAATTTCTTAAGTCATAAAAAGTGTGTACTAAAGATTATCTTCTGCCAGAAGATAAACTACGTTAAAATTTTTTTGTGAAGAGATTTCATGTTTAACTATGGAGAAAGAATAGGTTTAAAAATTCATTTAGAACTTAAAAGTTCTGAGTAAAGGACTTGCTGAAGACAAAGGCTACCACTGACTTGAACCTCATCATTTATGTAAATAAAGCCTGCAGGAGTTTCAGCATCACCCTCTGATGCCTTCTGTTTAATTCCCTTCAGCAGGAGATAACTGCCTAGATACCCTGAGGACCTGAGTGTCAGCAACTTGTACAATCAGACCCTGCTTCTGAATCTTTGAAGCTTATTGAGGGCATTTATGCTTATAAGTTTTTACTGATACCAGTGCATTTGAGAGCTTAGCTTTAAATAGGAGACAGTGTGGATGTATTGGTCTAACTAAGCCAGACATGTTGGGCTCCTATGATGAGAAGTTGGACCCTCCCAATGCACCTCACACAAAAATTGACACAAAAAACTACTCAGTGCATGGCATTCTGAGTTTACCTGGCAGTGAGTGAGGGAGTTTCCCTGTAGGTTGCTACTTAATTTGCTTTAGTGGTTAGGATTGTTCAGGAGGAGCAACTGTGGAAAGAATTAAATACCTTCACATATGGAGATTTTTTCTCATCCTTTTCTCAGAATAAAATTAAGCCTTTCATACCTATCTGTTTGGTTTGATATCAATTTCCATTGCCTTATTTTAATTATTATTTTGTCTTCCAAACAGCCACATTTATCTCATATTTTCAGCAGACAACAGAAAAAAAGATAGGGTTAAAACTGAAAACCACTTTGTGAAAAGAGGAACATTCGTAATACTAGACTTGCTAGTTTGAAGTGCAAATATATTTTTCTTCCCTTGGTGTGTTTATTTCAACAGTAATCTCAGCATATCATTCAATGTCACAGATCAGTATGTCTCTTTCTCAAGAGTGCATACATTTTTTTTTTCTGTGTATACATACATAGAAGTGAAGTAGAGGTAAAACACTGAGATAAGTGAATTTATTTTCAGTTTTTCATTATGCCACTGCTCTTTTCCCAGTTTTAACAGTTGGCAATCCACTGTGAATGACAGAAGTACAAGCATATTCTGCATTTTAGAAATCCAAATGAAAAAGTACCCCAAACAATATGCACTTTGCCATTCACGACATCTGGAAAATTTGCAGGACACAAAGATAAAATTTGGAAGTATCAAGAAGTTCCTGGTAAATAAAGCTACAAATTTGTTCCTTCTTTCAACATTTGTACCATGTAAGCACTTATAGGAAGTTGGGTTTTTCCCCTAATCTTTTTCATTCTTCATGTGGTCCAGTTTGTAATTATCTCCTAGTTTTCTTCTCATTCATTGTATTCATAATTTTTGTGAGTATTTTTATTTTTTCCAGAATTCTAATGTATTTCCATATACTTTTATTTGATTTTCAGACATATGATGGTTCTTATATTGTACTTACACAGTTCTTGGTGTTTTCTCTCCTGTGTGGGAATGTCAAGCTTTTATTTTTTGAGAAGGCTTTATTTATTATTCTTTTTCAACAAATTTGAACAGCACCTTTTACTAGTGGGGAATAACAGCCCAGAGATGATGTTTCTATATTGTGATATCTAATATATATATATATATATATATATATATATATATATATATATATATATATATATATATATAACAGAAAGTCTTTTTTTGCACAACTGACTTGGTTTTCAACATTTATAATTTCTGTGGTATTCTGAGGTACATCTTAGATGTCTTGAAAGTAAGAATCAGAGAGAGAAATTTCTTTCATAACAGCAGAATTCCCAAACTTCCTGCCAACCATAGACAGATAAAAGAAGGTGATGTTGGTAACCACTGTTTCTGTATTTTCTGGTGACAGTGACAAATCTGGGGGTCTTCTCTCTTATGATGGGAAGTGCTGGAGAAAATTAGGTTTCTCCAGTGTTGGTAGCATTGGTTCCACTTCAAGCATTCCCTGCTTCTCATCAGGATTTAGAGGATCCTAACTGGTTTTACTTCAAATTTTTGCCTTTAGCTGCTTACTCATATTGATGATCTTTAATTTCTCCATCAAATGGAAGAGAAGATTCCAGAATAGAGAAAAGCAGGTTGTTTGCTGTTGAAAAGACAAATGTTACCACTATGAGGTTTAGAATTTGGACTGGAATGGGTAATGCTGACAGAACCTGTTCATTCTACCCTACAGCCTGCCTTTATGTTCTTCCACTAAAATTGATTTTAGGTTATGTGCAGCAAGTGATGTTTAACACATATTTCTAACACAATGAGTATTCTTTATCTTTCTGATGCCTAAGCCAGGTTAATTTCTTGCAGGTGACAAGGTCGCATCACATTTAGAATGAACTTAGGTGAACATGAAATGCTGTTCTAGGCAGCTGTTGGCAAAAACAAAATTGTTGAAACAGAGAACAGAGAGGAATGTCATTAATGAACATTAAAATTAAATGGCTATATGGTGATTAAATTATCCAGAAAGAAGGCTTTGTGATCTTTTAACAACCCTTTCTAAAGACCACCACCAGAGAGATAAGTGTAACTAATAGGAGTGCAGGTAGTCATGTTGTAAAATCAAAGAAGAGCTGATTGTAAGTGACTGTAAGTAATTTCCTTCAGGGTTTTTGGTCAGTGTCAACTGTACTTACTATATTTTGCAAACTCAGATCAAATATTTTAAGAGGTATTCCAGTGGCTTCAATTAAAAAAAAAAAAAAAAAAAAAAAAAGAGAGATTTTGCTATTGCTATTAGAAAAGGTATTTGCTTAACTCTCTGGACTAGCCAGATATGGTGGACTTTTCTCTAGGTTAGAGAAGGAAACTAGGCTAGAGTGGTTCTAGGTTAGAATGGAACACCAGCTCCCTTGTAGGCAGCATGGGAATGATTTTCCTTTAGTTAAAGAATACACTACAGTTTTAGCTTAATGGCAATCACCTTGTGATGTACTCCAGTAATGAAACCACTTCAAAATCATCATTGTGGTTTCCAGGATGATTATTTGCCCTTTAATTATGTGGCCTGTTATTGAAGTGCTTTATTGGCATTACACATCCCATTGTGGTTACCTAAAAGTCTAGCCAATTTATTAATAGCATTAATTAAAAAAGGATTCCTAAGTAATAGCAAAATGCTCTTAACTATTTATCTTAGTGCTGTTTAACATAGCATTTACCCTAGTATTTTTTGAAACTAATTCTATGTTGATTTTTTTGATAATGCTATAGCTAGAAAATAGATCTGTCACTTTTACTTTTTAAAGGAGAGTGAAAATTTTTATGTAGTTTGAGTCTTATGCATTATTTGCTCTGCTTGACCTTCACTTAGAAAAAGACATCACCTCTCTGGAGAATTTTGCTATTTCTAGAGCATGCCACGAGATGTCAGTGTTTAAGAATATTACTTTTGTCACAACCTGCTATTAAAAGCCCTGTTCTCTGCATTGTTTATGGTTAATGGCTGGCAGTATTTTTTTATGTTTTTGGATTAAAAATATAAACTGATTGAGTCTCTCCCAAGTAGAAATGGGAAATAAGTATTTTCTGCAAAAATAAATAAAATAGCATAAAAGGAAAATTAAAAGAACAAAGCAAACACTCAGTTGTCCCCCTAGAACCACATTTTACTCCTTTCCCCAAAAATAGTACCCTGAGTAAATCTTTTTGGATTTGGTAGTGGATATTTAGTCACTGATGGGGCTTTGGCTTGGTTTGGGTTGGGCTTTTTTCCAGTAGAAATTACAAACAGCACTGCAGCTCCTGTGTTTAGTGTAAGACAGAAGCTAAATCAAGCCCAGGTCTGATGCTGCGTAGCTCAAGCAAGAACAAATTTGAAATCTGGAGGTATAGAACTGTGGAATTTATTTCCTTAAACTGAAAAACAATATTAATTAGCACCATAATAGTCCAATTGTCTGAATAGAAAAGTTTTGAGTCACTGGGATGGGGGAAAAAAGGCAGTGAGTGAACAGCTGGCAATATGAACTTTCTAAGGTCTTGGTTAAAATTCAAATACATCTTTTTTTGCCGAAAAATGGCATTAAATGTTTTTCCCTCAGGCTTTAGTGGCCTCTGTCTGCAGCTCTAAACCAGTTTTGTGAAGGTGAAAATACATTATGAAATGTTCCAGTTTGAGAGTAATTTCCTAGGTAGGTATGCTATTAGTAAGTAGATAAAGTTGTCACATGAGCTGTAAAGAATCAGGAACATTGACTTTTAAGATATGTTCTTATTAGACCAGAGCCACATTTTTTTTTTTTTCAGACAGAATATAAAATTCTTATTGTCCTCTAGCAACTGGAGTACATAAAACCAGATTAGTATATATGGCATATGATGTACATGGAAGGCATGCTTCAGTATTTATGGAACAAGTAATGAAAAAGTGGGCAATATTGCCAAACATGAGTCTAACATGAGCCTGACAAATCAAAAGCATTAAAGGCAATTTACATTTAATAGTCTGGAAATAAAAGAAGTAAGTATATTCAGTTAGAGCTGGCTCTAGTACCATCACCAAGGCAAAGACACATTAGCTTTTAACAGAGGTGGGTTTTTAATGTACATAATTTGGTATATATTCTCTTCTGCTGCGAAAAAGGCTGAAACAAAAAAAATAATAAAAAAGAAAAGGTGAAATTAAATTTTTTTCTCTCTGCTACTGATGTAAGGACTCAAAGTCATGAGTCTGATGTCCTGGGTTTAGTACCATTTCTTCTTATGAAACAGCAACCACTATCTTCTGTAGATTTTCTGATTTGCCACTACACTTCCATGGTGTAGATTTTTAAATGGCTTCTCTAAGACGGGAGTACTTGCCCAAAGTGCACAGGGGCTCACCAAGTCACATCAATTGAGGTCCTGCTCCTCTTGGACTACCTGCATTTTCTACAGTCACCTACTGGCTTCTGAGTCCACAATTTCACTTCCTTCCTTCCGAAATGGTAACTGAGTCATGAATACACAAGGAAGGAAATGAAATAGTGAAAAGGAAAGGGATTAATGAAAATATAACTTTTTCTATGTGTACATACTTAAATTTCAAAATACCTGCTTATCTTATGTATCTCTCTTCAAGTAACTGTTATCAGTAAAAAATGCTTTAAAATAATCTTTATATATATATATTTCTTTATCTAAGAAATTCACTAAAAAAGATATCCCAAGAGGAAGCAAAATGTTTCTATATTTTACTCTCACAGAAAAGAAAGCTATAAGAAGTTCAGCTGACTTTGAAGCACCCAAAAGTGCTGTGGTGATTAATAATCAGCTCAGTTTACCTGCCGAAGTGTGCTCCAGCTCAGAGAGGAATGTATGACTAATTCAGCTTATCTGCTGCTTACCATGATCTGCTGTTGATCTAACACACAAAAGAAAATTGGGTGGAGATAGCCACCATTCTCTGGATTTGCATCAAAAGTCTTCTTATCCAAACATTATTAAAAAAGATTTTGACATGTGTATGTTAATTCTCTCCCCACTTCCACTGCTTATTAACAGCTGGGCGTTTTCATGCTCTGAAAATACGTTTTCTGCATTTTCTGTCAAAATAGTCAATAGAGTTTAGCACAAAATTGTAATGTCATAAATGGCGGTACAATCTGACTGTTTCAATCAGCAACAGGAAGATATTGCACTTGAGGGAAACCATGATTTTCACAAAGGCACACTAATATTACAGTAACTGGAGAGCAAAAAGGAAACAAGTAATTTCCACATGCACCGCTGACTTATACTTACAAAAGCACACATATAGACATATGTATATACATTTATAACACTCTTTTTTGTGCACTAGAATGATTCTCACAAGGATTTTGGACAATTTATATCAGTTGCCTCTTGATTTGCTAGAAATTTGTTTTCTATAGAAGAAAAAAATCTTAAAACACCTGAAAATAAGAAAAAAAAATTCTTAGATGTTTTCCTCTACTTCCCCCCCCCACCTGTATTGATATGATTGGGCTCACTTTTTTTACCTGTATTGATATGATTGGGCTCACTCTGACAGAGGATTATTCTTCAAACATACAATTTCCTGTGGAGCCTTAAGCAAGCAGTGTTCAGTGAACTGCTTCTGCCCTAAAGTTCAGCGGGAAAAGTTTCTTGGACTTGAAATACTCATGCATTGTTGTCATCCTTTTGAGGAGTGCCATATACAGTAAGATCCCTGGTCTGTCCTCTGTGGTAGCTGTGAAACTTCAGTATGTCAGAGTTGCATGTCCTGAGGCTGTAAAGTGCCCTTGGTGGGCACTGGGTCCTCACCTCGACACAGCATACATGTATTGGGCAATTTGGCATAATGGCCCTTGACCTGAAGTGCTGTACTCCAGTGTGCTATTTTGAAATGTTTTCCAATAAACAAATACAGTCTTCACCTGGACACGTTTGCTGTAGATGTGTCTGCTAAGTAGGGCAGCTGAAAGAGAGTCTGTGACTTCCAAATTAAGTTCAGTCCCACCATCATTCTGATGTTAACATTGAATATTCATGATACTAAACCTTGATGGCTCCTTCCCATGGGACCTGGCTGCTGAATCTCAGCACTTAGGCTGAAATGGCACAGGCTCAGAAGCAGGACTTAAAGCATTTTTTCAATTTTATCTCTATACCGGATAATTTGTAACTTCCATCTACTGCTTACACTTATCTCTGTGGAGGCAAAGCTGTGACCATTTTCCATGCAGGAATTCAAAGTGTTCTGTCCTGCCACTACTGTGCTCTCATTGCTACTGTAATAGCCAAGCTATAAATATATATAAAATGTGAGTTTGCAACTTTGTAGGATATATTGGGAAAATAATTTGCAGCCAAGATAATGAGCCATAAAATACAGAAAAAAATAATAAGGCAATAGAATTAAATTTAAAAAATGAAATTAATTTTTCTAATTAAAATAAAAATAGCAAGGAGAAAATGTTAGAAGGGTGAAATGAGAAAACCAACAAAGCTTAAACTAATTCCTTCCTCTGCATGTTCGAGCAAGTTTGCACATTCCTGTAGTCACTCTTGTGGCAGTCAAGGGAAACTGCAAAGTGTTCCCATAACCTGGAGAGAACACCAACAAAGATGTTCACTCATTAGAAAGTGATGATAGAAACAGTCACCTCTACAACTTTCTCGCAGCATGGTGTCTTCTGTGTTTGTTGGGAAAACATTGTGTCTGAATTAAAAGGATTCATATTCCTCAGATATTTTATGGTTTAGGAACAGGAATTTGAATTCAGTTGTAATATAGATAAAGAACAAATGAAGTTGTGTTCTTTCCAAGCTTTGCTGTTTTCTCATTTCAGTTGAATGATGACTTACTATTCTGTAAGTAGATCACCTACACGTTATAGATTTATCATGCTGTAGATTGAGTACTATGTTATAATTAAAATACAAGAATTCCAAATATTTTCCTACCATGTCTATATAGACCAAAATCCAAAGGTTTTTTTTGGGGTTTTTTGGGGTTTTTTTTGTTTTTTTGTTTTTTTTTTTGTTGTTTTTTTTTTTTTTGTTTTGTTTTTTTTTTGTTGTTGTTGTTTCAGATAAAATGAGCAGTTGGCTACTCTTGTTCTAATACCACCCTTCAGGAGGATGCCTACTTGTGTCCCATGAGCTTTTCTTCTATATTTATCACTAAATTTGAGAATGATAATGATTCTTATTTGCAAAGGAGAGACTTTAAGAATGATAGTGGAAATCCATATTAAGAAGTGCATATAATGAATGTTCAGTACTCTGATATATAATAATTCCTTGAGCAATAAATTAAATCTGGTATCTTTCTCAGCTTTCAGCAAGCTTGAGAAGTCTTGCTGTTACCAAGGTTCACTGCCATATAACAATTTACATTAAAAGTAAATTTAAAAATCTACTACCCTTTCCATTACAAACTCTGCAAAGTTTTAAAACTCAGCTATAAAATTTCAGAAATAGACAAACAGGCTCACAAGGTCACAGGTAGCAGACATCTTTTTTCTATGGTTTTAAGGAAAATAATTATGCACCTTTTATTTTAAAAGCACCAAGATTGGTCTGCTGCTGCTGCAATCTATTTTTAATGCTGACACAGGGGTACATCTTGGAGTGCTGTGGGATGAAAAAGCTGAGAACAATGAGAATGAGAAGGAGAGAGTCTGTTCTTTTGAAAGCGGAGCTCATATTCCCAACCTATTACTCTAGTTAGTGTTTTTGTTGCTGCTGCTGTTAATTGAGGCCAATAATGTGAGTATTATTTAATGCTTTGAGAGCAGAAGCTATGTGACAAATATTTGACATTTTAAATTGAATCCCCTTGATACAGAGGAATAATTGTACTCATTTGTGTTATTGTATTTAGTTATGACTAATTTACAATCATAGGATCATCAACATTGGGTGAGACCTACAACATCATCCAGCCCAACTACCTAGCCAGCATAGCCACTGTAACCCCTAAACCACTAAATCACATCATCCAGTGCCAGCTCCAGATGCCTCTTGAGCACCTCCAGGGATGATGACTCCACCACTTCCCTGGGAAACCTATTTCAATGCCTAATAATGAAAAGTTTTTTTTCTAATATCTAATCTGAATCTCCCTTGTCTCATCTCAAGGTCGTTTCCTTTGGTCATCTTGCTGCAGGCATGGCAGAAGAGAATGACCACCACCTCACTATAACCTCCTTTCAAGAAGAGAGTGCTGAAGTCCCCCTTTTCTCCAGATTAAACAACTCCAGCTCCCTCAGCCATTCCTCATGTTTTCCAGACCCTTCACGAGCCTATTGAAATTTTGTGAAGAGCATGGCTTATTTTTATCACTCTTCATAAGTATAAGCTTCATAATGTATCTGGAAGATATCTAACTGATGTGAGCTTTGGCATTGACATCAAGATATCTTCATTAGATTAGAAGTGTGCAACACAAAAAAACAAAGCAACACACCACCAAGTGTTTCAGAATCCATAAACATTGGGTTTCTTCACTCATCCTGGTGATGTTGTCTCTTGTTTGCATTAGGAATCTTCTGAACTGGAGCTACAGCTTAGTCAGGATACGATGTATAACTGATGCACATCTTCCCTTTACTTATCCCTATAGATGTTCCCAAAAATCCTCCAAAATAGGCTACTGAGCTTTCTTTAAAGACCTTTTAATATTGCTTTATCATTTTGCTGCACTGATTTCTAGAAGGCTCCAACATACTTTGCTTCTCCAAAAGGATAAGGGTACACTACAGGCCATGGGAAACTATTCAGGTAGACGAGGATGGAGGGAGGTGGTGAAGACAGCAGTCACATCAGGTAGCTTTAATAAGCACTTAGGAGAGTTGATCTTTGAAGCCAGCTTTGAAAGAGTCGGCTATTGATAAGGCAAATCAGTGAGGGGATTAAGAAAGGGACAACATGAAGCTCAGAGGTTGTATCTCCTCAGTGTCAGTGTACTTAACTCCAGTAAATAATTGCATGACGCCTTACAATCCATATGTTTTGCAATGACAAGCTGTGATCAGATACATTTTGTTTTATCTTTTGAAATAGCCGTCAGTCAGAAAACTAAACTAATTTGGATTAGTAAATAAGCTTTTCAAAGTTGTGTTGAGGATTACTGTCAGAAGGATTATTCTTTTTCTTTAATAAGGCAAGCAGTCACATTCTGTTTGGACACTGAACCCAAATACAGAAGACACCCACTGTATTGTATCCTACACTGGTAATTAACTCTCTCTAACCTCCCTGTAATGCAAATTTCTAGGAGTCAATCTGAGAAGACATCGTGGCAAGAAACTCTTAAAGCTTCTGTATCAATATCTATCTTTGCTACATTCATTTGTATTTCAAATTAGAGTTTTCTCAAGGAGGGGATGAAGAGATTTTCTTTTAATTTGGAGTTGGTTTGAATTACAGCTCTACTTCTATATTTACTACACAATTGCTTTTGTAGAACAATTAATTAAATGTTTTATTTTAAAGTATGCTTTATGTTTCATGACTCCAGGTACAGTAAAGATGAATGGATATTAGTTTTCTTTTTTAAGTTAAGATCAGTCTAACAACTTGGTACTAATTCATGCATAGAAGGACAATATTATCAATTTTTATCATTTGCTCTGTAAAAGCTTATTTGTAGATGACTGTTTCTAGATTTACTACTTCTATGGTGAAAAAAAATATTATAGGATAATTGTGCTACTTGACAAAGCTATTAGAAGCTCACACAAGTACAGTATGAATTATTGCCATCTTATGAATAATGTTGTAAATTTGCTGGGTGACATCTGCTCTGTCCTGTGCATGATCCAGCTCTGTCAAATAGGCCTGTCATCTCTTCATGACAGATATGCAAACATCTTCAAACTGTCATCACACACACAAAAAGGCTAAATTGTATTTTAGTGCTACTTTGTTATGTATTCAAATTAATATTGCTGTAAATTTTTTAACACTCAGATAGGTATATTTCAGTTGAATGAGGCGTTTACACTGTATTCATTCCCTCATCAACTTACTGTTACTATGACGAAAGCACCAGGGAAATTAAAAGGCCAGTAGCACACATTTGAGGAGAGTAATTTTAATTCTTTTGGTTTTTAACATAAATTGAGAAGTTGTCTTATCACGTCTCAAACTCTACATCTACCGTCCCCTAAAAACTACAGAATAGCAGAGTAACAACAGAAAGCGATAATGAAACAGCAATAAGATTGTGCATGAACTGCCAAAACCAAGCTTAATGTAATATTGAGATATCATGCTTTAAGTATTTCAATGTTCATAAATTAAACAAAACAAAGAAAAATTGGAATCACCATCCCTAGGCGTGTTCAAGAAATATGTAAATATGACATGGGGACACAGTTTAGAGGTGAACATGGTGGTGCTAGTTTAATCTTTGGACTCAATTGTCTTAAAGGTCTTTTCCAACTTAAAAATTTCTGTGACTTTATGATCCTTCCATATTTTCTTTCCTGGTATTTTACCACTGGTGGTAAATGAGAAAGGGACCTCTTAGACTTCTTAAAATAGTGTTATGTTCCCCACAAATTTCAGTGATATTTAATGCCAATCAAGGCAGCATTCTAAATATTATCTGAATTAATGAATTAATATAGTAGTCAGAAAAACAACTCTGGATTTCTTCATAGCCTTGCTGAACATTTCTGTTTCTTTGCTCTTTAATAATATTTTCACTTTTGGATTTCTTTTAAAACTGGTCATGCCACATTTCAATCACTGTTTTTCTCTGATTTTTTTTTAGCATGGGTAATACCAAATAATCTCATGTCAGAAACATTTGCTTTGCCTGAGTTTAATTTTTTTTCTACCAATTATTATATTTTGGTTATGATAATCCATTTCAGCAATATTTATATGCACATGCTACAGAAATTTTAAGTAATTCCTCAGCTCTTCAAACAAATTGAAATTCCTGTAACTTCATTTTACTTGAAATTCATTTGATTCACACTTCCAATTTAAAGATACAGCAGAGACCACCTTAAGAGTGTCTTCTTGTGACCTTACATGAAAGAGTTATTTAAGTGTGTTGTGCAACTTCCTTATCTTGTGTTCAGGTTGGTGTCATGTGCAGAATAAGTAAGGATAATGGTTCTCTCGGGAGAGGAAATGGTTGGTCCCTGTTTTCAACATGATTCATGTCAGACACAGCATTACAAAGACAACAATAAAGCTTTCATCTGAACTGAGGAAGAGCTTTACTGCCCTTGGGAAAGTGCTGGGCTATACTCATTGTTTTCTAAAGCCTTTCTCTTTTCATATATACATCCATTAAAAAAAATTGGATAATATCCAGATTCTTAGTCAAATAAGAAGCTCTAAGTGAGCTGCATAGTTTCTCTCTTTCAGTAATATGGCATGTGTGTTCCTCTCCCTAGCAACTGATTTTGTCCAGCACCTTCATTCTCCAGGAGTGGCTGTGCCTTTCCCCTTCGACTTAGAAAAGCTGACATGATTACCATGTCAAGCAAATTGACATTTATATGTGCTTCTTTAACACTCTGTACCAGCCTGTGATTCAAGTGAGCATGTGATGCAGGGATTAAAACATGATTCAAATTATCTCACTGTTGCTAGAGCATCTAAGAGTATGCACACACTTTCGGGGATTCATCTGGTATTCTATGACATTTCAGGTACAGTGAGCTAGGTCCATATCTATTTTGCATGGGTTACGTCTATAAGAAAGATTCAGATTTTGTGAAGCACAGCTTTTCTAGAGTAATAGGAATATAACAGTTTCCTTTCTAGTAGCCTGTGGAGGAATTCACTATGAAATGTTTATGTGTGACAAAGGAGATAATATTTTTAAACCTCTTATTATATGAATTAAGGCTGCCAGGGAAAATATATTAGCCATCCTGCCCACAACTCATGTACTATACCTTAATCAGAAATACAGAATCAGAACTGGAACATGTAACTTTGTCCTTTGTTTAAGATCACCTGCATTTCTCAGCTATCTGCATTTTGTGTCAATGTACTGCTTATTTTCGTGACATGACACTTGAATGATTGCCCCACAAAATTAAGAACTGAAAATCACAACAGGAGTGAGGATTCAAATTTTTGATACATATTTTCTAGAGAGATATGATGCACTTTAAAAAATAACACAATTTAAGAAATTACCATTTGAATGTTGCTTTGATGAAAATAATCTTTTTGCAGTCCAGACTTTTTATTTTGCATCATTCACTTTGACAAAAAAAAGAAATCTGTTCCTTTAGTTTATTGTTCTTGCCCAGAATCAGTGTCTACTGATTCTGCAGTAGGCTGCAAAATTGTCATATTGTTTTTAGTTTTTTAATCCCAAACTATTACTATGTTCAATATACATAGGAATAAAGACAGAAAGGAATTTCAGGGATCTTTTAGCTCAATATTCCACATTTGAAACCTTTTATGTCATAATATTTTTCATAAACTTTGCAAGCTTCATATAAAACGAGCTTTGTTTTGGCCCCCCAGGCTCCCAGCGGTAAGATTTCCTGACCCCCTTTTCTCTGATGGTTCAATATGAGTGTATTCATGATCACTGAATGTGCTTCTGCTCTTCTGACAGCATTGTTCTTTGTCTTGAATAGATTTTTTTCCCTCTCTGCAATTTGCCCTTACTAATGTATTTATAGAAAACAATTATATCAATCCTTACAGTCTTTGTTTTACTGGGCTAAATCCTTATGCCTTTGTGATCTCATAATCTCCTATGATAAGAAAGGCTCTGTTGGTCACAAGTAGAAATTTATTTGCATTTTTTTCTACACTAAAAATTCTCATAAGATCACAGTTTTGTTTTTTTTTTTTTTTTTTTTTTTGTTTAGACCTGGGAGTTTTTAAAACCTTTCCACCTTTTTGAGAAATATTTGTCTGACAAGGTATATAATTTCATCTGTATTTTATACTTGGCTCAGAATCAAGAAAATATTGTGGTCTTTTTGCTTAGTTATTTTCAGTTGATGGCAGGCAGATTATTACAGAAAATGTCTTGCTTAGTCCCTTCTGATTAGTCATCTCTACCACAAAACCATCTAATTTTTCTTAAAGCTTAAATGCATGACTTGCATTAGAATTAAAAAAAAAAAAAAACAAAACCTCAACTGTCTTGATCCTTGATATTTCCAAGTCTTTTTGAGTGGAATCCCATTTTCCCTCTCTGTAGTTATGCCTGTGAGGGAATAGGAACACTGCAGTCATGCACTCCACCCTAGGATGCCCCTCTCCTATTTTGGCCATGACCAAGTTTTACAAAGAGGCAAACTGCTTTTCTCAGCTCTGCTGCTACATATGGCAGTTCTGTTGAAAAGTCTTACCTGGGATCATGGAATCTGACAATTGAACATTATCCTCATATCCTTAAATCCCAGTCTGATCTCCATCTGCCTCTGACTAGAGTATACCTCTCATGCTCACAACTTTTCTGTAGATGGTATTAAATGACATTTTGTATAAAAAATGTGTCTTTGTGCACCGAAATATATGTTTACCTGAATATGAAAAGTAATACAGGGCTTCTGGATGCAATTACCTTTCAATCTTTCAGGTTAATTTGTGCAGTGTTTCAGTTATCTTTTCACTTTCCTTTCCTCTCTGCCTTCAAAACAAAATATAAAATCTGTAAACCCTGAATGCAGACCTTATTCCATACTTTACTGATCTTTCTGGGAATGTAGCTTGTAAGTGATGTTAAGCTTTCTGCCAGAACCTAGGTGATAAATCATTGGTCAACTATGAAGAAGGAGACTGTCTTGTCATGCACACAATAAAAAAATCTCCTGTTTATGGCTTAATGGTCTACTTTTAATCAGAAGATCAACTTAATAAATTTTTCCTTCTGCCCTTCAAATTTGAGATTTTGAAATTGATTCTTTGCAACAAAGTAACTAAAAAAAATTCTATTGACATGACTACATGTTGCCTCACATTAGCTTGTTCAATTTGTTGAACTGCACCACTGAGTATTTACACTTATACTTGTTCTTACTCTGCTTTGATTTAGCTGAAAGTGATTTACTCTAGATTTAAATCTAACCATAATGATACACTGCATCACTTAAGAAAAAGATAATTTAGTTTAAATCAGAGTTAGAGTCAATGTAGTCCTGGAGCAATATAGTCCTCTTATTATGTATGCATGTTTAGTTTGCTATAATCATCACTGATTAGAAGTGGCACACCAGCATTTAACCTAATAACACTCTTTTCCTAATGACTGGCTCTGTATGGTTTTGGGAGACAGAGAGGGTAAAAGCCATGAAAGTTTCACAAAGCTATGGTGCACTGGGAATAGTTCAAAAACAGTGTCCAAAAGTGGTGACCAAAGTGCAGAACAAAAAGCAGGAGAAGAGCAAAAGTTCTCTGCAGCTGACAATTCCTTTGAACTCTCCCCACAGTAAAACAGACTTTAAAGGATAGTGCACACTTCAAGAATTGCTATCTTTTTCTTGCAACGGAACACTTACAAAAACTGCCACAGCCAACAGACATTTATTTAATCCTGTGTTCATTGCTCATTACTGACAGGATTGATAGGTGAGTTAAGGCTATTTGGCTCCTGTGTTTGCTCATCAGCTGGTAAGAAGAGCAGCCAGTTGATGGACAGCATTCAGGCAAGTAATCCATAAAGTGAGAGCATAGGTTATTTAAGAAACAACATCTGCAAATAAAAAGAGATGGTTTGTGCTAAGAAAAGGTGTGTATTTGCCAGGCTTGGATACTATAACTTTTTCTTGGGTAGGTGGGCATTGATTGGTTTTGAGTCAGAGTAACAAGTTCCATCAGTGCAGGTACAGCTGGCAGATCTCCTAATATAGGGGAAATCTTTTTTCTGAGAAGGTCACTTAGTGGTTTCTGTGTCAAAAGAGCAAAGCCACTGTTGGGAATAATAAAAAGGCCATTATGTGGCAGAGCTCTGCCAGCCTCCAAAGGGTTTGAAGTCTCATATTAGAGAAGCCTCCCTAAGTATTTTTTGTCCTATGGAAGAAAAAAGTATACTGCAAATTTGTACTCTGATAATGACTGCACTGGAAGGCAAACTCTCACCATAAGAGATGGCCTAAGAAGAAAGTTTGAGGCTGATTGTTAGAGGCAACCTTGAATATTTAAACAGGCAGATTATGATAAGAGTCAGTGATGAAGTTCAGTCCTCTCTGTCCTCATTAGGCTTGGATAAATAAGCTCATCTGGTGAGTGCAGAGAAGTTTTTTGACCTAAGATTTCTGTGATCCGTGTTCAAAACACAAGGATACAGCATGCTCAGAAAAGTGGGAGGTGTCTGAGAATTGCACCTCTTGTGGTTTTATGTGGAAATAGAAATGCAAACAACATCAAAACCAGATCTGTTTTAGAATACAAAAAGTGAAGTTTCCTGGAACAGGATGGGAATTTCATCCTGAACCCCTGCATCAGGTCTTAAAAATCTCATATTTAACAAATCCTAGAGACAAAAAGGCAAGTCATGCTGGAGATCTCTTAATGCCCAGACCTTAAGCAGAGAATTGGATTTGGATGGATCTTGTCTGGCATGTTAGGCCATCCCCAGCCTGTAAAGTTTCAGACTTGTAGGCTGAATATTGACATAGAGTGATGGAAAGATTTAAAAGAAATGATGCTGGCAAGGAAATATACAGAAAAACACTTTTGCTTGCATGAGGTGATCTGAGAGTTTAAAAAAAAATAGATGGAAGACAGAATGACTGCAATCAAAATTAAATATTTTAAAGTGTCTTCACATAATAACAAAGCCTATTTAAATGAGAATATATATAAATAACTCAGGGCTACAACAAACAGATGAAACTGCAGTATAAGAAGTTGCAAATAAAAACTAATGATACATCTATAAATGGATTTAATCTCTTTCAGACAGATAGGAAACAAAAAAAAAAAAAAAAAAAAACCCAAGACTTGTGAAAGGACACTGGAAACATAAAGTACAAATAATTTTGGCAAAATCCATTTTAAAGTGCTTTTGTTAAAGAGAAAAAAGGAAAGACTAAGCAGAGGATAGGATTAGAAGGAAGAGAATAATCACCTCAAATATTTGCTGTATTTTTGTCTTGTGTTTTTTATAATTTTTTGGCTTCAGGTTTTAGCTTGTAGCTTTTGAAATGATGTGGAATGCCCAAAGGACTTAGGAGAGTGAGGCTGATGAACAGCTTTCCCACAAGTGGGTTTTAATAAAAAATCTTTGTGGCTAATAATCCCTTTGAAAAGCAGAGCTTTCAAATATATTCAAGATCTTAATCTCTTGGGAATTTTCATGACTGGGAGAGGAAAGTGCTTTCCTTGTGGGAAGTATTTTGTATTTTATATTTCCCTTTCATTCTCAGATTGGAAAATCTGCTAAGAAGTTGCAAGCAAACTCCATGGGGGTTTTCAGAATCAATATTATGGAAAAGAAACCCATTTTTAACATAATGTTTTTAATGCCTGAATATTTAGGATATTATTAACTATAACCATTTAAACAAAAAAAAAAGATTTTTTTCTCAAAAAAATTTGGTAAAAGTAATCATTTTACATCAATCAAAAGGAATTTAGCTTAAATTTCATGAAAGCAGTTTTTGGCAGGAAAAAGCATATAATTTAGATGTTCATATTTGTCTCAGTAATTTTTTAAACTTTTTTTCAAATACTTGCATATTTTCATTAACTTTTTCTTCATCTATGATATTATAACATTATGAATCAATTCTGATGAATGTACTTAATTACAGTCAGCATATGTGGACTTACAGAACATGATCTTCACCAAATATGCCTCCTCAGCTCTTGCTATAAAGCACAAGCCCTGAGTTTTTTAGTTAGTAGATTTGTCTACTAGGAAAAGAGAGTACCTAGATGTATCTCCTACTGAGGCTTCTTAATTCAAATTGTCCAAGTGACAATATGTCCCACTGGCAAATAATTGCTGTCTTACAGTCACCTCTTCCCCACTTTTTAAAAAATTGCTGAAGCTTGAAAATCCAAGTTTTAGTCTGAACCCATGGGGTGTACACATAAAAACCACCATGTTTTTATCTCAGATTTTTCACCAATAAACCTGCTGTTTCCTGTTTTCCTGAGAATAAGAAAGCAATTACATTTGTAATGTGGTTAATTGTAGAGGCCTAAAATAGGTGAAAACTGGAAATAATTGAAGACTGTATTCTGTCTTTGTTACAATTTAGAAGCTTAACTTACTTTCAGAACCACACAGAAAATTTTATCTGAGTGAGGAAGAGCTGAGAGATGGCCTGATGCTGACCTGAGGAACTGTGAAGAGGTATAAATATAGACCAAAATTAGAAATTTGGCAAATTTTCAATTTCAGAAGCAACCACACCTGTCAAAGCTAGACTTTGACACACTCTGGTGTGTTATTCTAGATCTAAGTATCTATTTTTTATACAGATAAAATGTGTAAAATTTTTTAGTATTGTCATGAGCAAATCTTTTTCTAGGTATTAGTATAAGAACTATGAGAAATAGACAAAAGCATAGTTTGTGCTCATAGTATAACAGGAAATTATTAGCATATTTGTACATTTGTGGGGACACATCTTTTATATTATTTTTGTTAATAGCTGTGGTGGGAAAAAATGCAAATTTCATAATAAAATATGTTAATTACACCTTAAAACTAGGAGTTGGATTTTATATGCTTCTTCCTATGCCCTTGGAATAGGGGCATTATAATTGCCCTTGGAAGAGCAATATAATACTAATAAAAGAGTGATGAGTAATCAATGTGAAGTGAAAAGGATGATTTCTAATAACAAGACTTAGATGTAGGCTTGGAGCTCACTGCATGTAAGCAGAAGAACAGGAATTAGAGTTTCTTGATTGACTCCTTATGGAACAACAGTTGGCTGTGAAAGCTCATGGCTGTGAAAAGGCAATTGTTTTAAGTCGGGCAAGATACATCTAGAAGAGATATGGGAAAAAAATCTATTTATGGAAGCCTGACATAATGCCATCTGAAAGAAACTATTTTATTCAGATGCCATCACCCTTCAAAAATGTTTAAGGCTGAAACAGATTCAGAGGAAGATATCTAAGCACTGAAACTAGAGGACCTATTTTTAGATCCAAGATGAATACTGCTTCTCTTTTATGGTTGAGTGAGATGATGACTAAGAGAGGAAAGGGTTCCTTGGGTGTTTTTCTAACAAAAATGTGGAATTTATGCACCCATCCACCACAGTTACAATCAGATTTTATTTTTAAAATCTCTGTTGGCAGCTGAGGTCTGCAAGAAAATATTTTATTTTGGTATTTTACCTTCAGGTAAAATTTATTCAGTATCACAATAACATCTACCTTTAGTACACTCTGGCTTATCTGACTCTGTATTCATTGTAAGTAATTGCATAAATGGATTGGCCATAACTGGACATACAAATGGTCTTCATCTTTCAAGGTTCCTTGATTTTATTTTGTAGTCACGTTCCCCTAAGGAGACAATATTTTCTGAAATGCAGGTTGTGAATTTTGGGCTGAGTTCCTGTACACATAGAGTACTGCAAGCTGATAAATATTTGTAGAATCATGAGATAAAAACATCAGAAATATGATGGGAAAGTACTGCTATGTCTATGTTCTTCCCTCTAGTGCTCTGCATTTTTGTGATCTTCAAAAAGGATTATTTTTATGGGAGACCTGTGATTATAAAATTTCTTGGAGATTCCAGGTGCAGTTGTCATGATGTAGCTCCTAAGACTGGTTAATAATGCAGATGCTATTTCACCATTGGCTGAAATATTTAAAGCTCATGGCCTTCAGTGTAAGCAAGCTAACACCTTGCTTGTTTTAAATTGCATTTTCAGACTTCAAAGAAAAGTGGGTGATGTCTGGTCCAAGTACATTTTAAAAACAACATAGTTTAAATGACTGTATTCTCTTCTTATGCAAAGCATAAGCACGAGGATTGACAAAGACCACTTGCTGCCATGGTGATAGGAGGATTTCCCCCCCTCTCTGCTCCCACAGTTTATAAACATGTTTCTTCTGTTTCTTGAGATTTAGGCTCTTTAAATCATCACCAGGAAAAAAAAAAAAAAAAAAAAAAAAGTAAGGAACTTCCATTATCATATTTTGTAAAAAAAATATTTATTTACCATCTGAAAATCTTCTAGGGCATCTGGAATTAGTTGTGGAATTAGGTTGCTTCCATTAAAACCTAAAAGTAATTATAAAAGAAAAAGATGTGTTGAAAAAGACCTATAGATTTGATTTATGAAACATTTCAAGGGTATCTGATAAATTAAGTAAGAATTTTAATTTAATTATACTAGAAAACCAAAATGTTTAAAACGTAATCTGACTATTTCACTCAATACAAACAATTAGCTCCTTCCTGACATACTATCTACTACATCTTTGTCCTAAAGTACAGCAACCAGTGAGAAATTTTTTCATGTTTGCTGATTTAGAGTAATCCCAGGGAACACAATACATACAAAAAGTAAGTTTAGAATATTAATGTTCCTTTGAGTATGATTGAGTCTTCACTTTGAGGAAACATATTGCTAACTTGAAATATGTAGCACTTAATCACCAAATATTTTATGCAAAATTCTTTCTGTACATTCTTTTTAATTCACCTGTAGCAGCCAGAATACATAAAGAACAGAGAAACTACCTAGAGCTGTTAATTCAGATATTAAGCACATTAGCTTATATTGAACAGAATTATAAATGGTTTCTGTAAAGTTCTTAATTAAAAGACTGTGTTGGTCAAATGAGGGATTATAAGAAACACACTTTAAATATAGTATTTTTTTCATCAGCTCATATTATTCAGTTTCACACGTGCTCATTTATTCTCAGTTTGTCTTCAAAGTTTTAGATTCAGCAAAGAAAGAGGCTTACAATTACTCTATATGAACTTCACTTATTCAAATTTTACAATAGATGCATCTGACCAAGTATACATCATGTTCAGTTATGATTCTGAATCCTAGGTACTATAAAAAGCTTTCCATTATTAGTTGACACTTTCCACAGTTTCTGAAAAACAAAATATTTTATTCTGATCATTTTATTTCGCTAGAGCTGTGAAGTTCAAAGACAAGGCTTCTAATGCCATAGCAGCCTTCTGAGACAAAGCTTTGCAGCAATATTCCTTAATAAGAAATATTAATATATCTTGACAAAAATCTTGTTATTCTGAGCTCTGACTATGGTGTTTATTCTGAAGTTCAGTGCATGTCCTGAACCCTCCATTGAAGCACTCAGTAGATTCTCAATTTCTTTTATGGGACAAGAACTCTTTCTGTTCTCCCACAGCTCACTACTGTACAAACATCTTTTTCAAGGCCAATTTTGAACTTGCAGTAGTTTGGTGGTTGTATTGATCCATTTTTGGCTACTAGGTGGTCTGTTATCCTGGAGACAGGTGTATTGCAAGGTCACATATTTTGATAAAATTAATAAGTCTACAGTTTTGTAAAAAAAGTAGTCCTGATCTACATCATATACACATAGAACACTCTATTTATCTGTTTTTTTTAAATACTACATAATTCTTATTACCAAAGATAACTAAGAGTTATTAAAGACAGTAGTCATGATCTATTCTAGCTGCCAACTGCCTCTTAAAAAGTTTGTGAGTTAGGAACCAGAAATAAATATTCAGTACAGATAAATTATTCTGCCATTAAACTTAATTAGCCTATGGCTCCCCCACCACTGACAACAGATAGAAGGTAGGGGGAGTTGGAGCATAATGCAGCTTCCTCACTGAAATGAATAAATTACTGCAATGAGTTTGTACAACCAAGGCTTTAGAACCTGTTATTGTGAGAATTAAGTCTTACTGCTGATTGTCTATCTATCCAGTTACAGATTCTTAAGGACACATTTAGTTAAGTCTTCTTGACTTCTAAGCCTTCTAAGGAGACCTAAATCTAGTTGCCATCATACATTTTTTTCAAGTTAATTCCAGACAATGTTTTGATTAGTTTATTCTTCCATTCTTGTGTTTATTCTCCACTTTCCTCTAGTACTTGTCAGTTTCAAGAATTCCTGAGGTGCTGAAAAGAAATTTATTTTGGTTAGTGAAAGAGTTGCTCAGTACAGAATAGACCTTTTAGAACACCTTTCTTCCAGTTTATTTGGCCTAGGAGGTCAAATAAAAACTGAAAAACTGCTTCTCTGCAGGACTAAGGTGTAGACCAAGTCTATGATCTGAGCCTCCAAAAGAAATATTTATCAGTTGGGGATTTTTTAAACCCTAATCCAGACCCTGATCATATTGTGATATGTCATTATGTTGTAGGAAGACTGCATCTAGAAGAAAGTGAAAGACAAATTAAGAGTTCTGTCAAATGATTGATGAACTCTACTGAAACTAATGCTTGTTTGCAGATGTAATCAACACTTCAAAGGGACCAGCAGAAGTTTTGTAGTAACTACATTGCAAGGATGAAATTATTTTGAACAGTATCTATAGACTATCAAAACACATGTGGGTTTCTTTTTAATGATAAAATCAATATGCCATTCTGCTTTACATCTTCTATTCTACAGCTATATCTCAGCCTCAGTTTATGCCCTGGAAATACACTCATTTCAGTCACACAATAAATATATACAAGTGAAGAAAGTGCAAGCAATTGAGAAGCATGGCACAACAAACATTTCATAAATATGATTTGTCTTCCATCATGAATGTGTTTAACAAAATTCATAAATAGACCCAGGTGAAAAGAAGAATAAAAAGAATAAAAAGAAAAATGAAAAAAAAAAAGAATAAAAAAGAAAAGAAAAAAAGGAAAAGAGAAAAAAATAAAAAGAAGAATAAGAAAAAAAAGTAATGAGCATTTTTACCAGTTAGTATTTCAGTTAATTGGGCTTGTGTGAGCATGGAGAAGCAAGGTGGATTTTAAATTGCCCTGTGACCTAATATTTGTTTATACGTGTCATTTATTTTGCGTGTTTGAAAGATTAATCACAAAGAATAATCATAAATCCTAGTTCCTAGACAGACAGTTTGTTTTAGAGTTGCTAAAGAACAATATAACCAATTCATCATTCTCTCCTCCCCTCTCTCCATTTTGTGCCCTGTAGAGACTATTTTTGTTGACTTTTATGTCACCTTGATTGTTGCATTAGAGATTTTAAAGCATTCATATTTTATGGGATTAGTTGTACAGGGTTAAGACAGTTTTGATTCTGAGGCTAAGAACCCACATTGCATTGAAAACATGATTTATATTTTATAAATATATACAGCTGTATATATTTGATGCATATTATTTGGACATTCCATTGGGGATTTTAGTATAGCAGATTCTTCTAAATATTTGTGGTCTATCAACCACACAAAGTCCTGTTAGAAAAAAATGTTAAGAAAAGTAAAGGAAGTTAATTTGAATGAAGCCTTGAAAATTTCAGTATACAATCAACATAATTGTGCAAAATCATACCTTTTTATGGTTGATAACAGTATCTGGAGACTGCAATATACAAAAAGTGAGCTGCATGAAAAATTAACTCTTGGTCTGAATAACAAGGAAAAAGAACATTCCATCTAATATAAAGTGAATGTCAAGGCATTTGCATAGGAGGGAAAAGGTTCTGAACTTTTATTATGCTATTTAAAACATGACCTTTGCTTCTATGCTGAAATTGTTAATGTAGGTGGCAAAGTAGCTTACTAGCAGAGTCTCCAAATCAGGCAGGACAAACCTTCAGAGACCAACATATTTTACCTTCAAAGTCTGTTATGTATTTCCTCAGACCTGCATTACCAGAGTAATCTGCTACACAGAGAAAGGAAAAAGTAATAACTTCCCTTTGTTTGCAGACCTAATGAACACTGCTATACTCCCAAGTGCTGAACCCTCTGCTAGTCTCAGTTTGGTGGTGAAAAGTTTATATTTGAGGTATATGAAGATGAATTAAAATGTCCTTGATTCCCCCAATCATTATTTGATAAAATCAAATAATCTTTTGAAATGAGTTAAAGGAAAAATCTCTTCTAAAGAAAAAGAAATTATGTTTATGTTCGTATTATCTATTGACCATGCTCATATATAATTTAGTATGACAAAACACCTGAAAGAAGACAGTGATACCAGCATGCAAGTTTACTTAGGTGAATGGATCAGCTCAATGTCTAATTTGGAGACATCAAATGATTTTTTTCATATTACATAAAGAGCCAAATACCATATACTTTTTGTGCATATAAAGACTTTGTGCCACAGGCTCTTTGCATTAGTCTTCCATAACCATAAAATCATAAGTCTTCCATAACCATAAAAAGGATATATTTAGAGTATTTAAGGAATTTTATTCTGTTTCAATATAAAAATTCTGCAAGAATAGTTTAATTGTGTTCCTGCTTTTATACTTTTCTTTTTCCTACTATGATGTACTGTGATAATGGACTTTTTGGAGCAAGAATTGAACATTAAAAGCATAACTGACTTTAATTCCTAGCTGGAAATTTCTAAAGTCTTTTCCCCTTCAAAGTGATTACTATGTTCTAAAATCTCTATATGTATCTTATAATGCTCTGCAACCCTTAATTTTTGAACACATTTAGGTAAAGGGGAAAATAAAAGACCATGTTTATGCAAAAATAGTTTTTCCTGAATAAATAAAAGGGGAAAGTAGGGAGGAGGAGATATATATATTCATACAATAGGATCTTTGCCATAGAAGGCAATAAATTCCAGTTTCATTTGGCAGTAACTTTTTCCTGGAACAATTGTTCATATATCCAAAGGTATATTGAGGCAGGTAAAACCTGTCTTTTGTCTTGAAATTCTTTTTCTTACAGAAACTTTTTAAATTTAGTTATGATAATAACAATTGTTTTAACAGAATCCATTGTCAGCTTTGGAAGCATACATTGTGTGATGAGAAAGATCTTTGACTAATTGGTATAATGCAAGATGTCTCTGCAATTCAGATATACTCCCTAAAAATAAACACTGTTAGATATTATGTCCATACTAACTCTTAGTAAAGCATGTCCTATGTCAATATTTCACAGTACTCAATAATAAAATTGACCAAGAGAAATTACATGTGTTAATGCTTTTACAGTCTTCCTAATTGCAGGTAATCCAATTTAGTCCAAAGTGGTTAAGTGACAAATGAAGAGCAGGAAATAATGTCCTCTAAAACTGGACTAAAGAGACATATTTTAAGTATTTGAGAAGCACACCAGTATCTTTGATTTCTTTGGCTAAAAGGAGGATCCAAGAAATAATAAATCCATCTGTCTTCAGTATCTGGGAAAATTATGGAATGAATCCTCCTGGGTCAGGCACAAGTCAGATAAACATGAGTGGGAAAAAACAGCATGAATTCAGCAAGGGAAAATATATTTGACCAACCTGATTGCCTTCTATGACAAAGTAACCTGTTCACTTGCTATGGGACAAGGTGGGCATTGTCTGCTTGGATTTCTCCAAGGCTTTTGACATGTTTGCCCACAGCTTCCTTCTGGACAGAGTGATGTGGTATGACCCACAGACAGAGGGTCCCTGTGGGGGGTGGGGATCTGGCTGACAGGGTATATCCAGAGGATGGTGGTGACAGCTCCTTTTCAAACTGGTACCTACCAGAAGTTGGGCCCTACAGGGATTTGTGTGGTGCCCAAATGTGTTTAAGATCTTGACAAGTGATCTGGATAATGGGATTAACTGTATCCTGACAAAGTTTGTTAATGATATCAAGCTGACTGGGGAAGTAGACAATTCAGAACAGACAGCAATCCTGCAGGAAGACATGAAGAATGGAATAAGACATGAGCAGGACAGGGCTACAGGAAGAGTGGGTTAGCAAGAAACTCATGAAATTCAACAAACACAAGTAAAGTCTTGCCTATGGGAAAATATAATCCAGGAATGTAGCATGGTCAAAGATCTACCTGGTCTTTAGAAAGGGACCTGGGGGTCCTGGTGGACAACAAGCTCAATATGAGTGAGCTGCACTGTGCTGTTCAAGCACTGAAAGCCAACAGGATGCTGGTTTGCATCAACAAGAATGTTATCGGCGGAAATGCACTCTACCCACTTGTCAGGCCCCACCCGGAATACTGTGTTTGGTTTTAGTTCTGACGATACAAAAAAGATGCAGTTAGACTGGAAAGGGTCACAAAGACAATCTAAAGACTGGGAAGCCTGATATGCAAGCAAAAAGAACGGGGTTTATTCAGCCTTGAGAAAAAAAGATTTAGGGGAGACCTTATTACCATGCTCCTGTATTTAAATCGTGGCTATAAAGAAGATAAAAGACTTCCTTTTTACAAGGAGTCACATGGAAAAGACAAAGACTAATGGGTACAAGTAAGTCCTGTACAGATTCCAAGTAGACACAAAGGGCAAATATTTCACAATGAAAACAATCAGCCATTGGAATAATCTCCCCATGGAAGTGGCGGGTTCCCCATATTGATTGCTTTTAAGATTCATCTGGACAGGGTGTGAGCCATCTTGTGTAGACTCTGCTTTTGCCAAAAAAATTTGGACCGGTTATGCTTGAGGTCCTCTCTGGCCTGGAATTCTATGATTCTATGATTTCAAGTACATAATTTAGTGAACCATCAGAAAGAACACTATGGAATATAAAGAACAAGTGTGTGCTGTTTCGTGGAAGTTTTATTGGATTACTATCTATGAGCTAGTCTGTAATTCTGGTTATAAATTATTTGAGGTTTATGTCTGTTCTGTATCAATAATCATCTTTTATTACTTTAATTCAATCAGACCAAAAATCTCTATTCTAGCAACAAATTTGCCAGTAGTGCAATACAATAATTGCACTTCACTGAATCAAAGTAATGTACTTTATACTGGAGTGGCAGATTTAAATATTAAGGTTAATCCAAGAAGCTCCAGAGCACACAATGTACTTAGTGTAGTGTACTGTAATTCTGGTCAATTTCACATAAAATTGATGATGTATATAGCATACAAAGATATTTACTTGATTGCTTGACAGGAAATAATTTTATTCTAGAATTCCTGAAAGCATGTTCATTCAAGAGAAAGGCAGGCTAGACCAAATCTTAATGAAAATGCATTGTAAAGGATCATTAAGGCTGCTGGCTTAGTCCTGTAAACTTTTGCTTGCTCTAGAGGTGAAAATTAATACCTAAGGCAGAACAGACACATTCATTAATGCTGTTTCTTTAATTATTAAAGAGAGAATGAACAGAGACAATTAATAAACAATGGTTTACTGAAGAGTTTTCAACAGAAATTAACCTTTTTAATAATTTATAAGGTAATATCAGAGATAATAGTATTGTGTTTCATCTGAAATTGGTGTTGAAACTTGTCTTCAAATTAACTTTTCTTTTCAGCATATGACATATCAAAGTTTCAAGCTCAGTTCACAAAAGGTATTCCTTAGTGAATTTTGCAATCTGCAGTCTTCTCAAGTTAGACAGAAGGGAAAGATATAGGTAGTGTAGAATAATCTCAGAGTGATAGCAGTTGAGAAATGACACTCAGGAATCAAGATGCAGAGATCATAAAGTTTTCTTGCTCTGATAATGGAATAATAAAAAATATTCTGATTTACAGAATTTTTTTTGCTATTGACTGTATCGCCACATATACAAGTACCTTATCTTCTGACTGGCGGCAATGTGTTAGACATTAAATGTATTAAATTTGTGCTTTTATGCAATAGCACAGGCTGAATATACGCAACATGCCATCATCCCATCCCAAAAAAACAAACAACCCAAACATAGCCCAGAAAGAAAACGACCAGTAACCAACCAATCAACCATCTAACCTAGCAACAACAACAGCAACAAGTTCCACAGCTTGAGGCCAAGTCTGAATGCAGTCACCTTCTCCCTGCAGCTTAATGCTTGTCACAGTGTGCAAGGTGTCATCCCGGGTACATCAACATCACCCGACGTGAACAGCCATAACAAAGACTACACAGACTACTGACCTTCTTGGTGAAAAACAAGACAAACAACAGAAAGATCTGATAGGAAGTGTTGATGTCGTGGAAACGTGTACCTTGTGATAACTCCTTTTGTTCTTAACACTGATTTCTGCAGTAACTACATGCTTCATTTGTCGTAGCAACGTCATTTGAACAAGGACAACAGGGATTTGTATGTTAAGTGAACTTTGCTGCCATTTACTTCCTCTACTCAGAAAAACAGATGCCTTTATTTCCTCTAACTTTACTGAGCCACAATTTTTCCTAGGTCTTGATTTGGTCATTCACTAAGTCAGTTTACCCTTTGGATGATGCTTTTTGAAACTCAAGTTCATGACCATGAACAGAGAACAGCAGTCATCAGTGCTGACTGATCTACAGCTTTTTTCATTTAGACTGTTACAGATTTAAAGATTTAAAGGTGGACAATGTATTTTCTTCTATTTTTCTAATTATTTGGTTTAAAATCTGCTGTTTCTAATTGGGATTTAATTTATATTTCAGATGAGTACAGCTGTTGTCTTTCCTTACAAATGTCTTTCACCCCTCTGAATAATTGAAAAAATAATTTAAAAAATCAAATAATTATGGAAAAATTTCTTTTAAAAATCTTCACAAACATGTCCTTACCACTTGGGATTACTGCTAAAAGTGGCTGAACCACGCTTAAGCAGGCCTCTTACCCACTCATGATGAACTGGAGTTAAATTCTAATTCCTCTGCACTCTAGCATATTACTCTTTATTTTTCCTCCTGGCAATGACTGCTGAATATTTAGACCTCTTTAGCAGGCATTAATGCTGCTTATGACATGTTGTTACTATGTTATAACTGAAAACACAAGGAAATACATGATAGTTCTTCATGTTCTTTTCCTAGAGCTTTCATTGACAAGGAGTGAGCCAATATTATGTCATTTCTATTGTGTCTGACAGTTAAGCTCTGTTTAGCTACTTCTGGTTTTAAGGTTTCTACAGAAGACGTGTTAGGCCTGAGTAGATAGGATGGCTCAGCAGCTAAGACACGGATCTAAAGATTATGGAATCCCGGGTAAACCAATTTTGTGTCTTAATATTCCAACCTTCAGGTGGGAAATAATATTTTCTAATCTTATGAGTATTCTGTAAGAAGATAAATTATAGAGGTATTAATTTTTAAAGAATAGTGATTAAGTGAATCATATTATGCCATCAGAAGGTTGTCATTTCAACTCTTCTATCTTTTCCATCAGATTCAAATGACAACTCCAATTCTCTTCTCTTGATTTAATGAAAAAATGGTTAGAATAGCACATTTTCAATGAAGTTCACTTTATAGCTTCTACAGAGTACAAAAAAGTCAGATATGATGAAGATACATTTCTTTTGTTGACTAATCTTTCTCCTTCAGCAGGGCAATTGGGAAGGGAAACCACTGCACACAAATAGGGAAAATTAGTTTGTTGAAAACCAGGTCATCAGAAGAACACCAGAAGAACCTGGCATTATTCCTTGTTCAGGGATTTTTTTTTTCTTCTTGTTGGCAGAGCATGCTTTAGTTTTTATATATTAGGTGTACTTTTAGAGGCTTTGTACAATCTCAGGTGTGTGTGTAAATATATTTTTTAAAACTAGTTAACATCTGACCCTGCATTTTGAGACTGGACAAATAAATAGCAATCTCAAAAAGCTGCTTTTCTCTGTCTCTGAAACCATTTATCTACAGTTTAATCTTGAAGAAGTTTGTCTGCATCAGACTGTTACAACTACATTGTCTGCCTTCAATAGTGGCTTTTTTTTTTTTTTTTACTAGGCTTAGCATATTTTTAATAGCATAAAGCACTTCTTCAAGTTGCTGATCACGCTATGTGCAAAAACGCCTACCTCAAGGCTTTTCCTAAACTAGAAATACAGAACACAGAGAAATATTTCACAACATACTGCATTAGATATAGGATATTTTATTTCTGAAAGAGGAATATTTTCTTAAACTGACGACATTTATGAAAGATTTATTTCTGGTATAAGCTTTTGAAACTGTTTTGCAGCAGGTCACAGATAGGCTACTGAGGAGGGCCCTTAGGCCAGAGGAGTACCTAATTTTATTGCAAGAGGTTGTACTCAAATTTTACCAAAATAAAGGTGATTACAAAATTACTTCTTGTTTGTTTATTTGTGGTCAGAATGTGTCAGCAGCTAAAAAAAAAAAAAAGAACATAAATATTTTAAGATAAATGCAGTGGTTGAGTTAACAGTGGAACATACAGGGAAGTAATTAAGGGATGACAGAAGGGAAGATTTTCCACAAGCCATGAATAGCCCAGTGCATCAGGAGTTTTGCCTCTTTATATCAAGAACAAAGGGTGAATTTCATCCCTGAGCCTTACCCTGTGTCCAACACCATAGCTGTATAAACTCATTCCAAACACTGAAGTATCACATCATCAAAACAGAGATTTTCTGGAGAAAGAAGGTGGGAGCGGGGAACTTTTCATCTCTTTCGGCTTGTCAACTGAAGCCATCGAATTTCTTCTGCTTCAGAAAGAAACATCCCTTACTGACAGAGAGCAGGTGTTATTCACTGAACCTGGCTTCACTGTGCAAGAAGTGCCCATGGAATATTTCAGCTGCCAAGTAATGGGGTCAAGTTGCTGCATTGCAGAGAATTTAACATTTTTGAGAGTCATTGTAGCACGTATTATAATTTTAGTACAATATTGTTTCCTATGCCCCTTACAAAACACAAGACATTTATTTAATTAGGAACACCAGATGTAAATGAATTGTGAGGTATGCATATAAGTTTCATATGTGTTTTGAATTGTCTAACTTTTTAGTGATGGATTTACATGATTTTACAACTAATATTTTTCTCTTTTTTTTTTAATTTGAAGAATATATAAACACTTTTTATTTGTTCTTTGGGGTGAATTCTATGAAAGGTGCAAAATTATAGGAGTCCATTAGTAGGATAATGATTTTCTGATTCAAAAAGAATGACACCAAGTCTTATAAAAAAGAATTTTCATTAAAAAGCATAGAAACAACACAGTTCATGGAGTCATCTTTTGTGACAGCTAAAATTCTGAAGCAAGTTCATCCTATTCCTTTGAAAATATTTTTTTTATGATATTTGAAGCTCTCGACAAAAGTGCAGGGGGAAATCCTATACTTTGGGTCCTTTCTTAAAGCAAGTCTGCTCATTTTGTTGGCTTTTTTTCTTAAGTCTGCCTTTCTGTTACCCAAGATTCTTTCATCAGGGAATTTGACTAGATTCCAGAAGAGACAATTTGATTTCCTTTCTTCAGGACTCCAACAAGCAGCAGAACATCATCATACTGATAAGCAAACTGGTATGGCTTAAGTGACCAGCAACTGGATTCTGCAAGTTCTACAAGCTTTTTATTCAATTTAAGTCCCTGCTTGCTTTTTCTTTTTTTTTTTTTTTTTTTTTTTTTTTCTTGTGGTGGGGGGGAGAGTTGTGGTTTTTTTTATTTTTTTGTTAAACTAAACGTCTCTCAAATTTTTTGGTTTACATTTTCAAGAAAGACAGGAAACAGTCCACATTTTTCCCTGCAATATACTTCTGAAAAATCTAAAGTTAATTCCCTTTTTCTTTCCTTTTATCATGTTTAGTCTTGAGAAGCCAAATACTCAACTCTTGTCATATGTTTCAGCCATACTGACTGCACACAATATGTGGCAAATGCATACAACTAGATATTTTGAATAGCACAGCAGTTTATAAATCTGTAGCTAGGTAACTTAGTCTTATAGTAATTCATAGTGGGTCTCACAATTTTTATTCGTATTTTAAAATTTTAGCAAAATGCTCCAATGAGTTTGTTAAAGTATTTAATTTATATATGTTGCTTGATTTTGGAAGAGGTGTCTCAGCTGGATGCTTCACATAGACATCATTTGTCTCTCCAGTGACAGAAATGCTCCTGTGCGGTAACCCTCACTGGGTATTTTGGAAACTATTCCTACGTTTACAGAGGTGGACACATGGCAATTTAGGCTGAGCACAAAAAGCAGCATGTGACCTAAAAAATGGGGAAATTATAGGATCTTTGAAAAGAAGATAACCATTTTTTCCCGTTATTCAACATGAAACAACTGTCTTTTCTTTTGCTAGTATTGACTTGCCAGGAAATGGCCTGTACCATTCTTGCTTTCTATGTCATTATTCTTTTAAAATTCTTCTGAGCTATGTCATTGCTGTATGACATTAAGTCAAGATGAAGGTTTTATGAAGCTCTTGTGGGTATACACCCCACTGTCCACAAAAATATATACTACAGAGTAAATATATATACTTATTTATTTATATCCATATATATCCATATATATATATATATATATATATATATATATATATATATATATATATATATCCATATATATATTTATATATAGTGTACATATATAAACACACATAATTTTGGTGTGGATTCAGCTGTTAAGATTTGTACTCCATGCTGACAATTACACTGTTTCCTTGTCATGAATTTAGTAAATGTGTTTTGTATGTACTCTATTCTCAGGTAGAGGGCTTACAGTAATATATATACTAAATTTACAGTCCCTACACCTTTTGTACATTACTGGGATCTTTTTTATCTTTTGAAGCAGTCATTTTACTGCTCCTTGGAGATAACAATAATTTTATTCTGTTTCCGTTAAAAAGCTGCTGCACAAAGATCTAACTTCAGTTTCACTTGCTTTTTAAAAACTTCAAATTTCTTCAACATGGTGACAAAGTGGAGAGAGCTTAATTGCTTACCTGACACCCTTCATAGCCAATTTCTTAACAAAAGTGAGAAGGGGTGTTGGAGAAAAATCACTTATGTACACTTCAGAACAAATCTGTTATTTAAAACAAATTAGCAGTACATGTTCCTTCCAAAATTTTTATTCCATTTACTTCCTTTAGGGTGCAATTTCATGAATGATTTAGCCAATTTAAATGTGGGTTGCAAGTAATAGAAAATGATAGCTCCACTCTTTTCCTCCTGCAACACAGGTCCTTTTTTACTATTTCACATCAGGTTAGATTTTTTTCAGTACTACCTACCTCAAGCCATTCCCTCATGTAACTTTCCAAATAACCAATTATTTAAGAAAACACAGCTGTATTTATGTCTAACCTGTTCCTGGGGAGCAGTCCTGTATGCTGACTTTTTTTAGTCCCTACCTTTGCAATTTTCATCAAATTTCCTTACACTCTAACATTTGAAATTGTATTGTCATTAAGCCTGGAGCATTCAGCATAAATGCCTATTTTGATTTTCTGAAAAGGTTGATTTCCATTAAAATAGCCTTAAAGACTTTTAGTAACAAAGGAACAGCTTTCAACTTCAGTAAATTCTGCTGAATTTCTGGTCTTTCTCTTTTTTTAACCTCAAAGCAGCACTTTTTGCATGTGGTAATCAAAATTTTATAGTCAAATTTTGCAATCCTACCTATGCCTTTTAATATTACATTGTTCAACTTTTAACTGCTCTCATAAGACTACAGTTTTCTTCATTTTATGAGTATCTCAAAACTCTAAAAAGTTTTTTTTCAGTGGTATTTTTTTTTGTTTGTTTTGGTGTTTTGGGTTTTTTTTTAATTTTTTTTTGTTTTTTTTGTTTTTTTTTTTTTTTTTGTTTTTTTTTGTTTGTTTGTTTTTTTGTTTCGTTTTTTTTTGTTTCGTTTTTTTTGTTGTTGTTTTTTTGTTTTTGTTTTTGTTTTTTTTTTTTGTTTTTTTGTTTTTTTGGTGATTTTAGCATTACCCTTGTTTCAGAGAGTCCATTGCTGACCTATGGCCACATGGCACATAGCACATGGCACTCCCTGTTCTATTTAACTGTGTCATCTTTATTTAGCAAAACGTTATACTCTGCCCACACTCTTGTGGTGGTTTTCCAAGTGCATAGCTACTTATGACTGAATAGGAATAGGAATTGAGTATCCTTGCTGTCTTCTGTGTCTTTGAAATTTTACTGTCTCTTCAAGGCACACTGAATCTCTAACTTTTATTTTTATTTTGGTTTGGGGATTAAAAAAAAAACAAACATGGTTTGGTCTTCTTTCTGTACATTTTCTGGTCTTTCCACTTGCTTTTAAAGATGACTCATCTGAGAATGCTATTCATTAAACTTAGTTTCTTTATTTTTCTTAATCCATCTTGCTTTTTTTCCCCCTTATATAAGCTGCTGCAACATGAAATTTATTTATTTTCATTTTCTTTTTACTGGAATCTGCAGCTTATAATTATTTTTCCACTTAGCAAGTCTTGCTCTAAACCCTAGAAGTTCCTTTGGTTAGCATTCCTCTAGGGAACCACTGGTCTTGACCCAATTCAATTTATTAATGGCATACTCACTCCAAGTTCTTAATTAAATATAAGAGAAAGAAATCTGTAAAACAAACTATCTCAAGAACCACACACCAAATCATGGCAATGAAATTTTGACTTTTCCTGTCAGGTTCACCTTCTTAAGTGTTAAAGTTTGCTGAACTTCTTATCTGCTCCCATCTTGGGATCAGAAGTGCCACTAGTGGGGATATATTCATATAGTCTGAGAGGCAGCAAAACATACAGCTGGTAAACAGCTGGCTAAAAAAAAACCCAGCACATCTACTCAGTTAGCAGCTTGAATTCAGATTGTTGGCCACAACCTCCTGTGTATTCAGTATGCATTCACACCTTACACTACACATTTGCTAGCTGGTTACAGATCTTATGTACATATTTTGCATGTATGTACAGTAATCATTGTGCTACAGGCATGGTTATTTGTTCATGCAAAGATCCTAGTCTCTGTGTGAAACCATTCCAGATTATTTATAGAATTAGTTATAGCTGCATTCTAGTTTGATTGCCAAAATGTATCTTCCTTTTCCTTTTAGCCTGGCAGCATCAGCATTGCTTAGTATTATTCAGGACAAGTACAGAGCATCTGTTGAAGCCTTTACAAATGCAACAAAACTTAAACAACTTGGTATGTTGCAAAAGATAAAACTGAATTTTTTTTTATTTCATGTTTATAACTGGGCCAATTGTCATTTGAAGAGATGTAAGAGAGCCTGAACTGAGCACTTAATTTATCCTTAGCCTAGAGTCCAAAGAACTCTTAGACTTGCTTCTCTTAAACATTCAGATCTTCATAAAGATTAAAATAAAACTCAACTTGTTATCAGAAGAGAGTGGCTTGTCTTTGAAAATGCCTTATTTCTAAGAAAGGAAACATTGAAATATATATATTTTTATATTTCTTCATAAACATAAAATTATGAACACTAATAATTAATTTACACCAAAACCTGATTTGTGTAACATATTCCCAAAAAAATTGTTGACAGAATTTATGTAACAAAATTTCCAATTCAGAAATTTTAAGATACAGCATGGTATATGCCATTGAAATGACCTATAACTGAGACAATTTGAAAGAAAGTTTTAATTCAAATGCTTTTCTCACAAAGTAAGGAAGATATTATTAAATTATTGGAGTTTTGGGCTTTTTCTGAACCCCATGTAATTAATTTTTTGCATACAGGAGAGACTGTGGGTTATGAGGTAAACTACCATATGTTCTGCTGAAATATTTGGTTTATGACATGGGAATGGAAAGGTACAGTCACAATTTAGACTATAAATAGGTAGATATTTTATTTATAAATTCTTTTTCTAAATTCTAGCTGATAGGAAAAAAAAAACAACTTTGGAATAAACTGTTTTCCCCCTAATATGACCAGCAAGCAGAAAATATACAATTTAAAATACTTGTCTTAAGGATAACATAAAATACAAAGCAAGTCTACATTTAACTAATAGTTTCGAGGATAACAGAGGAATGTCATTATTGGAAGAATGTATAACACTGTAAAGTATGGGACTGGAAACCTATAGTGCATGGCAAGGGACTTTCTTTTTATTTTTAATGAGTAGGCAGTGTGTGCAGAGATCCACAGCAAAATTTACTTTTCTGCTAGAAAACCCCTGTATTCTTTATTTCCAAGCATCCTCTCTATGTCTATTTTTACTTGCATTGCACAACAATGATACTGAACTCCCTTGGGACTGGCTACCACCTGTGTCTTGTTCCTGATTCTCAAAAGCCTTTCAAAAATATGTTCTCTTTTTTCTTTCAAAGTAAAATCACACTTTTTGTCTTCATTAAAATGATAAACTTAATATTTCAGCCTAAGATAATTATATTCAGCTGAGTTTTCTCAAAAGGAAAAAACAATTTTCATTTCACCTCTCGTTGCCCGCTAAGGTACCTTTGCTACCATTCATTCATACTCAGAAGTGGAATATAATTCAAATGTGAAGAATTATTTTTGTTTCTTTTCCTGTGTAGGTCAGTCTTTGGAAGCCACGCCTGATGTTACATAAGTGTAGCTGATGTATTTTAGATACTGCCTTAATCTACATTACTGTGAAATGTAGAAAGATTTTTTAAGAAGCTGACTGTATAGCACAAGCACAGCTTCAACAACAAACCAAAATAAGATGGACTGAAAGAATCTGACATCATGGCTAAAAAAGGAATATATTTATGAAATTATTTACCATCCAGAGAAAAATAGAGAAGACTACTTTTTGTTTTCTTCCCCTTCTAGTCCCATATTTATAAGGACTAAACAGTGCCTAAAATTTCATGCAAATAAAATCCCAGGTATTTGGGTGGTATAAATTTCTGCAGAACTCTTGACTGTGAGTCTTTGCAGTTACACCCATTTTCTCTTTGATGATTTGAAACTATTTTAAGATGTTAGTAATCACTGAGAAGTCCCTGGCTTCAGGACAGATATGAGACAAGTGGGGATGATTCTTTATTGTGTCTATATAAAGTAAGGAAAGCCACTGGAAAAATTTAGGCATGTTACACTGATCTGCTTCATCCTGATTCTGATGTGTGTAACTGAGAGCTGGGGTCTGATGTAGGAATCCCTGGTGGTTTAACCCCAGGCAGTCACCAGGCCCCACACGACCACTCATTCACTCCTCCACCAGCAGGGCCAGAGAGCAAATTGGAAGAGTAAAAGGCAGAGAAATCGTGGGCTGAGATAATGATAGATTGATAGGGAAAGCAAAAGTCACACACAGAAGCAAAGCAAAACAAGGAATTAATTCACTGTTTCCCATGGGCAGGCAGGTGTTCAGCCATTTCCAGGAGAGGAGGGCCCCATCACATGTAAGAGTGACTTGGCATGACAAGCACCACCACTCCAAATGGTTCCCTCTTCCTCCTTCTCTCTCCCACTTCATATACAGAGCATGATGTCATATGATGTGGAAAATCCCTTTGGTCAGTTTGGGTTGCCTGTCCTGGCTGTGTCTCCTCCCAGTCTCCCAGGCACCTCCAACTTCCTTGTCCACATGACAGTACAAAAAGCAGAAAAGGCCTTGGCTCTGTCCAAGCCCTGCTCAAAAATAACAAAACCTTCTCTATATTTATCAAACCTGTGTTCAGCATGACTCTAAAACTCAGCCCCATACCAGCCATTGGGGAGAAAATCAACTCTACCCTAACCAAAGACAGCACAGAACCCAAAAGCTTTGTCCTTGCAAATGGTAACAAGGGCAGGGTGAGAGCTTATAAAAGACTAAATTATACTTCCCCTGAACTATGAGGAAAGTAGGATCAATTATTTTTTGCCTAATCCAAGTGTGTACTATAACCATGAAACTGACTGGCATGACATATGTCAGGACATATGTCAGGCTGGTTGAACAAGTGATGGTATTCAAAGAAATAAAAGTCTCATCTTTAACTTCTACCAACAGATTCTTTTGATAAAGTTTCCTGCCATCCTGTTAGGATCCTAATAGCCACCTGCTTAAGATGGCATAGGCCACTTTCTGAAGTTGCCTACCATTTTTATTTGTCTCAAAGAACAGCTTTACAATGTAGCAGTTTCCAATCTGTTGAAGATTGCAAAAGTTGTGTGCATTTCTGTTTTTTTCCTGAAACAACATGAGCTCTCTTGAGCAGCTAATTTAGCATCTGAAAGGCTGTTCTTTTTTTATTGTTATTTCTTTCTTACCAGAAAGACACTGCATGCTATAAGTCATTATGCCTTCAAGACAAAGAACTTGTTCTAATAGCACAGACTTTTTTAGTATTAAGCTTTGTCTTGTTCTTTTTTAGAATTTAGGAAAACATTCAGCTATTTTTTCAAAAAACAAAAGAGGAAGAAAAAATGGGTGGGCTAAAATAATTAATCCTAGTTCAAAACATTTGAATATGTAAGAGCTCATAGAAGCTACATTTTACAAAAATAGATACTTAGATGCTGATTCATTCAGTTAAATGGAGAACTGTCCATCAGATTGCCACTTTGTGTAGTAAAATAAAAAATAACATGATGACAGGATATTAAAGTAAAATTAGTTTGATAATAGACAACAAAATCTTTTTCTTCTCTTAAAAAAGGGAAGAAAAAAAAGTGGCATACAGTTTAGACAAAAGATGAATATTACCAGTCTGCTTTGACAACTATTTTTAATAAAGTAACTTGAATCTTCATCTTGTGGTATGCAATTTTTTTATTTATTCTGAGCCTACTTCACAAAGATATTACAGCAAACTAGAAAAGTAATCTAGAAGTTTAAATGTTAATTGAAGTTTAATGTCCTCAGAAGAGGACATCTGAGCACTATTATCAAATACAGCTATGAAAAACCCATGAACACATAATAAAAAACATTTTTTATAATCTTGGATTTTAGACATCTATTTTCATGAAGACAAATGTTGGCATGGAGATGTTCTTTACCTAAGAATTTCTGTCTCAGAGGAACAGAAATCTCAGTGCTTTTTCTTGGTTAATTCAAAAAGAAGACAAGCCTGTGATGCTTAGGATTCAAACTGAAACAAGTTTTACATTCTATTAAGTTTGACATTTTAAGGGTCAAAAGTGAATTTAGCTCAAGTCAAATCAAATAGCGGAAAGATTTCCAATCCACATAGTAACCCTAAATGCTTTCCCTCTTCGCAACTGTTGACATTCTCTGCATCAGACATCATAATCACTTCTGGAGCTTGGAGGGTTTTTTTCCACTGTTTAGTTGTTTGTTTTTTTTTTTTTTTCCCTGCCATCATGGTTTTCCTCCTTTAAGGATATAAACCAAGGTGCAAAACTGTAGCTGTTGTACCAGTCAATGTACAACAAGCACTTGCCATTCAATGTGGGGAGAGCATGGGTTTCCACAAGAGATGTGAGCCAAAAAAAAATCCTGGTAAAGCAAAAGATAGCATGGTGTTATTAAAGTGTTTCTGTGATTAGTGGCTGGCTATGTGAGAGAGCTCAGAACTCCTAGTTGTTTTAGGCGCTTAAACTTAGGGCCAGCAGTTTTATTGCAGCAGCTGAACTGATTTGAGTGTCACTGTCAGGTTCCAGTTTACTGATCTTTCCATCTTTTTTTTTTTTTTTTAACTGTTGAACTAATGTATAAGGCAAAACATCTTTGTGCTGTCAGTTTGTTTCTCTTTCCCATTTTCATTGGAATTTACTTATTCACTGGGTGTTAAAATAGCACCTGGAAATACAAGATGACAAAATTAATTCATATAGCTTTTAATAAAACAAGCTATACCATACCATTAGGGGTTTTTTTACCTGAAACATAGGCTAATGATATTCTCAAGGATAAGAAGATAAAGACAACAGCTAGCCTTATTCAGCTAAATATGGGGATGTTAATGAGTCATCCAAACTCTCTTTACCTCCAGGCTGCATTGATTTCACATATCTTCCTTCCTTAATGATTGAGCATAAAGTATAACACCTGTGATTCCATAGCATTTTGACACTTTGTTCCTCTTCAGCATTCAACTCAGAGCCATGCTGTGTCTGCTGTTTCAAGAGAGATCAGTCCAAAAGCTCATTGCCTGGTGTACATCTGCCATCAATATCCTTTCAACATGCATGGTTTACAATTGCAGTTTGCTGTGTTTAAATGTCATCTGCATTCTGTGATTCAATGAATGCCTGTACACACACACAAAAAGGGAGAAGAGTTTATATACGCCAAGAGCTTTTGTTATTGTGTTTGGGTTTTTTTTTCACTGTATGTGAATTACTGACCTCAGAGGACCCATCCTCTAGGTGATAACTCTGCATTTACAAAGTATTTAAGTGCAGTCTCCCAGCAACATATTTATAATTTCCTTTCTTCTTTCACAAACATCAGGCAATATACTTCCTAAGATTTCTCTGGAGCAGAGCAGTTTTTATTAGTAGTGATTGTATCCAATGTTCTAACAGCAGTTAATTTCCCTCAACAGTCACGTGAGTATATACAGTCTCATATAAATCAAGATAATTGTTTTCTTGCAATTTATAACAGAAATAAGTTGGAAAACAAGACAGCAGAGAAAAAGCCAATAGATTTTTAGAAGCTCTACCATCTGGTCTATTATAAAGTGAATCCAATTATCTGGAAAATGTGTGGCTATAAGCAAAATGTATGCATATATGAATGAACATATGAATAGAGGCATATATGAATAGAGGCATTCAGAACTGAAGTCTACTTATAAGCAACTGTGGCCATTGTGTATTAATTGCCCAATTTTATGACACATAAAAGTCTACAACATGATAGCAAAGGACAGACAGAAAAGCCATTCTCTATTACTTACTAACTAACTTCTGGTTTTAAACTGGTACACTTTTTTCTTACTATCATGGGGCATGGAATTAAAATGAGAACAGGGAAGGAGGGGCCTATTAGATAATGAGCATAATAGACAACTTACTTGGTGAAAGAAAATTGCAATATTTTGGAGGATAATACCTTGGAAGAAATACAACTATTGTCTGTGAATATTATAGGGCGTAAATGCTGGACAATTAATACTTAAGCAAAAAGGTAATGCTGGGGCCAGAACTGATGAGTGTAAGCTGAGCAGACAGTAATTCAGAAGAGGACGTGTGCAATGCCAGGCTGGACAGGGCTCTGACCAATCTGTTCTAGTGGAAGGTGTCCCTTCCCATGGAAGGGGGCTGGAATTAGCTGATCTTTAAAGTCCCCACCCAATCCATTCTATAAAACTGTGATTCTGTGATTCTACAATTCTATGGCATCTATCCTAGAGAAGGGTAAGCTTCTGGAACAGTTTTCTAAAAGAGACAAAAATATAGCTTGTTTTAAAACTGAAGCTTGATGCAGTTATGGGAAGGATCATATGACAGTTTCCTTTTATAGCAAGAGTTTGGAGCTAATGACTTAGCAAATCCCTTCAACTCTTCTGTTGTTTTTCATTATATTTTTATGCTATAGTTTTCAACACTTTGCAGATTGCCATCTGAATCACTTCAAAGATTTGCCTTTACAGCAACTAAATTGATTTTTGGCATTCTAGAAGAGTAAGTCTGATAATCAAGAATTTATTTAACAACAAACCTTTGAAAAATGCATCACAACAATTAATTTTACTTGTTTTTTTTCTCTTTAAAAAACTAAAAAAAAAACTAATAATTTATTTTTAGTGTGTTATGTATCTACATCAGTTACACTCGATTGTATCTGGAGTCCTGGGAATTAATCTGACAATCATATTACACATTTACAGACATTTCCTAGGTAACTGAAAGAGCCACATACATGCAATACAGCCATTAGAAAATTTTTGTTTTCCCTAGTGACTTCTCTTTTATTTTTCAGCTCTTCCATATGCACTAAACTTTTTGTAATGGTAGACAGATGTGAAGTGCATTAATGAGCTGTGAGAGAGGAAAAGAACAAGGGAGACTGAAATGTCATGAAACATGAAAGGGACAGAGTCCAATTTGGGGGTAAAAGCAGCATCTGTGAAAAACAATCAGTCAAAATTTGAATGCTTGCTGGAATTCATTCTTATTTGCAAGAAAATAACTGGTAGCAAAAGTTTTTATCATAGTTATTTAATATTTCTGTTCATTGAAATCTTGCTTTACAAGGAGATGGAGCTCCTGAACAGAAAACATCTTTAATTAAGATATGAAAAAAACAGGCCCACTAGAAAGTTAGTGTAAAACAAAGGGCAAGAACTACAATAGCAGGACTATGGGTGACTGAGAGCATATTTTCTCGATTTACTGTGGTTTTGCCCTTCAAACTTTGTTTGTAAATCATGTGCTTTATTGATTTGTCTCTTTTTGGAAATGTGGAAAAAATTGAACTCAAGGATTATTTGAAAAGTCATTGATGTCTTCTTTTTTTCTGGCTTCTACACAAAATATGAAAGCTTTTGTCTCTTTTTACTTTTGAAAAGGGGTTGCTTTTCCTTTGAAAGTGGAGGTCATACACACCAGTACTGTGTGAATGGTCAGTCTTCAAGTTGTGTTCCTCTGCTTGAAGAATATTGTTGGGATGACCAGTAATTTTCCAGTACTCCAATAGGAAGAGAACAGCGGGATGGTCTACTTTCTAGGGGGACAGGTGGAAGTTTAGTTTACTTCAGTTTTTTGCCAAGCTGAAACAATTTCAGGGCAAAGGAATAGGGGATATCTGGGGCAGCAGTAAGACATCACTTGCTCAAGTTGACTGCCTACTGTTTGGTAATGAAGAAGACCAGAGGTTAGAAGGAATTTCTGAGGCAAGAGTCATTTTTGTGTTCTGAAGTTGGCTATTATACCTACTTGGGCTGGCAGCCTTTTACTCTTGGCAGCAGTAAGATGCAGATGTTCATTCTGGATATTAGCATTGGTGATCACTGGCCATCTTCCTTCTGTACATGTGCTGAAACTTCAAGTAAATGGTAGAAAAACAGCACATATTGTGTTTATGGGACAGTCTGTATACATGTTTTTATCATGATGTATTTTTATTTATGTCAAAACACACAAAATATCTCTTGAGGGATTATGAAGATCTTTACTGGCCTCCAGTATGCATGCAGCAACATCACATTTTATCTTCACTTCATCCTTTTTTAGAGAATGGCAATGGATTCTTGGCTTGAGATCTCTCACTTGCATCCAGGTGGCAGTGCTGAACCATATTTAACAGTTCAAAAAAGTCGGCACATTCCTATTTACAAACTTCAAGGAAATGACAGAATGCAATACCATCAATGCAAAACATTTTAAGTGGAGGCGGCCAAAATTCCGTTTTTTCTTCACTAGGTACATGATGATAGGAGGCTTTCACTGTTACTTGTCTTAGTGTGAACAGCAATGAAGTCACATGACGTGGGAGAACGTGCCAAGCAAGATAACAACTTCCTACCTCACACAAGTCAATAATAGTTTGGGAGAGAGAGAAGAGAAGAGTTCATTTTGAGCTGCTTCACTACCCTGCAGAAATTACTCCAATGAGAATTGCTCCTTTATCTATCACTTCTTTCTCTTTCCTATCAACTACTGGCTTTGGGAAACATTCAAATTAATTCTGAAGTAATTTTCCCTCACTGAGAATGGGCTCTCCTTGCAGGTATTTTTCAAACTTTTTTGTGCTCTGGCTATAGCAAAAAAGCTTCTCCATCAGATGTGTTCACTTTTCTTCAAAACACACTCAGCTAACAAATGCCAGTGATTTGCTATGGTTACAGTTTTACTGAAGGAACAGAGGGCATTTTCACATCCTTGGATTGTATACTGTGGACATGACTTCTAATGCATGCCAAAATGAAACCTGGGAACACAGCATCCTTCCTAGTGGCTTGCTTTCTGCTGAAATATACTCTTGTCTGCAGAGTGGTGATGTTCATGACAGTGCATTCACCCCATCACAAGAAGCAGCTGTCAGGACTGAACGTGCATTGCCAAGTCCACCTAGCTGACAGATTGTAAAGAGACAAATAAGTCCTGCTTGAAAGATTTAAAACTAAATCTCCCTACCATTTTCCAATAATTTGAAGAGATGAAATTTAACAGATGAAACTAGGCAGAGAGAGCTATGAAAAGAACTGTTGTCATATGCAATTCTCACATGTCCCATGTCATACGGGATTGTTTTTATGGAAGAGCATGGGGACAAAATGAAAAGGAGGTATGTTCCGCAACAAGACTGAGCATAGCTATCATATAATCATAGAATGGATTGTTGTCTTGTACAACTATCCCCCTGTGATGGGCAGAGACATCAACCAAAGACCCACCCAACCTGGCCATGAACCCTTCCAGGGATGAGGAATCCAGAACTTTTCTGGGGAACCTGTTCTAATATATCACCAACCTCATAGTAAAAAATAATTTTCTTATGTACAGTCTAAACCTACCTTTTTTAAAAAAGCATTGTCCCTTGTATATTGCAATAGGCCCTACTGTCTCCATCTGTCTTATAAGCCCCCTTTAAGTATTGAAAGACTTCACTAAGGTCTCCCTGGAGCCTTCTGCAGGCTAAATACCACTATCCCAGCCTTTCTTCATAGGAGAAGTGCTCCAGCCACATGATCATCTTTTTGGCCCTACTGTGGGCTTACTTCGACAAGTCCATGGCTTGCCTCTGCTGGTGACCCCAGAGCTGGATGCAGCACTCCAGGTGGGGTCTTACAAGTGCAGTGTAGAGGGGAGAAACACATAAAAAGAGATGTGAGAATTGCATTTGAAGGCAAGTTTGATTGATGATACCAAATAAACTGTTGCTCTTTTCTGAATTCACATATAATGAGACAAATATATTGAAAAATTTGGGAAGGGAGTATTCAAGAAGATGGTCGCTTTGGGAATAGGAAGCAGAACAAAATTACAAGCCTTGCATGGAACTCCTGTCAATTCAGCAATAACTTTGTTATTAGATCCTTGCAGGATGGACAGACACTGTTACTAATTGAAGTGTGTGAGTTTACAGTTTTGAATGCAAGAGTAAGCCAGAAGTCTCATCTTTTCTGTGTGCAGGCAGTGCAGTGCTGCTGGTTATGTCAATGTTATACACTAGACTTCTGTGCTGGAGTCCAAGTTCTGAAGTGGTATGGGGTTCATATTTTGATCCAATCTGCAAGACTTCATTCCTGTTAAAACCAAGGCTGAGAGGATACCTTTGTGATGACATTAGCTTATTTCAAAAGAGAGGAGAACTAGTTTATATTTTTCACAGCAAGTATAATGACTGACATAATTTTGCATATAGAGAAACTGGCAGATATTGGCCTTTGCTACAGCAGACATTCTTCTGAAATTTGACTTCTTCCTTCATGTCAGATTGCTGGTCATATGATGTGATTTTAAGGAACTTCTCAAATCATTTGACTGATATTTAGTTTTGACATTAAAGATGGTTCTATTGATCGCAATTATGTCTATGACTAATGGAAATTTCAGTTTTCTGGTGCAAGATGGTGATTTTTTTCTTTCATGAGAGATAAGACTTGATACAAAAGCTGTGAATAGTTTTTTTTTTCAAGGGCTTTGAAGTATGGCATGAATGTCCTGCACACAAATTTCAAAATTCTTATCTACCCTTTGAATAAGTAACGTTTTTAAGTGGAACAGTCCCTTAAGGGACCAGTGAACTATTAATTCACAGGGTAGGGAATATTTTTTCTTTGTACCACTGTATTTTGAGGAGAACTAGAAACAATTGATTGTTTATTTTCTCTGTGATATATTGCTTGATTTTAGAGTCAAGACAACCAGCAACTGCCATAAGTATTAAAATCTCAATTTTTTTTTCCATTATAAAATTTAGTTTATTTCCTACTTGATTCATTATTTTTAATGCACTCCTTTAACATGGTGATTTTGGGACAAATGGAACCCCTCAAATAAATTAGAAGAAAAAATGAGATCACAGATGCAACACATTGAATCAACTAACAGTTTGAAATCTGTGGAACAATAAAGAGGTGGTACAAAAAATAATTTACTATGCAACAACACTATGGAAACCACACTGTGCCTAACTATCACTGACTTCAACCAAGGATTGAAAAACTTGGATATTCACAAATTAGAGCTAGATTGACCTAAGAACTGTAATCAGTTTTCCTGAGCAAGATATTAAATTAAAGCAAAATATAGATGTAAGAAAGATTTCAGTGGAAGATTATTATTCCAGTCTGGACTGCATAAGTTGGATGAAAGTGTGTTCAGTAGTGATATTTATATTACTGCCAGTTGGAGAATGTACTTAATTTTGGATTGTTTATATTTTGCTTGAATAATCATTTAAAAATTGCTGGTAAACGCTGTGAAGCATTCAAAGAGAATACAGGAAAAAAAAATCTCTGACAATATTAGAATGATTTGACAAAATGAGATTTCAATACAAGCTGGTTTTGTGTTTGTTATATTAGAGAGTTATTTCCCCTAAACTAAAAAAAAAAGTTCAACCAGAAGCTAAGTCCAAATATACGTTAGTGGCATGGAAGTGCATTTTTTGATTGCATTTTAAACATCGTAGGCTAACGTATAAGATATCTTTTATATCACAATAAACTGTGGAGGCCCGTGAGCCTATTGGTAAAAGGGAAGTAGCAATGCCCTGGAGGCATGCACCATAGGGGGGTGCTCTGGGCATCCCCCATAATTTAGGGGGAGACAGAAGGCTTCCCCCCCATGGTGCTCTGCAGCACTATGCTAATTTACCCCAGTTCTGAATTCTCCACTGGCCCGTTGACCATCCTTACCCCTATATGGTCCTGTTCTAGACTATTCCCCACTCCCTGTTTTCCCATTGGTTAATGTAACCCTGCCTGTCCACCCTGGCACTCCCTATTCACTCCTACCCTTTGTACCGCCCCTAAGTCCTCAGTTAATTGGCCTTGATGTTTTGCTCCACCCCCTTTCACATATTTATACCCTGGACCCTTCACTGTCTGTTGTCTTCTGTCCCTGGACCCCTTCTGCACCAGACCCTAATAAACCCTGCACCAGACCCTAATAAACCCTTGCTGGAACCCTGTACAGAAGATTTTCCCGTGTCCCGCCTGCCTGCTAGCTGTGGTGTGCTTGAGTGTTTGAGTGTGTGATTGTTGTGTGCCTCCCCAAATGTTCTCCCTCCAAGGATGCTTGCGGGGAAGGTAGCGGCACTGAGCAGCTCGCCTCGCCACTACGATAAACCTGCAAAAGATATTCAGTAAGTTGTAGTCCTTGTCATATTTCAGTAAAGCATATTCTCATACCTCATGCTTTCTTAGTGTGGCTTTGACTGGTGTTGACAAGTGACTAACAAACTGACGCTGGAGGTGCTTCTGTGTGTGCAAATAGAAAAGAAAAAGAAAGAAAAAACCAAAACCCAACCAAAATTAAAACAACAACAACCAAAACCCAAACACATTTGATGTAAAAATTGCCTACCAGAAAAGGAGTTCATGTAAGACTTGCTAAGAACAATTAAGTAAGCAATGGTTTTGATCCCTTTCAGTCTTCTATTTGTTTCTCTGTTTACTTTAAAGCATGTAAGTGCTAGTTTCTGGTTTTTGTTTATTTTTTTTTTTGTGAGACTGAAATGAATTCAATAGTAAAATTGAATTTGTTAGTTACCATAGGATAACCTAGGAAAAATTATGCCATTTTTTCCTCTGTAACTGTTGCAGGTTGCTACCCAGTAGTGTTAATGATGTAATTCTGGATAATTCATCTTCCATTGCAAAGCTGCTGAAGTTACTTACATTTATCATGGGACTAAAGATCATGCCAAAGTGTGACTATAAAACTGTCACATTGAGTGGCTCATATTTTTGTCCAAACCCTTGTATTCCTGAATCAATTTATAAAGGGGACTTTCATCTTGCAATCACATAGCTGTATTTTGAATAACAATGGTTACTTTAAAATTTTATGTCACTATCAAAAATAGAAGAATTACTAGCATTTTATGAACTTCTACATTTCTGTCCTGTTGAAGTTCCATTTTCTTAATTTATTATGTTTTGAGGAAAAATGAAGTCTTAAAAACCCACGTGTTTTGAACAGAATATGGCAAATGCATTGAGCAAAACCATAATATTGGAAGTATTTTACAGCATATAATATCTTCTAGTCAGTACTTCCTGGATCCCCCATCTCCCAAGGACATCTCCAAAGCAGCTTACTCTGTCACCTAGGAGTAAATGTCGGAAAATACTCCTCAGTTTACTGAAGGTCTTGATATAGGTGAAAAAGACCATCATGAGAAGGGGAAAGCTGCTTATTGTAGCTAAGCTGTCACATCTTAACAGGAATTTTTTCCTAGTGTAAGGGATTTGTAGTGAAAGAAAACCTAGGTGAAATACTGTGAATTGAATTAAAGACACAAGGTCAAATTTGTGTTGGTAAAAGAGTTTTTTTCTGTGAGATCTTAAGGAATGTTACTTTATCAATAGGTTTTTCTGTCATTTATTTCTTTTTATTTCTCAGTATTAGCCTTCTACCCACAAAAATGAGATAACTGTTGCCTGAAGAAAAAATTTAGCCAAGACAAATTCTGAAGTGATTTGAGATTAATAATCTTCTCTCATGTGTAATGCTTCATTCATGTGAAATTTGTTCTCTGCTGGTATCTGAAAGCTTCTTAAAAGAGCTATTATTTTTTTTTCACTGTTGATCAGACTTTCCTCAGAGCAGCTGGAATAGTAAGCTAAAATGAAATAAAAATAAAAACTCGGCAAATCACTGTTCTGCCTTTATGCTGTACTTTTCTTAAATATATTTCAGAAACTATAGATTTTGTGTCTAAAAATTCTGTAAACAAGAAGTGATTGATGCCACATGCTAAACATTACTGTGTTTTTTACTCAGCCATGTTAAGAATGTGTTGAAATCAATAGATAACTCACACAAAAAAAAAGTCTTGAAAAGAAATTTTAAGGAAGGGCCAAAGGGCTTTTGATGTTTTTATATGCGTAAATAGACAAGCAATTAAATGGCTAAAGAATAGACCTGGAAAAGATTGAAAACAAGCCCTGCGAGCACAGTTCTCAGCTCCAGTTTGAAGAACTGTTCAAACTGCATCTATACAGGTCGCAGTGCCAGAAAGAGAAATGCAAAAAATGCAAATCACAAAGTTGTTTCAGCCTGGGTTTATCACCAAACAAGTGGTTCCACCGAGAAATGGGGATAAAAAACCTGGACTTGGCTTTACAATGACAAGGTTTGGCTGCTTTCACAACCTGAGCAAAGACCTTTTCAGACAATCTGATCATCAAGAGATACCTGTGCCTGGTGTCTCTCCACCCTTGACATGTACATGTACTAAGCTGTTCCTAAGACAAGTGAAGGCAGAATGGGGAAGCAATAACATCCCCAGACTAGGAACCTCAGAGATGAAGCACAAAATTGTTGCTGCAAATGATAATGAATTTAAGAACTAATAAGGAAAAAAACCCTAAACTTTTGAAATAGCTTTGGTGAGAAAATCTTCTGCTGAGGAGAAGAAAATTTTCTATTAAAATGAATTAAAGAGCTTCTTTTAAATGCTGTTGAAAATAATGGAATTTTTTAGCTCTTTATCTCCAAAAGTGTGTTCTGTTAAATAAGATATTAGTTTCTATTTTGAGAATAGTTTTGATAAAACCGTAAAAAGTAAAAATGCTTGCAATGCTTCAAAAGGAAATAACAAAGTCATTCTGGAATTTTTCACTTTCAAAAACTACAATTAATTTTTTCAAGCTAGAATAGACATCGAGCAGTAAAGACTACTCCTATTTCAAGAGGCTACCAAAATAGATATTGTATTTTCTGGTATGATTAATATTCAGAGCAAGAGAAATCACATGAGATCAAATCAACTATATAAGTAAGACTTTAATTTTCAGCAATTTTTGTTAGATTTTATTGTCCAGTTATTACCACCGAGTCCTCTGAATAGCTTATATCTACTAAAATCTTAGGGATGAATTCTTTTCTCATTCCCATTAAGTCCCCAGATATCATGCCCTTTGCAGTATGGTGAGTCAGGCTGTGTCATTCATACAGACATTAAACTCACTTTGTGGTATTTGTAATGACCATTCTGTTTTGACAGGTGAGTATTGCCTGCTCTCAGTGGCCATGGGAGATCAGCAAGTGTTTCCAAGTTCAGAGGTTCAGGGAATATCTCAGCCTCATCCCAGCTCCATCTTAACGAATTTATCCAAATATATGCTGTGATGCTTGCTGCCTAGGTTTCTAAGATGCCTAGGTTTCTATTCAGAAAAAACATCTGGTCCATAATCTGGACATTTAAGGACACTGGTCACAAAGTTCAAATATAAAAAAAAATCACAGTTTTATGCTTGTTTAGGGAGACTTTAAAGACAAATGACAATACTTCCCTAAATTCACTGTCAAAATGTGAAAGAACTAAATTTAGTTAACATTAAAATTTTAGAAATTTGTTCTAGTAGCCCCTTTTCATCACTATTTCATTGAGAAGTCAAATATTTCTTCATATATTTCCTTCTGACCAAACTTCTAAGTAACTCTTAAATTAATTTCCTTTACTTTGGATAAGAAGGTGAGCTATAGAAATGGAATAATTTTATAATTAGTTATATTAGGTATATTTGTTGATTATTTGAATAAAAAATCTCTGAGTTACAGAACTTTTAGTATGAAATGTTTTCAGTGGTATCCATCTGTTGCCTTTTTATCTCAGTATTCTTTCTCAAGCGTGTCTTGCCTGTTGACATTTAGCTGTTATTCTCTAATTCTCCCAGGTCCAAAATAAAATGTGTTTATTTAAATATAGCATTGCCAAAAACCAGGAAATTGTTTTTTTTTTATCACTGCCTTCACCAACACTTGCATCAAAAATACCTTCACTATTATCAATTCTGTATTTTAATGCCTTCTGTGAAATTCTATGTGATAGGAGCAAAATATAATATAAATATATAACTTTTAATAGAATAGCTTTTCCTGTAAATTCATCTAACTTGTATCAGCTGAAAAATCTTCTTGAGTAAAAGCTTGTCTGTGACATAAGCTACTGTACTAAAACACTGTAGACAGAAACTAATGTGTATTATAGAAATGTGCATAAAAATGACTTTATAAACCTCACAGTATCTGCAGGTAGGAGAAAAAACATAAGAGACTTGACAGCAAATTTCTCAATAGGGAAAAACCATTGTCATTTCACCTTTCATTGCCTATTAAGGTACCTTTGCTACCATTCATTTATACTCACTTAGAAGAACAATACAATTCAAATGTGGAGAATTATTTCTATTTCTTTTCCTGTGTAGGTCACTCTTTCGAAGCCACACCTTGCTTACTTTCAAAAAGTAACTTAAAAAGTTAAAGTTTAAAATGTTTCTTTAAAGCCAGCATGACTTACTTTGCTACCATTTAAAATAATTGCTAGTCTACTTCAACTTTACTCTCAACGCTGTAAATTTTGGTTAATTATGAAAATTTTGGCAGTTAAGGTTGGAGCTTGTTTCTGAAGTAATTTTTTCTGGCTGTAGTTGTCATTCATGTTAGAAATAATTACCGTACAACTATATACCTGGAGTTTAAAAAATGTACCTGTTGCATTAAAGATTCATGAGAAGGATTATTGATCGGTGCCATCTTTAAACCTGGGAAAAAATAGGCCACTTCTATATCCTTTTGTTCATACTGAAATCAATCACATGCTTGGAAGAGTGAAGCGTAGTGAGCATAATATTATTGGACTCTGGACCTTCATAATAGAATCTGACCATATGTTTTATGATGGTCAGCTCTTTCAAGAAGTGCAGTCTCTCTGCAAATTAAAAAAAAAAAAAAAAAAAAAAATTGGAGTTCTTCCAAACTAATCTGCCATTTGATTTATTATCAGATAATTTAGTTCATGTCTGTATCAGCAGAGCAATTGGCTTCGTGATGGCTATATTCAGAAGTGAAAATTCAGGAAAATGCAATGAAACTCTGGTGTGCAGAGTTTATTGGCCTGGACACAGAATCCCATAAGCTATATTCTTTCCCAATGTGTTCTGGCACATTCCCCAGTGCTACATTCTGTCATGAGCATTTAGCAAATAACTTTAGCTGTAGCTTGGGTACTTCTGCATTGCTGTTCAATATCAATGTCACTTGACTGAATTATATGTAGACTCTTTAGAAATCCTAATTACAAATATAAAATATCCAAAGGTTGTTGAGGTAAAATAATGGTTTGAAGGAAAATTTTCCAAAATAGAAATAGTGTCATAAAAAAGAGAAAAGAGCTAGAAGATGATAACATTGAGGACATCATGAAGACCATCATTAAGGAAGACAAGAAGTTGAGATTACATTTATTTCCTTTGGTATTATTTCTTACTGGGATCATTTATACCAGTAAGACTTGGTAATATATTCTGGGTAAGTGAATCCAAATGGAATATGAAAACACAGAAAGCAGATTCAGTTCCCATATTAGCGAATTTCTACACTTGACCTATTTCTTATAAAGACAAGAGTAAGCAAAGAAAAGTTTGAAATGTAGCTCACTCAAGGCAAAAACTCAAGAGTTTTAAATTGAAGGCATGCAGTACAAGAGATTATGAAAGGATATTTAAAGATTCAGCAGAAAGTAAGTCACATCAATTTCTACTGATTGTCAGAATACTTGTATTCTATTTTACATGAATCAAGGTTTTCCTTAAAAACACAAAAAATAATAATTTTTAATCTTGTTCACAGTAAGATATACAAAGAGAAATTTACAAAATGTATCATTTAACAGTAATAGAATTACTTGCCCTTTCAGCAACACCGGCAGACTACTAGAGGAAATAGAAGTAGATGTAACAAAGTCATAACCCAGATATGTGAATTTTATGTCTGTCCTATTACTGTGTTTAAGCAGTGGTGGAATACAAGTTGTAGGTCACATTTGTAACCTACTTCATGTACTTATGAATTCCCATGTATTTATTTGTACATGCTGTAGTCCACAGACTATGCACAGGAATGCAACATAACTGAAGAATTTTTAATTTCTGGCTTAGAAAAGCTGAATTCTTGGTTTTCCCTCTTTTCCCATGGCTCCTTCAGAAAATTCTCTATTTTTTTTTATTTTTTTTTTTTGCTGGCTGCACATGGTAATCTGTACACAAAATAACAAAAAAGTATCAAGTAAGTAAAGCTTCATAAACTGACAAACAATAAATTTAATGCTGGCAGCTGATCCCAGCTTCATTTTGGCACAGCCTTTGTAGCAGGCCCTGTTCATCTGCAACAGGCAAACAGCGATAATTTTATATATATCACTGTGAAAGGAAGAAGACCACAAAAACATTAACCAACCCCCCCCCCCCAAAAGAAACATCAAGCAATAAAAACCCCAAATGCACAATAAGATCCTATTTGCATAATATAATTACTAAAAAAAATTGTGTGACTGCTGCTGATATTATTAATGTATATAAGCATTAATGAACAAAACAATCCTTCTCTAATTTACTGTTATAGTGGGGTACAAAGAAGAAATAGAATTTCTCCTCTGACTTGTTAAAACTTACAATAGATAATTTCTCCCTCCAGTCATAACATTCTAATTGGAATGATCTTTATCTCATTTTCTCTTCTCTTTATATTCATTAAGGGGAGATGAAATCAAAAGCACAAGTACTGAAAGAGAACCAGTTGTTAGCATACTGCTTTTCTTGAATGAAGAAATCAGAGGTGCAAATATGCTCATCTTATTGCCAGACCAGTTACTTAAAATGGCAGTCTTGTTCTCACATGATCAAGAATAATTTCACAAAATGTTATTTTACCAAATTTTATAAAATCAGAGACAAATTTCAGAACAACCTCTTACCTTCTGAAATGAATGTTAGCAGGATTTCAGCTGTGACCAAAGACAGTTGTCAGAAAGCTCTAAAATGGAAAAATATATTTCTGTTCCAAACATAATATTTTCTTTTAAACTACATGTCTTCATTGTTAAATCGATTCTGGATTTGCATCCATAGGTTAAATTCAATCCCTTCTGTATAATGCATTTAACATTTGAAATAAAATTTCAGAGTTCACATTTTGTGCACACTGAAGGATCTGAATTTGGATTATCACACCTTACAATAGGGAACCTAATATGGCATTACCCCTTTAAAGGAGTATGTAGTAGTACATAAAAATGAATACTCTGTAGGAATAAGTGAGTTGATTTGAATACAGACATTTGCCCTAAATATTAATTATGAGCATAGGCACATAAAGACACTCTGCTGTGGGAAGATAAGGTATATTCAAGTATTGTTGTCAATATAATGGAATAAACAAAAGCAAATTCTCAGACCCATTCAGAAAATGAAATCAGCAACATCAATTAAGAGAGGAATTGTTTTAAAAAAAATGATTTTGAGTGAAAGAATTATTCCACACTTTAAGGAAAACATTTTGACACATGTGACTCCTCTATATTTTTTAAGATATTTATTACAGTTACCTGGAACTTTGCTCACTTTTCTAAACACTGTACCAATGAAACTACATTGACAATTTTGAAAGATTCTAATGGAGGCAAAGAACTTGATTAGTCTGTATCACCTTGGTATTATTATAGCAAGTATTGGTATTATTATGCATCATATTGCATTCTGATGAAGAGGGTGGTTTCCTATTTAGGAGGAAATATAAGGATTTGGAGTGAAATATGAAACTGGTCTAAATCCTAGGCTTTTAAAGCAAAAATATTTCACTGAGAGGATGGGACATACACAAGATCCACGACTCCAACTACTGCAATTTCAGGATAAAGATACTAAATCAGCTCACTGAAGGAAAGAAAGATCTTTCAGTAAGTAATTTAAGTAACTACTTGTGGTCTTTTCTTTGATTTTAGATTGCTTGTGGCAGTACAGGTTTTTTTTCTTATTAATACTTGCTAGTATTTTCATTTCTTATTTTAAGGCGAGCAAGTTTCACTGCATATTTGATAATCTGATACTATTTATAAAGAATGGTCTTGAGGAATTGTAGCAATAGTTCATCCTCTTGAGCACACATACATACTGTATATCTTTGTATAAATGTATATATATTTATAGCACATAAAACATTGCACTTAAAACTAAAACCTGGACTTTCATTTGAAGAACTTGCACATAGAGAAATACCACAAAGGACTGGAGAGTAGGGAGGAAGGATATTTTACAGAGACCATAAGTGTCATCATCAGGCTGCCCAAGATGCAGCAATGGATTGGACCATGTTTGAACTGTATAGGACATGCTGGGGGAGAGGAAGTAATAATTTGTGCTTTATTCTTCTACCCTTTAATTCATGTATTCTCTTGATAGTTTTTATTTGAAATCTTTGAAAATACAACTCCTTAGAGCCTAATAATAACTTTGCATAGCATCACTGAGCAATGCTGTTCCCTTGGAGAAATATTGAAGACGATCTCCCACTGCCATGTCAGAGGTTGTTCCTGACAATCCCCCTTACCTCCCATTCAATTTCCAATGTCTGTTTTAAGAGGCTCCCACTTCACCATTTTCTGTGTTTAATTTTTCAGGCTGTCTGATTCCAAATCCAATTGCATTTCAGACTGTCTTGGGCAAGATACTGTGCTTTGCTGTGGAGTCCTGTCCCTTCTGCCACTGACTTCAAAGTAAGAGCAAAAGGTAAGTGTCAGCATCAGAGCTGCAGCTGATTCATCTGGATACTCTGGCTGTGACAAAGTGAGTGAGTTTCACTGAACTCCTTTTCTCACAGGCAGTACCAGCTTCCCTAATTCTCAAAAATTCCTTGCTAAGGAAACCTGGAAAAATATTGCACTTCATTAGAAAAGAGGTTTATTTCTTCTTAGGATTCAAGCATACCTCCTCTAGAATTTAATTATAATAAATCAACCCAGATAACATTATGATACCATAATGTTTGAATGAAAAAATATTAGAAAAGAGTGTTAATTTTACTGCATTTATTACATTTATCATTGTTGTATATTAATATAATTTAATATTGCATTCAACTACTACTTTTTAGAATCTCCCTGTTTGAACACTGTTGTCTGAATAATTGGAGTTCTGTGTGTTGAAAAATATCATTAGTTCAATACAATTTGAAGTGTTCTACAGAAATATATATAACTGTAACTCAAAGTATAGTAGAAAGGTTACTGCATGAACTAAAAGAAAAATTTTTACAATGTTAACATATTTTAATTATTTTTTACTATTAAAATTAATTTTTTATTGATTTTACCTGAAGTATCTGTTCTGAAAATTTCTCACATTTGACTGAATACTACACCATAGTTCCTACTCAAAAATATTCAAATTCTAATTCTGAATTTTGAACCTAAACAAAGTTCCCAGTTGATTTCAGAAATGTCTATAATGCATTGGTACAATTCTCATGTAGACTTTATTGAACAAAATATTTACTCATTAAGCATTTGGAAGCATAGAGAAATTAATTACTACTCAAAGCACTTGAGTATGATTCCTAAAAGTCTGGGTAGCTATGTAAAAACTGCTGACAGGTGTCTACTGTTCACTTTAGTTGCAGGTAAATGGATAAGGAGATATTCAGAAATGAGAAAATAAAACTTCCTGAAATATTGTAGATGTAATTTATATGTAATTTTGACCACTGCTGGAAACTGTTAAATTGCTGGACAAATCCAGGACGATTACGGAACTGTTACTTTTCTTTGTTTAATGCTTTGTGGAATCAATTCACAAATGCTGCTGATTTGTGAAGTGTCTTTGTGTATCCATTTTGCTAAAAACAAAAATAAGTTTAATGCATATTCATCAGAAAATGGCTTTTGAAAGCCATTAAATCCCAGAGAGAGGATTTTAAATAGTCTTAAATTACGTAATCAGAGCAAACAGTTATTCATTAAACTGTTGTTCATGGATATAAGAATCAGCCTGCAGAGTGTTGTTTTGGAATGAACATTCCTTAAAAAAAAAGGCAGCAGTGACAAAGGACTGAAGGGTACAAGTACTGTTAGTAAAACTTGTAATTCCAAATGCAGACACAAGGTTTCTAAATCAGAGTTCTGAGCTTGTGTCTCAAATTCCCATAGCTAATGAGGAAATCGAAGAGAGAAAATATTACTGCTTTTGAACCTGTCTTTATGCTGCTTGCTAAGAATTTTAGCATGTTTTGAACCATATACAGGGGTTATTTTTTTATGAATGTGTGGAGTTTTTGCTTATAATTATTTCTCCCCACTGGACAGTCATTAAACTTTCTAAAAGAAAGAATCTCAAGTTGAGTGTTCACCTGATTAAGTATCTAATGACCAAAATGTTACTGAAAGAGCAAATTACTCTAGAGAAGGGAGCACCTGATTTATGTGGTTTGATCTCAGGTGAATGTGCTGAACAGAAGAGACTTTGTTTCTTCATGGGTTTCTAGTGATATCTGCATGCAGATAAGGGTATATTAGAACACAGTAACTTAAAATCTGAAAGACTCAATTGGTTAAACTGAAGTGTTGAGCACACGTATTTTTATCTCTGTTGAGCAAGAAAGTTGAACAAATAACACAAACCCTTTTCTGGTAGCTGTCAGGTTAGGGATTTTGTGCCACCACAGAAAAAATAAATTTGGAAATGGAATAACGTAAAAGTGCTATGAATAGAGTTAAATCTCCTAAAATCTGTTACTCTGTTACGAAAACTTGTCTTTTCTAAATTCTTAGCCTTTATTTAAAATAAGAACGTGATGTTTTAAACATTATCTCTGAATTGCTAAATTCCACTAGTCCTTTACAAGTGGAACAGATTAGAAGTAGTTTAAAAAATGTGTTGACCTCAACTGTGTGTAACATCTTGATAATTCCCAGATGAGTAAAGTTAGTGAAGTTGACTGATATATTTAATTTTAAGTCTTATTTGTTTTTCTGTTTTTTTCTATTAGGTATGTGCAAGTTGCAACATGATATGTGGATGTAAAGCATCGCTCTATTATTTGACAAAAAATAATGTTATATATTAATATAAAAAATAATATGTTAGGTATAATTTAATTTTAATTTGTTACAAAATATTGAGAAAGCAAGGCATAGTGTAATAAACCATTTAAAACATTTTAATATATGTCACCAGTACTCACTGAAGGTCAGAATCAAGACATGTAACAACATCAGTTGTATATTAAAGATAATTTTGTTTTAACTTTGTAAAGCACTATTAGACATTGACCACTGTTACTAAATATCTTATTGTCTGCTAAATTGGCACTATACACCATGTGATCTATTCAGATATATTTATTGTAAGAAGATGAAAATAGAATGAGACATTTTAAGTAAATGAGTAATCATGAACCTCATAATGAAATGCTTATGACATTTTAATTCATTAATTTTGAGGAATAAATATATGTTTTAACAACCTGGCTTACTTTTTAATGCAGGTGGTTCTGTCTGTACTGAAATTCCATGTGCAACTAAAATTGAAAAATATAACTATTCCAAATGTTTTTTTTATATAAATGCTATCAGTGATAGAATACAAAATGAAGGTATTCCAAACAGATGCACTATATGAATATTTCAAAATCCAAAGTGAAAAAATCTGACTTTTTTACCTATCATAGAGGCAGGAAAAGGAAAAAAATAGGTAGGATACACAAGTTCCAGACCAGTAGCTGTGATTCCTCCAGAAAACTTAGAAGTTCCTCTGAAGCTTTTTCCAGAAAAGCACTTTTGAAGTTCACATAAACTGGTGCAAATGTGCAAAGACAGAAAGTTTTTCTCAAAAACCTTGAAAGAGAATCTTTTTTTTGTTCAGTCCTGTTTATGTCATGACAGCACATTTGTGAATAGGAAAATGACCACTTATACAAACTATGTGGGTATAAAGATGAATGCACTTATCTTTGTACAGACAGCACTTCAGTGAGTGTACAGAGAAGGAAAAAAAATGAAAAAAGAAATACTTCTAATCTCCTAAAACTTGCAGCATGGGTTCAAGCTGTTGCCCTGCTGATTGAAATTTTATCTGAAGTTTTTTCAGACATTGCTGAAGCTTTCATCAGGCAGTAGCGTTTGAATTCAAATTCTTTATGAAAAAATGCTCTGGATTTTTATGCATTCATTTTTTCAGAGACATTATAGGTTCTTTTTTGTATTTATACACCTACTAAATATTCTGTTCCTGTTTTATCTTGGCGGTTTTCTTTTCCTCTAAAGAAGCATTGCATTTTTACCTTCAAATTATAATTTCACTTGCTTATTTTTTTATACCTGCTACTGCTGATCAGACAACTGCATACTTCAAATTAATGTACAGTTACTCTATGGACAACACAGATTACCTGAGCCTCTGGGTTTGCAACAGCTTTTGAAATAAGCTATGCTTCAATCCTGTGTACAGGAAGCCTTTGAGAAGACATTCAAGCAGCTGGTGACCCTGGGCCAGACATGTCTGCTCTACTGGGGCTAAAAAGCTCATGTGCTGGCATGAGCAGCTCCTGTAAGGAAGCGCCTGGTTTCATCCTTCACTGCACACTGCTGGATGTTATGACAGAGATAGCATTCCAGCCTCTTGAAAGAAGATAGGTAATTTTGGGTTTTGTCCAAGATTATATGGGAAGGTATGGGATGGAGGCTAAACCTCTTCATGGATGGGATCTGTGCAGCATACCATGGGGAAATCCATCAGATATGTTCAATGCTGCACAAAAGCTGCATTTGTATCATCCACAGTGGCATGTTTTCCTTCCTCTCTATATTCCTCTTTTTATTCTACCTTTATGCCATTTGTTGTCAGTTCTCCCCCACTGAGATTCAAAATAGCCCTGCACAATATCCCGCTCTCCTTTCCCTGTGCCCCCTTGAAGAACACCATGTGCTTGACAGGAAAATGCAGTCATTACCATTTTCTGCAAACTAAAAGCCAGAATATTATGCAGCACTTTCTGGTTTAAAATTATCCCAGAGGAGTATAAATAAGTTCGTTCTCTCATTGATGTCATGTTCAATTATTGTTCTCAAAAAGTAATTGAAAGACTTAAATTAAATTCTCCATTGACTTCAAATGCTAATACTTAAAAAAAATCCCACAAAACCTTAAAAACCAAACAGACAAAACCCCCAAACACCTTCAGTAGGGAACTCTTGCTAGTTTAGTTTGAGCAACTTCCCTTTTCTTCATTTTTTCAGAAGGGTTTTTTTCTATTCTTTTGTTTACCTTGCTCTTCTACTTCCTTTCTTGGTAGCTGCAACAAATTAAAGTGAATTAATCCTTTCTAGGGCATTAATAGCAACCTAAGGGATGATTAAAAAACACAAAGGAAATTTATTTGGTTACTTTTTTTTAGTCATAATGAGCAGAATTTGAGTTGAAATTTGAATCGTAAAATCTTCAGGGGCTTTTCTGAGGTTATTTGGAGCTCTTTCAACAAAGTGTTTAAGTAGAAACACTAAGGGAATATGGTGTATAAAATTTTTTGATTTATTTTTCTTTGTGTCTTTGAATTTCTGAAGCCTGTTGGGTATTGTATACAAAGCCCTAAAGTACTTTAAGAATGTAAGTAGCCAATATTAGAATTGAGGGCAAAGTTGCTAGAAATCACTGCAGGTCTGAATGATTTTTTTTCTTCCTTAAGTCTTCCCCCATTTAGCCTGAAAGCTAGCTACCAGGTTTCAGTTTTCATATAATCATTATATCAGATACATTTATTTTTAAAAAAAAAAATAACACAAAAAACAACATGCTTTTCAGATGAAAACACAAAATTTTATTCTAAAATAATGAAGACTGAAAGGCTGCTAACTCTGTGTTGTGCCATCCCATCTAACATTTCAAATTTTCCATGCATAAAGCATCACAAAAATGTTGGAAGAGGTACTGTCATGAGAGAGAAGAGTGAGAAGGAAGTATTTCCTCTTCTTATGCAGACTAAGGATTTTTAGGATCCTTAAAGACATGTGCATACTCCTGCTCTCCTTCTATCTTAGTAAGTGTTCAAATTATTCCTTTCAACACAGAACTTCAGCTGAATGAACTGAAATTATCTACATGAGTGTTCTACATATAGTTTTCTACAGCAGAAAACACATGTGTCTTGCCATGTAAACACCTTTATAGAAAGGTAACTATTTAAAAGGAATACTTCCCCTTTCATTTTGAGAAATGACTTATCTATTTAACACACATGGAAATAGGATTAGTGGCTGACATCCTAATAAAATGAGTGTTGCTTCCACCCTGGACCTCTGTGGTATTTTTCTTTGAAGGTACATTCCTTACCCCAACTCTCAACTAGCTGCTAATTTTCCTAGCTGCTTTCTTCAGAAAGCTGATTTAAACAAATTCAAAAAACACTGGGAATTAATTGAAGAAATCACAATTACTTGTGTAATTACTAAGCCTTCAAAATTGTTTGAAAACTGTAGCTCTGTACCATTTTCAGATTCTCTAATATTTATAGCTTTGTTTACTGATGGTATTTTTTCCCCCAAATCGGTGTATGTCAATTATGTAGAGTCCCTTTAGGTAGACTCCTATGCCTACTTGGAATGGGAAAACCATCTGCTAGGAGTGACCACATTAGCATTTCTAGGTCCTTCATTTTTGGTAACTTAAGCTAATACATTCAATTTTATTTTCAGACTAGAACTTGTCAGCCAGTCAATTAGAGTTCCTCAGCTGGAAGCCTTTACTGGTAGGCTGTGGGGCAATATGGATGGGCTTCCTACAGTCCCTGAATCTTTTCTGCAATTCTCTGACAGCCTATGGCCTACTCTATTTATAGCTACACAGTAACACTGATGTGTTCAGAAATTAGAAAGTGGCTCTGCAAAAATACAGATCCCCTAAACATCTATTTATGCTATACCCAAACTCACTATTACCTTGAACTCAAGCATTTTCTGTATCTATTTTCAAACATATAAATTTCGGTTTCATAAAGGGCTAAGAAAACAGAGCTATACACATTCCAGATTTAATTTCAAATTAACAAAGGCACTCAGTGGACAGCTAGCAATATATTGACCAAAAAATTAAGTTTGCCTTCTAAAATTCCTCATAATACCTTGCTTGTCCATCTCTGCTGCTCAGAAAATAAAATAATAGTTGTTCATAGAACATTGACAGGAGGAGGAAATTGCATTTAAAGAGATTTAAAGATTTGAGAACTAGATCTGAACATGTTGTGCAAACAAAAGACTTGACTTCTCCAAGTCTGTGTCTCTGCTCCAATGATTGGGAAGTGCGGTTGACTAAGCAATCTTACATAGGTTGGTATATATTGATATACCATCAGAAAAAAAACTACTCTGGCTTCTGTGGAGAGCTTGATAACTCCTGAATAATAATGATTCTTGTTATCTAATGCTGGAATTAGACATATTCTGCTGCAGGGAAGAACTGATAAAAATATTTTCCTCTTAGGGAGAGGAAAAGAACTCCAATAATGACATTATAAGAAAACAAAGAGACCTCCTACATTTTCCTGACCCAGAAATCACATAGAAGGAAAGTTTATTTCGGTCCATGTTTCTTATTCAACAATTAAAATGTTCTACTTTTATTCTTAGCTATGTTATGCTCCTTTTTTGGTGACAATTTATGTTGTTTGCAAACTTGTATCTTGCTACGCAATTCTGTTGCATGTCCCCATCTCCCAGCTGAAATTCAAGCCCTAAATTATTTTCTTATTGTTTCCTGTGAGCAGGTTCATTCCTTAGCATGAGAACTGCAGCAATCAATTTTTCTTCTTCAGAAATCTGATAATTTGGAAACCTTCTTTCATGTTTTTGATACTAGGGACTAAAATGCCATGTAAACACGTGATGAATAATTGATTTGGACTGTATTATGCACTCTATATAGTTTTATTAGTCTTTAAAAATAGATCATATTTCAGCTTCCAAAGAAAATCTTTCATTTATTCTTTTATTCTATAGGCTAAAACTCAGTTATACTGAAGTCAATGGCAAAGCACATATCAGTTTTACTGAGGTCATAATTTTATATTGATATTCACACCATCTAAATTATCTCAAAAAAATATTGTTTTAAACTTCTCTATCCTGCAAAATACTTCCTTTTTGTTCTTTAAATTTTTCCTTTATATATATATAATATAGACAGAGAAAATTTACTCCTACTAATAATTAATGAATTATTTTCTTATTGATTTTACAACTTGAACTCTTGTGAAATAAAAATTCCTGTGTTTTTTTTCTTGTTATGTAAGATTCAGCAGGGTAGATCCACATTACAAAGTAAATAATTTCCATTAGATAACCTAACTTTTCTACAAATTACTTACTGATATGCACCAAGGAATATATGAAATTTCATGTGAGCTACTCTGGGCTGGTGATGTATAGCAATGATTTAAATTTGGAACACTGATCATTTTGAGGATACTAACACTGAAATATTTTATACACTTGGAGGAATAGCATAAAAAACATAGAAGTGGATCATGGAAACAATGGTTAAACTAAGATTCTTATGATTATATTTATGCAGTGTTAATCAGTCCTCATTCATTCAAAATGCATCACAATCATCTTTATTCTGTATGGGATTAGAGTAACTTTTTATTATTATTTCATTTTTTTACATTTTAAATTATAGATAATTTTGTTTCTGGCCTATAGTACACTGACTGAACTGAAATGAACAGCAGTTTCCCATGGTTCTAGGAAACTGTATTTATTTATTACCTAAAACTAAGGTGTGCAGTGAAGCACCAGCTGTTTTTCAGCTCTATATACTGTAATAGGCATATGAAGCCTAAACTATGTGCCAAAATGGAGTAATTCTTTAAATCCAGGGAATGAAAGCACATCTGTAAGCTCTAAGAAAGGAAAGTAGTTGTTGAGTATAGGGTTTTTCATGAAGGGCTAGCCAAGTAGTGTCCTTCCTGCCAGGCTGCAAGTTAGTAGCAGCTGAATAATACTGCCCAAGCAGAAGGATCAGAGTAAACCTCTAAAAAGCTCTATTTTGAAAACTGAGATTTAGCAATTTTCAAGAGCCAGAAAAAGGCTAAAAAGGAAAATCTTGATGTTCTATGCTTTTCCTCAGCAGATTAAAGAAGATCATCCTGAGGAGCCTAAGGCAGTGCTTTTTGGGTGTCTATCATTTGTCTGGAGACGTCTGCCTTGCTTGAACAAATCAGCAGAGGCTGAAGGAGAAAATAGTGGACCAAGGAATGTTTGACAGTGTCACACATCGCAGTCCAGGAGCTCAAGAGGGAGCTGCTGGGTGCATAATTTTGAAGGGCAACTAATGTTGCTGAGTATATGAGTTGCTTGAAAGTCCAACAACAGAAGAGTACTGAACACAGTAACTTTCAATTGCACATTATGCAATATATGATGCCTAGAAGTGATGCTGTTTGAGATTTGGAATATCCAGGCATATCTTTGTTCACATCAGTATGTTCCAGGATTATGTACTCCCCCTGTAAAATGGCTCCACACATTAACTTCTAGCCATCAGAATCTCACCCGATGTCTGCTCGGATGGCATGACATGACAAGTAGCTAGGGCTCAGGACATACAGGATGGTGTGCCTGACTCAAAATTCTCTTCATAGCACATGTTGAATCTATTTTGTCAGCAGTTCCTAAAAAGAAGACAGCTCCCATGTGCAATGGGTTTATTTTCCTGAAGACCATTAAAAATACATCTTTATCCTTTTCTCTTCCTAGATGAAAAAAAAAAAAAAAGTTTACAACAAACACGTTATTAACAAAAATAAAAAAAACAAAACAAACAAACAAACAAAAAAACTTTAACCCTTTTGAGCAGGAAAAAAAGCAGTATCAGAAAGTATATCTTAACTAGTCTGTCATCAGAAAGTTTATATTAACTCCTCATTATCTCCTGCTCTGAACTGAGGTGTTTTATAACATCTACTTAATTAAAAAGACTCTGGTTTTATAGACACTTTGAGTGAGCTTCACTGGTTGCAGTTTCTTGTGTGTGATGAAATAAATCTGATAGTCACCACTGATAAACTGGCAAACAGCCTAGGAGAGGGACACAGGCTTCCATCTTCTGTGACAGAAGTCAGAAGTTATTTCAAGACTTATATTTGTTATTAAATGACCACATCTGTACCTGTTAGAACAATATAAAATTTAAATGAATGTGTACCTAAATGTCAGCAGCACTCAACATAGCAAGTGTTTCCAATATAATCAGGCAGGCTATTTAAATATCTTCTGCAATCCAGTATTAATTCAATTATGTTTAAAAATATAATGATTCAAAAGTCATTCTAAGTTCTCTTGTCTGCTACAAAAAATATTCTAAGTACAATTCTATATATGTAGGTTCAGGATTAATCTTTTATACAGTCCATAATTACATCTGTAGCTCATTAGACTTTGTATTCCACTGCTTTGATCACAAGCCTAAAATTGGCATCAAATTTTTCAATTTCAGAGACAAAAATTAAATAAATCTCCAGTTCTGTGTTTAAATACAAATTTACATTTCACTATCAACCACACTATGAATCGGAAATAAATTAAAGAAGCTAATACAGGTTGTAAGATAGATTACTGCTGAAATTGGAAACACACATAATTTATGTAAAAATATGTAATAATTTCAAGAAAGAAAGAATATATTTAAGCCATGACTATGAGAAAATTCCAGGCTTTGTCATAATTTCACAAAATTAACAGAGAGCTAAAAACCCTTTTCCTCTTCAAATCTTAAAAAAAATGGAGATAAATAAATAAATTGTACTGTGAAGAAAGTTAGCTGTACCCCATCCAAAACCAGCAAATTCAGTCTAATGAGAAGAATAATCCAGATATTATAATGCTTTTTTCCAAAACCTTGATAATAATCTTATGATAATTGGAAGCATTTGACTTTTGGTGATCCACATAATCTTTTCAATTACTTTTGTTTATTGCAAAATTAATTTTGCAAATTCTCAGTATATTATTAGTCTTTGAAATGTAAAAGGAAAAAAAAGTACGAACAACAGCAAAAAATCACCCTTTAAAAAAAAGTTTCCTACAAATTCCTAGTGAAATAGTGGGTTTTCTGGTTCTTTTGCTTTTATAGGTAGATGATCTCAGATTTCTTATCTGGTGATCAAGTGCAAAAACTACCTTATAAATGAAAATAAGCACTTAATGCTGTAAAGAGTAAAATAATGTGGTTACTTTAAAAGTAGTCTAAATACTATTTTAAGTTTAATTTATTTTTTTGTTTTTGTTGTGTAACATTAATTATAAACTTTTATGTAAAGGGTGTGTGAGAAAAAAAGTGTGGTTTTCATAAACTCAGATGAGAAAGCCCACAGAGACCAAGGGCCAAGAGAGAAGTAATTATATTTTTGAATCACAATATGCCAAAACAATTCATACTGAAAAACAACAGGGTGCCCATGTGGCCAAGAAGGCCAATGGCATCCTGGCTTCCATCAGCAATAGTGTGGCCAGCAGGACCAGGGCATTGATTGTCCCCCTGTACTTGGCAGTGGTGAGGTCTCACCTTGAGTGCTGTGTTCAGTTCTGGGCCTCTCACTAGGAGGATATTGAGGTGCTGGAGGGAGTCCAGAAAAGGGCAACGGAGCTGGGGAAGGTTCTGGAGGACAAGTCCTCTGAAGAGTGACTGAGGGAGCTGGGGTTGTTTAGCCTGGAGAAAAGGAGGCTTAGAAGGGACCTTATCACCCTCCAAAAGTACCTAGAGGGAGGTTGTAGCCTGGTGAGAGTCAGTCTCTTGTCCCAAGTAGGAAGTGAGAGGATGAGAGGAAATGGCCTTGGGTTGTGCCAGGGAAGGTTTATATTGGATATTAGGGGAAAAAAAATAAAATCATGGAAAGCATTCTAAAGCATCGGAACAGATAGCCCATGGTGGTCACCATCTCTGGAAGTGTTCAGAGAACCTATGGATATGGCACGTGAGTATAGTAGCAGTGCAAGGTTTATAACTGTACCTGGTGATCTTGACAGTCTTTTCTGTCCTTATTGATTCTATGATTCCATGAACTAGATAAGGTGCACTACATTTTTGAAAACATCATTTTGAATCAAGTTTTTTTTCTTCAATTTCTTCAATTCAATTTCTTTTTCTTTAATTTTCTTCAGTTTATAAGCCATTTACAAAATATTTGGAAACTCAAAGAAAGGAAAGAATTCAGTTAGACTTTGAGACCGGTGAATGAAGGTTGAGTTTAAACTTCAAAAACATTAAAGAATTTTGCACCCTGGTAAATGCCTCTTAAAGGATAACCATATCATGCATTCAGACATATATCATTAAAAACATATTTGGTAATATTAAAATTTCATACCTAATTATGTTTTTCTGTAACATCTAGTAATGAGCTGCTCCCTCTGTATAACATGGCCATGCCACTGCAACTGCCAGTCACTACTGAAGGGAGAGAGATTTCTAGGGAAACAGTGGCTTTGGACTAGGGAGCTTTGGATATTACTTTGAAGTGCAAATTGTAATTATACAACCTTATTAAAAAATGTTGGGTAGTGCTGTCCAAGGCACTGTGATTCCACAACAGGAAATCTTGTGCTTCTCTCCGAAATGCTGAATTACCCAATTCAGCGCCTGGAGGTGTTTGCCTGCTAATAACCACACTAATTGGGACCTCAGAATGTGACACATCTAATCCTTGCCCAGTACCAGCTGGGGTGATAAAGTAATTTTCTATCTGGGATAGTGGCAATAATTAATGCCAGAAGTACAGTGTGAAACCTGACAATTTGTCACCACAGAATTAGTTGTTTTGTGGTGCTTTGCTTCTGTGAAATCACGTCTTACTCCAAGAGCACTGAACTCAAGTGTGACTGATTGAACTTTATAACATGAGTCAAATATCATGACCATGGTCAGAATCTGTCATTTTGATTATCTGCCTCATTCTGCATATTTAGTCACAACATATTTATCTTTCACCATCAACACACTGCACTTGAAAACTTTGAATTATCCTCTATTCATTACACTATATCCACTAATATGTGAAGGGAGTATAGTCACAATTACCATAATAATCCTATGACTTATTCAAATGAGAGGTTTGACAATTTTGAAATTTCTGGTACATTTAATGATTATGTAAATGTTGTAACAAGATGACACAAGAGAGGAAAAATATTTTAAATAAATATTGCTAATTTTTAACATCTGTAAATCAAAAAATTCTATCCCTATAATGCCACAATTATTTTTTTTTAATAAATTGCAAAAAACAGTAAAAGAATGCTGCTCTTAATGAGAGGAATTGGAGGGAAATATGTAGAGTCCTTTTATTGTGTTTTCCTAGTTGTTAAATTTATATTTCCTAAAAAATGTTAGTCCTCACTTATGCTGCTTACTCTGTTTCTTTAAACATGACCTTTATTTGCTGGATTAGCTACACCATATTTTATAGTGAGAAGCTGTTCTGCCAGTTTTGGTTAGGTAGTTTTATAGTCTGTTGCTTGAGAAGTTTTGACATTTATATCTCTATACAGAAGAGACATAACTTTAGGTTGAATTTAATAGCTGTAAATCTTGACATGAGTAATAAACTAAACCTGAGTAGGAGGCTAGTTTTATTATTCTTTAAATAGTATAATTATCACTGTTACCTTCTAATTTAATCAACTAGAATAACTATCCTATAAATATTCATCATAATTCCTGGCTTTCTTTTAGTAAATTAAGGTGATTCACAGAAGGTGAGGAAATAAAAATTATTTTAATATGTTTATTAGATGTTTCTATTCTTCCAGGGATTACCTGCTTGTCTTGAAAATATCACAGAAGCAGTTCGTGCTATGAAGCAGGGGGTCAAACATAATTATATATACTGAATGAAAATTGGTCATATTGTATTCCAGCTGGAACACACTATGGACAGACAAGACAGGAAAAGTAGCTCAAGACTCTATTATGGGAATCTCCACTTTTGTTATAACTGAGTAATAATAAGGTACCTAAGGAATTAATGTTTTAAGATTATCAGATGCTTCTGATTGTACAGAAATGTTGATTTCAACCAATGCTTTGAAAGTGGTTACTTCTCAATTTGTATTTTTCCCTGAAATAAAATTTATTCAACCTTTAACACATAATTTCAAAACAGTTTCATTTTACTTTGATTTTTTTTCCCAATGATCAGATTTTTCTTTATAATGTGTTTTTATTTTTAGAAATATAATCACAAAAAAACTGTTTTTTTTTTTTTAATTTTCCAGTCTAATCTCTTAGATATGTAGAGGATTTTCTGAGAAGGTGTTGATTATTTATCAGAGATTCTCACCTTGTGTTTCAGCAAAACAAATTTAATTGGGTAAGAGAGACTGACACTTCTACTCATGCTAAGTGTAGAAGATATTCCCTCTTGATAATGACACAGACTTCCTGTCTTTTCTTTAAACTGATAACCTACTGCAATGATAGTGACTAGAGACTGGCTATTGACTTTGGCTGAAAAGAAATATCAGTCTTGTTAAAGTGAAAGACACAATGCTACAAACACACTGACATTAAATGCAGGGGGGGAGGAGGGGGAGGAAGGGTTTCCTTTTTACTCACCAAACCCTCCCACACACAACAAACAAACAAACAAATAGAAACAACCACCCCCAATAATTAAAAATGACCTTTCAAGATCTAAGGTTAAGAAGGACAAGTAGAATAATTTCTCATTGAAAATTTACCCTTGAACCTCTCTGAATCCACAGCCTGAATATTGAAGTTGCACTTAACTAAGGGACAACTACAATTCTATTTTGCTTTTATTCTCTTGTTCTGATTTCCAAAATTATTTCTCTGTGTAACTTAAGATATTTGGAGATTCTGCTCCTTTGATTGCAACAGCTTGAAATGAATCATTTCAAGAGAAAGTGAAAAAAAGAATCACCAAATTTCAGTTGGTGATTGTTGTTCAATGGAATATTTAGATTTGTGGTATGGTCTTTAAAAACACAGCATTACTGTCTGAGGAAAGAATAGATAAGCATGTAGGTCAGGCTCTTCCAAGTGACTCAGATATGCTGCAGGGTGGTGTTTTTTTTTAATTTTTATTTTTTGGTTTTTTTTTTTTGTTGTTGTTGTTGTTGTTGGTTTTTTGTGTTTTTAAATTCTTGATCTTTTGTGTGTCGATCTTAAATGAGTTGAACTTTTTTGATAAGAAAATCAGAGTTGCTACTATTTCAAAATAAGCTTACTTAACTTCCAAATTTTTGATATAAATCCTTATTTGTATTCTGTTCAACATTTTTCTCTTCTATCATCCTTATTTTATTTTGTCTTACTATACTGCTTGTCTCTCTGTGTTTCCACCTGTTTCTTGTTTCTTCCTTGCTGATTATTCATTCTTTAACCTTGTTGATCTTGTATTGTTCAAATCCTTTGATGGTCTTTCATGATCTCTTGTTTAATACTGGATCATACTAACCTCAAACACTTCTTTCATTATTGATATGGTTTAGTTTCTTTTCATATTAAACTTCAGTATTGCTTCAGAATAATTTTGTATTCTGATGAAGAAATGGAATCAAAAGTATCTGACAATACCTGAGATATCAAAATAATTAGAAAGGTGGTCTTTTTATCCATTGTGAATGAATTATGTACTTAAAAATATAATTTCCTTTCTGAGTTTTACATGCCTGGCTGTGGGACAAAGATGAGGCTCAAAGAAAGTCTACCAGTGGGACACTTAATCAAAAGTAAGTAGTGCCTGATAATTTAAAGTTTTACCAGTGCTTTAAACTCTGAAGTGTGGAACTCCTGTTTCATATCACCATTAAAAATATAAAACATTGTCTCTTTAAAAGTGACAAGAGTGATTATTGACTGTTCTGCTGGAAAAGAGTTGATGGCTGAATAACATATGACCATAAAGAGACATCTTAGAAGTTCACATGAAAAAAATTACTGCACCTGGCTGGAATGGAGTTTACTTTCTTCACATTAGCCTGTATGCTGACGTGCTTTGTGTTTGTAACTAAAGCAGTGTTGATTATGCATCTGTGTTTTCATTACTTCTGAAGAGTGCTTGCAAATCATTAAGGCATTTTCTCTTTTCACTCTGCACTGCCCCCTCGGGTGGGATTTTGTCTGAGGGGGAGTGAATTTTCTTCATGGAAAGTGATATGTGCTATGTTTGGATTTGTAACAAAACCAGTGCTGATAATGCTTTGGTGTTACCTAATTTGGTCTTACCTAATGCTGAACAACGCATATAAAACATCAAAGCATTTTCTGTTTCTCTCATTGCCCCACAAGCGAGTAGACCGGGGGGGAGCAAGAGCTAGGGATGAGGACATGGTTGTGAGAGTTGATCCCAACTGAGCGAAGGGAAATTCCATACCACATGACATCATGGTCAGAAATAAAATCTGTAGAAAGGAGTAAGCGGAGGGGTTATGAACTAATGGGGTTTGTTTTCCCAAGTAACCATTATGCATGATGAAGCTTGAGTTTCTTAAACAGGCTGATCATTTGTCTGCCCACGGGAAGTGGTGAATGAATTCCTCATTTTGCTTTGTTTGCATTCACAGATTTCCCTATTGAGCTACCTTTATCTTAACACATATGCTTTCTTAATTTTACCCTTCTGATTTGCTCCTCCAGCCTACTTGAGGGGGGTCTGTGGGCAGCTGTAGGGGCTGAGCTGCATTCTGAGGTTAAGCTACACCACCACCCTTCCCCACAGAAAAAAGGCTGGAGGTGGGTAAGAGTCTGGGAGGGAGCACAATCAGGACAACAGACTCAAACTGACCATAGGAATATTTTATACTACACAGCATAAAATCTTAGGGAAAGGAGGACAAAGAGGGGAGTTTTATGGTTAAAGAATTTACTTCCCAAGCAACAATGTCCAGTGCAGAGAGCCTCCTTTCCAGGAAGGGCTAAACATCTGCCTGCTGATAACTGGTGAATCCTCTTTCTGCTTTGCTTCCATGAGCGACTCCTTCTTTCCTTGTTAAACTGTCAAGGTCTTGATCTACAGGACTTTTTGCCTTCATTCTCTTTTCCCCCTGCCCTATGGCTGAGAAATAAACAGGTATATGGATGTTGGCTGTTGGCCAGGTAGGACCACCACAAATACAGAAGATAGAGTGAATAAACTTTCTCTTCTGCAAATTCTTTACTTCCAGCTCTCACAGAGTAAAACACAATTAAACTGTGTGCTGTATTCTTGAAATGTATTGTTTGTTGCACATTTACAGCTATGGGTACATTATTATTATTAAAACAACTTTTGTTGTTTTTCCACTTGTTGTAAATAGTGGCTGCATCATTAAACCCCTTTTTCTTCAGAAAATTTACAGCAGCTCAGCATGCACAGAGAATATTGTGAAACAATCCAGGAACATTTTATTTATTCACAACCAAATGGGAGGAAATTCTTACTGTTAAAGGGAGAACATTGATTTCTAGATTTTTTTCTCCTTAAAACAAAACGTATGCATAGAAATGTGGGATAGAATATTTATTGTTTAAAGTCTTCATACAATACTACCCATGGTTACAGCTATGACCTAAAAGAGTAAAAAGATATGGTTTTAATTTATCAATTTTCTTATAAAGTTTTAGCAAAACACTCTGAATTTAGTTTAAAATCCTTATTTTCACTTAGATAAACCATCAGCATAAATATGCCCACAGTCACTTTTCAGATGTCAGGCTGATGAAAAGTTGATCTTTTATCTGAATTCACCACTAATTTTCTTCTGACTGCCTACTCTTTCTGATGCCAAGGGTTAACTGGAGATATTAATTTCTTTGTACTCACTTTTATTACATTTCTAAAGTATAAATACACCTGGTTCCAGTGTAGTGTCTTATATCAGAAGAAAACAAATAGTTAAATATTTTTGGGAGTGAAATGTAATACTGTTGAAACAGAAAATATTTTACCATTACCGTTAATTCCTACATAATGAATTTATACTGTTTTCTCTTTTTTTTTTTGCTTTTTTCTTTCATTCGTATTTTTTCTGCTTCCTAATGTCTATATTCTGACTATCAAAGAAATATCTACTTGGTTTTTATAATTTTGTGACTGAGTGAGCTATTGAAATTTTTAGACATTGTTGTCCATTTCAAAATTTCAAAAATTATTCATGTCTATGAAGAGAACCTTATGTGAGAAATTGGATTAGCATTTGTAGCCTGCCTGATGATATCTCAAAGGGATTGTAACAAAAACCCATATTCCTCCATATGGTGGGCCTTCCATATTCTCTGTATATATATTTCCTACATCTCTCACACTTTCTTTTACTTTATTACTGTAGAGAAGGTTTAATATCCCTCTATTTTTTTTGAGAGGTTTATAATTAGGATAGCTATCCCTTTGTCCATTTACTCCACCACAAAAATTGCCACTCTTTTCATATGGTCTGCCACTCAAGTGCAAAGAGCTACACAGTCATGAGAGAGAGCACATTATGTGAAAATGGATTCTTTTTTCGCTCAACAGTTTATTGATCTTCAAGGACAACCAATTTGTGTCAGCTGTCATCTCTTCCCGTTAAAATTATTAGTTTTCACCCTACCCTACCTTGGTAACTTCTTTTTGGATTGTCAAAATTTTTCTGCCTCCTCTTGTGACCATCTCAAATCTAATTTAGGTGAGGAGAAAGCCTGGAATCCCATAATTTGTTCTGCTTTAACATACAAAGAGTATAGAAGATGCTTAGTTTCCATTACAAAAAGGAATTATCTCCTGTGGAGAACAGAGATGTTCGAGTGAAAGCTGTCCCTGCTAGGATAAATTTAATAGGAGCTTGTTGATACAGTGAATCTCTGCTTTATGCAAGTTACATTGCTATAAAAAGACTAGAAGGTGGCAAATGGGGTTGCTTACTGCCTAATTCATCAGCAGAGTTCCTTCTCCTACCAAATTAGTCAATGTTAATCCTAATGGCACAATCATTACAGGGAGAATTGCCACATGCAACACTTGACACCTTTTTTTTTTTGTCAAATCAGCAATCTCAGTTTAATATTGGCTAAGCAGAAATAGAGAGCATAGCAAAATAATCACAAAAATATTTAAAAGGGCTGCCAGTGTCTCCATTCAACATGAAATTTGACATCTCGTGATATCCATTTCAAAACAAGCTTTAAGAGTCAAAGTTCTGGTTACAATGAAATTTTACCATGTGTAACTGCTTTAAGCAGTAAGCATTTTTTGACTATTGTTCACAAAGCAAGCCCCAGACTCTGTGCAAAATAATTAGCTCTGGAAAGAAATCCTGCATCAAGAGAGTTAGTATTGTTTTTCCTTGAGGGTTTTTACAATGGTAATGAGACCAGTCATTCATTTGTCTGAGAATAAAAAAGAAGACTCATTTAGTCAGAATGTCTGGACTGTAGTAGTCAAAAGAACTCCTAGGACTAGAAACTTACTTTGCTAAGTACTCTTTAACATAGAAAAAAAATCTATTTTATCCCTCATCAGGACTTTTTACGGTTCAGAGAACCTAAAATAAAACTTCAGGCTTCATTTTTGGCAAGAACAAACCTCATCCTGTTTTGTCTTCCCTTGTGCAAATTATTATAATGTATTTATATTGTTTTCAGAGGCAAAATGCACTGCATCAAGCTTCAGTTACATGATAGTCATTCATCCCTTAGATTGCATTCAGAATAGTAATGGTTACTTGTATCAAACCCTGCAGGCATTTTTTTTTCTTTTTAATTATTCAATAAGATCATGGAACTTTGCAAATTTAATTTGCTATACCAGAGAAAATAAAACCAATCACATAACTACATATTTTTATGGTTTAGATTTGGATGGCACTATATTGTCCTTATTTGGACTCTTCCCTGGAGCCTAAGATATCATAGGAATAAATCTTTAATAATATTATTTAAGGTCAGGTTAGGAGTCTGGACAGCTACTCAGTGGACAAGCATTCATTCTTAGATTAACTTCCTTCCTTTGCTACCCACAGTGAACACAGATCCCATCTTGTCTTTTAGAATTCTTCTCTAGCTAAGAGTTAACATCTGTTGCCTTTTTTCACCTACTTTGAATCTTTTGTATGACTTTACTATGTGCCTGTTGCATTGATTTCTAGTCTAAATCTCAGAATATGACTTTTTTTCCTACACTATTTCAGACAACCTGTAGATTTTTCCATTAAAGTATTAATCTTCTCATTAGTTGTTCAGACCCTTGAAACTGACAGTGCCTTTTGTTCTCAAAATGACAACTCTATTAAGCAGTAAATACAAAATTTATATAATTTTTAAAAAACCAACTACAAACCCAAACCAAACAATGCCCCAAACCTTCACTAATAAATTAAGTTAATTATACTTTAGTAGGACAAAAGATTAAGAATGTGGAGGGAAACAGTTTACAGCTGAGATAAAGATATTTCCAGCCACTCAAGTCCTCAGAAGCTGCTTCACGTTGTTCGTATACTGCTGTGCTCATTACACTTGGTGATTCCTCAGTGATTTTTGAATCTCACTGTGTTCCTGTCCTTGTTTGTTGCCAAGAGCCAAAGAGTCTTCTCCAGCTTTTGACAACTTCAGTTATTTTGCGTACAGCCAGTCTCCCCTATCTCAGTAAATTATTTCCCTGTCTGTTCCTCCCACATCTAATGGGCAATAAGTCAAATCTTTCAGATTCACCACCAAGGAAACAGAAAGAAGAAATTGCACCCTGCATTTTCTCAGTGCAGGGATTAAAATAATTTTTAAAAAATGTTACACTGGAGACACATGTAATCCTTCCTTCCTTCCTTCCTTCCTTCCTTCCTTCCTTCCTTCCTTCCTTCCTTCCTTCCTTCCTTCCTTCCTTCCTTCCTTCCTTCCTTCCTTCCTTCCTTCCTTCCTTCCTTCCTTCCTTCCTTCCTTCCCTTTCCTTCCCTTTCCTTCCTCCTTTCCTTCCTTCCTCCTTCCTTCCTTCCTTCCTTCCTTCCTTCCTTCCTTCCCTTCCTCCCTTCCTTCCTCCCTTCCTTCCTTCCTTCCTTCCTCCCTCCCTCCCTCCCTCCTTCTCTTCCACAAATGACAACAACAAACACTAGATATTTCATTTCCCTACCTCAGCATGCCCTGATAAGTTCTTTACATCCTTTCCCCTTCTTACAGTTGTCTAGCCTGTCTCCAAAAATAGCAGGCAAGTCTAGATGAAACCTCTGTATCTGTTGCCTCTCCTCAGCCAAAGTGAGATGACTAATTATGTACTTAATCACATGACAATTTCTAGGTGATGAGAGTAACAAAGGGCAATATGAATAAGTAGGGCATTGCTTCCTCTCTCATCCCCTTTCTTTAATTAATGATTCTTTCTCTTCTTGCCTGCCTGGTTTGTCCTACAGAAATCTTCTGAAGACCATAATGATAGAACATTGTAAAACATGTGTAATGATAAACACTTGTTTTTTAATGACCTAATTAAATTCAACACAGTAACTAATTGGGAGCTTTCTATAAAGACAAAATGTTCCACAACAGATACTAAAATTTGGGAAAAAGGTACTGATCAGTGCTTCTGCCAAACATGTCCTGGTACATTTTAGGGGACTGTTTCAGATGTCAGGTTATAGACTTCAGGACATTAGCTTTGTTGCAACACTCTGCATATGGAGTTGAATCCTTGGAATAAGCACAGAAATCTGTACAAAAGAGGAAGATTACAAATAAAAAAGTGCACATAAAGTGTACATCTTACATAGATATTTTAATTTCTGTGCTTAAATTTCAGATTGAGGGAGTGAACTCAATGTGGAAAGTGACATTTATTTAAACAGGTGTATTTTATTAACTCATATTTTCAAAAGCCAAGAGAAATTCTCTCTTGTATCAAACTGGTTTTTATTTGTGCTAACCCTTTATCCCTTTGTTTTACTTTTGCTTTTTCCTTTCTTATTATTTCCTAATCTCTAGGAGTCTTTTTTACTGCAAAGCTTAAAATCACCTTCCTGGATGTCCTTATGCTTCATTGTTGCATTCTATACCTCAGAAATTACATAGGTTTTAAAACTAAGAAAAACTAAAAAAAAAAAAAAAAAAACAAAAAAAAAAACAACAAACTATCTTATATGCCACAATCAAATCTGTTAATTAAGAAAAGCAGGACTTTTTTCTAAAACACAGAAGTATTTAAATCAGTGTTTCACAAGAAAATCATGACATTTATATTACTTGCTGCTTCAAGTGTCCTTGCTTAAGTAAAATAGGTTATTAATAAAGCAATGTAAGACTAGAAAGAGCTCCTAACTCTTTTGACACTTACAGTAAAAATTATAAGTACTGCTTCTGATTTTATATATCCAAATAAAGTATAATTCAATGACAGAAAATGTTTTTAAAAATAGCTAACCTTTCTGAAATCTTGATAAATATTAACTTAAAAATGTCTAGCAGCACTTCCTGTTCTCTTTAGTGCCAGAAAAGAATTTGACAGACTAAGGAAGGATTATCTATTTAATGCACTAAATAAATTTGGATCCAGAAACAAATTTTGTAAATGGATTAAATGCTTACTCCTAGAAGCATGGCTTACTGGACTAAGTATCAGGACTGAAATCCCCACAATCCTTAAACAACAGCTCTGAATCTTTCTCACCTTTGTTCTTCTTCCTTCAAAAGGATGGATAGTTCACAGTTATTTCAGGCTAGATTTTGGTAATCGCTCTCCAGCTGAGACCTTTGTTTGCACAGAACTCAAGGTTATTGATGATATGTGCTGTCAATGATTCCCTTCCCTTCCCTTCCCTTCCCTTCCCTTCCCTTCCCCCTTCCCTTCCCTTCCCTTCCCCCTTCCCTTCCCTTCCCTTCCCTTCCCTTCCCTTCCCTTCCCTTCCCTTCCCTTCCCTCCCCTCCCCTCCCCTCCCCTCCCCTCCCCTCCCCTCCCCTCCCCTTCCCTTGACATCTTGAGGAGGTTAATACAAGTTAAATAGCACTATTAATACTAGTTAGCCTAGCTCTAAACACTATGGAATCATCAGGGAATATTGAAGTTATAATACATTCCTGCTGTTTGGTTTTTACAATTGAGAAGTTCTAAAATGAAAGGATTTGGGGTTGATATAGATTTTTGCACAAGGAAATTATTTGGAACTTCGGATTTCTTAATGCATTTAAATATTAATAAATAGTGGGAAGACATATTTATTTAAAAGTAAGGAAGGGGGCACCTCTAGAAAGGCAGAACTTACTTTGAAATTAAAGATAAAAAAAAAGTCTTTATCTGCTACCTAGGAGATTAAAATAATATTGTAACTATTCAGTATTTCAGAAAAGAAAAAAGGAAACCAAAGGAATGGTTAGCGTATTCAATCTTCCTATCTTATTTAAAAATTAAATCATATTGAAGTAGGACTGAAAGTCAGAAAAGGGAAATTGCAAAGGAAAAATGGTGAGTATTAACTGTTTTTCAAGGTTATTCAGCTTGGCAGTGCAAAAGTGTTAATTTGATAATTTGTCTGTACAGAATTCTAAAACACAGCCCTTGCAAAGTGAGGACTTTTTGGCTTATGTTTTTCTTCAAATCTTTAGTTGATGACTCTAAACATGAGAGGATAGAAGAGTATCATTCACAAAATGTGATGTGGCAGAAAAATTCCTGTAGGCCATTTTAGTTGGTTTTGGCTACTATTGCAGACTAGGAGAAGGACCAGTCAAGCAATGAAAAGAATGCCATAATCTAACCAGTTTATTTTTACCACCAGGTTCAGGTTATTTTGTATTTCATAACTTCTGGTAAAAACTGTTGTCAATTCTTTTACAAACAGCCTTAAATCAACGGCATATGAGGTGTTAGCAGCAGAAAGAAATGATAGCACATAATAGACACTACTAACAGCAGGGACACTGTGGTCAGTGTTAACAAAATTGCCCATTAGTACTGCACACTATTCAAAAAGAATACAAGGTTCCTGAATATGTCATTGGAATCAGGGAATCACAAGCTGAAATTTCTTAAAATTAGTAAAACCAAATGCTGCAATATTTGAAAGATTAAATCAAGCTTTTGAGAGCAACAAATTATGGCTGGATGCAAGCATGAGAGCAACAAAAAAAAAAAAAAGTCAAATTAAGATTGGATGATAAATAGCATAGAATCAATCATCTTTGTGATTCTGCAAAGCAGTGTTTACTTAGAAGTAATCTTTTTTGATGTCAAATTAATTTTTCTCCTGACAAATGCTTCATTCACTTACACATAAGTGAATTAGAGATGACAAGAAACACACTAGCAAGGAGTTATGTTTTTGAATTTCATCTAAAGTTAAAATGGATTAATGGCACATTGCTGTAATTCTGTGTCTCAACATAATTGATGGATAAGATGTACCACCATCATTTTATGGGCTGTCCGTATCATCCCAAGACTACCATTCTGTATTTTGTGAGTCTGTGCATTGGTGCAAGACTTATTATTCTTGTTTAAGCAGTTCTAAAGAATCAGCTGGGAGTCTTGATAAAAGAATTACAACAGTAGATGGTAGCTGCCAAGTACATGAATTCCCTTCAAAGACATTTTCAATGGTACAAGATGTTTGAAAATTGTCTTAATCACAAATAGAAGGCTGCTGGCTTTATCAGTAACAAATACTTTTATCTGGATTCTGCAGTTGTTTCTGAGGACTCTGTGGTCAGCAGAAGAGCACCTTTAATGAGTGTCAAAAGCAACTATCTTCTGAAAATGAAAACAAACATTGGTTTAAATTGCTGTTCCTTGGAATGAGACTGACAGAGTCAGATTAACTTCCCTCTTTAAAGTACTAAAAACAGTATTTTATATTAATTAGCATATACTGTAGATACTAGTTTTTTATGAGTTTTGAAGGAAAAAAAATTAATCTATCTGTGACCTGAGAATTACAACACCTCCTCCCTTCTCCCTCCCCCCACCACCAAAAAAAGCCCAAAGCAGAACTGGAAACAAAAATCAGAAGGATATTTAGGATAGTTGGTTCATTCTCTATTCTCAAAATAGAGTGAGACTTAGTAGTGGCAATATTTTCCTAGGCATTATAGGGAAAAAAAAAACAGACTGTGAAAATGAGACTGAGGTCTGTTCATGGTAATAACATTTTTAACACAACAGTGTTCAAGATATAAACTGTTAGAAACATGGTCTTACAGATAAATTCAGATGGGCAGAAATCTCTGGAGCAATCCCCTTGTCAAACCAAGGTCAACTTCAAAGTCAGACATAACTTCAAATTTAGATCAGATTCCTCAATGTCTTTTTGAGTCCTGTTTTGAGTACCCCTGAAGATGGATGTTCCACAGTCACTTTGAGTACCCACATGGTTAGAGAAAAGAAATGTAATTTATAGAAAAAGCTTATTTCCTTCTCCTTTATTACTGAAAATGCCATTTTTTGATACCTTAGTAGAGGAATTGCATTTATTTTGTCTCTATGGTTCCAGGTACCTACATACTTACAGATCATAGGAAGGTCCAGTGTATTCATTCCACGGAGCTCAACAACCATAATCCTGAATTGCTCTTTTCAGAATAGTTTTCCTCATGCTTTCTGCACTCTTTACTGTATAGGACAAGAATGAGAAAGAGGAAGCATAATCAAACCCTACAAAACCTCATATGATAAGAAACTACGATTATATATTATACTGTCAAGTTCTTATTGATCCACTTAAAGGCACATTGACCTTTAATATTAATGTGCTTAGCTACAAATGTCATTGGAAAAGACTATAATACTAAATATTCAGTGACACAAAATGTACGTGTCTACTATGAACAAAACAAGAGGCAGTGGGGAAGAAATGTAACCTTAATTATGTCATCTGCTTGTCAGGAAGCTCTCAGCATCTGCTGTTATGAAAAATGGAGATTAAGGGTATTACCAGGCCAAAAGGATACTAGTCTTCATGGAAAGATATCACTGTGAAATACAAAAAAAAAAAAAAAAAAAAATTTTGTTGCAAACAGGAAAGACAGTTAAATTATACATGTTTATTTCAAAAATATTAGTATCAGGATGCTCTTATGAGAAGTAATAGCATGATAGCTTACAACAGTAAACAGGAAAGAGTTTATTGATTATTTTGGCTGCCTGTAATTTATTTTCTTATAGGATATAAAATACAACTTAGAAGAAATAACCTTTATTCAGAGGAGATGCTGAACAAAAACACAATTATCTGTGCACAAACTAACTCCCAAACCACATTTTTCAAGAGTTAGGGGCTCTGAAGAAGTGGAGATTTTCAGACTGTGCTGGGTGCAGGTGCCCAGGGTGCTGCAGGGGTGACTTCCATAGGAAGAAGCCACAATTTCTCCTATCCTGAGACAGCTGGTTCCAACAGACCCACCACAGAGCCCAGCAGAGTCCAGCTACCATGGCAGCACCTTAGGGAAAAAATATTTAAAATTCAGCAGAAAATGCTGGAGGGAGCATTTTCACTCCCCTTGGGCTGCACAATGACCTCAGAAATGCTCATGAGGCCTTGGCCTTGATGAACAGCACCTGGGTTAAGCTCCTCTTGAGCTTTTCAGACACACTGTCTGTTCCCAGGAACTTGTGCTGCCCAACAAACCCCCTTTAAACTTTTGGTCAGTTCCAGGACAAATTTTTGCAATAGGGTCCATTCTGAACCTTGTGACTCAAAAGAGATTCTCCCTTATTCCCTTTTATCCTTACCTTTTCCTACCCTTACTCTTTATCCATCTCCAGCTTCTGCATAGATCCCTTTACATTGATTTTAATTTTAGATCGATTGATTTTAGATTTTAGCCTGATTTTTCTCTCTGGGCCTTAAACATGTAGAAAGTCATAGAGTGAACCTTGCCAATGAACTTTGCCTTGCTTTCACTTTAATATTAAACGTATTTTGCCAAGATTTACTGATGATTCTTTGAGTGATGTAAAACACTCACTTGCTACAGGGGGAGAAACAAAGCTACAAGAGAGGGAAAATAAATAGTGAGAGAAGGCAGAGAAGAAGGAGGAGGAGAGGCATCCATTGAAGCAGGTAAAAAGTGTCAGGAGAAAGGGACAGGAGAGAGAAACTGCTGTGTACAACCCAGCAGATTCCAGGCTAATTGGCTGGGGGAGAGGTAGAGGAGTCTGGAGGGAAGCTGATCTTGGGAGAGTGGGGAGGGCAGATACTGCTTTAATGTTCTTTTCCTTTGTATTTATCTGAATCAATTTTAATTGGTAATAAATTAATTTTCCCCAAATCTAGTACATTTTGTCCATGGCAGCATTTAGTAAGCAATCTCTTTCCTGTTCTCTTCCCTTATCCCACTGAGGAGTGGCAATAGCTGGTTGGGAGTTGGCCTTTAGCCAAGGCTACCCCACCACACTGGCCAAGATGGGGAAATTAGGTTTCCCTTACCCAAAATCTTCTAAGTGTTATATCAAAAAGCAATTTTTTAAGACTACACAGGGAATACTGAACTAGTTAATTGCTGCTCCTAAACCAAAAGCAGCAAACCTAAATCTAAAACCCAAAAGAGGTGAGAGGTCATTAAGTTGTAGTGGTATATGACAGATGCATGAACTTACTGAAAGAGCTCAGACTAAGAAACTGTTTGGATTGATTTGTTTGGGTTTTGGTTTTTTAAATTGCTTGTTACTTTATTTTTCTTATTTTGTCCTCTTCATATCAATGTATAAATATAGTAATATATATATATATATATATTTATACAATATATAAATGTATTAATATAGTCTGAGGTGTCAGTAGGAAGTTAAGGATATTGCCAATGACTAGCAAGTTGTCTTGTATTACTGAAAGACTTAGAAAATACTCAGTTAACACTACAAAGTAGTGATTCTCAGTGATCCTTGGGAACTCCTTCCAACTTAACATAGTCTGTGATTGTGATAAAAAGAAAAAGAAAAAAGAAAAAAGAAAAAAGAAAAAAGAAAAAGAAAAAGAAAGAAAGAAAAGAAAAAGAAAAGAAAGAAAAGAAAAGAAAAGAAAAAAAAGAAAAGAAAAGAAAAGAAAAAGAAAAGAAAAGAAAAGAAAAGAAAAAGAAAAGAAAAGAAAAGAAAAGAAAAGAAAAGAAAAGAAAAGAAAAGAAAAGAAAAGAAAAGAAAAGAAAAGAAAAGAAAAGAAAAGAAAAGAAAAGAAAAGAAAGACTTGAACACTTAGATCAAGGCAATGAAGTAACTAAGTGATAATGGTAGGTGAAATGATAAACAGGTAAAATCAGGTGAAATGCTAGGATACTGAAACTCACTTTGAAAGTTGGCATGTATGTCTTGTTGCAGGGTATCAATAAGAGTTGGCTGCAAGACAGTTTCCATTCACAGTATGTTGAATAATGCAATCAGCTCAAGTTCCGTTGTATATAAATGTGGTATTCACAATCTGCATATACTTCAAATGACAACATTGATCATGTGGCTCATTTTTTGAAAATTATATTCAATGTATCTTATACAGAGAAGCTAGCAGCAGAAACATTTACCCACTTATTTTTCATCCACTCTTCTGAAATGTTATTTTGTATGATTGATAAACCTTACATGGATTACATGGAGACATCAAGTTTAAAGTAGCAAATATCATTTTCTCAAAGCAGTATCATAATTCATAGTCCATTACATGATACAGTACAGAATGGAGCAGAACCTAGTGAAGGAAAGCTACACAATGTAATTATCATTATTCCAAATGTTTCTGTCATTTTTAATAAAGAAAACCATAGAGACTTACAAAAATAATTTCATGATTTAATGATATCAGAAAAACACAAACTGAGCTCATATAAATTGCTGTAGTGCTTTCATTTAGCTTTGTTGAAACCCTCAATCTCTGATAAACAAATTTTCAAATAAAACAGTCAGAATGAAAATTATATTCATAAATATGTACAAGAACACAGTTCTATTTGCTATACTGCTCATGTCAGGTATGCAAAAATTAGAATCACTGTCAGCTTGTAACAGACAAATGAGGTTGTTAGGAAGACCTATTAAATATAAGAGAATTGTTAAAGATGATGATCCACTTGTTGAAGATGCTGTGGAAGTTTGTGGAAGTTTCCTGTCAGAAGCTATAATCTTTCACATTGTATTAATGATTCCTTCCCTTTCTGTGTAACATCAGACTTTTAGAGATCAAACCACATCTGAGCTTACTGAACAACCAGAAGTGAAAAACTGTGTTTCAGTCATGGTATTTGACCTGGAATTAAGTTGTATGGGGATATATCTAGGAAGGATGGGAGTAGGGGTAGCAGATTCACTTATGTTCACTCCATTGTTTCTCAGTCAGGGTTAAGACATGCCCTAGCTATAAAAACAGGACCAAAAAAAAAAAAAAAAAAAAAAGACGTAGGTTTAAATGCATATTATTCATACTATACACATTTTATGCCTTCATTCATTCAATTCAATCTTCTGAATCTGGTATGGAAAGTAAATTGGTGTATTATAATTACCACTGCACTGTAACCATGTAAAGAATACCGGGAATGAGACAGTATTATTTTTCAGTGGGAAAATCCTGCAATGACTTGTCATTGTAGGTAAGGAGTAAATTCCTACTTCCTTTTCAAAGCAAAGAGTAAACAAGAAAGGACTTAACTTCTCTGAAGTTTAGTGCTTCCTATTCTTGATTGAAAATCCTTCCTATCTTTCATTTCAGTGATCTCTTTTCACTCCACACAACTTTTGGTGTAACTGATTCCAGCTGCCATTTTTCACAGTGACTGTTAGGGAAAAGAAACAGTCACAGAAAGCACAATGTGGAGACATGTACAACCCACCTTGAAGCAGCCTAGAAAAGGTTAATGAAAACTTTAATTACCAATATTTGATATGAAAAAGACAATTAGAAACAACTGCTGCAACAGACTATATGAGGAGCAGTGTCAGGGGGAGCTGTTGAGATTTTAAGCTATGATGAAAAAGTCCTATAAGATGAAAATAGTCTGCTAAGTTAAGGAAGAAAATCCACAGAATTCATGGAAGATAAGAGGTAGAAATATACTCCTGACACTTATCTTGACCTCTATGACAAGACACCTGAAGAAGAGTAAAGCCTTTGTTTTTAACTCCAAGAGATGTAGAAAGGATCTGGGGATAAAGACTGAATTTGACAGATAGCTATCTTGTGCCTGTGAAAAACCTAACTAATTCTGTTATCTGAAAGAGAAAGGTCTGTTCCTCAGACAAATGGAAAGATCACATTTATATATTGGAAAGGCTGTTATACCATACATTAGATGGCTGTAGCTCACTGCCATGTAGAAGTTGACAACTGATCAATCATTAAAACTCCTATTGAGATTGTTGGCAAACATGCATATATATTCAAAAAGAATAAGGTACTGACAAATATTTACTAGCTTGTAATTAGACATTTTGTCCAAAAGTTTTGTTCACATAGACAAGAGTGAGAATTTATTGTTGATTCATAGGATACTATTTTACCTGCTATCATTAAAAAAAAAAATGCAGTGGATAAATATAATAATTGCTGACTTTAAATATTGTTTCGTGGCCATGTGTAGGAATTTAAAACATTAACTTCAAAGTCAAAACTAAAACCTAGTGGCCTGTGCTGACTCTTATTTAGCTTGAAAGTGCATCTTTGGCATCTGGTCTTAATTTCTAATGTCCAGAAACTTTTACATTAACTTATAAAACATTTTACGGACCTCTGATTTGAAGAGTTTGGCAAACATGTAATAAGAATCTATTGTGAATGTATATCTGAATGCAGGAATCTTAAAATGAATAGATACAATCTGCAAAGCTCTTAAACCAACTGTTGTAGCCATAAGTTACTCTAAATTTTCTAGATAAATTTTCTGAAGTGCCTGGTGCTTTTCTGAAGTATTTAAATTAAACTAAAATTCAAATGAAATGTTTTAAGATACACAACCCTGAAACAGCAGACAGTGTTTTTTCAACCTGAAACATTGAAGTGTTCTAAATTAGTCTTTAGCAGCAGGATACATGAAAATATATTTCTACTCATAAAATCTTATGCCCAGACACAATTATCCATGAATTAGATATCCACTAAGTATTGTGTCCCTCTGGAAGCATGCCAATAGAAAAGTTTATTTGTATTCTTATTCTGACCCCCAATGTGCTTGCAACTTCTAATTTCCAACTTTTATCCTGAAAACAATGATAAATACAGAATTGAGTAATACCAGAATTAGGCAATCCAAAATACAGCAGGGACTTCTGATTTGTTGCTTATCTGGTAACTTTTCTGTATCGTGAAGGGAAGGTTTGGTTCTTTTTTTTTTTTTTTTTTTTTTTCTGCAAAAGTTACAATGGATCTATGTTTCTACTTTGATAACTGAGCATTGTTATTCCCTGAATTTGGCCTTTCCTATCACGTGGACAAATCACTTTGTAGTGATACCACAAAACTGTAAAGACTTTTAAAAATCCCAAAAAAACAGTTAGTTAAATATACTGAAGTGTATAGTATATAAAATATCTTTATTTTTCAACTTAATGGGACCTATGAATACTTTTTGGTTGATCTTTCATGGTATCCACTTAACATTAGTTCTGTTATTTTTTAGGAACAAAAGTTAATCTAACTAGTCTATGATCTCAGAAACCTTTCTAATGAATGTTACTAGACTTGCACAGGCTTCAGCCTTCTGGCATCTCACCTGTCCTACCAGAGCTCTGAGGGGACTCCTGAAGGTTTGACAGGTTAAGCCAATTCTCAGAGAGACCTGCAGAAAATTTTCTTAATCTAGACTGCTTTGAAAATTTCTAATCTAAGCTTAAATTATATACACTTATTGCTAGTGTTAATGTCTGATACTCCAACACAGAAAAATGACCTGAGTCAAAAAATCTTACACTCACCCATTAACTCTCACTGTCAGTTTTCAGTCCCTGCCAATAATTAGAAAACTTTGCTTAACTATTCTTTTAAGATACTTATAATATCTTCACTCTATTTGCTCTGATTTGTATGTTGTGCTTCATGCTGTCTCAGATTTTTGTATTGTCAAGCCTAAATATTTTTCTAAGTTTGTGTACTTCCTCTTGCTTTTGCTAACTTTTGGCACCTATTTGTTTAACATTTTAAAACCAGATGAAAACAAGGACACACATACTAATTTTAAAAGCTGTTTGCTGATGTTATTGGAAGTAGAGTTATGGTTTCATCTGAAAAACATTAAAGAGTAATCTTGGAAACTTTTAAATATCTTTAATTCCAATCAAAATAATTACAGTCTAGAAAAAACTTGGTATTTTGCCAAAACATAATCATAGAAGTAATAAAATTGGAATCAAGTGAGATCCATTGAATAATTTTTTATTTTACTTTAGTCAGGCCACATGAGAAATTTACAAGTTTACCTTTGAAGCAATGACCTGATAATTCACATAGCAGATTTCTTTTCTATTCTTTGTTCTTGATTCCTCTATTGTTTGAAATATCTTTAATTAAAGCAAGTTAGCCACTGGGATCTTAATCTAAAATCACTTCTACTTATCTTATTTTGTTCAGAGATGTCACACAATTTAAGATTGGACTCAATAAATACAGCCTTGAGGCAGTAGCAGCTGTGCTTCTTTTTTACCTGTGCCTAGTTTTTGTAAAAATATCTGATTGTGTTTTTAATGTACCAAAAGTTAAGTGAATCTAGGTTAAGTCCCAAGAGTCTGACAAGTATCAAGCTGCTTCCTGAATTTTACAATTAGTTGACTCTATAAGAATATAGAGTTATCAAAATGGAGAAAAGTGCATTTATGAGCATGTGGTGCTTCAAATTATCCTAAAAATAATTTTTAAATCCCTTCTCACACTCCTCCTCTCTTTTTTCTTGTCCTGACAAACCTGCACCAAAATATAATTCTTAATGCCATCAACCACATAGTATGTATTTAAATTACAGTTCTAAAAAATTCAAAAGACAGAACCTCAGAGTTCAAATCTCGGGGCCTCAGAGGATATATCATCAGACATCATAAATGTGTCTTTTTCTGATGTTAACATTTCCACACACAAACTGGTAAAAAGAACTAATCCCACTAGCTCTGGTTCATCACAGATCTCTTGGCAAGGCTGAGGCATATTAGTACATCCTAAACTTGTGTTGTTAACCAGACATGGTGGAATTAACAATTAACAGCCTTGCAAAAGAAAACTTTAATGTGTTTCACCTGCATGAGAACAAAGAACAAACACTGTCTGAAAAAAATAAGGTCTTTGATGCCAAATTCTAATTTCTGTGCTTTTATGCCTTACAAGATTTTCCACTTATATCATATCTGCTCCTTTCATAAACGCATGTGTGTTTGAATATGTGTGAGACTCATCATGAATCAGGTCGTTTTTCTTTGTGCAATAGAAGATTACTTTGCTACCAGTTACACTCTGACCTATGTGTAATAGATAATTTACTGGCCAAATACATTTTACTCAGCAAACCACTGTCCTTGAAAAGTCAAGTATTCACTTGTTTCTTTCTCCTTCACAATAAATAAAGAATTTTGACAATAATGTAGTGTGATTCTCAAGGAAAAAGCATGAAATTTAAGATGAAGCATTCTAAGTTTGACTCAAAACTTCCTTTTTCCAAAAGAAAAATTAATTCTAGCATAAAACCCATCTTTAGCAGAAGGTGAAGTGCTAAGGTAGAAGCAAATCTTGACTCTCTGCCAAAGACAGGTAAAGCAATCTTTCTAAATACCTATTTCATAAGGGTTTTACAATTTTCAAGACTCTTAATGGTACAAGAGGTGAAAATAATGTGAATTTTTATGATGCAATAACTCAAAGGATATTTCAATTTTATTTTCTATTCCATCTGACTCATCATAAATAATCTTGAATTTAAAACCCAATACTTGTTAAACTTTAATATTCTGGAATTAAACATTCATTCCTGTGATTGTTTTTTCAAAATCTGTTGTGGCGGGGGGCGGGGGGTCACAAGTGCTTACGGCAACTAATCAGAACAAAACAAGTAAGCCACAGAAACAAAACACTAAAAAAATAGAGGAACTAAAAAAAAAAATGAATACAGAACTGATGATAACATCTCCCAATGTAAAAATTATTTATTATTTATAAAGAAATTGAGAATTAAAGCTAAAGAAGAAACAGACATAAAATTCTATTTTTTGTCATTATAAATCAAGGACTTATACATAAAAATATGTCAGAGCTGACATACACAAACATAGATGCAACACTGAAAATATCAATAAAATAGCATATACATATATAAGAATATATGATATTTTAATCTCTTCAAGTTGTAATGAAATATATTTCTCAAAAACCTTAATAGGAAGCCAAAACTGTTTTTATGCAAAGAAAAATCTTGAAGACCTATTATTCCTGCCTCCTGTCTCTGCATATATCCCAATTACTTTATTGTGAGCTGTTATACGTGCCCATGCCTCAAGAGTATGGCTTAATAACATGAAGTACATAAAAATCTTTGCATGAACACTTTAATTTTGAATCCTGAAATAACATTTTCAGCTTTGTGGTGGCTATTTTAGAGATTTTACTGTAGGAGTAATTGCATCTAATGACACTACTCACACATCCATAGTTAATTGTGAATAAAAAAGTTAAGTTCAACAGATGGAAAGTGGTAAGCAGCAATCAAAAATGTTCAGGTGCCGGGACCTGTAAAAAAATTGCCTTTCTTCCTCAGAAAATCTGATACGATAGTAAGAACCCTTGCAAAATACAAAGTCCTTTTCACCTCACATTGCACTCTTACAGTCACTACTATTCTTTGTAACCTCCCTGAATGTAAATCTATCTTCAATGTCAGGAAGTCCCCTTTATTGTCTTTTCTTTCTTTCCTTCTTCTGTTATTACACTTGGGAAACTTTCTTAACTTTCTTTTTCAATGTCAAGAAATTCACATTGGCCGGAAGATTATCAGAGTGGACTTGTAAGGATAATGAAGGCTGAACATAACTATAGTGATGAGATCGAGGTCAGTGGAAATTGCTCTGTGGTTAACAGTCATGAAACATAGACTTTGGAACTTATATTCAAATTACCCAACCCATTATGGTTGGCCATATTACTGACAGACTTTTGGGTGTTTCCTGTTTTTTCCTTTCTAATTTTAAAATTGTGTTTTTCTTTGTTGATGAGTTTGCTTTTGCTTTTTGCTGGCTTTGTTTTCCTTAATAGTGTCCTTCTTAGTGCTGTGTCAGTTTGATTTTCATTACCACATTATGGAGGGAAGAAAGGGTATGAATTGTGCCAGGATCAAAAATGATGCTGGAGAGATAAATGACAGGCTCAGTATTTTATAGTTTGTTAAAAGTAGATCTTGGTCTTTGAAAAAGTGTAATTAACTTTACTGAACACATAATAAAGTCTGCATTAGCTGTTTTTTTTTTTTTTTTCCCTAACCAAAATGATGAATCGGTGGCTATTTAGCATATAAACATATTTATTCTTGTTCAATAGGCTGAACACTGTAAATTGAACATTGATGATTGCTACTTTACATGGAGAGGCACCTCTCTACTGCTCTGACTTCTCAATAAAATTTTTTAATCACTCAGCAAGGGAGAAAGAGCAGTATCCTAATTACTGGATGGTAATTTACAAACAATTTTTCTGCTATCATAGATAGTGCATTTTAAGACATTATAAACAAACATCTTGAGCATTTTCCAAGTGTACCCAGAGCAGTCACTTTTGAGTATCAGACATTTCTTCCAAAGAACAAAAAATTAAGTGGATGAGACAGAAGGAAGAACTCTGAGGTATTATCAAACCATATCTTGAAAAAAAAAAAATCACCAGAACCCTACTTAAATTTCTTAATGAATATTAGGCTTGATAGACTGGCAAGCACTAAGGGAACACTCAGTATGAGAGCTCCAAAGTTAGCTTTATTCTTACAGTAACTTTGCAGTTGTGTCATCTTTCTTACTGACCTATCTTATGTGCTCCTGACTAGAAATCAAATCACCTGATGATAAAAGGAGATAAGCTTGGTCAAAAAGGACCTGCCTTTCCTAAACCCATAGAAGGGCCAGATCCCCTTGTTAATAGGGGACATTATCCACCAAAAGAGCTGGCCTCTTCCAGTCCATGCTTCATTTCAATACTGGAGAAAACATTAAGGGACTAGATGAAAAAAATTGTCTTTCTATGTACCCTTTTTTCCAGTCCATTATGTAAGACTGTAAGTTTACTAAAATATCTTGCCTAGTTCTTTATTATACAGGATAGCAAATAACTGCCATTTCTACCATTTCCACACAGAACAGATGATGAGCAGAATGATGTCATAGATAGAAATTGCAAAATCTCAAATATGGATGGTAAATTTTTTTCTCATAATATAATATTTCTATTATGAGAAATCCATACTATCTGCTCTGGTAGTGAACATTATAGAAAGCCATATTGGAAAACTGAACAGGTCAATCCAAAGGGCTGGATTTTATTCCCTCTTTACTTAACAGAGTTCCACCTGCTGCTGCACAGTCTTGCTGAAACCTAAAAAATAAAAAACCAAGAAATTTTTGGTCAAATATGATACATATTGAGACGACAAAAAAAGATAAAAGTCAGCTTAATATCTTGTTTTCCTCTCTAACACTGCTGTTAAAAAAAGAAGTTCTGTTAAGGGCAGCCTTTAGGGACAAATTTTGAGTATATAACCTGCATACAAAACACTTATGATCATGCATATTTATCTCTGCTAATGAGAAAGTAAGTGTTCTATTAAATTACATTCATTTAAAAATGTCTGAGTCTCATAGATTGCATATCTTAAAGTCATAATTAGGATTTGTGATTAGCTGAGACATTTCAGAAGAGGTACTTGAGAAATCAGTAAAAAGAAAAGATATATATATCAAAATTTATTGAATAAAACACCTTGTTTGTATCACAGCCTTTCCACATATAGCAGTAGGGATGGAATAGAAAAGGCGATAATGAGATTAATTTATAGCATTATTCCAAAGGTCTCAAAAACTAGAGCTCTCGAAGAGTTGCTCTCTGTCTCTTTCTAGGCAAATCTCATATTCCAAATATAGAAGGAGAATATATCATCTGCCAAGAAAGTGCGAGTGGCCTGTGAGCCCTTACAGCATCCTCTTGGTATTTTAATGCACAATATATCTTGGCATAAAGACCAATGCTTTAAAGTGGAATTACTGAATTGGGAAGTGTTAAAAACAAAACAATAAAGCCAATATTTCTTTTTGCTATTCTAAGGTATATCTGGATAGATACATTCTATCATGTATCTAAAGAAGTCAAACTGGACTATGTTGAACTGGAACAGATAATCAAGCATGGTGGATATATTTTTAGGAAATGAGGGAAATGGATAGTATATACATTCTTAGCAACAAATTAGGTTTTGGAAAATAGCCATTTTAATTGCAATACCAAGTTCCCAATTCAGTTTTTTTTTGTTAATATTTTGATTATATTAATCACCATTATTACCAGCATCAAGATATAGGAGTTTTTATGTACAATAAAAGGTATACTACTAAGGTATTAAAAAAATTACTTCCTGCATGTCAGCACTGACCTAACCAAATTTGTATGCTTCACTTTGAAAATAAAAAAATATACATAAATATTAGAAGAAGAATAATCTAGTACAAAATTTGCTGTGTTTTTATTTTTTCTTTCTCATTTGAGGAGATTAGCATTCAAATAAATTTAGGAATCTACTTGTCCTTTTACATGTCATACCTGTCCTATTTAATTATTTAGTTAAAGTCACTTTGGCAAAATTCAATCAGGATTTTTAGCAGATTATTGAGAGGAAAAAATGTAAACAAATTTACTTCCAAATAAAGTGAAAATTTGTGATCACTTCTGTGTTGTAATTTTTGAACAAAAGTGAAAAAGCACAAAAGAATTTGGAAAAAAAGGGAAAAAAGATATTGAAGATACTGAAACTGAAGATACTTACAATCCATCTTCATTAGTTTACACTGATGAGCTATGTAATATGATTTCTTAATGTACAGTTATTTAATCAAGATTGATAGAAACAGATATAGGAGGAACTTTGCTCAGTTCTCACAAAGCAATCTATTTCATTTCTGGTTGTTTATTAACAGTAGAAAGTGCTACATTTTTTCCTACCAAATTTGAGAAATTCTTTAATAGATAACAGGTGAAGGGGTTTGATACCTAAAAAAATCATCTTATTGAAAACTGGCAATGTGTAGGAAAAAATTATTAAAGTTTCTATGGAAGGAAACTCTTTTACCAAAGTATATTAAAGAAAATCCTGAGGATTTTGTCTAACTTGACTTACTGGTGGGCAAATCATTGCAAATCATTAAAATTGATAAATGAATCTTTCTAGAAAGGCAACCTTGCATCAGAAGCCTAGTAAATGACTAGGCAAATTATGATGAGCCTCAGCTCAGAAGGCAAGAGATCATCTTAATCCACTTATGCCAAAAATTGATCTATTATAAATCTACTCCATAAATCATATAGACACCAAAACAGAGATGACAGATGAAAATAAGTGCTGTTCTCCTTGATCTAAAATAACCTTACAATTTAAATAAAGAGGTCACAGAAGCTGTAGCCATTGTCTTAAAATATCCTAATAAGTTTCAGTCTCTTGGCAAGTTCCACGAGACACCAGGTAACCTTGTATGCCACTGTCTCCACTCCAGCTGAAGGCCACTGAAGCCATTCTACTGGTTCATCTGGAACTAACACAACTGTCTTGCTCTTTAGAAGGTTTGGTATAATGAAGAAGGATTATTATTCCTGACTTTAGAGGAAGACTGTGAGACATGAAAATGTAAGTGATCCAGCTCTGATTTACACTCCTTGTGTTATTTCTTTTTTATTTCCATGATAAGTGTCTTCTGTATTATTATTAGTATTATTATTATTATTATTACATTACCATTATTATTATTATTAATAATAATAATAATAATAATAATAATAATAATAATAATAATAATAGTAATTTTAAAAGTTGTCTTCCACAGTATTCTGACAAGGAGAAATAGAGATAATTATCCTACTGCTGCTCAAAGTTTCTTTTGTAGATCAGAAAAACTCTGCATCAGAGTTCTGTAAACAAGGCTGCTTTATTCTGCCTGTCTTGGAAACATTGTTACCATTCTTTTAAGATATTTGTTATGAATGGAATAAAGATAGGGTCACAGTCATTCAGGAAAACAGATGGGACATAAAAGTCTGGAAAGTGTTAGCATATTTGGAGAAAGAAAGGACTGGAGTTGAGCTGGTTTATTGGATTTAAAATGAATTTGAAGCAAAAATATTAAAAGGATTAATTTTAAATGATGACTTCAAACACTAAGTATAAATCTGAAATAAGCTCAGAGATCTTAAGTTGAGCAGGTGCTTCTATTCTTGTCTTCCTACAGAATCAATTTTGTAGGATTATGAGCTATGTGAAATACAGCAGAAGGAAAGAACTAAAATGTACCATATGCATGTTTTGGGACTGACTGTTATTCTTCCAAACTGAAATAGAAATCTCAGTAGATTGCTCCAAATGTTGGTTATGTAATATAGCTGACTATCAGCAGCAGATTGAATTAAGACCATAGAATTTATCTTGCCTCTTGAAATGAATAATGAATTTAAAATAAAATACATGTTCAAAACTGAGGAGCACAATGAACTTCACAAAGGTATGAAAACTCAGATTCCAACCTTTTAAGCTACACTTCCCTTCTGGAAGTAAAAATGGTAACAGGTGAATTATCCCTAAGTATCAGCTCCAAAAACTGGGATTGGCAGATCTGAGTCTATTACACAAAATTAGGCATAAATTGCCTAAGATTGTATGTGAGCATTTCAAGAATGTGAGACGTAAATTCATTTCATATTGACATAATAGCTCAGTGACAATTAATACTGCCTACACAGGAGCTACCAAAAAACTGAGTAAAGACATCTGTTGAAGCAGCCTGGTGATAAACAATTGTCTGCTCTTTTCCAAAACAGGTGTGTGGAGGAGCTTTTCCTATTTCTCTTTGCATATTTGCAACTAGAATGTGTATGGCTGAATTTCTCTTTTTCTGGATAAGGTGATTGATGTTTTGGACTACAGCAAGGTGAATCCATATAAAGTCTATAGATGTATATATGTAATAATATATATATAATTAATATTATGTATAATACACTGACCTCTGTATTCTGCTATAATTATCTGGCTTGACAAGGTCCCAATGTCATTTCAAAAATATGTGCATTTGAATTTGATGCATTCCTATGGTACTGAAGCCAAGTAGCAAGTGTTAGTAGGGTTTTTATGAAGGTGAATATGCTAAGACCCTCTAATTAGTTCTAATTCACAGTTCAACAAAATAACTTTGGTATCTCCACCAAAAACCATACATACATAAAAAGAAATATTTTGTGCATTCAGTAAAGTCTACTCTTTCTGTGGGATATAACTGCAACAAACTATAGAGAATTTCTTAGTTCATATTTTTTGTCTCTCACACTTAGGTATCATTATTGAAGTCGCCCTTTTCTATTTCTAGATGGCAGGATTGATGGCATGGGACTTGAGGAAGTACAAACATATTTGATTTTAAAAAGCTTTGCTAACCATTTAATCACATAAATAAATAAAGTATACAAATAAAGAACACAATAATAGTGGGTCTATTTGGAAAATAACCTGTGGAACAAAACCTAATATAAAGAGAAAAAAATACTAAATGTACGAGATACTCACGCATTTCAATCTAAACTCTGCTTGGCTGAAATATCTTGGAATTAAGTGAAAGGTAAAAAGGATAACTGGTGACTGCTCTTTTTAACATGCACTCCCCCCAGATATCCACCCACCCACACATCTATTAAAAACCCTCTTCTCTTTTAAAAATACAGAACATGAGGGTGTATCTGTGCGCTGCGGTCACAGGGAAGATGTTCTCCAGCCAGCTCACTCCCTGAGACTGGTGTGCTGTTATGAGAGTGGCCAACCCTGTGTCATGAAATAACTCACAGAAGCAGGCTAGATGTAAAAGGAGAGAAAAAGAACCCAAAAAAGCAAACTTTATTTTCTTACTCCACTATATATACAATAGCAAAAGTGACAGTGGATTGGAGGGTGAAACTGCCACCTCTCCAACCACACTGGTCAAAACAACAGTTTATCAATTCTCTCCACCCACAAAGAAGAATGCAAAACAATCATTGTTTATATGAACAGTGTGAGAAAATTCAGTAGAAATATGTAAATATCAGAAGGCATTGGAACTTTTAGAAGAACTTTAAAACTCTCTTAAAGAATAGGGTGACACCCCCGGATCTTCACTGAGTCCTCCCAGGTGGCAGTGCTTACAGGGACTTGCAGCTCCCTGCTGGCTGGCTGTGGCGTGGGTAACACAGCAGCAGCAGAGTACGAGAAACTGAGGCAAAGGAATAGAGAGGGTGCGGGCTGCCCCGGACCGTGTCCTGTAGGGTGATCCACAGGGTTGGCAACGTTACAGTCCAAGGTCCCACAAACCGATCCCCCAGCCAACCAGTCGACGGTGCCCGGATGAAGTAATCTTCCACACCAGGAACAAACGGGAGCACACTCCGTGTAGAGTTCCCACTGGGTTTTATTTGAGGGTTGAGTGGAGGGTCCACAAGGGTAGGATGAAGGTAGGCTGGGAGGGAGGCAGGTGAAGCAGGAGGGAGACAAACTGCAGGAGGAGGGATCCAGGGACCCAGCGCAGGCTGACAGCAGAAGCTGAAGCTGGCGCTGAGAGCCCCTGCAAGGGGTGGATACAAAGTATGTAAACCAGGTAGGAGGGGACAGGGTACAATAAACCAATGGGGATAAGGGTAGAAGGAGGAGTTGTGGTGGGGTGATATACATTTAACCAATGGTGTAACAGGAGGGGAGTGACTGTCACACAGGAGCCAATGGGGGAACAGGGAGAATAGAACTTTCTGGGCTGTGGGAGTGAGTCCCAGGTGACTGGCAGGTAGCTATTACGGTGGGGGAGCAGGAAGCCTCTGGAAATCGACACAGTTACTCCCAAGGCATCCCAGGCCTGCTACCCTCAACACTGATGCCCACAAGAGGGGTCACTTGTTTGAGTTCCAAAGAAGTTTTATTCCCCAGAGCATTCAGAGACAAGTAACAATAAATGAGGGCAAAAAGTTGCTTTTAAGGAGGGGTGGGAATAAGGGGAGGACACAACCTTTTACCAATAGGAAGGCATTAGGGGAGGGGTGCAGGGTAAGGGATATCCAATAGAAGCCACCAAGGGGAAGGAGCAAGCCCTGCACCCAAATCTTGCTTTGAGGAGGGGATGAAGGACAGGCAACATTCCAGGAGGGAACAAAGGAGGTACAAGGAGATTGACAGACACTTGGCAGGAGAATCTTGGGGTAAACAACTCAGGACTGAACCATTAGGGAAGCCAAATGGGGTACATGGAATGTACAAGGAATGTACAAGGAATATTTAAAACTTACTACGGAAGAACAAACTTCAAAACAACAGACTACCACATGAGGGGACACGTGAAATGTTTTATAACTTAAGTGAAAATATAAGAATTTTCTTTTTCATATTATTTGGTTGTCGATCTTACAAACAACTTTATTTGCTTATTATAGCTTAATTTGTAGAATTCAATATTCTTTGTACAAAACTTTTAGTGCTTCATTTACAGGAAGTAAACAACACTTGAAGAAATTTTACTAATGTGTGTATCCAGTGGGCACTGGGGCAATTTAAGCTATCCCAAAATGTGTCCTGGATGAGTCTTACCAGAGGAGCTCTTAGACCTGAAAATTAGGCCAGAGGTCTTCTAGTAGCAGGAATTTCTGTCTGCGAGAGACTTTTATAGTACTAATTTTGAGGTATCTGAATATATTTGCTAATAATGTGACTACACGGAATTGCTCCTAAAATCAAGCTTATAGGAAGTGATGAGATAGATCTGTTTTCTCAATATATAGCTTTTCAAAGTAGAAAGACTGAGTGTGACTTGTTTAAGATAAAAAAAGAGACCTTAACTAGCACTTTTTCAGCACCGTGTTGCTGAATTAATCTTGTCAGGATACTTTTTGGAGAGGATCACTAGATCCGTATGGGAATTATTATCTTCCCATATATGACTCACTTACTTCAGCATCATTCAAAATTAGAAATATTTTGTACTTATCACGTCACAATATATTATTATTTTTTTGTAATTGTTAAAATCTGCTTTTTGACAACTTATTTGTTCACTTCGTGCACTTGGATTTAATCATCCATGTTACGGAATCAGCATGTTATTTGATTTATAGGAGGAAAATTAACCTGGATTTAAAAATTTCATTTTTCTGAATGTTGTCTTTAAGGCACTTGAGTGGAATGAGAGTTTTCATTATTGTGCCTGGACAAAAAGAAAAGAAGCAGCTTTATGAGATTATTTTTTTCTGGATCCTGTCTTCATCTCTAAATTATTTGACATTAAGTAGTGGTATTTGCTACTTCTAAAGAGAGAAAAATTAGTTACACACACACAGATAGACTTTAAAGGACTGCAGTGAGGATGCATCTTAGGGGTAAAAGTTGAGACTAAACTTTCCTTTTGAAAAGTGCTCAAAGAATATAAGTTCAGTCAGTAATCATCCTTAAAAAGACATCAAAGTCACTGCAGGATATTTTTCTGTAATTAAGGCTAACTAATCTCTTACATATAGAGTAAATGGTTAGAAATTAAAAGGTAGCAAATGGTGTTGCATATAAATCCTGGGACTGGAGTCTTGGAGCTGGAATTGCATTTTGTACTGCTGCTTTTAAAGGATAACCCAGCCAGTAGACTTGCCACATAATGTTGTTGGTGAAGCTCTCATTAAAACTTGGTGGAATTTAAAATTTGCTCCAACATTATTACACGCTAATTACTGTCTTCTTATATTCACTTCAGTAAAGGTTACTGTGGATTTTTCTTTTAACTGAAATGGAAATTTCTATGCCAGTGGGTAAAAAAAAGCTTGATGAACATGAAGCAATTTTATTTAAATTAGGTGTTGCATTCCGGGTTGGTTCAGTTAGGGGTTTTAATAAATGTTAGTCGGTTCTATGTACCCCCATTTTCTCCTGACAATGGTTCGCTCCGAGTCACGTACCATTGGAGGTCTCCCATGTCAGTCTTGTAGCCACCCCCTGTTCCTTCCTGAAGGTTCTGTGTCAGTCACCCTATCCTTGCCATCCTATTTGTCCCGGAACCCTGTACCCACCCCTGTTACGTTCCCGTAGGCTGCCCCGGTCCACGTCATTACCCTGTCGTCTGTCCCCAGTGGGCAAAGGGGGGGCTTCTGCCCCTGTCTGCCCACCCCCTATTTAACCTCATGCTCCCTTTGTCCCGGGGCCATTTTGTCTGTGTGCGCACACTAGGAGACGCTGCACCGGCCACCGCAGCGGCCACGCGGGAAATATTCTCCAGCCACGCAGGACAAGGTGTGCCTCCCACGTCCCTTTGTCTCCTCTCAGCATTCGGCTACTAAACTGGCAAACCCACACAGAGGCTCAGCCTTAGATCTCCACACACGTGGCAGCCCCAGTCTCTCCAAAGGGCAGCACTAGCCGGCCTTCCGAGCTGCCCAAGGCCGGGGCAAGAAGAAAGAAAAGCCACAGTTAGGCTTAACAAAACAGGAAATAATTAAATACATGAATATACTGAGTCATGTCTACAATGCATCAGCCCAGTTGTCTGAATCTGGTTCCTTTTTCCACTCTCAGCTGAAACTCCACAAGGATAAAGGTGGTATTTTTTAAGAGTATAGCCCCCAATACCCTATTAATGCTTATCAAGAGAAAATAGCTACTGAGATCATGGTGACTATCTAGCAGAGCCAAAACAAGCATGAGACTTGCTGCCCTGAGGTCTCAGTGCTAGCAGCATCACAGTAATAATTTAAATGCCATTTGGAGATTTCCATATTGTTGTGTTTTAGGCATTTATTGCAAGAAATGTGCAATAAAATATAACTAGGAATCAGAAAGTTAACTTGATTGACTGTACTGGCTAGTGCCACACAGTTCTAACCTAACCTGATGATCGTTTTTCTCCTTAACATTACTTGAATCTGTGAATTTACTGAGCTTTCATAATTTCCACAGCCACTTTGAAAAATAGGTTCTATAACTGGATCATTTTTTTCTTCACCAAATAAATACCTCAGGGTCCTTATTATAATCTCATCGTGAAGTAAGATAATAACGTATAAAACTGGTATAAAATGTTGTAGAACTAATTATATTTTGTCCTTCTATTTAAAAGTCTAGAGCTGAGCTTTACTGGGAAGGAAAAGCTGTCATAGCAAGGTACAAACTTCAGTTGATATCAAAAAAAAAAAAAAAAATCAAGAGCCTCCCACTGGAAATTGGTCACACACACAGAAGTTCTAGAGGAAACTTACTTTAAGAATAATCAGCAGTGTAGATAAAAGGCAACTTTTCTTTCTTGCCATTTTCTCTTTCCATTAGCTTTTGCAACTGAAATTAACACAATCATTTATACATAAATAAACTATTGTTCAGACATCAATAATAGATCTTCCACAACAGGCTCATATGCAACCACCAGGGTATTACTACTCGGTATTTCCCTCTGCAGCCAGAACAAACACAAGTAGATCAACTTCTGTCCAATATTTCTGGATCAATGACTGATCTGTCATTGTGTGCCTTCCTTACAATACTTCCACAGCCTTTGCAAAGGCCCAGTGATACACCATAGATCTTTAACTTGTTTGCATGTTTTGTCCCCTGGTAAATAGTAACTGATAGAAGAACCAGGGATACTGACTGAAGAAAGCTTGAGATATCACATTTTCTGTTATTAAATCTATTGTTTTCCTGTTTCTCAGGAAGTCTGTCAGGAAGATTTATGGCTATTTATTACCTAGTTATGACCTTTCATGCTATATATGAACAATCTTTTAAATTTGGCTATTATGTAACATTTAACAGTTATATATATAATTTCTTTTTAGTCGTACTTTAAATGGGCTTCTGCTTTGTGATGCTGTCATTAAAGTTGATACTTACACATTGTTTCGATGGAAACAGCACAAACACAAATTCATGTAAAAGGCTCTTTCAACAGAATGAAATCAGCAAGCAACAGCTGTTAATACTTTCAGATATCTGCAGGATTAATTATTTTTGAATGCAGTTTGAAGTCAATAAATATAGGTTAGGTGATGGACTTTTGCAACGGTATCTTTCATGCTACTACATCAAACCCGTAGAAATCAAGCACTTCATGGTGTTTTTATCTTGTTAAACTTCTCAGTCTGTTGCAAATAAGGGGTTTGTGACTGGTTTAATGTGACATACAAACCTGTAAAATTCCAGGTGTACATATACACAAAATATATACAGTCCATCACACACATATATATTTATTTGTCTATTTTTATATATATATATATATATATGAGGCAGTAAAAAGAAACTGTCTGCAGAGCATGTCTTCTTACCTGCAAAACTGGGATCAAAAAACAGATGTAGCCCAGGTCCAAAACTTAAAGCACAGATCTTGGGATTCAGCAGATATTCCTAGTTTGTGAAAGTATTGGATGCATTGTTTCTCAATTATTCTTTAAAGAAATTACTTCACAAAACAGAAAAATTACAAAGCTCTCAATACTTTCTAGCACATCTTTCCCATCTTTTTATGTTCTTTCTAGTAAATCCTTTTTTGTGCGTTGTGATGTTGCTTGTCTGCTTGTAAATTAAAGTGAAAAAAAAAAGAAAAAGGATTTTTTTTTGGTCTGACAGTAATCTATACCTGCTATTATTTGCTAACGTCTTTCTTTCTCTGGAACAATGTGCAGAGATTCCAAGTGGTAGAAAACTGCCCTGTCATTCTGTCAAAGTATATAATAGAAATGTTTTTCAGTCCTACTTCTGGTCTACTGGAAGCTCTCATTGTCCCACCAAATTTTGGTCACTACCAAGAATATAGAATACTAAAAATAATATTGGATTTGAAATCTTATGTAGTCACTCTTGTTTAATATAGGAATATACAGTTCTTGCAAGAGAGCTTAAGTATTGAGAAGGATAAAATGTTTTATTTCAAAACAAAGGCTTCCACTGCACCACATTCAGAAAGAGGTTACTACATGACAGATTCAACATTTCAAACCTATGTTTTTCAGATAAGCATTTCACAAGTTTTGAGTGAGTGAAGGTCAGAACTGAGAAAGATGCAAAATGTGAAGGACTGAAACTCTGCAGATGTCAGTAAAGGGAATGAGAACAAACGTTTTTCACTCTGAGTGTAAATTCTAATATTTTAATTAAATAAATAAAAAAATAATTTCTTCATTGACTAGAATTAGAGTCTAACTTCAGGTTTAGAAAGGATACAAAGAAAAATATACATATATTTAGATATTTTTCTACCTTAGAGCCACAATGCTAATGTTTAAAAAAAAAATAAGGGAAAAGTAGACATAAGGAAATATAGCTTGATCCCCATGACAGCAGAGTCAGGAGACATACATGAGATTATAAATCTGCTTTTTGTGGGAACAAAATAAAATTATCAATAATACAGATTTGCAGCAAATCTAATTCATTTTGTTTTCAGTCTTCTCTGATAACAAAACTCTGTGTCATTACACTAGATGATGCCATCTTGTTCTTTTCTCTGTAATTTTAAGTCATTCTGTAAAATGAAGTCATTCTGTGAAGTGCTGAGACTCCTCTCTGCCCTTTTCACTTTAGCAACCCATGCTCTGCAAACCACAACTGCCTCAGTGCATGGTATGAAAGGATGAAAGGGAACTTGTGCCATTACATCCAGGCTAGCTAAAGGGAGGCTCTAAGACCATCAGTTGGTAGTTCCCTCATGCAGCCTCTTGGCTATGTTTTGTTGCCTTGTCTGTGGAAATAGAAGATAGCATTGGTGTAAAAAGACTTTTCTTAGGAATCTTGTCCTATCTTTCAGGGAACTACTTTGCTTCAAAATCTGACTTCTGCTGCAGGTCAAAGAGAGAAAATCTCCAACTATCTGAAAAGATCAGCAATTTCATTTTATGTATGTGTTTCCACATCTTCCTAGATTTGCCTTCTTTTATACTGAAAGAATTTGGAAGAGAATAGTAAATAATAGTGTCATCCAATGACACTTCCATAACACTAATATAATTTTTTTCTGTTTGACTGGAAGCTAGATTCATATTTCAAATTATTTGTTGATTATTATGGTCTGTGTGAGTACCCAAAAATCCAGATCAGTTTCTTATTTTGCTTTGTTAAAAGTGTTGGGGGTTTAATTGCAGGTTGTATAGTTCAGTGGATCCCATTCCTTTTAGAGTGGAATCTCATCTGAAAAACCTGACAGTGCTCCAGACCTCATTGGTACTGTCTCTCATCCTATTTTTCCTTTCTGAAAACTGCTGCTTTCCCTCTCCTATAGAAGCTCTATGTTTCCTATCATAAATTTCAAGCAAAGCTTAGAGCTGGAGTTCGTGATGTACTGAAGCCTCAGTAGTAAGCCTAGGCCTATTTGTAGTGACTGAATGACTGATTTAAGCACTTTAAGACCTATTACAAGCCCTCAATGTATAATTGTTTTCTTATATGTTGTTCTAGGAATTTCTAGAGGTTTCAAAGATAATTTGTTTCTGTGCCTGACCACATTTAGTAGGATTATTTATTATCCCCTCAAGAAGAAAACATCTTAATTATTTTTTCTTGTTGATTATTAAGTGGAAGGTAAATACTTGTGAGCAATGCAATACTTAAAGCTGAGCTGCTGCTTAGTTCTCCCAATGCATATGATACACTTGCAGACACTTCACCATAAAAGAAATTAATTATGATTGGAAATACCTGTTGTGAATTGTGAACTCACAACAGATTGTGTTTCAGCTATGAAAACATAGCCTTCTTTTACTTTGCAATAAATTTAATTTTTAATTTTGGTTGTTATGCCTTAAGCTTTGCCAACATTTTTTGCTTTACATGCAGGTAATAATTTAAATCAGCCCGTTGAATAACTCACCTGTACTTCTTAATACTTATTTTTGTCAACTCACAACATTACACCACTATCTAGAGTTTAAGAGAGCAGTGCAACTTTTAATTAAATCTGTGTAGAATGATTACTATTTTGATTAAACCTGGTTTTGAAACCAGCCAGTTTGTCAGCATGAGCACTGCATGTCTTGTTTTTTACTAAAATCCTCATTAAGGTCACATCTGCTTTCCTCAATTCCTACATCAAAAATGACCTTGTGTTTACTCTGTTTTATGACCACAGAAATTCTCAGAGAAAGTGCCCTTCAAATCTGTTAGCAATTGTATCCCTTGTCTCCTGAATATTTTCAAACTAGGTGCATACAAATCATGTTAAGTCAAGATACAGCTCACCCCAGAGCAAAATGTCACTGTAGCTGCTGACATTATCTACCATCTTTGCTTCCAGGGCCTGGCAAAAGGAAATTTCAATCAATAGTAAGCTTTAAACTTTATCCTACTTTTTGTGAGAGCATCAGGATATAAAGAACAATGGGACTAAAACACCCTGCTGTTGTATCACATAAATCTCTTCTGTTACCCTTTAAAGGTTAGAAATTGCATAAAATGTAATATAAGCATCAGTGGTGTTCTAATGTATCCAAGAATGTGCATTAACAGAAAACTTTATTCTCATTTAGCTCATGGTTTTTTACATACTTGACTTATTATTCAGAAAAACGTCTGGAAAAATCACAGGCAGCAAAGTTAAAGCAGCTTAAAAAAATTTTGCACAGTTCTAATTCTTATTGTGTCTTTCTAGTAGGAAATATGTTTCATTAGTAGAGTTTGTGGGTTTTTTGAGCTGTTCTGGTTTTGGTTTGGCTTTTTTTTTTTTTTTTTTTTTTTTTTAATCTCTATAGTCACCTAATGGACTGTCCAAGATATTTGACTCCAAATATTAAATATTGAGGACACTCAAAGCAGGATCTTTTCAGTCTAGAAGCTGTTCAGTACACTGGCTTGTTAGTTTGCAATCAACTTTGGACTAACAAAATAGTTATTAATTACTCTCTTAAGGGACCAATCAAAATCCTTTCATAGAACTTGAGCTCTGTTTGTCCAGACAATAATTTATCTTATAATTTTTGAATAATTCTATCAGCAAGCTTGATGACTTAACTTTTAGAAGACTAGAAATCCCCTTGTTTGGTTTATGGAAAAAATACAAAGTCAAGATCATATCAAGTGTTCCATCAAATAAAAATTAAATATTTTTATGCTTATTATGCTACTGTACAAACATGAAAACTAGGTATATTGTATTTTTCAACTGAAAATATACCAGAAAAGATCACAACTAAATCTACTCTTGAGTTAGATGGCATGTCAAATAGCCAGTAACAAATCCTGTAGCACCTGGAATGCACATCCATTCTTTTGCTCAGCCAAAAAAATGGGGTTGAACAGTACACCAATGAAAAGCATATCAAAGAGGATCAGGAAAGAATAAATGCTGTCATTAAGAAAGTGTTCAAAGTACACCTTGAAGGCATACTTGCTTTAAATACAACTTAACCATCAATTTCCGGGACATTTTGTTCAAAAGCAGGTCTTCTGTGGCAATGAAGCCTGGGATGGAATAAAATGTAAATTCCTTCAGAAACCGTGAAGTTGCACAGTGAAAGTATGTCGGAAGAGCATACCTGGAAAAAAGATCTTTGCTCCTACCCTGAGGAGTGCTGTGAAATCCACAATAAAAATATTCAGTTGTTTTTTCACCTTGAGTAGTCCACAGTCATCTCTTCCTTCTGACGCTGTGATCCTCCTCTCAACAGTAGATTAAGTAATTTTTGTCAAATAATACTCTGCAATCTGACAGATCAGCACTGTATATTCAGCCAGGGCAGTGTAAACAATTTGTATTTCAAAGTAACTCTCCTAGTTGCTAAGCTCATGGGGAATCTTACTTATAAATCATTGTAGTAGATACCAATCATATGCAATTTGCTACTGATTTTGTAGACCAGCAATTTCAATTGTTACTGCAATTTTAAAGACAAACTTGGGGAAAATAGTAAGTACAAGCTATTTCTGTTATTTCAGAGCAGCTTTCTCTGGGGTAACACTGTCTTTATCCTTGAACAGAATATATATTAAAATTTGCAACTAGACAGGGTATAAGGAATTATTACAGTGATGTAATTTTCAATATACTCTCAGAAAACTAGGGTTTGTTAAACAGAAATATTTTCATAAAAATATTTTGTAGTAGTAGTACTAGTAGAAATATCAACTCAAGATATGTTTCAGTCTTCTTTGGCAGAAGAAAAGACACTTATTCCATCATTTCTTGTCAATTCACCAGGAGCATCCAGATGATCACTAATCCAGAGGAGCATTCTAATTTTCACACTTTAAAGACTATTTTTATCCACCTTAAATATTGAAGATAAACAGTTTTGATAGTTTCATTTTTCTAAAAAACCTCAGCTAAAAGAAAGAAAAAAGCATAAAAAAACCCAAACCAACAAACAAACAGAAAAAAAAGCCATAGCTTCTAAAAGAATTTACTTATGACCAAATTTTTAGGGGAAATATTTAAAATGTGCTTAATTTAATGAAGATAATTGATCATGGTCTTTGGGATTAGATGTTTTCTGTGAGTTGTCCTCAAATTTCTCTGTACATATTAGTCTTATCTGCTACCATGCTAACATCACTGAACCATAGTAATATTTTCTGAGCTGATCATGAAGTAAATTCGCTGATAATACAGGTGTAAATAAATTCTTGTGTTAATATGGTTTGTTTTTATCAGTTGCACCTTTCAAGTTTATATTTCTCAGGAAATAGTAGTGTCTAGTCCAGCTATCTGACAACACATGATAAAATACCTCTGCAATCCATTCCTCATTAAACGAATGAGGTATTTATGCACTTGTGTATTGAATTTGAGATTTTTTTTATTATTATTTAACTTGAAGGAAATTGCATCAAATTATGTCTGGAAGAAAGACTTGATGAAATCATGTAAGAAGTTTTATACTCTTTCATGATGGGTTTATTATTTTGTCTGCACTGAATGGAGCATTTTCCAGCTGCTCTTTGAACAAAATTCATTATGAAAAAAAACCTAAAGATTATATTTTAAATGACAAAACCAACCCATAGCAAATTATTAAACTGCTAGATTAACATCTTCAGACTAAAGACCTGGTCATTTTTACATGAGACTTCATAAAGCATTATGCTATGAATGGGTTTTACTAGAGTTAGAAAACAGCTGTTTGCTCTTGAAAGAATACTTGAGAAAGACTAAATGGAAGAAATCAATATTAGCAGAAGTTCATCTTAAAAAAATAGTGAAATGCCTCTTCTTCTATTTAATTAGAATACTTAAATGCCTCTTTTTCCTATTTCTACTAGAAATCCCCTATATGAAAATATAATTTATTAAAGGCATTGTTAACTATGTCTTGTTTAATGACCCAAATCTTATCTCTCCTGTTACATTATTTTCTTAGGTAGAATGCAACAGAGAAAAGAAAGTAAGCAGCAATGCCTTTAGCAAGGGCAGAGTAGAGGAGATGTCGCCAGGGAGACAGAGCAGGAAGCTCTGAGGATGTTTACTTGGAAGTGTTGGAGTGAGCTAGACACACATGGACGAGGTAGCTTAAGCACAGTATCCAAAACTATTCAGCAAAAGTGAACCTGCAGTTTTGTCAGTTTTGGTAATTGCATGATTCCATTAAAGTCCCACAAACCCAAATGTTAGCAAAGATGGAAAATGATATGGAAATCTGCTTTTTCATCAAACAAAATTCAGGAGGACAGAAAAATTTGCATATTATTATACGTTGTTCATGTAGGCACAGACTTCCAATAATTCAACTCTCTGCTGCATGTTAAAATTTTATATTCAGTTATAAAATAGAAAAGCATGGAAAGTACATAAAGATCAATTATTGTAAAGCAATGCCTTTGTGCTGTACAGTATTGAAATGTAAATGACTGAAGAGTTTACCAAGTTTTTATTGATTTGCTTCATGAAGCAAACTTTGCAGATAAATAAGGTAGCTTTTGTGTAATGAAACTTGCCACTGACCTTCATCCAAAGAGATCTTTAGAAGCTTGTAACTAGATATTTATTAAAAGAGCTCACCCTCTATCTTTTGAAGTGCCGCAAGAGGAAGAATGATGAAACTGTTCTAGTGCTACGTAATGTGTAAATCTAATTTCATTCATAAAATGTGGTTAACTTTAAAAAGACATCATTGTAATGATTTTCAACTGAAAAATAAAGTTTGAAACCAGATTTATTTCTTATTTTACTGAAATAAATTTTGTAAGCTGCATTTCAGCTAAGCAGATTGTACACGCTGAAAAATAATGTACAAAATAATGAAAAAATGCAGGGTTGTTTAGCCTTGACAATTTAAAGTGAGTATGCATGTGTTATGGTTTTGATATGCTAACCAAGATCATCCATTTGAAAACTGGCAACACTGAGTTGAAATGCATAGGAAATCGTAGGTCAGCTCCTGTTCTCATTTGTGCTACATTTTAAACAGGATTAGCGTTTTACTTTTTTTAGTCTGTACTTAAATTTAGTTGCTTTTGGAACTTGCTGTCATGGAGGTAGCTTAACGTTGTCTGAGTTTTTCACCTTTTCTGTCTGCATAAAATAAGACTTTCTGTGGTGTTCTCTATTCCTGTCTGTATAAAACCTTTTGGGAGCACTACTGGTTCTGGTGCCTCCACCAAAAATTTTTGGATAATCCAGGGTATCAGTCTGTATTCAGTGGTCTGATCAGAGTCGAGTATCTGTATGCAAAGTCAGAACCCTCTTTTCCTTATGAGGACCATTTCACCTTTACCATTTTTGAAATTCATGAGCCATCCCTTTGTTCAATAAGTGTTATGGATTCCTCATAAATACCTCATTACTGGTGTGTACTTATTGAGTGTTGATTTTTAATTTTGGCCTTGGGAGTCTTTGGATGAAAAACTTTTACGTTTTGTATATTTGCATATAAATGTATGGTGGGAGTTTGAATGTGAAAGGATTTCTTTAGCTTTTCAAGATAAATTGTTGGTAGCAACCTTAGATGCAAAAGTCCTGATTGTCTGGGTTTCCCTTCTTTAAAGTTTTAATAAAAAATGGCTTTACTATTTTAATCAGAAGAACCTCTTTCTTTACTAATGAAACTACAAGGCTGTGAGCATGTTTGCCATCCTAAAAGAATTAATGTCCCTATATTTGCAGTTAGAATTTAGTCATTCATATTGATTGAGATCAACTGAGATCTACTGATAAAGATGAAAGAATAATATACTAAGCAAAGCAGATTTTTCCCTTATTGAAAAGGGTTTTTTTAAATCATTAATTATCACACTGTATCACAGGCAGCAAAGTTAAAGCAGCTTAAAAAAATTTTGCACAGTTCTAACTCTTATTGTGTCTTTCTAGTAGGAAATATCAGTTTCATGAAAGACTGAAAAAATATGGCTAATTTGCAAAAGTAAAGAGTTTTGAGTAATCTGAGGTGTCTCTTCAGATCTCTTTATTAAATACTTGAGCAACAGAAAATACTCCTTTTCATTTAATCGGCATATGAAACAATAAGACTGTTATGCTTATTCATCTTATTTCCAAGTAACAGCCTGGCACTTTTAGTTAAATATTCTAATTAAAAAAAAAAAAATAACAGTAGATATTTAATGAAATATGTGAGTGAAATTCTGGAGATAACTAATTAACACGGGATTTACATAATTTCCCAAATTGGTAACTGCATTTCTCTCTAAAGTGAATTCTTGGGTTCAGATTTTTCTTCACTAGTTCTGGGAGATTTTCCTCTGCTGCAGGTCCACACCAGCTAGGTACATGTTTGGAGAGGTAAGAGCATCTCCCCTGGGGCTGAGGGTTTGCAGGGCTGTATAGTACCATGTTGTTATCTGTGAATCCAATAACAGTACTGTGTAAGGAGTGTAATTTTACCTGGTTACAAAAATGGTATTAGACAACTTGTAAGAGTTCATATTTTTTCATTATTTTGATGTCATAAAAGTCATACTTCCTTCCATCAAAGATTCCCAGCAGATGTGGATGAGGAAAAAGAGTAATCTTTCAGGTCTGTCATCGCCCTAGTTCTCTGAGCAGATGCCAGTAAATTGGACTCTGAACACCTTAAATACTGCTAGAGTTCCTTGAAAATGGGATGTAGTTTCTTGCTTTGTGGTGGTGGAATAAAATAGTAAAAGCAAAAATTAAATGTCTTTCTTCAGTGAAACTAGCATGGAAAATTTTATTTTAAGAAATTCCCATGAGTCAGATTTTGATTATTGAGTTAGAACAGACTCTTTTCGACTCTTCTGATTTTATTGAGTATTTGATTTTGAAGAGAATTATACTGCTCCATCTGCCCCAGCTGCTGAAATTGGATTGTTATCTGAGAAGGTAAGTTTTCTTCTTTGAAAAATATCTCCTGGATGACTGCTTGATTTAGGAAATAGCTTGACTAAAGCTAAATACTCAGGCCCTATGGGAAAACAAAGATAATCTAAATTACTTATTTCCTATATATCAAACCCATAAATAAATACACATAAATGTGAAAATTAATTTATTAATATTTTATAAATCTTTAACAGTGGAAGAACAGGAACAGAAACAATGTTGCAAATTTAAAGTTGACAACTGAATACATTTTTTTTAAACCAGCTATAGTTTAACTTGACTAACACTGAAGAAAATGTACAATAAATTAAAGAAATGTTCATGGTCTTTTTAGTGAGGGCACTAAATTGGGGAGTACCATTCCTAAACCATTAGAACTGTTTTAAGACACCAGGAGCTTAACATAGGTTGCTTACCTGGAGACACATGTTCTTGTATCTTGTGTGTGTGGTTAGAAAATACAATCATTTCTATAAGTGTACTTAAATATCTGAATTCTTAGTAAATTTTAGGTCATTACTTAAAATGGTAAGGCTATATGCTGGCCTGATAGAAGCATTAAGCTTCAAAAAGAAGATTAGGGTGTATGATGAAGGAATCCAAATAAATATCCTTCCCACGGCTATCACAGGAGAACCATTGTGTCTCCCCACATTCCCACCACCACTAGACCTCTTTGGCCACGTTTTCAGATTGAGAGGTCTGAGTCATACAGGGTTACCAGAGCTATTTAGGGGTGCAGGTGCTTGCAGATGGCACAAGTCCTGTGGGGAGATGTTTAGGGAATGAACCAAAGGTGGGCAAACAGAGGGATCACAGTGTCTTGGGGAGAAACAAGTATGGGAAAGCCAGGGCTATGGTGACAAGAGGGACAGGTCACCCATGAGTGGGCTGCAGGTCAGGGTGTGATCACAGGGAGTACCAAGCTGGACTAGCCAGCAAACTGGTGGTCTGGGAACCATGGGTGTTCATGGGTAGGTCTCTAGGAATGCCGCAGCTGAAGGACCAGGCTGCTGGAGAGACCAAGAGGTCCAGGCTGTCTGCCAATGAGACAGTAGGACCTGGGTGTCAACTGAGAGCACCATGTGTGTGCATTTGAGAGATGGTTCTGTACCAGCACCTGGACCTGGCTGTGACCTCGGGGCCCATATGCCCAGTTGCCAGCAGCTGGGGAGACTGAAATCCAGGTGTAACTTCCACACAACTTGCTGCAGTGTTTGAGCCCTGTGCTGGAGACAACTACACTTAGCATGTGTCTGTTTACAGATGTCCCAGTAAGGGTATGTGTATGTGCAATGTGTACACAGAGGTTTTTGTGTGCCTGTTCTCTACTGGGTATAATGCTCTGCCTCACTACTTGTTGGACCTGGGGACATGAAGATGCAACAGCCTCACCTCCATTAGACCACCAGACTGACAACTCCTAAAAGTATCCAGCTCACTTTTTACCTTTGAAAAATCACCCCACAGTTCTATTTGACTTGATCAGATTTTAATCACAGAAATAAACAGAATTTAAAATGTAGGATCAATTCCAACTTTGCAAAAAATTTGGTCACTGGTAGCATCTGTGTTTTACAAAGGCTCCTGAAGTCTTCAATCTGGTTATCTGTGATATGTACACTTGTGGCAGCAGCTCTCTGACCACAGAGAGCAACACATAACTTTCCCAGGCATTGTCCTGGGGAAAGGCTGTGAGAAGATCAGAGAAAAGAATGAGAAACAATTCTTATCTTCACATGCTGCACCTGTTATTGTGAACATGTGGAATGTGTTATGGAGATTTGTTTATCAAAAGGTGATTTCTTAATTAGCCAATGGTGATGGTTTGGACTGGAGAACCAATTAGGTCCACCTGTATTGTAACTGTCTATAAAAGCAATGGGTTTTTTAATAAGTATAGCAAAGGGATTGATCAGCCTTCTGTGAATCATGGAGTTAATGCTAATTATTACCTGGCTGGGGGCCTGCGAGGACAGTAACTGGCTTCAGACAAACTCCTAATGTTAAGTCAAGAAAAGCTTTTTCTGTATGAAAGCAAAAGTAACATTTGATAATATTTCTGAAAGGTTTTTTTTTCTTTAGGAAAAACATAAAGGAAGAGATAGAGGATGGTAGTGGGATGAGTTGATATTTCATTCACTTTTGCAAGCTGTGTAATCATCTAGTCAGATTTTTTTCATATTTTTGATCTGTGTGGCTACCCTGAAATTAACTCAATATAGTCTAACAAAGAGGCTCAAATGAGGCACTTTACAATAAAGTCATTTTCATAATACTCTCAAAATCTTCCTCAGTCATACAGTGAGACATCCATTAAGATGATTAACCTGGACTGATCTGCCCCTACATAGCACTGAATTGTTCCTGAAGCTTCCTGTTCTTCTGGAGGTATTGGAACATTCAGACTCAGCAAATGCTAGTTATACACATCTGTCAAAGTAATTTTGCCAGTTTAAACCATCTTTTAGAATATACTTTTTCTGTTACTGAGACAGAATGATGCCAGCTGGGTAACTGAGGATTGAAGCAACTCCATTATAGAACCTTGTAGCTGGAACAAATTCTGGGTTCTCAAAGAACAGAGATGCTAAAAAGCAGTCCTGGTGACCATTTGGTTTGAATTCATGTACAGTGATATTGTCAGAAGCTTATGACAAATTCCATGAGTGTCAACAAAATAATTAAGTCAAACAAATGGTGTTTCCCTATGCTTGGGTAAGATGATGTTGCTTAGAAATAGATCCCTTTTATGATGTTTCTATTGATAAGTAGAATTCATCAGAGATACGTTTAAATATTTAATAGTTACCTGAATGGAAAGTGAAAATAGCTGTAATCTATTTAAACTACTGAATAACTACTAGCACTGGTATCTATGAGGAGGAAGTATGGGGACAAAAATTTTTATTATCGTGTAAAACCAGCAATCTAGAAATACAATATTATAAAACAATCTGAGTGAAAGTAAATTCCTTTATACATTACAATATAATGTTTAGTCACATTAATTTAAAAGCATACACCATTGATTAATAACCTTTTATCTCCCTTACTTCCCCATTAAATCCGAGTATTACACTTGATATTGAAATAGCAACAGTGTTTTGCTTCTCTATTTTCTGTCAGTGGTCCAAACACAGATGCTGCTTACAGATTACACAGCCTTCACACTTCCTTCTCCTCAGGCTAGTGTTTCTATATTATTTAAAACTCAGGAAACAAGCTTGCATTGAATTGCACAGTTAGGTCATATATCAAGGTAGCAAAAATTGTGGTATTGTTTTTCAGCTCATTACTGACACTCATGGTTGTGGACTTCATGCTGGCATTTGACAACAAAAGAGACGGGTTGCAGTCCAGGTGAGATAAGAGCTAGACAGTTGGTCCATTAATCAAGTGAACAATTTCAGCTTCACAGAATGCAAGCCTCAGATGGTCTAAATTGGCTTAGTCAGTGGAGCTCTGCTGCCTCACTCCAAGGTCATGACCCCCATTTTTTATCTGATTTGTTAGTTGAGACAGCCAATGGGTTAAGCTACACAGGGAGAATATTTTATTTTAGTGCCAGACACCTGCAGTTGACTTCAAGTGATGACACAATTTTTTACTTTGTTCACAAATACCAGTATTCCTAGGCTGGAAAAGCCTAATTTGTCTTGGAATACTACATTATCTATCCTATGTTTATGGTTTCGGGAATTAAATTCTTTTGACTAAGAGGTGTCACCGTGGTAGAGACCAGAAGGAGTGGTGTTGTGACCTCCTTTTCACCTCTATTGACATTTTCATTCAGATATTTACAAGTTTTCAAGATCTAAGCTGACTCTAGTCCAAACTTCTATACATATAAGTCAGTAGGTATTCACCCCATTTTCTACAAGTAATTCTCTCTGAAGCCAGTGCCCTTATATTTAACGAGACATCAATAGATGTCTTAAAAAGAGATCTGTGAGAATACAGGGACAACCAGATGTGTTCTGCACAAGGCACTTCATGTTCATATCCAGGAGCCTGCCTGCCCCCTGCCAGGTGGGAATGTCTGCCCCAGCACACATTGCTACTCTTCCTCCAGGGCAGAGCTGCCATGACTAGAAGAGTTCAGGCACAGGAGGGGGTGCCTAGCATGGATGGAAGAGGATTTGGAAGGCTGTAAATCTTCAATAAAGGAGGAAAAATGGCCAGTTGACCTGTGCCAAGCAGCTGCAAGGTTAGTACATTCATTTCCTGCTGATCATGGAGAAAGCTGCCAAATCAGCTTCTGGCTCTTAAATTTGCTGTGCGAAAACTGTACCCCTGAGGTCTCCTCCCAGGCCCTCTCCACAGGTCTGGAAACAGCATTAAAGCTCTTTGTTATTGTTCATTCTAAAAGGAAATATCAATATTAATTTCTTATTTGTTTAACAAAACAAATCCACAAGGATGGATAATATGTTTCCCATTTTCTAGCACTCAGTGTGCCAAAAATATATATAATTCCCCCAGTTATGGCATGACCAGCCATCACGTTAGACTGAGTTTTTACATCAAGTACAAAACCTAATTTTTGTTTTTAAAATGAAAGGGTGTTGTTTGGGGAAGCACACTTTGGCTTTTCCTCCTACAGTCACAACATGACACACTGAAAAGGCATGTGATAAAGTAAAACAAGAATATGCATCAGTTTCTTTTGTAAACACTATTATTTGATCTTTCATTTCACGTGGATAAATTTTTGAATTTAGTGGAAATTAGAAAGACTAATGTAAGTTCTATCACTAAAATTGGGATCCAAAGATATTAATGCAAACAAATAGTCTTACCTGGGGTTTTCTAGCTAAATGTTTCTCATGGTCACTATGACAGATGATATCTACACTGATATATTGTGTTAATGGCCCAGGATGGAAAATATATAATTTAGAAAATTATAAGAGAGAGAGAGAGAGAACCAACCTGGCATCACTAACATCATAGTAACAAGGAAATAAACTGTGTCTCCAGGTTTCTACTCTGGTTTATAATGTAGAACACAGTTATTATCCGGACAGACTGCTGCAACTGTGGTATCTGCCAGGCCAGTGAAGTACCTTACAGAACCTTTCCTTAATATAGTTATATATTTTTACTTGTATGATATGAACAGGAATGTAACTACATTCTTTCATGCAGTATTCAATCATATAAATGGTGGAAAGAAAAATGAATTTTGCATATTGAACATTGCTCATCAGCAGAACATTTTAAGTATTAAATATGTGATATGGGCTGTACAATCAGAACACACAGCAGTTACATTACAATCAAACATTGCAAATACTTTCAGACATCTGAAAAGCTATTTGATTTCAGAAGAACTACACCTTTTACTCATTATCTTACTCTTGTTTTTAGGACTTGCCAGTGTATCAAGTAGTGAGAATCTGATCCTAGAACATCAGGGTAAGTTGTATAAATATATGATTTTTTAAAATTTTCAATCACTGTGACAAATTCTGAAGCTTCCTTGTTTAATTTACAAATTGATTCAATTTCTGTGTTTTCTTATAAACTGAAATTATTTTTGAGATGTGAAAAATTATTTCAAATGAAGTCTAAAGTGTACTTGAAGAGTTAGCAAAAGGCATATGCACATTATGTCCTTCTGCAGTTTGATTTACCTGCCTATTCTTTAGCATAAAATGTTGGACCACTCAGTAAAAATTACTTAAATATGGAGGGGTCTCAAATATATGGATGATTTGACATATTGCTGCTTACAAGTCAATTAAATTAAATGTCATCGATTAGTATTTTTATTGACAAATGCACTGAATTAGAAAGGTACTCACTAAATATTCTTCAGTAATTAAATAATATTTAAGTATGAGGTGACTGTCCACCTGCAATACAGGTCCTATTCATAATATACTCAGAACCCAAAATGAAAATTAATAATTCTCACTGGGTAAATATATATGTGTCTAATATCATTGCATTTTTCTTGATTATGTGTGACAAAGTACACATCTGGTGATATATAATATTGATCAGACACTCTCTCAAGCATAATTAGGAAAAAAAATTGCTGTTACATAGTCTTTAATAATAATAAGAAGAAGAAGAATAAATAATTGGCCTTTGCTGATCTGAATGTCTTGGCATCTTCCTCATAAAAACCGCATGCTCCAAATTTCAGTCACCTTTTAAGAGCAAAACTCTTGACTTTGATTAGAATCAGTAGGAGTCTCAGATAGAATGTTTTGGTCTACCAGTTTTAAGGATATGGGAAAGGTTAATATCTGTTTGTACTGGTTACTACACAGCAGTGTCAGAGAGAGCCTTGAGAAGATATAACAGAAATACCATCATAGCCAGAGGCAGTTTGTCAGGGGACCAGGGCATAAGCCAGTTGCTCAGCTTGTGATTGAGAGAGAAAAAAAGATTCACTTTCTCAGCTTTTATGTCCTTGCTATGTCAAGTTTCTTGATAACTGGGAATTTTTTGTGCCTTCAGGTAAACCCACATATCTGTTTGGAATAACAGAGAGCAGAAGTTGCTGTTGTGAATATACCTGGAGACGCTGGTTTTCAAATGCTGTATTCTGATAGATTGATGGAATACATCAGTTCACGGTGATGTGCAGCTGTCACTTATATCCAAGTGTTTGGATGAGAGTCTTCCTGCCACTCATATTAGATGGACATAAAGAGACAGTTACCAGAAGAATTTCCATTAAGTATCCTGAGGCCTGAGTGAAAAGGCTCAAGAACAAAACCAAAAAACCAAAAAGCTGGCAGAAATTATGAGTCTTTATTTTTGCTCTTTTTTCCCCCAAAATAGACAATCTGCAATTAAACATATAGATAGACAAACAAAAAAAGATGACACACAGAAAGCAACAGAACAGAGTCAATATGACTTAAGGATTACAATGGCCTTGATTTTAAAAATACATTTCCCCAAAATATAAGCCTCTGCTCAAACCTTCTCAAACCCTTGCAGATAATATATAGCCCTTTTTCTCTTTCAGAACCATTTCACTGTGAAGATTTTATTTTTGCAGCCATTTTAAAGCCAATATCTGAAAACACAATCCTTTCTAGAGTTTGTCTTAATTTCATGAAGATCGTGATAGTATATGAACCATAACCATCTGAGGTGAACTATAAGATGGAGAGAAGATTAAACTTCACAAGGTATTAACTCAGCCAGGCCTCCCACATCTGAGAACCAAAATTGCTCTATTTACAGAAAATTTCATAGAATGTAAAACTTTACTAACGTATATTTCGTTGCTTTTATTCAACAGCTTTCCTTTCTGTGGAATTTGAGTTTGAGCTTGGCTCAGGTCTATTTAATATTCAAGTTCAGCAGACAAATTCCTTAGGTCATGTGCAGGCTTTGTAGCCTTGCTTTGGCTGACAATATATGTATATGTGTGCAAATAGCAACCTGGAGAAATGCATAGTGCACTTGCAATTGCCCAAGTATTTAGAAAGCCTTTGACAAAGAGAAGAATGAGAACAGGTTATAGTCAGGCCAAAAATTACTTTTTCTAATGCCTACTACCAGGGCAATCTTGGATGTGCCCCTAAAGGAGGCAGAACAGAGTAGGTAAAGGCTGGCATGATGAACTTGGAGGGAAAAACTTGAACAAGCCAGTCATTTGTGTGTGCTTTGAGAAACAGTAATTGAGAACTACATTCTCAGGATTTCTAAGGATTCAAGTCTGCATCAGTGTGTGTAAGATGACAGTTTCATGATTTTTTTTTTTTTTTTTCATTTTTATCAGACATTAAGGCTTTCAACCTGGAACATTCCCAGGAGCTCAATATCAGATGATCTGCTTCCAAAGACAAAGCTGTCCTTTCAGCAGAGCTATGCACTCCCTTCAGCAACAGTGTTTTCTTGTTTGAAAAATAAATTTAAATGGTCCTATTTTTGAAACTTATATCTATTTATTTAACAGCAGTTGTTTTGCTACAAAAATCTGTTGAAGAGCTAACTAGGTTCCTTGCAAGCAGGACAAATATAGGCTGTGTGAACTACACATGTATATATAAATAACTCCATTTTGTATATATAAACTCTTCTTCAATGCTGTTAAATACCATAATATACTTATTTCTGGTGTCTATGTATGTTGGGCATATTATGAAAGGGAAAGCATGAGAAAAAAAATGTACTAATGTCCTTGTAAAACATTTCAAACAAAAGCAAACTTCCCTTATTGCAGCAGTCTTTAGAAAAGTTTTATGGTCACTGTGCATTTTCCTTCACCTCATGTTAAAATAAAAGTATGTAGAATCTGGTACTCATATTTTTGCCAGCTGATGCTAATGCTAGCTAAGTAAAACATGCACAAATTCCTAAAAACTATTCCTAACCTGCACAAGGTAAAGTGATTGAAAATTTTTAAAACTGATGCAAGCTACTCAGACATGTTAATAGCTGGATGCAATTTACATGTAAATAAAATTCAATAGCGGATATCAAATCTCAAACCATGCAGTCTTCTACCATCCAATACTAATTAAATTTATTTAAATGTAAACATAAGGGATGAAGAAACTAGAGAGGCACTGCACTATAACTCCAACGTGCATTGTTCTATTTGACATTTTCCCTTCTAGACCTAAATCCTGACAGTAGTCACTGGCAAGAACATACTAATTTGTATCTTTTTTGGCCCAAATAGAGTACAGCAATGCCACTGGGAATAAAGTCTTGCCCATGGCAAATTCTTGGGTTGGCAAAACCCACAAATATTACAAAAGATAAAACCAGTATTTGAGCAGAACAAAAAAAATCAGGTTAGGAAATGCTTATTAATGTATATTTATTATATAAAACAGTCAGTTTAGCAGTTTCTGCATGGATCCATTATTATAGGAGAAGTCCTGTTGAATATATACACATATATATATATTTAAAATAAGATGAAGTGTTCAAATATATGCCTCTTGCTGTACAGAGTTTATACAAGCAAGTACTTCCAAAAAGCAGAAAGCAGTCATCTAGTCATTAGACTCTTCTTTCCAGTCCCAGTGTAAAACAGAAGCCAATTTTGCTGCACAATATCAAAATTCAGGAAGTAAAAGCTCTTAAAATAACACATATATCACATTTAGTCAATCTTTGCAGTCCAAACCTAATTAATTATAGTTGCAAGCAGATGCTTTTAAAATAAGTTCTGACAATGTGTTTATGATAATGTCATGATACTTGCTCTTAGTAATTTAAGCACCTTTTCTCACATAGCTTTTACATACAGACTTACACTGTGTGACTGGAATAGCAAGAAAATACTACTGCTAAGGAAATTTATGTAAAATTTATTGACTGTTACACTTTTGTTAGATTTCATCAAGTGTGAAAGCAAAGCTAATATTTTCAACCTCATGCTACACTCTTTCTTAAAACCGGTATCACTTTAATCTTCTAAAAAGTCATTAAAAGTGGTTAGACAAAAATCTTTATACTGGCACCAAAACTTTTCCAAATAATCTGATGGCATACAATTAAATCCCTTAGATAAAAGAAAGCCCACTGAACACTCCAGTAGAGTTTTTGTAAAGAAAACTTTCAAAGGTTTGCTCAAGGACATTTCCACAATCACAAAACAGATAAAGAGCTTATTTGGTTCTGTCTCCTCTTTAAGTCATAATCTTTTGGTTATGTTACAGTCTTTCTTTAACAGCTGACATGATGTCAGAATCACTACTGCAGGTAAAGAAAAATTAAACATGTGAAGAGCTTCTAAATAATGCTAGGAAAAGAAAAATATTAAAAACTCCACCACTTAAGAGTTTTCCTGACATTGTGTGTGAGAAACCTAGGACTTTAGATACTTCTTGTTACAGTACATACATTTTCAAACATGGAGAACAGATTTGCATTAGCATTTGCACAGATTTGTGTATGCTTTTATTTATATTTTTGTGCACTTTTGGTATTTACTCTGGGTGGTATTTATCTACATAGTAATAGCATCCTTTTTCAAGATTATTAAATACTGATAACTTCTGTGGCAACGAGCAGACATTAAAATTTGAACCTATTATACAGCAGAGAAAGCAAGAAAATCTCCAGTTAGATAGATCTGAACCCATCAAGTAGACCTGAATTCAAAAAGGGGAAATGACTGGTCTGTAGATAAAGAAAGGTCTATAGAACTAGCCATCATAACATTATAATACTTTTTGTTATTCTAAGTACACCATGTCTAAAAGTGTTCATTTATCTAAAAATTTATTGTGAAATTGTACATATCTGGCTGTCATAATATTTTCTAATTTTGGTTTGGTTTTGGCCAGAAGATGGACTTTGGAATTCTTCAATAATATTAGTATTTTAAAAATACTAAATGTATTTTTATTTTCTTAAAGAAAACTAAGTTCCATCAGATAAAAATCCTTAGTATACTAGTTTGCATTTTAAGGATAAAAATAGATGATCAGACTAATATCTGTGAAGTGTTATCACATAGATCCAAAAGCAAAAGTCATCTGTCCCTCCTACAGGATATAGTCCCAAAGACTTCTCCAGCATGGGTACTTCCCATGGCATACAGTCCTGCAGGAAAGGTCCATGCTGCAGTTTTCCACTGTGGGTCACCTGTGGGTCACAGAAAACCTGTTGCCCGGGCTCCTCTCCTTGGTCCATAGCTCTTATTAGAAGTCTGCTCCTGCAGGGGATCTCCACAGACTGCATCTTCCCTCAGGGCCCATGAACCTTCTCTGGATCCTCTGCAGGCTGCGGCATGGATACCTTCCACAATGGTCCTTCATGGACTGCTTCAACTGACTTCACCATGAACTTCTCCATAAGCTGCAATGGCAGCTGGACCCACCTCCTCTCCTTCCTTCTTCATCCATCTTGGTGTCTGATGAGTAGTTTCTCTCATGTTTTTCTCACTCCTCTCTCAAATAGCTGCTGCACAGTGCTTCTTGATAATGTTATTGGCTTAACAATAAAAACTTGTTTTTATTTGCTTAAAGAACACTAACCTCAGTCGCACCAAAAGCATTAGCATACTAGCTTTTCTTGAGTATGTTATCATTCTTAATTAAGTTATAACATACCCTTTATTAAGTATGTTACCAGAGGCACAATCTGTGTCACCAATGGGTTGTTTTAGACAGTGGTGGGTCTGGTTTGAGCCAGCTGAAACTGGCTTTTTCTTGTATCTCTATCCCTGGACTCTTCTCACAGAGGCCATCCTTGTAGCACCCTCCCTACAGAAAACTCACCGTGCTAATAAACCCTTCAAAGTGGTACATATGTCTTTGAACATAATGACACAAAGGAGGGATATGAAATAAAGTTCTTCATGCTCTGCGTTCATCCTCCAGAATGTTGCAAGAAAAATTGCCTCTGAGAAGCAACACCAGCAGCCCAGCTTTGAATGTGACCCTGCCAACATGCTGGAAGTTAGATACAAGAATATTTATCATTCCTAGGATTTAGTGGATTTACAAGTAGGAACCTAACTAGAGGTGTTTCCTGAGCATTATTGTGACTCTGCTCAGATTTGAAAAATTAAGCTGGATTTACCCTTACTTAGACCCTTTCCATGTCTGGAAAACAAGAATGATAAACTGCTAGCATGTGCAGTTTTCATTCTTTCCAGCAAAGTGATTTTAAGGATCAAAGTTCTTTACTGTGATGCTGAAATTCTCCTTCTCCTTCCTGCCCTTTTGGAGCTGTCTTAGTCTGTAGGATTAGTTTCTTTTTTGTCTGGCCTAGATCACATTGATCCTGTCCTGCAGGGAGTACATGCCAAACTTAATAATTTTTCCCAGCTTTGCTAGGATTTGGAGATGGGAGCAGCTTCTAACACTTATTCAGTGTCACGCTTGGACACAAGCAAATAAGATGATCTCTTTCAAAACCTGTGACAAGAACAGTTTATAAACTAGCAAAATGTAAAAGCAAAATCTGCATATCCTACCAAACAGATGTTTCTAGCACTCTGAAAAAAAAATAATAATAAAGAGAAGAGGAAGGAGAGAGAACTGTTCAAATTTTTGAACTAGCATTTTTTTTATATATTGGAGAAAAAAATGAACAAAAATGAACAATATTTTGCATTCAGTAAAACTCACCACTAAGACTAAATAAATGGAAATTAAATATTCAACCTTAAATATTCAACCTGAAAATCTTTTTCTTTTACACATGTATAATCAAAGTAATAACACTCATGAAGTATCCCTTCCCTTCCCTTCCTTTCCCTTCCCTTCCCTTCCCTTCCTTCCCTTCCCTTCCCTTCCCTTCCCTTCCCTTCCCTTCCCTTCCCTTCCCTTCCCTTCCCTTCCCTTCCCTTCCCTTCCCTTCCCTTCCCTTCCCTTCCCTTCCCTTCCCTTCCCTTCCCTTCCCTTCCCTTCCCTTCCCTTCCCTTCCCTTCCCTTCCCTTCCCTTCCCTTCCCTTCCCTTCCCTTCCCTTCCCTTCCCTTCCCTTCCCTTCCCTTCCCTTCCCTTCCCTTCCCTTCCCTCCTGGTTTTGGACAAATTAGGGGAAAACACCTCCAAAGGAGCCCCCTATAGGAAACCAAACCCTCCGCAACTTCCCCCCACCACCGGGTTCGGGAGGAATTCCTTCAGAGGGGAAGTGGAAAAAACTTGTTTATTAAGGCACAACAAAAAACACTCCCCAGCACAAGAGAAATAGCCCAAGATGACCACAGATGTTTTCACCAGTCCAAGGGGGTTGAGCTGTATCTCTCTTCGCCGCAGAGGGTACGGAGCTTCTTTCGCAGACCCCGGGGGAGCTCCTGCCCGGAGTAGGTCCGATGTCTTGGGGGGGGGGGGGGGGAGGGAACAACGGAAACCGGGAAAAAGGAAAAAAAAAATGGCAAAAAAGCAAGCCAGCGAAAAGCAGAGAAAAAAAGAGAGGAAAGCAGAGCCAGCAAAGCATGCAGCCAGCAGCAAGCAAAAGCAGCAAGCAAGCAGCCAGCCGGGGTGGGGGGGAAGGAAGACAAAACAAACTGAGGACAGGGAACAAAAACCACGATTTGGATAATGAGCATGAAAATGTCCTGTCCCCACGACACCTTCCCTTCCCTTCCCTTCCCTTCCCTTCCCTTCCCTTCCCTTCCCTTCCCTTCCCTTCCCTTCCCTTCCCTTCCCTTCCCTTCCCTTCCTTCCCTTCCCTTCCCTTCCCTTCCCTTCCCTTCCCTTCCCTTCCCTTCCCTTCCCTTCCCTTCCCTTCCCTTCCCTTCCCTTCCCTTCCCTTCCCTTCCCTTCCCTTCCCTTCCCTTCCCTTCCCTTCCCTTCCCTTCCCTTCCCTTCCCTTCCCTTCCCTTCCCTTCCCCTGCTCTTCCACTAGTCAAAAAGAATAAGATATAATCAGTAAATTCTGAGATTAATGATGCAAATAAGCACCTAACAGTGTCATTGGCTAATTTTGTTCATGTTCAATTAAGTAGTGAATATAATAAGTGATAGAAATTTTATAAATACTGACGGAAAATTTGGAATTTTTGCATTATCTTGCACTCAATTATTATTATTATACAGTAAATACAAATTGTTGTACAAAAAAAACCTTTATAAATATCTAATGATTCTAACCAGTCACTTTAAAATGAGTTCAACTTGTGCAGGCTTGCAGAGGGAATTAAAGTACAGTAGGAGAGAGATTATATTTCATTACCTGAGGGAAGTAATAATGCAAAGGGGCAGTTTTGGGCCCCATTCCAATCAGCTCTGGTTTAGACTTCTGACACAGAACTCACACCCAGCAGCACAAGCATAAGCACAACCACTCCAAACTTCATCTCTATTCATGGAAACCACTTCACAGTTTTCCTGTGAAAGAATCCTAGCAGAGACACAGACCAAAGCACAGGGTGATTCTTTTCTTTTTCAGAAGGTTATAAGAGACTATAAACCTGTAATCTGACCTTCTATAAAACCCAGAGAAATAATATTTAAGCAGGATTCTCACTTAGGGTGACCAAGATACTGCTAATAGCTAATTGCTATGACTTATAGATCTGGAAGTAAAAAGATAATTTTTCTATTATCTATACTATTGGCTTAAAAATTAAACTTAATAGAAGCTTTAAAACAAACAGCAATTTATTTGTAGTTATATATAGACACATATATTTATATAACTTAACAGAATGAAGACTCTTAAAGAAAATGTGTTAATTTGAGGAAGACATTAATTATTAATTTTTATGGTCATTTTTAAGAGTGTGGTGGAATTTCTGGTGGGAGTGAAATACAGAACCTGATGACTTGGACCATGGGAGATTGAAAGCAAATGGGAGAGGGTCGACATGGGACAAAGAGTTGGAAAAAATGCACCTTTCCCATAAAAATCTCTATTGGGTTCTAGCACTCATCTAACTGAAATAGATACATGGAGCAACTCTTTTGAAACCACCAGATTAATGAAAATTTTTCTTATATATTGTCTGTGAATTTCAGAAGACTGACTTTACTACTAATTCTATGTTGTCAGGGCATAAACTAGGAATCTTTGGAGTATGGGTGAAAGATGCATGAGTCACAAATGTAAGATTTCTCAAGCACAGAGCTCTGAAAAGACAAAATATTTTTCTTTTCCCCCAATGGAATGAATGTGTTACATGTGACTCAAGTAAACCTACCACAAAAGTTATCTTCTAAGGAACATCCTGTTGCTAGTTTTACTCTTGGTATAGAAAGAATAGGATTCCTTATTATGGCTTATCTTGATTAAATTGACCACATAAGAAACATTATTTTCAAAGAACTCTTCAGCCAAAACTATTTATTGCATCCTTAAATACTTCAGAACTGACAGCTCAGTCCCAAGGAGTCTTCTCTGTAGAACAGAGACTGCGAGGTCTTAAAATCTGTAGATTAAGCAGTAGAGAACAGAGCTGGCAGACAGCTTTTTTTATAACAATAATTAACAGCTCCCTAGGGTTCAGTCTGACAACATGTTATGTCAATTTTTACTGATGCTTGTCAGACGGCTATAATATTGTGGGAAACAAACTGTGTAAAGACCAACAAATACCTCATTATACTGCATGTATAACAAAATACAACGAAGCCCCCTTAACCTGATTAAAGAGGAGCTGGGTTGTCAAAAGAATGAATTCTTGCTGGTAGAATCTTTAAAGTATGTCCTGGTATGTCTTGTCACTTAAAGTCAATTTAGTTGTGACACACTGTTAATACTCCTGTAGCACACCTTCCCAGCCCAATGCTTTATCTCTGCACAAAGCCAGCTGAGTGCTAAATTTTCAATAATAAACCCTTGTGGAGATAAACATGCTTGAGCAGAGACCAGCCCTGGTGTTCCAGAGTTTGCTTTGCCATTAATCTGCCAGAGTGTAAATTCACTTCTAGGTAAACAAATGACCAGGAAAAATGTGTTCCTGGTGTGAGTGCTGAATATGGGAAATACTATTTACTGTGAGAGATTATATGAAAAACAAAAGTGTATAATACAGTTCATGATAATAAAAAGTTCAATAGCATCACCTCACTTGGGTGTCATCTCCAAATTCTAATTAAGCCAGTATTTTCCTTTTCTCATGGCATTTTACACACAGTATCAGATTTGGGAGTTGAGATATTCCTATAAAATTTACTTTTTACATAGACTTGAATCCAATTTACTAAAGTAGAATTTGGTGTAATACCTTTTTTTTTGTTGTTGTTTTAACTAAGACTCAAACCAGTAACTAGCTCCTGCTCCATAAATTTACACCATTAAATAGGACCTTAAATATTTCCTTATGCTTACTTAGAGGATTTTCTGAAGCTATTAACTTCAACTGGTTGTGTTTTATACTTGTTAAAAAAATATAGTATTTCTTGCACACAACTGAAAACTTTCTGTTTGACTAACACTTGAATTGACCTATTTTGTCATTAAACTTTACTGTAGATATTAGAACTTGAAACTCTTTGACCTTTCTTCCAATGCATGGTGTCTATGCAAACAGGTATTTGTATGAATACTTCTTTTTTTCTATGTCTCTCTGGGAAGAAAATACTATTTAAACACAGAATTAAAGAAATCCAAAGGAAGAAGTGAGAACACTTAAGATGCTTATTGTTACACATAAGATTAAATATCACTCTTTTCTTGTTTGTGGGAAGTTCAGTTTAAGTAGGAAGGGACAGGTGTTCTTATAATCTGACTGCTTATTTAATCAATTTTTAGAGGAGAAAATGAGTACCTAAAATATTGTTTAGTTAGCACAACTTTATGAATTGTTCCTAAATAGTTTTTTTTGTAATGTTATTGCTTCCAGATTATTCACAAGCAGATCTTTGATCTCTGTCCTAACCAGTAATATAATCTCTCGAAATTAAATTATTTCATTTACTATGAAGCGTAAGTATGAAACGTGACTAAGAACTAAACATTAGAGATCAACATTGGAGGTTTTAAAAGTTAATTTCATTTGCTACAATTCAGCAGTAAAGAAGAAAAATAAAATCAAGTGGAAAAATAAGTCAAACTAATTTATGTCTGTATAAGACTGTCTATACCTTGGGCAATCAGTGACTCAGTAGGAGAAGTTGAACATTGAGCAGGGAACTGAGTAATAGAGTGAGAAAACAGAAAATGTCTCCAGGAAACTATTAGTTTGGCATATTGGCTTTGCAATAGACAGTTTCTATATAAAATTCAAACTAAGCTGTGAAGATATTTCATTTCCTCTCAAAGTTTATGAATACTTTTTTTTTATTTTTAACCCCATAGCAGTGACTCAGAACTTGAGAAAGTCCCTCAACCCCTTGGCCAGCAGTATTCACTATCTACTGTGTAGACACAGAGTCCTTGAGCAAAATGCTACAAGATTCACTCAAGAATCTCTTCATAATTTCTCTCTTGCCTTCTTTTTATTCAACAAACTTTAAATCTCTCTGTTTCAAGATGCTTTCTCATTCAATAATGGAATCAATTTCAAGAACAGTTCAAAAATAAGTGTTTAAAATCTTTTCACTAAAGCATAAGAAGCAAGATTTGAAGAGGAAGAATTCCAAACATCAACCATGAGGTCTAATATAGGGTAAGGGATTACAGTAAAAGAGTAATGCCTTGGGTTAAAGTCGCATAATATCCTGATTCCTAAATTTCTTTTTTTTCTGTAAATGGGAGCTGTGCAAGGCCTCTTTCTCTGTCAATTATTTCTAAGAAAAATTAAAAGCAAACCACAAATAATTCCTCTTCTTCATTGGAAACTATGAGGGGTCTTCTGTTTAAGGAATATTTTGAAAGTGCATAAATGCATTCAGGGAGAATGAAGATACATTTATTGATAGATACATTAGACCCCTCCCAAAATCAACAAATCATATATCAATATATCAATTATAATCATATATTCCTAGTTCTTAGTCACATAACAGTGATCTTTTCCTAATTTTCTAACTTTTGAAAACTTCTGTAGTTTTATGGTATTACCTAATGAGATCTTGATGCAGTCTAACACATCTGAAGATGTGAGGGTCTGAAACTCCTAACATATTATGATTATTCCATTTAATTTTCTGCAATAGAAACCACGCAGAACCTTATCCTATAAATGCCACAGGAAGATCTCTTCACAAGCAGTGACATGTGCAACTGAGAATGTGACACCATGACAATAGCAGTTACATTTATAAATAAGGGTATAATTTTGCTCTCAGTCTTCATTTCATGAAAGAACTGAAGCATCTCATTTTCATTGTCTTTGCTCTTGGAAATGATAAGCATGTTTCCACCTTATGATGATTCTTTGTAGACAATTTTTAAATTAAAAAAGTGGTTTAAATGTCTCCATGCAACTGAGACTCAAGGAGAATAAAAGAAATTAAAGAGAATACTTTTTAGCCATAACTTTCAAATGCAATTTGAAAAGAGGTTATGTGTTCCTGATGAGTGAAGCAATGGGCAGACGAATTGGGTGTCAGCGCCATTTCTGGCTTGTGCAAACCTCTTTTTCATAAAGAATGATGCAATTTTAGCTTTTTACCAAACACAGACTATCAATGTATTTTGGTTTTCATTGGTAGGATATGGGGAAAAGTAACACCATATGGGAAAGGACATGAAGAACCTATATTATTAATGAAGTCAACTATTTTCTGGATAGTTGGGCACATCACTTTTTTCTTCAATTTTTTAACCACTAAAACACCACTCTTTTGTCATCAACTCTGAAGTCTGTAGCTGGCAATCTTATGGGGAATAATTTCCAATTCATATTTCCTGCTCTGAAGGCATTTATCTCAACATATCTATGTACTGAAGTACAACAGTATGCTAGCTTAAAAGTATTTGAATGAATGATACATATTCAAAAAGCCTGGAATCAAACCTAAAAGGAATTTGGTAGGACAATGGCCTCCACAGACTGAGTTTACAACTAAGTGAAATTTAAAAACCAAGTGAAATATGCGTTAATAGCTGCCTCTGTAAATGAAGCACTGTCAGGGCACCATACAGCAGAGGCTATACCACTGGTAATTCCATAAAATTATATATTATACCAGTACATCTATGTGCAATGTTTAATTTAAAATATAAGCAAGCTACAGTATATAATTTGAAGATTGGGGATGTAGATTAGGCTTCATGGTTAAAATTACTGACTTAACACTCAACATTACTAACTCAAAATTTACACCAGCATAATGATAAGAAAATCTGAAGACTTAAAAAGCGTCAGTACTAAATAATTTTCAATAATCAATATGAAACTCAATAGAAATCATTATTCCAATTCTTCCTGCTATCATAGTAACATATTGTGTATGAAATTTCCACTAGACACAAAAGAATATTAACAACATAATTAGACATTAATTTTCTTAAGTTTTTGCTCAGGTTTAAATAAAATTTTGATAAATACTTTGTTTTATTTAACTTGTTGTTAGGGAAGTAAGTCTAATCAATTACCTTTAAAAAATTCATCCAGATATAATGACAAGGAAAAATAACATTATTCCAATCCAGTTTTTTTGTGTATCCAAAATATAAATGTTACAGCCCATTCTTTCTGTATTCCTTATTTAATTTCCCCTTAAACATCAAGTCATATCAACTTGGATTAGAGCAATGAACATTTCATTTCCTGTCTCTGCTTGTGTAGTAGTTCAATTAACTGATAGCAGTGTGAGGTCTATTTAGATGGTAAAGAATCCAAGTTTGTATCCTGGATTGTAAGATGAAATGCTGTGCTCCTGCAATATTTAGACACCTATGTATTAAGATCATAGCTGCGCTCCAGATATGCTTAATATCTTACATTTCTGTACCCAAAATCACTCAACAGTGCCTTCTCAAAACTCTTTCTTCTTGAAATCAGTTTTCTGTCTCTCCAGGGATTCCACTACCCTAAAAACTGAACCTTTTAATGCTTTAGACCTCTTTTCAACTACATTGTGACATTTCAGTGATGTTTGAAACAAGCCCAAACTGCTGTTCTAACAAACCCTTCCTTAAGAAAATGGAAAAAAGTAAAATCTGAGTGCACTATGCTAGCTTCTGCAGCTTCATCCTGGTTTTGTTAGCCAGCAAATGGTGGAGGAATGTGAATTCAGAGGGAACTTGTTAACAAACCTACTTTTGCTACTACAAATAATAATTTCACATAATGATTAAAAATAATTAGCATTCTCCTGATGTCCAGAGAATCTCTGCTGTGGCCAGTTTATAATCACTGGTTTCCTTGTCACATAAGTTCTTAATAAGTCATTCTTCCCACTTAAGAAAAACTCTGCCTTTCTCTCCAGCTATATTTGTGGGCAGCAAGTATGCTCTGTTCTGCCTAAATTTTTTTGAAACTTGACCTGTAGTTACCTCTTGATACTTTACCTGATACATTAGTTTTTTGGCATAACCCATGTGTAGCTTTCTACTCAATTCATATGTTGGCTGTATTTAAAATACAGCTTTCTTTTCTCTCTTTTGATACTTGTTTTGACTAACAGGAACCTGTACTGCATTACATAGAATCACAGACTGATTTGGATTGGAAGGGACTTTAGATATAATCTAGTTCCAATCCCCCTGCCATGGGAAGGGAACACCTTCCACTAGAGTATGCTGATTGATATGCCAACCTGGCCTTGATTTTTTTTTTTATTGCTCTTAAGTATTATTATGAGTAGGATGAATTTGTTGAAGGTCTAGATTTTTTTTTTTTTTTAACTTCAAAGACCTGATTCCATAAGAGGCCCAGCAACTTAATGCACAGTGTTGCTGTCTTGCTTCAGTTATTTATATGAGATTTTTCTTAGAAGTAATCTCCATATAATCCCCAGTACATTCATTAGGGAAAACATGAAGCATAAGAAATGATTGCTTCTCTTTTTGTTCATTCCTGAACTATCCAATATGTTTCGGCATATACAGTGCAATCAGAAAAAAGAGTAAGCCCCACAAAATATTTGTAAATGTAAAACTACAACCACAAACTAGTAATGAAGAAGCCACACCCAGCATGCTGGAGCTGTTACTCAGTGTTCAAATTCCACTCATTGCACACAGACAAAAGGTCTAATTTCCATTCATCAAGCATTCAAACTTCTAACTAGCAGGACCTTTGCATGTGTAAAGAATGCAAGAGGAGCAGCAGGAAACCCAAATTAAACTCCAGTGTAAGCTCTTTACTAACACTTGCAACCTCACTGAGAAATATCACCATTTGCCTCAGAATGGAAAACGGACTGTAACAGCAGATGGAAATAATGTAAATGGCTGAATGTATGAAAGGAGCTGAGATTAAAAGTCATCCTGATTATAATTTTTAAAAAATAACAATTGACTTCTGTGACATTATGAAATGTCATCTAACCAGCTGTGTTGAGAGTTGTTTAGGAAAAAGATTGCACTTGAGATACTGCTTGGTTCATACAAACTTCTTCCCCAACAGCACTGAAATCAACTAAAAATGCTTACATATTTTTAGTGAAAAATTATAGACAAGTTCATATAAATGCATGCATTTATATAAATTCCTAATGAAATCCCTGTAAGCAATGTAGATCCATGGAAATCCTGCTGAATTCCTCTGCATCTGATTTCACATCCTTGTATAAAAAAGCTCTTTAGTATAACAAGCAGTTGCCTATTTTTGCTAGATTTCACTTCAGGCTTTCTAATCATAATAAAATTGAAAACTCAGAGAATAATTAAGAAAGGAACTCAAGACACAAGCTGGGGTCAACAAAGTCTATTGTACAGCAGTACAATTATTATTTAACAATAAATAATTAAAAGAAATTTAATCAATGGTAGTGATGAGAATGTTAATGGGGAAAAAGAAATGTTGTAGCATCTTTGGAACTATTAGGTCACATCCAGTCAAATGGACAGAATTTCCTAATTAGGAAAACTAAACACTCTGATTATAGCATGATTCTTTTCCCATTAAAAAAAATAAAATTATTTATATGTAGGTATTTTACTTGTTGTGACTAAACCAAATATATTTAATTCATTTAATTTATTTTGTTATAAACTCGCTTGGTAAATGTGATAAAAAAAATTTAAAAATCTTAATTTCTCATTTACTTGAGTCTGAATTTTTGAGGTTCTTTTTGGTTTTGGGTTTTTTAGTTTGTTTTATTTTTGTTTTGTTTTATTTTTTTTTAATTACTAAGAATATATTCTTCCTTTCATTATTTTCTCTGGGAGAAATTCAGAGTTTTGCTGTAGAAAGTAGATGGTGTAGACACAAACCTCATTGGTTATTGTTTGCATTACCCATCATAGAAGTCCTCTCCATGGATATTAGGGAGCAGTTCTTTATTGAGAGGTTGGTTATGAACTGGAACAGACTGCCTAGGAAGGTGATTGATGCACCAAGCCTGTCAGTGTTTAAGAGATATTTGGGTACTGTCCCTAATAATGTGCTTAAACTTTTGTTCAGCCCTAAAGGTCAGGCAGTTAGACTAGATGGTCATTGTAAGTCTCATCTAATTTATCTCCTCTCCTCTCCTCTCCTCTCCTCTCCTCTCCTCTCCTCTCCTCTCCTCTCCTCTCCTCTCCTCTCCTCTCCTCTCCTCTCCTCTCCTCTCCTCTCCTCTCCTCTCCTCTCCTCTCCTCTCCTCTCCTCTCCTCTCCTCTCCTCTCCTCTCCTCTCCTCTCCTCTCCTCTCCTCTCCTCTCCTCTCCTCTCCTCTCCTCTCCTCTCCTCTCCTCTCCTCTCCTCTCCTCTCCTCTCCTCTCCTCTCCTCTCCTCTCCTCTCCTCTCCTCTCCTCGCATCTTTTCCAACCTATCCAAATCTAAGAGCACAAACCAGACTTCCTTTTGGACTTAGACTAAATATGTCCATCTTTAAATGTAAAAATGAATTAAAATACTCTAAAATTTAAGCCTTTTTATAGCCAGAAAATGTTAAATATTTGACAGAAAGTAGTTGAAATTACATAAAAGAGCATCAGGCATACACATCCATAAATATGTGATATAATAAGTATCTATTTTATATAATGTATTTGTAATAATTTAAATATTTGTTTCTCTTTAACTTGGAACTGATTAGCTTCCAATATTCGGCAGAAAGCTCCCATTTAACTTTGAGCATTGCATATGTAACTAGTCCATATGAAATGCTACTATTTATCATGTTCAGTTTTGTAGGTTAAATTAACCAGTTATCAAGATAAGCTGAAAGGGTCTCTAGACTTGTGGGAGTTGGAATATTATTGGCAGGGAATGCTTTCCTTTGAAACTAGTTAATTTTCATAGAAAACATTACATTTAAATTAAGAAAGAAGTAGAGGAGCACTGATGTGGTTCTCCTTCCCTGTGGAGTATAGGACACATGCAGCTCAGTTCTGCAGCAGTACCTTTGGGACATGCAAATCTTTCCCCAGAGGGGAAAACAGAGAAGCTTGTATTCAGCTTCTAGTGTCCAGTAAAATTCTGTTTTGGCTTAGTGTGTTCCCTACTTTAATTTCTGAAATTATGTAAAAGAAAAATGCTGTGTAATCTTCCAAGTCTAGATGTAATCATTAGATATATTCAGCCATATGGAGTATTTTATTTTGCCTTCTTATATTCTATAGGCAGTGTGAGTGTAGGAAACACTGAAATTACAGAAGTTTTCCTCTCTTTCCTTGGAAAAGATTACTATGGGAGGTATGAAAAGACTGAAAGACAGCACAGTCATTGGCCACAGTCACCTAGATGATCAAGGGAAGTCTGTCAATGTAATCCTTTTGGATTTCAGTTAAGCTGTCCATACTGTCACTCACAGAATCCTTCTGAACAAAATGTCCAGCACAAAGCTGGATAAACACAGCATGTGATGGGTGAGCAATTGGATCATGGGTCAAGCACAAAGGGTTATAGTGAGAGGTGACATCAGACTGGTGACCTCTCACTAGTGAGGTTCCACAAGGTTCCGTTCTCAACCCTGTGCTCTTCAACACGTTCATCAATGACTTGGACGCAGGACTGGAAGGGACACTGAACAAGTTCACAGATGATACAGAACTGAGAGGAGCTGCTGCCTCAAAGGCAGGGAGGCCCTGCAGAGAGACCTCAACAAATCAGATGAATGGGCAAACACCAACTGCATGAAGTGTTGGATACTGTACCTGGGATGGGGCAACCCTGGATGTATGAACAGACTGGGAAATAAGATGCTGGAGAGCAGCTCCATAGAAAGGAACCTGGGGGTCCTGGTCACTGGCAAGTTGAACATGAATCAGCAGTGTCCTGGCAACCAGGAGGTTGCCTCCATGTCCTGAGGGGCATCAAGTACAGCATCACCAGCCAGGCAAGGGAGGGGATTGTCCCACCCTGCTCAGCTCTGGGGTGGCCTCACCTTGAGTTCTGGGGACTATTTTCAGTGCCACAATATAAGGATGATATTAAACTGTTAGAAACATTCCCAAGGAGGGTAACAAAAGTGATGAAGGGCCTTGAGGGAAAGCCATATGAGGAGTGGCTGAGGTCACTTGGTCTGCTCAGCCTGAAGAAGAAGAGACTGACGGGAGACCTCATTGCAGTCTGCAACTTCCTAGTGAGGGGAAGAGAAGGGACTGAAACTGATCCTTTCTCTGTGATGACCAGTGACAGAACTTGAGGGAATAGCCTAAAGTTATGTCGGGGAGGTTTAGATTGGATATTTGTAAAAAGTTCTTCACCCAGTGGGTGGTTGGGCTCTGAAAGAGGCTCCCAAGGGCAGCGGTTACAGCACCAAGCCTGACAGAGTTCAAGAAGCATTTGGGCAATACTCTTGGTTACTTGATGTTATTCTTGTGCTGTACAGAGCCAGGAGCTGGACTCAATTATCTTTATGGGTCTCTTCCAACTCAGTCTATTCTGTGATTCTGTAATTCTGTGACACTTTTTTATTACCACACTTGTAAAACTGGTTTGTTCTGTTACTAGTATTACTTTCTACCCAGGTTTACATTTGTTCATTTGCTATCCGATTTGAATGTTATGTGAGGTGCAAAATTATGTCGGCTTTAGTCTGAGTTATCAGTAGAGTTCCCTTAAAACACTTGTTGCCACTTAACACAAATAGGTCTCACATATCCACAGTTAAATAGAGATAGGTTTAAAAGTATTAACCAACATCCCAGCTCATTCTCCCCTCAGTACTGGAAGGATCTTTTTTGTGTATGATTACATAGTTTCTTATCTCATGCTTTCATAGCATGCGACAAACAAATATTCCCTGAGGTGCCAGGAAGAGTGGTGGATGCCAAGACTGTTTGTGTTTTCAAAACATGGTATGTCAGTTGTGATATTATCAGATCCTTAGAAGTATTTGCTTATTAAACAAATCTCTGTACCTTCATGTGAGATAGCAGAATGTTTTGATACTTTCCTGTCAGATTAATATCAAAGAATATCATCTGGCATGCTGTGTCAGGTTCTTCTACCTGTGTTTCCTGCTGCATTTGAGCCAAAGAGGTTTCATTTCTAATTCTTAGTAAGTATTTTGTAAAAATATGCACAGATAATTATGCAGTGAAAGTCATAGAATTAACCTCTAAGTTGCAGATGACTATGATCAGATATACTGCCTTGGAAAGATACTCTGCTTCTTGTCAGTTATTGAGCTAGAATAAAAAGATAGGAACCCTGTAGTCCTCCACTGAGTGCATCCAATTGAAGGAAACGCCTTCTTTTGATCTTCTTCTTGTGCAATATTTTCTATATCCAGACTTACTTCAGCTGTTAGAAGATATTTTGTAAGCTAAATGAAGCCTGAAGAATCTAGTAAAGGTAATTTTTCCTTTTTTTTAAATAAGATATAGACCTAACCCCTCAATTAAAGGATGCAGACAAATTCTAGTAAGAGAATATTAGATAATTATAAAGTCACCCACAATGTCACTGAAAGAAAATAATTTTCTCAATAAAATGAAGATTTAAAAGGGTAAAAAATTCTCACATATTTTATATTTTAGGTTTTGCATATTAATAAAAAATTAATTCATTGCAAATAAAGGTAAAAAATAAGGGGCTTTTGCTATATCATCTATCAAAAGCTCAAAATTCAAGGATTTACAGAAAGAAGGAAGTCTAATTTTAGGTATTTTTTTCCTTTTAAATTTGATTTCCTTCCATGGAAAATCCAAAGGATTATTTTGGCTTCCTTCAGTATCAAGACAGACAATCAGTTTTCCCTATTCTACCTACCTACATGCTGTTTCTCTACAGCATTGACGTTGGCTCTGAAGAAATTGAACTCAGTTCAACTCAGTTCAACTCCAATGGCCAGTGCAGTAGTACCACTCTATGCCAAAGCTGATGATTCCTGAATGAGTGCTTTGCTTAGATCTCTCTCACAACACAACGGGTTCAATACTTGCATAGTATAACACTTTCTAATTAATTCACAAACTATAGGTAAATGCACAGAAATTTTAAGTACAGGAAGTTAATCTTTACAGAGTAAAACCGATTTGCCCCTGAAGTAATTATGACATTAATTCAACCAAAATGTACATTAAGAAGTTATTATTTAAGATTAGTACAGTAATAACACATTCAGAGTATCCAGTAGTATTCCTGCTCAGTCTTACATTTTCTTCTGTTTAGAAAGTTAAGTAAATTTTTTCTCACTCCACTACTCTTTTCTTGTTTTTTTCTTCTTTTTTTTAACAGGAGGAGTGTGTAAAAAAAAGGTAAGTTGCTACTCGGGAAAAAACAAAACAAAACAAAACAAAACAAAACAAAACACCCAAAAAAAACCCCCATGAGATTTGAATATAAAAGCTTTCAGTTTCCTCAAATTCAATGTACAACCAAAAATAATATTCCATTGGTGGTATTGCTACCAATCTAGACTGCAGTCTGTGGTAAGTTATTTTGTTTTAGTCTCTGATTTTGATTCTTATTTAAATTAGTTATGCAAAATGAAAATTCTCTATATAGAGAATTTACTAAGAGCTACATTCATCCAAAATTAATTAACTTTCTATTTTTGAGTAAATGAAAAAAAATATAAGTTTAGTCTTAATTTTCAGACTTTTTTTTAATGTTGGTGTTACCAACATCATTTACACTGTGTTACTAGTAAAAAAACTGGCCTACTATATTAGTTTATTTGCCTTTTGGCAAAGTCAAATGCAGTTTGGATTTGAAAGTAACATCAAATACAAAAGCAACATCCATTATTAACTGAAATAGTGTTTTCCCATCATTTACAAGCTACCCCAGATGTACAAAGTGAAAAATAAGGACCTTATGTGATTTTGAAAGTAAATGCATTTTAACTTTGGTTGTACGCATATACATATATACATATATACATATATACATATGTAAGCCCTGTTTTTCTGTATCTCTATAGATATGGAGGGAAATATGTACCTACACATGTAGACTGTATCTATCCATAAAGCCATAAACTTACATTTTCCCTGGAGCAGATAATATTGTTCTCAGTTCAACTGACCTAATTTTCTTTCCGCAGAGATGAGCCTCTTTGCAATTAGCACTGAGTAAAAGGTTTTTCAGAGATAAAATAGGAATCTAACTTGTTCTTTGAGCCCATGAAAAAATTGGTAGGGTACATTATTTCTGTACTGTACTCCATTTGGGTTGATTTTCAGCATCAATTTCAGTATTTTTTTTATGAACCCAGAAAACATGCCCTATTTTCCACTGTTTACATAGGGAAACTGTTATTTTACTTTGGCATAAATTGGCAGAAATCCATCAACCTTTAATATTTATGATTACCATCTTAGTGTAGTCCAGTGTTATCAAGCAGCAGATGGGGGAAATTAATTATTAAACTGAGCAATAAATAAAAACTGTAATTTTTTATTAGTAATCAAATTAACAGGAAAGATTAATCCTGCCATATGAACATTTGGATACCTGAGGGGAAAGAAGAATTTTCAATTAATATCACATTCCCTTGACATAACGATTTGAGAGAAGAAAGGGAGGAGGGTTCTTCTAATTAATCAAATACAGAGGAATAGATTTATAAAGAAGGAGATTACATTTTTTTTTATTTGTGCCTTGCTTTCCACAGTGGAGAGCCTGCTTTCATGCACATTGGTGTTCATGTTCCATTTTGAAGAGTTCTAGTCAATAAAATGCATTTTTTTTCTTGCATGTAACAAAAAAATCTGTTATTGGCTTTGACAGAGTAGGTTAATATTCTCTTAAAACAAAACATTTTTTATTTTCAGTCACAGAATACACCTTTGACTTCCTTCAACAGATATCTTTGCCTTTGACATAGAAAAAACTCATCTGAAGAGGAAAGCTAAAGGTGCAGAAAGAAATTGAGACCCTTGAACCCAGACACAGACTTCAATCCTAGATGTAAACACTGACTGTCCTGCCACATTTATTATTTTCTAACTTTCTGCAACCATATTAAATTCAATCATCTAAATATGGCATGCGTTAACATTGGCTAACTGATATCCAAGGTGATGCATTTTCTTTCAGGCTGTGAGTCACAATGCAAAAGAATACTGGTAATAGCATAATAACACAATTTAAACCATTTTTTTCCTCAGTTAAACAACACACGACTTTGGAAAGAAAAACACCAGCTCTGCAAGTCACAAAATTATCAGTAGAGCAGAACAGACTCCCCTCTTCCTCTGTTAGGTTGACATTGGATGAAATTGAGCTAATTTCTCTGAAAAGCAGAACAGAAAAATTTTCTTCATTCTTTTGTGCTCAATAGGAATAATATAAAATGTGATTAAAAATACAAAAATAGTGACCATTTTAATGATATTTATCCGTGATCTTTCAGCCTTTTTTGGATATATATATATCCTACTCTTATAGATGCATGCATACTAAGTTTTGAAAATGTAACTTTAAAAGTGAAAAGTGCTGTTTCCATAAAGATACATAAAGGACCTCCATTTGTCCAATCTGCTATGATATTCATTTAATGAAAATAGTCCCATAAAAACAGAGTATGGAGCAAAGGACTGGTAAAAAACAAATAAATACTTTATTTTTCTTGACTAGAGTTCAAACTTGTTTAGTTGTTTGATTTGGTTAATTTTTTTTGATTTTTCTCTGAGCTTACATACAGATTTTCATAATTGAAACACCATTTTACCTTATAAAATGGAACACTTTCCACACAGCATGGAACAGAGGAAAAGATCAAATGCTAAATTCTTCCCACTGTGAGGAATTCTTGAAGGCTGAATTTCAGCCTTCTGATCAGCTTAATGCAGGCATATGAGAGAAAGACTGAAAAGAGAGGTATCTGAGGGGCAATCTCTGAAACAAACAATTGAAAAAATGTGGGTTATAAAAGTTAATTATTTTCATTTTTTGCTCTATGTATGCTTACCATTTTTATTGACTTTTATTGTAAGCACAAATAATAACTATCTTTCAAGCTCTAGAAGCTTGACTAGCTATAGATAAGGTTTAATTTTACTGCATTTGAGGAGTAGGAAGAATAAAATAATTTTCAAAGCAAGGCCTCCCAGGAAAATATCTTTTTATTAGAGAGCTTGACGGTGAAAGTAGAATTTAGCAAGAAGCATTATCTAAATTACTTTCAGCAGTTATTTGTACTGCACTGTTTACTACAGTGCTTAGTGACTGCAGTTGATTGAGACTTAATTATGTTGCTAAAATAATTATAGCAATGACCCAAATCACAAGTATCTTGTGCCTATTACTTGCTCTCATTTTCAGCACAGTCTGAAAATTGTAGTTTAGCACTTCTTTATAAAAGCCAATAAGAAGGGTTAAGAAGATCACCCTGAGAAAATGCCCAAGGATTATTCATGATTCAAGATTTTAGGAAAATATTTTTGTAATAATTAATAACTGATGTAAAAAAATTCTGTCTTTAAATTTTATTTCGAAATCTTCTTTAAGCATAAAACAACGGCAAACAGACACATATTTAAACATCTGATGAGACTTGTTAAAAGGCACTTGTCTTCCATTTTCTATTTACATTCACATTTCCTCGCAATAAGACTAAAAAGAATCAGAACAGTAACTTAATTTTACCTGCAAAAATTTGACAAGAAACGTTAAGTGAGTGCATCAGGGATTTTTATTTTCTGGGATTTTTTGCCCTTCCTCAGTTGGAAAAGAGTCTAAAAGAACAGACTTTGTACCAAATTTCAGTTTCAAGGAGAAATAAATAGTCTTTCAACATAACTGTAACTTTTTGCTTTATTTAATGAAAATAACAGCAAAAAGAATGCTGAATTTTTTTCTTTCTGGCAACTTTTCTGTTCATTGCAAGACATAGAAAATGCCATGATCAATCTGAAATTATCCGAAGCTGAATACTAGCAGCTGAGTCTCTCAGTTAGTCATAGATCTTCCATTTTTTCAATAGTGATACGATATATAAAAATATACAGTGTGTCTGTGTATAACTGGAAGTCACACAGACCACTCCAAAGAAAGAGAACGTCTGATTTCCTATCTCTTGTAGAGAAATATCACCACTGCAGTGTGCTGTTAATGGATCTCAGATTATGGCATCAGTGTTACACAGGCTCTTTAAATCTGCACAGCCATCAAGTAGCCCGTAATCAACTGCCATTGAAGAACATGAGCGCTCTAGGGCTCACAAGAGGATGGAGAAAGAACAGATGGACCCAGACTGGAGGCAGCCAACAGCCAGTCACATAATGAACAGCTCTCTTGCCAGGCCATGTCCCAGTTTCTCAGCCATGGGACTGTAATATAAATTTCTTCTGTCCTCATGAGCTACACAACTGGTTTGCCCAATATTTACAGTATGTCTCCCAGGCAAGCTGCCTCAGTACCCACAAAAATAAAGCTTTCATGAGGAAAAAGCTTCTCTTAATGCTTTGTTCCCAGCCTAGAGCTGGACTCATGACACAAACTCTTAAATCACCCTTTCCTTGTAATTACACTGATTCCTCTTATGCCAGAGAATATGGGACGTGGACTATGGTGAGTGGTTCAGTGTTTCTAGCCCCTGTCAGTTTTTTATGCTATCTGCTGTTAACACATTGCTCAAGAGCTAGTGAGCCACTGGCAGTGGAGATGTTTGCTACTGAGATGGGTGGAGTTTTCCACAAGATTTAATGTCTTGGAAAAACAAGGTGGTGCCTTACTCAAATATATTAGGGCAAGTCCTACTCAAGAGGGAATTAGAGCAAGAGCTATAGTTCAGCTGAGAAAAGCTGCCAGGGGTCTTAAAATCTCAGAAGACAAGGGGCTAATGTGTATGTGTCAAACACCTCTAGCTGGGTAGCCATGGATTACCAACTCTTGTTAAGAACACACTGAGAGAAAGAGCAGGATGTTGCTGGAGAAGGGGACCACAGGGAGGTAGGGCAGCATTTTTCTGGGACAAACATCCTTGTTCTGGCTCTTGGAGACAAGCGCAACACAGCACAGCACAAGTGCAGGAATGAAGTCAAGAAGCAGGTATGGACTGCTGAGCAAAGGCAAACTCATTACAGGGTATCAAGACCACCAAAGCCACTAAAAGCACTCAGAGTCTTCCAGAAAGGTCTGTAAGGAGGAAATGTGTATGATAACTTGCATAGAAAGCCAGAAACATAGCTCCGAGGCAGGGGAAACTTGTCTATAAAAAAGCACACCCCTACAACCCAGCTGGCACCCTCAGGACCATTGACTCCCCATCAGCTTGATCAACACTGGAGCCAGGAATAGTGATCCTTCTTCCTTTCTTCCTTTCTTCCTTTCTTCCTTTCTTCCTTTCTTCCTTTCTTCCTTTCTTCCTTTCTTCCTTTCATCATCTCTTTCTCTCTCTTCTCTCTCTGCTTTCACCCTAACTTTTATTCAAAAGGCATGGCCATGTGCTTCTACTAGAAGATAAGGGAATAGCTTATATCAGTTTCATCCTTTTATACTAAGGATCTTAACTATGGCTAACAGCAAAATAACCCCTACTTGCAAGGGTGTCTCACAATATTTAACTCACTTTGCCTCCTGAAGAAATGTTGTCTGACACTTTTTTCTATCTGTATTTATAATCATGTCAGTGAATTTAGGAGAATAAGAGGTTCAGAGAAGGGAAGGAGAAAAATTTGTGAACCTCATGAAAGCAGAGGACAAATAAAGGTCTTAAAAGCGAATAAAAATTGATGAAAAAGCTTCATGATAAGTGACAACATGTCAAAATATGTCCTCATTTATAATATAGGACTAAATTCAAAGTAAATTAAAAGTACAGATTTAATCTGTGATATTATATACTTTGACAGAAATTAATTTTTTTCAAAACCTTTAATTCATGCTCTAGCATTTACAGAGTCATCTCTGTAAATTTAATCTCGGGTTCTCAGAGAACTCTATAGAAATTGTTACTGACAGAGTTGCTTCTTCATTAGTGTTAAGCTCAGTCTCATTCCCAAACAGTATTTTTCCTCTAAGTGAAAAAGGAAATTTTTTTCAAGGTGGCAATGTCTCCTGCATAAACAGCATTTGCTTACCATTTTATCATGATACTTAGGGAAGAAAAAAAAAATCCCCCATAAAAGTTTTCTAAACCCTCACAACTTGTTTGTATATATTCATAGATAAAAATGTTTGTCTTTAAAAAAACAAGGCAAATACATTATTTTGCATACTTCTGGTATGAACCCAGTAGTTATAGTTTTAATATATTGTCAACCAGTTTGTAACCAATCAACTGAAACAGTCTCGAGGCAGAATGAAAGACTTGTGCTTTAATTTCCCCCAGTTTAACACAGAAGATTATCTTCTGCTGCATTTACTCAGTGAATCTGGTTGGCAGACAGATACGTGCTGTTGCTCACAGCTCTATGAGGAAATGGAACATGAGGTTGCCAAGCTACACTTTTTAAAAATATTGGGCTTGAACAGCACATGATAACTATAGGGTACTTTGTTACTTTGCTTTCATAAATGATAGAGCAGTAGAGGCAGGCTGTTTAAATTTAAACTATCCCAATACCCTCAAAGAGAGATGTTTTTCACCTATTCCAGCAAAATGAGGAACTGTTGTTGATTTCTTAGTAACATTTAAAATACTAGGGCTTTGACTTGTGTGAACAAACAGCTTGGGTAGTATGGACTTGCAAAATGTCAATATAAAATTAACTTTCACCTGTTTTCTAACCATTTCACATTGAGCTAATAGTTTTTTCTACAGCTTTTCTTGTCCAGGGTAAATCAGAAATAAATTCATATATGGAATGTGGTTTTTAAGGAGAAGTCTTTCTAAAATCAAACTAAAATAGATAAAAGTTATTAATTTTCTATTTCAGTTGCAAATACAAAGGCAAATATTTTTTAATGTGTATGTTTTTCAGCTATCAGAACTGTTCAGACAATTTTGTAAGAGTATCACTGGAGTAATAAATGTGTACAACCTCAATAAAAGATTGCTTTTTGTGCATCTTATTGCTCATGTTTAGATATCCATGTGCTGCAGAATAGCTACAAAACCATTTTACAGAAGATTAATTGCAGACTGGATTGATAAATCCCCACAGAATAAATTGTACTTTGTCACCCTACAGACTCAGGCTGTCCTTGATTATGCTACATCTCTGGTGACATTCCGATTTTATAGTTTATGTCCCTATTATTTTTGATGCTTTTAAATAGCATTTTCTGCATTGTTTTATCTACTTTTTATCTCCTATTTGTTTAATCCTTGTTATCTTCACTTTCCTCATTAGTACAGCAGATTAGCAGTGTTACCAACACAGCTATCTCTTGAAAGTGTCAAATTTCTTCTTCAGCGTTTTTCTTCAGCCTTCTCCTCCATTAAGTCATTCAAAAAAATTAGAGAAATGTTATCACAGCATGCTCTCTACACAGGTGCCAAAATGAACTGTCAAGAAATCGCTCAGCTGTTACTTGTAAAAGTATCATTTTGTAGAAACCAATGCTCAGACACGTTGGTTGAAGCAGTTTGCAAACAGCAAGTGGGAGATGCTCCTTTTTGAATGAAGTTTAGCCCGAGGCAGTTGCATGAATACAAAGCCACCAGAGGGCAGCACGATTGGCAGCTTCCCCTTGGGAGAGGAGAGGAGAGGATACACTTCAGGGAGAAGTACCTGGTTATGGGCATGCTCTTGTTCACCTTTGCACACCAGTAAATACATCACTTGCTTGTAGCTCTTCGCCTGGGATTGTTCCTACATGCTCCTGCTTACAGCAGAAGGAAATCCTAATGCTTTTTATTAGAAAACATGTAATGTGAGATGGTTTTTTCAGAAAGCACCAAACCCTTGAGATTATTGTTTTAATGTATTTATCCTTCTTCTCTGAGACAAAAGGATCCTTAATATCTTATGATGAATTTGGATTTCTTTTTCTCATCATTTAAAATTAAAAAAAAAAACAGAAAAGAAAATATCCAGAATTAATTTAATGTCATTTTCTCCCAGAATTTGACAAGAACCCAGAGTATCCTTTTTTTTTACCTTTATTTTTCTTAGAATTGCATGAATTTTTTTCATAAATAAGGTAGGTTTTTTGTGTCAGAGCTCAAAGAACCATCTCAACCTCAACTTGGTTGTCAATAGTTAGAAAGATTTAAGGTATTGTCAAGTGCTAAAAGAAAGCCTTAACACTTATCAGTCCTAGTTCTCTGTGTTTTCCCAGTGCTCACTTTTAATAAATTCACTCACCTGGTGTTGCCAAATTTCTTTACAAGAACCAAGGATCACTGTTGTTCTATTCAGTTTTGTATACCAGCTCTGTGAAGAGTCTTCAGAGATTACCTGGATTGTGTTTATTCACAGACTGTGGACAAACAATGACAAGCTGTTGAGTACTTCAGCTTTAATGACTTGCATGTGAAGTGGTTACATGGCTTTCACTAACCTTGCAAAATGGGCCTTGAGAAAAGCAAATGTTAGTTGAAAATACAAAATGCATTTTCTGTAGTCTAGAGGAGGAAATTTATTTCTCTCAAAGTATAGTTAATCTTGAAAGATACAGTTATGTTTTAGTATGCTAATTTAAATTATTTGAGTTGCGCTGATGAAACCACTTTTTTCTTTTTTTCCTATTAGACATATTTAAAAACTTTAATTTTCTCTCTTATTTGTTTACCTAGGCTCTGGTAAAAGTATTATCTAGTGTTTAAAAGACAACTGTCATTGGCATTGAAAAGAAAGTGGAAAGCTTGAATTTTCCCTGTTTTCTCTAACAAAGAGATCCTTTGGTAATGTGATTTCTTGTGATATCTTCTCTTCCTCCACATTAAAAAAACATATATCGTAAATACTATAGCTGAATTTTAGTGTGTTCCAGTGAAACCTTAAACTAAACTGCTCAAAACATTCATAGACTGGGCAAACTGTGAAAAGTACCCACGTTGCTAAAGAGACTGTGAGCCATTTCAGAAGTCACACACTCAGCAGGAACTTGTATTCAAGTTCTCAGCACTCAGCTCCCTTTGGCTTTTTGATTATTTACTTTTATTTGCATGGCACAGCCTGTGGTGATTGACTTGAGCACAAAAAATTGTCCTGAGACCCCATGAGCAATGCAAGCCTCTGTAAAAAATTAAAGGGAGAGAGACATCAAACAAAATGCATTCCTTCACACAAAAAATGGACTATACCTGACTAATGGCACATTCTGACCTGCTTCAGCTGCAATTTAGTATATTGTACACTGCAACAGCAAAAGCTGTTACCACCATGCAATGGGTTTAGTATAAATTTTTCTTTCTTTCTTTCTTTCTTTCTTTCTTTCTTTCTTTCTTTCTTTCTTTCTTTCTTTCTTTCTTTCTTTCTTTCTTTCTTTCTTTCTTTCTTTCTTTCTTTCTTTCTTTCTTTCTTTCTTTCTTTCTTTCTTTCTTTCTTTCTTTCTTTCTTTCTTTCTTTCTTTCTTTCTTTCTTTCTTTCTTTCTTTCTTTCTTTCTTTCTTTCTTTCTTTCTTTCTTTCTTTCTTTCTTTCTTTCTTTCTTTCTTTCTTTCTTTCTTTCTTTCTTTCTTTCTTTCTTTCTTTCTTTCTTTCTTTCTTTCTTTCTTTCTTTCTTTCTTTCTTTCTTTCTTTCTTTCTTTCTTTCCTTTCTTTCTTTCTTTCTTTCTTTCCTTTCTTTCTTTCCTTTCTTTCTTTCCTTTCTTTCTTTCCTTTCTTTCTTTCCTTTCTTTCTTTCCTTTCTTTCTTTCCTTTCTTTCTTTCCTTTCTTTCTTTCCTTTCTTTCTTTCCTTTCTTTCTTTCCTTTCTTTCTTTCCTTTCTTTCCTTTCTTTCCTTTCTTTCGCCTTGCCTTGCCTTGCCTTGCCTTGCCTTCCTTCATCTTCTACAGTGAGAGTTTCTCCCAGAAAAAAAAAAACAAACACCACTTGCACTGCATTCAAAAAATCTTGACTATCAAAAAATGTTACTTGGACACAAGTAGGAAAAAGTGCTTATTTTTTTTGTTAGAAATTAGAGTGAAGATTGTGGAAATAAGGAAAATGAAGGGGGAAAACTGAAGCTGCATGCTGACTCTCAGCCCAGGACAGGGACATCTGACTGGTGAGCAAAGGTAATCATGACCCCAGTACAATACAGGATGGGAGCAGATCAGGGCAGATTTCTTTCATTAAGTAGAGAGACCCAGCTGAATTTTGGAACAGCCCTCTTTTGCTAGGAGTTGGTAGAAAACTGTCTCCCAGATGAGAACATTTAACTCGTAACACAGTCTCCCTCAGCAAAATATGAGATGTCCTTTTTATACATATATATATATATATATATATATATATATGAGAAAAGACATTTACTGACAGCTTTCCATCCCTCTCCCCTCCCAACCCCCCCCTCCCCCCATTCAATAGTGTGCTACTCACTTTATTAAATCCTACAGTGGAGAAACTGTCCACTTATTTTTGATGTCTTTGTTTTTGCATGTAATGAGGATGGCTGCTAGATGTCATTCTTTCTTATTTGATATTATGACACTTACTGATAGGTTTCAACAGAAATGTGTATCTTGCTGAGTAAAAGGACCCAGTTACAACACACTGTTCACCTGTCATGGCTCAATGTTACCATTTAAATATAACTGACCTGTGTGTTAATGGAGCCATAACCTCTGCTTTAGTGTAAACTGTGTCTCAGTCAAAAATAGAGATGGAAAAGGGGAATATACTCTGCAGCACAAAAGGTGAAATGTTACTGTAGAAGGTAATACTTTAGCAAAATGTTTAGAGCTTGGCAAAACATCAAAGTACTTGCTTAAATTATGGTTTCATATTGAGCTGGAGATTTTCAGGACAGTATAAGTACATATGTATAGATGCCTTAGGTCAGATTAAAGATCCATCTTTCCCAGCATCCTCCCTCTGAATGGGGTCAGCACTGCTTAAGGAAAACCTCTTTTTAACAGCAGAGAAATGAAAAATCCTTGCAATTTGCAGCTTAGGGACTGCCTCAGCCAGAAGATCTGTTTTTAATAGCAGTTTCTAGGGTAATTTTCCCATGTATTTATCTAATCTTTTATGAACCTATTTATGCTTTTGGACTGTAAATATCTTGGCAAGGACTTCAGCTGTTGACTGCTTTCTGCTTGAATAAACTGTCTTTTATGTGTTTCCAGCATGCTGTCTCACCCTTTTATTTGCTGTGTTCTTGTATGGTTAGAAGAAAAATTACCATTCTCTGTTTGTTTTCATCCCACTACGTAAAACCTCTCTAATGCCTTCTTCTGGTCATTACTTTTCTTGATGTGGTGTCAGAGTCTATTCAATGTCTCCTAGTACAGGTGTCACCTCAGCCCTACAATCATCATTTATAACCCTTTATATACCTTTTCACCATTTGAAGTAGAGGGACAGAATACAAATACTCCAGACTGGATATAATCTAAGTGTATATAAAAATGTAGACATTTTTCTTTTTATTAATGTACAAAGGAATTCCTACCATTCACACTCTTTTAACTGAAGCTGATTAATCATACCCAATGTTTTTCATCAAACCAGTCACAAGATTTGTGAGATGATATTAAAGGAACAACACCAGCTTGCTTATAGGTCATTATTTTCAGTATGTGTATCTATTATATACAATTTTTTGCCTACTCCATGTAGATTTCTTTAAAATTTTGCCTTTCAATACTCTGTCATTCAGACCATCCACTGAACTGCCAGAGGATAGTAGCATTTTAGTTGGAAATGTTTAAGTAAACTGAATGTATGCTTGGATATATCTGAAAATATAAACCAGGTAAGGTTTGCATTAAGAAACAGTTTCTTTAGTTGAGAAATTGATATACTTGGAAAAACTGACAAATTCTTATGATAAGCCATACAGTGGTTCTGACAGGCAGAGAAATAATCAAGCCAATCCCAAACCAGGTTGGAACATTAACCTCTGAATTATGTTAATCCATTAATACACTTTGAGGTAGAAAATTACTTAGTGATAACATGGCATAATGGGATAAAAACAAGCAAAGAGATGACAAGTTCAGCAGGGATGTGGAAAAAAGCTTTGCATTTGCGAGAGTGAACTTTTGGCAGCATGTGAGAAGCAGGACTTGTGATGTCTCCAGTCTCAGCATCTTTCACATTATATTTTAACACTTAACATAAATATTTTCACATTTAATAGAATTTTACTCTTAATCTTACCTACTGAGGCTGCCCTGCAGATCTTCCTTAAAGATTTAGATTTTGACGGTTGAGTTAGAAGTCATAGCTGTTGCATGAAAACCAGTGTTTGATTGTTCTTTGTGTGCTTCTGTCCTTAATAAGTTGATTGCTGGGAGAATCTGCAAGTGGCAGGATTCCCCTACTAGTTTTCATGGATCCTACATAGGCATGTTTTTTTTTTTTTTTTCTATAATGTGAATTAGCACACAGACACTCAACCAGTGAAATTGCTGTGTACCACAATAAATTTTACATGCAATCTGCAGAACTTGGACAAAAAGTTAGTAGTGAAAAAAAAAATCATAAGAAATACTTCTCAGTTTTTGATATCTCACTCCGGATTGTCAGTGAGATGCTAGCCCCTGTCTCTGTTGTTGTTGTGGAGAGGCTTGATGCTTTTTTCCCTCCAAGTTAATGTTATTGCTCTCAAATTATACATAGCTGCTTATTTGATCTGTCTGCCCAGACCTGTTGAAAGTTAGTGGTCCCAAAAATTGTTTACTTTTACAACTGTACAGCTGTATCAGCTGGCTCCTTATAAAGACACTTCTTGCCACCTTGGTCTTTCTAGCTGCAATAATACTATAAACGGTTTGATTTGCCATCTGTTTGGATGTTTTCAATCACAGAACAAAAAGCATCAAAACCTAGAAATTTAAAATGAAAACCATAAAAACACTCCAAATGGGCAGTCCTGATAGAAAAAGCCTATACCTTAATTATGCTGTATGTTTAAATGGAGTACAAATAAAAAAAATAATTATTCATATAAACCTTGTCTGTAAAAAAAACAAAAAGAGAGAGAGAGAGAGAAAGAGAGAGAAAGTGTTAATGCCCAGTTTGCTGTTCACAGAGTGATACATCTGAATATTTAAAAAAAATTAAAATGAAAAAATTAAAAAAATATAAAGACCGCAGAACAGGTCTATCCAAGTAATTGCAATTTACAAAAGTACATGATGAAGCATAATTTATTTTGAGGATGTAGAAACTGCCTTTCATGTGAACACTGCTCTAAATGCTTAATCTCTCCATGTAATTTTCAAGATTTCTAAACAATTAAAGACCTTGCGATATTGATTTTCTTATCATGAACTCAGCCAAGAGAAGTCAACTTCTTAATTCCCTGAGAATAACTATTTAGCATACTAGCAGTGAAATCACACTAACTCAAAAGCATAGAATCAAGGCAAACCTATAGAAATGGTACCCATTCCATTTTCTAAGGTGTGAAAAGTTTTTAATTCTCAGCAACTCAAATGGCAACTTAGCAAGATCAGAACTGCACAGGAACAAAGCATGAGTGTCTTTAAAAGGTGGCTGATTGTAGATTTGAAATGAGGAAGCAATATAAGCTACATTAGAAGGAATGTTATTTCTATAGTTTGAAATAAATCTACACTAGTAATTAAATTAAATTAAAACTGCACTGTCTTAAGTAATATTTGATGAACTTATAGTTGATTTCTCACTAGTTCCTACATACGCTGAATCTTTGTATTTCAGTTCTGAATTAGAAACACCCCTAAAAGAGAGATATTTTTCAGAGATGGAAATGTAAAATGCAGGCAAATAGATGATATTGATTTAAATGCTCCATCAAAATGTTATTAATGTCTAGATTCATAAAAAGAAGTTCTGTAGAAGTCAGCCCTGGATTCAGAGTTGGAGTTTTTGGTCACAATGAGGACAGATGGAAGGACACTGAAACTTCTGCACAGGCTGACCAGAGCATGGCATCAGGCCCATATGAATAAAGAGTCATTCACTGATTGATTTGCTTCAATTTGTCCATTTCATTGCTGATATTTGGATAGGTGGCATGATGTTACCTATAACTAAGTGTTCTCTCTTGGTGAAAGGAAAGATCTAAGGAAGGTATTAAAAGATTCAAAGATGTGCCCTTCAGCCAGAGTCACTTGGAGCTACATTTTAGAAAAAATATGTCATATATCACTTTTTGTTCAAGATTCTGCTTTCCTTTTAAAATTAAGATGCACAGCAGAAGGTTATTTCCTACAAGTACAAGAAAGTTAGGTAATAAATACAGCCTCCCTGAAAATAAAATACTCTTCAAAATATATAACTTTCTTTTATGCTACTTCCACACACACTGCTGGAAATACTTAGTACTAGGTTTGAGCTATATTATACTGTAAAAAAAGAACTTAAATGTATGGGGTTTTTTTCCCTAAAGGTGATTGAATTATTGAAGGATGAATACAAAAGATAAACTGAAAATGCTAAAGCAGCGATATATGTTTAAAATGTTGTATAAAGATTATATATACATATACATATGTGGAAACTCTAGGCATGTCCTGCTCCTGCCTCCTTCCTTCACCCCTATCAATAGTGGAAACTTATATAAATAGTGGATATTTAAAAATTACTTCAAATTCATAAATACCTCAACACTAGGAAAGTGGCCATGGGAGTGCTCAAATTGTTTAAAACTTAATCTGTATGTAACTCTTTGCAGAAACAGGACAAACAGTATAATTGTATTGCTTCCTGTTTGACCTACAGTTTACGTCTCTTTTTGCTATAACTTAGAAACTGGAAATTATTAAAAACTAAATCAGAAAAAAAGGTGCAAAAAATTAGTTTTCTAAACAGCATGTCCCTATATTTCTTGTTCATTCTAATTCCTCTTACATTGTTTAAAAGTTTTAAGAGACCTTTCTGCTTCTTAACAGTATATTACTGTTAATATGTTATATAGTTATCCTATAAATAATGGCTAAAGATAGGTCCTAAAGGTTTGAACAACTTCCATAGTTTACTTTCATAATTTACTGCCAAGATGTAAAAGGCAACCATTGTCTTGGGGTGGCAAAACTCAATGCTTTAATATATCCACTAAGTACAGAGTTTAAAAGGGAATTACTCATTGGGATTGTAAAGAGCACAGTAAAAGCAAGCCAAATGTGGTATGGATTTGTGGGTTTGGGTTTGTTGTGGGTTTTTTTACAACAGTTTTGACAAAACAAGCAGAAAAAAATTCATAATACCTTGTGATTCAGTATGGGGTTTTTTGTCTGTCATATTTTTGTCCAGTCTGTCTCATTTCTGCGCACAATATTCATAGTTGCCACTCAGTCTTCAGATTATCTACCCAGCATTCCAGAATGCTAAAAAAATCTAAGGAAATAAAGTTCAACTTTTCTGCAGGGGAAGAAAAACATCTTTATTCCAAATAATGGACAATAAAATTTTATGAAAGAAAATTGTTGGAAAAAGCACCTGAATAACTCAAGTTCTCAGATGGCAAAAAAGTTTGCAACTTGTTTCTGATAAATTTAAAGCTGTGTATGGTCTGTAGTCAGAAAGTTAAATTTCTGCTGCAATTTCAATAAATGGCTTGTTTTAAGTGTCACACAATGCTTCTGGAATAAACAGGTTAGTCATTAACATAATAAGCATAATGATAATTTGGTACACAGTTAGTGCAAGATAACTACAAACTGTTTCAAATAATTGATCAGTTTTCAAGAACACTAAGTATCTCTGCAGCTGTGAAAACTAACAAATAAATAGCAAATGTCAAAGTGTAAGATTTGCACAAGCTGGTAAGAAAGCTCTCTACTTGAGGAGCCTAGGAAAAAGATTTCAAAGATGTTATCAGTTTTCATCTGTGAGCAAGGAAATGAAATCAATCATCATGTGATAATCATCAGGGCATTCCTTAACTGACAACAGCCTGGAAAGATACAAGACAAAGTTATTCTGGTCTGTTTGACTGATGAAGTTGTAGAGACCTGAGCAGAAAATCAATCAGCTTTCTTTTCTGGGTACAGTACAAGTGATATAAATTTTGTTGAATAGCAATTCTAGGAAAAAATATCATGAGCAGAATCAAAACTTTATTATAAACTTTGCAACTCATGAGAACTTTGAGTCTGTGGGTGGAGATGGTCTGCATATGATGATGATCTTATGTAAATTTGATGATCTTATGTAAATTTTTATGATCTTATGTAAATTTAGTTGTCTGAAAAGTCATCAAGGTCTTCAAATCCAAAACATATATATCCTCAGTTAAGGATGCTTGCAGAATAAACTTGCAATTGCAAGCACTTGCTATAGCAAATGCACTTAAATCAGGCAATCTATTAACTGGACACTCTTTAACACCATGGTTACTGCACAATCACATTAAAAGAGTAATATAATTAGAACAACTTTGATGACCAAAACTGCACAGTGATGATGTGGCAGTGTAATTCAGAGGATGAAAGAAACCCTGTGGATTACTGTATGGAGGGGGTCTCATGATGCACCTGAAATATCATAAAAGCTATCACAGTGCTAATCTTGAATCATATAACACAGCCCAACTCTATAGTGAGGACCCAAGACCCGTTCCAAACACCACAGCTTTAATGCTGATAAATTCTGAGGAAGCCCTCGAGGTCTAAGTAATTTGAGTTCTGCACAGTGCAAAACAAAATAGGAAATCAGAACATTAAAAAGCAAGTGTTCAGTAATATGTAGTTTTACCCATGGATTGTTCAGCATATTTTGAAATAGATGAAATCTCTAAGTAGAATAGCCAAGGGAAACAGGCAACAGTTTGCTCATTACTTCCACAGAAATATTCTTCCTCAGAGTCCATAAATGTATGTGTTAACACTGAGTGGCTTCTAACAAAAATCAGTTGAATACAGTTAAAGTTTAAATCTCCATGCCAGTTATAGAATGGATTCAAATGTATTAGGATTGAGTCACTTATCTCCTCAAAGAGTTTAACATAATTTTTCATTCAACTTCCAAGAATGCCAACTTCTGTAATCAAAATGCTGCAAAATGTCTCCTCCTTTCTTTTAACTCCATTATTCATTCCAGAAATCTCATTCGGGGTGGCTGTTGTCTCAGTGTAATGCATTTTGTTTTCCAGGACATCCTTATCTCTAAAATTTTCACATATTCTTATCCTGGTTTACATTTCTATTTTAATTTCCTTTTGTGACAGCCACAGTCCCAATGATCTCTGCAGTCTTCCCACCTTATTGCTTTGCTTTGTTCTTTATTCATGTTTCCTTCTGGCTTTTGAGACATTGTTTGTCATATGCTATCTGCCAACCACTCCTCCTTTAAACATGCCTTTAAACAATTTTTTTTGTTTGCTTTCGGTTGTAGGGATTTTTGATTCTGTTTTGTTTGTTTGTTTGTTTGTTTGTTTAGTTATTGGAGGAATTGTGGTTTTTTTGCTTGGGTTCTTTTTGGTTTGGTTTGGGTTTTTGGGTTCTTTTTGGGTTTTGGGATTTTTTTTTTTTTTTTTGCTGTTGTTTTGGGGTTTTTTTGGGGGGACATAATTTCATCTCTGATAATTTTACTGAAAGCGTCATTGTATAGTAAATTCAGTAAAGTGTTGGGATGCCCAGATTCTTTGTGTGATGTCAGGTCATTATTATTTAAACCTAATGAAAGCAATAAAATATCTTTTAAGTACCTGAAATCAATTAATAGTGGTCTTTCTTACTGATATTTTTATTTCTTTGCTATGGAAGACTGATTTTATTAATGATAGAGCATTGTTTCCCCTTATAACATGCTTATTTATATTGCTATTAGAATAAATAGACTGATGAATACCTTAGTCTGATGATACATTAGTCTGATGAATACCTAATTGTCTTGTTCAGCACTTAGTCTGATGAATACCTAATTGTCATGTTCAGCACTTAGGTACTGCTTTATAGCAATATAAGTCTTATCTTTTGAATCTGCAGAGCAAAACTAGACCAGCTGCCAAATTTAAGGTTGTAAGACTACCTGGATCAGGAATTTTTAACATAACTCCACTAATTAGCAGTGGGTTCTTAAAACAAAGTCCCAGTGCTAAGAAATAAATATTTACTGATCTTGCTGTGTGTTCCTAATGTAAAAACTGAAATTGTTGCTTGTTCAATGCTAATGCAACAATTTTCTTCTGTTTCTTTCCCCCTTGAGCTGATCAGGTGGATGAAAATCAGATTTGGAAGTGGACACTGAATAACTAGACATGACCTGGCATAAGAATCAGCAACTCACCATGTGCATCAAGCAATTTCCAGTCATTTTGATGTTGCCTAGATCTAAACTGATAAAGATGAAAAGTTGTGTCCTTCAGAATCATCCCCAGGCACTTATGATTCAGGCTTACACAAATAGCCTTGTAATAGCAAATTTCAGGAATATTAAATAAATCCCCTCCATGTTCATGCTATTATTCTATTACACAACTGCAAAAACAGAGAGATACTATTTTTAATTTTTTAAAAGTGTTTAAAAAAGTTTATCAAATGCTTTTTATACATGGGAGTAGTCCTTGTTTAGATGTGTTTTGCTTCATAGCCTGCTGTCACCCAGGCAGTCAAGAGAATGCCAGTGCCTGTGCTGTTGAGTTAAATGAACTTAGAATGCTCTGTGTTAAAGATCTGCTTGACATTAGCTGAAAAATCTAAACAAACAGGCAAAAGGAAGATTTTATTTTATGATATTTATTGGTCTATATTTTTATTTAGTGTTTGAACTGAGGTATTTATCCCCTTTGTAGATTAATTACCGAAGAGCACTAATTTGCTCCTTACTGCCAACACTACAGGATTTTTGTCTTTGTTTCTCCTGGAGAAACACTGTCTTTTTAGATAAATTAAAGAGAATTTTCTCTTCAGCTCCCACAATCATTCACACTTCAATATAAAGTTATGAACAGGCTTTATAACTATAGCACTAATATACCAACAGCCATTTCATTAGGTATTAATAATACAATAATTTAGAAATGCAATATTTATTGTTTTACAGGAGGCACAGAAAAAAAGTTTCATGTATGCACTTTCAAATTTTTTGATCAAATTGAAGAATTCTTTTAGATGTATAACTTAACTTCTCATTTTGAAGACTGAAGGAATATTTCAATTGATTTTTTCTTTGAAAGATGGTTGTCCGCAATTTGTCCACTTTGTCCATACTTGTCCATAATTGTCCACTTTGTTTCCTTATTTTCCCCTCTCTAATTCAAGCTGATAAAAAGCAGAGGAATGCCACAGGTGAAGCTATGGTTAAAGTCAAAACCAAATAGTATAACAATTTCCCTGTTAAAAACCCCCCAAAACCTCAGGAGATTTATTTTCACTGATAGTACTCACACAATGCAGCATTGACACTCTGCCCAAGTACACAGAGAAACATTTTCCTTACAAATTTATTCTTTCTTTGTAGTTTCATTTGATGTAAAATAACAATAATCTGGCCTGTAAGTACATGTTTCCCCAATGCGAATGGAAAACAGAAGCAGCCATTACTGCTTATTTTAGAGAAAAACTAGCATTTTATAGCCTTTTCCAGCAGATTGATCTTCTTTCTCCTTTAATTCAGCAGGAAAATTGGCTTCTATTCCCTATGAAAAACCAGACACACTACTTGGGTTAGACTAGTAATAACAGCAAAGTGCTACTTATAGTTTTCTTGTTAATGCATCTCTTTATTTAAGAAATATTAATTTTGTTAAGAACCATGTATTAGGGGGAAATGGGAATCAGTGAAGTATAATAGAAAGAGAGGGTATGAAGATAATTTTTGAGATAGATATATATAGATGGAAGGGAGATACTGAACCCTAGAAAAATGACTAGTACAAAAATAGCAGCAGATGTCAATCATCAAAAATTAATTAATGCAAAGAGTGTGTTTCATATCCACACATTTTTCCTTATAACTTCTTACTTCATGAGTTTACTATACATGCCACATGAGCTCTGAAGGTTGAAAATATCCTGTATTTATTAAAAAAACCAATTTAATCCGACAAAATCATGCTGATTTCGACCCTTCACAAAAGAAGACCCAAAATCTCTATAAATTGAATCTATCTGTGTGACCACTACAGACATTCAACTAGTCAATAACAATTTGTTTTGTGAACACACAACAGGTAAAGGTCAATTGTAGCTTTGCATTTAGTTACAGCTGTTACACAGCTTACAGTCTGGCTCAGTGCATGTTCACAGATCTGCCACTTTTTAATAAGAATCCATTTGTGTTATTACTTATTGCCTTTCTTGTTTGAAGAAGAGTTTTCTAAAAATAATAAGTAGCTTGTATGAGGCCTTCTACGGTGTCAATATTGCTAACTGAATTCAGCTGTAAGGATTGTATATGGGATCAAAGACAAAACTACCTTGGAAATTAAGGCAACATCTACATGTTGCTATTCTGTCAAGAGTCAAAGACTTTCAAATACAAATACATAAGTAAAAAATGGCAGATTTTGAAAATTTATCATCACTTTAGAATAATGGAATGGTTGAGGTTGAAAGGGATCTCTGGAGGTCATCTAGTCTAACCCCACTCTTACAGCAAGTTGCATAGGCCCATGTCTGGATGGGTTTTAAATAGCCTGTTGCAGTGCTCTGTCACACACAAGGTAAATAACTTTGTCCTCATATTTAGACAGAACTTCCTCTGTTTCAGTTTGTATCTGTTGATTTTCGTGTCACTGGACAGCACTTAAAAGCTCCTGTTCCCATACTATTGACAGCTGCCCTTAAGGTATTTGTAGACGTTGATATGATCCCCTCTCAGTCTTCTGAGGCCCAGCTCTCTCAGCCTCTCCTCAAAAGAAAGATGCTTTAGTACCCTCATTATCTTCATAGTCTCCTGTGGACCCTCTCCAATCCCTTGGCTTGGCCACTACCTGCTCATAGCAACTTCTTGTCAATCAGGACCCCCACATCTTCCTCCACAGAGCTGCTTTGTACCTGTACTGGTGTGGGGGGTTATTCTTCCTCAGGGTCAGGATCCTGCACTTGCCTTTGTAGAGCTTCACCAGGTTCCTCTGCATCCAGCTCTCCAGCCTATCTTGGTCTTGCTGGGTGGCAGCACTGCCTTCTTGTGTTATCAACCACTCCTCCAAGTCTCATATCATCAGCAACAATTGTTGAGGGCACAGTTTGTCATTTCATCCAGGTCATTGACAGCAAATTTGAAGACAACCTCACCCAGTACAATCCCCTGAGGGACACCACTAGCTACAGGCCTCCAGCTAGTATCTGCACTGTTGATCACAATTCCCTGAGCTCGGCCAATCAGCAAATTCTCAATCCACCTCACTGTCCTCTCATCTAACCCACACTTCCTAAGTTTGCCTGTGAGGGTATTATGGGAGTGTCAAAAGCCTTGCTGGAGCCAAGCATATATTTGTCTTGTCTCATGCACTCAGCCTGTTGTGCCATCATAGAGGGCTATCAGATTGGTCAAGCACGATTTCTCCTTGGTGAATCCATGCTGACTGCTCCTGATAACCTTCCTTTGCTCCACACACTTGAAGGAGACCTCCAGAATGATCTGCTCCATCACCTTTCCAGGAATGAAGGTGAAGGTGGCCTGCACTTTCCTGTGTCCTCTTCCATGCCCTTTTTTAAAACTCTAGTGACATTGGCTTTCCCTGAAATCCTCATTCTTATTGTCCTTAATACCCTTTGACAGATTTAATTCCAAATGGACCTCATCCTTCCTTGTCACATCCTTACACATTCCAACAGCATTCCTGTGTTACTCCCAAGAGGCCTGTCCCTTTTTCCACATGCCATACACTTCCTTCTTCTTTTTGAATTTTGCACTTATTATAAGTAATACCATTGTTTAGAGATCAGACAGCTGATACTGCGTTGTGTTGTGGTGCTAATACAACTGAAGTCTATTTTTTCATAGACTCTTTTAAATACTGAGTATACTATAGTACTTAAGCAGAGAGGGAAAATTATTCCTTTTAAAATTCACTTCAAAATATAATTTATCCCTATCTTTGATAATCACAAAGAATTTCTATAATCTCTATATTTTTAAATGACAGATAAAGAAGCAAGATAAAACTTCTGAAAGTGATGCAAGTGGTATTTTCTATTAATTTGTTGTCCTTTGACTCTTGTTTTTCATTAATTTTCAATGAGATAAATATAACTAAGTGCCCAAGTAATGTCTGAAAATGGTTCTAAGAAACAGTTTGCCAGTGAAAGTTTTTAGAAAATTGACCTGCACATTTTTAATCCTAAATTCTCCTAATCACTAAGCAAATATAAACTATTTCTTTACAATAAACTACATCTTCTAATAGAGAAAATTAATTTGGCTCCAAGAAATCATGCTGAACTTATTCCAAATATACTTCTAATAAACATATATGAGTTGGAGTAGATTTAAATCTCCTTCTGGACTGGGACAAGGGTCATGGAATAAAGTCATTTTTCTGCACATTTATTTGTAGAGAAAAAAAAAAAAAAGAAGAAGAAGAATTTAAATCCTTGTACTTTAATAATGTTTTGCATGTATGGTCCAGATAAGTTGGGATTTTAGTTCTGTGCAAGTAAAAGGTATTTGATTTGGATTTTATAGAATGGAAGATGGTCTTAAACATCTGTAAATATATGATAGGATTGTGCACAGTGGAATGGGGTATCTCACAAAACAGTTTTGAATACACGTAGGTAAAAGAGTTAATTGCGCTCTAAAGAGCATGGAGACTTTTATAGGCAATGGAATAGCACAGAAATAAGACAAAGACAGTAATGTTTCCATCAACTGCTGTCATGCAAGTTTCTTTTCTTTTTCCCCTTAACTGAGATTAATTCTGCAATGTGACTGACACAGGATCTCAGAACTTGACTGTGTGTGATTCTATGTAGACACAAAATTCAAGAGGCTCTATAGCAACATGAACACATCTGTGATGTGAGTAGTCTGGCAAAGGATCACAAAGGTGGTGAAGGGACTGGAGTTTCTTTCACATTCTGTTTACAGCCTGAATGACACAAAACTCAGAGGGAGCCTTCTGTGTTTATAGATCTGATGGGAGACAGCGAAGAAGAGAGAACCAGACTTCTCAATAGCACTCATTGACAGGACAAGGGGCAATGGATACAAACTAAAAGACACAAAACGCCATCTGAACAAAAGGTGTATGAGAGAAACTAGACACTGGAAAATATTTCCCAGAGAGGTTTATAGTCTTTGCCTCAGGAGATACTAAATATTTTACTACACAGTGTTCTGGGTAACCTGTTCTAGCTGATTGTGCATGAGCATGGAGTGGGAGATAGCAGGGGAGATTCATGGGGAGGGCTAGATGACTTCAAATAGTGCTTTCCAACCTCAATGTTATTTTATTATTCTGTTATTCTCTAAGAACAGTTTTCCAATATTTTTCTTTAGAGACCAAATGGCTTACTTAAAATGATGTTGTGAAACTCTGTCAAGATCTCTCCTAAATTCAAGATAGATGGCATCCACTGATTATTCCCAGTCCATGGGATCTTCTGCCCTGTCAGAGAAAGAAATTAAATTGGTTTGACATATGTTGCTTTTGACAAATCCTTCTTGTCTGCTACTCATTTCCTTCTTCCTTTCCAGTGACACACAATTAGGTTTTTTATCATTTGTAGTAGTACTGAGTGTTGGTGGGCCTATATTTCCTCCTTTTCCTCCTTTTCAAATAAAGAAAGAAAAGTTCTTCCATTGCCTGGGACCTAACATATGTGAGATCTCTAAGATAACCCACAAGGCTTATGAGAACTCAGAAGCTCTTTCTTGCATATCCTGGGATGGGATTTTTCCAGACTTCTTCATTTAAAAGCATCTTATCCAAACACTCACTATGCTTATATAATCCTCTTTACTAAAGGCTGAGCTCTTCAACTTTTAATGGGGGAATTTATTCTATAAATGATCCAAACTGACCATTTTATTAAGGAATAATGAAAAAAAGGTCATTAAACTTCCTTCATATCACTTGTAGAGACTATACCATTCCTAATAACTTATAAACATGAACATCCGAGCACTTCATTTTTCTCTATATTTCCATTATGTACATTCACATTTGACCTATTTTCTGCCATGAGTATCTAACTTCTTGAATACATTCTTTCTTTCAAGTCAAAGAAGTCATGGTTTAGTCCAGCTCATCACCTACCCTCTGCCTATTTTTCTTCTGTATTAGGAGGGCGTGCACTTGTGACCTCAGTAACACTTCTCTAAGAACCTGCCAGTTTGCTTTTCCCTTTTGAACAGATTTTCAACTGAGAGGTTGTCAGCTTTCAAAGTTTATTAAAGTTTGTCTTCCTGAAATCTATTGGTTTTCATTATTTTTGTTATTACTTCTTCCTTTCTTAAAGAATACAATATCTGCTATTTCATAATCACTTTTGCTCAAGTTCTGTTGTCTGTTTTTTTGTTGCTAGTTAGAGCCTGCCCTGAGTATTTTACTTATCATTAACTAGGTGCTGAAATGATATATGTTTATGTGGGTGGGTGTGTGTGTGCACAGAGAGATAATCCTAATTTTAAAATGAGTCAGGATACAATGCTGTCATAACACAACTGATTACCAAAAACATTTACATTAAAAGCATTGTCAAATGGATTATGTAATTCCTGACCTATCTCTTTCTAGATAGTTGTCACATCTGAGTCATATCCGTTGTCAGTGCCTCACTAAAGTTTTACTTGTATTTCTGCTTTTGACTTCAGCATAATGTTGTGTGAGATCCTGAAGCAGAGGATGAATTGTCTAAAAATAACAACACTTGTAAATATCCAACAACTTGTTATCTGTAAAGGATCATCCATACAGCCTCTACAAAGCAACAATGCTATGCCACTATCCAGAAAAGTTAATGGGAAGCTTTATCACTTTTCATTTAATTGTTGCATTGAAAACTGGCAATGTATGGTCACTGACTCATTAACAGACAGTAAGCACAGCTAAACTATTGGCAGTTTCTCCCAAAAGAATGCACACTTCCAGAAAAACAAAGCCAATTCCAAATTCTCTAGCTATTTGGCAATATCTGTGTGACCTTCTTCTTTGTGAAAAGTGACACATCAAGCTGATCCATGTTATCTATGTTATAGCAATATCCAGAAGATGGAAAAAATAAGCTCTTGAGATATTGGTTTGCAACATAGGCAGATCACTGGTAAGCCTACCAAAATTTCTGATGGAACCATGTACAGAGTCAGGTATTCATGATGCAAGAATTCCCTCCAACATCTATCTAGAGGGTAAGTCTAGACAGTGAAAGCTGCAAAGCTGTAGGGAAAATGAAGGATAGGTCTGTATTTCCATCTTGAAGGACAGAACTGTATTCTCAACAGTGATCTGTCACTGCATATGAAGAAAAAAATTACTAGAATTAGTGGTTATATTATGAAAAGAAAAATCTTTTGGTTCCCTTCATTATCTTCTTCCTTTACTGACAGCACCTTATCTAACATCGGTAAGATATCATTGCAGTTAAACACCCAGTTCAACATACATTGAGACTCATGACATTTATTAGAATTATTAGTGTCTTTTCATTAGAAATACAACAGTCTGATAACTAGAATTTCAGTACTCAGTATTTAAAAAGACCCTGAACTTCCTTGGAGGATAATTTAACCATCTTTATGGTATATCTTAAAGAAATTACTTCTAAGTATTGAAGTCCAGAAAGGTTTATGAGCTATAAATACAAGTTGTGGAAAACAGTTTCCAGTTCTCTACAGTCACATAAGTTCAGAACAGAAGTGGAATTTCAGATACTCTGTCTTCCATCTTTTCTGATTTGCTGCGACACTTCGTTAAATATATGAAGATTTCTATTTAACAGCGCAAAATTCTCTCATCTAACTTGCAGAAAATCAGACATTATACACAGATTTAGTAATTTCATGAGAGAATGCACAGACATGAATTCAAACAGTTGACATCTTGAACTTGTTGGAGATAAGTAACTCTTTCCAGCAATTTATTTTCAGACACTTCATTACTGTAATAGAAAACAATGACATTCTATATGACATTCTCGGAATGTTATATTACATGCACTTGTGATTCCAAAGAATAAGTAGTTATTTGAAGTGTTCCTCATCTGGCATTTGTTTGTCTTTCACCAAGGACACTAATCAGGTAAATGCTATTTAGGTGCCTGCATGCTATTTGCAAAAAGATTCTTGGTGCATTTTTAAGTATTTTAGTTTTGGCTACTTCACAATTTGTTGGCTCCATGTACAAACCAAACAAGGCTTCCTGGATTGAATGACTTCACCTCATAGCTTAATGATAGTTGGATCTCTAATTGTGGACTAGTTGAGCCAAAACCAGAACTGAATGAAACAATACATTGTTTGTGTGACTTCCTGCTAGCCTAGAACACTTACTTGTCCACTAAATTGCATGACCTGAATCAAAGTCCTGTGTCTGCCCAGGGAGATTGGAACTTATATCTCTAATTTCTTTAGTGAATGCCTTTAAACTTAATGCAAGATGATAAAAAGGGGCATTTTCTTTCAAGGCTGATATTGTGCTAAGCAAGGAAAATGATGTAGCCAGAGAGAAATAATAAAACCCAAACAAGAAAGAATAGGATTACAGCTGCTTTCCTAGTGCTTTAACTCAAAATTGGACACACAACTTTCAGATCTGCTTCCAAGATTTGTTGTTTGGTAGCTGCCTCCTGTAGCAGTCTGACTCACTTAGGATCCAGACAAAGGAACCTGGCTTTGCTTTCTCCCATCATGCAGTCACTCTTGCTTTCCTTCCTCCAGCCCCGTGACCATCCCCAGATGTGACTATGCTTCAGGAACTAGGAAACCCAAAAGGGCACCTGTGTCCAGAACAGCTACAAGCCCAGTGTCAGATAGGTACCATGACAATTATTACGTGTGGCTGTTTAGCACATATATTTCTGATTCTATTTTTCCTTTGAGTTGGGAGGTAGAACAGACAGGAGAGGTAATTTTTCACCAGTCTTCTCAACTCTGCTGCACAACAGAAGGACTTTTGCCCATTAGATCTATGGAACATCATGTTCATTGTCTAATTCAATTAAAATGTTGAGATAGAATGGCTAATGCTGAAAAACATTGCTTAATTTTTTTAAGCATATTTGACAATGAAAAATACTTTGTGAATAAGGAATGTAATTACTGCTAATGCATTTCAGGGGTGTGGAAAGTACTTGTCAAAGCAAACAAATTGTATTGATATAAGACATTTCACTGATAACTTCACTTTTGTTGTTGAAAAACATAACAATGAAATAAACTGTTGTAAAATACAATTTTCCAGGAATTTTACTCTTCTGTCTCAGCTTCATTGACTGAGAATAGCATTTCATGTTCAAAGAATGGGCGATTTCTTACGTTATACAATTTTTGCCCTTGAAAACCATCAGTTGCAATATCCAGGATAAAAATCTAATTTCAATACCCAGAGAGCATGCAAGAACATGTTTTTATATATGGACTAAAATGAGGATGCCACCTGGATAGAAGTAAATATATAGAACATATCAATTCTATAACATAATATAATTTGTTATGCCTGAGACAAGATAAAAAAATACTATTTCTTCTACTATAAAAGTCTATAATTTCTACAAAAAAGTGTAGAAAGAGATTTATGGTGTATCCACAATTAGGTGCATGCTTAAGGTAAGTAATTGTTTGCTTGCTAGAGTTTTTGAGAAGCATCTGAAAGGTTCTAATCTTTGTTTAATACTACAACAGCTTGCCTGTAACTTTTTGTTAAGTTTCTTCTAGAAAAAAAGATTAATTGATTTCACGGGCCTAACCCATGTACACCATGTGTATGGACTTTTCCATGTGTCAAACTGGAAATTATCAGACCAACACAAGAGGGAAGTTAAACTCTGCTTGTCCAAGTGTGAAAGCCATTTAACACACAGTAGCACTGCACAGCAGTCTACATTAGGAGAGCTACTTGACAGAGCAGCTAGGCTTTACCAAGACCATAATTTTATGGTCTAATTTTTATAATTCAAGAAGTAAAAAATCTGCCTCTGGGAAAAATTGTCAAGAGTCTTTTAAGGATCAAGTTTGGTCAGAGTCCCACTTTGGTCCTCACTGACAAACTTACTTAAGAGGTATTTCAAGTGGATCTACCAAATTAAATGCTGCTCTTTCTGATGATCAAAATGTACAGGGATACTGTGTGCTGCAGAAAGATGTCAGGAAAAGCCAACACTGCTGAATCAAACACTTGAACCCTGCAGTATTTTATTGTGTGTTATTCTTTCCACATAATCCTTCACTAACTTTTGTCTTCCCAACTGTGCTGGTCATTCTGAGAATTTTGGTTTCATCCACTTCAGCTCCTTGGATGATAATGGGGGACTAAGAACATCTGGGGGACCTAATGGCTGCTTGAAGGTCAGCAAAGTAATGTATTGGGTGAGGGTATGCATAGAGCAGTTCATGGGGATGAGAAACTCAAAAAGGGAGTTTTGTTCTGACATAAAACATAAAAAAAATTAGGAGGAACTGAGTCCTGTTCAGCAAGTCACTGGCCAAATATTAAAGTCCAGAGCTTTTGTATAAAGATATCTGCCTGATGGATTAAGAATGCAACGGAAGCAACCCTATAGCATATTACAATAGTATCTCTAAATAAGTAATTCATCTCCTTAGCTATGACTGTGCAAGTAGTTTACATGGTAGTAAACAAAACTGCAGAATACTAGGAGATACTTGATTTTTCAAACCATGAAATTATGAGCAGTTTGTCTAGGTCTGGACGAGGTGAACACTCTCAATTGCATTTGGTTTATAGTCCTAGTGTCACAAAGACTTTTTCTTGCTCTCCCTAGACAGGATTATCTTCTGAATGTTATTCTGGGGTCATAATTATGATTTGCCTACCATTATAAAATTGATTTCTTTACTTGCTTTCTTAAGTCTTTTCTTCTGCCACACTTACATAACTACTACACCAACAGCTTTCTTTCCCTCTATCAAATTTACCTGATCTTTCTGCTTTCTTTTTGTTTCCGTGGAAACAGAGATTATTTTTAAGGAGACAGAAAGCAATGCAGGCCATAACAAAGCTATTCTTCAAGAACAGACATCTAAAGATATTCTAGTTTTGTTTAAGAATTCCCAGATTGCTATTCCCTAGGATGCATATTTTCCCTACACAGTCCCAGGAGGTCTTCTTTTTGTGTCCTTCTATTCATACAGAAATCAACACAGCAACTTAGAGAGTCACAACCTAATTAGGCAATAATATACTTTCATCTGAATAAGTAATAATATGAAAATCTTTATGCTTCAATCTTATTCACATGCTCCCACTACATATAAAAGAGCCCAGGAAACTTCAGCTAGGTGCTGGGGTAGCTAAGAGTTGAGCACCAGATTACTGATTCCTGCAACTCTGGAAGATCAGTTTGATAAAAGTGCTCTAGTCCCGGAGCCTCCAAATGTGGAGTTACCAACTTAATTTCTCCACCCAAATTTACTTAATGCTGCTTTTTAAAGTGGGACGTTCAATTCCCATTTTCTTATTACTTTGAGCACAGACCTGCTAGACCTTTTTTTCTGTGCCATATCTTGATTTACTTTCAGTGGAAATGAGGACATCAGGTAAGGAGAAGGTGGGAACAGATGGGGAAAGGTGATGCATCTTGACCATCTACCCATTATGCAGTCTGGATATAATTAAGCTACACTTGAAGCTTGGTATGTTTTCCTGGAAGCTGTGAAGCCCTGGTGAGTTTTATAGCTTGAATATGGACTAAACTTTCCAGAATCCTGAGGTTTTTGTCAGCAATAGGGATGTGTTTACCCTCCAAATGCCCGAACCAAAATGTTTCCTAATAGGTCTAAATTAGACAATTTTGTGACACTAATATTCATATCCTGGAAGTAAGGGTGCTCTGCCATTTTTATTATTACAAAGTGCAGAATTATCAGGATTCAAGACTGTATTTCATAAAGATATGGAAATCTGTATGCTTTAATGGCAATAAAGGGTGGTACAAACTGCAGGCCCTGCTTCAGTTGTTCTCAGTGCCCTCTCAGACTTCCATTTCCACACCAGCTGCTCTTGAAGTGGCTGCTGATAGTTTACAAGTTTAAATACTAATTTTAGAATTTTTTATAAAGCAGCATGTAATTTCTAGTCATTCCAAAAATATGAAAAAAAAACCTCAGGAAAAGAAAAAAAACCAAACCAGAAAAAAAAAAAAAAAAAAAAAAAAAAAGCCAAACAAAAACACAACACAACAAAACAAAACAAAACAAACCTCAAAAAACAAACAAACAAACAAACAAAAACCCAAAAAACACCAAAACCCCAACAATAAATGAGACGTCTCTTATATATTGCTCATGATGGAAATTATTTCAGGTAAATTGACCCTAATTCAAAATTTTTTTCAGTCAGTATGAAACAAAAACCTTGGGAAAAGGCAGGAGAATGAAGATGTGGGAATGGCTCTTCTAATGCTATGCAGCTATAAGGGAAATCAAGGGGATCTGGAGATTTGTGGTCAGAACCCTTGTATATATTAGCAAAGAAGAAAGAAATGCCTTCTGGGCAGTAAAATTGCTGGCAGGGAATTTCAAAGAATATTCTGTTTGGAAGAGTGCTCCCTAAAAAATCTTAAGCCCTAATCTTAAATATCACAGCAGACAGCTAAGTGAATACAGTTAAGAAAATCAGCAAAATGCATAGGTCAGAGAATTATACAGACATTTTAATAGAGCTACAGAAATACATGGTAAGACCTCATATATACTTGTAGATTTTCATAGAGTTCTGCTACATGAGACGAGATTCAAAGGAGGATATATTTTTCAGAAATGTAGTCAGAATAATGAATGTCAGGAAAAAAGGTGCATCTTATTAAGTTATTGTTCAACTTGTCACCCCAGGCCAATTTCTTTAATTTTCTGTGTACCTAAAGCCAATGAACTGCTGTTACCTGGTTCACTGTCACCTTCTGGTGTCCTGCCCTAACATGTTAGATGGATGTAAAGTCACTGAGAGTTCATCTCTGCTTCTCTGTTTCTTTTCTGTGAAAATCTAAACCATTAAAGCAAAGATATGATTTAGCTCTTTGGGGGAAGCCTCTCCCATGAAAATTATCTGTGCTCACTTTTTTCCCCAGCACTTAAAAGTATCATCTAATAAGTTATAGCTGGGCACATGCAGTCAGGCTGTCACTTATTGAACAGTGCTTTCTGCTAGGCTTCATGCCATGGCAGTAAAACAGTGCTGTTTTAGGAAATTAAGCTGCTTGCACAGGTGATCCCTCTTCTGCTGTAGCCATGGAATGAAATGGTGCAAATGAGATAACCTTGCTGGTAAAGAAAGAGGGTCTTATCTTGGAAGCAAATGAATTCTGAGTGAAGAACTGACTTCTTTCTCTCTTTGATACCTTTCTTTCAAGGCCACTCAAATATACTCAATCCTTTCTTTTATTAAGAGCAAGTTCTTTCTTGGGTTTCTAAAATTAGGTCAGAATGGCTTGCTTCCAAATTTCCAAGCGTGCATACTTGTGACTGATGTAAGAGAGTTCTGCCCTGAGCACTTGCAGTTGTGGAAACTATTAAACTGTCCTGAAAGACTGACACCAAATGAGAGTGGACAACTTTCACTTCTAATCACCCTGTCTTCAATCTGCTGTCTGCAAACATGCATAATTTCTAGTGTTCTTCCAGTGTCTTATGAAAACAAATGGGTTAGTATTTTAGCAGTATTCAGATATTATAATAATGGGTAACATCAGAAACCCCAGGAGATGTAATAATCCTCTCTTCAGAGTGGATTTTAAGAGCATGCAGTAAATAAGACATGAACTAGATTTTGAATGATGAGTAAAAGAGAAAATATTGAATAGCTAATTAAAATAATGAACAGCTAGCTGTTCATTAAGCACTGTTCATTTTGTGGTTTGAATAAGACAGGAGGCCTCTGTAACAAAGCAGTGAGTGATAACATAATTAAACAGAGTAGCATTTAAGTGTCATTAGTACTACAATATCTGTACTGCTCTTTTGATAAGAGGTTTTTGGGTTTCTTTGGAGTTTGGAAGTTTTATTTTCTTTAGGTTTAAGGTATGGAAACTTGTGATTACCACTTATGAATGTAATGAAGAAGAACAAAAAAAGCTGAAAGTACATGTAAGTAATATGTATTAGAGAAGATAAATTGGAAGTTAAAGCTGTTAAATTATTGCATGTTTTTAATAACTTAAGCAAGAGATTTACAGTATAGTTGGTAATAACATTTTAATATGATGACAAATGTCATAAAATCATTTTGTATTCTGAAAAAAACCCTAATGTGATTGAATTTTGCTTCATAGTTTATCTCCCTAGATGAGTAATTAAAATACTTTGATAATCATCCAATGGGACCAGGGAAAAAATTGTTTATCAAGTTTACTGAGATTGCATGATTGTTATATCATATCCCAAGTCTGGTAAGATAGCATACTTATCAGAGCCATCTATGGTGCTATTTATCTTCTGTCCCAATGGGAAAGAAGATTTTTCTGAAACTGCTCCCAAACAGATAACATAAGCTGTTCCACCTTCTAGAAGAGCGAAACAGACCCTTCTAATTTGATATATCCAAGTGGATTTAATGTTTCATGCCCCTTGAGCAGCAGGAGAGACAAAACTCAGACTTATGTAATTCCCCATAAGAAAGGTCTGAGACAATGTTTCCATAAGAGAAGACATATTGCAAGCCTTGACAGCAACAGTCAAATTTGAAATGCAAAACGGACAAGGCAGGCACAGCTTTACTGCAAACACATTAAAATACTAGTAGACAGGGATAAATTAAACTAATGCCTTGCTTCTAATTAAGCCTTTGATTTCTGAGGTGATTTTCTGTTAATACACAGGAAAAGGTCTCCAAGGCTATGTCTATCCTACTAAATTAAACATGCCCAATATTGTCTTCTGGACTTGAGACAAGCTGGCATTGAGTAGCCCTCCCACATATCACTATACTCTTTCCCTCTCCAGAACAGAATGATGACATTCTCGTTCCTTGTGGTGGATGGCCCTGATCAGTGCACACTCTGTAATCCCACCTGGAACTGCTTTGGAGACAGCCCAGGCCAAGTATCTGCCAGGAACCATTTTAATCAATCATTCAACAACTTAAGTAGGACATAACAATTGAGCAGTGAAAGTTGTTCAGTTCCAGTGCCCAGGAATATTCCCTAGCATAATTTTGCTTACATCATCAGCATCACTTCTTACTGAGAAACTATGTTGGCTGAATACTCTGCCATCTATACTAGATATCTGTTTTATATTACTTCATAATAAGTGTCTAGAAAACCAGAGACATTTTTTTCTAAGTACTGAAAACTTTAAGAAAATTGAATTGCCTTGAAGTCAAAGAACTGACATGTCCTTTTTTTCACAAGGGAATTGTAAAATTTTGATACAAGGTATATATCAAATGTATTATCATGAAATTCTACTGTCTAGAGCTGTTGATATTTTTCTTTAAAAGAACAATTTAAAAAAGAAAGAAAGAAAGAAAAAGAGAAACAAGGACTGTCTTTATAAATTTCCAAATTCATTTTTATTGTTATAAAAGCAGTGCCCCAGCATTTTCTGGTAATAATCTACTTACAAATAATTTTTATTCCTTCATTATCAATATGTGATCCAATGACATACTTAGCTAATTAAATTTATTGTCTCCCAAAATAACATCCAATTGATTTGAGATTTATGATCCTAGATACATTTTTCAATTTGGAGCTGAGATCCTTAGCTTGGGAACCTGTCTTTTGGAATCAACATTTGTAGCCTTTGTGACGTAGACTACAGAAATTTTCTTGCTCACTTATATTGTTTGCCAAAGACAATAGTAAAATATGACAATTGTTTTCGTACCATTTTGTTATTATATATGCTGTTCCAAATATCCTGAAAACCATGATAAGAGAAGATAAGATTTATCAGTATTCTACAGCGAGTGCTTACTAATAACATTAGAAGCTTACTTAGAAACATGTACACCACAAAGCACTAGAGGCAGAAAAAAAGCTGGTTTTTATGTAATGGTAGCCTTTCATCCACAGCTCAGGAAGCATTTCTTTTTGGCCGAGAAGCAGCAGTTTCAATAATTACTGCAGTTTTAATAATTACTGCAGTTTTGGTGGTTTCCAAATTTACAATTATACTTTTTGAGGAGAAAGAAAGGATCCAAACTCTTCTTTCAACCACTCCTCACATTGTCCCTTATATGAGATAGCAAGCCATCCTGGCTGTTTAGGGAGATATTGCCGTATGCTAAACAAACTTTAAGGATTTGTCCTATAGCTACTATCCTTGTTTGACTCTCACTGACCTCTAAAAGATTGATGAACTATTACATTTTCAAGATCATATGTTAGACTAAAGTAGATCTTTGCATATAATTTTGAATTTTGGCCCCAGTTCGGGGGTCTACAATGATAATTTATACAGATTGCTGAGCAGATGCAGAGAGTTATTGATTTCTGCTGGACTCATTAATACATTGTTGATGCTGTGACTCACCTAGAGCTACTCTAAAATAATTTGATAATTCTGTAAACGGACATAGTGGTTTCTATACAAATACTTCGACTTCAGTGCCTCTTACTTGGAATTGTCTGCAATGGGTCAAGCAGAAAATATATGACTCATGATAGCCCACAAAAGGGTGATTAAGAGATAATGGCAGAACTATTAGATCGGATGCCTTTGGCCTCTGCCAGCTTATGGAATTGGTTTAGACTGAGGGAGTATAAAAGCCTGCCAACATTAAAAAAAAAAAAACAAAAAACAAACAAACAAAAAAAACAAACAAACAAAAAAAACCAAAAAAAAACCCAAAAACAAAACTAAGACATCTTTGTGTTATTCAAAGGAACATTGTCTGGGCCTATGACTTGATATTCAAACTGGAAAGAATATACCCAGATGCATACAGAAATTTAGTAGTGTGAGTGGAATAGTTTCTGCCTTCTCATGACACACTGTGCCATGCAATGAGCAGGGACTTCTTCAATTACTGTAATTTGGAAAGGCATGAAATTAGAAAACTGGCATATAAATTGTTTTCTTTTACCTTGCAGCCCCTACCTTTATCAAGCATCTTGACAACATCACAATACAAACACTTTGGTTTGATAATAATGTTGGATTGGTGATTAAATAATTTGCCTTTAGATTTGCTAACATCTAGGAAGCTGCCATGTTCCCACAGAGTAAAAATTTTTCTGGTTAACACTATCTCTTTATGTTGCCTAATATTTTCTATTTCCTATTTGCCTTCTAAGTATTTCCCAGCTTAATTTATCTTCTGCTCTACTATAAGCCACAATATCAAGGAGTCAGCTGAGCTACCTAGAAGGAAAAAAAGGCTATAAGGGAAAAACTATGGGAATATTTCCTGTTAATGTAAATCAAGCCTTTTATCGTCATTATCTGGCCATACTTCCACCATCACATTTACAGAAACAATGTGAACATCAGCTTAGGGTACTCATGAAAAGGATGACCTGAAAAGGTCTAAATTTTGGGTCCATTAAATTATGTATTTACAATGTTAGGAAACATTTCAGGCAGTGGTCAACAGTAAAGTGATGTAAGACATAAAAAATAAGGCCAGAATTAGTTTGCACTTTAAAAAATTACTGTCATCAAACAATTTGGGACAAAGACATTAAAATTTGTTTTCTGGAGTAAGAGGGAAGCTCAGTCAAGGGATCTGGGGGTCCTGGTTGGTGGCAAGCTAAATTTAGTCAGCAGTGTCCTGGCAGCCAGGAGGGCCAACCCTGTGCTGGGGTGCATCAGGCACAGCATGGCCAGGCAGGCAAGGGAGGAGATTGTCCTGCTCTGCTCTGCTCTGCCCTGAGGCAGCCTCACCTTGAATATTGGGTGCAGTTTTGGGCACTGCAATATAACAAAGATATTAAACTCCTTGTGAGAGGAAGAGAATCTCTTCCCTATGGTGACCAGTGACAGGACCTGAGGGAATGACCTGAAGTTGTATTAACAAAATGTTTATTTTTAATTGTGATCATCACAGAATTGTTTTAAAAATAAAGGGAAATTTTATTTTTAGTGTTTGAAAGTGAACCATGTATGCTGTGGCTTCTGACAGAGGTTAAAAGAAAATGGTATACTTTAGTTTCTTCTTGAGTAATTTTCTTCATTAAAAAAGTGGAGGCCTTTATCTGAAACAGGTCTGGAAATTCTTTTATTCTTTTTTCTCAAAGATACTTGACAGATCAACTCTAAACATGTAAATATGATTAAGTAGAGGATTTTAGACTATAAGCTTAGATGCATTGTCAACATATTAGCTATAGATGCTTTTATGTTTGTAGTCTCTTTGCAGTTAGAACGGTTATATGCTCTGGGATCCTCTGGTATTAAAGTGTTGAAAAGAGCAAAGCATTAGGAAAAAACAACAACAACATTAAAACAAACAACCCCACGTTAAAAGAGGCTCATGCTCCAGGTAAAGCTACTGCTGAAAAATATTTGCAAATGGTGTAATGCATTTAAATACCTGTAGGAAAATGCTTTCATGAAAATATCATACCTTAAGTACCAGAGCCCAAGGACTATTTGAGAGAGCACACACAAACCAGAGACATTGCCTGGAGAGATTCTGAAAGCATGAGATTTGCAGCATTTTTTCTTAAGGAACTTAAGATTTTCATCTGGCCATTCAGTACTGGAATTCAGCAAAACATAAGAAAGCACACAGCTTTTGGGTTAGAGCAACTCAAATTTCCTTTTACAACCCACGTACATTTTTCTAATTACACAATTAGACAAGTTCACACAAAATTTAATAACTGAAGCAAAGCAAGCATTAGAAATAAGGGGAATGACAATAATTTTGCAACTTGATTTGGTCTCAGCAAACTTCACATGAAAGTCAATACTTTTCAGGGTTTATTCAACATAGATAAATGCATCTGTAACCTTAAGGAAAAAATTACTTAGCATATACAAAAAGTATCAGAACTCAAAAAAGAAAATGCAGTCCCATTGACAATACTTTTACATATTGTATAAATTTTAAAAAATCAAGAATTATGATTTATAATTTTAGAGAAAGCATAAATCATTTTATCTGTTCGTACTGCAACACACTCTATCTTCTCCCTTGCCTTATCCCCTTCTTTTTTTAAGCACTATTCAGAATAAAACAATGTGTAATTAAACCAGTCTAAACTGAATGTAGCATCTTTTCAAAAAAGTGAATGGAAATACTGAAACTATTGAATCCATCTCATAAAAATTGTGGGAGAACAGAATTGGGAGCTGACAGATATATGAGGGAAAAATATGGAAGAATTATGATAGCAATATAATAAAGAGAATTATTCTAATTAAAACATTGCCATATAATAAAACACTGAATACTGTATTCAAGTCACAGACACTGGAATCACAGTATTAAAGCTTAGCATTAAACAGCAAAGAAATTATAAAAATACCCTCTTCTGCTCTTCTCCTGCATCAATTGAATGAAGACAGCCAATGTTCCTAACCCCAGGGTTAACATTGTCTATCATAAATCTGGGGGATCATAAAAATAACTTAACAATTAGGAAAAAATGATATTATACTCTTTTATTTATTAATCCTCTCATCTGGAGCACGGGACTTTGGAAAAGATGCCCTCCTGAACTAGCCTGACACTGATTTTCTCTCATCTTTACTCGGTGTTGTGAGGACAGTGGTTTTTTCCCATCAAATAATTGAAGGGAAGACAGAAGTCTCCCTCACTGAGATTAGAAAGGATCAGATTAACACAGGTCTTTTTGTGAAGGACAGAGTAACAGGCCTGCCTTCCTCTGAGCAGCTGGAACCCATGGACTACAGACTTCTCACAAGCCTGCTCATGGGCTCAGCTGCAAATCCTGTCAGCAGCCAACTGGCAAGGGGTCAAAGACCACTTTAAACAGTCATCTATCTTCTTTGCAGCACAGTCACCCACTGTATTTGATTTAAGTTTAGCCAAATTTATGTATTTACTATGAGGCAGTCTGACATTTTATGTATCGGGAGTTGTTTTTTTTTATATAGAAACAGCTCATAACTCATAGTTTAAAGCTGACACTGAATATATGTATAAACTTAAAATATAATGTTCCTGTTCATTAAAACAAATGTTTTGCACAAGCTTTCAGTAAGTTAGATCATTCCCTGACCCCTGGCTGAAGCTGATATTTGCAAATAACTTTTTTAAAATTTTGTACTGATTTGCACATCTCTTTTTAAAAGTCCTTGAAGCTGATCACAAAACTGTTGAAATAAATGGACTCACGGTATTTCATTTATACACAGGAAAAAAAAAAAAGAAATTACATTGATTCATTGAGCTTCACCTGTTCATATTTAAAAAGAAAACAGAACACCAAAAAAATACCCCTGAAGATTTAAAATTCTTTATAGTGTTACTTGTGTTCCAAAAGCTCTTCTCACATAAAGTGAGAATGGGCTTTGAAAGATTTGATTTTTCTGGATCAAACAAAAAGAATTATATAGAATATAGTGTTGATTTTGTCATTGGAGTTCTGTCCCAACCAAGGCTGCTGAAATATAATACAACTGCAGGGGTTTAAAAAAAATAATTTAGAAATAAACTATCTGATTGCAAAGATGGAACAAGACTTGATAAATGCTAGAGATATTTTACCTCTGGAACACCATAAAGAAAAGGTTTCCTGTGAGCCTTTCATTCTTTCTTCTTTGCCCTTTTCAGGGCTTTTTATTTTCTTCTATTTAGTCATGGCTGGAAGTCAAAAGATGTGGAAAGGGTAGAACTGGCAAATAAATCCTCTAACCTGCCTCCGAGTAAAAGAATTTGCATCCAAATATGCATCTTTACACTGACACCCTTTGGAGCTGTCTCACAGAAAGCTAACTCTTAAAATGATGGCTCATTTCTTTATCCCTCCCCTTCTCCATGTTGGGGGGAAAAAAGAAAAAGTCCTAGTTTATGTTCTGGGTGATAAATGGACCTGCTCCTCTTCCCCATCCTCATTACTGATGGGCTGAGAGCTGATCACAAGACTGGAAGAGCAAGTAGCTCCATGATATACTAGCTTTGCACAGGATGCCTGTGAGTCACCAGTGTGATGTAGTCACAGAAATAACTCATGCTACCAGTCACAGTCTTCGCAGACAGTGACAAATATTATAGCCATAGGGCAGGACATAAGGGAGAACATATCTGGACCATGGCAGAAGGTGCAGAAGTAGTCACAGTCTGGGGAAAAGATAGAATTCAGAAGCGATTTAGAGTAAGGCTGCATCCCATTAGGATGGTGCGGAAACAAGCCAGAGAGCCTGATTAGCAAATGTCTGCACTGAGCATTGAAGAAGAGAAGTGCTGAAAGCCCTGAGCTGCCATGGACTTTATCTGCTCTAGAAGCAGTACATCACAGCACAGTGCTGATGGGCTGTATTTATTATCTCAAAGTGCATTAAAGTGGATGAACTGCTTCTGGCCCTGAGCTGGTCTTGCTGCAGCACAACAGGTAGACAGATCAGCTGGAGTCAGCAATAGCTCAGGATTCTCTGCACCAAATTTCACTGCACTGCATCAACGTCTTCTGTATGAGCTTGGTTTGTGCATTCAGGCACAATGAAAGCTGTCAGGCCATATGATTGCTTGCTATAAATATATAAAGAAGAGGAGGGGAGATGGGGGAATGACACTAGGGCTGGAAAAAAAAAATTAAATTAGGGGATAACACTGGCACAAAGTCAAATAGATAAAAACTATTTACAAATAGGTTTAGGCTGGAAACTGGAAGACAGTTTCAAACCATCAGAGCAGTGAGATTCCAGAAGGCTTTCCAACAAGAGGAAGAGGGCCAAAAAGCCTAATTACTTTTAAGATTAGGTTTAAATATTTGTGAAAGGGTTATATGACATTGCTGCCTGAGGAAACTGGATAAGATTCAGTAGTTCAGGCAGCTCTTCCTAAATTCATATTCCGCTGAACACTTTCCTGCCATCTTATGAGCCCCTTGGTCATTCATAGTCATCACAAGACTGCCCTAATTTTCTCACATAGCTCAGATCTCCCTAATACTGCACCACCACTGGGGCCCTCAAACTTCCTGTCAGGGGAGAGAGCTGTGCATGCCCGTGTGGAACTGCTTGCAGCACCCAGACATGAGTTCTCATTTTGCTTTTAAGTTTCCATGTTATGTACAGCCTGAGCTCCTGATTCTTGTGAAATGATGAAAGGCCTCAGCCTCACACTTCTTTCAAATATTTGCCTTCTGGTGTGAAGAGAACCTAAGTAGTTTTTGACCTTGCCCCAGTCGAGCCCTTTGCTGCGCTTGGTGGAACTGCAGTGCAAAGACCACTATCTCGCTTCCTTGCCTCAGTTAAGGGGTTTGACCTTTCTGAGATCTTTTGTCTTCCCTCACTGGACTCTTGAAGCAAAATAAGAAAAAGAATAAAGACATCTAGCTAAAAGGATTCAAAGGAGAAAGAAGAGTTTGGATCTGTCAGCATAAGAACTTTCACTGAAACTGGTCTCAGAACTGGTCTCTTCACTGCAGCTCATGGTACTTGATGGAGCTTTTTTTTTTTTTTTTTTTTAAGAAAACCCCTTTTTTAAAGCCTCTTTTTCTAGATACAGCTTCACATGACAATCTCAGCATCTTGTAAAAATCTTTCTAATCCTCCACCCTGCAGCAAAAAAAAAAAAAAAAAAAAAAAATCTTTAAAAGTTTCAGGTTCTGGCTTACCTTATGTAAGCCAGAAAAACAAAAACACTACTATCTTCTATGCTCACAATTCTGCAAGGCCAAGCCAGGGAGTATGGAGTGGCAGTGCTTCCACACACCCTCTTCCGTCTGGTGCTGCTTTTATGCGGTGTGCTTTAGAAAAAAGAATAAATCTCCACTTATGGCTTAAAGTTTTAAATCATCTCCAGAATGGTGAGCAAGCATTTTTAGGCTAGTAACATTTTGTTCTCACAGTGTTAAGGAATCCTGAGCCAGGTCTGGTTGAAATTTGTGCTGTACATAACATGGAAGAAAGGGCTGGGAAGAAATTCTGCTCGAAGTGGTGAGAAGAGTGTGTGTGCAAAGTGCACAAAACACATAGCCAATAAATGCCAATACTTGCTGTAGAGTGAAATCCTCTACTTTTCCGAACAAATATATAGCAATAACAACCACAGCATTACAGAGAATCAATTATTTTGCTTCTGGTTAGAACATTTAAAGGATATAATTTTCAATTTATAAAGGGGATTGTGTTTGAAGAATACTTAAAAAATACTACTACTTGATAGGTAAATGTAAGAATAACTTCTATCAAAACACTGAAAAAGAAACACTAGACATGTACAAATTTATCATTGAAAAGATACAAATAATATACTCTTTTAACTGTTGTTGGTCAGATGCACAGGTAAATAATTAACTTCAATAATTAACTTCAAATGTTTCAAGAATAAATTGTTGTAGGGCTTGGAGTAAAAGTGGAACATAAGAAACATGAATTTAAAGAATCTTATTCAAGGGCTATATCTTAGGAAATTTTGATTACAAGAGTTTTCATTTGAGGCCAAAACATGTGGGGAAGACGTAAAACATGTGAGATTAAAAAAGATAATTCAGAAGAAGATAGGTATTTCCAGAATAAAACCTTTCAATCCTGTGTGAGTCCATGCTCTCAATACAGTTCATAGTTAATGGGCAAATGAAAATGGTGGCTATAAGAAAATTCCTGTACATTTGGAATATACCTAATACCAAGGTAATATTCTAAGTTTCTGTAACTAAGAAATAGTAACTGTAATATTCTAAGTTTCTCTTCATCTATTTTTTTTAAAAGACCTCACTCCTCTCATTTTTTCTGCCCTTTCACTTAAATGAGGTATAAACACAAACTTGAGACACAGGAACCTAACTGATATGGCAGAGCTATGTATGTTTGCAGACCCACAGCAGCCTAATCACTTCAGGGAATGAGGACTGAGATTTTTTTTTAACACAAGGTATTCATCACACTTAAAATTAGTTCATATTTTTTCCTTCTCTTCAATATACTGAAAGGGCTGGGGCCACCAAAGAAGATTTCCTCGGGTAGAGAGCTGAGGAAGGCACCCTCAGCCTCAGGAGAAAGCCTTGGGGAGTGCTTTTGGAAAGGCTGAGAGACAGGTGACAGAACTACTGTTGTAAGGGAGCTTACCTGGCCTTCCCACACTGGGAGCACAAAAAAAGGCATCAAAAATGTGCATGTGAGATGTGCACTAGACTCCCACCCTAAATTGTCAAAAAAGGTACAAAGGTGCCTAAATAAAAGCAGGGACTCCCCATCTTCCAGCATCTCTTCCCTCAGTCAGGGAATAAGACAAACTAAATTAAATTCATCAAAGTTGTTTTTGCTCTAGTAGTTGCAGCACCATTTGCAAATTGTTTGGTTTCAAAGATGTACCAAAAATATTTTCAGGCACTGCAATAATGAGCCTAGGTTAATTCCAACCAACTAAGCAGCTAAATGTCAATGGTAAAATAATCTGGTGGCTGGGTGATAGTTGTAGGTTGAGCTTCATAGCCAGGGGAGAGTGGGGTATTTCCAAAGTCCTAGTCAGGCATTAAGTGTGTGACAGGCCTTGTAGAAATGATCATACAAGTAAGGAATGGTCATTATTTCTGTTGAATACACAGTTTTTGGGAAATAACTTTATCACCCCAGGTTCTTCAAATATTTTCTTGATTTCCCAGGCTTGGCTTTCAACGATATAAAACTCATACACTGTATGACTGAATGCAAAAGATTAGTTAAAAAAAAGTATTTATTTTCTATTTTTCTGCTATGTTTCATTACAAAAAGAAGCATAACAAAAACAAAACAGAAGATAGCATTTTATTAGTGGTACATTAATGAGCTTAAACAACTAGGTGACTTATGCTTGTCACAAATACATATTACAAACAATCACAAAACCTTAACTAAAATGAAATAAATAATTTGAATAGCTTTTCTTTATTTTTTTAATATTTATAAAATATATAGGACTTTCTATTACATTTTTCAGTCATTTTAATCCATAACAAATTAAAATTTATGACATATATTGCAAATATGCTAAAGGGATAAGAATAATTTAAAAAATCTTTAAGTTCCTGGAGGTATGAAATAATAAATCTGTTAATGTTTATCAATTTATTATCATATATCCAGATTGTGCATACCCTGCAAAAATAGCCATTTCTTCAACTAATATACATATGTTTCTTTATAGTATTGTAAGTTTTTAAATATAAAGCTTCATGGATGTATGCTTCTGTTTTACAGTTGTGCCTAATATGTAACTTTCATTAATATATACTGAATATATTCCATTAGTATATACTAATATATAGACACACGCATACACACACACACACACCTCCCACATACATACACACAGCATTATATATTAGTATATACTGAACAGCAAAAGAATCTCTGTGACAGATAGCTGGGATTCCTGTGGAGAAAGTTGTTGAAAGTGGAAGGCATGTATACCACAGTGAAAACTGACTAGGAAATGTAAATGAAAGCATTTGTTTTCACATTGTTCAATATATTTCAAAAGATTATGCAATGTACTGTAATAATATACAGAATCTCAACAGATTTTTTTTTTTATTCCAGCATTCCAATGTTTTTTTCTTTGATTCCAGGAGCATATGAACCACTGTCTCTGCTCAACTTCCTGAAATTGGAGCCAAGCAAGTAGAAATGTGTTGCCATTATAGAACTTATTCCAGGAAAATAAAATAATTCTACTTAACAACCCTCCAAGTCAGGAAAGCACTTAAGCACAGTTATGAATTTATTTGCTATAACCTGAAAGTTAATCACACACTCAAGCACTCATCCTCTTGCTATCAACCTTAACACCGTACCCTGTCCGTGTACAAGGTTTAGAGGCTCCATTATGTAGCTAAGTACAGTTTTGCATCTGTCTGATCAACAGGAGTGAGGGAACATGGAAGTATGCTTGGAGACCCCAGAGCCAATATTCAGGTGTGTGTTTGTGTGCAGATGGGGAGAATGATGCAGCAGGGAGAGGACTGACCAGCATGGGGTAGCCTGCTTGCAGCCAATAGTGTCCTGGTGTGGTGAGGGGAAAAGTGATGCAGAATAACCTGCCTGGGCACCATCAGCCTTTTTCAGCTTCATTCTGCCCCTTGCTGCAGCACAGCATCCCCCTCCAGGCACTGAGCTCCAGGGGGCTACATGTGAAGCTCAGCTTTTTTAGCTTTTTAGCTTTTTCTCCAAGGTGCAAAAGCAGCAGCTGCCACAGCCAGAGAAATGTCTGGCACCAGGACCTGGCAGACTTGCTGGTAGCATCTCAGAGGATTTTTCCCTCTGGACTCATTTCAGCTGGGCTGCATGGTCTGAAAGCCCACTAGGACCTGGAACTGGGAGGCTTGCTTAGTGTCATCCGGAAAGAAACAGCTCATGTGCTTGACGACTGCTCTGTGATAAAAGAATTGCAGGAGTGGTTGTAGGCAGGAGCCTGGATTAAAAAGCACATTCCTGATAAAATGAAAACACTAAAGTAGAAGCACCTCTAGTTCCTTAGAGAAACAGAGAGAAAGAGAGACACATACATGTGCACCTTCAGAGATCTTAAGCTATATTCCCACCCTGTGTTTCCCTTTTGAAGTGCCTGAAGTGCAACCTCAGGCATCTAAGACAGGTACTTAAATTTTGGGAACTTAAGTGAGTCTTTAATGTTTCCCATCATACTGAACTGGTCAGAGGTGTGAGCTTTAAGCTCCGACTCATAACTGCCTGAGTGAGAACTTTTTAAAATCAGCTTTAACTTTCAGACATTAGACTTTTTCAGAGACCAAACCACCACATAACGAAATAGAAAGTGAAATGCAGGGCTTAGTGTTTTCAGTGTTAATAAAATTTCCAAAAGCTTTCTTGAAATTGCTAAGAAAGAATGAAAACTGATCTGAATTTCTAAGGGCAACAGTTGTACATTCTCAAGATCTCAAGTCTTTTTTAACATTTCGTCTGATACAAGAAACATCTTAAGGCATTGAATAAACCAAATCACATGAAAAGAAACAGACTGCAATGTTGACATGTTTAAACTACACATGTTTAACCGTGCACTTTGAGGTGTTCTGATAAGTCTCTGCATTTAAAATAAATAAATATAATTTTGTGGAATCAAGAACTAATTTAGAAAAAAAGATTTTCATGATCCTTTTCTCAAAACATATTGATACTCTATATTATTGGTTTGCATTCTTAAGAATTCTAGTTTGAATAGACAAAACTTGAAATGATTGGTTTAAAAAAATAGCCCTCTTACAACTAGCTCTTCTCCACTAAGTTCTTGATGTACTTAATTAACATAATAAAAAGGCCAACAGCTAAAAAAATATGCTGATCTTTATTTCAAAGGTGCCTTTGTGCTACTGGAATGCAAAGCTCTTTTGAAAATCTGTAACTCTTATTTTTAAAAAGACGTAGAAAACGAAACATATTAATTTACTGATGAAATCAAGAATAAATGTATTAAAATTTGTAACGCTTCCATAATAGATTTATGCTAACACTATAACCTAGCATATGATTAGCTCTGTGAAGACCAGATAATCTAAAATTCCCATCATAAAACAAATCAAATCAAGCCAAATACATTTAGTTATACTTAAGAGTACATATTTTTGGTATACTATATAACATCAATAGGCACGGTACTATAAAGAATTTTCTTCATTAAACTTACTTGAAAATATCATGACATAAAGAGAACAAATTAAGTATTATAATATGGATTGGTTTGTTTACTCTTTCTTGTTAAAATATTGGTTTTACTTGCATACAGATTTTTAGCAAAAGCTGATGGCTCATTATAATTCTGTTTTTTCATTGTCGATGGGCTGTGTTGACTTACAAAACACTTGTATTCATTATATGTTATGTGTGAAATGACAACCTGCAACAAAAAACCTGAATTTTGACATATGCACATGGAGTTCACTATGCTTTAAATGTAGGTATTTAAATGCAAAATGTAGCCATTTAATATGTTTATAAATTTTATTTTGGTATTTCAGGATTAGTTATAACACAGAATTTAAAATTTTGCCTCTTTGGTTTCAAGACTGAATTTCTGACCACGTTGCTCTACAAGGGCAAGGTTGGATGCAGAGTCACCTCTGAATATTCTGTGAGGTCACTGCACAAATGTCTGCTTCATTTACAAATCAACACTGACCTGCAGTCAAAGCTATGACATCTTATATTCTCTGAATAATACTTTTCTTCTTGAAAATAAAAATACTGATGAAGCCCCACCAGTTTATCTCCTTAGAAAAAGAACAACAACAAAAACAATTTAAAGGCTAATGTGTTTCTTAAATGTTCTGTATTTAATGCACAATTGCAAAACTCTCAGTGATGAATGCAGGTGTTCTACAAACAGAATTCTTGACAGAGATCTTCAGGATACCCTGGTAGAGTCTCAAAAGTTCATGTCATTAACTCCATTCTGCACAATGAGTATTTGTTTAAATTCTTTGTGGGAGGCTTTAATATAATGGAATTCCTTCATTTACAGAAATTTGCAATTACATACTTTGTGCTGGTTTGGGTGCATGTTATGCTCATTCAAGCACGTCTCCTAAACACCTCTCAGACTCAGTGATGCAACTGCACATCACTTGAAGAGTTGAATAGAAAACATTCAACCGGCAGCTGACCAGTTTCAGATTCTGCTATTGATAACAGAGGTGGTAGGTAGCACATGGCCACACTGTTGTGACAGCTGAATGCCACAGAAATGCACTGAAGTGGAGGAGATTTTTTGGGAGCACTGAGAACTGCCATTAAATGATATCAGGCTTCTCTTTTCAGCACTGTCAACGCACTGCCAAAATTTGTGTTTCCAGTATATGCTTTCTAGACAAGGGCAGTGCCTGAGTTAAACCTCTTAAACCACTGTTAAACCTCTTAAACTGTTATAGCTTTAGATTCAAAATATCTGGGGTTTGTGTCCCAAGCTTGAGATCCTATGGACAACCATGGTACTTTTATATGTCCTTCAGATGTGACCCCCTTTTTTAGGGACAAGTCTTATTAAAAACTTCATGATGGTGCCTATGAAAACATTGGATTTTGATACCACTTAGTGTATTTAATAACTGGATTGTTACATCATTCCAATGAATTTAGGATGGAAAATAAATGTGTAGCCCTTGGAGGTGTACTAATAGGAAGTATGTGTGTACCAGAAGACCTTTGGAAGTGATAAAAGAGTTCCCCTCCCCCAAATATTTTCAGATTATTTGGAACTAGTATCAAATTGGATCAGCTGTAATACAAAACAATGTTACTCTCACACATGTAAATCCAAATCTTTCTAATGCAAAGCAAAAAAACAGAGACATGATTTGCTCCTACATTTCATTCATCTTTTGTTCCTGCCTTGCACTTTGAATTGCTCCCATTTGGATAAGCTCTCCTCTGGGTTCACTTTTGAAGTATTAATCATCTTAACACATAGGAAGGGATGTGATAGAGTTAGTCTTTCTGCTAAATGAGGAAGATGGTGGCCCTGCCTCATAAGTGCTACTAACAAGTCTAAGTGGAGGGGAAAAAAAAAAGGTAGTTTTGATTTCAATACAATAAATAGAAACCCTAAAAACTACTACCCCAAGCTACTGAAAATGTATACCTTTTTTCCATCATCTTCACTTGTTTGTGTCATAGTGCAAAATTAAATTATATTATAAAATTGCAATAAAACAAAGTTATTAATTTTAAACTTAGAAAATGATACTCTGAAATGATACTCTGAAGCTAGTACTTGGTCCAGAGTGATGCAAAGGTCTTGAAAAACAAAGAAATTATGCATTCTGTAATGCATTCTTTATAGCTTATTCAATTTATTCCTGTCTTACTATCAATATATATATATAAATAACTTATTAAGAATTCAAAGGGTAAAATAATTTTTCAAGCATAATGAAAAATGTCTGTTTGTTTACAGTTTAAATGAAACTTAAGTTCTACCTATGATGTGAAATCAAGGTTAACCATGGAAACAATGAATTAGATGGGTTGTCTGAAACAATTTCAAACTCTTGTGAACAAAGACATATTTATGGTATTTAATTCTTAACAAAAAATGGAGAAAATAAATAGATGACACATTATTTTTTGTACTTGCACTTAATTTATAATTAAAATTAAATTAATATGCCATTATTTTTACTTGAAGAAGAGGGACTTACCCATGGAAAAGTGTTTTTTTTCATTTTGTGGCTTGTTTGTTTTGTTTTTAATGTACCAGCATGGCTATATGTTTGCAGTTGTTACTTTCAGATGAAGAGAACAAAATGGAAAAAGTAGCATGATTCCATGTATGAACCCAAGTATGGATTTAAAACAGTGCTTAAAGTGCTTTCTTATTTGAGGAGGTACTTACACAAATGTCTTTTCATGCTTATCTCCTTTGTCACCATGTACTGTATGCTTGCTCTCATTTATAATATAATGATATGGCATAATGTTCATACTCAGAGTTTAGTATATTGTCATTAAAAACATCTGAAAAGAGGAAAATGACAATTCTATTTGTGTATTATTACAGCAATTTGAAATTTTATTAAATACTCAAGTGCTTCATTTTGCCGTTTATTCCTTTGCTTCCAATGCTGCTTAAAGCACTATGTAAGTACAAATAGATAATACTAAAAGCATATCCATCCTATTCTGGGGTTTTGACTAGGATTATTTACTGATGTCTTGCAGAACCGAGATGAAATTATGATCCCACGTGACCATTTATCTGCTGATGCTGCAAGATGTCTTGCCTCCAGGACTGGTTTCCACATACATGGTTCACCAAAGGTCTAAATCTTATGAATATTTATACATTTTTATGTCTCGTTGTTAAGTGGCAGTGCTGTCATGGGGGATGTCAAGTAGAATACTTTAATTTGCCAGTACCAGAAGTTGTGGGAGCAGCAGAAGCTGTGGCTTGGCTGCCTACATACAAAGGGTCCAAGCAAGCCACTTTGGCTGCAAAGAATGAGTGGATACAGTGAAGGACTGCAAACAGGTTAGAAAACTCCAGCTCCTGGAAGTGAAAAAAAAAAAGATTAAACATGAAACGGAAAAGCACCCCACAAGCATATAACCAGGAATGAACCACTTTTACAACAGCAATAATTTTAATAGCTTGATGTAATTCTGCTAATGTAGCTTGTAATTCTCTATTATAGGGACTTAGACATAGAAAATGGAACATTTTGTAAATAATTGCTTGGAGGCTAAGATGGACAAATCTCTGGACTAAATGCCTCATAGAAATGTGAGATCCTACTAGCTAAAGGGGAAAGAAAGTGACACTATATAATTTTTATTTTCCCTTAGGTTAATGCATATCTGGAACTTTTGCTGTTTAATTTAGATAGAAACTTTATGGCTGTGCTGTAACAGTCTGCATACCTCTGGACTACAACTATTTAACTAATGTACCCACAAAAAATAATAATGTTGAGTTCCACATATATTACATTTGTTCATCATGTCTCCTCACACTATTAATCAGCTATTAAATCACACTATTAAACAACTATTTTCTTACCTGATTCTTTAATATATATATTAAAGAAGAGAGGACATTGTGGATGTGATAACTTAGTTAAAGAGTGAGAAAACTAGATAAGTTTTCCCAGAACTGATTTGTGAGACTTTAGGGAGTTGAAGGTAAACAATAATAACTTATTAATATAAAGAACTTGCAGGTGTTGTTTTCCTACTCTTTGTTTTCTTTTTTTTTTTTTTTTCAAAGATTGCTTATAAGAAAGATGTTCTGTTAATTAACAAATCAGGTGAAATGTATTGATTAATTGACCAATCAGGTCTATCTGTATCCAAACCATGTATAAAAAGGAGAATCTGAAGTAAAACTATCCTATGCTGTACTAACAAGCCTTCTGGTTAGTCTGTGTTGTTTCTTACTCAACAACAAGAGGACATATTTCCAAAATATGCTGCTATCACACAGTGATGATTTGGATTTGTTATTGGGCCAAAAAAAAGAACATACTCCATGTTTTAAATTTATTAGGAATATTATACAAATTCCTTATTTTTCTGCTTTGATTTAAATTTCTTTATAGCCCACTCAGCTTGTTATTATACTAGATGGGACTTTTTTAGACTCCACTAGAGAGGAAATAAACAAAAACTACATTTTTTTTACATATATAAATTTGCTCCTTTATGTCTAATTGACTTTATTGGATGAATGTTTTAGGTTATTTTCAGTATGTGTTTTTGAAGCTGATATTTAATCAGTAAATATCTGTTGTATTGGAAAGCAATTACTGAGGTACTTCAATGTATACAAGTCTAGGGAAAGAAGTACAGATTTTACATCTTTCTGCTTTGATTCACTGCCCATACAGATTTTTTCATTACAACATGAAGCCAGTAATTGCTATCTGTGGTTTATTCTACTTGTCTTTCCATCTAGCATTGGTATTTCCAGGCTATATACTGACAGAGTTTTGCTCTTTTGTTTAGAAGAACATTGAAAATATTGTAAATTCAACAAAAATTGCTAAATCTCTCAAATGACATCAACCTGCAATTTTCTGCTTCTTGAGACTTCCTGGAAGACATTGCTTCCTGGAATACATGGAGATATTCACAAAGCCCTCATGGGTGAGGGACAACAGCACGAAAGTAGACAGGTGGATGTGCAGAGTGTCCAGTGATGTACTGAATGGGTGAAGCTTTGTTCAGGTCTCCTACAGTCTCAGCAGATGTCCTTCAGACGTGCTCAGAAATAAACTGATAACATCCCATGAGATTCTTTAAACTCCCCTGATGACCAAATCTCAATAAAGAAGATAAAATTTATGCCAAGTTTCACAAACCTGCCAGCTGTGTCTATATAAAAAAATAATCCATTTAGAGACGTTCTCAGTTTTAAACCCAGAGAGAAGGGCAATTTTATCACTATGCCAAAATGAATTTTTTCCTCTCTCAAATTTTAAAATAAGAAAATTTATCATAAATAAAAAACCAGTGGTCATCCAAAGATGAGGAAACAAGGAATTATGGAAGCTATTACAGAATAACAACTGTGGGCCATTGGAATTAAATTATTTCTCAGTTAACTTCATTTTATTAATTTATTTATTTACCTTTTCAGTACTATTAAAACACACCTGAAGCTTAAGATAAGGGAATAAATATTTAGTGGAACCGTGAAATATTTTTAATACCAATTGCATATATTTTTAATATCAATTGCATGTATTATCTGTAGAAAGACTACAGTTCTACCTATGTCTCAACAAGTTAACCATATTAAAACAAATGCTACAGTTTGAGAATTGTTCAAGTCAATTAGGCAACACTACAAGCTAAACGTTGTTACTGTCATAATTACCGCTCCCGGACACTGAATTTTTACTGTGTATGAGTATAATTTTTTCCAAGACTTATCACAGCTTTCTGCAATAGTAACACATCAGGAGTATTCACTGTTCAATTGACCATCAAGGGAAATGGGTGAGGCAACAGAACAGCCTCTGAAGGTCCCACTTGATAACTGTTATCAATAGTAATGGCACAAGAGGGAAATTACCTTGACGGCAAAGAAGAGCACTGAGAAGTCAGCAAATGCTCGGTTATTATTTGCAATGAAACACTATTCCTATTTCAGTGAAGACATGCATTTTTAACTGGAAATTGAAGCAATATGAAGCACAGTAGGCTGACTGCTATGTGGCAAGTACATGTGGGTCTAATTAATGGCTGCAACTCAGTTCCCAGAAACCTGATTGATGGGAACAGGACCTATCAGGAACAACACTTCTCAGGCAGATTAGCCTAATCACAAGAAACCTTAACAAACAGATACGACTCCATGTAGAGCTGCTGACAGACAAAACATGCCCTCACTTCTGCTGGGAACTTGCCCTTTAGGTGTCTCCACTGCTGCCAGCAGACACAGGAGAACCCACAGGCTTTTGTGCACCCCCACCCACCCTGGTTGTTTTTGTACACACTTTGTCCTCAGCCATACTTTTGTCCGAGTACACTTTCCTCTAGGCAGGGTAGTGTGTACTGCACACATAATCCAGATGAAGTTTCAAGTGAACAAACAGACAAACCCTAAGAAACCTGAAAAAATATGCAGTTAAGACATTGAAGGTGATACCAGCAGGGAAAGTCACATGTTCTGAATCCTCCAAAAAGCAAAGAAATCCAAATTTAACCACACCTACTTGTCCATGCACGAGTACACAATTTACTATTATTATAATTTCCAGACTGTTGCCTGTACACCTCACCTAAGATCCTACTCTCCCAGGAATATCAGTGTACCCTCTGGTCTTTAAATTGTCTTTCTAAGCTATCTCTTGATTAAGCTGCTCTCACCCTACATTGCTGTCATTATACCAGCCACCTCCAGATTATTAATCTGAACATGTGCAGTTCCTGCTGAGGACAACGTAAGTGGGCAAAAAGGCACGTGAGAAAGATGCAGTCATTGAAAATGTCAGAAGTATATTGGAATTCTAGTAGCTTTTCACAAAAGAAGTCTGGATTGAAAAGACAGAGAAAGAAAGAGAAAAAAGAGAGTTTTCCTAAAAGAAAACAAACTCCAGAAATCTCTTATTGCATTGCATTATACATATATTATGTAGTATGATACAACTACATAGATGACACATTTACAAAATCCAGCAATTGTATGTTTTGAAGTACCCATTACCATGAGTACTTTAAAACATATTAAAAAAAAAATTCAAAATGTGTTGTCTTTCATCCATATATAAACAGATTATATGAGAAGATATTTGTTAATCAAAAGTGGAGTTACATGGTCTCTCTGTATTTGCATAGAATCTGATCTAAAGTAGATATTAGACAAATAATCCATGTGTAAGACGTGGGAAAACTAAAAACTGAACCACAGAAACCAACACAAGTCAGAAATCTGAACTCTAAAATTCAGTAACTGCAACTGAGCAATCACTTTATAAAAATCTTAAGGCTGTATACTTATAGCCCATTTAAAGATGATACTCTAAATGTGAAGAGCACTGTGATGCTCACTGAAAAAACCCTCAAGGCTAAGAACAAGGATTAATTTAAAATTGCATTTTGGAGAACAGACTTGAAATGAGCAGAAATGTCAGTTAGGAAAATGATGCAAGCACCCATCAAGTCACCTTGCAACAGGAGAAAGTGAGTATTTTGTTCACAGTAATGTGATCAGTAGTCATTAAGGATATTTAGATTAGATTTCTTTACAAGATAATTTCAAGTACAAATTAATTGGCATTAATTAATACTAAGGTAATATTAATTAATAATGAGATTAATTTGAAATCCTTGAAGTTAAATTTCTCCCTTTGCTGATACCATATTTGGGCCTTCTTTGGCTTACTATATTCAAATAGATGAAGACAATGGACTGGACCTTCATCTTGATAAACTTATTTTTGTACCCACTTCAGTTTTACTGCTTAGATTAGGAGTTCAGCCAATCTGTGAACAAAAGCTCACCTGATGCCACACAGCAATGTGGCTTTGCCTGAGTTTTTAAGAGAACTGTTGTGCTGCAAGTTGCAGGAGGTGAAAGCACAGACTGAGGTGTAGCGTTTGAGTCATACATGTTTTACCAAATATACAGAGACCCTCAGTTCCCAGTTTGGTAAAAATTCAATAATGTAATTAGATGATTTTTATACACATCACTTACTCCAATGTTTGGAGGCATATGTTTATATCTTGGAACAGGAACTCTCCAAGATTTAAGGTACTCTTCTGTTTTGTCAGAAAAGTCTAATACTTAGATTAAATTAAAGATCACACCACTCTGAATTTATTAAAGTCCTTAGATTGTGTATCACCTCCAGAAGCTGCTGTGATACTACTGAGATACTAATGTATCATTAAACTATAGCTAAACAAACAAACAAACTGATAAGTAACTAGATGGGAAGGTCTAAGAGAATCCCTTTTGGGCCTTACAGATGCAGAGAAAGCTTTGCCCTCCTGTGTTTAGTTTTTTTTTTTTAACCCAAACCAAACAGCTTCGTAAGAACAAATACAGGGACACATTGGCTCCACATTCCATCAAGGTGACAGCTCTATTTTGTGGCTCTCACTCATAAAAATTTCGTCTCACTGAGCAAAATTGTGCAATATCTCCTGCTGAGTGACAGCTGGGAAATAACCTACAGATTGGAATGTCTAAGGGGTATCAGTGATTAATGCTGCCCTTAAGTGGTTTTCTTGACAGAAACCACTTAGACCTTGCCTTAGATACCTTTTTAGTAAGGTGTTTGCTTTCAGGCATCGTGCCATAGACCCACTGGTGTGACCTATGGTAATTATTGTTCAGATTTTTAGACTGGAACTGCTTAAATCCATGAGGATTTCTTTTATTCTATATTATATATCTTTATTTTTATATATTATTATATATCTTTACAATAACATAATTTCACTTAGAGAGAAGCCAAACAAATGCATGAGTACAATGTCGCTACAGAAAAAAGGCAGTATTTGAAATGTTTGAACAGCTAAAATTATTTTAAAGCTGAAAAGAACAATACTGGGAAATAAATTAAACTGCAACTCAATTCATAGCAATTCATAGTATTTCTCAAGGCATGCCATTTTGAATTTTTTAAGTCAGGCATGAAGCACACTATAAAAAACGTTGACATAAAAATCTTAGCTATTTAGTGTCAGTGAAGGACTTTCTTTCACTTAGGAATATAAACTCTGGTGGCAATTGTTTTTCCCAAAAACAACAACAACAAAAACAAAACAAAACAAAAAAAAAAAAAAAAAAAAAAAAAAACAAAACAAAAACAAAAAAAAAGCTAAGTGATGAATGTACGTGGTGCTGGACTTTACTCCAAAATGCATTTTTCCTAGATTTTTCTAACATTAATATTAGTATCTCACTATATTCCACCAGAATACAGAGAAGGTGCTAGAAAATTATGAAGACAGTATGATAAAACTTAAAATGTTGATGCATACTTATTTTTTTACCCAGGAAATGTATATCTACAAGTTGGAACACATTTCTAAAATAGTAATGAATTTATCTAAGTTTGGATCAAAATTCAGTAGATGAGCACTTTGTCACTCTTGATTCTGCAGATCATGAATAAGTGTTCTAAAGCTAAAGGGTATTATCACACAGGTTCAACTTGCCATAATCACACACATCTGGGAAAGCATGAGATGCACAAAATGTTCTGCATTATAAATGAAGGAAGACACGAAGAATTTGGATTTTGATAGCACATATTTTTCTGTGAAGCTATATAGAATCATAGAATCATTTAGGTTGAATAGGACATTTTTTGAGTAGAATGGTTAATCCAGCACTGCCAAATCCACTACTAAACCATGTCCCCAAGTGCCACATCTACATATCTACACCATCCCTTTGGGGGTGGTGATTCTGCCACTTCCCTGAGCTGCCTTTTCCAATGATTGACAACCTTCCTGGTGAATGTATTTTTCCTAGTATTCAACCTATACCTCCCCTGGTGCAACTTGAGGCCATTTCATCTTGTCCAATCCCTTTTTAATTATGAGAATAGGCCGACCCCACCTGGCTACAATCTCCTTTTAAGCAGTTGTAGAGAGCAGTGAGATTCCTCCCTGAGCCTCCTTTTCTCCAGGCTAGACAACCCCAGCTCCATCAGTTGCTCCTCATCAAGCTTGTGTTCCAGACCCTTCACCAGCTCTGTTGCCCTTTTCTGGACTCACTTCACCATCTTAATGGCTTTTTTTTAGTGAGTGGCCTGAAACTGAACACAGTATTTGCAGTGTCTAGAAAGTTTCCTGCTATGCTCTGCTTCCACCTTGCTGCTTGGGAATAAGTAAGTGAAGAGCCCTAATACATTGGTGCAATGGTTCCTCAATTTTTTGGTTTTATTATCTGCTGAGTTCACCTTTCACTACATTCTGATTATTCTCCATGTATTATAACATGGGGAAAAAAAAGGAAGAGAATCATAAGGAAAGTGTGACAGCAGTGGGTCTCCAGGCCAGCTGCATTTAACAGGTGATGATAACCATGTCATGAATATTCATCAGAACCTTTAACAGATGTTTTACAAAATTTCCATCCTCTGATTTCAAATGAAGCCTGCATACAGTATTCATGAAATCTGGCATTACAAATATTTCTAAAAATCTGATTAACACTTCTTAATGACTCAACAGTTCCACAAATAGCTATACTTCTGACTCAGGAATGTAAAGCAAGAAAATAGAGGCTAGACTGTTCCACCTCTCCTTATGATGAATAGTGCTTTAAATCTATGAAAGGTTTAAAGAATACAGAAGGGGGTTATCCATAAAATTGTAAGTTAACAACTCGAAAATATATGACCCAAGAACCTTCACATTCATTTTGCAGGCACATTTATCTACATTTCTTAGACTAAGCAACATACTTAATATGTAAACAAATTGGAATGGATAGAAGTGTTCGTTATAAATGCCACAGCACCTTCCAAAGAGAATATAAACTAACATCTTTGCATAGAGTTGATATGCTTTGCTCAACAAGAAAATTAATTAAAATTAACAAATTTTTATTTCAAAACTGAGTAATGTGAAAGATTAAATTTATAGTAAAGAGCAGCAACCAGGGAACAAGACAGCATATTAATCAGCATGTTAGGAGGCTTGTATAATACTATGGCTTCATAAGGTGTAATGTGCTATTTCTACCTCAATAAAAGCACCAGGATACCTCTAAGGCTTGTGTATGTCCAGCATACTTATGTATCTCTAAGTGATTTATATGACAGATATAATTTAAAACATTAAAAAACCCTATTTTTTTTCAAAATCTGTATTTTATTCTTTAGTTTTATTTTTAATGTAATTCAGTATTAAAAATACATTCTAGTTTTACCAGTTTAAAAAAAAACAAAACAAAGCAAAACCAAAACCCCCAAAATCCCCAAACACCCCAACAGTGTGCCATTCTTGGACTCCTATAAATTTTTGTTAGTGCTAAAATAATGTGCTAATATGACAACAATAGCAGACAGATATTAGAAAAATAATGATGACTTTCATCCTTCAGCTGTACATAAGAGTAGGATAAAAGTTTACAATTACTTTCTTAAGAGTAAATCATCCTCATGACATTAGGTTAAACTCTCATGTCTTATTACAGCTGAAAAAATATTCTGTACTACTAAAAATATCCCTGAAGAAAATCAGAAATAAGGAAGTATTTATCTTTGAGATGCAGCAGAACATAAGGGTATCAAAACCATGGTCCCCACATTTTATTGCTATTGATTTAATGGGGACTCTTACATACCTTTATTTTACTGAGTAAACCACTCAAAATCAAGTAAATAGTTGCTGGGTAGAAAATAATTAGCATGAAGCATAAAGAGACATGGAGGAAGATGCTTAATGTAGCTATTGGCATTTAAGCACATAACTATCCCCAAAACAATGCATTTATTTTTCTTTATATATTTTATAATACTCTACATATTTAGCCCTTATAAACAATTTATTTAACCATTTCCTTTTTGCTCATGGAATTGTTTTGTTATCACGTTCATTTTGTAATTTTGTCTCCAACATGGTCAGGAAAAACAATATAGTAAATCCTTTAAAAGCAAAGCTTAGACATTCACAAGAATATAGTGTTTAGATTTACACTAAAATTTGGATTCTAGTAAAAAAAGAACCTTGACCCAGACTTCAAGGCAGTTACAGCCATCACAGACCATGGAAAGATCACCTCTCACAAACATTGGGACAGTAAATGCCCTCATTCTCAAAAGACATAAACTGAAGTAAACTTAAAGCTCTCACAGCTACTGTTTTCATGAATTAACTCTTGAATCAAAAGCACAACTGGAAAAGCAACTCTTCTGATTTTGCATTAGACCCAGACACTTCAGTCTTGTTAGGAAACATGTATTTAATCTACACTTTTTTTTTTTTTTTTTCTCTGAGAAATAAAAACAGATTTTCAACCTTTACTGAGTTTTATTCTCAGGTTAACTTGAGGTTATATTTTCCACCATTTCTGCATGATACAACTATACGGGGAAAAACAGGGTACTCAAACTTTATCCCAATGACAAAGAGCAGAGTTGGAAAAAAAGCCTAAACCCATATATACCATACATCCTGTATTTTATTATTTTTAAATCTAATTGCACCTTTCAAAAAAAAAATTAACTAGATAAAGTTTCAATTTCATTGGTTTTCTTTGCATTTTTTGAGCATTAACCTAATATTTCCAAGTAACTTAGTTTACTATTCTTCCCCACTCCCCTAGCTGCTTTGGAAATTGTATATTACCTTTCGACAAACAATGTATTGTTTTTACCTTTGCTTCGATTTGTTTAGTATCTTGGTTTTGGAACAAAAATTTGATTTTGCTCTTCCCATCATCTGAAGAACCTTTGAGCTGGGAAAACTTGTATCTCCAAAGCACAGCCTAAAAGGAAAACAAAAACCAACAAAATATTAAAAAATCATACACAAGTGTCAATGCAGTTATCATGAAAATTGTATTAGAAATAGCTGATCTCCTTACAAGGAAAGTTTTAACACCTCTATGGTACATAATTAAATTAAGGTAGTGTTCTATGGTCAGATTCCTTTAGTCATATAGATATGTTATACTTTGGCAGTGCTTGAATTACACTTGTCAGACTACATTTGTGAAATTTACCCTGAAATTCCTTTATCTATATTTAATATTTAAATAAAAAAAGAGAAGGATTTTTTCTCCTGATGATCTGTGGATTCCCCACTATATCTGACATATTGATCTGACATACGAGCCCCCTCTTTCCATATTAAAAAAATCTAGTATTAACATAAAGGGTATATCATAATAAAAACAAATATATATTTTTAATAGATAAAATAATAAAATTTCTTAAGGACAATATATTTTGAGTTTATTTATGAGAGCTCTAGTAAGGAATTTGAGTAACTCATTAATTCTAACTGTCTCATTGGCCTTTCAAGTAATTATATTATGAATTGCATTGTGTCTTGTTGAAAAAGACATAATGCTTTATAAAATAAATATACAAGTAATAAAACTTACAGATGTCTATAAAAATCTCTTTAAAATTACATCTAGTGTGGTTTTATGAATAAAAAAACAATTTTAAACTACTTTGTTTAAAAATGGAAAAGAGCTATTTTTTGTTGTCTTTTCAACCTCATTTAAAGATATCCCCCACCATCTAGGTATTTTGGATTTTTAAAATATTTCATTGTGATTCCAATAGTATTTCACATAATTAGGAGGTCAACATCACTTACATTGTGCTACTACTTGGATGAACATTAATTTTACAGGCATCGGACAATACAGAAACTTAAGGCAACCCTTTTGTCTAAGGGTTTATAAATTACTTTCTCTCAGTGGTGTAGGAGGGCCCTTAGTCTTTATTTATGAATGATTTACTATCTACTGGGGGAGGTCTACTATTATGGGGGAAGTCAAACTTTTAACTGTCCTAAATCTATGCAGGCCCCTCTGCTTTGGGATGTGTTGGTCCCTATGACTGGCAAAAAAATCTCTACCCTGCACCAAGCTGAATAAAGTTTGTTATTTTTGTCTTAGCAACCTGACGAGAAAAGAAACCACAAGGAGAGCATCTTAACTGTGCACTATACACAAAGCAAGTGCTAGAATTTTTCTCCAAAATTGTCTCTATATAGTTGCCCCTTACAAATAAAAAAAAAAAGAATCCTAGTCTCAGCACCACTTTCATTCTCTGCTTGTATGTGACAGGTGAGCTCCCATTTGCCATAAACACTGTTAGGGACATCCGTTTCACATAAACTACAGGAATTTGGCAGTTTATGTGAAAATATATCCTATTTGTTTCAAATGTTGTCCTCCTGAGCCCACCAATCTGTGCTACAGAAAATAGAATAGCTTCCCTCATTTCAGCGTTTGAAATTCCTTTGACGTTGTTTGATCAAAGATGTTTATTTATATTGTACAAGTAGTAAGGTAAAAACAAAACTAAGCAAAACAATCCAGTATACAACATCATTCAGGTGGCTATATTCCTACCTGCTTTGTAAACTCCTTTTTTTTTAACAGATCTATGAAATCTTGCCAGAAGATCAAGACCATTGCCTTTCTGCAGGGACAGCAAATCTACTTAAGTATGTCATTTCCTGGATGAGAAATGTAAAGGGCATTGATTGTCTCTTTATCTCAGGAGAAAACAATCAAAGCAATGAGCTATCATCTTTCTCTTCTCTGATGATATATGGAGAGGCCAGGAGAGAGATGCAGCATTAAAAAGGACCCTTAGATGTTCAGGCAAAATCCCAAGGTACCTGGCCTTATTCCCAGTCAGATTAAGTCTGAATGAAGATGAAGGATGCATAGAACTGAGGTACTTTGACATTTCCATGCTTTGCCAAGCACTTCATTGCCATTCAGAGGAAAGAGAATGACAGTCACACCAAACCACAGGCATGACTCAGGAACACACTTCAATTTATGCATAATGTCGGTTTTGGAGACTCCTACTTAGCAGAGGCTCTTACTTAAGAACACTGCAAAATCAGGTCTATAGTGTAGAGAGAACTAATCCCAACAAAACTGCACTTCAACATCAAGATACTAAAACAAGCTCTTAGAACTGACAGTCTCTGCAGAGACAATTAATTACTCTTCATCTAAAGTTTAAGGAGTAGAAATGCTATTGACAATACATGAAATGATTCCCACATGAAAGAATTATCTGCTGCTTTTGAGTGATCTTCAACAAGTTGCACACACTTTCCCTCAAAGTTGTCCACATGAGGGATTGGTCATTTGCAAAAATAAGAATAGGGAAATGTTGTAAGCTTTAAGTCACTAAGTTGTGAATGCAAAATATTTCAAGCTAGTCACCCTGACTACTTCTTTTTTCTAGAGAATCTCTAAATAAAAAAAATCCTACATCCTGGTTTAAAATGGCGAGAACTGGTTCATTATGGTAGAGTCTGGATGTGTGTTTGCTACAATATGCTATACTACATTGAAAGTGTAACAGATAGCTTAAACCACTTAAACTTAGAAGTTCAAATTCTAGATAGCAAAAGTTGAGAAAATTAGTTAATTAAATGCCCAGTAAAATCCATTTAAATCCTTTCTTCTGCCAAAGAGGCCGAAGTACTGCCCTGTGTAGCCAGAAGTGCACATAAGGGATACAGAATGCTGTGACTGCAGTCACATTGCTTAAAATAAAGTATCTTGGGCATCACTGGATTAATCTCTCTGGTTGCACATGTTCTGAGTGTGGTTCTTTTATTTTTTTCATTTGCATTGCTACAAAATGCATAAGCAGTGAACAGGGACCATACCTATCCTTTTTCCAATGACTACTTTATAGTGCCACTGTAAAAAAGGAGAGACCACACCCACTCACCTGAGCACCAGTTTCACAGAGATGTGCAACTACAGCAGGGACATTAACACATGAGAGAGAGAGAGAGTTTCATGTGTTATCTTTCACGATCCTATGGGCTGACTTCAGTGTTACAGGGTTCCCTGTGATTACGCTTCCAAATTCTATTTTTAATGGCTAATTCTCCTGCATTAGGTATAGGTATCCTTGGGAATTCTGATCTACACCACTGTCACAGTCATTATTTTTTAATGTTTTTGAACCAGAACCATTTGTTGAATGATTGCCTCAGAAAGTTAACACAGGCTGTAATAATTTTGTACAAATATATTTATGTACGCATATTGACTTTTAACCAATAAGTACATTTGTAAAACATGCTGGCTTTTTTGAAAATTGTCAAACACCCAAATGTGTGTCACATAAAATATTTCTAAATCAGTTTTCAGGAATTATGAAATACAAGCAGAAGTACTACTAACTGGTGAGCTTAACACTCATAGGGCTACTTTTAGCTGACAAAAACAGCCTGTTCTCTTCAAGTACTTCCCTCAGTAACTGTACATAACCTGCATCACTGAGAATATTTTACAGGTCTGTACACAGCATTTATAGGAAACAGTAAATTTTTGTTTGCCCTAAAATAGGTTTGACAGGTGGGTCAGGTGCCAATTCCTTTGAAAGCACAAATTGCAACTGAATTAAAAAAGATTTTCTTGTAGACAGTGGCATCAGCTACTCTTGAGGATCCTGACACACCTTTCAAGTCATGGCACGCAGCATTATGATGCCTTGATGGAAGATGAAGAGGAGAACTCAGGATGCACTATTTATTGCTTCTCAATGAATGGAAGAAAAGTGAACTTTCATTTAATGAGTAGAGATAGAATTTAGGAACAACAGCAAGGAGTCCAATTCAGCAAGTGGGGACCAAGGTACACACTGAAAATACTACCAGTGCCACAAAGTATCTGGCATAATTAATCCATGTCTTGAAAAATGCACTCTAAGACAATCTCTTTGAACAAGTACAGTATATATCATGCATAAAATTGAAAACAACCAATAAGATATAAACCTGCTTTCTGTATTTTACACCATTTAATAAAATTACCTTCAAAGAATACCAGAATGCAATGCAAACAAATAAACTGTGCAGACAAGCTGACAAATTAGATTTAAGACTCCTCTCGAGATGTTATTAAATTATTGTAATAGCAAATCATCAAAAAGCAAAATCCTGTATTCACTGAATTAGCAGGATTTCTTTTCCTGTGATGTATCTGGGACCAAGATTCTTCACCAATACTTTTTAATGAGAAATATTTTATTTATAAGTAATCATCTAGGACTCATTTGTACTAGTCTTTGCAAACAAATTACTGCCTTTTATCTTTCACTAGTGTTATTCTACTATAATTTAAAAGGATGCTCTCTGCCTGCATATTTTTATTTTATATTTGGTACATAAATGCAACATATAAATGACACATGGAATAAAAGCTATTGACTTCTATACCTGTAATACAGTCACGCAAATTAAGAAATTATATTGTTTCTATTCTTAGCAATAGTGCTAGATATAGAACACATATTCTTAAAGGCACCTTAAAAAATACTTTCACGTTCAAATTATATGTCAGTTTGCTACTTATTCCCAGAATCTTGGACTAATCCACATATAATTTAGGTGAGATGACATCAAACAAAATCGCTTTCCATCTAGGTAATGACATCAGAAATATGGAAATGCATCATAACTAGCTATCTTTATTTGGGCTATGACTAGGAATATTCATTAAGAGTTTTTGTTTGATTTTGGGTCAAGGAGTTTGTTCTAATCCTAAATAGAGACCAGATTATCAAACAAATATAGAATGAATAGATGACTCTGTTTTTACTTACCATGCTCTATGGAATATTCATAGAAATGTGAATGTCTGACTAGTCCATGGATCTGGGATAGATATATAATTTAGGATACAGAGGGCATTAAGCAGTGCAGCTAGGAAAGAAAATGTGTATTTTTTCAACATAGGAATCTCCAACCAGAACAGATTTAATCTGTTTCCTGTGGATTCAGTGATGAACTACCTTTAATTTATTATTTAACAGTTTTGTCTCTTCTGTGTTGAATTATCCACTGTGGATCAACTCTCTTCTTGCACTAGACTATTTACACTTAATAAACTTGAGCAATAGTGTTTGCACCACATGCTACAATGGTGTCATTTCACCTGCCAGTGAACCCACATGAGGAGCAGCTGAGACCACTTGGAGAAAACTAAAGGAAGACCTCATCATAGTCTTCAACTTCCTTGTGAAGGAAAGAGGAGGGGCAGACACTGATCTCTTCTCTGTGGTGACCAGTGATAGAACCTGAGGGAATGGCCTGAAGTTGTGTCAAGTGAGGTCTAGACTGGACATTAAAAAAAGCTTCTTCACCCAGAGGGTGGTTGGGTACTGGAACAGGCTCCCCAGGGAAGTGGTCACAGCTCCAAGCCTGAGAGAGCTCAGGCTGTGCAGTGATCTCAGGCACAGAGTGTGATTCTTGGGGCTGTACTGTCCAGGACTAGGAGCTGGACTTTGATGACTCTTATGTGTCCCTTCCAACTCAGGATATCCTATGATTTTATGAAGTGCATCTTGTCTACATACATGATCTATGGAAATCATAAACACAATGCCATTCCATTGGCATGAATCACACAGGATTTATTATATAATAGCAAAAGAAGTTTGGCCTTCAGTAGGATGCTTGGAAAAAACCTAAGTGTGTCAGTGTTTTATATTGATTAGACAGCTACATCCCAGATCACCTGTAAATGGTGGATTTCTTTTAAACAAAGAAATCATCTTTATTAAGGAAAGGATGTCAGAGGTCACTTTTCAAGTTCTAGTTTCATCAAATTCGTTTGTTGTCTTTTCCATCACACCTTCAAAAATCTACAGCTGTTTCCAACACTGCCTCCTTTTTTTCTTGATACTCTGACTGTTTGGATTATTCTTCCTTTTAGATTTTTAAGGTAATTTTTTAATGTGTGATTTATTTTACAGAATTATGCTAAACTTCAATGGGCACCTTTCAAGCTAATGCTGTTTGTCGTCTAACTAAAATACGATACTCCTACAAGTCAAACTAAATCAAGAGCTTAAGCCCTCCAGGTCCTTGTTTCTAAGAATAAAAGTAATTGAGTCTTCAGGCACCTGGGATACACCTTAATTTGTCTGTTTGTCTCATAGCTAATTGAGAAAGATTTCATTCTTGCCAAGTGACACTTTGTCCAGAGTTGTAGCAGCAGTAGGGAACTGAGTAGGATTAAGATCTTGTTCATGCTCAGTTCTACTGTGTTACTGATCTCCGGAGAGTGTCTTACTACAAAAGAATTATGGTCTAAGGCAATTTCCTTTGTCAGCTGCTGCAGCTTTATAACTGTAAAGGGAAAGACAGGGGAGGACACAGAGAATAAAGAACAAAAATGAGACAAAGGAAAAAAGCATGAAAGTCAGCCCTTATAAAATAACTGTTCTTGTCCATTAGTGAAATTACATAAATGCTAAAAGACTAGAGTGTATTTGCTTGGTGCTGATGGACAACCTACCAACATTTGTTTCTAGCCACAGAACATAAAACTGTATGAAGTATGCTGATGGCTTATATTAAAGTTATAGTAGCTATTTGTTCAACATTTAAACCTTGAAGCATGTAATAAATATTTTTTTCACAAGCGTTACATCATTAAATCTCCATCTTCCAGTGAGCCTGGTTTTTTTCTGCCTTCCCTATTACTGAAATTTGAATATCAAGAAGGTTTTTATATGCTGTTTTATTTCAATATGCTGTATATGTATTAGTTGCATGAAGAGACAGACAAGGTATGTATCCCTAGAAAACATGGGAGATTGCTCCTAAAGAAATTAAGAGAAATACTGATCTGTGTGATTTAGTAGTCTTTTGGTATGGAAACCAAATTAAAGATATTTGCAATGCTATTTATTGTTCATGGTATATTCTCTTTTTTTGGTGAAGGTTTCTGCAAGAGAACACAGGACAGGTACGTTGAGGTTTGTTGATAGATACCTTGTGGGCCATTATGGAGCCTTTCCTTACTTTGTTCTAGCACCAACATATAATTCAGAAGCACCTTAATTTATTTTCAATCCTACAAGGGATATTTTTCTTTTTCTTCTGACAAATATGTATTTTTGACTGCTGTTTTAATGAGCAGTAAATATGATGGACTACAGACACAGCATTTTGCTCAGATAGGTATATGGCAATGTATATTCAAACAAACACATACATATAGTATTAGTGGAATTGATGATGCAAATATGCACATTATAGAAAGCAATTTTAATGAATATGTCAGTAAACCATAAATATATATAATATACATATATCCATGTATATCCCCCCCATACATTTTTTTATGGAAGCAAATTAAGAATCATTTACTGAATGGCACTTGAGTAAGTAGTTTTATACATTGGATCACTTTCAGAATAGTAGTTAGATTAACTTCTGTACATGTCTTGTTATTCTGTTTAATCTATCAATCTCCATACTTAATTCTCAAGGTAGCTGTTGCGGCTGCAAATCTTATTTATAAATTTTCATCATACTATCTATATATGTCCATACTTAACAGAAATTGCCCATAAGAGAGTTATATTTGTTCATTAAAACATTAACTATATATTAGTTAATGTTAGACAAATTTAGGACATGAGTGCTGGGATGTAGTTAGGCAGGACTTGAGAAAACTGTTTTCTCCAGTAAACATTGATACACAATACTGCAAAAATGACCTAGGATAAAATTTGGTATATAACTTCTAAGAACTGCCACAGAACATTTTCCATCTTTTTAGAATTTTCATATTTTAAAACCAAATAAACAAAACATTTAGCATATGGAACATATCTAGTGAAAACTTTCTTTCTGGAGTAGATGCTGTTTACTAAGACACATTGTAGTGCAAGAAGTAACTGAGCAGAATCTGGAAAATGTGTTAAGGCAGAAAATAAAACAAAATATCTAAAAGGCATTCACAAAGATTAGCCAAATTCACTTTTCACAGAATACTAGCAATGAAGAAAGAGGGAAGTTCAGTGAGGGGATTCTATTCGACATCCTGTATTTCAAATAAAGCAAATAAAATTGGTTAAAGCTGGTGGGCTTTTTTTGGAAGAAGTCTCCAGTGAAAAAGATGTTTTGAGGAAACTCCCTACTGATTAGAATTACATTACTGAGTATGCCAACACAGGAGGTAGGTGGCTTTTTGACTCCCAGTTTATAACTACCACAAATGAAGGACTACATCATGAAAATAACATGCCAGAATTGGCTTGGGCTATGTGTCATGGTTTGCTTTCAAACCATACATTGCTAATGAAATGTGACATCTTGCACTGGAACTTTATCTATGAAAAGTGCTACAGAAGAACAAGGGCATAAATATACTCATCATTACTTTTTAAGGTACAAGGAGAAACATTACTTTGTGGACAAAATTTTATTTGGTAGAATTTTTACCTCAATTGAGAACTAATTTTCTTAAATCAGATTTAACCAGGTAGTCTTAAAAGCTGTTCATTCTCCTTTCAGGAAATTACAACGGCTTATTATAAAGCATCATACCAAAATACTCCAAATGACAAACTACCGTTGGATCTATGAGTTATCAGTCAGAAAATGAATAAGAGAAAGCAGAGAATATGCGGCAGAAACAGCTGTGATTTATGACAGTGCTGTTATAATCACACCACAGTACAGATTTTTTCTGATTAACTCAGTTTAATACTTTGTGTACTCATATTTATCATAGGTGTGCATAGACACAGAAGCAATGTTTTAATCTAATTATGATGTTTGACTTGAAATACATTTAGTACAGATGACAGTTTTTAACCACTACTTTCAGTTTACATAGTTAAGTATTATTTAAGGATTAAATGACAGCAAAGAAGGAAACAAGCCTACACAGGGTTGTAAGGCTTTTTCTGGAAATCATAAATATGATGAAAGTCATTACCCCCTATACAATTGTTCATGAAGACTGGGGGGGAGTTTGGGTTTTATAAAATTTGTGAAATTTTAACTGCAATTTGTCAGGGCATGCTGTACAAAATCTATTCCCTTACTTGAAATGTGAGAGGAAGAAAAATTTAAATATTGTTGCACTGCTTAAATAACTGGAACATTTGAATATCTGAATAACTGTTAAAATCATGAGTTAAAGAACTTGGCTTCCTTCATTTCAGTTTATTAATAATTATGCACTTATAAAGACAACTCACAGTCAGTTCATTAGTTATTAAGAAAGAAAACTTAAAATACCATGAAGACAGTATCAAGTAGAAGATTGACATTGCCTGAAGATATACTGACGATACCACTGCAACAAAATATTAGACAGGACTTCTCAGAAAGTATTTTGTTTCCAAAACATGAAAATGTCATAAATAAATAAGAATTTTTAAAAACCAGCAGATTTCTCCTCCAGGTACTTGTCAAGACTTTTTGTGAATTTATAAAAATATCTTGCATCTGCAGGGTTATTCTCTGAGTTATTCTGAGAGAAATACAGAATGAACGGTTCAATCTGACACTGAACTCATGAAATATGGCTTTAAGTTAATCTTTACCCAAAAAGGAGTGATTGAATTTGGTATGAGCAGTAGCAAAATAACAGAAGAGAACATGTACAGGAGGAGGACCACTAAGATGATCAGAGGGTTGGAGCATCTCTTTCATGAAGGCAGGCTGAAAGAGCTAGGGCTGTTGAACGTGGAGAAGAGAAGGCTCCACGGAGATCTTATTGCTGCTTTTCAGTACTTAAAGGAGGCTTATATAAAAATGGAGAAAGAGCTTCTACCAAGGTCTACAGTGACAGGACAAGGGACAATGTTTTTAAAGTAGAAGAAGGTAGAGTTCAGACTGTACATAAAAAAAGAACTCTTATATGATCAGGGTGGTGAGACAGTAGAACAGAGTGCATCATGGAGCTTGGGTACCCTGACATTGGAAGTGAAAAGATAATTGTACTGATTTTTCAAATACAAATTGCAAAAAAATCCTACAATGTATAAAGAATTATATGTAAATATCATTTTCATTAATGGTATGTCATTTTAAATACTGTTTTGGTCTTTAATACTGAGTATGTTGATTCATAGGACACTTGCTTGGACTTTTGTATACCCTAATTCACAAACGTGCATGTAAATATTACTAAGATATGAGTGATTTAATTAAAATTTTATTCATGTTTTCCTTGTCCTGAAATATTTTCCATTTTTTTTCACTTTTTTTTTTGGAAAACAGATTTTGCTTCATATGAACTTCATAAGGTGGAAAATAACATTTTTAGCTTAAGTGACTATACAGGTCTAGCTTGCATTTCAGTATATATGAGATTAGCAATATTGTTGAAGAACATTGCCAGCATAGACACAACTTACACTTGTCATCAGCATAATAAAGATATCTGAATATATTTTTGGCTAAGAGCACTACAGTCTTCATCTTTTCATAAACTGATGGAGACTAGGTAATGTTTTTCCTATTTGAGCACCCACTAAAACATCGTTGACACACTTCGATTTCAGACATTTCACCTTATGGCTTATTTGACAATTTTAATTGCAGCAGTCACTTGGCAACAGATTATGTTGCTTTCTATTGTATTGTTTCTTTTCTTTTCTAATGCAATTGCCATCCTTATCTCACACTGCCCAATGCCTGATTACCTAACAAAACAATGTCCTTTTTTTTTTATTCATGGTGTAATGCTATATTCTAACATACAATACTGTACATATAATACAAGAAGTAATGGATTCAAACTGAAAGGGTGCATTTAGGTTAGATATACAAAAAAAATTCTTCACTACACTTTTACATATATATATCTAAATATTGGAGTGTGGGGGAAAACCACTTTTTTTTTTTTTACTGAGCTACTGCGTCTTAATTCTGTTGTACTGCTATTTTAGTGTAATACCTTCTAAACTGATAGTCATGTTTCATTGATCAATATTACAAAACTATTTGCTTAACAAAAAGAAACAAAGTTACATTAAGTGTTTGAATTTAAAATTTATCACTTTGTGCAAATAAACAGAATGGAGTGGGAAGAACAAAAGGGTTTGGGTTAGTGGAGTAATGAGGTGGGAAGGGTTGACTTAAGATAGAGCACAGGAACAAATTCTGGAGTCAAAAGGGCATTTTCAGCAATTGGTGGTGGCAATGTCGCGGTATCTCAAAGAAAAATAGGTATTGAAGAGAAGTGGAACTCAGAAGAAAGATTTCACCTTTTCACTCAGAAGAAAGATTCTACTGTTAACAGCAGAGTCGAGTAGTAGCAGTAAAGCCTGAGCACATTTTAGGACTCACCAGCAATTAGTGTAAATGTCAACATATGACATACTCAGGGTCTCAAGGATTTTACTGAGACTTGGATGTGTGATAATGCAACATGGAAGTTGATTCCACACTATTTGCTTGATAAAGCAAACTCATCAGTTCTACCTAGTTTTTTTTTTTTTAATCTGACAGGAAAAGCTGATGGGTGAGCCATATAGATAGACTATGGTTGTTTGTTTTTTTTTCTTTTAACAGATGCCTGAACAATAATAACTAAAATATAAACTGGGAATTGTGGAATTGCTGTAATAGCACACATTCCTTCCCATGAAACAAGAGAATGGAAGATTACTTTTAAATTCACAGATGAGACTGAAACCAAGAAAATTATCTTTTCTCAAAATCAAGGACACACCAGCAAAACAAATCAACAAGCTGAATCAGTGTGGACTTTCATGTGAAATTAAAGAATAAAGATTTGATGCTTGTTTCAGATTGGTATCAGTATTGATTTTTCTATAACAAGCAAATAACAGATTATTTCTCACATAATTAGAAATCAATCCCAAATTTAAACTAAAGCATGAGAGATTTGACAAGAGATAATCTGTTTCTATAACAAAGAGAAGGACATTTTAAGGATGTACTATTTATCTCAAATTATTAGAAATACGAGGAATAATAACAGTGTGATGGAAAAATTTCTTAGAGCTTTACCTTTGTGGCAGCATCAAAACAGACGAAGCCCATGCTGAAATCGATGGTAAGTCCCATAAGATGACTCTCTAAAACACAAGCATACGTCTTGCACTGTAAAAGAAAAATCAGAGGGGGTAGTTACCACAGAAGATATTTCTTAAATGTTTTTCTAGGACCACTGTTTCTGAGTCTTTATTCTAATGTTTATGTACCTCAAAATCATTATCAGGAATAAATTATTTGTGTGTAAATATATCAATTTTTTTTGTATATCAAATAAAAGGATTTTTATCAGTGATGAAGTTGTCTAAGACATGAAAACAGGCTTTGCTTCCATTAGGAAAAAGATGAAAGGCTCAGAATTACCTCAGTGCCTTACTAATAACATTCTTTAAAAGGAAAAATTTATTATTTTCAAACCTCCTTATTTGTTTTTTCATATGCAACAACTTTTAAGATTAATATATTCCTTTTATCCTTTAAAGGAAAAAGAAAGCAAATATAAACTATCTGTTTACTACACTGTTTCTTGTGGTTTTCTGGTGTCTTAAATCTCAGGGAAAAAGCTACTATTTCATACCATTTAGCAGCTCATGGAATTATCTGAAATATCTATTTTTTTTTTTTTGCTTCAGATATTGGACTAATGTATCTTAAAGGTTTCTATGAGAAACCTTGAAATTCTGAAAGACTTTATCATTCTACTGTTTTTAAATATATGCTTCTATTTATTTCCATAACATCACACTTGAATACACACTGTGAGACATTTATAAGTGTAATTTTTAGCATCAAAACTACTCCTGTGCTTCAACGCTGACTTCAGGTACAAAATGACAAGCTTGTCTTTTTCATCACAAAATAATTAAAAAAAATCAAAACATTTCCAAATCAGATGCAAGTTCTTTAAAGAAACTGTTCTTATTTTATTGACACTTTGCCCTCCAGATTGAATGAAATACGGCTATACTCTTCAAATATTGCTGTAGCTGCTAAAATTATGAAATGAGAACAAAGACTTCCATGACCTATAATGTGTCAGCAAAATCAAAATATAAATTGCAAATATGGGAACAATGTGGGTTACAAATTTTAAGTACTACAAAAGAACCTATGATTATTTTTGGCATTTTGATTATAAAGATAAATCAGATGCCTTCACTTATATATTCTTTTGTGGGGGTTGTTTGGATTCTTAATGGCCTTCCTTAGAACACAAGGTGCATTAACAGCTTCTAAATAGAAAATGCAATAAAGGAAAATTGAAAACTTCATACTTAATGTTTATATTACAAATAGAAGTGGCTTTTTCTTTTTTTCCCCTTTGATCAACTACACCATGAGACTGTTATGAATGTGTAAAATTTGATTCTAAATCAGTACTGAAAAAGAAGAGAATATTGCCTTTGGTACTATCTCATTAGTAGAAGAAAAAAAGTGTAAAGTAATATATTTCACAGTTACTTACAGTTAATTAAGTCACATATACAAAAATTTTCAAATTTTGCATGCAAAGCAAAAAATGTATGGTTTTATGGAATTATCTTGCAAACATCTCACAAGATGCAAATTACATTTTTGTTTGTAAACGTTCAATATCTGGAGCAGACTTAGAGCCTTTACTGCAAATTAAATTTGGCAAGGAAAATGTGTATCAGATTTAAAATACATATTGGCATCTAAAGTTTTCTAACCTCCCACCCCAACACCAGAGGCCAACCTACCGTGTGCACTGCAGCACCATGCTGAGCCAGCACAGCTCCCTCTGCTTTTAAACCCAGAGCTTGGACCCAGGCTAATTAGCCTCACTGGGAACTTAAGATTTATGAGAAACAGGACATACCAGCCTTGGTTCAAGGCTGTACTGAAAAAGCAACTTGCTTCCAAGACTGAAGTGTATTTCCACAAAAGGCAGTGGAGTTTGTGGGGAAATATCATCTAGTTCAGCTCAGTGTAGTTCTTTGCAGGAAGAAACTGCAAATCACTAGTAGCAGCTGATTATTTAGGTATTCTTTACTTATATAAAAGACTGTTCTATGCCCTCAGACTATGATGTCCAAAACAATTTAGAGAAGAAAAAATGTGAAAATAACAAAAAAACCTCTGGACAGCGAGAATTTAGTTTCCTTGGGGAAGAATATCCCTTGGTTTTTGCAGGTGTTGTATCCACTTGCACATGATTCTGGTGACAGGTCAGGGTAGGGATGTGAACTTTCAGACACTAGTTAACTCTTGTATGACTTTTCTCATCTTTATTTTCTTTAAGTTGCCTTTTAATTCAGATATTTAGAAAAAACAGAAAGACAAAAATGTTATCAAGGTACAAGATAACTTAAAATTTCTTATACATTTAACATTTTAAAACTTTAATAATGACTATGAATAATATATACTGTGGATATTTGGCTTTGGTTGCTGATTTCTCACAAGAACGCATGAAAACCTCATCAGAACTGAAGCATCCCTTTCCCAAAAGAACACACTTCAGCAGTCATTTGCTGTTCTTCCACAGAATACAGAATGTTAACTTTGGTTGATTAATAATTCAATGGGTCAAGCAGAGGCTGAAGGAGACAACTCGAAGTTGTTCCTTAGAAACTATTCCCTCAACATGCACAGTTTAAATTATGGAAAGAACAATATATTGTGAACTTTATGTTTGCTATCTCTGAAGCTGAACAAAGTGAACTGTAAATATAAGACTTAATTCAGACTTCTAAACTCAGATTCAACTTCAATGAAAACGTAAGTTAAAATACTGCAACAAAACCAGCTTACGTAATAAACCTTACATTAGAAAACAAACAACTACAATACAAGCAAGGACAGAAAGAAAAAAATTCATTATGCAAGAGGTGAAAATATTAGCTTAAAGCAGCAGGAACACAAAGGGAATGTGACAGGCATATATATAATTGCAAATCATTATGAAGGTTAAAATAGTCTCAGCTTCTTTGTGCAACAATGCTGTGAGAGAGTAAGGAAAAATGATTTTCATTTCAAGTAATTTTTTTTAATAGGTAATTATGAAAATGGATTACCATCACTTACTACATTGCAAAATAATTAAAGAGTGACTGTAACACACCAAAATGACACCACGGTATCATTGTACCATGTTATTGCTAAATTATTATCAATTTGACTATGCCTTCTCTAATATATTTATTTTCTAAGAAAATATTTTATTTATAAATTTATTTTTCTAAAAAAAACTGTTTAATTATTGGTTTAGATATACCTCTAGCAGAAGCTATGAATTAGGTTGAAATTATATATTTTTATATATATATCATTTATATCATTATATATTTATAGTAGTGCATTTAAAAATATTTGAATTTGTTATATATTTTTGGAGTTAGATTAGGATTGGCCCCTGATTAACCTCTTCTAGAGGTTATAGCCATTGAGTAAGAGTTACTATTTGCATGATTATGGAATAGCACCCAACACTGTTGAATAATTTTAAATGGTAGCTTTAAACTGAAGTTACATTTTCAAAATTATATTATTTTATTGTAAGACAAACCTATTGGATTACCATTCACTTTATATGTGAGCATTCAGATCAACACAATTGCATAAACCAAAATTTTAGAAAAAATGTACAGTTGAGACCTTAGTTTTGAACGTGTCACCATTTTCTTTTTCTCACAGAGCAAGGAAAGAACTTATTGGAAACAAATTATAACCGCAGATTTTATCTGCATCTGCAGGTTGGTAGATGAAAGCAGTAGTAGATTGCTGAAAGAAAAATGAGGAGGCCAAACCCAGTTATATTAAAAATATTCTATACTTTTTTTCCAAATCAAGATATAGAAAATAAAGAAAAAAAGGTGGAATAAGAAGTATGAGCTCCACAATAATATTCTATCATGAGAAGACAGTTTGTCCACTTTCACAGATCTGCTATAATCAATCAATCAATCAATCAGGTAATCAATAAACCAGGAATGCTACTGTATGAATCAATCTGAAAGTAGAACAAATATGAGGTGGCTTCTGAGATAAAAGTTATTCAAGAAAAATGCCACATATTCTTTTACTGATAGCACAGCAGTGCCACTATAAAGTATGTTGCAGTCAATTATATAAGACAAAAACTCTCAAATATTTAGTGGCAGAGGACATACATTATTGCAAGTTTTACACAGAAAACCTAGTCTTAGATTTTCCAGCACACAAGTACAGCTTAAAAGATAAGAATAGTTTCTATAAAATGTAACAGCATACATGAATTGAAAGGAGGAAAGCTGAACTTCCCCTGACTCCTCTTGCAACAAAGGTGCTGTTTGTTAAAACTGACTGCGGGTTAGTTTTTGCATATTGGCTCTTCATTAGGATACACCAATTCAGTCCATCTGCATGTGGTGGTTTGCAGGTCAAAAAAAGGGCTAATATATAACTAACTAACAGTTTGTCTGAATAAAAACATGCCACTGCCTGCATTCCCAGGAGGACACAGAAAATGTGTGAGCCAATACTTGCACAGGCGAAGATGCTAATATGGCTTGGGTAGGTGTGTATAAATCCTGCCAACATCAACTAAAGCTGTTCTAACCACATGCATATTTCATGATTAGAAAATCAATATTACAATTGGGATTAGGTGAATTATAATTGTGGTGGGTGGCTTTTTTCTCATTTTTTAAGTCAAAAAGTCATGACTTTTTGGCCATGTGAGAAAAAGTTATCTTTAAATGCTCTGATATGTAATTTTGCTATAAAAAGTCACTAGTAATCTGTACTAGAATTTTGTCCATCTCTGCGCTGTCACCTGACAATAGAGTAAAAACACACAAGGAACAGGAAATATGTGAAGAAAGAATAATGTGTCTGAGGTACAAGATTTGTTCTTGCTTGTATCCAGTAAGTACTTCACTCAGTATACTCATTCCTGGTATTACAAGGACTACTTAATTCCTGTAAGGTTCTCTTGTGATATTCGGTAACAAATAAGGCAGGATGTAAGCCAGTAAGAATGTCTAAAAAGCTGCATTTTGTCCCTGATCCATAGAGTGTTTTTCCACGTGCGTCCATGAACTTCAGTTAACAAATAGGTATCACATTGTCATAAAAACTCAAACACTGTATTTCAGGTGACCTCTTCCGAAGGCTAGATTGCAAGCTGTTTGAGAACAGCAAAAGCAATTACTTACATAAAAGAATAATAATTTGAGAGCTGCAGAAGGTCATAAAATTTCTTAAATTACATCACTATTTCATATGGGCCTAAGTTGTTAATGTATCAAAAGATGATCAACAAGGCAGTTGTTCTCACCTGTATCCGTTCAACTTCTAAAAAAGTTGCTGTTTGGAAGGCTTTTTCCCATAATGTTAGGTCAGATTCTAGTTCCACAGAAAAGTAAAGGTCTTCTCCAGATTCAGACTGGACACTGAAGCAATGTTTCCGACGGTCCAGTAGATCACTGTCCTGATGAAAACCTGAAGTTATATAATCTGGCATACATCAATTAATATTTTTAATTGCAAACATTTATGTGTCAAACCCAGCATTTTTAAATGGCATTTTAAATGACAGGAATAACCACAGTCGCTGAGGAACTGAAAATCAAGGGTTTGGTCTAAACATTGACACTTCAATGAATTGTAAAAAGGATGCTTATATTCATAATGGTACAAAACAGCATATCTCATGCAGTAACTTTAAATATTTTAACAAATCACTTCTAAAGAATGTTATCAGATATACACTTTTAGATTAGATACATTCTGTGAAAGTTTTCCACTTTCTGTTCACATGAGGAACACAAATATCGGCTTCTCTGACCTATTTCACTTATACACCCAACCCTAACGTTGGTCAAAGGAATATATTTATTTTAAGAAGTATGAAAAGTCCATATATTCTATTTTCTTTATAGAGGTTAGAGAAAACAAGTTCATATTTCTGGAGGCTTACAAAATCCAACATACAATTAGTCTTTAAATGGATACTGCTAGTAGAGAGTATAGTGATTGCCCATGGTTAGGTTACTGGCTTTGGCCCTGGAGGAGAAAATTACTTTTGACTTTACTTTCAACATAATATCACATAATGGACATCAGGTTATAAATATTTAATAATTAATGATTGCTAGTATATGTAATCGGTACTGAACCAAACAATAAGCAAGTCAATAATCCATTCATTTAAATGTTTTCAATTATTTTTTTTACATTTATTTATGTAATATAAAGGATGCTTGATGTTAAAATTCTGGCATGTAATTTGTTCTTGTGAAAAACAGGTTTGCAGAAACAGCTTTAATTAATTTAGTCCCTGCTACATCAAAGAAGTTGCCACAAGTCACAAGCTCCATTGCCAATACATCTGGAGATTTGGGCATAAGTAGCCTGCATGCAATTTTCACAAAGCTACCCCACAGTAAAGGGCAGAGTTAAGTTCAGCAAAGGAGACTCACGGGACTGTATTGCCTTCTGGTTATACACAACTTGAATAGACCAAGGGGAGCACAACCAGCTGATACTAGCTGGAAGAGCAGCTTACATTGTTCAAATCAGCTCTCCCTGGGGCAGAGAACCAGGAACCTAAAGCTGATTGAGAACAAAATGTATAAAATAGGAACCTGTCTAAAACTGTCACTCTCAGGTATGCAAGTAGGCAAGGGGAGAGCAAGCACTACTTTCTCCTTTCCATTCATTCAGTAGAAATGTGACCAACCTGTTCAAGAAAGCCAGTACAGCATGTATTCATGAATGCTTCTGGATGAAGTGTGATTTACAATTTCCAGAATTGGCTATCCTCTCTTTTCAATCACCATGAAAAAATAAGTTGCTATGATTTTAAAATGACCAGTCACTGTGGAAAAAATCTTCTTTCTTACTTCCATCAAGTGTTAAGCTTAGGAGCTGTACTGTGTTTAGTCATATATGAAAAAATCAGCATGAACATATTTGATCTTAAAAGACAGCATTTCCAAAAAAAAAAAAAAAAAAAAGAATCTTGTTTCAGATTTTTCTTCCAAACGTTTGCAAGGATGTGTAGTTGAACCAGTTAGGTGTAGCTAAATAATAGTCTATGTCCTATCAGAAACACCTTTTGTCTTTTTTTAGTATCTCTTTTCCCCCCTCTTTTTTCCTTTTCATTCAGCCCTTTCTACTAAAACTGAAGTGTCAATTCTGTACACAGTATGTCCTGACCAGCATTCAAAATAGAGGTTATAATGTCCAGGTTGTTGCTAATGACATCTATGCTCCATTGCACACACAGCCTCAAAGCACACAGAGCAGCAGCACTGTGACAAATGTTTAACCTTGTGGATATGTGTAGCAACAAAACACAGCATCATAGAGTGGCTTGGGCTGGAAAGGACCTTAAAGATCATCCAGCTCCAACGCCCTATAGCCATGGGCAGTGAAACCTTTCACTTGACCAGGTTACTCAGAGCTCATCCAATCTGGCCTTGAACACTTCCAGGGATAGGATATCCATAACTTCTCTGGGCAACTTGTTCTAGTGCCTCACTACCCCCACAATAAAGAATTTCTTCTTAACATCTAATCTAAACCTATTCTCTGTCAGTTTGAAGCCATTCTGCCTTGTTTTGTCACTACATGCTCTTGAAAAAAGTCCCTCTTCATCTTTCTTATAGGATCCCCTTAGATACTGAAAGACCTCAATAAGTTCACCCTGAAGCCTTCTCTCTTCCAGGCTGAACAATCTCAATTCTGGATGAGCAAAAGCACTGGAAAACCCTCACTCCTCCAGGGCAGAAAAGCTACTTTTAGAAGCAGCATTTCTTGTCTAACAAATCTTAAATGGGATCTTGAACTCCCTGTGCTTCCGGAGCCAAACCTGATTGAATGGGCCTGTTAGCCCACAGCCCAAAGGACCTATTCAGCATGGAGTGTGGCAAGACTCATTTGTAAGGTACATGTTTTTCCTGGGGAAGGTTTTAGTTCTTCATAGCTACAACCACAGAATAAACTAAAAATATTTTGAACTCATCTTTACCTATTCTTGCCAACAGTTAGTAGAGAATAAGTAATTATTAGTAATGCAGACTCTTAAAGCTTTTCTGAAACATGATTATATGGGATCATATGAATCATGTGCTTTAAAATAACTGAAGTAATAACCCCTGTTTTCAAATGGGACAGAGCTTAGTGCATGGCTGAGTTCCAAATGCATATCTTTATTTAGCTGGGCACAGCTAAGGTTTGATGCTTTTAAATTACAATCTTAGACTCTTCCAATCTTACAGGCTTTTCTGTCTCCTATAGAGAAGAATACGCTGTCTAAGCAAAAGAGTTATTGCATAGACTGTGAAAAACAAAATGTTAGACGCTTCATTGAGATTGAACTCTGTTAAAAAGTGCTTGAAAAATGCAAAAATCTCTGGAGACTTTGAAGTGATTAAATAAAAACCTATGTATTTTATTGTCAACATTGCTAGTAAGAATTGTACTAGATTTTACTAAGCATTACGTCAAACCTAGATGATGAAGAAAGAGCTAAATGGGATCTACAATACTTTTCCAAGTTTTTGCTACTCCCGTATGAAAATGAGAGCATGCTTTGATTTAGGAAAGACCTAATCCATACTAGGTAGTATTTCCCCTCAGTGTTTTGCATATAAAAAGTTTAAAATATTTCATGTACTACATTATACTGTGACAAACAACACACATAATGGACTCATTATTGGAATTTCCATTCTGTGAAGTTCCTATTCAGAATGAAAATAAAATTCAACATTTCCCCAGAAATAATAATTTAACCAAATAGTAATTTCAATTTGTGATTAGATCTAATGCATATACTTGTGATTTTGATATCCTGATCTATGATTAGGTCCATGATAAGAGAAGTGTAAGTCAAATACATTTAAATTATGTATTTTAGTTTTTCCAAAATTGCTAACATACATATGAAGTATTCCTTTCCTTATTAGCGGTATTCCATCCTACATGTAAAAAAAGTTATGTGCTAGGTTCCCCTTAGTACTGCTTCTGCAACTTTTTCTGCAAGATCTTTCTTTAGTTTTGCATTTCTTCTCAATAATTAAAAATCTGTATTCTAGGTTTATAGAATGTAATAATTTGTGCAAGAGATAACTGGACAAAACAATATGTAGGCAAAGCTAAAAGATAGCTATTCAAATGTCCTTATAAAGACAGGAATTTAAAGCACTTTTTTGTTTGTTTGGCTTTTTTTTTAAGGAATCCAGCTGGGAATCGTCCAAAAGTCTGCAAATTTAATTAAAAAAAGCCTGTCAGGAGTCTCAAAACCAGGTCTGGATGAAGCAGAAATCTTCATTAATTAACTTTCACCAAACCACTACTTCAACTAAAATATAAATGTCATTCTACCCATTTAAGAATCTGCTATGACCCTGTGTTATTATATTCAGTTACTAGTCAATGATGGACATGAGCTAATTTCAGGTTGAGTTTTTAAGAACTCTCATACTGATAATGATTAGTTGTACCGTTTGCCCTGATGTTCTCGTTGTGAATTAATAAAACTCTCTGAAGAGAAGCACACACAAAACTTTCAGCAGTATGCTAATTCTCACTAGAGGGAATGTAGTCCTGCAGAAGGATGGGCTGTGATGAGAGACATTGGCTCACACCCAGCTTCAGGGTAATCCAGCATCTCTGCTGACAGGACAGTATGACTCCTGCTTGCCTAATTAATAATGATATCCATGTTAAGTGAGAGTAATAAATTTGTCCATGGGAACTAAGCATGGCTCATTAGGCAGATCCTTCCAAATTAAGGCAAAATGCCTCTTTACCACTAAATAGTGACTTCTCCTCCTCTTCTGCAGGGGTAATCTCTTCACTTTTGAAACACTGCTCTTTCCAGAAGCAGCACTACTTCTTTTCAATTACTTGTGTCGTTTCATTTTAAGTATGATGAGTGCATTAAATACTCATATTTTGGCTATTATTTAAATCTGCTAAGATGCATGAGTCCCTCACCTCTTTTGAGAGTTGAGTTCTTCTATTCTACAAAATTCTCTGCAACAGAAAACAAACATTTGCCACTTTCATGCTCATGGCATGACTTTTACTCAGGAGATGCTTAGGAGTTTTCTGGAAGTCTGATTTACCTATAAAGTTACATGTAACATAGAGAGTGGCACATATATTTTTGCCATGGAACTGTAAATGTTAACAACACCAATGAGCAGTTTTTGACATGAACACCAATTCAAGTAAGATGTTCAAAACCATACCAGATATAGTAGTATGGTTTTGACCATACTACTTGCAAGAAAATTATATTTCAGCTGTTAAAATGAGGTAAGTATTCATGTCTCATATTAATTATAACAGTTCTTCAAAACACATAAATGAGAAAACAAACAAAACCTATTTTCTTTGTTAACTAGTCCAGACAGTTCTGCCTTAAGAAATCAGTCTTATCATAATCAAGACTCAAACCTAGCACCTAAATTCTCTGAAGATAAAAAGCATTTTCTCACACAATATCTCCAAAGCAACTGTAAAAATGAATCATATCATGCCTTTACACTTGCTGGCATCAGTGTCCTGAGAGTTCTACTGTTTGTATCTCCTTTTACATATCAATTCTGGCTACATAAACATACATCTTTCTTTCTAAGGGCATATAATAATCTACTTCTTCAGCTGGAATTTTTGGAACATTTTGCTTGAGCATCACCATTAGTTGCTATGGTGATGGTTCTAATAGCATTTACAGGCAGCAGGGAACAGATTCACTCCAGAGTGAAAAAAAGATACAGCTTCTCCACAACATACCTTCATCACTGAAATAATAAATAAATAATATCCATGCATGCATGTGTTTGTACACAAGTCATCTTATTTGGACCCTTCTAAATTTTATTGTTAAGAAGTGTAAAAAAACTGATGAAATTGCAGATATCTATACATACACACATTTATGCAGAATTGAATAATTATGCAGAATTGCAGTCAAACTAAAACTGGACAGAATATATTTTGATGTTCAGATTTTACAAAAAGTACGTTTACTCATGGGGGAAACTGTTTATAATTGCAGGATAAATTTTACTTCCAATTAAATTTCCATTAGAAAGATCTGTCTGATGGCTGGAGAGAAATAGAAAGGTTCATTCCCTGTATTCCATTAGGTTCAGCAGTAAGCTTGACTCACTTTCCTATTCTGCCTGAATGGGAAAATTAATTTCCTATTCTGCCTGATTAAAAGACAGTCTTGAAGACCCTCATTTGAATCAGAGGAAGAATCTGAAAACAGGTTTCTTCTGAGTCCGTGTCATAATTGTGTCTATTTCTTAATGAACTCTACTGAGAAATTTGTTTATTTTTTTGCCATATGAGGAAAATTTTCAAAATGTTCATAAAACTGACTAATCTTTTGAGGAAATAAATTATTCTAATACTTTCCAGAGAGGCAGTAGTGTTTTTTTTTCTGTTACAGAGAAATCAGAGATGAGTATAATTACAAACAGATACCAAAAAATGTGCTGATCATCTCTTTAGAGAGTTACTAAGGTTTTTTACCTCTCCAAACTTTGAGACATTATTTGCTGGAAATGAAGTTCAAGAACAGATCCCATAAGAGTAAATATAATGATAATTGATAGCAATGATAAGAGTGATCATATCTTTTCATTCTGATCCTTTTTTAAAGTAGTTTCTCAAATTTAAATAATTGCAGCTGATTTTTTCCCCCGTGTTAATTGTCTGCCTGAGGATATTGTTGTATTTTATATTATAGTCAAAGCAGCTAAATCAGTTCTGTAAAATAAATTAGAAAAAGTAATTAAATTGGATTGTCCCTATTAAAAAGAAAGAAATAAACAGAGCCCCCAGATCTGCTTTTTGGGCTGCTCTGGGGCTTCCATTCTTTGGACTAGCAATGGCTGATTGTCCCTATTAAAAATAAAGAAATAAACAGAGCCCCCAAATCTGCTTTTTGGGCTGCTCTGGGACTTCCATTCTTTGGACTAGCAATGGCTGATTCAGGGACAGGGACACTTTTGCTGGCCTTGGGAAGAAAAGTTAAGATCTACCAAAAAAAATGTAGTTGTTCTAGGCAAAATTTGACTGTTACCATTTTGAAGATTTCATTCTGAATATGATGCATCCCCATGGCATAAAGGAAAAGAACTTTCCCTATATTTCCAGCTGTTAGGAGTTGTCATCCTACTGGCCATGGCGGGAGCAGGATACTCTACATTTTCCTTAAAGTGTCTATCCACTTCTTAAATAAGATAAAAAACACCTGACTCAACAGCAGAAGTGGACAAAGAAATTACATGGAAGAAAAGTTCTTTTCATTCTCATTTTTGTCAGTTTTTGTGTTTGGGTTTTTTCCCCCAACTTTGGAGGTATTAGTTTTTAAGGCAGGCAAAGATCTTTTAAAGGTCTTCCTCATGAAGGACACAAACATTGGAAGGAAAAGCATTAAACTTGATTTAACAAAAGCTTGGAAAATTACCCACCAAACTGATTATTTATTATATTAAAATAATTACCTACTTGACTGCATACTCCTTATTTAGCTTCCTTTCTTTTTTGGACAGAATTCCATACTCAAATAGCTTGTCAATACGTTATGTCAAGGTGAGAGTACATTAGAGTAGCACAGTGAAAAGCATTTGTGTTGACTATCAGTATGACAGAAAATTTGTATAAGCAAATGTTTAAAAAAATTATTTTACATGCTCTTGCTAATAGCGATAAGAAAAAAAAAATTAAAAGGGACTGTGGTAAAAAGGGTCCCATCATAAAACAACAAAACAAAGATTTTTTAAGAAATTAGTTGAATGCTTCACTTCATATAAAGATTGGGACAGAGTTCCAGTGAAAAATACAAAATTATCACTGTTGCAGGAATGCCTAGAGTCACCAATTCTTTGTGCAATAAGATTTCAGCATTTTAAGCTACATTTAAGTGTTCCAATATCCAGAGGTAAAGATAGGAAAAAAATAATCAAATAATTAAAGTCTGTGACCATAAAATAAGAGAATATTGATAAATTAGAGAAAAATGTTAGACAAAGATCTACTAAAAGTGATGAGTCAGAGTATATTAGCTAATACAATACTGAATCACTCCAGTCTTTAGAAATGCTCTGATTAGATTAAATCAATGGAGGGAAACTTCTCAAGCTGCAGATAAATCTCAAGTATCTTGGATTTAAGACATACACTTGTCTTTCCCAAGTATCTTTACACAGTATTTATATTTCACACCTCATTTCTGCTCTTTTTCAACATTCCTTTTGCCTTATGTTAAAAGTTGATTTGTCTTTGCTTTTCAAGGATGTTGCAATAGCCAACAACTGTCAGTCTCATAACTAGACAGGCAACAAAAAGCAATTTCTGAAACAGAGAGGCTGCAGAAGTAATTTAAAAGTTTATTTTCTGTATCTGTTATTCTTTTTGCTTTCCTCTGTGTGTTTATCTTGTTATTTCTTTTAGGATGAAGGATCAGACTCTGAGATTGGCAGCCCCAGCCCAACACAAGTCATTTATTTTTCACCCAAAAGGTGACATTTTATATTAATATTACATAGGAAATGTCAGAAAAAGGTGGAGGGAGGGAGTTAATAAAAAAATGAGAAACCTCTCTAAAGTTAACAGGAAACATGAAAAGCCTTATTAAATAAGTTCACATTTCAAATATTGTTTGTCCTTCATTTCTGAAGCAAATAAAAAATGAATAAGCCTTTATACAGTGGTAGTTGTCATGCACATAATAACACTGCCTCTTTGCTTTCAGAAAAGACTCTTACATGGTGCTGCAGAGTTACAGCAACATCAACACCTTTAACACACAGGGCCCATTAAATTTACCCAGACAAACATGGACTGGGGCTTGTATAACTATGTACATGTTGAGGAGAAATGAACTGAAATCACATACAGAATCACAGAAAGCATGTATGATCTTGCCCAAGGTGCAACCATCTAGTGCCTATCTTTGTGCATGATAGGAGCAGCTACACACCAGCTTACACTTAAAAGGATCCAGTGGTGGAAATTCAGTGGCCTTGTCAGGAGCTCTATTTCAGTATAGAAGTTTTTCTTTATGGCCTAACTGAAGCCAACTTAGTCTTAGCCTTGATGTCAGTGGACATGGAGATATAATTTATGACTATTAGATTTTTCTTATCTTAGAAGACAATTGTAATTCTATTTTGAGTGGAAATAGATCCTCTTTTCTGTAGAAACATTTGGTAGTCTTAAATGTAGGACAGAAGGCAAACCAAAGACTGAAAATTACTTCAATTGTTTTCAACTGAAGTACTCAAGAGTTAGCATTCTTTCCAAGAACTGGTAGTTGGCTAAATCCTAGCTGAAAATATTATATTCCTTGGATACAGCATTAAGTTATTCATAAAAAGGATGCATTACTTCTGCCTCTTAAGCATTATGAGTGCAAAGTATTTTAGTGGAATCACATCAGTATGCAAGTCTCACCATTGAGCAAACCATGTGAATGACAGACCTCAAAATATGTTTACTACCAGCACTTTATAGGTTTGTGTGTCTATTGGCATTATTTTTAAAATTTACCTGAATAAAATAACATTGTCAGTAGTTTCCCATCCTTTTTATATCATCCTTTTCCCGTACTTGATTCACTAGAAATGGACAGCATACAATTACAGGCAATCTAAGTGGGAAAAATGAACATAACTACGTTTGAGGATTTTACACATACTAACAGCTAAAATAAGGAAGGAATCACAAGTCTTCTGAGACACCAAGCTGGTCCTGATTAATATAGCAAGAAAATTATAGCTGCACTGATGTGAATGGTACTAACTGTAAACACTAATGATTCACTATCCTGACATCTTGCCAGCACAGACCTCCTTCCACAGTTATCCTCACATTTCATTTCAGAGCTGATCTGACACTTGAATATGTTTCCTGTTTTATCCTGAATAACACATGGTCTAACTGTGAATCTCCAAATATTTTGTATGACACTGAAGATAGGAGGCAGGTGACTAAAGTATAGAAAGAATTTTCTCACAATTACAAGGAGATGTTTGGATGAGCTGAAGAACATAAGTAACTGAAGCAGAAAGGACAGAGAAGTGCAATTTCTTATGTCATTCTCCATAATTTACCTGAAAAAATATAACAAACTTTTTTTTACGCCCTATTTGAAAAATTGTTTAAATATTTAAACTATTTACAAATTTATCCAAGGTAATTTAATCTTGCTAAATTATCCACACACATGCACACACTCTCAAAACACTCATGTTAAAACTGTGTATCAAGAGGTATCAAAAAGACATATAGAGTTAAATCTGATTTGAAATACTGAACATGATAAGGCCCCCTGCCTTTCTAAAGTTAGTGGTAGAATTACCTGCTTTTCTGGAACATTGAATATTGTTCAATTGCAACATTAAAATTAGTTGGCTGTTAATGGGGCTTTACTCCCCAAAATAAAGGATAAGGTAAAACAAGCTTCTGGGAGATAGCAAATTCTTCCAGCAGTTCTACTGAAAATGACTCATAGATACGTTTTAATGTCAAAAGTGGTATCATTACATTATCTTGCCTGACAAATTTCTTAACACGGATCACAGATTTTCATCCACACGCTGATGTCACTATCCCATTAACATTAGTCTGAATAAACTTGTGTTTAAAAAAAGAAGAGTGGTTTAAATGCTATCAACTTTTTACGGGTACCTTTCACTGACTAATCAGCACAGCTTTTACAGTTCTTACCTTCTTTGTAATTTTAACTTGCCTGACTTTGATTTCTACTCACTTTCTTTTTACCTGCTTATTTTTAAGGTTAAAGAGTTCTTCAGTGCCTTGTTTTCCCTCTCCTTCTATCCCTTAATGAACAGACCTATTGAATTTGTAATAAGTTAATTCATATGCTTACCAATTTATGCTTTTATGCCCCCAGGTCTTAAGTTATTTGCATCTCCATAAATGCTCCTTATATATCAAACATAGCCCACTGCTGTTTGCCATTATTTCACAATGAATAATTTAAACCAATTAAATTCTAATGTGATTTTTGTACTCACCCTGCTTTACCTAGGTTTCATGTCAATAATTATTATTTCATCCCCAAAATCTTGACAATGAAGAGCTTAATATTTATATGATATATATTTTTATCTGGTAGTTTCTAAACTATACAGAATCTTTTTTTTTTGATATTACTTTATTGTTTTGGTAGTGTATGAAAAAGGCTATGAGGGTTTGGCATTTTTTTTCTTTTTTTTTTTTTTTACTATATAAAATTGTAAATACTGAATTAGTGGCTCAATGATATTTTGCTGAATTTGTGTCAGTAAAACTGGTTTTCACACAGTAAAAAGACTGCTTTTTAAAGCATTTTTTTATGCTTCAAATTTTAAGAGTCTTCCTGGTTATTTAGACGGTTCTAATCAAATTAGAATAGAGATTTAATGCCTTGCTTCTACTTCCTTTTCTTTGTAATCTGATACAGAAAATAAAAGAAAAAAGTATACAGTTACAACAAAATAGTGATTTATTTGATGAGTATTATAAATATGAATCCACTAGCTATAAATCACATAATAATCTCTGACATCTCTGAATAAGGTGTAGAACATCCTGCCTTTTAGCTGCTTGAGACAAAGGCAACTGTGACAACTGAAAATGGTATCCCAGTCTTCTATATTGTTTGTGAAAGGAATCAGAGTTTTTTGGAATGGATACCAGAGGAAAAAGAACACTAAACAGATGCAAGTAAATATAAAGAAAACATTGGTCATGGTGGCAGCCAAGTTTTGGGTTTCACTTAACATTTTTGGACTACATACTCTTCCTGAAGATTAAATCATTTAAGCAGAAGACAAAGTATTGTGTGTAGACATTAATATTTATTTACTGTTTTAATATTTCTCCTGTTACCAGAAGATGAATTATTCTCTCATCCTGAAACACTAAAATATGCATCCAGTATGCATTCAGTAGGACCTGGGAGTTCATATTCTCTACTATAGTGCTTCTGTCATGAAGAGAAACTTAGAGAAGTCTCTCAAACTGAGGAAAATTACAATTCTATTTAAAAAGACAAACTTAGGGTAGTAAGTCTCTCTAATCCAGACTGCTCTTGTGAAGTTCATCAGAATTTTAGTCACAATTACAGAGTGGAAAATGAAGAAAAAATACTTACAGACATATTAAGTAAAGTCCTGTCTCTGTGGCATGAGGGACAGTTATTGAAATTGCCAGTATACACAGGAGAAAATACCAGCTACCTTGGGTGACAGTTGCATCCTAATGAATGTAAATCTGAATATGGACAATTTTTTTTTTTAATATCTCATTCAAAAGCAATGAATCCATGCAATATAGATACACTTTGTTTAGTAAATGATGTGGTAACACTTAACTCTAAAGCACCAATTCTCACTCCTGAGCTAACTCATACAGAGGTTAGCACAGCCTACTTGCAAGTCCTTCTACTTGAAGTGAATATTAGCCAGAAAAGCTGCGTCATTCTCCAGGTCAAATAGATTTATAACAAAAGTAGCATTTGAGGTACTATAAAAGAGAAGAAGTTTTGAGGTACTAAGCACTTCACATGAATAGAAAAAGGCATCTCTTTTCCTTCTCATTTGCGAAATTTTGAGCATCTGTTTTTCACTGTTTTAAAAACAGAGAAAAGAATTTGAGATACTATAAAAGAGAAGATGTTTGAAGGTGATCACAAAACACCAAAGTAACCTTTCTTTTTTAGGTGGCCTCTGGTTCAGTAATATCCATGGGGCTTGTTCAAATGGATCTAAAAACCACTCATTGTTTAAATGGAGACTTTTAAGATGTTGGCATAAAAGCTGAACAAAACTGTAGAGATTCTACAGATTTTCAGTGTAGTAGTGTAATGGGAAACTGTTTTTCTTGGTTTTATTTGCTTTTATATTTAGTGAAACCACAGTTAAGTTCTATAGCAACTGCTGTAGAAAACTAGAATATGGTGAAGATTAATGCTCCAATGTCAGAAGCTGCAATTCCATTGCAATGATTTTCCCACTTCCAGTTTTTATTATTTACAGATTTTTGTCAGCTAAAGAACCTGCTTGAAACATTTCAACATTTTATAAGCCTGACCATATTTACAGAAAATACACAAATAACTGAATATGAATAAAGTGATAAACACATAAATTACATTCTTATCTTACTTATGCTGCAATTGCCTCTCTGTTAATGTAGACTGAGGCTGGAAGATCTACACCTCTTCCCAGAGAGTTTGGATGGCTGGATGATAAAAAAACCCCAGCATATTTGTACTCTTCTCTGTGCTTCCACACAACAATGCCAGAAAGGCACTGGTTTATGTTTTACTGCTTTGTGGACTGTCCCCTTAGCTGTAATAACTTCTGTTACATGGCTGAGAAATGAAAAAAATACCAAAAAGCAATGTATTGGTATACAAGAATAAGAGACAGAACAAAGGGGGGAAAAGAAAAATGGCTAAAATTGCAAGAGAATTAAGAAGACCATCAACAAAGACAAATGGCTAAAATAAAAAGGAGAAGGACCTTTAAATTACAGAAGATTAAATGGCACACATTCAGCAAGTTTCTGTTCAAAGAGTATAAAAATATCTTTGGATAAGTTATAAGGAGGAGTCATCCTGGCTCCAAAGCACTTAGTTCTCTGACAAAGAGCTACCTTGATGCTTATTGCATTAAACCCAAGGCCTGAAGGAATCAGAAGTTATCAAAGGGAATGGGGAAAAAAGTGTATGTAAGAAGTGGTATTTTTCAACTCTTCCAAAGCCTGACTGTGCTCTTAGAGCACTGTTCACTTACACCCTCAGTGCAACGCCTTCACCGAGTGAACAACTTGTCCTGTTTCTCCTCTTCCTACATGAGCACTGCTAAGGAGACAAAATTTGCACACACTCAGTAATTGAAAGACATCCCACAGGGATGGGATGTTTTGTGTTTGGCAGGTTCTACTCCCTGATGAAGACTCCAGACCTCACAGCCAACATAGCAGTAAAAAAAAAAAACTTTTCACTTCTCTGTTCAGATCGCTAGCAAAGAGGATTTTTTCAGACTATAAACTTGAAAGGGCTTGTTCTTTGTTTTTTTTTTTTTTTTGTTTTTTTTTTTTTTTTTTTGTTTTGTTTTGTTTTGTTTTTTAAGTGTCAAGTGCAAAAAGTTTCCAAATTTTATTGAGCCATTGCAACTTTAATCTGCCTCCCTAAGGAAAATACAGTGCACCTATGTGATCTACAAACCTAAGAAATGTACCATTTATGTCTGTAAAAGGTCTTTCCAGTGGAAAACACTTTTTAAAAGTATGGTATTTTCATATTTCTTGTTGATACTAGTCTGCCTCTGCCTAGATAAAGCGATAGAAATGTTAAAATTACCTTTATGTAATTTGGACCAAAAAACCCTCAAAACCATCATAAACCAGAAAGCACTTCACATGCACAGAAAAAGGCATCTCTTTTCCTTCTCATTTGAGAAATTTTGAGCATCTGTTTTTCACTGTTTTTCACAGAGAAAAGACCAGACAAAATGATTCTGATTGAATTCACACTTAAAAATTTGGAACAATGTACAATAATGGTTTAATTAACTTGCTACTCATAATTTTATCTTTCTAAATATGTATCATTATCTCTTCTCATTTATTACACTTCAGACAGACAAGAAGATGGAAAAAGTAAGACAAAAGTTTTCAGAAGGGAATTGCATATTTTAAAGGCTCTGTTCTCAGTCCTAGTGAAATCATACATTGCAGCTGCTATTAGTTCCATCAACATATTTGAAAACAACCAAACTGATCACTGCCTCTTTAGGTCCTCAGTTAGAAAAGGAAGTGTTATACTAGTTAAATGTGACATTAAAGCGAAGCTGTAAACCCCATACAGCATTATGAAGAAATAAGGTCATTTCCTAGTCAAAATCAGTTTATTTCCAATTTTGCCAGGCCTTCTAGTTCAATTCTGTACCAACTGACACCAGAACTTCTGATATTTGACTTTAAAGGGATAAAAAATAGATCTCTTTTTGCAAGGTAGTTAGTGTTATGCTCTTGTCTGTCAAAGTGGCAATTTATTTTATACTTTCTTATCATACCTTGAGAATTTTGCACATTATCTCATAAACTGAAAATGTTTTCTCAGCTCGTGTCCAATCCCAGGTTGTGACCTTTAAAAATAAACAAAACACAAAATAAACAGAAAAAGAAGTTATTTTGTTGGTTTTTAAGAATTAAGTTTATTAAGAAAAAAAATCTCAAAACTATTGACATTGATTAAAATATATTCAGAAAGACCAAGCACTGCCTCAAAGCAACAATAGCAGGGACCAGACTGTTCCATCCAGGCAAGGCTTAGGAGATGTCCTCCCTGTCCTTACAATGCAGTTCTTTTGCATGCAGCCTGCTCTGTGCAAAATGATGATACTTCCCCTGGGAACTTGCAGGGGTTGCAGTGAGATCCTGAGAGGATACAGCCCTTGAATTCATCTCACAGAGCCAGGGCCCTGTCTATTAGAAGACATGTTTCTCCTTTCCTCCTTGTAACTGTGTGCTGCTATTTGCTCCCAATCACCTACAGCATTTGCAAATCCATTAAACCAATCTCCAACCTTGCAATGTCCCAGACACTTACCCCACATGCCTTGATATCCAGGGGGGAAAAACAAAGCATGAAACAACACAGGTAGATATTAATTTTCTTTTTTTCTTACCAAGATCAATCTACTCCTAAATTCTAACAAACTAAGATTTGAAGAATAGTCTTTTTTTTTTCCTCTTTGTTTTGGGATTTCACAACTGTTTATAACTGTGTTCATTTTAGGCAACTGTTTTACACAGAAAAAATGCATATATAAAATAATTAAATTAAAACATAGAAGGGTAGGTGTTAAGAATTAAATAAGACAGAAAATAATTAAATTAAAACATAGAAGGGTAGGTGTTAAGACTTAAATGAGACAGAAAGTGATAGATGAATATATTCAGTAAGGGAAGAGTTAAGGCAATATCAGAACAGTGTATAAAATTTCCAAGGAAAACACAAGCAGAAAACAGGAAAATCTCAAATAAAAATCTCAAAATAAAGATGAAGGCACAAAATAGAATGAAATTGAGGTTATAAATGAAAGAATAATCATCCTAATGGCAAGACACTTTGGACAGTGGCCCACATCCAAAGGAAGACAGCTGTATCATTAAATTTGTTAGGCACAATGAAGAGGTTGATGAAAACACACATTACTGCTTCTACAAGATGCAAGAGAAACTTTTGAAAAATGTTTAATAAAATATTTTCTAGAGCCCAAGGAACAAAATATTCTATGAGATCTATTTATCTCTCATTTAACAAGAAAGTAATCATTAATAGATCAAAATTGTTTTGATATTATACAAGAAAATTCTATCCCGAAATAATTTTTAGTTATAAACATTGCTGTAATGGAAAATCCTTTAAGGAAATCACAGGCAGGAATGAAAAGTTCAAAAACAGTGTTATAGTTCCTCTTCTATTAGAATTTTCTTTATTTGCAGTCATTGTCAAATGTAGTCTTCATTATCTTATTGAACTGTGGGTATTATACCACAAAGCTACTCTTTCTCCTATGGACAAAAAGATAAATTTCTTACCACAAACAAAAAAATGAGGAGAGGAGTCTTGCTACAGTCCCACTGAGCATACAACACCCAGTCCCACCAGATAAAGTAATATTGTGCCATGAGGAAAAGTCATTATTATTGCTCCTGAAGAACAAAGCCATTTGGAGCTATGTTTAAAAACTTATGATAGGCTCCATACTTTGGGGGGAAATATAAGAGCTCCCTCTTCTCCCCTGGTTTCCTGCTTTAGTTTGTACCTGTAAAGGGACTTCTTTTCAAGTCAAACCAAAATTCTTTCTGTACAAAGATATGTGCAGAACAAAAGCAATTGTAGAATTAAGACACCCATAGAAATTGCTGCACCATTCACTTTTAATGTTTTAATTTAAAATATAGAGTAGCAAAAGAAAGGATGTTAGTGGCTCTTTATCAAGTAAATTTCCAGTTATAAATTGGAAGAAATTTAAACCACCAGACTTGATACAATTAACAATTCTAAAGAATGAAATGTGCCAGGAAATAATAGGAAAAATAGTATAGAAGTAATTTTCTTTAAAAATTTCAAAATGAAAATAAGAAACACTAGGAATGCTCTTTTATCTGAGTATGGGAAGTAGAAGTACTATTGATCAAAAGGATAAAAAAAGAAGCAAGGGGAGGTGTTGACAGACATTGTTTAAACACATACTTCCCTATTGTGTTAGATTTTGGCAGAGTCTGGGGAAATACCTTTGTTTGACTTTCTAGTTAAGAAAGTTTGGAGGACATCTCTTTACAGGAAACAACTTTTTTTTCAAGTAGTTTATTCTGCACATACAATTAAAATAGTTTTTATTTTAACTACACTTTATACATCTCCTAAAAAGAAGCCCTGAAACTGTCATTGAAACTTTGTTCTTAATATTTTCTAATCCCTGGAAGAGACAAACCTGCAGAATAGCAAACATAACTGTATGTGTAAAAGTTTGCATATAGAAAATAGGATTTTAGAAGTGTGCAATTATTATATACATTATATGTTGGAACTTGACCTCTAGGGTCCCTTCTAACATAAACATTCTATGATTCTGTGTCTTCAAGGCAGCTCTGTAGGAGCTCTTAGGAGCTCTTCAGGAGCTCTTCCTCTGTCCTAAAAAAGCATGCTTACCATTCTGCTTCCCTCCTACTCCATGAAGAGAAAATATTTTTCTCTGCATTTGAACAGCTTTTCTATTTTAGACTAGGAACCAGAATCTGGCAATACAAATTTGTTTTCTGCTTGCAGCTGAGCTGAAACCAGAGCTATAACAACTTGAGGATGAATTTCTTGTCTTATATGATAGCAGCTTGCCAAAATCTTCCTTACTCACATCACCATGGTTGAGATTCTTCATATGAACATGTTCCTTTCACACCCATTAATCATCCCCCATCAGACATTTACCCCCTACAAGTATATTATTCCTAGAAATTTATGATTCTTCAGTAAAGAGGCTTGTGGTCTCTTCCATAGTTCTTTAAAAAGAATAATCTTCCTATTTTCTATTGAACAGGATTTCTTATAATTGATTCTGATTTTATCTAGTACCCAGAATGGGTACTAGGTAAAATGGGTACTAGCATTTGACAGGCAGCAAATGCTCAAGTAGCTCTGGCAGAGACAGGGATGTTGTTTTTGAATTAAGGTGCTTGTTAGCATAATCTGACATTTTAATCTCACCCTAAAAAATATCCACCAAAAAAAGCCAAGATCCCATTAACAGACCTGAGAGAACCAAAATCCCACACCTGTGAAGTAGTCTACAAACACTGAACACATGAGGTTTTCAGTTCATACTTACTCCCAATTCCCATGTCTTCCACATGTTTTTAAACCTTTAGTAATGATCAATCTAAAGATTTGCAAGATAGCTTTGAACTACCTCAGGAAGATATTGCCCCAAGAGGTGGTAGATGCCCCATCTCTGAAAACATTCAAGACCAAGTTAGACAGGCTCTGAGCAACCTGCCCCAGTTAAAGGTGTCACTACTCGCTGTAGGGAGGTTGGACTAGATGACCTTTAAAGCCCCCTTTCAACCCAACTATTGTATTATTCTGTTTCAGGCAGGAAGGAGCTACAGCCTGGATCTGACAAACACAGGGTTTAGCAGCAGCCAGAAAGGTCACCCAATAAACAGGAAAAATTAATCCACATGACTCTTCTTGCTGCAGGCATGGTTTGGACTGATACTGTCTCCTTAGCAACTGCCTTAAAAGTTAGCTAGAGGATCTTATATGTACCATAAGACTGTGAAATTAAATTGCTGAGTGTAAGACAAGCCCTAAAAATTTGCCCAGTATTCCATGTGAGATTCTAATTAATATATTTAACTTAATTTCATTTGATTCCCTACCTACCTTTTGGTGTTCTCAAGCAGCAAAATCTTACATTCAGGATGGAATCTAAATAGAGACATATTGCCATCTCCACAATGTGTAAAAAGCTTTAATATTTCCCCAAATCTCAGCAGTTTCTCTGGAATGATTGCTCAGTTTTAATCTAACCATCTTGCTTCAGGCCTGTTCTGTCCGCGAAAGGAAAATTAAAAGCTCCCTTTTAACATGAGCAGATTTTTTTTTTTATTTTTCTAAGTGTTCATTTAAGTGTGGGAAAATAAGTTCTTGCTAGATATCCAATCATCTGATGAAGAGCTGTTTTCTGTCACTTCTGTCACACACATCCTGGAACTTTTCAATGCTGTTAGTTGCAGTCCTGCTAGCCCAATGAGTGGTATCTCATTGTATACATTACATGACATTATTTTATTTAATAATATTTATTCTCACTAAGTGTAAGAAACATACTTACTGGAGGTGCTATAAATTTATACAGGGAAGCTCCCCTCAGTGCTAGAAACTTTGGTGTGTACATTCGGTCCTGAAGGGAGTCTTGTTCCCGTTCTTCTGTCCAGCCCATGTAGACTATCTGACAAAAAAATCAATAGTGTTGACAATTTCTCAGAAATTTCCTTTTGTTGCAAGTATTTCACGTGCATAAACTGATGTCTGTCAAATTTAGCATAGCTGCAAAGCTTGAACCCCAGACACAATTTTGTACATTGTCAGTTTTTATAAATGATGCCTGTTAGGACAATGCAAAAACATGAGAAGAAATACTTATTGTACTAGCAACAACAAAAAACCTAGACCACATACTCCAGGGATGTTAAAGGTGCATTCTACATATTTACTGACAGATCACACCAGTGAAATTTATTTTAAACGAAGTGTAAGGAGCCACCAGTCAGGAATTCTAGGTGGAGCAACTGCTATTACACAGCAACATAGATACAGCCTCCATATGCAAGTTCACAGTTACACATTAAACAATACGATGTTACAAATTTCATTTCCAATTAATGTGGGTTTTTTTTTTTTTTTTTTACTCACTGAAAATCTCTGTGTAGGAGTTTTGAACCTTTTTGCTTAGAAATAGGAGATTAGCAGACTATTTTCAGTCACTATTTTGAACAAACTTCATCTATAGCTACAACAGAGCTGTAGAATCCTGTAGACCTTTACCACTTCCTGCAGATCTTCTGACACAGATGTTTGAACTAGAACTTATTCCAGCTCACTTTAGGATGCAATTTCCTACCTGTCCTGTTAATTTTGAGTTATTTAATACCAAATCCTTAAAAAGTAGAAGAACATAAGTCACCACTATGCCAGGATCTGGAGAACCACTGAACAGGGAGTAGACACATCAATGGGACATTTGATTTATAAGCGTGTCATTAGTAATAAAATACATTTTCCAGTGTGCATGGGTACACTACTGCTATGGAAAATAGTTCAACCCATATTTCATACAGTGCTGCTAATTTGATAGATCTATTTTTAAATGCCTCTGTGAAAGTCATCTCTACACTAACAAGTTATAGGACATGGTCTTAAATGATGTAAGGAAAAAAAGTAAAAATAATGTAAGGAAAATGGTAATAATTATATAACGAAAAGATAAAAAAGTCAACAAGTTTGTAAGTGCACCAATGACATGAATGTCCCTAAAATTAATGTTTTTACTGCATGTTTTATCCTCCCAGATTTTGAATGTTGTGTAGCTTTTGAAAAGAAATTTACACTAATTTATTTCTGTACTTTTGGGCAGAGAATTTTCAGCAACATTTCTTCCTGGGATATGCATTAAAAGAAATAGTGGGTCTATTCTTTTTTCTTTTTCTCCTTTTTCTTTTTTGGGGGGAGGGGTGGGGATGGGGAAGGTTGTATTTTTTTTGTCATAACACACTGGAAATTATTAGCTTTTTTGAAATCCCCTTGTATGAAATCAACACTACTAGTCTCTGTCACAGTTTATTGGATATTTTATGGTCTATAACCAGAGACAGGGAGAAGGTCAATTTTTCTCTTACTACAGTGACGCCTCTATACTTAATTATTTTGTCAATATCAAACACTAAAACTGTCATATAGTCTCAGGTTCAATGAAGAACATATGTTGAAGTATCTGCTCGTTTGGTGACTAAATAAGTTTATAAAAGTCAAAGAGAAGACAGATCTGTACCACAATAGTCAAGCATCAAAAAGAATGCTAAACACTGTATTTTTATGTAATAACTAAAAAGCCATGTTTTCTGAAATCTCATTCATTCCTGAATGAAGAACTATGCAGAAACAAACAAACAAACAAACAAACAAACAAATAACTGGCTGGTAAAGTAAGAGAAGTTTAAAATTATTTCAATTCAATGTTTATTCAAATTTCTCGAATTTCTGCTGTTTCATATGCTATCCATAAATAAGATCTTCCTCCCTCTGACTTGATTGCAGTCTCTAGATCTCAGTGACTGAGGTGGATTTACACAGAAGAGGTGTATAAGTATAAAAAAATTGTACTACTATGTGCAGAAGTTTGGCACATTTTCTGTCTATAACTGAAGAAAATGCATTATCTCTAATTTCTAGGAATTGAAACATCTATGCTTCAAACTCAATTCAATTGAATTAATTTGGTTTCATCTTCATTTTTTTAATTTAAATTGGACACACAGCAAGATATCATCTTGCCAGATGATATTTGATATCACTGTAACACTGTATGTAATCCCTTTTTAGTGTTTTTCTCTTTCATATTTTGACATCTACTATTCATCACAATAACAGGATACAGTCACTCATGCAGTGCAGATGTATTGATATTCCACATTTGATTGACTCAATACTAAAGTAGCCATGAAATTCAGAGCAATTGCTCCCCTAGATATTTCTCCCTTTCCCCTGTAGATCATGAGGAAAAATTACGTTGATTTTCCAGACAACCTGCTGTACCAAAAGTTTTATTAACAGAAAAGCATTTCTCCTTCAGGCTCAATACCTATTATTCAACATAGGGAGGAACTGTCAAGCAAAGGCTGTATGATTAGAAATAGGGCCATTTACAAGTTTGTTTGAGTGCATGTGCATATTCACATGTGTGGATTAAAATAGCACAGGCTATATTCTGGAAAATAAGGCAAAACTAAACAAATTCTTGCTAACTATTTTAGTAGATAACTCTGGGAATTATGATATGTTTTAAGTTCCTAAAATGATCTCAGTTTATCTAAACATACTAAATGTGTGAAATTAAGTAAAATATTGCAATTTTTTAATACAATGAAAGTGAGAAACTGTTGAAAATTTTCACTTCTTAGTTAAAATAGATGATATTTTTTAAACATTTCTGTTAATGGGAAACTTTCTGCTTTCTAAAAAAGCTTTGACCTATAAACACTTAGAGAAACTTATTTACTGAAAGGGATTGTAACTTACAAAATTAATAGTTCATGCATATATAAGAACTGAAATATTGGATGAATATAATATATAACTGAGAGTTTTGGACCATATCTCAGTGTAGCTGCACATGGGGACTTGGCACAAATGGCATTTGAAGAGATTATGAAATTCCAGAATTTTCATTTCTGAAAATAAATGCTTAGCACAGACACATGAGGAACAGATATAAATGTTAATCACAAATAGACGGTACATAGCATGCTCCTTTATAAAACCAAAAATCTATTTAGTTTTCAATCTTATCAAGTTTTTTTGAGTCCCTATAAAACTGTTGATTGTTATCAACTAATCTGGAAGGGGTGCTGCAAACAGATTTTATTTATGATTCACATTTCATTTGAAAGATAATTTTTGCATTCCTGGTTTCTAACTTACCTCAAGCAGCTCATTCGTCAAAATCAAATGGTGACACAAATTAGTTAACTTAGTGGCTGCTGGTTCAGGAACAAAGGTTCAATAAGTCATTATGGTTTATGAGTTGAATCATGGACAGTTAAAAAAAATCTATATTGAAATGATAAATGAAACAGGACAATTTCTTCAGTCAAAAATCCATAATCTTGTAATTTAATATGTTCTTAAACCACACAGACATCCTAATCAAGCAAGATAAATTGCCATATTTTATATCAGTCCAATATATTGCTAAAAATGACTTAAATAGCCTTGACTATCAGAGAGACTTTTTCAGTTTTTACACAGATCTCATTATATTTTAAGAAAAATAGTAAGACAAAATGCAAGGAAATATCCCCAAAATGAAATGTAACATCTATGTCACATCATAAAAATGAGGCAATTCAAAGATCAGAACAGATGCACTGACATCTTTTTATCTTGCAAGTCTGAGACTCATACTTACATTATGTGAAACTGTGCTGTAGGGAGACAGGATGAACATGGAATCAGAAGACAAATATGTCAGACAACACAGAGGGAAAGTAATGAGGGATGAGAAATTCAGCTAATGATCTCTACTCTGTTTTTAATATAATTTTCTCTGTACTTTTAAAATTAATTTTCTTTAAAGTCTAAAAATTCATTATAGTCAATTGTTAGCAGAAAAACAATAAAAAAAACATAGTGGAAATCTGGGAAAAAATGGAAGAAAAAGGGTGGTCACAACACAATCATTGGCAAAATCTATTCTGCTTAGGAATTGATTTAGGAAAAGGCTTAGGATTTTTATGCTGAGTAAAAAAAAATTTCAAAGTCAAAAGAAGAAATAATCACATAAAATTTTGGATGGATGCTAGAATAATTTTGCCCTATTGTAAAGTCAAAATGTCTCCTATCCTATTTTTCAGGTTTTTGAGAAAGCTGCTAATCTTTCCAAAGTATTTTTAAATTCCTATGAATTATTTTTTTATCTTCCTCTTTAAAAAAAGTCCACTAAAACTTTAGCTATCACCGATAGCTCTAAAGATTAACTTCATCTTTTTGAACCATTCAACTACAAATAGATTATTCCATCTAAGATTGCACATGTATTGTATCTCACAGCTTAATTTTCTTCTGTGTAAGAACTCACATTGTCATCTTGCTACCAGACCAAGGCTGAGTACAAGTTTTTCATTTGGCTTTGTCTTGTTCTATTTTTGAAATGACCACACAAAAATTGAGGAAACATTATCAGGTCTTAAAGTAAATAGTGTCAGAGAAAACAGAAAATATTTCTTAATTATGAAGGATGATTTTTTGCTTACAATCCAGATAAATGAAAACTGTTTTCAAAGATTGCAAACAGTGCACATTTGCTTTCTTAGCAAACAACATCAGAATCAGAACAAAGACAGATGTTTGCAGTAACAAAACTTGCCTGGACCTCCATAGAGATCTGTCCAAAATTAACAGTGCTGTTTGAAAAACCTGCACAACAATTTATGCTACATCCAACAGCATCCCATGAGAAAACTTAACATTTCCAGTGGGATGTACTGGATCTTGCTAGAACTCAGGACTATATTGACTGCTGCATGCCATCACTCCCTCCACAGGTTTGAAACTGATGGCTACATGTGGATACAGGACAGTTTTCCAAACAGGTAAAGAACTGTGTGTTGCTTTTCCAGGTTTCTTCTTCTTCTACTAATCCAGAGAAACATTTTGGCTCACTCATTGGGTTTTTCCAGTGCTACATGTTAATAGTCACAGCTTATTTCAAAGCACTCATTTTACTTATTTAAGACTTCTAAGTAGCTGTTTATTGAAATAAATTCTTCTAAGACAAAGTCTATTTGAACCTTAATTGGGCAACTGTGTGCCTTTGTCAAAATGTCTACATTAGAAGTTGGGATTTTTTGCCTCTCTTTAATTATTCAAGTCAATGCACAATTATGTGTATTTAAAATTCATTACAATTTGAATTTGTTCATTTTAATAACGGTGATTAGCATTTAGAAAGCACAGACTTTTTCCAAGAAAGACCTTATGCAGCTGTTATTACAAAGATGGATTTGGATGCAAACTGCAGTATTAGATACCAATCTATATTAATTTTGGGAGTGTGTGTGATAGGAATCAGCACAAAAATAGCTCATGCTAGTACTGTCTTCCAAGATATTGACTGGGTAATTAAAAAAAGATAAAATATGAACGAGAGTAGCTTGCCAGCATGTGGCAAACTCCCTGAAATGCAAAAGGGATGTGTGCATTTTATACATTAAAGCATTTTCCTGCTAAATAGGTATGGTAGCTAGATGATGAAAAAAAAAATCTCATGTTATCTAATCTGCCTTCCTCACTCGACTGACCCTTCTCCTTCTTGTAGACTTCTCTTATTTACCCACCACATAACTCACCTTCCGAGCAATTTACACATCAACACAATTTAAACATCCCTGAGCAGGTTCATTTGATTACCAGGTTTACCACTGAGGAGGCTCATTCCTGATGATATCAGAGGCATTTTACAGCTGACCTGAGAGGCTTCAGATCTTCACTGATACTCTCAACAGAGCAGCTCTCAGCAAACACTCTGAAAATGTGCAGGTCACACACATTTCCTGTCTAAAATAATTACTATATATCACACTATCATCATTCCCCCCTCCTTTTACTGTTGTATAACTGCAACCAGTTATTTGCTTTATTTTCTGGGAAAAAAAAAAAAAAAAAATCTTTGATATATGGCCATATTTGAATTCCTACGACTTCATTTTTCACCTGAAATTCGAGGTGAGATTTAGGAACAGGCACAAGAATGGCTGTAAATTTTAATCCAGGATGAAATTTCTGGGGGATTTCGATGGTTTAAATTAGATAACAGTGTGATACAACAAGCTCAGCACTCGTGGGGAAAAAAAAATAAGTAAACATTTATTTTAAAGCCTAGTAGCTTGATTGTTTTTAAAACTTGTCTTTTGATTAATGGCATTTTTTTCCTTGTCTAAATGTGTACAGCATGTATTTTTCATGCCTAAAATCCTAAAATAAAAATGGGTCAAACAAAATTATTTCAAATAATCAAGCTGGAGGGCATGACCTCTCCCTTTTGATGAACAATCTATCAAATTCATCTTTTTCACCTCTGGGTAGACTACTGAAAGGTGCTGAATGAAGAAAAAGATCAGAATATTACAAGTCACCAGTGTCTTTCAGATTTTTGATGGTGCCAATGAGCAAACAACTGACATATTTATCCTTCTTAAATACTAGTGAGAGTGAAATATTTACAGAAACATTTAATAATATTCCTAACTTCTCTCAAGAGTATCTTTCAATTAGATTTCAATGACTGGCAAAAGATAATTTTTGGATTTTCTTTTTCTGCTTCTCTGAAAAAGACTGGTAAGCAGAAGCTGGACAGGATTAGTACAATTTAGGCTACGTGGCTGTCTCTGTGAGACCATACTGCTCATGCAGATGCCTTGCTCACATCCTGAACTTACTGAACTCAGCCAAAGGAGATGGCAACGTGGAAGAGCCCCAAATGACTGAGTATACAGAAAATTCAGATGATGGGGAATAGGTTGTTCGAAATGAATTTTAGTAATAAATGTTTTGAGTTTGCATAACATCAGAATTACACTTCTATAGAATTAGATGTTTACATTTCAAAGTGCTCACAAAGCCAGAATAAACTTGCAAATAATCAATGTATACTTAAAGTTGTCTTTGAAGTCCCTGGTGTTGCTATTTGCACAGCAAAATAAACATACCAGAGAGAAATCCCTTTTTTTTTTGTATCAATGACTTCACAAGATCTGCCTAAGAAATATTTTTATACCTTTGTGAGAACAAAGCTTGACAATTAGTAGTTCACATATATATGTAATTATACAAAAGCCTTTTTAGACTTAAAATATTTTATTTAAACATTGCATGGAATCATCATAAATATTCAATAGAATAAATCTATCCATGGCTACTTGTTTACATTTCCATTCTCAATAATTTAAATGGCAACTGATGAAAACAGCTATTAATGCTTGCAAAATTTCTTTGACTATTTCTACTGAGGAACAATTATTTTCAGTCCTGTCTGATTATCAAAATAAAAAGTCTTCTGCAAGCTGAAACTGTCCTTAAGACTTTTTCAGGGCTCTCAGAGAACATAATTACTGCTTATAAACTCTCAGAATAATAAAAATAAATAAAACCTTCAAAAATTGAAACGTTTTAGACCAGCATTACATTGCCTCTCAGAAGTACAATTCTTTCAAGCGTTCAGTGCCTGTAACTGAAGGAAAAATAAGTCAACAAGAGTTGAAATTTTATTTTCAAAACACATGGAACCTACAGATGAGAAATTTTGCTGCATCTGCACAATGTCTTTGGAGAATCAATGTTACCACTGCTAGTTACTAACAGGGAAAAAAAAAAAAAACAAGAGATGTTATAAAATTTTAATCAAATCAATAAAGAATACTCCCTAAGGTAATTTTGTATCTTATTAACTACAGCAAATAATCTTTTGTCTAATGATTTCACAGTTTTCAAGACCATTAAGCAATAGGTCTAATTAAGCTTAATTTTTAAATAGAAAGTGATAATAACTCTATTTATAAAAAAATGAACAGTGCAGTAACACTTCAGTCAAAATCATATCATGTAATAAGAAATTGTAAATTAATCCATAAATTTAATATCTATAGATAAGTATATATTTTTTATTAGAAAAAACAGACAGCACTTATACACTTTAACTCAAAATGTATTTCAAATATATCTATAAAAGAAATGAAGACCACTTTTGAAAAAATAAGAGTTGAAGAGATAAAACCTGTTTTTAAACAAACTGGTCCCAAAGATCTTCTACTACAGCTGAATAATGTTATGGATCACTGCTTTTCTCTTTCACCTACCTTCAGAATTTGAACTTTCAGTCACAAAAGCCTGAAAAATAAGCTGTTTTTATAAAAACAAATAAATACTCTGCAGTTGAAATCCAGAGCAAATACTTTGACAGTGAGATTTACTCACTACGTCTGTTTTGCAGGACTACAGCAAGAAATTATGGAGCAAAGCACCACTGATGATTTTGGTATTTTTAAATTTCTCAGTTACTTCTCTTGGTGAGAGATATTATGAAATCCCCATTCTTAAAGATAGTCAGAATCTGATGGGGAAAAGTCCAGAGCAATCTGATTTATGTAGGCCATTCTCTGAGCAGGATTCTGACCAGATGACCTACAAAACCTCATCCACTATAAATTATTCTGTGATTCTTTGATCTCAAAGCAGCCATATCTGTCTTGGAATCTGTTTTAAAGTGGTCTTGACTTACAGCTCTTAGAAAAACAGCTTCAGCATTGGTTTTATTATAGTTTCACATTATTTCATTACTATATATCAATCATATGCAGTAGTTCACATTTCATAATCCATCTGTAGCTGCCTAGGATTTTCTAAATGTCCCCACTTTTTATCTGCTGTAATTTTCAGAGGGGCTGTGTGTCAAGTTTCTCACTAGAGATTTCATCCTTAAAATATACTCTGTAAAGGAATTTTTAGTACAGATTGCTTGCAGCCAAAGTACCCTTGAGATTGAAGACATTGCTCACAAGCAGCAATGAAAGATGTATCCTATCAGTCCTTCTCAATTGCAAACAAGGGGAGAAAATGTTATGATTTGTGAAGGACCCTGATATCCTATAGAGATTGAAGAGGAAGGGAAAAAGAAGGTGAAAAGTCAGATGAGACAAGAGTAAAGTTGCTAGTAAAGGACCAAAGTAATCATATATAATTTACATTCTTACATATTCTTAAAGTAAATAAAATTCTTCTTGGACTGTAAAGAACTCCAGAGTAATAAAGAACTTTTGCTACTCCAGAATGACTTTAAACACCACTTTGCAAACAGTGGTATTAAAATACAAATGTATTGATAAAGAGAACCAGAATGCAGTCCGGTTCTGAAAGAGCAAGGCAAAGTAGAAGATAACTACTGCTAAAATACCCCTTCAGAAGCTAAAAAAATTCTTAGGGGATTCTTAGATGAAGAACATTATATTCAGTATGTTCTACACACTATTATTTTCATGCTTCTCTCCATATCCTATTTATTAACAAGATGGGGTTTTGATTCTGTTATAATAAAGATAGTTTTAATTTTCCTGGTGTTTAGATTGAATCTAGGCTATCCTGAGGATTCTATTCAGATGACAATAACCTGTGGCAGGAAGTTAGTAGTAGTGTTCATAACATTTACTCAACTCACTTTGTGCACTTACTTTTTGACACTGGAGTAATGCCTGTCAGTAGTTGATTTGTCTCTAGTATCTCAGCATTTCCATGAATTTTGCAGTATCATTGGAAAAGCTCAGTCTTTAAAAAGTGAGACTCATTTTGCAGTATCAGAGCTTTCTTCCATTCAAGATTTTTTTTTTTTTTAATACTGTGTCCCACTATCCTGGAGAAATGGAGGGAAGCAACCCATAAAATTAAGATTGCATCCTGAACGAAGCCCAAGTTTCAGTAAGATGTTGAGGCTCTTTATCCACGGAATTCTACAGAGGGACAAGCAAGCTCCTTCACCCATAGAAAGATAACATAAAAATTCCTCTGAGGGTGCCATCTGTCTGATTGAAGAAGAGATCCTGGTGAAATAATTCAAGGCCCTGTGAAGTGCAAACAATGACCTGCAGGAACATTATTTAACAATGAATGGATGTAAACTCACAATTAATACTTAGCCAGAAGTCACTCTTCTCACAAGAGACCATCTATTCTTTCAAGCTTTTTTTGCAGTCTCAGAGGTCTGGATGCTATTTGCATAATAGGATCAGATCCTCTCCTTTCCCACTGTCTGGGTTTGGTTTTGAACAGCAGCTTACTTCAGCAGGAGGGGAAGAAGAGCTGGCTGCATTATTCCACCTACTGCCATCAGGGCAGGCGCGTGGGAGCAATAGGTTGGAGTGATGAGTGACTACTGCTTCTACTAAGCAAGTACTACAAACAGTAGGCTGTTAAACAAATAATAGGAAGCAGCAGGACTTCTGGATGTACATTTGCAGAAAACAGCTAGAAACTGTACACTACTGCATCTTGATCCTGCTGGGCTTTGTGGGTAGTCTTGAGTTGGCTCAGGTGACTCTGGTCACTCAGCACTTACACACTACCAGAGTCATCAAGGCAGAGACCTCTTTTAGAGCAAGAAGCCCAGGCGCAGAATTGCCTATCTATTTACACCTCCACAGACCTTCAGACCTGCACACATTACGTAGCTTGACTGTTTGGTTTTTGTTTTATTTTTTTTTTCCAACTCAGCATTGCTGAGAGATATTCCAACAAGATAAAATGTTTCTTATTAAATAAATAAATAAATAATTTTGTCAGTTGTCGGCTCTTGAGTATAGTTTTTTGACCTGACACTGCTGAATCTCTATTTGCTGTGTCATAAAATAGGACAGACTTACTAAGTTTTGTTTCCCAAAACACTAAGATTTAAAGCAAATATTTTCTAATATGCTAAAGATACAACAGATATTCCTCACAGAACAGTGTCTCCTTACCAGGACATATAACTCTTTGAAAAGACAAAAAAGTGTTGTAATATTATGTATTTCTAGGGGATGTTTCTGCATTTGCAATTAGCTACATTATTTTACAGTTTTTTTACAGTTTTCCTTCACACATTTTCAGTGATTAATATGTCTCAGTGTTATTTTTTTCCTTCTTCATTTGTAGGCAACCCATAAATTGTCAATTGCTTTGTACTAATACAAACATCAACTATTTTCTGAAATTCAGGTAGCAATTCTGTCACTGGTCCTATGGAGTATTATTGTGATGAGAGAGAAAAGACAAATGACCACCTGCAGTCCACAGAGTTCTGTTTAACCACTGTTCTTAGAAGTTCAAGGGGATAAATATTTTTCTGATCAGAAGCTATGATTTGAAGCACCAATCATCTGCACAGATGTAGAATAAGTAATGAGAGAAATGAAGTGTTATTCATTTCTCCTCTTGAAGTAAACTGTAATTAAATATGCTTTATTTATGCCTTTTTGAGTCCCATGCGCTCCTCCAATAGAAAATCTATAGTTAAAGTATATGCTTCATTGATTCCAATTAATTTCTTTAGATGATACAATTCCCCAAGGAATAATGTGTGTATTGGCTTACTGAACACCTTCCTTCTAGTATACTAAAATTAATGTTATTCCTGGGAACTTATACACTCACTTGATGCAATAAAAGAGACATTGCAATAAAGCATTGCAACATTTTTATTTCTAGCCTCAGCCTCCAATGAAAATTACAATCTCTCCAGACAGAACAAATTCATATCTGTAAGCTACAGATATTAACAATTCCTTATTTAAGGGAGGCTAGAGGAAAAAAAGTTTCACCTATACTTAATCTTTCTAAGTATAATGGAAAAAAGAAAAAAGAAAAAAAAAAAAGGAAAATAAAAGAAAGACCTATTTATTTTGTGGGTATCATAGAATATGCTGAGTTGGAAAGGACCCACCAGGATCGAGTCCAGCTCCTGGCCCTGCACAGAACACAGCTAAGAATAGCATCGTGAGCCTGACAGCATCGTCCAAACGCTTCTTGAACTCAGATAGGCTCAAGATGGTGACTCTGTTTCCCACTTTTCCTTATTTTCTCTCTTTGTTACCATTTTTCAGGAACTTCTACAGGACAAATGCATCATTAAGGCATCTATTTCCAATCAAGAATGCTGAAAGTTGCTTCCTGTCCTGCTGCTTTATTGGCCTGTTTGGATAGTAACTATCCCATCCTACCGAAAAATGCATGAAAAAGATGGAAACATTCATTCTAGTAGAATAAAAAGCCCTATCTTGGTTTAATGATGCTACTTATTTCTAGTCTTAGACATCATAAATATTCAAATCCTATGGAAAATCTATCCTTTAAATTGCAGGCATCCCTTTCACTGTTCCAATATGTTACATATCCCATTTCTTGGGTAAATGGCAATATATCAGATTCAAACATGTTTAAAGTTGGATTTAGTCATGCCCTGCATATAAATAGAAGATGGGGCAAAATGATGCAATAAAAGCAATGCCTTTGATCGTTATTTAAACTCAGTGGTTTCTCACTGTCTGACCTCACTGTAGATACAGAATTATGCTTCTGGGGAGAACAAGTATTTGTTCATGTCATACTGTTATGACAAAAAAGGAAGCAATTATTCCTTTGATTACATCTGCTATGGCATTCTGATTCAGAGCATCTCGGGATGCATTCAGATAAGATCAAGTTTTATTAGGATGTTAAGACCACCCTGTTGCAAAAGGTAGCAGCTGAAGGGAAAGCTCTTATTAATGTAACCTAGAAATTACAGCACTCACAAAGTCAGTCTATCAGATGTGTATCTTTCATCTTCTAACCTAATCACCAACCTAAAAGTTGAGGTATATGACTCCTTTTGAAGCTATGGCACTATACAGAAACACACAAGACCTGTGGGATCAGAATGAGCCTGAATTCACACCTAAGTGTGTAAATACAAGGCGAAGGATCTGGTAAGAGTACCTTAATCTCAAAAGCAGTAGATCAGGCTGTCCACTTACCAGTTGAATACATTTAAGCTATAGCAATCATCCAAAAATAGGCATAAATATATAATTTTTTAATACACATGTATTTATTTATTTATATTTATCTGCTTATTTGTTTAGAGCACTAATGTACAATAACTAGTAACTCTTCTCAAATCCAAAAGTAAGTAACAATTTTTAATCCACTTATCAATTTATTGTGTAGCTGTGAAACATGTCTGTTTATTTCACTCACTTTGAAAGGTCTACAATGGAGCAAGGCATTTAGAACCCCCTCATTCACCTGTCCTATTTAAACTTTTAGTGGAGATAGAGTACATTCACCCCTGTACTGACTGAAATATGAACACACAGCCAACACAGATCTGGTCATTGAATCTGGTCAAGAAAAACTACCTTTACTGAAAGGAATTTTTAGTGAGAGATATTAAGATTGCAGATGGAGGAAAAAAAAGCAAATAATTAAAACACTAATGAGTTAGTATTAGAAAAAAAAAAGATGAGAAAATAAATGAGAAAAATATGTAAATGAGAATGAAATTCTACTTGAGGCAAAATTGAATTTGCTGGACATGCAGAAAGTATTTGATGCACAGCTTGAGACTTATATTTTGAGATTTAAATAAGAACTTGATGTAATCACTCTTTTGTATCATCTAAATTTCCAGCAGGTGTCCCAATTACTTTCATCCTCTCATGAGCTATAAGGTATGCAGCCCTAGGACAGAAGCACTGCTATCCAATAACTGCATCAAGTGACTCACAACATGAATTTTATCTAGCTCATCAGGTAATAGACTAGCTTCAGGAAGCTGTCTGACCTTCCTCTCAAAAGTCACCATGGTTTCCTCAGCCTAAAATCTTTAACAACATACCATGTGTATTGCCCTTCTAAAATTTTTTTATGCCCTGAAGTTCAAAAGCTATTCTAGACTACACAGTAAAAGGAAGAAAAATCTTTTATTGGCCACAGGAAGCATAGTTTTTATAACAGAGACTGCCTCGGAAGCATCTAAAACAATTACAGAAACTGCTCAGGGAAAAAAACATTTCATGTCAAGTACAGAAACTTTTCAATATAGATAGATATATATAGATAGAGATATTCAGTTTATTTCAGAAAGCTCAATAAAGTATCAATAAGCAACATAAGCCTTTCAAGGGTATATCTTGTGCAGCAATAATCCATGCTGAGTGCCATAGATGGCTGACAATGGCAGGGAATTAGCCTGACACAATTTACACCCTATTGTGCACTTCTGCTTAATTTAACAGCAAGAACTCAGCTTCCCCTGTGTGTTTCTATAATCATTTAACAATAGAAGCTTCATTCCAGAGATTTTCCTTCAAAATAAACCTGATCAAGTCCTGACTGTGACAACAGATGGTGACAGAGCAGATGTACCATTGCATCTGAAAGTTCAGTGACTGTCAGTCAAGAGCTGCAGGATGGCTACTATGAGGTACCACAGAACAGAATATTGGAAAATAATTAATTAATTCAACAGACATGCAAAATTAGGAAGAAAAAAAGCGATAAAAAATAATACACTAAGGAGAGGGGAAAAACCCCACTGCTCTTAATGTACTTCTAGAACAGACTTGTTTCTTTTGAGGACATGTTATATTTCAGAACTCTCTGCTTAATCACTGTATTTCAAAAGTACCAATACAACAACAGCAATGGAGCCTATTATCCTGCAATTAGTAATAAAAAAAAAAAAAAAAAGGTATGTGTTATATTTCATACAGGTTTTATCAGTAGAATAGATGTTCTCCTATCAGTGTTATCAATTCACCTGAGCAATGGAATTCACCTTTTCAGAGGCAATAGAGATGCAACACATGTGTTGTGTCTCTAAGCGAAGAACATTGGCTTGATTGACAGGCAAGACAGTCACCATGACATTTGTGTGTAATCACCTTTATATAGTACATGTAAGTCAGGTTTTATTAAATAAACTCACTGAGTCAAGCTTTTAGAATTGATTTTAAATGAGATTGTTCTAACTGTAGAACTTTAATAAAACTGGACAACACCCCATTAAAGTGGAATATGAGGTGACACAACAGCTGGTAGACAGATGTCTAGACCTATCTATATACATAGATTTGTATAGTTGTTTTTATTGCATTAGATAAAAATTAAAAGGAAATAAACATAACCATGTATATTTTTGAATGCCATCACATGTATCCCATCACCCCATTCTTGGCCATCAAGAATACAAAACGTCTGCAAAACAGGGCTCTTTACTGCGGAATCTGACACACACAATGATACTCCGGTTTCTGGCCTTAGTGTGGCATCAGTTCATTATGCCATGATCTTGTTTTAAAACGGAGTTAAATGCAGTTAAAACTGTCAACTTTGAATAGACCAGCTACCAATTCTTTTCCCATAAAGCAGAAAAATTCTAGAGGGACACATTATCCTTAAAAGCTAAAATTATTTAATAAAAATTTCCTATCTTCTGTAGATACAAATATTTCAAAAAGTCTCATGCTATCTGTGGAAAGAAGAGAAATAGTATTAAAAAAAAAAAGGATTATAGCATTCTTCCCCATTATCCTTTTTTTGTGAATTCAGCATATGAAAGGTGGAGGGTCATATTCATCCTAATGGAGATGAGACACACAACATAGGAAAATAAAGTTTTAAATACACTTCTCTGCCATGATATTTTTATCTGTTTCATGTGAAACCTTGAGATTTGACTGTTGCCCATATGGTAGAGAAGCAAGTGTCTATTTATTGCATTTGTGAACATGTATGTGAACGCAGCAATAATCAATGAAATGAAAAATCCACTCCCCAAATTTGCCACATGCCATATCTGCTTTGTACCACTGCCTTGTTGAGTGAAATGGGAGTCAGAAAGTGATGACTTTCCCAGCTGCAATTTATGAACATTTTATTTACTTGTTCACGTAGGGAGAGGAAGAGGTGAACTGCAGGCCAGACTAAGATTTAGATCTAAACCTTGAATTCCACTGTGTACCTAAGCCAGATGTTGCCAAGTCATCCTCCTGGCATGGCAACCAGAAATAGCCAAATCCCAATGAATCCCAAATAGCAAATGAGAGTTATAATGTGTAGTAAAATCTCTAGTAGCTGGAGGCTACATTTGGTTTCTCACCCTGAAAAGGATCAGAAGGCTTTATAAAGATTGCCCAATGCTCATTTCTCTACATGCTATCAAGTTGATTTTCAGCCAAGATCAGCACATTTGCAAATTCATGGTGGATAATGAAAAGACTGAGAATCGAAAAGGAATGGGCAGTGCTTGTCCTTATCACACCACCAGAGTTTACTGACCTGTCATTTGGAAAGAGCTAGCAGGGAGTTGATGCAGCCTTTCAAAACTCACCTGCCTAATGATGGCTCTCTCAGGAGCTGGCATTTGCTGTAATCAGTGTAACAGTTCATCAGAGGTCAGAAGTTCCAAGAAAAGGAAACATGCCCATGTTTCCACTCCCATCTTGGCTGATCAACTAGAGAAGCCTCTGGCTGAAGCCTTGAAATATTCCATTCTTTATGCCTCTCTGCTATGAGGTCTATATAATTTTTTCTCTGAATTTATGGAAATTTTGTCTACAACATCATATTTCTTAGTGTATATTTGAAATATTCAGTACATTTTGAGTCCAAAATTATTTTTTCTCAACCACTTGCTATTATACTCTTAAATGTTACTATTTACATCCAATGCATACAGTTCCAATACAGAAAACACAACTCATTTTCTATTTTTTACCATTTAAAGTGTTCTTTTCATCACTGTCAACTCAGAGAGGGGGAGCTTTATTTCCCTCTTGTCCCACAATCTTTTTCAAAAATATTTTTTTTGTCTGTGGAGTCCTCTTCCAGCATTTTTTGCATCATCTTTCCACCACTATTAAATGTACTACCACCATTCTGAGAACTTCTTACTGCTTCATGCTGTCCAAATAATTACCACCTTCTTATCAATACCCATCACCTTTGATCTTTAAATTTTAATTAATATATCTTATTTTTCTAATGATTTTTCAGACAACCTACCTTCATAATTACTGTATTAAAGGAAACTGACACATTATGTACAGTCAACAAGTATTTTCTAATTACTTTTTCTTTTATCTTTTTAACTTGCTGCAATATTGAGATGTCTGGATAACACAACTGAAGTTACAGCATCTTACACACCTTTGCAGGTACATTTGTTTCCTTGTTGTAATACTAATGGGTCTGTCTGTGCTCCTGTTGCCTTCTCCATATCAAGAATATTTTCCTGAAGATATCCTATGGGTTGGTTCCTTGACTCTAGTTTGACAACTGCCTTCCCTCTTTACTTAACTAATTAAAACCCACATATATATGTATAAAAATTCTAAGTTAAAATAACCTTCAATTACCCTGCTAGTGCTCATTAAAAAAAAACCCTGTGGGTATTTGTTAAGTGAAATTAAATATACACATCTTTTTTTAAAAAAAAAAAAAAGTATAATAGGATGAAGACAGCTTTCAAGTTCGTGATGTGCTTGCAGAAAGAAGTTAAAACTAGCTGTTCAACCTCTTAGAAAAAAATTAATTTTATTTAAAAAAAATCAAGATGACAAGACTATTTGAGATTTGAAATTTTTCGATAAATGATGTGTTGATATAACAAGTAAAGAGTCCTGTTTCTTCTCTGCATACCATTTTGATACTTACTGCACATGAAGACAGAAATTAACCTTACATCTGTAGCCTTTTCTGATTCTACTCAAAAATATTATTTAACTATTCCACTTAAATTAGGTGATTTTTTCCTAACTTCTTTTATGATAAAAAACTACAACCCTCTCCACCTAAGGTAAGCCAAAAAGGAAATCTGGTTTTGAATTCAATGTTCTCTAAAATTTCAGACATCCACAGATAAGTAAACCTTTTTCTTCTCCAGTATTTGACAGGCAACAAGACCTTACCAGTCTCACTGCCCATCAAATCAGCCTCTCTTTCCCATTTGACCTTTTGACTGAGTTTCTTGGAGTGCTCCATAGTATTTCCTTTGGAGTATAATGATTGGTGCTGATGAGAGATTAATGCATTATAATTACATTAATTATAAATGCATTATAATTACAGGCTGTCCTAACAGACAGCATGGCCAAAATGCGTTGTTTGCCAAGGGTTCCAAAGCAGCACAGATCCCTAAATTATGTGTTAGAGTGGTGGAACATTTTAACTGTCATTTATATTTCTTTGTCTTTATTTTTTACAGTAATAAAAGCAAAGAGGCAAGTTCAGGGTAAATCATAACAGTGAAAATGGAGCCAATTAACTGTTTTTTGTTCATTAGGCAGTATCTTCTTCCTTCTTTTGAGTTAGGAGCATATCTTTGCATTGTCTGCATCTGATGTTATGCAAATTTTTATGAAAATTCCCAAATGCAAATTATAACTTCATCTATTGTAGCTTCATTTATACTTACCCATATAGGTGTTATTATTGTTAATATTAGTTGTATTATTAATATTTTACATTTGTGCATCTTCTCATGAAGAAAACAGAAAACAAAATAGAAGTATCTCCCTCCTTTGTGAGTTACACTCAGCACAATTCCATATAAATAAAGTTGGACTAGAGAAAGGAAACTGAAAAATATGTTGGCTAACTAAAGATTTGGTGTAAGGGAGATGAAAGCACTTTTCTTCCTCAAATCTGTCCTCTTGAAGGCGAGTTTACAGCTCAGTCCTATACATATTTATCTCCTTTTATGAGGAATCAAGCTTTTCCTTCTTATGAATCAGATTGCTTTCTTTCCCCTTAACAAGCTTCTTTGTGTGGAAATTATCATTCTATAATTAATAATTATCATACATAACATATACATACTTAACTAAATGCACAGTGTACTGAGTTTTACCTTGGTAATTTTTATTCATATTTTGTTTAAATAGTTGTGTAGATATTAATTTTTTATGCCTGCATTTGTCAATAGGAAAAAAAAAGAAGAAAAAAAAAAGTCCATACATTTTCAGAATTTTGGAACATTGATTTATTCTAGTTAATTCTGTAAGTGATAATGTTAATATTCCCCTTTTATAGTAAAATTGGTAAGACACAATCTGAAGAAAAGTATATATACCTGCATCAAATAGGTTAATTTGAAAAGATTAGGTATGTTCTTTGATGAAACACTCCCATTCCCTTTGAGTTGAGAAAGTAAAAACACCAAGGTACTCTCTAAAGAAAATCTACTGAGAATTCTTCAGGTAGAATAATGAACAGCTACCACACCATTAAAGATAGTTCAAGTGAGAATTAGAGTTATAAATTTAGAAAAACCCAAATGTTCTTTTTCTTACCTGCTGGTTTACGGGAAAATTCCTGTTGATTTTTTTAATCTATAAAAATGAATAAAGAAATAGATTAATACTCAGTCACTAGAATGAAAAACAAAACAAAAAAAACACCCTGGATTTTAGACACATATATTAGACTCTCCTTTCCAAATTATGCTTGCAAAAAAGAAAATAAAATCTCCTGCAGTAAAGGAACTGAAAGCTTTGACAAGCTCATTTGAACAATGGGGTATTTTTGTGGTCACTGTGGTTCATTCTGCTGATTAGAATCCAGGAGAGGTGCATACACACACAATTATTTCTAAATTCCTAAACTCTATGTAATTTTTCTTTTTTTTTTTTTTTTTTTTTCTTATTAGAAGATATAAAAGAAACTAAAATATTTAACTCTAAATAAAATTATTTCAGAGCAACTTAATGCCAACTACCAAAGTCATCAAACTCTGAGCAAATTTCTTTCCTTAAGGAATTATGAAGATTTAGGTCAGAACAGCTTTGGAAACATCACTAACTCTACCCGTTTATCCTAGGTGCAAAATCAAGTATGCAAAATCAGTTCTGATAATCGTTCAAGTAATTTTTTCTCAAAACATTCAACAATATCCTTAGGTGAAAAGTAAAGAGAAAACCAGACTGAGACACCTAATTCGTGACAAGCTTCTGTTTAGCCCTGAAGTTCATGGACTCCATATGAACAAACATTGCCAGCTTTCTGACACAGAAGTGTCCAATACAAAGAGAATTATGTGTAGAACATACTCATTCCTACCATTACTAGAAGTAAAATGTTGTTTGTTAAGCATAAGCTCTGAAAGATTTGACAACCTAGTAATTCTAAAATGTGCATTCATGACAGATACCTAATACCTAGAATAAAAACATATTTAAATTAAAGACATTGTCAACTAGATCTCTATATAGAATGTAACTGAATTATCTGGAAAGCCCTGAAGCCACAGTATAATATTAAACTGCTTCAACCAACCTGCAACATCTTTTTATAAGAAAAGAGGAATCACCACTGAATTTCCTCCAGTCTTTACTATATTGTCCCTGAAGAGCTACATGGAGAGATGTGAGTGGCAATGTGTTTTGCAGACTTCAGAACCAGGCTGCAGTCACAAGCTCTATGAATTCCTCATGCAAATACTGAGCAAGTGTCACTGACATCCCACAATTTTGCTATCAAAGGATAATTCCCACTATCAAGAACATGCTGGCAAGCAATTTCAGTTGGTTTTCAAATGAATCCTGCATCAAAATTGTCAGAAGAACATTTCTACCCTTCCTTCTTTCTTCAATGTTAGTTAAGGAGAAGCATTAGAGGAACAAGGACATTCAAGGGAAAAAGAAATAGTATAAAATTAAGCCATACAGGATACCAACTATCTAATGCGATTTTTTCAAATAAAAAGCAGAGAAAACCCACATTTTTTGACCTAAAAATACTTGAAGACTTCTGGGATTTATTCCTAAATCAAATGTTAATTACTCCAGCATGATAAATCCCTGTTTGTGTTGCTAGAAACTAATAAAGCCTTGTCAAAAGCATGTATTTTAATCTAAGCAAAGACTACAGATAATAGCCTGAAAATTTTAAGTTCTGAAAGAACAATGTAGGAAAAAGAAATTTTTCTTTTCTAAACAAAATACTGAAAATATTTACTTAGTGGCAAGTTACGGTTAAATGTTAAATAATTTAGGACTGTTTTTGTTTACTTCAAACACAGAGATTGCATTTTTTTTAAAAAGATACAAAGTACATTAGGGGCATTGTGTACTGTCAGTATTCTTCTGAAATGGAACTACATACTTGAAACATCATTTTCTCATTCAAAAATTTCCAGCTCATTTTCTTAAATACAATCTAAGCACCTATATTACAAGGTTGTTTCAATTGCTGTTACTTTGATTAATTAAAATAAGTATGTTTATCTTTCAGGTGATTTCTTGAAATGCATTATTTTTAATTCATTATTTTTAATTCTAGTTTAACTGAAACTTCAAAACTGCATTATAGGTGTTCAAATCTACCTGAAACTAAAAATTGTTAAGTATTATTGGTTTTAGGAACACCTAAATATTTATCATTCATGTGTGTAAATATTGAACATTACAGAATAAAAAAAGTTCAACAATTAGGCAGCATGCATAGGTTCTTTCCAGTATGTTACAATGTACATTGAGTAAAATTTAATTTCCAGATCTAAAATATTTGGTAATTAAAACCTAAAAGTAAACATTTTCCAGAAATGAAAAGAGAAAAAAAAATCTTCAGTTACTTTACTGGTTATCTAAAAGAGAAATGTTGCTTCAGTCTGCAATAACTTTACTGAACTCACTGTAATGCTATGTGCAATTAAAAACAATCATGGCACACAGCACTATGTAACTGATGCAATTAAATAAAATTTGTTTTCACCAGTACAATACACTGCAAATATACATGGACGTAATATTTCTAAATAAAACACACCAGCAGATACTATACTAAAAAAAACAGAGGTGTTCTGAGAACATTATTTAGAAAGATGTGTTTATACAGAGCAATTAAAAATCAGGAATGGCACAAAAGGAGACAGAAGAAGAAGCTAGAAAACAAACTCTTCTCTGAAGGCAAAGACAATGTAGACTGATTTGAAGTTAGCAAGAACTACCTGTTTCTACTTCAAGTGCAAAAAAACAGATAAGGGATAATATTCTATTATCAGAATATTCTATTCTGATTCAATTTCCATGAGTGCAAATTAGGAAAAAAAAATCTAAGAACACCATAGAGAAAATAATTTGGGAGCTGATGATCCAGTCAAGGTGGAAGGAGGAAGAAGGAGTCAAAAAGAAGGTCTCTGCAGTATCTTGCATCTGACAAGCAAATATGTAAGTGGTGATAATACAAGACCATATAATGGAATCATAGAAACACAGAATGGTTTAGATTGGAATTAATATTAAAGATCATCTAGTTCCAACCCTCTACCATGGTCAGGGACACCTTTCACTAGACCAGGTTGTTCAGAGCTCCATCCAGAGCTCTGGCTTTGAAAACTTTCAGGGATGGGAAGAATATATTTTAGTGAAAGCTATCAAAGAAGACTGGTTCAAAGCACATGGATTGTTAATGGTACAAATATATTTTAATAGATATGTTCCAAAAATTAATCTCACAGTATGCTTGGACATCATAGACATGAAGAATACTGGGCAGGGAGATGATATGAAGTGGAACATAATGAAAAATGTCCCATGGCCAAATTCAGTCATTTTTCTGCACGAGATGTTGCAACCACAGATGGATATTTTCACAGTGATGGCTGTGCCTACTCTGCAGAGGAAGCAAACAAGAACATGGAACACAGCACTTCTCAGCAGGAACACAAATGAGCAGGCCTTGGCTTCAGGTGCACACAATGATTGCAAATGTTTGGGGCTTTTTAGATTTTATTATTTAAAAATATCCATGCCAGAGAAGCAGTAACGCAGAAGAACACCGTTCCATATCTTTTTGCATGAATTGTAGCCTATTATTGTTGTCCTCTGCTGAAATGCAGCTGATTAAACGCATAAAAGCTGGGGTTTAAATTTTCACATTCAGTTAAAGCTGAATTGAATTGTTCATTCCTCTGAGAGATACTGTTTCAGACATTCTTGGGGTAAATAACACAGCAATAAGTATTTTCAGTTTCCATATGAGGATTTTAAAATGTAATTTGAAAACTACTATTAATTAGAGTTTTTTTGCCCTTTCTTAACTATTTATATTAATGAAATTTTCTATTCCAATTTAATCACATGATGCCCATGAGATAATGAGGAAATGTATCTTTCAATAAGCACCAAGGACTCTTAAGAGTAGTAAGATCAAGAGATTCCATGTTTCTCCAGTCCTTAAAAATTTAAATAGAAGCAATCAGATGTTTGAAAACTCTATGTGTACCACACTATTTCCTATTATCCTATTATCGATCTTATTTCATTATAAACTATGCTGTAAATTAGACTCAAAGTTCTAAAGGGATAATGGGAAAGATGATTAATAGACAATTAAGATGCAGGTAATACATCTGGTCCTCTACAAGAAAGAATAACAGAGTAGGTGTTAGTTGTTAGGACAGAGATCCTGACAGAGACCTTTCCCTTGGAATACCTAAGGGAACAGCCAAGACTGAAGGGCATCATATGAAACAAGTGGCCACCAGTGCCTGCTCAGCCTTTTGCTGACTTAGGCAGTAAATAAGATACTCACACACTTTTACATAGGATTTGATCTCTATTTTTTTTTTCAGTCTGGAGATATCATATAACTTTGCAGGTCACAGTAATTTTCCATTTTAAAAAGAATATTTTATTATTTTTATTTATGCTAGCCATTTATATGGATTTCCCCAAAAAATTTTAGCCTCTGTAACCTTCTCTATCAATCGTTTGCATTACAGAGCTGCTGACTTAAATTCATCAACAGGTAATTAAAATAAAATAGCTTGAGAATAATGTAAATTCATTGCATAGTTCTTCCTCTCATACATAGAGACGAAGACAAGCAACAATACAGTTTGCACCATTGGGCTGTTAAGTGATTCAAAAAGGAAGCCAGATCATTAAAATTTGACAGAAAACATGAGTCCATGCTGTGGTAATCTTTTGTTAATGAATAAGAAATAGTACATAACACTTCAAATTACTAGTTGGTTAGCCTTACTTTCTGTCCTTGCTAGGTTTTTGTTTACTCAATGGGATAAGTAAGTTGTCATAAGATTGTGAAATTTTGTTGTCCAAGGGTTTATGTGCATTGAAAGAATCAGAGAAGATTTGAAAGAAGCACGCAACAGCTCCCACAAAATACATCATATATTGGTGAATGCATTCAAATATATGTATAATTGCCTATAGAATAAATATAGCAATTCTTAGTGATGGTTTTATAAGCTGCAGTAGATTTTAGAGTTCACACTAAAAATATGTATAAGCTAAGTTATGCAAAATGATCAGTCAATATGTTCTGGAAAATATGGGAGCATAGGAAGTACTTAATTCACATCTGCTTCTTGACCTACCAGTGATGGCACCATTCTCTGTCATGTATTGATTACATTTTACCAGCTGAATGGTTCAAAGGATAAAAGATTGGGATTACTTCCATCATTCCTAGCATTTTCATGTCCTAGTTGGATTTTTCTCAAGACTAGACACACTGGATTGCAAACACATGCAGCCTGAAGGAGCGCAGAATCAACTTCCTTGAAGGAAGAAAGGGGAAAAACTCCAGAATATACGAACAGTTACATAGAGGAGAGGCTTGATCCAACACTGAATAATGCATGAGCACAAGCATGACCTCTGCTTTCGAGTCTGTTCCTATAGATACCTGCAGGCTGAGTCATCCTCACTACACTTCCTAGATGAGAACAAAAGTGAGAACCAAAATGATATGTTTCAGCTTATATAATCAATGTTATAAAATCTCTCTTTGGAGTCAAAAAATTACAAATAGAGATCAAATATATGTAAAGTTTATAGACAATGAGGACACAGTAGACATTATTCAGGAAGTCCCTAATCAGTTGTCTGAAGAAGTCCTAAAGTAGCAGATGGCTGGAAAGACAAAAGAAAATATAACTACTCTTTTGTTATCACCAGACACAGGACTAGATGGATCTTTATTTTGGTACAGTTTAACAGTTCTCATGAATCATCTTAATCCACATGTTTCATTTTAATCCTGTATAGGAGTAGAGGAAGATAGTCCTGAGATAATCTTGAGGTCACATCTGGAAAGCAGAACTCTATAAGCTTCCTTCTAAATCCTACTGACTGTCTTTATTAGCCAGCTGTACAAAATAAGCAGAGAGCTTCCATGCTTTAGTGAGCTCCAATAAATGCAGGTATTTGATAAATACTTTTGGGGACAACAAAATATAGCTAGTAAAAGTCAGGAGTGCACCTCCAAAAGCAGAAGCCGATGAATACAAATCATTCTTAAGAGAGGTGTTGCACTTTTGAAAGAAAATATTTGTATATTGAGAGTTATTAGTAATTTAGGACACGTAATAGCACTATCAAAGCATGAATGGCCATCTGAAATGTGATCACAAACCTGCATATTATTAAACCTTTTTCTTTTTCACTCAAAAGGATTCAGTGATACATTGAATAGTACCAGCACAGAAGTAATGGATGTATATCAGAAAGAAATACCAGATTTGTGCCTATTACATGGAAGCATAGTGGGAGCCCTAAGGACAAAAACCCAAAACCTACTCTTCAAACATCTGTGAGGTTCCAATAATAGGATTGCAATTAATTTTACTCCAATTAAACTTTTCTTTTTAAAAAAGTATTGTACTTTTTTACTTGACAAATGAATGGCATCACTTAATCCTGCAATATTTAACAGCCATTCCTAAAACTGAATGTCACCTTAATGACAATATTTTTATTGTGCCTCTTTAAAGAAGATACATGTGTTGCAAACAGTTTTATAACAGTGAATCTTCATAAATAAAATACCAACAGCAATATGCATACTATTAGAGACACTGAAAACAAATTAAATCCAGTGCCTGAAGAAGCTATTACGGTCCCATCTGAAAGATGTTTCTCTGTACTGAAGACGCATTAGAAGGACTGTGAACAAGAAGAATTGAAAAGATATGGAAAAAACCTGACAACGAGACACTGGGATCATTCTTCAGATAATGAAATGCACCTGAATAACTGTGGCTTATATAATAATAGTAGTTGCTCACTGCAGTATGATTACTGCAGTATCAATCACACTAAGAGTTAAAAAAGCTGGTGTTACTTATTACTACAGAGCAAGGAAGCCATGTCATTTTTCCAGCAGAAACCAGACTTAAACTGTTAAATTAAACTATTAAAAATTGATCTCCTGGTGTAAAATACCAGATTTCATTACCTCTTGGTTTTTCAAGGCAATTAAATATTATAGATAAGCCCAACTTCAATTTTACTTTTCACTTACCATTTCATTACGACTTAATGTTTAGACAAAAAAAATACCCAGGATATAGTATTTACTTTCAGAATTTTTCATAGAATGACAGGGGAAAAACTTTAATATTATCCAGTTTATCTTATCGCAGTATTTCTGAATGTAAGTTGCAAACACTGATATGAATTTGTAAAATTCTGTGATAATACAAAAGAACAGCAACATATAGCTGAAAAGCAACTCAATCGATTGAAGCTGTTTGTCGAATCCATTTGTACAGTCCTGCCACAATTAGTCTCTTAATGCCTCATAAGTCAATCTATTAGCAAATACACCTCGACTTAGCATTGGAAGTTCTCCTTATATTGAACCAGACTCCTTCCAGTTGCAGTTTAATCCCATTGCTTCTCATGTAATCCATCACAGAACCAAAGAAGAAACTGCTTGCCCTTTGTGTAGTTTTTCTTAAGTTGAAGCATTATTCTTTTCTTCAGGCAATGCCAGATTCATTTCACCCTGTATTTTCTTGCAAGTTCATGTTATTGTCAAAGAAGCTAGAGCCTATTTTGGTAGGCTACTTTTGCATATGGGCACTGAATGACACACATTTTTCCTGAATGAACAAGAGAACAGACTAGCACATTACAACGGTTCTGATCCCCTCAGCCTTCCTCCAAGATTCTTGCAGCCACTTTTTATCTGCTTAGAGTGACACAGAAATCAGTCATGCCTGCATGAAGGAGCAGTCACAGGTAATTGTCATTTGACTAGATGGCTTTGGCAATATTCCTCAGATTTAAGCTCCTGGTAGACAGAAGACTTCCCACAATATTAGGTCCAGGCTCTAGACCAAAGTTTTCAGCACACACAGGAGTGACTCACTCATGACCAACCAATATATCTTTTCCTCTTGGGAAGATTGATCCTTAATCTCACAGCTTTTCCAGCCTGCCAGGCTTCCATTTTATTTTTAATCCACTTTCATTAGGCTTGAAACTTCAGCTCCTGTGGGCATCATTTTAATGCATCACTGCCTGAGGAGGGATCATTTCCCTATGAAGAAAATCTGAGTTGAAATAGCTTGTTAGCTAGGTTTTCCTCAATCACAGTAGGTGCTCTTGTAGATCTTCCTGGCTTCCAATCACCTTCCTTACCAATCACCTTCTCCACAGCCCCATTCCAGATTTCACCCTCTCTGTCAGCTTTCCTTTGCAATTTCTTTAACTACTTAAGACATTTCACCAGCACATATGTCACAGCTGAGGAATCTTCCTCCCTCCTCAGCCTTCTTTGGGAAGGGAACTGCAAACCATAACTCCTACGAATTCAGTTTAAGATTTGGATTTAGACATCTATACTTTTGGTTCCTGCCTAAAGTTTCCACTTGAACTGTTAGCAAGTATTGAAGAAAAATGTATTTGTCTTCCCAACTGACATTTTCATCAGAGGTTTGCTCTGTATATAATATGTTTGCTGAAGGTCATTATTCTCCTTTTATTCCTTCCCCCTAAAAGTCCTATCCACAGCTTTTGAGCTGCTTTACTGAGTCAAAGGGTCCTTTCCTTTTAGGTCCCTGTTTCCAAACTGGTCTTTTCATTCTGAGTGGACTGAAATAGAATAAAGCAGTTTGTTGAAGACTGCAACTAAACATATTTTGTTCCTCTGCCCTCAGTCTACAATCTACTGACCTTGCTCATGAAGAATTGCCAAGTTTGCATTGTTTCAGGATTCCTCAATTTTGTATAGATAATAACATTTGCAGTTCATAGTGCAGCATTTTATATGAAAAAGGAGGTAGCAAAATAACAGAAGAAATGACGACTTTTATGCCATCACCTAATATACAATTGTATATAAAAGGTGACAATTAAATGTCTTGACAGAACCTAACAGAAATGTAGCTAGCGATTTTTAAAATACATTTAATGCTTACACCACAGCTTTCCAGTCAAAATGAACTCCTGATGTCAAAATTCATTAAATTGGCCAGTTGCCAGTAGACTAGACAAATACCTTTACCTGAGGCAACAAAGCTAAAGAGGTTTTCTTTAGTCTTTACAGATATTATATCTTCCACCACTCCATAATCAACCCATTCATTTACTTTGGTTTGAGTGGATTAAAAATAAAATTATAGAAACACCTTGTCTTTATTGTGTTATGTCACATTTCACTTCTTCTGTCTAAAAGAATTACAGAATTCTATTCTCTTGAAGCTCTCAGGAATAGCAGCAATATTTACGAGACAATTTGGCTGACAGCACCAGATAAACTTGTAAGCTAAAAAAATCACTTGTTATTACATTGCTTAGATAATTTGCTTGACATAAAATGAAATCAGTGTTGAGAATTATGTTCACATGATAATAAACTTGGTATTAACACAATTGCTAAATTTTATATTAGAAAAGAAAAAGAAATTTCATAGGTAAGATCGTTATAAATACCTGAGATTTTCAATACCTGTTTCTGCTGGAAGCTCCCCATTCATCTGTATAACTAATCATTTTAAATTTCACTTGAAACACTACAAAATTATTTTGTAGTGCTTGTATAGTTAAAAGTCATGTCCTCATATTTTATAAAATACACCCTGCCCCTTCTGATACAAAACAGGTCTCACTCACTCATTGTGTTCAGATTAATCACAGACTCACTCTAGCACTATATTAAGTTATACCCTGAGCTGACTTTTAATGAGAAACTCTTTTGCAATAAAGCTCCCAGATTGCCACAAATAGGAAAAATTTTACTCTTCTTAACCTTCTTTCTCTTAACAAGCCATTAGCTTAAGAAGTCTTGAATTAGATTCCCTTCTAAGGAATACAGTTCTCTCTATTGATCTCCAATTTCACCTCAAAACTAAGAAGTCATTATAAAATAGTATGCAAAAATCTCTGTAAATAGGGGTTTTCTCAAGTATCTTCTTGTATTTCTGAAAAAGAATGCTCTACTGATCAATATGGCCAAATAAAAGTCTAAAGAGCTGTGTGTGAGTGGGATCATGGATGAAAGGTAGGTCAAGGGGTAGAAGATGTCAAGGGAGAAAAAAGAGTAGGGTAAAAGTTTTTGCACAAATGAAATAATTTTCATCTCAGACTTTTTTTTTCCTTCTTCTTCTTTGAGAAGTGTGTTAAAGGACCATTAATTTTAAAAATATTGTTAAACTCACACTAGTAATAGATGGCGCATTTTTCTTGCTTTGGATATGATCTTTTAATCCTTAAATAGGAAGAAGTATAATAGTTAAGATCAATGGGATTTTCTTGAACATCTCATAAACTTCCAATTTATTGGCATTAAGAATGGCTAAAACAGACACTGAGGATGTTACAAGCAAATTTATAGTTGACTTTTACTAAAGTGTGCATTTTGGACAGATTTCAGAACAGCAACTCCCTGTCTAATTGCATTTCAGCAGTAAAGGAGATTGTTTAGTCAAAAGTATAGATTTTTGCTCTATCAGTATTTCTTGTAGTTCAAACATGATTTAGTCAGGGTCCATAGAAAGGCCACAAAGACAATCAAAAGACTGGGAAGCCTGCCATATAAGGAAAGGTAAAAGAACTGGGATTGTTCAGCCTTGAAAATAGAGGGGTTAGGGGAGACCTTATTACCATATTCCAGTATTTAAAAGGTGATTACAAAGATGGAGACTCCCTTTTTACAAGGAGTCACAGGGAAGACACAGGGGTAATGAGTACTCCTGTGGACATTCTGATTAAAAACAAGAGGAAAATTTTGGACAATGAGAACAATCAGTCATTGGAATAACCTCCCCAGGGAAGCGGTGGATTCCCCAGCTTTGGATACTTTTAAGATTCACCTGAATGGGGCTCTGGGCATCTTGTCTAGACTGTGCCTTTGTCAAGAAAGACTGGATCAGATGATCCTCGAGGTCCCCTTCCAAACTGATATTCTAAGATTCTATAATGACATAAGCTAATAAATACAAATAATAGTATCCCACATTTTCAGGATACCAAGATGTGTACAATTCTCTAAGTTTCAACATTAAAAGCGGTATTGAAGGAAGAATCACCCTTATGACACTTAAATTACTGGAATCAATTAAAAAAAATATTTTTTTTTTCCACAATGTCTTTCATTACTTTAGTGAAATTCTAGTTGTCTATTATAGACATCTTTCCCGAAAGAAAAAGGTATACACACACTTACTGAGAAAATTACTCCAGCAGTATAGTTAAAAGAAAAATCAGGAAACACATTATTCAACAAAGGTATAATGAAGACAATGGCATAAGTGTAACATAAAAGCTATAATTTACAAGTGAAATGCATATGTCAAGCTGTAACAAAAACAGATGCTGCGTAATAAGTAAAATAGTACAAGGTTACATTATTATATATTGTCACAATTAGAGAATTGATTGCATAAATTTGATATTATTATAAAAACACTTAAATATATATATATATATAAATGGTGTGTAATTTTAAGAAATTAGAACTGAACAAAGCGACTAAATATCTAATTAGCATCATGCCTATTCACAAAGTATAGACTGCTGTGAGAGCATAAGCTCAAAGCCAAAAAAAGAAGAGAATCCCAAAGATGTATGAAGGCAGCAATTCCATCAAATATAGAATTACTCTTTCAGTATGAGCACTAACTGTTCTTAGCAGTAATTAGGTGGATGTTAACACACACATTACAATTTGCAAAAGATTTAGTTTTGAGTTGGTCATAATTGGAAAAAACACAGTAATGAAATAAAGCTGTATGAAGCGAGTTTTTACTCTGAAACCATATGCACTGATTGTTCTGTGCCACACAAAATTTATAACTTCCACTTTACTGCTATTTATTTCATCTAGAAGCTTCCTGTACTTAGCAAACAGATTTTGAACAGAAGCTCAATCTCATGTAGGCTTTAAGCAATGTAATGAGGATGTACTTGGAAAGCATATATCTAAAATGCTTCTCACTAATGTATACCTAATGCCCTCTCAGGTTTCTAAGATGATCAGACTTCATTCAAGATTGTGTCACACTTATTAATGGTGACAATCATCTGTTTACAACTGACCCTTTCCCTTCTTGTAACTATCTGCCAATAATTTTCTTTTCAAAATGGAGTCAACCAAAACCCTTTCATTCTCCTCTCTGTTATCAATGGCATATATCAAAACTATTTGCACTCTTGCTGCTTGGCAGCTGAGGAGATCTCATCTTGTCCTGTCATGTTTCTGGTTCTACATAGACAAGGAATATTTCCCAAACCCCTTCGTAGTTACAAATTCTACTGTGCTACTTATTTCCTATGTTTTGGGATACTAAAGAGTTAATGATTTAGCCATGACACTTCCTTTTCTTTCCAGTGGACAAGTAGAGTATGCACCTTACAGAAAATATGGCTATCTAGTGAGTTTTGATTATAAAAGTATTCATATGTGAAAATGTAAAAGAAGTTATTTAGCACTGGTAACACTGCATTGGTAGACTTGTGCTCAACAGGAAATACGAATGAAATAACAGGAGCAAACACAGCGACAGAGACAAAGAATACAAAGACCTAGCAAGAAGCTGATAAAAGACTGATAAAAATATTGGCACTGTTGAAAATAATCCCTTTATTAATATGAACTTTCCTAATCTTCTAATGCTTGGGATAGAAGATATCAACATGCAAAAGAAAAAAGCAAGATCTTTTTTTAAGCTGAAAGGGTAGCATTTCTGGAGCTAAAGGGTTGTCAATTCAAATCTAAAGGGAAAGAAAGCATGCATCAGAGTTGTAGTTTGACAATGTAAACACATCATGGCCAGAGAAGCTACACATAGCAGGAATGACCCAAGTTGGTTTCTTTATTATTTGCTGCTGACCCGGTCAAGATGCAAACTGCCTCCTAAGTCACCCCACTGTAAAGACAGAGTGGTATTATAACCAGGAGTAAGTAGGAAGCTTCCACAAGTCTGTCTCTATGGTTTTTAAAAAAATGTAAGCATAAAGAAAATAAAATGTGACTTATTTTGGTTTGGTCTATGAACTTACAAAGGTAAAGGGAAGTGGGTTTTGGATCAGAAGACTAAATAGAGGTCAGATAGCTATAATTGCTTTAAGCTAGGTTTGGCATACAATCTATCCAGCTATGTAAATGGAAAATTATTTTACTGGGAGAGCTGTCTGCAAGTCGGGATGTTCTAGAGTTCTAGTTGCTATTTGAACAACAGGGAATACTCTTTTTTAATTCAAATTGCATACTCTGTTTTCCTGACTGCTGGTTATTATATTTTTGAGATGAAAATGCTGTTTATGGTTACTGTTTGGTAAATGAATGAGCTAATAGCCATACTGCTGCAGCAAGAGTAGTTAGCTTAATTAAGGTGCAGACATATTTTGCTAAATAGTCTGGAGAGGTGTACTGACTATCTCGTTAAGCACATAACTTTAAAAATAATCTGTTTAAAACAGCTTGTCAACAGCCTCTTAGGATTTGGCTTGCTATAATATTTTAAAATATAGCTTATGTTTATACAGCAATATAAAGATCCATTTATGCTAATCTGGTGCAAAAGGAAATAATTCTGATATCAAACATGCATACACACTGTGATTTATCAATTATTTAAAGAGTAACTAGAAAAGGATGTTAGCTCCACAACTCTATAGGGGTTATGTCAGCCTAAGGACATATTTCTTCTTGTGAAACATTCTATTTATGATGTAAAAAAAGAAAAACCTTTAAAATTAATATTGTTACAGTTACAAAATGAGAAAAACATTTAAATGGAATGCACATACTATTTAAATATAAGCTTGAGAAGCCACCTGTGGGTTTTTTGCCTGGCATAGAACAAAATAATTGGTAAAAGTAATGTATTAACTCCCTGTAACATCTTCATCACATAAAAATATGTACAGGGGAAAGCCGGTACATCAATGTAGGTCACTTGTACTTAATTTCATTAATATAAAGCAAAGGCCCTTCATATTTGTTTGTTTCATATTTGGTTTGTTTAATATTTGTAGTTGCATTTACATGACTCCTCTTGTAATAAAAATCTTCATTACTTTCTTTGCAGATATCTGGACTATCTCAGGAAAACTCATTTCAACACCTCCGAACACTTCATGGAAGTCACTAATAACATTAATACACAAAATGGGATCTGAAACAGTAGAACTGGTATCTGAATGTCAGGTCTTTTTGTATCTTCATCAGAACCTTTTTTTGTGAATGGTCCTCATTAAAATTATATTCATAATTCTGTGGACCTTTACCAATAAAATGAACCTTACTAAAGGTTTTGAGGATTAATCTTTATGTTCTTTTTTTACCTTCTAGCGACAGTTTAGGTTATTCAATCATTTTGCTTCCACAATGTTTTGATTACCTCCCTCCTCCTCCATGAATGGGAGCCTTCATTTTATCTTTTTTCATAATGCATATACAAGAAGAGAAACATTTTTTTTCCTTTCTGAACAAAATAGTAAATCAGAGGAATGGACATTACGAGTTCTTCCAAATCCACACAGCTGCTGTAGGCTGGTATTCCAGTGAAAAAATATTAAACAAATATATATTTAGAACCACTCAGTAAAACTTGTATCTTCTCTATGCAATAATAATGCTATAAAAAGGCTATAATTTTCCCCAGATACATCTGCACCTGTGAAGGGAAAATAGCAGACACAATCAATGGGAATGCAAAGAAGAAAAGAAAAGCAACAAATATTTTTATTTACACCCTTTATTCTGCAATGAATGAGTCCATTGTTCATGCAGACCAAAACATTTTGCATCAATCTGACTTCCCTGAAGCTATTTTTTTCACAAAAATTATGTCACAAGTTAAATAGTCTAAATGCTCCAAAATGGTGTGGAACACTTCCTGTGTGGTAAGAGAATCTCCAGAAGCATGGCTTTTAATTTCTTCTCAAAACCTGAGAGACATTCTCATTAGTTTTTAAAACTTCAGGGAATTGTGAACAAAGACAGAAGAAGAGAAAGGGGTAAAGAAGTCATATCTGAGTACAACTTTCACAAATACAGAAAATCCCCAGCTGCTAAGTTAAAGACATCTACATTGGCCTAATTTTGCTGATCCTTCTCTTTCATGGAAAACTTGGCTGCAGAAATTTATGTGGACTTCTCTCGTCCTGCTTGTATATCCACACAATGTACCCAGCCTTTCAGTTGTGCTAAAGCAACTGTTTGTGGGACTGCACTGTTTGTAAAATCAGAGAACTAAGTTGGATTAAAAATCTGCAACAATAAAATCTACTCTGTAGTATGGGGAGTGAAGTGTCCAATTTGGTCATGGTAGGTAATACCAGAGTAGCTACCCAGGATATGCAGGCTGCAGGAGATAAGTATTTATCTGCTAAACTTAAGCATTATTCCTGCTGGGTGAATCCCACCAGACAGTATGGATGAGCCCCCTGTCTCCTCTCAACAGCATTGGCAAGAATTCTATGTGTGGCTCTAAGGAGGGCACAGAGAAGAGCCTCTGGAAGAAGCACAGCCTCAGCTCTGTGCTGTCCCCAGAGATCCTTTGGCCAGCAGTGAGGCAGATGGCATCAGGCTGCAGGCTGTGTAGCACAGGGAGCTCCTGTCTCTCACGTCAGGGTGACTCTACCAACCTGTAGGCTATTATGCTAAAGTACCCTCTTGCCATTTCCTGTTAGAAGTGGGAGAGGTAAGTATTTAATTCAAGGAGATGGAATTACCCTCTGGAGATATCTGTAGTCTTTATATAGTTAATGGGATAGAAGTAACTGCCTGTATTAGGAGGATGAGTTCACTTCCTTCAAGTCTTAAAGACATTTTTAATATTCCTTTATTATATTGGGAGATTGGGTGGAGAGGATCTTGCTTTTTAGGGACAAACAGCTACCATTTCCGTCACATTACTTAGTTCAGCTAAAGTAGAAAGTAGTTATAAAAAGAGAAGTCTAGTCCCTTGGCAATCAGATACCAGAGAAGAACTGTTGAAACTCCTTTAACAATGTTAAATCGACTGAATTATGTGAGAAGTGGCAGCATGTTGACACACCACAGGAAGTTTTTCATCCTTTTTATTACTTTACAAAATTGCTTTAGGAAATAAACACAGTGAAAACAATATTTTCTCCTAGGCAGGTAACAGATTTTTCCCTGGAGTAAACAGCCATAAACTTGTGTGTTTGTTCACCAACAGACTTATAAACATTTCTGGAATGTGGACATGTTTTACTCTGTTTTTTTAATCAAGATTTGTCATCTGTACAAGAAGTAAACTAATGAAACATGCAAATATGTCACATCTACATAGATTTGTTGTACATATTTAAATCTATCTCTGAACAATGTGATCTATTTGTTGAATGGCCAGTGTATAATGGAAACAGTGGACTAAAAGGACACTTTTTACTGTTCGTGTGATTTCAATGCATCACACTGGAAGAGAAGTAGAATATCTATCAGTGATTAGAAATATAAATATGGTTTGCCTTCTGACTTTTAAGAAGTAGCCTTATGAATAAAATTGGAATTATCATGTGGATAAGCTAAACTGTGTATATGCATTGACCTTACATCACTTTCGGCTAATACAGCTAAAAGTAAGTGTAAGGATTAACGCAAATCAAATTATCCCCCAATTGCATTTTATGTTGTATTTTATGACACTGAACAATAGTTCAGTCACAGGTAGTCACAGGTGAGATGGACAGGCCTTCTTTAACTGCCTGGTTGCCTCCTTTCCAGCAGTATTTTATGATTTCTTCATCCTGTGTTTCTAAAAATTAGTGACTGTCTTTCTTATCACAGGAGGTCTCACATAAAAGTAGAATTTAGGATCCTGTTATGCACTCTTTAGCACATAAAGTGCTCTCTTGACAAACTACCCAAACATAACTGGTAATTGGCTCATAAAAAAAACAAAATTGGGGAATAAGAATTACATGATTGCATACATCAAATATAAAAATGTATATTCTTTTTAATATTGATCAAATATATATGATTAATAGCTTCTGAGACATGATTTCATATAGTAAAGGACTGCAGACTTTATTTTACAAAGAGATGGAGCAACAAAAAGTTGTTTCATACAATTTTTATAGGCAAAAGCTGTATCAAGTGATTTCATAAATGCAGTAAAGAAAATTTTCCTTTGATTCACTGGACTACCATTACTGATTGGTATCATTAGGCAAATGGCATGTCATTTGGCAAATGGAAAATGCCATTTTATAGCCTTCAAAATTGTTAAAAAATTTTGTAAACAATTAGGAAAAAAAAGGAGAAAAGGAGAAACCTTCATACACTCATTATAAACTGTCCAAAAACATAGTAATTCTCAAAGGAAATTCATTGTTTTTCAGTGCAGTAAGTCAGAGAGTACCATGCACTGGGAAATGAGAATGAAACAAGGTGCTTCATTCTCACTTTTTCAAGCTGGACTTCATGACCTCAATGACAGTCTGAAACAAGTTTTGAATGTAATTACCTCATTCTATGAAATAAACAAACTGGTGAGAAGAACCAACAGAACACCTTGCAATCATGTTGGTGCCCACATAGGTGATCAACACAGCTATCATTTTAGACATTTCAGACTTTCCCCGCAGGTGTTTGCCACTTAACTACCCCAGGTATTTTTAGGAGATAAAGAGCTTGTCACATAGTTTCATAATACCTCTTGTCAGCCGACAAATGGCAAGTCCCAAGTATTTGGGGCTCATTTCCTCTGCAGCTTACTAATCATTTGTTGTTTTGCCTGTCTGGACTTATTTGCTCTAACCTCTTAAACCTATCCAGGAATGGCTGGAATCCCTCTCTTCTACCCCACACCTCTGCCTCTTCCTCTGACTCCACTCTGTTCCGCAGGCCAATATAAGCTGTGCACTACTTGAATGCACTTGCTCTCTGTGGCACTTTATGAAGCAAGACAACCAAATGGAGAAAGTGCTTTCAACACATTAGGCTACTAATAATGTATACCCTGAGGTGTTTTACAGCTTTTTGAGTGCATTTAAATGTCTTTTCATTCTTTTAATTCTCTGGTTGTGGAAGAAAGGCAAAACTTCTGATGTAGCCACCTTTAAAAATATTTTTTTAAAAGTGAGTAAGAGGCAATGGATGTCAAAACAAGGTAACATTGCTTTAAATACGAATAATTATATTTGTATTTGTTGTGGGGTCTTTTTAAGATAGCAAAAAGAAGAAATACAAAAAAAAAGGTTATTATAGCCTAGCTTCCCACTTCCAGTTGCTATTTTATCAACAGCAGTTTGTGATTCAACAGCACTTTTAACACATTCTCACTGAAAATAAACCAATTGTGGAATATTGAACATTTTATTGCACAACAAAAACTAGGTTACAGTAGCTGTAAGTCTCCAGCTGCTACTGAAAGGGCAGCTTGGCATTTTGGCATGAAAGGGCAACTTATAATGAGTCCTTTCTTCTTTGTTACCTCTCTGCAGACCCCCAAACAGCTTACCCTTATTCCCAGTTAGATTCCTATTTCCTTTATTTTTGTCATCAATTTTTGCCACTTAAAATCAAGCAAAAGGTGTTGTTTGGTTTTGGGTTTTTTTTTCCCTAAATGACAGGTTTCTTGTTACCTTTCACCAAGGTGGAATGTTGAGAGCAAGCGTGACATTCCTCCAAAGTGTCTTGCAACTAAACAGGTCATAGTTTTCATTATAATGTGTTAACTTAGGCCTTCAATAATAATAGAATGAGGGAAGAGAAAGAGTCTCAGAGTTTCATAAAAATCTGCAGAGAATAAAGAACATATTGAATATTGTTTTGCTTTAATTTAAATACTAGCACAAGGCTAAAATTTAACTTGACTCTATACAAAAGCGGATGAATCAAAATGCAGGGATTCTTTATTGAGTGAGAGAATCATATATAAAACTCAAAAAATATTCTCTCTGCAAGAATGTTGCTTTTTTTTTTTTAATTTACATTAAACTGGTAAATTTAAAATGAAAGGCTTCTGATTGTATTGTCTCTAGGGACATTGTGTCTCCTAAATTGTACTTTAGAGTTCTGTACAATAAGAATAGAGATGTTAATGTTTTAATCAGATATTAAAGACCACTGCAGAAGTTGTGCACTTGTATACAGCAAAGCAAAAAAGATACTATTAAAAATAACATGAACATATGTAACATTTTGCAGAAGAAAAGATGGAAAATTTAATTTATTTTGAAAACCTATCATGAGTACTTGAAGTCTACACCATATATTCCAAAGCAATACTGTGAGACTGCATGTCTTTATGATGAGTGCTCTCACCGTAACCAGAATGTGTCATAAGAAATACTCTAACTATGAAGACAGAAGTTTCTTGTTACAAATTTCCCAGATAGTTCTGGAAAAAATATTCTTGAAGAAATATTTCTCAAAGAAATATTCTTTTCTTGCACTGTTTTCCTATTTGCCTCATTGTCCTTTATACTCAATTATATTGAGTATATTCAATTATATTGAAATGCAGATGAAACACTGGAGAAACAGCAATACAGTTTGGCAGGACTTAAATTTCTTTGCAGCTAAATCAGTACATTTAAGAGGGTGCAAAATTATCCACAGTTCTTTAAACTAGGTACAAATAAAAAGTTTGTAAAATAAGACACATCTCAAATTGCCAAAAAAACATAAGTAAATAAATATCAGAAAAGGCCATATGTAACACCTGATAAAAAGTGACATAGAAACAAATGTAGTTTTAATTGTGCACCTGATAGCAACCTCCATTTTTTAAAAGTGAAGAAAAATAGGAGTGATTTATGTTATGTAATCCTGATGCTGCACTGACTACAGTTATTCATGTAGATCTACATGCCTTAAGAGAATCATACATGGAGAAAAATGGCAGCAGTATGTTACAGGTGTATCAAGTTCTGATTTTTAAATTGTCCAAGAAAGACCTCAATATCAGTACTGGAATGACTATCTGTATAGTCTTCCCTTTACAAGGTTGAGAACAAAGGTCAAAGTATCAGAACACTGTGACCACCTGAATGGCTAATACTGCTTTAATAAGTGTTCAAGGTATATTTACTTAATAATGTCCAATTTTCTGAGTATTTGTGTCATGGGAAATGTGAATCATGTATGCAAAAATATTCTATTAGTAATTCTTTATAGCCTTCCTATAATTCTCTCTCGTTTTGGCCTTCATTTCACAATGCTTTCAACTTCTAAATTACTGAGAGTATTTGATTTTTGCATTACTACAGAATATAACATAAGAGGTTTGATACTAATATTGGTGCTTTTGGATTTGCTTCAAACATGCAGAGCTGAGCAACTAAAAAAAGATAAATATTATTGTAATACACAGATCATAGGACATTTAAGAGCATATAATCCCTGAAAACTCAAAAATTACTAACATTAGAGCTTTCTGATGGTTTGCCATTGTATTGTAACTAAAAAACTAAAATATTAAATGTTTACTTCACATGAGTGATATTGATTTATTAATGTAATATAACATTCTACAGTATGTCCTTACTGGTGGTAGCATCCACCAGAAAAAATGAAACATGTTCTACTAATTTATTTCAACAATTTGCTTACACTGAATGTAGTCCTGTGATATTTTATTCTTCCTACAAGTGGAACAGATTGGATTAGTCTAATCAGGTTTTTCTCCTGGTTTTCACTCTTTGTCTCCTACCTAGTGATTTAAATAATCCCTGTACCCAAACTTCAGCATTGCAAAGATAAGGTAGTATTTTTTCTAGTGGAAGTGAAACAATTTTGTTGCTGGCTTTTTTTTTTTTTTTTTTTGTCTTAGTAGCAGTTTCTTTCACTAGGTACTACTTTCTAAGCATACCAAAAAAGTTCAATTGAACTTTTGAACTCTTCAGAACAAAGACGTAGGTTCTGGAAAACACATCCATTGGGCCAATACCCAGTTTGTAGACCTCTTAATCCTAGCTTTCATGCTATTGCTGTGCTTCTACCATCAACTGTGTGTGCCTCATTAATTTCACAAATGTGTTCTTTTACCCAGAAAACTGCAACATAATAGGATAAAGTGAAGTTGCTGTGAGCTACATCTTGTAAGATCTTGTGGACGTTCTCAAGATAAGCTTAAAACTTTTTGCCACCTCCTGCTTAGAAACTTTATCTCAGCTGCCTGTCATTCCTGTCTGATGAAGTTCATGTTGTTTCTTTGCTGTCAAGTGCTGGCTTCAAGGTAAAAAGCATAAACATGTAACTATTGCAGTGTTTTTCACAGAAATTATGGAAGAGGAGAGGGAAAAGAAATATTATTGCCCTCATTATAGAAAAACCTGCCACAGAGAAAAAAATGGGCAAATGACAAATACTGAATTGTGAAGATAAATCCCCAAAAATTCTATGAAGCTATATCCTAGAAATTGCTAACTCAAATGTACTTTTTGTATTATTCTTTTGTTAAAAAGATACAAAATGCCTGACTTCCACTGTCCTAAAGCCATTAAAAAATTTGTCTTTAAATTTGCTGACACTGGCAGCACATGAATTAGGGATGTATTGGCAACTGGTGATTCTTTATAGAGCACATGATTTTAGATTATTTTCTTAGACTCTTCTAGAGTGTAATTTCTTTAAAAGGTACCTAACCAATTGCATACTGTCATCCTAAAATTCTGTAACAAAAGAGATGTTAAAGACTAGAAATCAGTATCAATTACCACCTAATTTAATACAATTTAAAAGTTCATGGAAAGGCAAATAGTTCATCGCTGAATTGAACAACTGAATTGAAAACTCCTACTTGAAGCATTAGCAAGAAAAGAAGCAGCAGCTTGCTCCCTTTTTAAATGGCTTTGGCCAGCCATCCAACAAAAGGATGTAGAACCTCATCAGTTCATAGAGAAATTAGAGTTCCCAAGCCCAGGTTCAATTTAGCGTATTCAGATTTCAGCACATTAACTTCAGTATCAGGATTGTTTAGACAAAATTTTGGGCTTAATATAACCCTTCTGGTTTTTGAGGCTATTGATAAGCCTGGTGAATTTTTAACACAGATACAATTCAAGTGACTAAAGCTGGAGAGGAATCAATCTACAGAAATGAATGATACTTATAGATTCATCACCTCATAAATTACAGTGTGATATTAAGTCACTTCCAACAGTGCATTTATACAGTATGCATTTTGGTTGCATACTAGTATACAACCCCATTCATGTTGTGCAATTTTAATGTATTTTACCTTATATGAAATATGAGTTTCTTGGGACCAAAAGAAACTAAATTAGCAGTATCACTCTCAGTATCCTTAAAACACTAGAGGACGCTTGTGCTAACCTTCTGAAGATGAAGAAAAAGAGTGCATACCTGAGGTTTGTTTGTTAATCTGAAGTAAACTTCATCAGTCAGCACATGGATTTTTTTAATCTCTTCTTAATAGTCAAAATATAATTTCTGTATCTCTGCATAACAATTTTAACTATCTTTTTGCATAATAATAAGAATTCTAACTTGTATTGTACAATGATTAGTAATATAACCAATGCAGGAAAAATGTTTGCTTGCAGACACCATCTTCCAGACTCCATTCAATTAGCAACACTGCCTTTCAAAAATGGTGATCATGTCAAGGCATTTTGTTTTAGCTTCTACTTCTGCATTTCTGTTATGTCTTTGGTAGATACTGGCTATACTGCTGATCCTGTAATTCAGTCGCATCACGTTTGTGTCAGATATGGACATGCTGGATCATGAGAGAAGAGTTTTTTGACAATATTCTTGGAAAAAACTGTTTGATTATAGGTTCAACAAAGTATTTTGGAGCCAGAGACACATATTCATATCTATTAGATATATATAGCAACATAGAACTTGCTATTCGCATTTTTTTTGGGTTTGAACCATCAGTTAATTTTTTTTCAGAACAGTTTGTGTGTGAAAAAGTAAAACAATTCAGATTTTCTGACTTAGACTACTATACCACCTTTTTTTTTTTTTTTTTTTTTTTTTTGGTCAAAAATATCCCGGCATTTCTTTGGGAGATTTATTCAGAAAAACTTGCTTTGGCCCCTCAAAGACACAAATGACAGGTTATCAGGATATATCTCTATCTCCTTAGGTATCAAGTATGAACTCACCACCCTAGGGTCTTTTACCAGTCAAAGGAAAGACAGACATGTCCTGAGGGAATTGATTTCATAAAATGGACGTCAACAGTAAATAATAAGATTCACTCTGCATTTTCTGCTTTAAGACATCTAAAGTTAGGCAAGAGAAATCCCACCAAAATCTACAGAGCCCAGACTTGATAAAAGGGTAAAGGAAGTACTTTCATAAACAATCTAGCTGTTATAGTCCTTTTTTCTGATTCTATTTCCTTTTTTTTTTTTTCAAAAAATAGATAGATATGAGAATCATCATGTGAGTAAATATTTTTATGAGCTGCATGGTATTTTAATGAAACAAATTATTTCCTATAACCTCTAGATAGGAATGAGAAGTTAATTGAAACTAAAAATTGCACAATTTATCCAAAGAATTAAAAAAAATTCCTTAACTCTCTTTGTTTCTTTGGTGGCAGATGACACAGTAAAGGAGAATGACTGGGAGTAAACACCTCTCTCAGATAGGAAAAATGCTAACATCAACAGTATGTGCATGTCAATAACCATCTTATAAAGAAAATAAATACAGGGACCTCTAATCACATATAATCATTCTTCTGTGCAACAGTTTGTTTTTTCCCCCCTCTGTGTTCCTAAGGTTTCTTATATTCACTTATCATGTATGCTGTCACATAACATTCTTTCTGGCAACTGACAATTTAAAAGAAAACTATATTACAGGAAGGAGAGTGTCATTGTTTTCCATGAATTTGTAAGAGCTATGAACAAATAGGACAATTCTAAAAATAGACACATGGATAATTATCATAAGCCCTAACTCTCACGGCTACTTTACAGGATATCTTTGAGAAAAGGTAAATACAAAGACTGGCATAACAGCTGTAAAATTTAGGCTATTTACCTCTTATAAAACATTAGATAATTTCTTTCTGTATTTTATGGAAACCAGTGTAGAATTATAAACTGTACTCAGAAAAAAATTCATGTAATAACAGTGCATTGCCAAAATTCAAGTTATGCTAAGTAACCATAACTATAGTCTCATCAGAACTGAAGTGTTTCAAAACACCTGTAAAATTTTGGTGCCTCTGCCTACTGTTACAAGCAAATAAATCCACTGATTTAAGTAGCAAGAACCTTTAGTAGACTGAAATAAAGTTGGCAAGAGAAAAAAAACCCAGAAGCCTCAATTGTCAGGATGCCTAGTGAGACAAGAAAGGTTCTACATAGCAACAGCATTTTAAGTATGAATAAATAGCCATAAAGTTCGCTGGTACTGCATGGAAGCTTGCAGATGGCAGATGAATTCATGTCTGTCATGTTTTTATAATACAATGACTTTTACATATTGCTGCCAGATGGAAAACAGTTTTGCATCTTGATTATAAATCTCAAAAAAATGCAGCTTCTTTCAATGTGTTGCCTATATTTGAAACAAAAGCAAATTCAGAGACAGATTTGGGAAGCTAAAGCAGATTTAAGGAAATATAAATTAAATCCTCAAAGGCCTCCTTGTTATAACTCAGTTCAAAATAGTGGAGTTCCCCATGTGTTCTCAGTTTTTTAGGAAAACCATGGAAGGTATTATATATATTATAAGGACTTCTATACAGGGAGAACCACATGTTCAATTAAATGCAAATACATCTCAGGCAGGCCCAGGAGACCTCTTAATTGAACTTAATATTTGAAAAAACTTTTACATAACATTTATTCCTGCGTCAACAAAAAGTGGTATTTATCCCACAAGCTCAGATGGTAAGAGCGCAGTGCATGAAGCATAAATGCATTGAATCATTGCTGATAATGAATATCTATATCTCCACCACAGAAGCACCTTGCCTTTCCCATCATGACAAACGATACCTAGACAGACCTAAAATCTAATTCAGATCTGGTTATACCAGCTTCTATAGAGATGTGCTATGAAGAAATCACAGAATTTTTGTTTTTCCTATGTGCTCCTGCATCACACCTGGCTTCCTCCTGTGTGTCTGGTTTTTGCTTCTAATCCTAAGTGGTGTTCCTACGAAGCGAATAACTCTGATAGCAACAAAGTGAATTATATGACTGTAGGGAAGAATATTTTCCCATTCAATGGTTTCTCACAGAGTCTGATTTGACAACAAACTTGAGCTGACTTCTCTCAGACAGCCTCAAGCATTGTTTATATGCAGATAATTCTGTGTGTGAACCCATTAGGCTTTTATGACAGTTATAATCAAATATGATTGGGAAACCTTCTGGCTTACTTGGATCCATACTTACATTGTGCTTTGTGAGGTTGGAAATGTTACTTGCTATTGCTTGTAGCCAGTCAATACAGTCTTCAGCAGAGAGACACTGAATTATTCCACTGCAAACCCCATCCACAGCAATTACTTGGAATGCATTTTGCCTATAGACATATCATAACAGATCAGGTCAGAAGAAAATTTTATCTTTTCTAGCACATCATCCTAACAATACTTGTAAAAATGCTTTTCTTTCAACTACAATGAAGGTCAGCCAGTGAACACCGATAAAATGCTGGTTTTCCTTCTTTATAAATACCTGACATATTAAAACAACCATGCTAAAAGGTCAATTCAGACAATATTAAGCTTCCATAAGGCTATAAAAAAATTCCATAGACCAGCTCCACAGAACCTGGACCATCAAACTGTACAACCTCAGAAGCTGAACAAGTGACAGAGCTGATTCATATCTAAGACTTAATCTTTAATACAGCAGGCTACAGAGAAGGAAAGTGCATTGGAAGCCATAGGCAATAATTTGGGAAATTCAGTGAATACCAGTATCTTTTTCTCAACACCTTTGTTTTATTTTTATAATACAGTGTCTAAACACATTTGGATTACTCTCTGGAGGCCCCTTGTTGTCTGCTCACACTTATAGAATTCTGTTTCTCTTCTAAACTACTGATTGAAAACTCGGAGAAGTCAAAATTGATCAAGTAGCATTAATGATTTTTCCAATTGCACTTCTGATCATTACCAAAATACACTCCTACCTCTGTCTCTACCCTCAGCACCAATCTGGGCACATATACAAAAATCTATCATGCATTATATACTGATTTTCCACTTCCAGGCACTGAGCAATTATAGAACAAGAGAAAAATTTTCAGATGCTAAAGCAATAGCAGACCTAATTTCTTCAGTAAATTGCTTTATTTGCTAAAAGCTCTTGTAAGGCTCACAGATCTCTGTCTTCAAAACCAAAAAACCTCAATAATAATCCATATCCCAGAATAGGAGATTACTGCACATACAGAGAATACCAAGTTCCACTGCTGACATTCTGCTACAAACCCAACTGTTAATGACCAATTCATAATTAAGATTAAGTACATCATTCAGATTCTTTGAGAATGGCTCAAGCAAAGTGCCTGTTATCTCCAGGGTAAAACTGAGTGTCACTAATGACAGCTTCTGGCACCTGAAGACAGATATCAATTTTTAAAAGCTGTTTGTTTGGGGTCTTTTACCTCTTAAAATTTTATACTAGTTGTACACAATGTAAGGCTAATATTTGTCTTCATTCCATCCATGAACAGATTGTTTCTTCAGTCAGGACGAGCAATAGAAATGAACTAGAGCCATGACTTTGCTTTGAGTGTTCTAGCATGTTCTTGCAGGATAATGAGGCTTATATTAACATGATCTTTCAGGGTTCTTTCGTTTATTTAAATCCAGCAGTTTAGTTGTCTTTTCTAGAGGTAGTGATTTTTCTTTAAATTCACAAAAATACCAACCAAGACAGACTTATTTCAGAGACTCATTTTCACAATAATTCTAGTAAAGTTTTGAGGAAGATTTATTAAAAGAATCTTCAGGTAGTGTTGCTAGCATTTGTTTATTCTATCCTTTATTTTAGATGGCCGTAAATATAAATAGCAATTTTTTCCAGAATAAATTTCTAAATCCTTACATGAAAACCATAGCATGGGATCAAAATTGTTGATCATCTCTTTTAAGAAAAATAATACTAATTTCAGGACTTGCCTTGTTTCCACACAGTTTATCATAAATCAGAGTAAATACACAGACCCCACACAATATTGTGTATTTTTGTACACAAATACAAGAAACCCAGATTCAATCCTCATGCACATATTTCCCTTGGACTACAAATACAGTGAATCTGGTGCATTTGGGGCATCAGATTGTTCCTACTGTTCCTAGGAATTTGATCTGTGCAAGTACAAAATCATTAATCCATAATGTTATTACCCAAGTATCAACTCCAAATTACTCAAATATCAATAGTATGATACATGGTCACCTACTAAATGACTTTTGAATGTGTCTTGGCAGTAGATAGCCTTAGATTATTGTAATAGTATTTGCTTGAATAAGTCTACCAGCCCAAATCCATAATACCACACAAACCTGAAAACATAATGCATTAAATAGTTGTTTTGTACTAGATTGAACAAATAGTAGATTAATTACTTTAGAATACACAAAAAAATTGATAATGAATAAACACTTATTCAACTACATGTTTCAGGTTCTGGGCCTTCTGGAACACAAAAGCTATATTTGAAAATAATAAGCTTTGCAAGATTAACCTGAATGTCTTCTAGAATTCTGTATTAATACCCTCCAGAATTTATGTGTTCCAACCCCTCCAATGGAAAAGCTAAAACATGACTATGAGGTTTAATATTGTATGTGAGAACAACATATTTCCCTATCAAACTCTGAATTATAAAAAGTTATTAGGCTTTACATAGTGAAAACAGATTTGTAAATACTAATTATGGAAAATGTAATTAATTAACTTTCATTTCATATTACTTCCTTATATTATTTTTAATATCCTTTCTTTTATAGTGATGTTCCTAGCAGTCTCTTATAAAAGTATCTACCTTTCTCTCATAACAAATTATGAGAGGGAGTAACATTTAAAAATGTCTACAGCAATTTAAGGTATCATTACTACCTAAGACACTTCCTTTGTTATGTACAAGTTTTATAATATAAACGTTAAGCTTGTTTTTTATTGATGCAGAAGACTGAATTTTAAACCCCTAGGTCTATGAACAGCTGCTTATGTGCTAATATTCCATGTGAGTAGTTCTATACAATTCAGTAATTTATCTGAAGTATACAGTAGAATAGATCTCAGATTTGACTGTTATGGTTTTGGGTGCTTTATGCTTCATTGTTAAATATGGAGCTGAAGGCTTTCACAGAATTTAGTAAAACACCTCCTGCCTCTCTGGTGACCTGATCTTGCTCCAGTTCAGTTCAGCCAAGAAGCCTTTGTAGCCTTTGGTTTCCACCTTGCCTCCCTGGGCCAGCCACTGTTCCTCAACAGACTGAGGTTCATGCAGCCAAGTAAATATGATCCTGCTATTACTGGTCAAAAGCTGCAGGCTGGCTTTAGCTCCACAAAGATCTACAACAACTACTGCCTAATCTGCACTAATTTCAGCTCTGTGAATAGGAGAAATGGCTGGCAGACCTAGGCAGGGTAATGCTAAGAAAAAACAGCCCTAAGAAGCAACTGAGGCAGTGGACAGCTTTTGTGCAACTTTCAAATATTTACTGACTATCAATAAGAAACAGTAAAGTTAACTCCACAAAAAACCCAAACAGATTGAAGAAAACTTCTCTTACCCCACTTTCTGGGGGTTTCATAAATCCACTCCTAGGGAATTCATTAGAAGAAATTATGGAGAAACCTCTTCTGTACCTGTACACAGCCTTCCTACAGATAATGTCTTTATGTACTAGAGCTCACAGAAGTATTTCAGTATGAGAACTTCTTTCTTATATATACAGATGATAAATGAATCCATATAATAGCTAGATACTTAAAACTTTTACCAAGCATGATCTTATATACTCGCCTTGTAAGACTTTGGACTTTCAGCTACTTTCATTTTTATTTCATTGCTTTGCAAACAGTAATCATTGCAGAATATTTCTGTCTTCCCTCCTAAGTTCTTCTGATTTATTAAGATAATATAAAATTAAACAATGTCAAGTTCTAGGTCTGTATTGGGTCTTTCTGAAATTAATTTTATTTTCCCCACAGCAGCCCTCATAGTGTTGTGCTCAGTATTGTTAGGTAGAAAGATATCGATTACACAACAATGTTTTGGCTAGTGCTAAGCAGTGTTGGCACAGCATCAGAGCTGTTGCTCCAACATTCCCTCCTCACCAACAGGCTGGGGAAACAAAATCTTGGGAGGGGAAATAGCTAGGAGAGCTGACCCAAAATGATCAAAGGGATATTCTATACCATATGACATCTGCTCAGCAATGAAAGCTAGGAGAAAGGCCTTCCTTTAATGGGGGGCATTAATTAATTATGACACTTGTCTTCCAGAGCAACTACTGCATGTACCAAAGCCCTACTTCCCAGGAAGTGACTGAACATCACCTGCTGATGGGAAGTAGAGAACAAATATTTTGGGGATTTTGCTTCCACGTGTGGCCTTTGCTTTTGCTTTATTAAACTGCCTTTATCTTGACTCACCAGGATATTTCCATCTTATTTTCCTCCCCTCCATCCTGTTGAGGAGGGGAGTGATAGAGAAGCTTGACTGGCACTTGGAATCCAGCCATGGTCAGCTCATCACAATGATGCAATAAAGTTAAACCTCACTATGAGCTTTGGACAGCTATCCCAGTGATTGTGACAAATTTGCAATGAAATTAAATGTTAACACATGCAAAGTAAAAAATGGGGAAAAATAACCTTAGCTATATGGAAATAAACAAAAAAAAAAAAAAAAAACAAACCCAAAAAACCCGTCCCTACTGTAGCTATAAACATAAAGCAAAGAAGTACAAGATCTGGGAGATGCTTGTCAGCTCAGGCTCTTGCTCATGGTCCTCATCTGAGTATGGCTGCAGCTACTCCTGTGCCTAGACACGTAACCCACAGATTTGGACCTCTAGGCTCACTTCCCAGCCTAAACTGAGCCCCACCTGACCATGATGGACCCCTCTGAAGACTGTCCCTAAGCCTTCTGTGTTCCCCCATGGGGAGCAGTGGGGTAGGATCTTTGTCTGCATGGACAACACCTTGTCTGGCCTCACTGCCACCCTCTCTCTTGGCTTATCTTCCCCATGGGGCAGTCAGCCCTTGCTGCTCTCAAACAAGATTATTTCACCCAATGTAGGTATCAGATGATGTATTTAACACAAACAGAAGGAAATACATTTTAAAAATATAATCACATTGCAGAGTTTAATGCCATAATGCATTGCAAAAATCAAAGACATAAAAACAAGCTACTTAGAAAGAAGCTTTTGAGGACAGGAGCATTAGCAGCTATTAAATATGACAACGTATGTTTCATCTGCAGAAGGTGCTGAGCAATAGATGGAAGTAGAAAGATCACCCATCATCTCCTCACATACCAGGTCCCAGCTGATGTCAGAGGAGAACATGAGTCAAAGTGGACCTAGAAAGACCTTTATGAAAGCTCCTATATTTCATGTCTCAGTCAGCTGCCATGGAACTAATAATGCAATTTCTCCGACAAGGCAACTCCCTAGGGCATGCATCTGTCAACCAAGAAATCAAGTTTCAACCTTCAGAACTTCTTTACCTGCACAAATCTGATCCTGGAAGGTACTGGGAAAATCGTGAATGAAGAAGTGGAATTAATCGAAGATCACACCACCTCTTCTCCCACCTAAGTCCTGGCGATGCTGGCCATGAGGAACATGATAACGTATCCTGAAAAACATTAAAAGGTTCTTCTCAGTTTTGATCTTCATTTTAAGTATTCAGCATATTTAGAAAGAATGAGATAGACTTCAAAGACTTATATTTAATTTGGCAGTGTTCCATTTTTTCCAAAGCACCTGTCATTAGTTTTAGTGAGCACTGGAAAGATTCTGAATAGGACCTCTAAATTATTCACAATACAACCACAATTCAGTTGTTTCCTGTGGCTCTGTACACATTTACATACATATCTTTTCTAATGATATCACCTCAAAACATGGTAATTGGGAACGAAATTTAACATGTGATGAAAATTGTCAAAACTGTCAAAACTACATGCTGAATTGATGAATATTTTAATTTTATCTATTTACAGAAGACATTGCTTATATGAAAACTGAACTTTATCATGTTTATGATAATATCTACAAAGAATGAGTATTTAAATACCTAGAGTCTAATTTGATCAGTATTTTTAAAGAATATTGGTTTGCGTGAGAAATGCTTATAAAAAGTTAAATTATCAACATCTGTTTCTAAAAATACAACACCTCTTTCTTTATAAAATGCTTTATAAAATAGTGCTAATGATGATGTTATTTTTCTGAGAGAGCACGATTCTTCAAAGTACCTTCTCATAGCAACAAAGGATGAGGAAAAGGCTGAGGTATTTAACGCCTTCTTTACCACAGTCTTTAATAGTAAGACCAGATATTTGCCTGGTAGCAAACCTCTGAGCTGGGAGACAGGGATAGGGAGGAGAGTGAAGCCACCATAATCCAAGGGGAAATGGTCAGTGACCTGCTGCAGCAGTTAGGCACACACAAGCCTATGTGGCCAATGGGATCCACCAAAGGATAGTGAGGGAGCTGGCACAGGTGCTCAGCGAATCACTTTCCATCATTTACCAGCAGTCCTGGCTAACTGGCCAGGAAATTGACAAATATGTTGACAGGAAATTGGCAAATATGATGCCACCTACAAGACAGGCTAGAAGGAGGATCTGGGGAACTACAGGCCTGTCAGCCAGACTTGTGGCAGGTCATGGAACAGATCATCCTATGTGCCATCCCACACCATGTACAGGACAACCAGGGAATCAGGCCCATTATATGCAATAAACCATAAGGTTTATTATATTATAATTAAATTATAATTATAAATTATAATTTATTACAGGTTTGTGTAAGGCACATCCTGCCTGACCAGCCTGATCTCCATTTACAACCAGGTCACCAATCTAGCGGACGAGGGAAAGGCTGTAGATGTTGTTAACCTGGAGTTTAGTAAAGCCTTTGGCACAGCATTCTCCTGGGGAAACTGGCTGCTCATGGTGCACAATAGGTGCACAGTTCACTGGGTAAAAACATGGCTGGATGGAGAGACCCAGAGAGTGGTGGTGAATGGAGATACATCCAGTTGCTGGACAGTCATGACTGGTGTTGTCTAGGGCTCAGTGTTGGGGCTGGCAGTGTTTAATATTTAACATTGATGGTCTGGAAGATGGGATGAAGTGCACCGTGAGTTTATAGCTGACATCAACTGCAGGGGGATCTGGACAGGCTGAATCAATGGACTGAGGCCAATTGTAAGAGATTCACAAGACAAAGTTCCAGGTCCTGCACTTTTGTCACAACAACCCCAGGCCGCATTACAGGCTGGGGGCAGAGTGGCTGGAAACCTCCACGATGAGAAAGGACCTGGAGGTGTTGGTCAACAGCAGCTGAACATGAGCCAGTATGTGCCCTGGAGGCCAAGAAAGTCATCGGCATCCCGGCCTGATCAGAAATACTGGGGCCAGTAGGACCAGGGCAGTGACTCATTAGGCACTGGAGGCCACGCCTTGAGTGCCATATTCAGTTCTGTGCCTCTCACTCCAACAAGGACACTGAGGTGCTGCAGTGTGTCCAGAAAAGGGCAACATAGTTGGGGAAGGGTCTGGAGCACAAGTCCTGTGAGAAGCAGCTGGGGGAGCTGAGGTTGTTTAGCCTGGAGAAAGGAAGGCTCAGAGAGACCTTATCACTCTCCACAACCACCTGAAATGAGGCTGTAGCCAGGTGGGGGTTGGCCTCTTCTCCCAAGTAACAAATAACAGTATATCAAGATATAAGCAAAATTAAACCTGCTGATTTACATTATTTTTAATTTCAAATTTTATATTTTTTCTTACTGGTATCTTCTATAATATAAATATTACCAAAATTAAATACACCTTCTATTTTTCTAGAGTGTTCATTCTGTGTAAGATCTATGGAATTATAAAGCTTTGAACTTTACTTTTTCATAAATGTTCATATATCTTTTATGTATATGAAACAAAATACCACAATAAATACGTTATCTGAGCAGAAAGCCTTTCATAGGTAGTTCACTTATTTAAAACACTGAATTTCTGGTAAGAAATTCCACAGATTCGATAAAAATAAATAAATTATTGGCTAGGAAGACTACCCTAGGATGTTGTTTTGAACATCTTGAATTTTTTATGTTTTCTCTCTACTTCTGGGAACCTTTCTTCACCTGTGATTAAACTTAGGGAAAAGATGAAATGCAGTAAAAGTTCAGGTACAAACTGTAGACCTAGACATGGCTACAAAAATGTTAACCCAACCTTTAGACTGCATAACTCTGTGAACTGTTGACAAAAGACCGAAGTCTTGTCTACTCCAAGTTCTGGATCAAAAACCTCCTTCAAGTGAATTTACAGGACTATAAATTAAGAAACAAGACTGTGGCTGTACATCACAGAATCATGGAATGTCTGAGTTGCATGGGACCCACAAGGATCATCAAGTCCAACTCTTGTCCCCCCACAGGACATCCCCAACAATCTCACAATGTTCCTGAGAGTTTTTTTAAACTCTTCTTGCCGTCTGTCAGGCCGATGCTTTGACCACTTCCTTGGGGAGCCTGTTCCATTGCTCAACCATCCTCTAAGCAAAGAACCTTTCTCTAATATCCAACCTAAACCTCGCAGACACAACATTCCTGTCACTGGTCACCACAGAGAAGAGATCAGTGTCTGCCTCTCTTCTTCCCCTCACAAGGAAGTTGTAACTGCAATGAGGTTTCCCTTCAGTCTCCTCCTCTCCAGGCTGAACAGACCAAGTGACCTCAGCCTCTTCTCATACAGCTTCTCCTCCAGACCCTTCACCATCTTCGCTGACCTCCTTTGGAGCTCTCTAACAGCTTTGTATCTGTTTTATATTAAAGTGCCCAACACTGCCCCCAGCACTCAAGGTGGGACCATCCCAGTGCAGAGCAGAGCCAGGCCACCCTTGCCCGATTGGCCATGCTGTGTCTGCTGCCCCCCAGGACAGGGCTGGCCCTCCTGGCTGCCAGGGCACTGCTGACTCATATTCACTTTGCCATTGACCAGGACCCCCAGGTCCCTTTCTGTGACTCTGCTTACCAGCTTCTCATTCCCCAGCCTGTCTGTACATCCAGAGGCTGCCCCTCCCAGGTGCAGAATCTAGCTCTTGCCCTTGTTAAAATTCATATGGTTGGTGACTGCTCAGTCCTCAGATTTGTCAAGGTCTCTCTGTAAAGCCTCTGCTTTTGAGAAAGTCAAAAGTTCCTCCAAATACTTGTATAATCTGCAAACTTATTTAGTATCCCTTTGAGCCCTGAACCCAAGTCATTGATCAAAATGTTGATGAGCACTGGGCCTAAGACACAGCAGAACCTCACTAGTGACCAGTCACTGGCCTAAATTCACTCTGTTCACTATAACTTTTTGTGTCCAACCATGGGCCAGTTGCTCACCGATCATGTTTATCCAGCTGTCATAATTTCTCCTAGGGAATATTCTGAGAAAAAGGAAGAGCTGTGGCATAAGAGTTGTACATAACTTAGGAATACATACAGAGGTTTGGTTTTATGAAGAACTCTGTTCCCATGACAAGGGGACATGTCAGAATCACATCTTGGTCTTCACTTGAAAGTTTAATTTATAGAATTATAGACTCGTGATACTAGATTATATTATTTAAACTGAAAGAAAAACACTTGGTTTCAGGGAATTATTGTCAGCTCAAATGGAAACTACAGATCATCTAGATCAGTTTTGACACCTGCAAAAAAAGAATTCACAAATGAAAGCATGTTTTTTATCATAAAAGCAAAATTAGAACTGTAGCAGCTAGTTAATAAATTACCTTAGGATCTACTGACATAGCCTTTTTACATACATACATACATACATACATACACACCTATACAGACTTCTGAGACAAGTCTGCTTTTGTTGTTGCTGCACAAGTGACATATATTTTTATTGTTATTTCATATCCATTTTATTGGTGTTGTTATTTATAAATTCCACTTCCTAAAATGTCTATAATTCTGAAGGGTTTTCCAAATGCTAATTGTATTTAAATCTTTGGTATTGATATTTAAATCTGGAGGCTATTTAAAATTTTAATAGAAAAATATGAAAGTGCAATAAAACAAGATGGAAACTAGAAATGGCTGCTCAGTATGACTTACATTTCAGGTTTTAAAATATTTTCTTAAAAACTATGGTTTATACTGGTTCATTTATTCTGTGCTGTTTCTATTTTCATCTATCACAAAGCCAAATACTCAGCAAAAAACCTTTTGAACAATATAAAATAAAGAAAATTTTGCATTTTCTAGCTAAGAAAAAATTTTAAAGTCCCTTGTTGCACTTCAAAGGCGTCTTTTAGTAAATATCTGACCAGACATCTGTAGCATTTTATCCCAGAGACACTATGCTCCATGTTATCCCACTTCAGGTAAGGTTTTAAGTACACATTACCAGAATTAAAACACTCTCACTTTAAAAATAGACAAAAACATACACCTAATCATCTTTTGCCAAAAGCTTTAGATAATGTATGCAATATAAAAAATGGAAAATACTATCAGAAACTTTTCTTACTTTTTTATAAATATATATATTTTCATTTTAGGAATTTTAATTCCCATTCAGAGAAAAAATGTAGAAGGAAAAACTTTTGCAAAATCCATACTGCCCAAGAAAACAGTAATCACAGGCATCCAGGAACAATCTCAGCTGTAATAATTTGTCACATTTTAATTCCTGGTCATAATTTCTGGCTACTCTTTTTTTCTTTATTAGTACTTCCACTTAGCTATTACACGATAATTATTCTTCTGTGTAATTCCATCAAGATCTTACCGTGTTGTTGGGGTGGTAGTTGAGATGCAAACCACTGTCACATAGGGGAGAGGATGTGCCACTGCTTTGGTCACTGGGAGCACCTAATACAAATACAAATTCACAAGAAAATTCTTTGTTAATTTGTGATGACATAATTCAAATTTGCATATGTATATCTGCATTCTCCCCAAACCCAAATAACTTCTATCATATATAACATGAATTTACTTTCTCCATTCAGCAAGTATCTGTTTTCTGGTTTGAGTGGATTGCCTTTGTAAGCTAAATGGAGGCTCAAGAAAACCTTTCCCAGTGTTTTGACTAAAAAAAATTAATATCTGCTTGGTAAGGAAAAAAACCCTACAATGTTTCTTTCAAATTTGACAGTAAAAGGGAAATGTGTACTTTCTCTGTCAGTTTTTACTTGAAGGAATTTGTCAGATAACCCTTTTGTTACTCTCAGTGAAGTTAACAGTTGTAAATGTTCTTGTAATGGTGTAGGAAACTAGAGTGCTACACCTCAAAAGTGACACGATAGGATCCATGCAAATGCATATTCCTGTGCATCACTCAAGCTACTCTGTGGTACCACAGCCTTTCATAAAAGGGACAAAGGTACTGGGATACATTTTCATTTAAGAATACAGTGTTCCGATTTTTTTCCTTGTTTAATTTAGATGTAATACATAAGCAAAAGACAATACAAAAGACAATATTCCATCAAATGTTTGTATAAAATGCTATTTCATGATTTAGATTATTTAATTCCTACTAACTTAAAATCAAGGGCTGTAAGTATTGAAATCAAATATTTATTTTTTCATTGCTTTAAACTTGAGCAATTTAGTTCACTCTCTTAGGGAGCAAAAAGCAGAAGGAAAGCAGAGGTGGCAAAAGGCACAGGCTGATATATAAATATGCTTAGATATGCTGCAATTGTCTATAATTATGCATCCACACTTACAATTTAATATAATTAAAGGAAGACAGCTGTCTCTATATGACTCTCATGGGGCAAGTTCACTAAAACTCAGTTTGGACTAAAACAAAATACTTATCATTCTAGAGTAATTTATTCTTAGGTAGACAGACATCTCCACCCAAGCCTCTGAATTTTAAACAGTAAAGTCCTCTAAATATATACACACAATCTCATTTTCACATTTACAAGAAAAAAAAAAAAACTCCCTGGGACTAAAATACTAGCTGATGCTGCCCGAAAAATTTATTTTAAATACTCTGCACCAGGATGTGAGCTATTGCAAATTAATGTAATTCTACTGTTTTACTCCCAATTTTACTGATTCACACCAGCCAAATGCCTGGTTATCTGTTTTTCAACCATAGATAGCAATTTTTCTCTTGAGGTCAATGTTAACACAAGCCCTGGCAATAGGAGCAACTCATATTTAGACAGTAATGCTGATTGTAAAAGCTGCTGTCAATCACCCTCAATACACAGTAGTTTCAGAAGCTGCAAGCGTTCATGGGTATGGAATTGAGGGTTCTTTGGTCATATAATAAAGGCTTACATGCACAATCTTCATTGAGTGGCAGTTTGAGAAAAGCAGGTGCTCTTTTTAGAAAGGACACAGTTAGGGTCACTTCTTCCCCTGCGTTGCGAAGGACCTGTACCTGGAAAAGAAATAAAGGCAGACGCCTTGAAATAAATTTATGACCAAAATGCATTAGCAAATGTCAGCAACACCACACAGCTCTCCCATACCAGAATATAACTGCTTAGCAGTTTATTGTAATTACATTTGTTTGACAAGAAAGCAAGACGTAAAGCTTGCTATGCACTTGTCTATTGGGTTTCTAGCCACACGTACAGTGAATGGGGTGAGGGGGGCATTACCCTCCTGTTTTAGTATTGTCTTTGACCTGTGCTATTGCAGAACTTGCTACTTGAAGCTATTCAGTTATGTAACTCCTTTATTCAGCTCTGGAATCATCCCCCCATACATGTATGTATTTAAAAAATAAATACATATTTTCTCTTTGCATATATATTTTCTCTTATAAATCCTCAACCAAAACAACAGCAGTAGTTTTCACAACTGTACCATAATCCTATGAGCAAGTCTTTCTAACACACAGAGTTAAATTTAGCTGAGGCGCTCCAGCATAGATGAGAGACCTAATCTTCATCACAGACACAGAGGAAAAGAACCTATTTTAAGCCTTAAATCTTAGATAAGCACAAGCTTAGGTTTTGCCAAAGGGCAGCTTGCATTTTGGACATAGAATGTGCAAAGCACCTATCCAACTGGGAATACTTTTAGCCTTCCTGTACTTTCCCACTAGAAACCCCTTTGGCTTCTGCTCATCTTTAACTTTTGTGAGGTACAGCTGTACATACCCCAAACATACAGCAGAGGGAGGGACTCCAGGCACCTCCCAAGAGTAGCAGTAAGGTAGCACGAAAGCAACTAAGCCAAATGCTGTATTAGATAGCTGAGGAAGAACATTTGAACTGGCTTATGAGAGCCAAGAAGAACCAGATCTGTTTCAGAAAACAACCATTTCCTGTTCTGGCTCTATAACTTCAAAATTCTTCAAGGGCTGATTAAATTTGGGCATACAATGACAGAAGATTGTACCATGCCTCTCTTTGAGTGACTATGTTCATACTGCGCAGACAGCCAGCTCACAGGCAGCTGAGAGCTGCTGTGAGAGAGAGAGATGCTGCACAGTGAGACATTAGGGAATCATTTTAAACTAGAACATATCTGCTCCCTTTCTCCTTTGTAGCTGGATAACACACAAGTAACCCTTCTGTCATGCTGCTTCTTGTGAGAAAGCCTTGTAAATAATTTATGAAGCACTGCTATTCTTTAATTATGCTTGTCAATAACCTACTCAACAGATTTATTTACATGCATGTGTATAACTATACACTGGGATGCTTTCACATGGAACCACTGCATTGTGCTGTAAACTTAAAGCAATTCTTCAGGAAAAAATGTCAACTTTACCTTGAAACACAATATTGCCTATTCCATGTTGGTTGCCACAGAGGAGTAACAGTATGATGACAGAACATTTGATTCAGTAACTGAAATTTTAGGGTCTTTATGATTTAAAATAGCACAGTGGTTGCCAACACACATTTTGCAGTTTAATATGTATTTATATGTATGTGTGCAAATAAACACAGAAACATCACAACAGATTTAATAACTTATACTGCATGCCAAAAACTTCATGTCTAACACAGAATCATAGAATCATTTAGGTTGAAACATGAGTCTCTTTGATGAGCAGTTCCCAGTTCTGATGCATTTTCTAAACATTTGTAAGCAGCAATTATTTCTTAGAAAGATGACTTGTAACGTGCAGAAAAGTAGACCAAGACTCTGGAGTCCTGAATTCAACCAGAGATACCATCCTATATCCTCAGTCTCCATAGAAAATTCATTCTTTTCCTCTCTTATGTAGCAGTCACACAGTTCAGAGTAGTCAGAGACAAAGCAGAGACTTACAGGTATGTACTTTGCATTGTTTCGACAGATGTGGATAGACAAAAGTGCAGGAAAATACAGCTACTCTCTCTGCTGTTAAAAAAAAAGGTATTTCTTTTCACTCAAGAACAGAGAATAAATAAGTGAAGAAGTTACAGCATTACTTACTTTAATTTATAAAGTCACCTTTTAAGATAAGAATAAGTGGATATCATCTGTGAAAGAAGCTGAGACAATAACTGCCCTAAATCGTTCTTCCCAGAGTCTACATGATTTCACTTGATAATATATTGCTTTGTAAAGCCTGCAAGAGGCCATAAGTAGCCTACTGTGACTTTTTTCTCTAACCTCTCTCTCCCTCAAATCTCTTTATCTCATAGGATGAAAACTTTAAGCTGGAACACATTTCAGTTGAAATCAGCAATACTTATGCAGTGAACTGTATTTTGGAGTGTATGAAGCATATAATCCAGAAAGTGACTAGATTTTGACATGCAGAATAAAGACTAAAGAGAGATAATGGATTAAAAGAGAAAATTACTAGGTAATGATTACAACAAAGAGCAGATGAGTTATTGATTCCATTTTGCTTACTTTCTAGTCATCAACAAAGCCATTCTGGGAAATAAGGTTAGATGAAGAAAATGAGAATTTTAATTACTTTATTGTCTTTTTCTAGCTTTCAGTTGAAAGCCTTACTGTTATTTTACATTCTTTGTCTTTAATTTACATATGAAATGAAAAATCAAATTACTAAAGATAATGCTAGCCACAAATAACAGTCTGCATCAATACTGAATTTAAATTAGGGCCTCATTCCCACTGTGTATAAATGGTTAAAAAAATTCAATATTACTGAAACATAGCTATATAAGTAAACAGATTTTCAGTTCATTACTGCTAATAAAGAAGCCATCTCTAAATTTGCAAGAAATAAAAATATTTACAACATTTTGCAATCCTGGTTGATGGCAAGTGGAATATGAGTCAACAGTGCCCTGGCAGCCAGGAGGGCCAGCCCTGTCTCCTGGTTGCAGCATCTCCAGCTGGGTAAGGGAGGGGATTGTCCTCTGCTCTGTTTCTGCACTGGGGCAGCCTCACCTTGGGTGCTAGGGGCAGTGTAGGGCACCACAATATAAAAAAAAGGCATCAAGCTGTTAGAGAGTGTCTAAATGAGAGCTATGAGGATGGTGAAGGGTCTGGAGGTAAAACGTTACGAGGTCACTTGCTATGTTCAGCCTGAAAGTGAGGAGATGAGGAGAGAACTCACTGTGGTCTTCCACACCCTCAAGACAGGAAGAGAAGAAACCAATCTCTTCATTCCCAGGACCAGTGACAGGACTTGAGGAAACAGCATGAAAATGAGTCAGGGGAGGTTTAGTTTGGCTGTCACTAAAAGGTTTTGCACCCAGACAGTGGTTTAACACTGGAACACTTCCCCAGGGAAGTGGTCACAGCACCAAGCCTGACAGAGTTCCAGAAATGTTCGGACAACACCCTGAGGCGCAAGTTATGATTCTTGGGGTGTCTTGCACAGGAGTTGGACTTGATGTTCTTGATGGGTCACTTCCAACTCAGCATATTCTATGATTCTATGATTTTCCCTAGTATATGAAAAGATGTAACTGGACCCAACCTGTACAAAGGGAAGAAGAAATTTATTTTTGAGGGAACACTAATTTTGATTAAATATAAAAACATGTTTTCAAAAATTTCAAATCAACAATGTAGCAACCTCCTAAGATGATTGTTATCATATATCAAGAGTTTAGCAAAGGTGAGAAAAATTCCCAGAGCTAAAGCCAGGGCATATTTGTATGACAAAAATTTAACTCAGTAGTAGACCTAATATGTCCAATTTCTCACTAGGTTATATATTGCCACTGTATGCCATGAAGAAACTCCCTTCAGAAGTGATCTGGCAATTTCTAAAGCAATGTGTCCTAAATTGTAGAAAATGCATAACCAGACACCATTAAAAAGATTTGCTTATTGTTTGTATCATTGAAAAGTAATGATCTGTTTTATTTTCAGAGGCTATATAGACTATTCAAAATAGTCTATTTAAGACTAGTCAAGATAGATTTTTTTGTTAATATTTTTGAGATATTCTATGAAGCCTTAGATTTTAGGCATATGAATGTACCTATGTCAAGTTTTAATTTTTCTAGTTATAAATGAGTAATAGTAACACTTAATATGTTGATATAGAAATTGTATGGATTAAATGATGAAAAGATATTTAGTGCTGCTGCTACTACTTTATTTAGCTTTATGTTTTAATTTCAGCTAGTGAGTAGTACCAGCTATTCATTTGTTGGTGCACAGCATCTAATGAAGTCATCCGTGTAACAGGAAGAAGCTATGACACTGAAAAATCTTAACATCTCCTCATCAACATTATGGCTATATATATTAAATTCATGCTGCTGTTTTAAAAATCATATATATATATATATATATATATATAATTCAGAATGAGTTCATGTGGAAAGAACTACACAAACAGAAACATAAAATATTGTCAATAAACTTTCTTATTCAAAGTATAACCTTACTACCAGTGGGATCAAGAATTCATTTACTTCTACCACAAAAAGCTCTATATAAGATGTTCATGAATGAAGTGAGATAGTCAAAAAACCCAGTTGTGCATGTCTGAGCCAGTAGCTGTGTGAAATAGTGACATTAAAAGAGTCAGTGTTTCTGGAGCAACAGTGACTATATTTCTATACAATTACTGTAATGAATGTGAGGGGGCTATTTGAAAAAACAAATTTTACAGTGATGTGTGGTACGGCTGAAGAAAATATCTACATAGTAACAACACTAATCTGAATTTTAATAATGTCTACAATTATATTGCCTTTTAATTTTATAAACCCTTTTAAATTCCCAGGTCAAGAAAACATTTGAGCATATGCTGAAGTCTCTCTCAATATATTCAGGAAAGCAATGAAGCATGAAGTCCCTCTGACTTCAGTAAGTGTTCTTTCCTGAATAAGACTGTAAGTCCCCCCTCAAATTACCAGTGAAATTTACCCACCAATAAAGTAGTAAGGATTTAAAACAGAATACTTATTTAGATCCCAAGATCTGTGTTCTCTTGAATTGAAGCAAATTTAACTCTTCAGTTTTTAAAGAAAAATTAAACTTATTGGTGAGTACCTTGAACTATACACATTCGGAAAACAGAAAAAAAGAAAATATAGGAGACACCTTTTTAGCCACTCTACAGTTACACAATGCACAAGTATCAAGTCCATCAGCAGATAACAAAACACACATTTTAAAACAATCACACAGAGGTCAAAAGCTACAAGGCTTCATGCACACAACTGTCTTGAATTTGTGCTTATTTTAAAAGTCAACTGCTTTATTTAGTAAAAGTGCTATGTAGTTAATACAGAATTATAACGAACACATCAGTGCATAGTGAGTTTTTAATTCCTATGATCTAATATTTATTACAGTATTTTCCAATAATTGAACTTAATCAAGAAATACAATATCAAGAGATATCAAAGTGTTTTTTTCCTTCAGAAAATTTCTCTTTCCAATATGTAGAAAGAACTAGAACACCATTTTATGACAGAAGTTCCTACCCAGACTGCACAACTAAAAGTATACTTCAGACTATAGTTTGACACTATCACAATTGTACAATTTAAATTTTTGCTGTCTGGCTCCAAAACCCATGTTAGATATTTAGACATAAACACAAAGGGCTGCACTAGAACTGGGGGCCATCTCAAACAAGGGGACAGGAACTGCAGGGCAGAATGGTGCATTTCCCAAGAACACATGAAGACAGGCCTTTCTATTCTGAGCTCTCTTCTGCTTGTATCCTGCTACTAGCGCTGTTTTGAAAAAGTGCAGGGGGATGCAGTAACATAGGAATTTACAGCAAAGATACCCTCCAGTGCCCACCACTAAAGAGTTATTCTGAAAAGTGCAGATAGATGTTTATGGACCTGCAAGATGACACAGCAATGGAATTGAAACAGTGCTTGCTTATTGAATGCTCCAGCTACTAAGGCACTACACAAAAGATCATTTCAGACTAACATACACAGAGATTCAGGGTTTGATGCTTTTTGACAAGTGCCACCAGACTGGCCACTTAGAAGGAAAATTACTCTTGATCCCAGGTGACAGCACGTTTTAGCTAGACCATTATTAGCTATACCATGTATTAGCTAGACCATGGTTTCTCAGATGTACAGCTTCATACCAGGCATATAGATATATTCAGGCTTCCTTCATTGATCCTTGCATTACCTGTTTTCACAGGCTCATGGGCTTTAGTCACAGAAGTACCAGGACATGCAACCTCAAGACTGTTGTATAAAGCATTAGTAGAAAACTAAGTAATCCTCCTTTAAAAAAAGATTTAATCTTCTTTCAAGCCTACATGCCAAGTAGGCCACTTATATTAACTAACACTGAGAGACATGTACAGAATTTCCTTCACAGGAATGACTAAAATAATCAGATGTAAGCAACATGAAAAAGTGTAATGAGGAAGTAGGAGAAAGACATTAATTTAATAAAAAATTATTGAAAACATAATTAACCTACAAAATAAAAACCATCCACTAGGCAATAGAAGACCAAATATAGATCACACAGATGACATAGATTCCTGTCAGCTCTTTCTTCAATGCACAAAAAGAATATGGTTTCAAACTTTTAAGTCTAACACTTGTGGAATGGAGCGCTTCGAAGTTTGTCTAAAAGATCTGACAGCAGCTTTCTAGAACTCTTTAACCTTTCAGAGGTTCCACAATCAACACAAAAATGTTTATTGCTCTTTCAGTCAGAATAGTAGTACGCCCAACTAATTATTGTTTAGCTGCATGTTTATGCTTTGAAAAGTAATATAGCAGTGCCTTAGCAAAAGGTATCAATGCAAACAAAAAAAAAAAATTAAAAGTCTGCAGTATTTTCCTGTTTTTCTTCCCTTAATCTTAGTATCAATAATATCACACATAAAAATACTGCTATAAGTGCCTAATTGGCATTCTTAAGTCCTGTACCCTAATTTTGAATTCTGTTTCACTAAAAACTGCATGTACTGGTCATGACAGTTCATATTAAATAATTAGAAGGCCATTACTCCAACAGACAAACTATGAAATACAAGGAATTAAAAAATGCTATGTCTTCCAAAATTGAGAGCACACCCTGGAGGCCATGACTCATAGGTCATATGGGACATCGTGGGTCCTTGAACTGAAACATTTCATACCATATTCTGAAATATGAAAATTAACAACTCCTTAAATAGATTCCAACTATAATACACTATTTACCATGATCTGCCAATATATTCTTTGAATCATCCCAACTGGTGATTGATTCTAATGCAAATGTTCATTAAAATATCAAACAATGAGTCATGTTAATGATTCTCAACCTATGGACTTGTGTGGGACTGTGGTCTATAGAAGAAATACACAAAGATGCATTTAATAGCCATTCAGCTTTACATGATAGGCAGCTATTCAGGACAAGAAAATACCTATGAAAACACAAAAAAACCACCCAAAGAACCAGAAGACTTCAAGCCAAACTCTTTCTAAGCTTTATGAGCTTTTTGGTGTATCTATTTGTAGTGAGTACATGCCAGAGTTCAGAACTGCCTATCTTTGTTTTCAAATTATGTACTCCATGAATGGCACTACTTCTCCAGGATTATTCAACTACAGTAAATGAACTTTGTAGTTCCACGGTTTTACAGAGTTCTCCACTTTAAACACTCACAGATGTTCCACTTTTTAAATGTGATTATGTATTCGGCTGCTGGGCACTTTCTCTCTGTCGAAGCTAATTCATGAACACATATTTTTGAATTAGATATGTAACGGCTTCCAAAATAACTGGCCAAGAGGAACAAGATAAATCTCTTAAAAACACTGAAAATGACAGAAACACCAATACAATTTTTCCCAGTGTGGTTGAAATTAAGCAGCATGTAATTTACAATTTTTTTCATATGAAATAGGAAACTTGAATACTTTTGGACAATAAAAAACTTTAAGATAGTTAAAGTCTGTATCAGGAATAGTGTGGCCATCAGCAGGACCAGCAAGGTCACTCTTCCCCTATACTTGGCACTGGTGAGGCCACACCTTGAGTGCTGTCCAGTTCTGGGCCCTCACTTTGGGAAGGATGTTGAGACGCTTGACCGTGTCCAGAGGAGGCAACGAAGCTGGTGAGGGGCTTGGAACACAAACCCTGCAGGGAAGAACTGAGGGAGCTGGGGAAAAGGAGAGTCAGGGGTGACCTTATCATTCTCTACAACTTTCTGAAAGGTGGTTGTAGTCAGGTGGGGATTGGTCTCTTTCTCCAGGCAGCAACTGACAGAACCAGAGGACACAGTCTTAACCTGTGCCAAGGGAAATATAAGTTGGATACTAGGAAAAAGCTTTTTTATAAAAAGAGTGATAAAGGAATGGTTGGCCCAGGGAGGTGGTGGAGTCACCATCCCTGGATGTGTTTAAAAAAAGACTGGATGTGGTACTCGGTGCCATGGTTTAGTTGAGGTGTTAGGGCTGGGTTGGATTCGATGATCTTGAAGGTCTCTTCCCATCTAGCGATTCTGTGTGATTCTGTGATTCTAACTGTGTATTACAACTCTATGAGACTTATAAAATCCCCACTTGTATTTAGGCAAGCTACTCAACCCCACCAAATGTTATAAATCCAGAAGCCTAATTCTGATTTCAACTTGTTTGATTTACATGTATGTTTCATCTTCACATACAACATACTTTCATTACAAGTGTATATATGTCAGTAAACTTCTCATCAGCAGAGCTCAGAAATTTACATAGGAGCCAGATTTTGTTTGGGATCAATTTAATTGACATTGTCAAAAACAGATGTTGACTAAAGCTTCTTTGGGAGAAATGTGTGAACCCCTTAAACAAATAAAACTCCTAAAAAATGGGAGAATCGTTTACACCAGTGTTGCAACAGCACCTACTAACTTCTACACAGCTTTCCACAGGCTTGCACAGCATCATGTGTGCAGTGATGTGTACAGCTGGATGAATGACTGGCTTTCCCATCAATCTCCTCTATAAGAGGATTTCTTATTTAAGATACAAGTTTTTTGGACTTCATAATAATTGGAAAGCAACCATGATGGAAGTCTATGATGACAATGTTGTTTGGGGCTTTTTTTCCCTTTCAGTTAATTATGGAGAATATTCAGGAAAAGCTGTAAATATCTGTAGCACCTGTAACATGTTTTAAGCAGGCTCCAGAGGCTTTGCACATTTACCCTCAAAGATGAGTGACATAAAAATTATTTTTTTTTTCTTTTAAGCAGGCCATAATTTAATACTTAGACAAGATGCAGAAATTCTTCCTACTCATCATATCTGCACAAAACCCTTGTGGAATCAATCTTTATTACTCATACAAATAGTATCATTTTAGTGGATTTTATAATATAAATATAATTGATATAATATAAAGTGTTGAGCATAAGCCAGAACTGTAATTTACTAATTAATTGTAGACTACCAACCAATCCTTGGTGGTGCTATTCTCTAATAAGAGTTTCAGATAGTAAGAGATCAATAAAATCATCTTTAAATGAAAGCACAGAAATTTAATAAAACACATTCTCTTGGACTAAAAAAAAAAAAATATTATTTAAGGTATGTATAATATACACCAATGAAATATCCCATCACAGATTTCCCCAACACCTATTTAAGCCAGCTTTTGATTACCATCCATCAACCTGCAAAGAAATGACAGACTATATGGGAATAACACTTTCTGGTGATAAAAGCTGCCCCAAACAAATAAACTCTGTGCTGTATACAGGCCAGAGCTTCACTCATTAAATTACTAATAAATGAAATGTGAAAACCAGTACAACAGGTAATCATATCAGTATCTGTCATGTAGAATATTAAGATTTTGCTTGTTACCTGCAAGTGTTACAGCATACAACGCATCCTAATGCAATGAGTATTCTAGAAAAAAATAGAGTGTATAATGCATGATCTATCCAACACTGTAAGAGAACACAACATAATCCAGCACATAATCATGAGCTGAATAGAAGAAAAACATTGTATATAATGTCTCAAAACCAAAAGCCGTGTCTTAGCAATTACCCAGGAAAACCTTAGAAGAATGACCTAGTACTTATGACTCTCCACTCCCTATATGAAAGTCACATAAAATACAAAATATAGCAAAAGACTAAAGACATTACCCATGTTACATAAAGAAAAATAATCGATATTTACATAATAAAGAACAATTTTCCATTTATCTGCATGATTCCTAGACTTAACCAGCTTACAATTGGAATAAAGAGCACTAGAAACTCTCTTATGAATGGATATGTATTTTTCGTTTGCTGGAACACATTATACTAAAAAAGAAAGCTTCATACAGAAGTTTTGCTTTTTAAACAATTTTTTTTTGTAAGTAAGGGTAAAAATCAAAACAAAGTAAAAAGTGGAAATGTCTTTTTTACTAGTAAATCGTGACAGAAACTAGACAATAACTTGGATTTAAAGTCTCCAATTTTTTCAGGTAATGTGCACTCCTCAACAGGAGCAAATAATTCTAATCAAATTATTCATTTAAAGAATTTGGACTTGTTTCTTTTCATAGTTGATCATAATAGTAGTATTAAAAATGCATACACATTACCAGACTGTATAACATGCCAGCTATTGTTCCTGCTCCTAATGGTTGAAGACTGAAAAACATCCAGTTGACACAGTATTTTGAAGTACACTCTTAAATTTTAAGACATTTTATTAACAGACTTATGTCTATGCTTGCTGAAAACAATACAAGTGTTGCATGGCTTGAACATTTTTCCTGATTATGCAGAGCTCCAGGTCTGAGGGAAAAAGGAAAGATCATTCCCAGAACAAGTTTGCTCACACTAATCCCATTGCAAGGCTGGGGTCAAACACACAGCTAGTAGCAAATTTCACATTTACATATTCAATATAAAATTTGCTGTTGGCAAATATGACCTTAACACTTAGTTTCCATGAACAGTCACACTAATCAAGCACCAGAATATAAATGCTCATGAAAAATGAATAAAAAGTGGTCCTAAAGAGGACCACTTAGAATTTGAAATCAAATTCTAATTCTATATTTTAATAAATATTACTCTACAAACTTATTCCTATTTGTTCAGTTTTAAATGTTATCAACTTCAATATGACAAAAAAAGTAATCCCTGGACAAATTTGTATTTGAAGTAATGTTTTAGATCAATATAAGCAGTTAATTCTGCCAAGCTTCTCAGCTGCTCAGGATCTAATCTCTGAGTAAGATATTTTAATACTTCAGGGAAAGTGCCCAGTGGGAAAAGTTCTCAGCTGAGAAAACACATAAGAATTCTGTGATTCTGTAATGATATTTTCATGCCATTTAATGCAGTGGCAGTTTTTCTGCTCCAGATTAATTGCACTGCATCTGGTTGAAGTTGAGAATATTACTTTGTTCTTCAAAAATCTTTATAAAAAAGAAAGTCCCCAACTTAATAAAATATGTAAATTCACAATTTTAGGCAAATACATACATATTCTGCTGAACTGGGATCCAATATAATTATAATTTGAAAATGTCAGAAATCATATTTCCTTAACATTTTTGAGATAATTTTCATCAGTGTCTAAATTTTAAAGGCAAAACTGGATTTGGAGGTACTCATTTGGTATTTTAATTAACTGGAGAACATTTATAGATCTTTTTGAAACACAAAAGATTAGCATACAATTCCAAAGATGTAAAAAAGGTAATTTGTATTTCAGCACAATGACAAAAAAGTGCTGAATTACAGTTTTAAATAGTTTATAGCATGACGTCTTTGTAACTTTCAAAATTAAGCATAAATCTGATATATTAATCAAAACTGATTAGGCTACTTATCTGATTGCAACCCTTATTTTACCTTTTCTTATTTTCTTAATTAAGCAATAACACCACAGAAATCCATTCTTGCCAGCACTTAATTACCATTTGAGACTATAAAATCTTATAAAAACAATAATTTATAGACTATTATATAGAGTGAATGTGTTTTCTGAAACAAAATTTGCAATATCAACAGTAAAAGAAAACCAGAATGATTTGTATAATTCTATTACATTGCTGCTAGGTTATTATGCCAGAATATTATAAATGAATGCACAAATTACAGGCCTCACTTTCAGAAAGTCCAAGCCTCTCAAACCTTAATAACTCTAGTTTTACAATTTTCTCTGTGCTCTCATTTTCTATAAAAATTCAGAAAATAAGAAAAACACTGCTGATGCTACATAGCTCCATGATATCTTATGAACATAATATACAGGTGCTTTGACTCAACAAAGCATGCCCCCATTTAGATAGCACTTTCCTGTTGAGATATAAAGATCCTGGAATATTAAAAGCTGTAATTGTAGAAGTAAAATTAAAAATTTAAATGTCTTAAAGCTTACAATTTCCAAAACTCCCAGTGTTCTAATTGGGAAAAAAAAAAAGAAAAAAAAAAGAAGAAAACTTTGTTTCACAGATTTGTTGCTGCCATTGTGCAAGTGATTCACCTTACCCTAAAACCTCACTTACTGATTGATGGAAAGATGCTTTACACAGTCTGTGAAAACTTGCAATCTTTCACGGTGATGGATATTTAAACAAAATATTTTATTTGTTAGCCTTCATTATGGTAAACTTTAGCTGTCACTAACATTCCTCTGCAATCACTGATTCAGAAATCACACGGGACCTGAAGAGCACAGGGGATTTTGAATATGTTTTGTATTTGATTTTCCATGTAAAGATGACTGAATAAACAATTTTAAAAGAACCTCAAGACATCTGAGAAATGGTGGAGTTTTTGTGAAACACGCCTGTCTATCCATTTACTATGCAAGTACTTCATACTCAGAATAGTGTAAGAAGGGAAGGCATTTCAGAAAATCTAGAAACATCCTTATTACTTCCTACTGCAAGCCAGTGCTTAAATATGGGAGTTTTTTTGATGTAGAACAATCCCTTGAACATTCCTTTTAAGAGGTCAGCACAATTAGAAACTTAAATGCTCTCAATCACTACTGGCTTGACAAGGGCAAGTGAAGTGGAATAGAGCTACGAACATTTTCCTAGATCACATTTAAAGATATATGTCATTATCCTGGTAATGCCAATTCAGACTGAGGAGTGATTATTTCCCATTTTGCTCAGGAAAGTATTACAGCACAGGGAGGTAACTCTTGCAGGTGTCTGCGCAAAAATCTAGAGAAGGTGTAACTGTTGTAATTTTTACCGAAGAGCTTCTTCCCTCAGTAACCAAACCTGCACAGAAGTTCATCTTGTGACCTGTGAAACTCTTACTACTGCAAGGTGTTTTACTAGCCACAGTCTTTCAAAGCAGCTAACAAGAAACAGGTAGTACCAAACTGAACTTGTATAACAGCATCAGTACTATCAGGGCAAAAGAAAAAAATTAAAATCCAGAAATAGGCCCAGTGCTGACAAACAGATACCAAAACACCAGTACCATACTGTACCATACTAGTGGTTGAGAAGTATGGGGTGGGCCATCTGGAAACCTCCATGTATCTGGCTGGAACAGGCCAACACCGGATACTATTGAAAAATTATATAGAGTCCATTCTCCTTTCCTCTTCCTCCTCCACCGAACAAACTGTCAAAAGACAAAGACCCAATGTAGAGAAAAAAAAAAGACCTAAAAATATGCACAGGTGTTAGATAACCCCTGGATTAAAAGTTTTTTTTTTTTCCTGGCACCCATTTGATTTTACTATAGTCAGAATAATGACATTTCTGAAGAGTTAAATCAGGTATTTTAACTGCTGGAAAGTTGTCAGAAGACTATATGTGTGCACATTTGCACTTCTTTGAGCATGCCTCATACTTGTGACTCCTCCTGGCTAGTTAAATGAGTAGACCTGCTCCAGTCTTCCCACTGTTCTCTCTGGTCCACAACAAGCCATTAGAAATACAGAAGTTGCCTTTTGGAGATTAACATTTTCTTTCAGTCTAAATCTCTTGCTTGTTACCTATTTAAAGAAAACTTAACTGATGCCAGTTGGACAATATTTTCTAGTCCTTATGAGTAAATGAAATCTTCTTAATAGTGACCAGAGAAGATAATTTCCATGCCCAAAAGAGTTGTCATTTTTCCTACATTATGTTGGAGTGTTTTGTATCTGTTTAATTTTTGTGCCTTTTGGAGGCTATGCCTAGAAAGAAAAACACTGGGCCCCTGAACTAAAGTGTAACTGAGGTTTAGTTCCACAACTGGGAGATGCTGTGCAGAATGAAATATTTCAAAAACTCTTTTGGAGGGTAAAGTGCACTCATGTACGAATAAACATGAAAATATTTCTATTTGCTTCCTAAGGAAGCAGAGAAACCTGAGCCTTTACAGTAAAAATATCAATGTAAACAAGGACACAAACAAAGCATATTTGATGGTACACACTTTAAATCCACTTCTCAACTGTTTCTTTTCTTTGCAGCTCAGGCTTTCAGAATTAATAGACCTGTATGACAAAGGAGGAACCAAGGACAGTTATTTGAAGGATGTTGTGCTGTAACTAGTGATTCAATCTTTCACTCTCCCGCTAAACCATAATGGATTTTTGCTTTGAGGACTGTAGCTATGTAATAAGGAAATAACAATATTAATCATGTAGGCTCGGTATTAGTCATGACGGAATGTTCTACTCCCTTCTATTAAAACTCAGCAGTAATGACGAGTAGTTTTAAAAGATGAAATCTTAATAAAATGACTAATAGATCTACAAGTATCTTGAGAAAAAGAAATGAAAATATAAACTAGGAAGACTAGCAACATATTAACATATTTTAAAGGTCTAACATCATAGTACTTGAATAAATTCAAGTTTTTAGAGAGTTTGGCACAATTTAAAAATCATTTGAACACTAATAAAACATAGCTAAAACCAGATTAAAAAAAGCAGATGAACACACATTAAGAATACTGCTCCAGGATATATCCAGATTCCAGGAATTCCCACTACAGAGCTTAAAACAGCTGAAACAGGCTATTAACAGCTGCTAGGTTCTTTTCCACTTGATGGACACTGATTTCAAATCAGTGCTGAAATATTTGACAGCTCAAATTTCTTGAGCATTAGGATATTCAATAACAGGTATTTTCATTAATTATGCCAGGATAGCTAAGGCGACATCAGTTTACTAATATTATTATTATTATTATTATTTTTGTTATTACTCAAGTCTTAGAGAGAAAACAGCAGCTGTATGGAAAGAGTAAATGTATTGGATTTTCAGAAAGTTTATATTTCACTTTTAAATTCAGAAGTTAAAAACTGCAGATTGATTATAGTCTTAGAAGTACTGACAGTGCAACTTCCACATTTAGAGTCGCCATTCTGTCTAGAGGGGAAAGGATTAAATGGCTGTGCTGTGAGTTATAAAGTACAGGATCTCTGCAACATGAGAAAGTGTTAATCTGTATTTTCAGGTTGCTGTTAGTTTCCTTAAACTGCAAAATATTAATGCAGAGGTACTTTTCTATAACAGATTCAGAAATACTTCATAAAATTCAGAGAGCTAAATCCAATAATAATCTAGGTTTCTGTTTCATAGTTAAGGAAACAAAGATAAGATAAAACCATAATTTACCAAAAGACACATCTGCAAGGTCAAGATGGAGTGAGATTTGAGATCATTTGGTTTCCTGTCTTAAAAATACAATATGCTAATTCTTTCACTTAAAAACATTTACGAGAAACGTTGCCAAAACTATTAATAATGAGTTTTGAAAATCAGTTTTAATGAGACCATAGTTTTAAAGAGAAAGACCAGAGATAGAGTTTCATTAGCTGCAGATGATTGCAATTAAGCAACAACAATCCCTAAACTGTCATTTTCATATAACATAAATGACTTATGGAGAAAAGGGGGAAACAAAAGATTCAATGTAGTGCATGAGGACATCTCACATAAGGTCTTCTGGAAAAAAGTGGTGTCTTGTGCAAAATGCAAGCAGTGGCTGAATTGAGCCACAGTCTGCATATTGTAGTTACCTAAACATAAAATCCACCAAAGCCTGAATATCTATTCTGTCTTTATAGCTACCTGTGACTACATGAGCTTTTCCTGTTACTTTTCAAGGGATGCCCAAATGCCACATTAACTGACACATGCAGGCAGTCATTTTACATTGGAAACATTCCCTGAATGTTCCCCAAACAGAAGAAATAAGAAATTACTTCAAATTCACAGTCATTTAATTTCTTCTATTTCCTAAGAGAAAAAAAACATATGCTAAGATCCAAAGAGATATGTAACCATAGCTATTAATACTATCTGAGATGTTTTATTCACAACATTAAGAACAGAGACAAACTCAAACATATCAGCTTTCATTCAGCTGGAGTTCTACCTTGGCTCTAGATGATTTGGTGCACTACAACCCTGAGCAGTAAATCCAACACAAGGTTTTTTGTAGTATCCAGCCGAACTGACATACTCTCCTACTCGTAGCCACTCACTCTGTCCTAAAATCTTGTCCATTTTTAGTGACATAGTGGCTAGACCCAGAACCACCAAAAACATCCATACCACAGTATTAGGTTGGTGCTTGTCTATCCATCTTTATGTTTGGACAATAAATGGAGGTAAAAGCTAGAATTACATTAATTTCCAGCCTTAAGAATAATGATAGCTATTATGGTGTATAACCACATCCACTAGGTGTGTGGACTGACAAGCTATGCATTGTTAGACCTTATTAATTAGACAGAGGCCAAAACTCATAGGTCTGTCTGTGAATAATCATAATTTCAGCCTTTTAAAATTCTTGTTGAAAAATTTAAATGAGAGTCTACTAAAAAAAGGAACAATTAAAACATCCTCAGTAAAAAGAGCAAAAAGTTGTGTATTTAAATAGATATAATGGACTCTTCTTCTACACACAAGTACATATTGCATTTTTTTGGGCTGAAACTGCCAGTTTGAGAGATGCTGAGAGATATTTTTTGTGATTAATTGCTATAGTTTATTTTTTTCTGCAACCTTCTCCTGTATTGGCACTTCATCAGAGAGACCATGTCTTTACCTTACCACATGAGAGCACTAAGAATGAAGCAATGTTATGCTGTACTCAGATGGGGCTCTTTACAACCCAAAAGAAACAACAAGCTGACAGTCAGTCTTTGATAGAAAGTCATCGTGTGATTTCATAGTATGAACAATATTTTCACTTTCTATAAGCAGAAAACTAAGCTCAAGATTAAGTGATTCACCTAAAGCTAAAAGAAATAATAAGAAAGGAACCACATAAATGGTTCCAGTAAGGTACACTTAGAACTGACTAAATCTACCTATCTAGGGTCCATCTATCTATCTATCTATCTATCCATCTATCTATCTATCTACCTATCTATCTATCTCAAAAGTAATGAAAGACAATAAAGACAATAGAGCGCCCATGTTAACTAAGATCACTGTACATTGGGAAAAGATTCTCCCTGCTACGAAAGATGCCATGAGTTTGATTAAACTACCTAATTTTGAAACTCAAATCATTTTATATACATAATATGGTTATCAGTAAAGCAAGATGAAATACCAGGGTTGATAATCATCAGTCTCATACAATAGGCTGCAGTGATTATGCCACAGATTTTTTTCACTGCAGAGTTATGAAGATTTGACATGTGCTTAAAAAGTTTCCACAAGCAGCAACACATTTTGCATGTAGGAAAAGAATAAATGCTCATCAGAGTCACACTGTAGATACAAGTCTGAATTTTTTACAGGTATCTTCAGCATTACCAACTGAAAAAAATTACTCACTGGTTTACAATGAAAATTTTCTAAGATATTAAGACAACCCAAACACTAACATATCCTTACAGAACATTGTACCTGCTAAGCCTTAATTAGGTACAGAAAAAATCAGAACGAAACAAAGCTACGAGTTCAGGCATCCTGCAGAGCCTTTGCAAAAGTGCCTAGATGGTACAAGGATTGAAAATTAAGTTTCAACTCCTGTTCAACTCCCTGCTGCAAGCAACTAGGCTCCACACACTTCTATTTACTCTATATTACCTTGAGATTAGAGCTACAGATCCTGTATTTGATAAAGACCCCACAGGACAGAAATCCTAGAGCAACTCAAGCTGCAAAGGATGTGCTGCAGACAAAACCCTACCTGTGACTCCTGCTGGCACACCATTTAATGTACTTACTCTTTACTGAGGGCTAAGCCTAAATCCACAGGTTACCACACAATGCAGAATCACCTATATTAGCATTACTGCAGCTTTATAACAAATTTACTCCATAAACACGTAGCATATAACAGTGAATGTTTCTGGAAAAAATGGATTATCAGAGTTCATTTACTTTGGCTTTTTTATTTATATTATATTTCTATACTCATGTATAAGTCATGTATATTTTACTTTATAAAATATCATACGGACATTTGATCTTATTTAAATATTAGTCAGTATTTGCTATTAAATATTAAAACATATTCTTAATTAAAATAAGGATTTAATTTAAAACTTATTTTCTTCTTAAATTCCTAAACCATTTGCAAATACATAAATGCACATTTAAAACTGGTAAGATACATTTTTTTTCATTCATAGAGAATTATCTACCAGGAGTTTAAGAAGCAGATTATGTTAGATAAAAAAGGTATAAATAAAAATTTAACATGATAACACTTGCTACTCTACGTCAATCCCCCCTTTCAGCTTTTCCAAAACCTCTTTTCTTCCTGTGAATGGATTTCAACCTTATCATAAATACCCAACAGATTTATGTATCATTTTGAGGGTTTAGAGAATGTCTCAGAAAACAGAAAATAAAATCCTGATGTCCTAATTTTCAATCCACATTTGAGTGTACAAGGCTACTCTTTTAGTAATATCTTTCTCATATTTTGTAATTGCAACATTTCAATTCTAACAATTAAATCCCACTGAGAGATTTGCTATATTAATGCATATTAAACATATCAACTGCAGTAAACTTATAAAATATTTACAACCTGATCATTGTTGCACAGACAAAAATTAAAAGCAATATAAATACAACTATTAGCCAGTATATACAGAAGGGAGTATGATGAAGGCTCTGAAGAATGAAGCAGGATTTCCAGTAGATCTCCAAAAGGAAACAAGTGTGCAAAAACAAAAACACTCTGAAGAATAGTGCAGTGATCTAATCTTTCAGCCTGCACTAAACTTCTTCATCAGAACTTCATCTATATTAACTCCTGCTTTCTATAACTGAACAGCACAAGTTTGATGATCTGTCACAGAGCAGAATGCTGGATGAAACAAACAAGTGTCCTTGAATTGGCAAAGAGTCAGAAAGAGAAGCTTTCAAATATGTCAGTACTATGTTATTTTTAAAATACAACTACAAATGCTATGGAGCTAAACAGGATTTAAAGGTAATTTCCTTGGTAATCTTTAAATTTCTGGCATTGTTTTCTGAAAGAAAGGGTTTTCTGCTTCTGAAAGTATTTAAGAAGAGTCAAAGAAAAACATGGCTAAAGTACATGATGCATTTAGCAAAGCTGATTCACCAGTGGAGCCAGCCTACTACAGATCTCTCAGAATTTCTTCCATAGAAGAAATCTCCTTAATAAAATTTTATTTTATAGCCAAAATGATAGCATCTTAACAAAAGGGGAAGAGCACCCTCATAAGGAACAGCCAGAGGATGAGTGGCAGATGAATAGTTTTCTCTCATTTTTTAAATAGGATTAAAAGTAACCAAACAACAAATCTCCAACACAGTGCAAATTACAGCTGTTGAAATTAAAATGACCCCACACAGCCAGAAAGGTGCAGCGCTGCTGAAATTTGACAGCTATTAGCTGGAAGAAGAAATGCTGGGATTTGTACAGCTCAAACCTTCATAATAAAACAATCACCTTTAATATAGAAAAGCCTATCTGAGAAGAGCAACTACATAGATTTAGGAAGAAAAGATTGCACTTTGTTACATGTCATGTTAGAAGGTACAGGCATATTTGTTTAGGAATAATAATAAAACAGCTGATGCCACTGCACTGTTATCAGCATACACTATCATTTCAGCAACTACAAAAGACAAAAAAGTAGACTAAAAAACAGAAAAGCTCACCACTTCTTCATGCCTGCATTTTCTCACATTAATTCCATTAATCTGTTATTAAAAAGATAAAGAGAAGACTTACTCTACATTTCATAAGCATAGATTTCATTTCATTTTTCTAGAAAAATAAGATAAAATAATTTGCAGTTTTACTCACCTGTAGAATTGCATCTCCTATAAAGAGCAAACCTGAAAGTTCAGCTGAAAACAGAAAGCATATTTTTTTGTACAAAACATCCAACATTTTGTGTACAAGAATTCTTATTTAATACTTTTGCATTATCTTTTAAAATTTCAATAATGATAAAAACCCCAATATAAAACTTCCAAATAAATTACTTGTATTTTCTTTTTTAAACCCAAAATACTTGTGTATCAGTGTTACAATAAAAGAGACTACTCAGCCCAAGCACACAACTATGAAACTTCATCCATCAGTCACTAGCACCTGTCAGGCCATTCTGGTAAGGTGGGGCATATTTTTCTGAATAGAAAATTACTGCAGGACTAGGTCTTATTTGCCTGGGAGAGATAATTTCCTACAAAGCATGGAGACTCCAGAGATCCTTACGAATAACAAATTTCATTTTTAGGTTTTTACCAAAGATAAAGGACCCTTTAGATCTTGCATCTTAGATAAACTCTGATAAATAACAGGGATTATAAATGCTAGATAACACTCACATATGCTGAAGAGCTAGAAAATCAATATGTTGTAAAAAAAACCACCAGCCAAACTGAATGCAATTTTTAAAACAAAGTTGCATCACAAAGACATTTATAAAATCTAATTCTACACTTCCCATGTTTAAACACTGTGTTTCATTTCAGAGCTATCTCATTCAAATACACCTTATAAACATACCAGAAATATAACAAAGATTACTTGTCTGTAAAGGCATTAATAACCTTTGAGACCATGCTAAGGGATATTAACAGATGACATGCAATTATTACCATTATTACCTATAGTATTCCATATCAACATAGAAGATGCTGTCTGGAAAAAGCCAGTATTGGACTTGATCCAAAAACTTTACTTATTTACATGAGCTGTAAAACTGGAATCAATATTGATGTAAATTATGATACTCAAGTCCTTGTTTGATGGAATGGTCCTATTAGCTATATTTAACAACAGATGGTTAAATTAGTGAAGGACAGAGACTCTGATTTATTTTGATGCATAGGCTTTGGGTAAAACAGCATTTTCTCTATCAAAATTCTCTAGTCCAGGAACACAGCATGACACTTTCTACATCTCAAGACAGCAGCCTCCTACAAAAGAGATGTCCCTCCAAATTAGTTCTGCAAAAATCAGCAGTATATTTATTGAAAGCAGTAATGAAAATTATATCACAGCTAAGTATTGGAGCTAGAAACAATGCAACAACTACTGCAGCAAAAAAAACTAATGACAGAAATAAAATTGCACTTCAGTGTGCTCAATTAAACTTAAGTATATCTTTCTTATTTTCCTGCAGTGCTTAATAGCATTTTAATAGCTACTGCATGTAATATACACCACATCTTTATGTATTAGTTACATGTATTCTGAAAAGACTGTAGTCACAAGTATAAATTCTTAAAGTTAACCTTACTGGTTTCCTTAGGGGTTCATTCCATTCTACTCCTTATTCTCCCTAACTCCAACTTTCACATCTACTTTTCAGGGTTGGCTTTTGGCTCTCAATATGCTGATTCTTCCATACACCTCTGAGTGGATGTGTCCAGTAAGACACTTTTTTTTTTTACTGGCACATTTTAGTTGAGGAGAAGCTGAGCTCTAGAATTATTACATTACAGATGGAGGGAAATGTTTCCAAGTTTGTATTTCTGGCCTTACACAAATACATACAAACATAACAAAGATATTAAGTACACCATATTAGTACTGGTTCACAACCTTCCTCCTTCATACTTGTGCACATCTTGAGCTGTTTAAGTATTATCCATTATCATGTATCATTCCAATAATTTCAAAATGTTGCCAGTTAAATCAATACAGAAATTCAGCACCAGCTCTGTTACTATTAAAAATAAGTATGGCCACAACTTTATGCAGTACTCAAAGTACTCTCAATACTACCTGAGTAACCAGGTTAAATGCATTCTCCTCTTGTGTTACCATGATTTAAGAGCCAAGCATTTAATCTGCTACAGCTTCCAGACAATAACTACTGGGAAGTCAAGGCCACTAAATCATTGCCTTTTGTTAAATTTATTAAACATTTTCATTCTATTTCTTTTCTATGCTTTTATTTATTTTCTAATACTTTCCTATTTCTATTTTCTAAAAAAAAAAAAAAAAAAAAAAAAAAAAGTGAAGACTTTAAAACTATTCCAAATATCAATTCTGTACTTTTTCAGAAAAAGTTTCTGAGAAACAGAGAGATCATAAAGACATGGGAGAGAAAGGGTTCAACAATAGTATTTGTTTAACACTGACTGAAGAATCTCAATATTTAATACATCTTTCTTTAAATGGAACAATAAAGTACAGTGTAATAAGCTGTTACCAAATACCCACCTCTCTGTTCTTTGGAAATCTTAGAAATGACCACTGGAATATTATGTTCTGCTCCACCCTGAAAACAAAATAAACAGCAATCTTTGTCAGTCACTAAAAATATCATTTTGCTTAAAGTTATATTTTACCCTTTCTCTAAATGCAGTTCTTAGAGAGACTGAGCAAATAACTCTGATTCTGCACTTCCTCTTTTTTAAATGAATATTTTACTGTGATTAATTCAACATTGTCTCACATAAGGAATTTCTCAGTTGCCATCATTAGCTCAGGAAGTGAATTCAGAACTCTACCAGACTTGAAGGACATCAGTTTATGTGAATTCTGGGGAGCCTAATGTATGAAATGTGTCCTGTAAAAGCAGAATGGACATCCAACTATAATGGCAATCACACTGTGACCACTTAGTTTTCATGCTGGCAAAAAGGAGGTAAACAAAAGCACAAGAAAGAAGGTTTGGACTTTTCATGTCAAAAGCAGCCTTTATTTGTTTCTGTCTTTCACACAAGCACAAAGAGTGAGGAAAGCAGTGGCATAAGTAATAAGGAACAGAAAAAGAAGCATTAAGAAATGGAACAGTAGGTGTTCAATAAACGGGGAGAAATAAAGGAAAACCAGATGATAGTTTCAACAGTTCAACAACAATTCAATGCTGTTGCTTCATTCAATTTATCCAGTTGGGACTGGAAATATTTATGGTGCTTAAGAACAAAGTAATAAAAATAAACCTTAAATGAAAAGGAAATTCAAAGGAAGGTAAAGGCAAATACACAGAGAGACACAAATACTTTTTCCTCTGCCAAAAGCATCAAAGCATACACTCAAGTGCAAGGTGTATTGCATTTGTATTGTGAATTCAGGTCACCAGAAACCAATGTCTACCACATTGTTGTTTTGCCTAGGAATGGACTGGTTAAAAGTTTGCTTACTCTTCTTTTCAGCAGACAGATTTCACTTTGGAAATTATTTTTACTGTATTAAGTTGTGAAAAGGACTGACAAAGGTATTTCAATCCCTAAGGAACAGCACATATCCCTTCTTCATGCAATATCAAAATGTTTGACAATGAACAGACTCCTGCACTCAACACCTTTTTCTGTCATGGAATAAAGATTAATTTCCTGTGTAACCACAGAATAGTAAATAAGAAAAATATTCCTTTTGCTAGTGGGTATCAATGCAAATGGCCCTAAAAACACTGAGTTAATAGGGATCTCAGCAATATGAAAACAATTATATGTCTACAGGAAAAGTTCTCGCATTGCATGAGATGAGTGTTGACAAGCATGGAACATAATGGTATTTTAGCTTGTTGAATATCTTTCAACAGTTTTCACCAGAAGAACAGCAACAGTAAAAGCTGGCTTCACTGCAGATAATGAATTCAAGCTCACTAAATTAATAAGTTTTAACCTATACCCTCCAAATTTTCTAGTCACATGCAAATTTAATTTCTTCAAAACTTTTCAAACAAACAGAAAAAATAACTGTCACTTTCTTCCTAAGCTTCCAGTGTTATACACATGTTACACTACCCAGGATACTTAAAGCCCAGCAAAGAAGTGTGAGGTTTAAAACGGCCTCCCTGCATCCTTAGATCTGAGGCTCCATTAAAGTAGGAAATTACTTTTATTACTAAGCTAGCCTGCAATGCACACAACATTATTATTCCTCTCTCATTATACTGAATCTACTTAAACCCATTTGCACTACAGATCTGAGGAAGCTTTTGGTAGTGTCCTACTGCAGAGAATTATCTCCTCTCATTGCATCCAAGTCTGACCTGTAGGAAGGTTTCTTTTTAAATTAGTAAAATGATGTAGTAACTGCTATGCTAAGAAACAAAAAATCAAAACTGGAAACAGCAAATAGTTGACCAACTATCTATACCCAGTCACTGTTAGCAATTTGTAGCAAACTCTGTATATTCTGCCAACATCTTGCTGGATACTACTTCAGGTTGACACTGCAGCCTTGCATCCTGCATTCTCCATACTCAATTCTCTCTCCTGTAGAAGAAAAAGTGTATGCATGTCTAAAATCCAGTTTTACAGTCTCAGGGGATACTCTTCTAAAGAAACCTCTGGGAACAGAGGCATCTTTTCCACTGCTTTAAATTTTCTCTTCCTCCAGTATGAACATGTACTTATAACCTCAGACCAGAGGATGGACAGAAATACATCAAATAGTGATGTTCAAGACTTAATGGCTCAAACCCTACTCTAACAATGATCTTTGTCAAGCAAATTTTCTTTGTCATTTTTCCTTAAGCAGGGATAAGCCTGGAATGACAGCAGCTGCCCACCTGCAGAGGTGGTCCTGCTAGAAGAGGCAGAAGAAGCTCTAATCAGTGGCAGCTATTTGAAGGTCACTGTCCTGAATGTTGGCCACTACTGGTGAGAGGTCACCCATACCTCCTTTCAAAGTGTCACATGATACACTCCTAAAGATTTTTCTCTTATCCCAGTTTTTATGTGTGAAGGTTTTTTCCAGAAGTTTTTGACATATGAAAAATAGGGCAATTGAAAGCAGTAACTTTTATTGACAAAGGCTGGGGGTTTTTGGTTCTAAGTATAACAGGGAAATTAATTTCTTATCTTCTACAAAAACGTTTATAAAAGATCAGACCAATTGTTGGACTTTACCATCATTGGAGTTAAGACAATGTAGGGGACTATGACTTGATACTAAAAAGAAGCATTTCCACTAGAAAATATAGCTTTAAGCTCTATAGACACTAAAGTTTTTGATTGGAAAGTCAAACTGAATCTCAGAAGACCTCTGATGCTGCTCATCATTTTAAAAGAATGATCAAAACAGAGGCAGGATAATGTCAGTGTACTGAGTACTGGAAGCCAGAAGTCAGACTGTAACCAAAAACTGCAATTTGTTTAATGAACTATCAATTTTGTTGCTGATTTATTCAGGAACACCGCAGTCCAATTATTGAAAAACAGGATGTTCTTTCAGAAATCATACACTGAGCAGCCTCTTTTGTCAAGGCTCTGCATCTCAAACTTGTCAGAGATGTGATAAATGATTGAAATACTACACTTCCCAAATTCTGTCTGTGTCCATGGCTATTCCTTCACACACAAACATTTAACAGGAAGCTTGAGGAAAGAGAAAATAATTTCTTCAGAAGAGTGCAAACCAGAGCAGGTCTGCTTCAAATTCAATCACAGTTTCACCACTAACTTCAGCTAAGACATACAGCCAAACAGCAGGCTTTCAAACCCTAAAAAGTGGATTGCAATTTATTTCTTAAAGGGTTGATGTTTAGCTCTTGGACAAAAGTTAACTTTACAATCAGGGTTTTTCTTAAGCGGTTATCTGAATCTCTGATTTTTAAAAATATAGTTGGATTACCCAGTTTACAAAAGAAAAGAAGAGTTTCTCTCATAGACAGGCAAAAAAAAATTAATTAGTTTAATTTTGTAATTATTAGGAATTTTTTCTCTGCTCTTCAGAAAAAAAAAAATTCCAAGGGCTCACAATACTTGCAGTGGGATAAGACATTATCAAAATTTATTCAAGAGAAAGTTGAAAGGTGACTTTTTCATGTGAGTTTTCTGACAGTAAATGGATGTTTTAAGTTAGCAGAAAAAAAAGAAAGACATGATAATGCCCCAGACCTGACAGCCGAAACTAGGCAAATTCATAACCAAGCCCAAGCAAGTATTCTAAAGTGAGCGTCATTAATCACTGTATTGCTGTAATTAAGACCTCAGATAAACAGCATCCTCTGACATACATCACAGCCAGGAAGCAAGTCCTCAAACAACCCCTATCTTTAGTCTGAGAGTAGTAAGACTACAAACTACTGCTGTTCAAGGGGCTGTGGAAGTTACTGACACAAGGAGAGGCTTCAGTGCTTCTCACTCCCTCAGGGTGACTTGTAGAGCTCTACTTTCTGGCATAAATTCAAAATAATTACATCTCTATTTAAAATTAATCTTTTCATATAAGTTTTTTAGTAAAGTTCAGGAATCTTGCAAAACAAAACAAAAACATAGCTGCAAACTTGTATTCATCTGCAAGAAGCAAACCATGATTGAATTTTAAACAGAAAGCTGTACTTTTCAGAGTATTTGGAACGGACATGTCATTTCATGCTATAAATAAAAAGTCCATTTCAGGGAGTCTTCATAAAGTTTGCCTACTAAATTAAAAAAAAAATACTGCAAGTTCCTGTTTTAAGTTGTTTCTTAAACTAGTTTAAAATTATAGTAATAGAATTTATTAAATATTTTTTTAGATTGTGTTGGATATCCAACTGCTTGTCCATCTTTGTGAGAATGTAAAACTACTAATAAAGGGACCTAGAAAAAAAGGTCCCACAAACACTGATTTCTTAAAAAACGAATTAATTTTATAGTAATAAATCATACTACCTAGAACCCATCGACAGAACCTGGACCACAGAATTAAACTTTTCATTTTCATTACCTAATCTATGCCATCCAAGCAAGTTTTTAAAGAGAACTCTTTGCTCTTTAATTACATTTTGAAGGGATTTCATCACCTGATTGGTAGTTATTTAAAAAAAATAAAAATTGTCTATCCACACCTAATTTTATTTATCTTCACCTTTCTAATACTTCGGGTAATTTTGATCAAAATATCTATGATATAAAATAATCATAGAAAATAAGTATCTTACTCTAAAATAACTCTATTAATTTAAGAAAGAAAGTTGCATATTCTCTACTTAATTGATATTTCTAAATGATATTTTATGCAATGTAATACTTAATAATGTGATAATACTTAAATAATGTGATCTTGAGACTGTCAGCAATGTTAATTCTAAATGATAACTCATTGTAAAGTATATGTAAAAATCAAGTTTACTGACTCTTGAGATTTGCTCTCCAATCATCTAAAGTCATTACTGTAACCAGTTATTTCTTAGCAGCATTTAAATAAAACCTCATTTATCCATATACTTGATTTTATATTGACATTCATTACTTCATCATTATTCAGTGTACTGTAACCTATAATGATACTGGAGGGGAAAAAACCTTAAATGTTGACCAAACTGATGAGAAACTTTGGTGACAAAATAGCAATTAGTTTTCCTTGAACAGAGGTCTTCATGGGTCAACAAGATAACAGCAAGTGCACAAAGACATTTTTAAAAATTAATACTTCTATTCAGCCATATTCTTATCAATGACAACACAAATGCACATTAATCCTTCTTAGGAGTCACTTATAAGGTCAATACCAGCAGATGTCATAGGAAAATCTATACTTTCACTTTATATGCATAATTTAGGCCTCTTTACATTCATGTGAAGTACACTTCATTTTTTCCATTGCTATCTTGAGACTGAGAACTGCTGTGTTTAGAAGATAAAATTAATCTTGTGTTGTCTACACTCAGACTCAAAGCTAAGGTAAGGTTTTCAAAATCATAGATTACTGTGACAAAAACTATTAACCCTTCCTCCCTCTCCTAAAAAGGATCACCTACCCTTGTATATGTTCTTAAAACTTACTGACAAAAGAAAGAACACAGCAACATGATAAATTGCTGTCTGGGCTTGATCTACAGAAAGTTAAACAATATGAGCACACTTTCTGTCCCACTAATGAATTGCATGGATTAATGTGGTATTCTTTGTAGCAGAATTGATGAGGAATTTATTGGCTGTTCCTTGTGCCTGCCACTGTAATTTAGCGTTCATTAACAACTATTTAAATTAGAGAGAAGCTGAACACAAGTACAGTCTATACAATTGAAAACACTTCACAGCTCTTATATCAAACCTTCTACAGAGTTGGTCAGCTTGAATTTTAAGGGAATGATTGCCTTCCAATCCATAGGGCAGCATAGTTCTGGTTGCCTGCTGTAACAGTATCTAACATACAAGAATATATTTCCTGTCTTGTTTCTAGTCCTCTAAAATAGTTTGGACTCATTAACAGTAACACAGATTATATACAAAGACATGCTTTGTGCAATATGCAATAAATAGACCAAAAATATCATCTTACCTTTATACTTAATCCAAATCCTCCTACAGTCTGTCTTCTTATTGTTACTGTTCTTTCCTGGAAAAAAGAAATCAAGTTTTGCTAGATTTAATGTCTTCTGCCAAAACAACTACATTCAATAATTTTTTTTCAACATTAATTTTTGTTGTTTTAATGAAGTTCTGAGTTCCTGAACATCCCATGAGACTTATGCTCCACAGGAAAACGACAAAGCCTGGAAGAAGAAATTCTGTCTCAAAAAAAAAAAACAAAACAAAAAAAAAAAAAAAAAAAAAAAAAAAAAAAAAACAAACAAAACAAACCAAAAAAACAAACAAACAAAAAAAAAAAACCCCACCAAAATAAATAATTTGTTCAGTTCACACCATCTTAGCAAGTACTGCGATGCTTAAAAAACCCCAGAACTTTGGAGTTGGACAATTATGGTACAACACACACATTTCAGAGGTTAAGGCCTTGACTAGTCCTAAATTGGTCCCACCTGCAGGTTGATCACTACATGTTGAAGTATATACACTGCACTCCTGCAGTGCATTTCCCAATTCAGTTTCATCTGAAAGGAAAACAGCTTGTGGATGCCAAGACCACTCATTGATGTTAACCAAAGCCTAACAAGTGCACACGTTGCATGAATTCATTTCAAAGAACAGTAATGATCCAAATTAAAAAAAAAAAATAAAAACAAAAAACCAAAAAACCCCCCTCCCAAAAAAAAAACCCACAAAAACCAAAACCACCAGAAGCTAATACATGAACAGTCACTGTTGATCTCATACCAATGGTTTAAAAATCATAACTCATAACCTACAACTATTAAAAGCAGCCCATCTTTTTCCTTTTATTGCTTGTCTAAAAATCTGTGCTGTAAAAACTGTAGGCTACTATCTGTCTCAGATAAGAACATTTACAAAAAAGACTTTTTTGTTTTTTTTCCTACTCTGTCTGTTGACTTTATAACTACAGCTCATTTATAATTAGTACATTTAGGTAGTGGTAAAATAATGTATTAGCAGATATACCATATATCCAGATTCAAATATATCAATTTTATAGATTTTTGAATGTCCTCTACATGTGGTCTAGATTTTACACTCAATTATATCTATTGCATGGCATAAGTCTGAATGTATGTTACATTTAACTATTTTTATTTCAGCACAATTAGCATAGATGGTTAGCATCAGTCAGATTTGCACAGATCAGCAGTGACAGAAAGGATTAAATACATATAGCTGCATTTTTTTTCTTCCTTACTTCATTTACAGAAAGGAAAATAAAGGATCTACCATATAAAGGTTTTTCCACAAAAAGGACATTTGTTGAAAATCAAGTCACTTTGTTTCTTTTTTCATATTTGTGGCAAATATGAACTGAGTAACTGTGGAAAGAGCAAGCGTAAACTCATCCAACGTTTTGGACTAAAAGACAAAATGGATTACCTAAAATTACACTACCATTTATTAATTTAGGCTCATGCTTGCAAAATGAATAATGTTTGCAAATATTTGCTTTAAGAAAAATGTATCTATTTTGCTTTTAAATAGCCAAACAATTCAATTTTTATTTTTAACATATACCTCTAAAAACGAACTTTCACAATGCAGGTCCCACAGACTGGGTTCAGGCCATAGACTGTACTTAGAAAACCTCCTGTCTGTCACAGTATCAGATGCAAGTAATGGTGCTGACAATATATTCAGGATAAACCAATATAGGCCACAGTCTCATGTGCACTCCAAGCTGAGTTTACGTAAACGAACAGAAAACACTCAGCTGTGGCTCCACTGGGAGCAATATTTTTCCTGTTAACTTTATCTTGTTTCCACCTCCAGCTTGTGCTGAACATGGAGTTAAGAACATGAACTTGACTTGTACACTCTAGTCAATATATTCTGTTATTTTTTGTTATACATGGTCAAATCAAATAGAACACACTTGTGCTAAGATAACATTGAAAAATAGCAACCTTTCACTAAACTGGCTTGAACTGGCTAGTGCTACATCAACCATGAATGGAATAAAGGACAACACACGGATTAAATTTCAAACAAAGTAGCATTCTCAGTGAAAAAACATGTAACTTCATAAAATCTGTAGTTCATGATATGTCAGTAGTCACTCTAAATACTGGCATCTGAACATATTCTAAGCTGAAGTCATATTTTTAAAAAAACTAATAGAAAACTATACTGAAGAATATTTCTGTCCTTGTTTTCTTTCTTAACCCAACACGCACCTAAGTACCCATAAAAAAGTACCCACAAAAAAGAGTCAATAAAATATACTTTTTGGATTTCACTCAAGCAAAGGCAGAATCAAGATAGTCCTGAAAACACCTGATCCAGGGTCTTCTGTGAGTTTGCCAGTGCTGTCTGACAGAAAACTAGAAAGATTTTACACTGGAGTTCAGCATACTTTTTTATGTGAAAAATACTTCCATGTGTAGCATGGAAGATTTCTAAATAGGTAAAACTGTATAGAAGTAAGGAAGGAAACCAGAAAAATTTCAAGACAGTTTTTCAGTACAATATAATTTATCGATTTATCAGAGGGTTTTGTCTAGTATTTTTCTAGTTTCTTTTCTATCTTCATTGAAATTTGATCTTAAATATTTTGGGACCAGAGAGTTACTGACTGAATTTCACTTCAAAAACATATTGTAAACTAGATTCACTTGAGCGATGTGTAATGTGGAAAGAAGGCATTGCATTGTATTTCATCTAGGCTAAGTCAACACACCTCTCAGTCTTACAATAAAGAAATAATACTTTGTTTATTTGCAGAATTACATTTTCTTTACATCAAGTTAGCTAACAATAACATGCAAATGACCTTCAAAAGTACAAATCAGAATTACATACAAGTTGTATATTTCTTTAGTGAACCATCAATAATCCCCCAGTCTGCAATATAAAACCCCATATAAACCTTAAAGTGAAGCTTTTCCAGAACAGATAGAAGCATCAGACATTTCATACACCTGAATTTTGGTTTGGGATAAAGCCCCAGCTCTAATCAGCCATTGGTCAATGCAAATTTATTTTTGTAATTGATAAATTTTTGTAATCTATAAAGAAAAATAAACACATTCAATCCTGGTGAGTCAAAGCAGGTGCCCAAATTAGGTATTAATCTTCATCAAGTATAGAGGCAGGATGTCAAATTTAACTGAAGAAAGACAAATCCCTCCCTTTTGACTTACAAAGTAACTTGAATAAGTATTTTGATGATAGATACTTGCTTTGAAATGTTTTGGCAGAAAACTCCTTTGTCCAGGTAAGTCTTACTTTTGGATTTGCATATGACTTATTTTATGAAACCCTTAAAAACCCCAAACCAAGCTTAACTTTCAGTGCCATTTTCAGCCCCGGTGAATGGAATATACCTTGTCAGCAAAGCAATGTAGAGTATTCATGTAGAGTATTTTTATTACAATGATTAATGCACAAAAGAAATTTAACCAGCAATCTGAAGCAAATTATTTTGTTCTGATGCCTTTAATTAGCATTTCAAGTGAACAATAACAATAATAAAATGCTTTCCTCTGGTCTAATAGCTTTAAGTTCTTAGATTTATAACTATTCATTAATAAAACACAGCAAGAACTCTGGAGGCAAAAAATTTTGTACAAGTGATGAAGTGCTCTAAGTATCCTGACTATTTTGTTGTTCAGGTTAAAAATATTGAAATTGATTCTCTATTAGTATTTTTATGTTTTCCCCTCTTTTTCCACCACATGATATTCTATGAATTTGCAGTGGTTTTGCAAATTCCAAAAGCAACTTCATCTCCAAGTTTACAAAATAAAACTTCGTTGAGATGAAAAGATACTTAGTTCACTATCAAAACTACACAAAGTGTTCTGTGAGCTTGTAATTCCATTTTCACATTTGTTATCTACATTATACCAAACAGAAGGAAGGTTAGAGCTCCTAGGACTCTTAAAAGCAAGATTCAGAGTAGTGTTCTTGCTGTTTCCTGGAACAGAACAAAAGTAGTTATCATTTTATTGAAAAACACAAAGCTGCTGCCATGCTGTCAGCATTTTCCATGTGTCTCAGAAAATTGATTGGAAAGGACAGCAAAGAGTTTTGCCAAAAAAAAAAAAAATTTCTTCCTAAGAGCTATGCAGTGAAACAGAAACAAAGTTTTTGAGGCTTTCTTTAAAGAGCTACTAAAATTTCTTAAAATCCATATGATCTTCTGGGGAACATAAATGTCATCATAAGTGAGATCAGAAGTGAAGAATGACCAAGTGAGCACAAAGCTACAGTAAATAGTGAGGAAAGGAAAACAGAGAATCCTAGGTAATCATTAACTATTTATATTTAGTCAAGAGTTAATGTTATTTTTTAGTTACATCTTGGACACAGTAAAAATTCAAATATTTCCTACACACTGGTATGTGATGTAAAAGAAAGTTTGTAATTATTTAATGGACTCTTAAAAAATATTTAGTTAGTAATCTTTTCAAACTATCTGTCTTGTATAATATAAAGCAGTCATATAATGGGATCTAATAATCCAATAATGTGTCTCTATCAAAGAAGTCAAATACATGTTGAACAAAAGGATGAAGAAAATTCAAAAATCTTCACAAAACTGAATTAACAGCATGTGAAACTTGAATATACCATTTCTCAACCTTTTTCCCAGTGTGTGGTTATTCATCTGGTGAGTCTGGATATTGATCTTAAAAGAGTAAAGGTATAAAGAATTGGTTTGTCTAGGTACAGACAGAAAACAAGACTTGTCTTTTCAGAGGATTATAAGAGAGACCAAGGTATTTTACATATGGAAGAACATGATAAAAAGCTGAAAGGTTTGCAGCACAAAACAGGAGGTGGGGAAAAAAGGAATAGACATGGAGAGGAATCTACAGTAGCACAGTCACATGGAAAGATGTAGGAGGAAAAAAAGGAGGAAAATATTTGAACGTAAATTTTAAAATGTAATAGTGTAAGGATAAAATCAATACATTGGCAGCAACTTCATAGATCAACCTGTTAACATTTGATGCCACAATACATTCAAGGACACACGCTCATATAGTTTCTCAGGTATTAGTAATTGTACTATATTTTTAAATAAGAAAACATAATGAGGATTTTTAAATTTTTATTTAATCATTGCATATATTTTCAAGGTTTTAAATCCTCTTTTTGGTAATGCTTTGCTCTTTCTTAGTGACATTTCTTTCGATTAATTTACTTTGGCAAGATTTATACTCATTCTGAGTGTAAAGGACCTAGGACACAGGTCAGTCACATTTCCAATTTGAATTAATAGTGTTAACAAGGTTTGCCAGCACACTTGCTCATCTGCTAACAACTTCCATCATGTGGCATTTGAAGCTTGTCTCATTATTTCAGTTCCTCGTGCAACTGGAGGAGGCTGGCAGTAAGGGAGGGCTGCAACATGCCTGGTCAACTGGAAATCCCCCTTCCTCTGTGTCTGTGCTGGAGACTGAGGGTGGCAAACACAGTGGTGTCATGCAGGCTGCTAACAGTGACTAGAATAAAAAAAAAAGATCTCAACCCTTCATTTGTTCTCACTTTAAAATGTTTCCAGTCCTGCCACCTATGCTTGAAAGCTGAAACATTCACCTAAATATCTACTTATAAAATTTCTACTCACATGATGGATTCACTTCAGAAGTACAGCATTTCTTAGTACAGAAATAAAAGAGAAAGAAACCTATAAACGCATGGTCAGGATCTGAACTCCCACTAGGTACGGTAGGGAACATTCTCTGTAGTTTCCAGCTACTGCCTTCCATCATCCACTGCCATCAAAGTTTTGGCTTCTCTGAGTTTTTTCTGATTTTCAATATTTTTCTTTCTTCTGAAGGAAAAGCCTTCTTCCAATGAGGAAAAGTCATCTTCTTCCAAATCTGGCATTATAAATGGCATTTTTAGCCTCAGCTCATTGCTATGCTTTTTACTTTAAAGTAGCTGCAGAAAAATAAGCTGCCTTAGGCTTTCCTAAATAATCATATTTACATCTGTCAGGTTGTCACTTTAAAGCTGTCCAGATTGGCAGGGAAAAAAACTTACCCCCCATCTGATAGATACTTGACGACTTCAGTGAAAAAATGGATTCACTCCACTGAATAGCTGACAGATCCCAAAAAGATAAAAAACCTCAAAGATTTTTACTGGTAGCTTTGTGAAGGTAACAAGAATGGAAAGTGCTAAAAAGGTGACCTATCTATGCACATATTTGCAATTCTTTACAAGACAAGGAGTTCCATTTTGGCATTGTTTAAAACAGTCAATCACACATCAGAATAAAAATTGTAAATAAAGAAAATAAAGAAAATAAGTCAAAACTATTATTTACCATTTTAAGTTTTTAATTATTTTCTTCTATTTCTATTCATTAGAATTGCTAATGTTAATTGAACCTTTTTTACCAACACGAAAATATATACAAGAAAATTCACAATTTTCAAAAGAGAACAATCCAGTGTAACAGATACAAAATTAATTCTCAGGAAGTCTCAAAAAATTAAATATTCAAGCAAGGAAAATTTAATAGCTTCATGTGACTTCCCAGGCATGTCATCATTAAATGATGTGTTCTGAATTTAAATTTATTCTTAAAAATTATTAATAACTGCATTATTGAAATTAAAAAAAACAAGAAAAACATTGTATTGTGTAAAGTTTTTAATTAAAAAGACTTTTTTAATAAAAAAACTAAAAAAAAAGAAAATCTGTAACAACCAAATTTTTTTAATACTTTATAAGCTTTGCATATATTTATGAACCTTTCAGCACTTGATTTTACAATAGCATATGGACAACCCTAAAAGAGAAACTTTTTTTTTTTTTTTTTTTTTTATGCTTACGGTAAGAAAAAAAACCATGTGTTTAACAATAACAGAAAACAGATCTGGCTGCAGTGCAACACTTTGAGACAGTGTTACATCCTGGCCTTAGTAAAGGTGTTTATTGATAGTATTTTCTTTATCGCAAAACCAATTACAGTCCATAGGCCACATTTAGATACAATTGCATCAACATCACTTAAATGCTTGGACAAATGCCATGCTACTCTGAGAGCTGTTGCTCTATCAATTCACAAAAAAAAAAAAAAAACCACATTCATTCACTTTTTGTTAATATTGAGTTATGACTGACCTTCACACAAATTTTCCCTAAAGATCCTTAATTAAAAAATCAAACCACTAAAAGAACTTCTTAAAGTTCAATTAATTAATGCATTTACTACAGCAGCATAGAAATAAATTACTAGAAAAAGATGTGACTCATCTGTATGTTATCATCAGGTGAGTTAGCAGTATTTTGTAAAATCTATGACCCTTTAAAAGAATATTTGATACAATTTTGTAAAAATGTAAACTACCCTGGTAGCTAACGATTTGCCAGCTGCTTGCAGTTTATTTTGATTCTTTTAGAAAAAAGAGTTGCTGATTCAAATCATCCATTCTGTCAGATGGTTCATTGTCATATCCTTAATTTATGGATCTTACACGCACATAGACTCTATGTGTAGAAAAAATCTGAGTACAATTAATAAACAAAATTTATTAATGAAAAGAAGCAGAAATCTACAGCTCCCTAAACAGATAAACTGCTTATCTTGATACAGCACAATAATAATTTCCCTTGAATTTCAGGTGTTCATGAAAGATGATAGAAATGTGAGGATTAACTCTAAAATAAAAATATTAATTCTGGAATGGCAAATATTAAAACCTTTCCTAGGAACAAATCTACTTCAGATAAGCCATACCTTATCTGAGGCTATCTCCTCTCCCATCATAATTTTCACCAAGTTCAGCATTAGGCTATCCTGGTTAGTCCAAGCTACTTAAATGTATGTCTAAAAAGAGTGGGAGTTGCCTCACTGCACATTGTTATATGGAACACCATACAGCAAACTTTAGTGAGCATAATTTCAGGTAGTTAAAGAAATATGCTTAAAAGAATATATAAAGATATTCTACAGTTTTACCATCAATAGTGATGAGGTTCCTAAATGGTTTCATTCAACTCTTTTTGGGACATTTCATAACTGCTCTGGGACAAAAAGGTGTACCTGACCTAAGGGACTTATCTTCCAACACAAGCCACTCCAACTGAGGCATACACTTCCCATAATACAAAACCTCTCTACAGGCAAGGATTTGTTTTGGATTAGTAACAACACCATCTTCTACACTTTGAGTTTCACAATATGCTCTCATCCCACTTTTGGTCATTTGCACTGGAGCTCAAATCTACATTGGATATCTGCTAGCAGCATAATGCTGAACTCATTACTCTTCTTCCTCTTGGAAAGCAAGACTTTCTTATTGCACACTAAAAGAAATATATTTAATACTTATTGATGCAACTGATGCTCAAATTTAGATGTATTCCATGATCATTTGAATGATGGTTGATGCTGCATGTAATTGCTATAGGTACAATTGCTGCAGGACACTCACTAATGCTTATCATTTTTTTCAGCCCACTAAAGAAACAGGTTCTTTTTTTTAGTCTATAACACTATTTATTTTGCTTATAATCTTTTATGCATTTTATTTTCTTATTCCAAACTGTACACAACAAAAGAAGAAACAATGTTTCTTTGCACCTCTGGAAATTAGAACTGTCTAACACCAAAAGGAAGAGTTCCAAATTAAGAACTAGATCCTTATCCCATACACTCACATTAAACAGCACTTCATTCCTAAGGAGACATTGATTTTATTTAGATTATTCCACAGGATGCAGATCTGGATGCTGCTGGAACGTTAAGTGCCTGTTTAAAGTCTGTCCTACACAGAGGAGCATGCAAATTGATTCAGACTCAACAAACAGAAGAGACGCTGTTCTGAGCTAGAAACACAGTAATAGCCTTTCGTTCCATACAGTGCAGCAGTGATAAAGCAAAACCTTATAATCAAATTATTTAAAGATTATTTATTTAAATGGATTAAAAATTTACTGTAGCTACTTGTCTGTAAAATTTAAGAATACTATTGTTCCTCAGTTACAAATTTTATTTTTATGCTTAAAGAGTTTATTCTCTGAGGCATTTAGTGTCAGTTGCTAATGAAAACCCTTGCTTTGTAGAATTCAGGTAAAAGAAAGATAAATGCAGTCAGTTATCCAGAATGACAGAAAGAACAGAACAAAATAAACCAAACGAAGTAAAACATAGGAAAAATAAGCAAACAAACAAATCAAACCTAATAAATTGGGAATAAAACTGAGGAAAAATAGAAAAAAAAAAAAGGAAGTCTGTGGGACTTGAGTGATTAAAGTATACAATCAAGGTACATTATTCCAGATTATTTAAATTGCCTGTGACAAAAGGACAGTTAACTGTCTGTGAAATGCCAATCATCCTTAGCTGGAATGAACCTACTGCTAAAAAATCTAGTCTTAATCCCAAAGGAAATCAGAGTAAAGTGCTCAAAAATCACTACTCTAACAATGACACTTCCAGGAAAAAGAAACTCCACATCAGCACACTAATATCAATCAGTTAATGAGTTATGCATTAATATGCAAATAACATGGGGGAATTTAACTGGGAAGCAAATAATCCATTATTTTCTCCAAAGCCTTTGCAAAACTAAGGAGAGAAATACTGTAAGAGAAAGCCTTGCTGTGAAAAGGCAAAAATAAATTAATATGCATTTCATGAAGACATTTAAATAACAAGTTCAGCAGGATATTACAGATATTACAGCAGAATAATGAAAGTCATATTTCTGAGTGATAAAATCTTTTAATAAATAAAGTCAGAATGGTGTTGGTGGAATAATGGTGCCACACTGTATGCTGCTAATTGAACAACTACAGCTTGAGCTTGAACTCATAACTCTTTCTTCTATCCTGGCTGCTGGATGTCCTGTCTATTGAGGAGCAGAGGAGTCTGATTGGTAAAAAGAGCATCTATATTCCACATAAAGGGTACAGACCTATATTAGCAAACTGCATTTGTTCATCATGAAACAGTCAGAAGCTAATGTCAGATTTGTCAAGCAAATAAACCCAGACTCTATGAGTCTCTAAGCAATGCGTTCCTCTTGTTTCAGAGCAAAGCTCCAAAGAATTCACCTTGAGATATTCATAATCATGAGAAGGACAATTTGATACATTTTTTCATTAATCTTTCACACTCTTTGCACTGCTAACATTCTACCAATTTATTTTTCATTTGTGTTTTCTATCTTTTTATTATGCTTGTATTTAGAGATGTATGTGGCAACAGCAGCAATTAAATAACAAAACAGATATAATAGCATTAACAAAACATTTGTATGAACAGATATCACACTACTATGTCTCACAAGATTTAACACGAAATTCTGTGATTATTTTATTTATCTCAAAGGGAGACCAGAATGTTTATGATAGTTTCACATAAATCTTAAAAATATCTCTATAAAATAAAATTACAGTATCTATAAAAATGTCAATAGAAATTATATACTATATGTTTTCTATTATTTTTGTACCTATCTCTTAATATTAAATAAAAACTTTTCATTACAATAGCTCTAAACCCTAAAATATTATTCTATATAAAATTTTACAGATCTTACAAATAGTTGTAGTTTCTCATGCACAAAATTCAATATGATGCTTAAATAAGGGATCTGACACATCATGTAAAAACAGTAATACATAAACCCCTTTATCCCACTGTTCCATCTCTGTTAACATGATATGCTGTTAAAGCTCACAGATATGCTTAAAGCTCAACATATACTGTTGACTCTCACAGCATTCCTGAAGCCTAGTGCTGGGCTACCACAGGAAGGAACCCAAGCAACGGAGGATAAAAGGTAACTCCTCTACCAGAAAAGCCCTGCCATAATTATCTCATCAACTCCACAGGCAATACTCAGATACATAATTACATTGATATCTGTACTGCCTGCAAAAACCACTGCTCATGTCATTCCTCCCACATCCATTGGCTCCAATACCTAAGGGTGAGTGAAGAGAAGCAGTACTGCAGTCATGCATATACCTTATTATGTTATTGCTGCTTCCTGGGTGAGTATTGATAATATTTACTCACAAAAGAATCATTAAAATACACTTAGTGTTAACAGTAAAAATCCAGGGGAGCAAATGCATACAGATGCATGTATGCACCCCCACACACATACACACAGCACTTTTTCTTTGTAAAGAACATCTTAAAGAATAAATAAAAACTACTTACACCAGAATAGAAAGGCTCACCAGACACACAGATCACATCCTGCTCCTGGATCATCAAAATATCTTTGGCTAAGTGCAGTCGCACTTTGAAAGGCTCCTGGTTACCATCCTGCAGCAAACAAACCCCTGTCTTTGTCTTCAAAGGAGGGAATAAAGAAAAAAAAGTTATTTTCAGTTAGCACTTAGAATTGTTAGAAGTGGTATTTTGAATAAGAATACTTGATAGATAGGTACAGTCACCATAAACATGTCAACAAATAACCAAAACTATTTTCAATGATCACTGCATTTACTGTGTTTAGACTAAAAGTGAACAAATGTTACAGTAGTAAATATTAAAGGCAGATTTTGCAATTACAAGGTGATATTTCACCCATGATCATTTTGTGAAACTCCTTCCAAATTGCTTCAAATCAGCTGTGCTCTTATTTTCTGTCTTTTCATTAAAAGATGAAACATCCCACTTGGACACAAAATAAAAATTGATCCTCCCTATATTACACCATGTCTGACTCAGAAACACGTACAATGACACCTCTAAGGTATCCAGATGTGAGCACCAACAGCTACATGAACCCAGCTGTGGGCTATTTATTCCATGTCTGTGAATACAACATTGATTTAACTTTTTTATGGTCCTTTTCAAATGAGGATGCTGAGCTAAGAATAAGAGAAAATAAATCAAATAGTAAAAGTCCCTGTAGTAACTTAGCTCTGGCTCCATTTTTGTATTTTACAAAATTTATGGCTAAAGATCAGGAAATCTGTAGGATTCCTCAATTTATAATAAATGATTTTCCAGCAATTAACAGTGCCTTTGCGGTAGTATCTACTTGCACTATGTTTTGGGGCATTATAGATGAGAGGGTGAGCACTGAAAAAGTTGGCATGTGAAAGTATTTAATTTTCCCTGCAGATTATGTTGAAAATAGCACTCTTTGTAACATTTCATCAATGGACGAAATTCCTACTGGTAGAGCACTTTTTTTAATATGAGAAATCTGCTTACAAACAATCTAAAACCTTCGCCGTACAAGTAATTTATCACCATAAGTATTTGCATAGATACATATATATATAGATATAGATATATAGATATATATATATACATATATACCCCAGATGAAAATTCACATATAAAAGGTATTGAAAACCTTTGACTCACCAGTGCCAATAATAAAACCTTCACTATCTTCATAGAGGTCAGATTTCAATCCAACAACTGTTGAAAAGTTGGCTTAAGAGGAGATCAAGGAAAGAAAAGTATTTCTCTGACCTTTAAGTGCCAAGGATGACCTGGCTGAATCTGAGGGCTCTTTCTCAGACAAGAGTTTAAAAGAGGATTTGGAAGATCTCCCCACAATGTGCTCTTACATCCATAGCATGGAGAGAACAAACACAAATATGGAACTGACAGTAGGCCACTGGCAAAAGAGAAGTTTAAATCTCTCTCACAGGGCTTTAAAAGAGGTGGTAAGGTCGAGGACAATCTTTAAATAGCTCTATATAGTGTTCTCCACTGACAAACTGTTCTGTCACTTCTGCTCCATACTCAACACTCAAACTTTGGAAATTGTTTTTTCTTGGATGCCAGGAGGGAGCAAATGTGCATAACTGAGCCATGACTTTGAATGTGGCTCTGACATTGTTTTTATTCTTTTTAATCTAGGTAAGAAGAAGAAAAGAATGAAGAGCTCCATGCATTGAACTCACACTGAGGAGAGTCGAACCTCCAGTCAACAGTCATCCTACACCATTTTTCTAACATTAAGGTGTCCTTTTTTTTTTTTTGTGAATAGGATAAGACAGAAACTGATTAATGTGCATAGACAAAATAAATGGGTCACAGAAGGAGTTAGGTTTTCAGTACCACTGAAAAATTCTCTCATATCATATATAAAATGTTACACAATTAAAACAAAGAGTGGTCATGTCCTTGGAACTTCTAAGATGCCTCCTCTCTCCTTGAAGTTGTGAAGGAAGCAGTAAATGACCATGGAAGTTGAACAATTGGATTGAAAATAATTATGGTCAAACAAAGGGGTTGAAACTTAAAAATGCCTGTTTTCTGCAGCAAAGTTTGCAATATGCCTTTCCTCCTCCCTGGAAAACTGGCAATAGAATAAATTCTGCATCTCATAGTAACTCTGCCTTACTTGATTGCACGTTTCTGATTTGGTCAATAACATTATAAAATCCCTAGAGTCTTTCTGCAAAAGCGGAGGGGCTACTTTATAGGAATTAGAGGCAACCACAGCAGGCACAATTAGATATTAGAATACAATTAAAATTCAAGTCAGTTTCTAAATGCATATGAGCTGAGCTTATTCAGCCTGAACAAGCAAATCAAACTTGGGAACAGCAAAATATTTTGGCCCTTGGAAAGATTGATCACACACACTCAGAGACCTTATTTACATCACACATTTTAAAATGTAATGAACCACTTTACTGTTGTTGGGTTTTATGAAAGCTAGTTTACAATACAGTTCAAAATTAAATCTTCAATTATACTAGCTCCTTCCCTCTCCAACCTGACAGCTGCATTAACCATGTTAAGGAGAAGAATGTAGTTGAGTTTCATTAGGTAGCTTCAAAAGAAGACCTTGAGAAAAAAAGACTGGAATTAAATAGTTTCATTTCTGTCTGTTAAAGCCTCTTTCTTGCTGCTCTCACCTACCCCCTTCAAAGTATTTCACAAACTGAGTAAAATAAAGATATGAGATCCTGTTCCAGAGCTGGAAATTACGGAAGACAACCTTCCCCCCTCTTACATTTGAAGAGCTTAGATGGTGTGTATGTGTGTGTTTATGTGTGCATGAGGTGTGAGAGTGCAGCGCTATGGCTGATACTGGCTTTTGTTCCTGATACCAATTTTTAAGAGATGCCATGTGAGGCTGCGCTGTTCCCTCCAAGCCTTCCCCATGTCACTGGCAGAGAGCTGAGCCCCACTCCTGTCTTACAGCAACAGGACACAAACAGCTCATTGGCTGAGCTGCTGGGCCATGCCAGGCATCCCTTTGTGCTCAAACGTGTGGTACACTGCATCACCTCCCAGTGAATATGCAGAGAGAAGCTGAGAACAGTTTGCTAAGCCAACAAACCTTGACTGAGCCCAAATCACCAAGAACATCACCTTACTTATAGAGTTGGGCTCCTGTGCTGCAAAGATGGGAAGGAAACTGAGTGTTTGAAGTTGCACATTTTTATGAAGCGGAGGAGGTGTGTTAAGAAGGAATGCATATGGAAGCATTGTAAAGAGGTGAAAGAGTTTCCATATGAGACAAGAGCCTGTGGCTTCAAGCAAAAGCAGTGATGAAGGAAGGTAGTGGTACCTAAGTAACAGATGCAGTGAATGTTGCACCCACACAAGACTGCCTTTGTCATCTCATTCCACACAGTTTCAAGCTGAGTTAGATAAGAACACTGATGTGGCAAGAGCTGATGTCCTGGGAACTGCTTACAGCTCCTGAACTAATATAATTACAAGAGGGGTTGAAAACTAATCTCCCTTTTCTTCGTCACATCAGTCTGTGGTGAATTTTCTGCTTCAGGTCACTATCAGAGAACAGCAGACTGCTTTTCCAGAGAATATTGTCACACTCTGATCATTATTAGCAATAGGGCAATGAAAAAACGCCACTTAAAAATTATACCCTGACTTACAGCACATTGTCCATAGGGGCTGTGTAAAAGATCCAGCCTAAAGATTCCTTTCCTAAAAGGAATTTAGAAATTCTTACATACCAAAACAAACATTCCACATTTGTTAAATGACCTTCACAAATATTTAAGAATTAATTTCAGAGAAAATACACATGAAAACTACAGTTCCTACATTTATACTAGCAGCAGGGTACCTACATAACACATACCAAAATAAATACTGCAGGAGAAACATCATTAAAGTTACCTGATTTAGAAGTAAATTTTCTGCAGAACTTCCAAAATAAATATTTTTTTTAAATTTACCTGGCCTATTCAAATTTGCTTGCAGATTTTCTGTTGTTTTTTTTTTTTTTCATTTTATGTCTTTGATTTTTTTCTTGTCATTTATGAGACATTCTCATAAATGAGAATTCCTCAGTCTTTCAGGCAATCTTAAATACTTGTAATTAGTTTTCAAGACATGGCTATATGTTCTCCTTTCTGCTACTTTATCTATGTCTTTGGCCCTACAGTAATAAAATTATTTATTTAGCTTTGCTTCTCATAGTTTCATATGAGAAGGAAGACTTCAACAAATATCCCAGAATAGTTTAGTCCACGAACAAGTGGAAGAAAGAAAGAGGGGGAAAGAAAAAATCTCAGCACATTTTCTATGCAAGGTGACCTGGATTCTAAGTTTCTACTTCGACTGTTATGTCCTAAAAGAAAGTAAGCCTTTGCAATTTGGTTTTAAGCCTTGAAATTTATTTCTACTATCAAGAACATGATAGCAGTAAGGAGAATGGGTTACAAAACTGCCTAAAATGTGTACCTAGCTCCTTCAGATTAATATCTACCCTTTTGGATGCTTATTTGAACTGAGGCTGACCTCTGAATATTTGGAGATATGCCTGTCACTGCTTCATAATCGTAAGTATAATAATAAAAAAAGGAAATTGAATCAGAGGTTTAAGGAGGTAATGGCATTGGATTTAAGGAGGTAATAGAAATGGATTCAAGAGGCAGGAATATGTGTCAGAACCATATATGGGATGTTTTTTAAATAGTCCAGCTACACATTCTGTGGAGGTATTGCTAGCTTAAGTGAAAAGCACTTATATTGTCAAAAACTGGAATGCAGCCCAGACACACAGGGATGTGTTCAGCTTGTCATTCAGAGCCTCTTCAATCAGATACCAACATTTTCCAATCCAAGGGACAGCAAGTCCATTCCTGCATATGAATTGTACGCTCCAGTCTGAAAGAACTGCAGAAAAATTCCAAATTTGGACTTGAACTTATTTTAATTTGATTTGTCAGATATTTGCCAGGTAAGTATTTGCTGTGGTACTCTAAGTGATTTTATTGAAAGAATGAATTCTTATAGAGAAAGTCCTTGTTTCATACAGTCTGAAATATAAACTGTAAATTAGACTTTTGGAAAAAAATATGTATTTACATAAATATGTTTATATATGAGCATCTTACTAAGCTACAGTACTTTTTCAGAGAGAAAATTTTCTTTTTCTGACACTGTAAGGATGCCACTTTGATGTCTGAGTTGCCAATGAGCTTACTGTGACTACAGAGTTGAACCCAAGAGGTAAGGTAATTTAAAATTGAAGGCTATTGTGAGAATATGTATGTTTCTTCATATTTGCTTCACCTACTACATTCTAACAGATATTGTAAATAAAGAGTTATTTTCCATCATGTGATTATGAGGTTAAATCATGAGTTGAAGCTTCATTTAAGAAAAATCCCAGAAACCCACAGGATTGCTATTTAACAGGATTTATAAACAAAGGAAAACAGCAGCTTAGTCTGAAATGTGTGAATCAGAAAATGACATAAAGGTGACTAGAAACAGACCATAAAAGTATATAAAAATATTTAGGGAAGAAATTCACGAGAAAGGTAAATATGGCTTAAAATTTAAAACACGTTTTGTTGCAGGAAACCCCCCTCCACCTAGATGGATGTTGAAATAGAGGTCACTGCACCTTTGAGTAACAGAACATATCAAATTATAAAGCTTGTGAAGTCTACAAGAACATTTAAAGAATTCATAAAGCAGAGGACCATCAGTTTACCAATTCAAATTAATCCTTCAAAGAAACAATGGACACTACTGTGAAAACAAATGAATAGAGTGTAAGCAGGAAAATTAATGGGTTTTTTATTAACTTAAATAAGTCTGATGGTTTATTGGGTGGAGGGAAGTCAAGCTATTAGAAGTAAAGAATGAGATTTCAAAAAGTTAGTTACTTTTTGATAAAGTACATGGAAAAGATGAACTTAGAAAAATCACAGGGTAAAATGTTCTAATGCATTATAATCATCCCAAGTCTTCAATTTCAACAGAAGGATACTTTCACTGCAGAGGACAGTATTATGTCAGAGACTGAGGTTATCTTCCAAGAGATAGTTTTCAGAATATACAATAAGGTCAAGTGAGTACAGGAGAGCATTTTAAGAACCCAGTGACTCTGTGATTTATGCTCTTGTAAAGTTCAAAAAGCTTGGGATAAAGGGTAAAAGAGAAGCTGGATAGTCTTATGGTTTAGGTATTGCTAAATAGAAGAACCAAAAAAATTGATATATTTGCTGATCAGTGAGGGAAAAGAGCATGGAATATTGAATAATGAAATATGAAACAGTGAAAAAATTTCCACAAGTAGCAAGCACAGAAGCCACATACACAAAAAAAAAAAATCACCTCTTCAGATAGCAGGTAGTTTCCCTTAAAAAATGTGTTTATCTGTGTAAGATGTCCTCTTTTTGTAGTACCATTCAAATTGTCTGATGTGGAAGTTATTTTCCTGCAAACTAAAATTACTTTAAGATGCCTTGAAAGGCAGCACAGCCTGAAGATAAGATGCTTGGGGGAGAAAATAATCATTAGGATACTAGAAATCACTTTGAGATTGGAAACAAACTCTACCTGTCTACATATCTGTTTTTAACCTCTCATTATAATAACCCTGACTGCTCCAATCAGATCTGCTGCAGGAACTTAGGCACAAAGTGTTCATGCAGGTACCTATAAGGAGACAAGACTATTTCAGTGTCTAAATCTCAAACCAAATCTCACTAGTAGACACTAGAAGAAATTAGGGATGCATGAAAGCATCAGTACTATGAAAGAACTAAGGTTCCCTCAGAGAACTCCAGTGCACTAGAGCAGCAGTTAATTAGAATGAAAAGTCATTTGAGGAAAAAAAAATGAGTATGTCATGGACACCATGAAAAACATGCTTTAGCCTCAGTGCATCTATGTGGAAAATTTTGGTTTTATGCTAATTGAAACTCAGCTCAAACCATTTACTGCCATTACTAAGGACAGAAGTACCAACAAGAATCTGAGCTGCATTCACCAGTTTGGGATAGCGATCTCAGTTCCTCTGCAGTGTACTGGCTACAGGATATGCAGATGAAAGGAAACAAACAGAGGAAGAGGGAGAGGAAGATCAGACAGCCAAGATGCTTCACAAAAACTTTTACTGCCATTGTCAAAAATTTCTTAGTAACTATTCTTTGTGGTCTCCAAATTATGGAGTTTTTTTTGGGATGGGTGGAATCATCCTCTCCTTCCCTTGTCTACCATGGAAGCTCTGCAAATCAGCTGATTTTTAAAGAGCTAAATTTGAAATCAATGCCCCCATTAGAAATTAGATACAGAGTGAAACAGATCTGTCAGTGTACTTGCACTGTAAAGGCTAAGATAGGACTCATATGCCAAGTCATCTTTCTGTGGCTGCTCTTGCCATTACGTCTGCTGGACATAGAGTGAATTTAATTGCCACTAAATAGTCCATGGAGTTTAAAGAATAACAATATAAAAAAAAAAAACTATGAAAATAATACTTATCTGAATAAGTGAATTCAAAAAGAAATAATAATAATAATAAAACCAAAACCAAAATGCCCAAACAACATGCTTTAACTCTTGGTCAGCCACGAAGCAGTTAGGAAGTGGGACAACATGACCATTGCATGCTCCTTCCAACTGAAAATACTCTATTTGAAAAGACAAACCTCAAGATTAATAAGAATGCTTTCTTCCATGCAAATAATATGGGATATATTGCTATAGAATTTACACCGTGCATGCATCTTCTGAGGTATTACAGCCTGATATATACCATCCTGGAAAAACATCACAGTATTCTTTCCCAAAGGCAAGGTTCATTTTAGAGGGTGACTTTTTGACCCTACGACTCCTTTCAGAATGCTGTCATGATTTAGTGTTCTTTAGTCTGCTTATTTTCTCTTCTCCCCTAATTTATTCCAACTGCTTCCCAAGTCAGGTTTTAGCTGCAGTTCTTGATTTTACTGCTCTTCCAATCCCTTAATTTCTATTTTTTCATGGGATCGTGGTCACACTTAAAGTTCTATGGCCAAGTATTCTTGTTTCCAGTCCTACCTTTCTAAATGCTGGTTGTGGTTTTCAGTGTACAGGTAATTGTCATGATTTTTTAATTATAATAATGCATTAAAATCAGTACATAATTTGCTGTAAATAGTTCTCACTGTGTCTCAATTGCTGAAGTTGTTAAAATCACGTTAAGAGAATTGTACATAGACAATCACTGAGCAAATAAGATGCCCTTGCTAATGTTTACAAATACATTTTATTTGCTTTCTCTAAGGCAAATTAGTCGAAACACAGAAAGCACTTCCTTCATCTCTAGTGGAGGGGAACTGAAGAACTTTGCATTGACATTAGGAAACTAATTCTAGACAAAAATTACTCTCTTACTTCACTGAATCTGAATGGAATTGCTTTTCATTTTGGTCACCCTCACAGCTTCCCTTTTCCCCACCCACCTTTTCCCCCACACTTCTGTATTTCCCCCTTGATTCTGCTGGGCAGCACCAGACAGGTTCCTGGCTCCATTGACATTTTTCTTCATGTACAGGCTTTCAGATATAAACAATTCAAGAAGAGCAAAGCTCACACAAAATTTAGCTGCCTGCACCTACATTGTGCATAAAGAGGTAAATGGGAACAGAGGTGAGGTCTAGAGATGAATACACTTGTGCAAATTCTTTCATCTTCTGCTACAAAGTCCATCTGCCACCATTAACTAATCAGCTGAATAACTTATATTTGACTATATAATTCCTAAAACTTCAGGGGAAGAAAAGAAAAGAAGAAAAAAAAGTATCTTGCATATAAAAAGGATTAAAAGTTCGTTGACTTTCATTCTACTATTTGAAAAAAAATCTGATCCTACCTCTTCACAGGCGGTCCTGAAATCCATGTGCTATGACACAGCAAGTGATATTTGTCTAAAATGGAGAGAAAGATTTCATTAGAATGAAAAAGATATATCAAAACATAAAAGTTATCTGTTCTGAGATGAGCCATTGCACTTCTCTTTCCTAGGTCCAGTAATAGCCATTGCTTAAAAGGAGAAATGATCAAAGTTGCAACAGGATTAGGAAGATGTTAGAAGTTGTTCCTGTTCTTATAAAGTACACAACCTGGTTTCATTGAATATAATCAAAGGAATGCTTATGTTCCCACCACCTCCTCCCTTTCACAGGACATTCAAACATACTTTTCTTATTGCAAGTGTAAATTTCTTTCCTTTTATGTTTTCCATTTTTTTGTTTCATAAGTAAGAGTATACTCAAAAGTATCAAAAATAGAGACAATTAAGTGTTGCTCTTCAGAACAGTCCCTCTCTTTTAAAAAAAGTTTTTTTTGTTTTCTCCCCTAATTAAAAACCATCACTCACTTTTTGTCTCATATTTTATTAATGTACCTAATCTCTCCACAGACGCCGCTGTCATTTAACAGTGTGATTACTTTCCAGAAATATTTAAGAGTTGAAAAACAAATGTTAGGAAAGTCAGGAATACGTGTGAGTGCTGGCAAAATGTCACACCAAATCCTGCGATTATTACTTTGCCTGGCCTTTACTTAAAGTGTATTCATCGCCATGCACACTTACGCATTCATTTATTTATGTGATAAAGCCACTGGAGCAGAGTGTTAGCAGAGGCTACTAACAGTGTCCTGCTGCTGGGCCTGCAATAGAAATACTCATGCATCAGTCAGTAACATTTTCAGGATACACAAAACAGTCCTGGGCAAAGCAGTAATTTCATTCAATGCCTGGAAAAAAAAAATCCCATAATAAAATTCTCTCCAGCAAGTATTTTATTGCTATTTTGCATTAATAATCTGCTTGCCATTACTTGTACAGGTATAGTATTCAAAGTTCCAACACAAAATTTGCACCCTTTGCCTAAGTTTAAAATAAAATTTAAAATTCCTCACATAGTACAAAAATTTAAGACCTAATAATTACAATTAAACCTCTTAATAAAAATAAAATCTTTTCATTATGTCTCTGGATTTATTTTGCTGGCCTGAATGCAGTTTTATTGAACAGCACACATATGAGGTTAATGTTCTCTATTTATTGAGTTGTGGGTCATAGCCTGTTCTCTAGACTAATTTCTAGCAGATATAGCCTAGGTTGGCTAGGTTACAATTCAGAAATTTGAAAACAACCCATCATCATTCCTTCCTTATCAGCCTTACATGAGCAACAATACCCAATAATGAACTGCATCTGTAATTCTGCTATCAAAAATGCTCATAAAATCAAGGTCACTATTACTAATTCAAAAATTTTCTCTCTGGTGGGTCAGTCATTGTGCTACAAAGTATGTTTCCTCATAATCTTCATGAACTCTTTTTTCAGCTGAATAAACTGAAGTCAAAAAGAGACTTTACTCACCTTAGGCAAATATTCTGAGGACTAAGCCTTCTGGAACTATAAGAGCATGTATCTTTGAAACAAACTGAAGTAATGCACAACACTCTCCTTTCTTGGGCCCTGGTCATGGCAGGTCACTAATTCCTACTACAGTCAAAAGTTTATTCTCTTGTGTTATGTTCTGCCTTATTAATAAAAGTTCTTCAAAGTTTGAGTTTGGACAACTTTGGTTCCACAGTCAGTGACAATTCCATTTTCATTCTCTTTTAGCTACTCTGATCTAAACAGCGTTTAACCTCGTTCATTTCTATAACTCCTTTTTTATTCTTGTTTTTAGGTATAATGCATTTATTTACTTAATTAAGAAATATTTGCGTTCTCACAGAGAAAAAAAGAATTCTTACTAATAAAATATTGTCTAAAATGGAAAGCTGGAGCTACATAATTCTCAATACAAAACAAAATGCCTTGCAGAGAGTTTATGTGCTTCTCAGGCAGGCAACATCTCAGTAACTAATCTTTGCAATACAGCTGCCACTGCTTCTGCTCCTCTCTATTTCCTACTGATTCCCATCTGCAGCTGCACAGAGAGTGTAAGCCCATTATCAGTGTTCTTTTTCTGACTATCAGCAATTTTATAACACTTGATATTTTACAAACAGCATACAGAAGGTTTGATTACAAAGTGCAGTACCTCATAAATAATCTCAGAAATGTCATTGTTTCCCGCATTTATACCCCAAATAAACACTCTAGATAATTAAATTACAGGAATACATATCATGCATCATGCAGAAATGTTATATCTTATGCTGGTAAAAGCCCCAGTGATTACTAATTGTCTCCTCCTGTAACACATGAAAAAAGGCAGAAAATATAAACCTATGTAATTACAAAAAAAAAAAAAAAAAAAAAAAAAAAAAAAAAAAAAAAAAAAAAAAAGTAAAATGATAAACTGTGAAACCCATTGCTTACAGATATCTGTGATAAGCTTCTGGATAATCTCTGCAACCCCATCTCCAAATCACAGCCACTTTCACCTGAGCAACTTTCTAGCTCTCATAGGAGCTTCCTTCAGCCTGGATTTTTTTTTTTTTTTTTTTTTTTTTTTTTTTTTTTCTTGCCCCTCCCCACCTTTTTGCTCTGGGACAAGCTGTGCTTCAGAATGTGAAAAAGGAGCTGCCTGTGGCTTTGAATTGAGGAGGTGCAGAGGAAACAGCTCCAAGACAGAGCCTGGTTTGCAGGCACAGAGGGAGGTATGAACAGCGCGTATCACTCAAAGAGAAACGAAGGCTCCAAAGGCAGTGTGCCTTTCTCTAAAGGGCCGGGGAACCACTGCAATCAAAGACACATAAACAAGCAAGCTTTGAAAAGTTACCTGCCGTCCTTTCAACTTGACTTGCCATCTGCATCTCCCCCAAAACTGAGTTATCAGACCTATTTAGCTGACCTCTGCTGATGCATGTAAAAGGAACAGTGTGTGGCAGACGGGTTGTAAAGAGACTTTGACACCTCCTTGGCAGAAAAAGCAGTTATTCAATAGTGAAGAAACATTTACCAAGCAGTACTTTTATGGCATTTGTGTTCTAAAGGGAAATCAATGGCTAAAACATAATGGCAAAGATGAAGGCTACAGCAGCCCTCAGAGACAAAGCTTCATTTAGCATAATGCACTGAGCACTTAAGCTATGCTCTGATCTTCTTATAATAAATCAGGTCATATTCCAGAGGTATAATAGATGTAATTTCACAAAGTACTTCCATGACTGAATATTCCAGTATACAATAATGAAATAAGATAGGAAACAAAAAGAAAATTTCTTGTGTGCATATCAAGAAGAGACACTTCGTGAAGTGTAGCAAATACCAAAAGCCAAATGAAACACTACTGATAGTATGAAACACTTCATTCTCAAGGTTACTACTGCAAAGTAAGAATACAATATTGAATGCACAAATAACAAGTGTACGGAGAAATTATGCATCATCAAATGCAATTTTATTTAGCACATGATATCACTGTATATCACTTGTATATGCCTTACTTGACGGAGAAAAATCACAAAAAATTCTTCTTGTTAAGAAATGTCTGAACTGCTAATGGGGAAAGAGACTAAAACCATATTTCAAAGGCAGAATCACAGACCAGCAACTACTTATGATAATAGTCTACTACTAATGTTTGTCTTTTGAAGTCCTTCTGCCTCTATTGCCAAAATATTTTGGGCTCTTCATTGTAAAAATGTCTGAAGAAAACCCTATCTGTTGTTTTTGTGTGTTAGGAAATTAAACATACATACATTTGTAACTCTGAAAGGCCTTTTTTTAGCAGTAATTAAACTAAACCCCAAACCTTCTCTATTATAAGTAGGGAAAATAAATTTAGAAAATATCCTCACATAGCTAGTCCTTTGTGCTTTACGGGAAATAAAAATATTTCTGGAAAAGGAGAAACATTACTTCAAATCCAAGTTCCTTGAGCACATATTCATTCCATCCAACTTGCCACAAAGTGTTTGGTACTGGAGAGTGGTCAGAGGCATGTAAACACAACAGTAAATCAAAGGAGCAGTTGAGTAACTGCAGATTCATAAACCCTCATTCAGTTATTGCTTTCCAGCACACTTGAATTATATTTTGTTTGACCACTGAGTTACTTATGTTCAGTTAACATAATGATTTTTAGTAATTTACATATTGAATTCATTTGCTGAAAAATTTCTCATTGAGTCGGCAACAGACAGTCTCTAGATTCAAGCATTTCCTCATACCTCCTCACAAAATTCAATACATGAAAGGGGATCTGCATATCCATTGCACAGAACTACAGTTTTAATAAGTTAATGTAAGAAGAAGGATGCTCACGAAGCTGGAGGACCCTAAGCTTTATGTACCTCAATCCACCTGATAGTGCAAAGACTGAGATGAACTTTGGAATCAGCAAACATGTGCAGTTCTTTGGCAGGGAGGAAAATAATTACCTGACAAAGCTTTTTAACAAAATGTCCAGCTCTTAGCAAAGCTCATGCTTCAAAAGAATTGAAGTTGGCAATTAGTAACTAACATGTTTTTTAATGTTTTGTTCATTTTACCCTCGTTAAAACAAGTATCGTATTTATCTGCCAGTCATAATTTATTAATTTAGTGGCAAGCCTATTTAATATGCAAGCCAAATTAATGATTCACTCTACAAACAACAATTTTTCCATAGTCAATGATCCAGAAGGCAGTATTAACTGAATGAATTTTCTTGGGCTTCTGTTTGTTTATTCAGTGCTGTTTGCATTAACAATTATCTAGTGTCCCCTAGAACAAACACTCACAAAATGGCCTAACGAGTCACCCAGTCTGTTCTGGCTTGGCAAAAGAAAACTATTGCAAATGGCAAAAAAAACCCACAAAAAACAAAAAACAAAACAAAACAGAACAAAAAAAAAAAAAACAAAAAACACAAAAAAAACCACAAAAAAAATCCCAGAACAATACAACACACAATCTTTCAGAAAGAAAAGCAGTATTAGAGGAGAATAATCTCAGAACAGTGATATTAAATGGCAGTGGGCTGTCACTGCATGTCATTATGTGAAACGCACTATGGCAAATTGGAGCATGAAAGTTTGGCTCTGGGTCAAAGTCTTGAATGCTGTCAGGAAAAAAGTCTTTTGCCTAGTTTCTCACTTTTCCAATGTTACCCTTTGGTGATTCAGTAGATGTGTCTAAATATAATTATGTACACAATTTCAAAGAGGATAGTGCACATGTCAGAGCTCAGGCTTGTACTAAATGTCTCCTTATTCTTCACTGCTCTGGAGGCTGCATGAACTGTGACGTGATTTAGAAAATTCCTCAGTTTTGCCTAAATAACAGTGCCTTTTGTTAGAGACATAGAGAAGTTCTTCTCTGACTATTTGGCACTGCAGTCCAGATTTTCTCTCCATTATCTCTCAACACAAAATTTTCATATAGAAGACATACTGCCACTCCTCTGCCAAGGCAATTGTTTCATACTCAAATGTAAATTTCATGCCCCTGGCAATATGCCTAATGCCAATAATTCAGTGAGACTTTCCACATTATTCTGCATCTTTTGATTTCACTTAAGTTAAAAGAAACAAGCCAAAAACATTTTATCAGTGTCCTAAAGGAGGTTAGAAAATAAATTAATGGTAGTAAATACTTGAGAAGTATTTATTTGAGATTTTTAGATCCTTTATGAACACCTGACAAATATATTTATACTTGCATATATAAGCATGTGACATGTCCAGAGTTAATTGCAGTTCTTAATGAAAAAATAATCATTCACAGTGATATTTTAAAAATCTGTATATCCTGCTTAAGAAAAATTAAAATAATAATATGCAATGAACCATGAAAGTTGAAACCAGATTAAATGAAGAAAGGACATGATATCAGACTTATTACAGATTGTTGAATTAAAATACTATGAATATGTTTTATGTCCAGTTTACAAGAGTATAAAGAAGCACGTATTTCCATTTTTTCAATTGACTAAAATTTTTCCCATATGCCATGGAAAATGCAAACCAGGATTTTCCAATAGATATAGTTTCTGCTCATTTGATACAGTTTGAATCATAAATGCCAGTACGTCTTGAGAGAGCTTGAACTATCCAGGTAAGAATAACTGAAAGAAATTACAAAATCTATTCTCAGAGAAATTCAGAAGTTTCATTAACTTCAATGAAAACAACAGGAATAAGTAATTTTTAATTGACCCAGGACAAAAAAAAATATCTAAATTTCATTTGAAATCCCATAGCCAAACCAATATTTAATTATGATCTTTCCTTATTTTGATGGGATTGAAATTAGTTGACTAGAGTCAAAACATTTTCAGTCTGTTTTATTAGGTTTTATGAAATGATTCCTACCATTGAAAAGAATATTCCTGTTTTATATTCACAAAAGCAAAAAACTGTCTATTTTACATTACCAACTTATGTATCACAATGTGACACATCTACAATGGCACTAGACCTTATCAGTCCTTCCCACTGAGATGGTAAAAGAAACCACAGCATCCCACTAAAACAACTGGCATAATTTACCTTCCAGTGCACATTTTCATATTGTTATTTGGAGTTTGCTTTCTATTTAGAAATTGCCACCATCACTTGTTTTGCAACTGCAGTCAGTTTCTTTGCTGAAATAGAATTGGGCTCTCAGAAGTAAAAAGGTTTGGGGAATATGACTGGAAGCTACCAAAGAAAACAGGCAGAGCGGCAGTTTGAGAATGTATAGAAGAAAACTGAGTCAGTGCAAGCAGAAAAAAAAGAGAAGAAATCAGGTACTTATTTTTGGTAAACAACACTGTTTGCAGAGACATTGAATTCAAATTACTGAATAGGTGGATCTGGTATCAGATCCACCTAGGTAAAATACCAGAGAACAAAAAAAAAAAAAAAAACCCAGCCAAAAAAAAAAAAAAAAACAGAAAAAAAAAAAAAAAAACAAACCAGAAAAACTAAGGTATCTCTGTTGCAGTGCTGCTTAGACAAGCTCTTGTCTTTTACCATGTCAGGTCATTGATCCTTGACTTACAGATTTCCCATAAATGATCAAGTCAATAACAAAAAAAAAAAAAAATTCATAGAAATATTTAAATCAATGTGTTTAACTGACCATTTGACAGATTTAGAATTAAGTCTGAGCTGCACCTTAGCTTCTACTACCAGGTTCTGTAATCAACAGCAATATTCCTGTCTGAGAATTCCTATTACAAAAAGCATGCATGCAATTCCAGTGGTCAACAATAAAAACTATGCATTTGTTTTGTCATCTCTGGGACAGCATAGCTATAACAGAGAGAAAAACCAAGATTTATTGCAGTTGCTGCTACAGTTTTGCCTTATCTGAAAGTCACTTATAAAGGCTATCAGTAAACAAAACACTTCCTCAGGTTAAGGTAAAAAACCCAAGCAGACAAAAACAAACAAACAAACAAATAAAAACCACAAACAAACAAAAAAACCAATCAAACAAAAAAAAAAAAAAAAAAAAAAAAAAAAAAAAAAAAAAAACACCCAAACAGTAACCTATTTCAAAAAGTTGCCAGCAAAGGAAGGCGGAATAATGCAGTGCATGAATTAGGAAATTCTAAAATTCTAGCCAATAGAGATACCATGATAATTGTTTGCATAGTCTTCAACACTTTCCCTTTTTTCTTTTCTTTTTTTTTTTTTTTACAGCAGATGCTTCTATATAGAAGAATTCAGTATGTATAGAAAACACACACCAACATCTTGGCTCAAAATTAATCAAAAATTAATCTTCCACTTGAGTTTTTATATGATTGCAGCAAAAGCCTCTTTAACTACTCTGGAATCCAGAAAGCAGGAATTTGTAGCAGTGCTGTTGTAATATCATCAAGTCAAGTTTATTTACTGTCAAACTATTCCTGCAGTAGTACATTGTCAAAATATATAAAAAGGGAACTTGAGATATGCAAAATATGCCACATAGGAAAACACAGCACTTAAAGCATTGCATAATTAAAACAAACAAAGCTAAATAACCAGTGAGAAATACTTTACAGCTAATTAGAAAATACCCCTGTGAGAGCAGCACCCCTCACTGAAAATCCTTTTTTATGGAAGTGGATTGAAATGGGATTCTGAAATGGTCATCCCAGCTGTCCCCACATCCCTATCCTGCCAGGTGTTAATCCTGCTATAAGGCTATCACAGTAAGTCAGAAATAAACACCAACAATAGTGTGCTCAGCTTTTAGAAACAGAGGTTGAAACAAACACTGGCTAGTGGTAAACTGTGCTGATCCAGGAACACTGAGTTGCCACACAATGAAACCTGTGCAGGGCACACATGGGTAGGTAGCTGTAAGTAGCATCCCTATTTAATCAGTCACATTGTGGGAATTACTCTTTTTGGTTATCACATTTTCTATACAATTAACTACTGTTCAGATTAGATTTTACTTAATGCATTCTTGAGCTCCCTGAAAGCCAAGACAACAAACATTGAAAGTCACAAGGATTTTTCTCTGTAAAATCCTGGACACATTTATGACACAAGGTAATTTTAATAAAGGTGGGACTAATATCACTAATTTCTTCTATGATTATCGTTCACATGCCAGTAAACGTAGATGAAAATGATAATGAGAATGTGAATTATACAGTCAAACAGACTGGGTAAAGTGAATAGAATGGGGAAGGGAATCTAAAACTTTGTAGGTCAGCAGAAAGAAGTTAGGGTATGTCAAACTGTAGAAGCTTTTGCTTCCTTGGGAATGTTGAGGAATGAGGAAGAAGACAACCTTCAAGACAGTGGATGTGAAGGCTTGTAGCCATCATAGAAAACTTGATTCTAGGGAAACGCACCCAAAATCAGATCCATATTCCACAGGCATGGTAGCATTACAGCAGTATTGTGTAGAATACAAAAATTAAGCAATGCCAGCAAATTCATTGTCTCTGTTCTTAAGCTACTAGTACAGACTCTTACATGGATTTAGTCCATGACAAGTAATCCTCTCCAAAGCAGTAGGCTACATGACTCAGGAATTAGTAAAAGGTGACTGTTAATAGACAGTTTTCTCACAGCCACCCTTTCTGCAGGAAAAGCCATGGATGTAGGTTGTTTTATGCAATTACCTCAATGCCAGAAGCCTGTTTCATTGATAATAATAAACATGACCTAGGAACTTCATATTTTGAAAACTCATGAGAATAGCAGAATGTAACAGCCAGTAACAGCTCAAATGACAGCTCTGAAGTGTTTACCCCTGAGAGTATCAGAAGATACCTCACTATAGGTTACTTTTTATCTGAACTTTTTTTTTTAAGTGGGTTCCTGTTGAAAATTTAGATTGTGAATGTGTAACTGAAACTGAGTCATACTGCATACACAATGATGACTTAAATTTGCATACCTTTATTTAATTCAAGTATTTTCCAATGTTTAACCTATCTGAAAGACTTTAAACATAAGTCTTGAAATCAAACGGGACTCAAATTTCAAAAATTCCAATTATATCACCAAAATTCACCGCTATAGTAGATGAATATCTATGTTGGTGCACTAAATAGTACCAAAGGTCTTCACTTCAGACACAGACACTGAAGCGAAGCAGGAGTTTTCCTCTTCCTTTTTACTTTCCGAGTCTTTCAGACAAGAGACTGGGGCAGAGGACAGACTTCAGGTCACAATTTCTTTATTCACTTTAAAATCTATTTCAGGGAATGGAAAGGTTATAGTTTAAAGACTCCATCCCCTCATCCTGTGGGGAACTAGAGGAAGCTATAGGGTTCTTTTTCAGCATGCATTTTCCCCCAAAGTACTGGAAGTAGGAACAAAATTTGAGAGAAAGTGAGACTTGGTTAATAATAGTAACACAACAACACAGTGATCATCCAAAAAGACTAATGAAAGAGGAAAAAGCATTAAACGGGAAGAGAAAAACATGATAGAAGAGGGAAGAGATAGCTAATAAGTAGACCAAGGAAAGAAAAAAAGGTGAAGGAGGAGAATATTTCAAAACTCATCTCATTTCCCCATTACATATTATTATTTGCTAGGATAAGTTTTGCTACTTTTTTTCATCAATAGTATTCCCTATGCTAATTATGACTGGTAAACTGAAGGTAAGTACTTTAGGTATATGGAAGAACCTAACTTCTTTACATGTTTATTTTTCTCCCTTTCTCCTTCCTCCTAGCTGACGCAGGTCACAAAAGATAGAAAGTGGAAAAAGAGAAGTATATGTAAATCTTAGGGATTAGCCAACTATAAGCAATAATATTGAGGAAAAAGGATCAGAGATGCATTAAGAAATAATTCCCCTGCATTTTCAGTCACATAGCTATGGTAACTTGGCTTTATTTTAGAAATCTTTACACAAGATTACCAGAACTATCAAAGTTCATTGCTTGTGACATGCCTACTGAAAACAAATTACTTCAACATGCAGTTTTGGGCACCATCTAAATCACAATTGCTTAAAAGCATCCTTTATCATTTTAGAAATATTAAAGTGAAAGAGAGATATGGAACAAGAACAAGCTCTGTACAGAAGTCCAGTGACACACTGAATTAAGGCAAATTAAGCCCATGTTAACACAAGACACTGATGCAGGAAATGAATATGAGTGTTGTGGGGCTGTACAGCATGTTTGAGGATCTGAGATTTGGCAAACCTGTCACAAAGGAATGATTAAGGCAGGAAGTTCAGCTAAATTAAGATCATGCAGTAGAACAAAATACTATTTTTAGAATCTGTTGACAACCACATAGCCCAAGGAAAAGACTAGCCTCTTGCTTTCAGGGTAAGTGACAGCAAGGCCATCAGGGTAAACTACAAGGACATACTGAGAGTAAACGGCAGACAAGTTAAATCTGAGACATATACATGACAAGGAGAAATTATGGTTTAGCAGAAGTTCTGTAAACTTAATTTTAAGAACTCTGCTACTCAGAGAACCCAAAATGTATGTTATTTTGCCACTTAATAAATGTGCCCAAGTAAAAATTGGTCTAAGAAATCCTGGTATCGTGCGGTTTTATCTGAGCTTGAAATTTTATCAGGAAAAAAATTGCAAAGTATAATATACCAGCATTGAGAGGGAATCTTTACTGATGGTTCTGGCTTCAAGAGTGTTTTCTAATGCTTGCCTGTGATACTTGATCATATTTTAAAATAATTCTTCATAAAGCATAGCTGGCTGAGCCTGATTTAAAAGTAGGTGAAAACTAGAATGCTAAAGAAGATATTAGAGAGTGTTTCACTCCTTGGGAAATGTTTCTCCTTTGAAAATCAGGATTTTTTTTTGTGTGTGTGTTGCAGATATTACCTCTCCTAGCAACAGCACAACTTCCAGGTTGTTGCATTTCTTCATGGTTTAACAGCCATCAAATCCTGCTTAAAACAATGGCTTGCTCCATGAGAAATATTTAATCTTCCTGCTGTTTAAGCTAGTCAAGTTCCTTTTTTTGATTCTTCTTCTGAATACTAAATGCCTTCTGTAAAAATAGTAGCAGTCTTCAAGCAGCAGTTTTAACAACCATTAAAAGTGAACATATAAAATATAAGAGTCTGAAAGTACTGCTGTGAGAATTTGCAACCTACCATTTGAACATAAGCATGGTTTGGGAAAGATGATAAGTATTGACAAGTAGTAAATATCCATCAAGGTTCACAGTTATTTTGGATTCTTATAATATGGTGTAAGAAACTGAAAAAATAGGGCACATCTGTTAAAAACATGGGAGAAAAAACTTTCATGATTAGTTTATAATAGTCCAAAACAACAATGAAAAAATCATCCTTGAGATATGCAGTCTCATGGTCTTCTACTCCCGGCTCTGATTTTTAAAAGAGACTGTCTGAGGGGAAAACCAACTGATAAACAATCTGCTGCCACAATCACAGCATAATGTTTGAGAACACAGCATGTGCTACCTTCTTATTCTTGGTGGGCATAAACTTACTGAAAAACAGTGTTTCTACCTCACTATGTGATGGGGTCATGAACCTGATCATGACCATCTCTGCAGGGATTGGTATAATGGTCTTCACGAAGTCTGAAACAGACAAGCACCCAAGCTTTTTCCTTTATAGACCATCATTTTAAGCTCAGCTTAAAAAAATTAAAGGAGGAAGGGAAGTGCCTCTGTAGTTTGGAACAAACTTCAATATTTTCTAGTAAAACCCCCCTGGATAAATAACTGCCTATCTGGATTTCTTTTTAAAAAGTAAACCTTGTAATCCCAATATATATGACCTGGGATCTAAAGCATAAACTTCTTCTATCTAAAGCATAAACTTCTTCTAAGCTTCTTCTCAGCCCATTTACTGGGCTGAGCAACTCCCTTTCTGGATTCTCCCTCCATTCCCAATGTACCTGACTGGTTATGATGAAGTGAGGTCATAAGAACACACATATGAACATCTTCTTATTGGAAGAAGGGTTTAGCAAAGGATTTAGAATACTGTTGGACAATTATTACACCCTGCTACTGAACCCATCTATTAATAAAGAAACACGACATCTAGGAACTTTTCTTCAACAATTTATTTCTTATATACATAAATGGAAGTGCTTTTTAACCACTTGTGAACAGACTAGTCCTGCTCAAGGCTTGAGAGTAGTATTAAGTATAAGATTTTCAAAGAGGACCCTAGCACAGCAGTTAACCCTTCAAAAATGGTTTAAGCTTTGCCAATCCAATGAACTTTTTGGCTCTCCTTCATAAGAACAGGGCAGGAAGATAAAGCTTGCATTTTCAGACCTTCCTCAACAGAACAGAAAGAGACTTTATGTGCTCTCTTAGGTCACCAGATGACATTTAGCTAAATAATACTCCTGTTCAAGTGGGATGAAGACAATTTATGTGCCCTGGTGATGTTGTATGGGCATGAATAATACTGTAAAAAATATTACAATAATAACAATAACAACAATAACAACAATAATAATAATATAAAAATAATAATAATATAGTATCAGTGTGCATAATAGAGTGCCATGTTTGGCCAAAGAACTAGCCCATCCTTACAAAGTCTAAATAACAGGCTAAAATTTCCAGACAGAATTCCACCATTATGGGATTTTTCCAGTCTCTTTCATAATATTTGACAACATTCAACTGCCTTAGAAATTCCTTTATTCCTAGACTAGTTGCCTGTAAAACTTCAAGATACCAACCTTGCAGTAGCCACTGCAGAAAAACACATTATACTGCCCAGCTTATCAGATCACCTTCACTGCCTGTGCATATCTACCACCACTCTATCTAGAAGCCTGCTCTGATATGGCTTTGGAACATCTTTCCCCATTTCCTGGGGAAGTAGCTGTGGTGTTCCCCAGATGTGCTCACCCAACACTACTTCTGCACTGTAATAAGTCAGGTATCTTGTGGCTGAACAAAAACACAGGAGGAAAACAAATAACTTCTATTCTGAGAGCTTTTGTTAATGTAAAATACCTCCTGGTGCTTTTAAGACAAGAATTTAGCATAGGTGTTTTTCTTCCTTCCTTCCTTCCTTCCTTCCTTCCTTCCTTCCTTCCTTCCTTCCTTCCTTCCTTCCTTCCTTCCTTCCTTCCTTCCTTCCTTCCTTCCTTCCTTCCTTCCTTCCTTCCTTCCTTCCTTCCTTCCTTCCTTCCTTCCTTCCTTCCTTCCTTCCTTCCTTCCTTCCTTCCTTCCTTCCTTCCTTCCTTCCTTCCTTCCTTCCTTCCTTCCTTCCTTCCTTCCTTCCTTCCTTCCTTCCTTCCTTCCTTCCTTCCTTCCTTCCTTCCTTCCTCCTTCCTTCCTTCCTTCCTTCCTTCCTTCCTTCCCTCCTTCCCTCCTTCCCTCCTTCCCTCCTTCCCTCCTTCCCTCCTTCCCTCCTTCCCTCCTTCCCTCCTTCCCTCCTTCCCTCCTTCCTTCCTTCCTTCCTTCCTTCCTTCCTTCCTTCCTTCCTTCCTTCCTTCCTTCCTTCCTTCCTTCCTTCCTTCCTTCCTTCCTTCCTTCCTTCCTTCCTTCCTTCCTTCCTTCCTTCCTTCCTTCCTTCCTTCCTTCCTTCTTGCTGAACTGAGGCTTCACATCTACTAAGACTGAAGCTGAATTTTCTTCTTCCTAAGTGGAAAAGAAATAATGATGCTAGAATTATTCTGAGATTGTCTAACTTCCAGAAGTAACAGATTCAATAAGGCTTCTTGAATTAATGGTAATAGTTGATTAATGGCAATAAATATTCTAAAACATAGAACAAAGGATCTCCGAAATGTGTCCTACTTTGTGATTAAAATTCAGAGGGCCATTAAATAAAATAAGAAAAAGCAATGTTACCAATGCATAATATAAAGATATCAGATGGCATCTTTGTAGAACAACAAGAAACCTTTGAAATTCAGGTAATCTGAAACAGTCCACATGAACAACATCAAATAAAACCCCTGACATACACTATTATAATCATTACTGAGAAGTCTCAGGGAGAAAACTTTAATATTTACAAGTCTGCATAGTATAAATCAGTTGGTCCTGAACCACACTGATACAAAAAAAATTGTATTTCGAAATCTAAAATTCTACTTTTAAAAAATTGGTTACCTAGCGACTACTTCTACCTTCCTTTTTCTGTTGCTGTTTTGTAGTCTTCTTTTACCCTTTATTTTAAGGAATATGGATGACAGAAAAAAAAATAAAAAGGTGAATTCCAGGTCAGAAATACTTTACTAGCCTCTGCTGCTGGGGTGAGATTATTTGCAGTGACTGCAGGAATTTTCAGTCTTTTGTAAAAGACCACATGCTTCAAAACTGTAATTCCTTTGGACTTCAATGGAGTTTATAATGGGGCATCTCCTTTATGATCTCCTTTGTTTAGCTTCCATTTTCAACAGAAGCCATTTAAAAAAAACCCAAACCTACACAACAAGAACAAAAACTGAACATACTACTTGAATTATTTTTTCACCCAATATATGTGGATCACGATGAAGTTTTAATTCATCTGTATGTTAGGTGAAAATGAACTGCCTTTTTCATATGACGTTTGACTTTTAAGTTCCGTGGGGGAAGCAGTCATGAATTTCACTAAATTGCATAGAGCTAAGAATACCAAGAAGTTTATAATTAATAATAAATACATAAAATATCTGCACTCATTCATCATTTTCACTTCTAATCTTTTGCTTGTGACATCTTACCATCTTCACAACTCCATTATTATCCTTATTAGTATTTTTAAATTTTTATGTGTCACTCCTTATCTTTTTACAAATTATAATAGGCCTCAGTTTAAATTCCTGCTGGAGTTCCTTCCAAACTTAATTTCCTTCTATTTATATCTGAAAGTTATGTAAGAAAGCTGGATGTGGCATACCTGGTAAGGCTCAACAGCAACCATTCTTAGATTACAGTATTAGAAATGTTCTAGTATATGTACACAAATATTCAAAAACTTGGACTGAAAGAATTTGCTGTAAGACTCTAGCTTCAAGTCCCATATCTTTCTCCTTTCTAAATTCTAAAGATCATATTTATCACTTTTTGGAAAATTGCAGGTCATTTAAACTAGTATTTCCGAAACCTGCCTGAACATTTCTTTTTTCTTCCTCTTACTATTCCAGATAAAGGTAGCTCAAAACCAGAAAACAAAATGACACTGGAATAATACTGCAGTCTCTTTCTCAAATCCCAAAGAAAGAAAAAAAAATGACTATATTTAATTTATGTACTTACAGAGTGATGCAAGTTAACTTGGACCAAATATAAGCAGGAAGAATTTTGAAAACTTCCCTGTAAAATGCTGAAAAGTTCTGCAACAGAAAGGGAGGAAAATCCACAAAAGTTTAAGTGATACATCGTAGTCTGCTTTGTATAATGAAAAAGAAAGTGTTTCTCAATATGCAGCTCATTTGATGGATTAGCTGTGTCCAGGGTGAAACCTATTGCTCATAGATTTTTTTTTCTTTAACATGATGTAATTCCTTAAATTAATGCACACTTGAGATATATTACTGCTATTTGAATTTAGGCAATTCTCCAAATTCTTCATTTTCTACAATCTTTTTTTGAAAAGAATGCAGGTAATTCTCAGCAGCTGACCTCTTACTCTGACAAATCATGCAGAAAGCTGACTGTGACTTAAACAATGCAAAACGTTTGAGATATTGCTCTCATGCTTTTTAAGTCAGAAACACAGTGATGCTTCAACCCCACTATACTCTGTGGTCTGCAATCCCCCAAGTAGTTCCATTCAGAGACACTGTTCTAAAACATAGAACACAGGATCTCTGAAATGTGTCCTACTTTGTGATTAAAATTCAGAGGGCCATTAAATTAAAGCATTGACTAATACTCCTTTTTCTCTCTACTGCTTCTCCTTTCACATTTCATGAAACCATGTCAGGACTAGCCTGCTGAAGCAGAATTAGAATTCCTGGGAGAAGATCTGAACCGTTGAAATGTTAAACATGTCAGTGTGTGAGAGATCCACACTTCTGCTCTACAGCAATAAGTAGTACAAGGTCTAACTGTCTCTTCTCAATCCTCGGTGAAAAGAACAATTGATGTCAGTCCCATTCAGCAGGTACCCACTTACTGTATCTTACCCTGCCAATCCAGACAGAAATTAGGTGCTGCAAGACCATTCATAGCCTCTGAAACTGCAAAAATAGGTATAGTACAAAAATTGAATGAAATATATATAGACCTTGTATATTAAAAGCCTTTTGGAAAAGTCATTAAGAGACATCATGGAGTTTTCTTCAGAATTCTCTCGATAATACAGCCAATTATGGGAAAAATTAGAGAAAGGCCAATATATACAATTTAATTTATACAGAAATCATTCTACTATTAAAACATTTTTGCAATGGCTGCTGTGGAATTCAGTCAGTTATGAGCTCTAATGACAGTTAATGTGCAGTAAAGAATATCCTCCTTTTTCTGTTCACTCTTCCTTCACTAAATAAATTCCAAATCATTAAATAGAAACACTTATCTACATGTAATATTTAGTTTCAAAATCCCAGCTCCAAAAGGCGTGAATGGCTGCTGCAGAAGTATCTCAGGACATAGTTGCACTGAATAACATTAGAATGAACAATGCATTTTGATGCATATCAGAAAGAGATAATATAGATAATTTGCTGCTCCTTTCAATGTCCTAATGTTAACTCACAGTTGTCTAACCAAGGGCAAAAGGCCATCAGCTCTGCTACTGTCAGACAAATAGCTCATTTAAGATTAGCAATAATCTATTTGCTTTCACTTGTTGTAGATAAAAGGGTATCAGTAAAGAAAATTAAACACAGCATGATTTCTTTCAGGTTCAGCCCACCTTTTCAGCCACAAAAAGCTACTAGTTCAGCTGGATTTTAATAAAAACTTTGGGATGAGATCATTGTCACAAGACAGATGTGCTGGCCCTTTTTTGGCTCTCTAACTCCTCAGCACACGGAAAACACAGTGGGTGATCCAGAGCTCGAAATAAAGCTCTGCAACCCCAACAATCACCACCTTTCCACACTGTCAAATTCATACAGAGGATGTTCAAAGTCATGGGGGTGGAAGAAAGCGTTCAAAAGGGGCAGAGAGGGCCACACCAAGGCACTGCTCATGTGTGCCACCAAGGCTGCCCCTTTCCTCTTGGCAGTGAATGACACATTAACCCTACCTAAGCTGATGCACAAGGAGCATGCATGAGCTGAAAGATTCAGTTGATGGATCCAGTAAATTTCGAATTGTAGGACCCAACCACAATGCATAACAACATATGTTTGTACAGTTTTCTTATGGAATTAATTTCCTTATGCTGCCTGTAAGAAACTGTGAACACTTCACTACTCCTTCTTTACTCAATAAAACAAATAAATAGTATTTAAATTGCACCTAGTAATTACAAATTTTATTAATTTTTTTTTTTGCTATTCTATACATCATTCAGCTTCCTACAAAAATATAATTTTAATAGTACTCCTTTTCATTATGTGTATCATAAATGCCATAAAATTTAATATATTGCTGCAGCAGGAATTATGGCTACAATTATGGAGGAAGACTCAATGCCTTCAGCAACAGCATAATATAAATGCTGCATAATAATTCCATTTCCCCTCCAAATATTCACTCAGATTAATTTACACACTGCCCTTTTCCTCACATGCCACAAACTCACAGTCTCCCTAGAGTGATGGATAATTGCTTTTTACACTAAGTTTTGTGCAACTGATTGGGGTGAGACTTTCTTAATGAGATGCAATGGTTGTACTAACAACTGTTGCACAAGTGACTGGATGACAAGTTGTTTCTATGAAAACATTGACTTCTATGACCGCTGTAACAAAAACTTTGCATCAGCAACATGAAGAAAAATGGTTTCACAAATGAAAACTTACGTGAGGCAACTACAATATGCTGACCAATTTCACTGGGTAAGGGAAAATAATGACTGAGCATAGTAAAACCAAACCTCAGTGGAATATTGCCTTGTAAATATTTGCTATATATTGAAGTTTTGTCTGTATTATCAAATACAGCAGTAAATATGAAAAATAAAGTCATTCTGTCTTTATAGCAATGTAGCTAAAAACATGGCCTGTTTTAAAGTTTTATACTGCAATGCCTAGCACTAATTTTCAAAGAAGTGGACAGATATTTATTTTTATATTCAAATCTTCAAAAGGAATAAGATTTACTCTGAATATGGAAAATATTAGATATACATCTTAGGTATTAGGGGCTGTTCAATGCTTTGAAAGAATATTGTTCTTGTAATGACTACATTTCATAATTTTCTGTCCATTTGATGAAATCAGATGAAGTTAAATAATGAAGACAAAATCTATAAACAAGTATCTTACATATATATATATATGTGTGTGTGTGCGTGTGTGTGTGTATGTATGTATATATATATGTGAGAAAACCTACACAATTTTACAAGTGGAAATTAACTAACTTGTCCTGTATTTTATTTCCCATTTTTGTCTTTTTATTAATTCTGCACAACTCTAACCAATTCCAAAAATCTTTTACCATCACTAACTATGCTTTATTTGTTCAGAGTTTTGAAGATGAGATTTTGCCTCTGATGACTTGAGTAGAAATTTTTGCCATTATCTTCAAGGACACTAAGGACTTCAAGTTTCTCATCAGATTATTCTTGATTAACAGGAAGGTGTTGAGTCTAACTATAATTTCACAGACTGGGACCTCTGAAGCCATAGGAGCTAACAGCACTAAGAAATCACCCCTGAAGTTTTGGTTCTGTAAAGACAGATCTGTGTTTTATACAGGGTACAATCATGATATTAAAGCCCCCAGTTTCACTTATAGAAACATTGTAAGAACATGTTAGAGGGACATGTGAGAAGCACCTTCTGCATTTGTCCTTCACTGGGTGACCAACATTCCACTAGCACCAAAATCTACCTTTGTAGAAAGCATATAAATATAACTAATTTCTTCATTTAAATAATTGTCAGTCATGACACTTCTTTTCACAATCATTGATTGGGAACCTGTCACAATACATCAAAAGAACCCAGCCCACCAGAATGCTTAAGCAGAAAGACTAAGTTCTGATTTTCAAACAAAATGTAAGTCATTATGATTCATGTAATGATAAAATGTAACAATATTAAAACAAAATGCTTTAAAATTATATTTTTAAATATACACAATTAAGATTATTAAACGAAGAAATTCCAGAAAATAAACTATCTCATGTGAAGAAAAGAAACAGTATTTTGGATTTTTACGGCCACTAATGAGGATTCAACTTCCCTATAATGTTATTTATAAGGGTTGTTTTTAAATTTATAGGCTGACATATGTTTTTCTTTGGAGACTGAATGATTTCTGCTTGGTTTAGAAATTCTTAGAGTCTACTTCAGTCCCAAATTTAATATAAACTGAAGCCATTAAAAGAAGATCATCCCCATTTTTTTTAAATAAATATGAACTGAAAAACTGTTTAAGTGACCATTACAAACTATGTTTTATCATCTGTACTATAACATTCATTTTGGGACCAAAACAAGGGAAATCTATCAGACATGTCTGAACTATATTTGTATGTTAATGTTAATGAAAAGAAAAAATTATTTCTACCTCCCTTTTCATTTCAGTTTTGGAGTCCAAATAGTTATGTTAGTTCAAGCAAATTTTGGATGAGTAAACATTACTTTAGAACTAACTCTCTTAAACTTTTGTACTATTTGCATGATTGTCATTCTCTTTACTTCAGTAATAAGGAACAAAACCATCAGGGGAGCAATGTATAGAAGTAATCAGAAGGCCTCAATCATAGCAGACAAAAAAGAAAGCTGTGAGGGATTGATAGGGAAAATGCTACAAGTCTTAAAAAGAAAAGAGTCATTTTCTCACATTCCAACACTCATATGATGATTATCCCAAATTACATTCACCTTACATCTCCATCTAAATGCACCAAAGCAGTATCTTTTCTTGTTACTTTCAGGCTATAATCTGCTTTATCTGATTGTGTGAGGGCCTCTCCTGTTCACCATATTTTCAAGACCTTTCCATAGGTCAGTATAGTCACTTTGATGATACCAGGTGCTTAATGATTTTATATATAATGTGTATATGTTCTGGTCCTACCCATAAAATAATTTCTTGTTTACAGAAAAGTTCTTCTTAGCTGAAACCGCATTCTTTCCAAATTGATAAGAAAGTTCCTCAACTTTTTCTGCAAAGTATCCTTTTTGAAAGGTCTTTAAGGCTTTTTCTCTCCCTTTTTTTTTTTTTTTCAGTAAGGAACAGATTGCACTTCAGGTGTGGTTTTTTTTTTTTTTTCTCTTTCAATAAATTATTAGGCAAGGCACAATCAACCACAGCTACCACTTACAAGTAAGATGGTTATTAATTTCCTTCTGAGCTCCTCAGTCAGCATCACTTTCTACAGAATAAGGAAACGTTCATGATTGAATCTCTGGAGTATTTTCTAAACTTTGCAGTATGTGAGCAATACCTGACACCTCATCACATTACAGTTTTGCAACCACTTTTGAGGGAGAAAGATTAAAACACATCAAAATCTCTAAAACATTGTAAACAAGAAAAGTTTATCAACTTTATTTTATTATAATAACCTTTTAGCAGACATAAAAATAGTCAAGTGAGAGATGTTAAATCCCATTCATTCCATTCTAATATCAGCAGAATTCATTGGGGTTTTCCTCAATGAATAAAAACCACAACATAATAGTCTTGATATTTATTTCTTATTCAGAATTTAATTTCCTGTCAGCCTCTTATTTTTGTAAAGTTCTCCAAACCTGATTCGCACTATATAAAACCAGCAGCTTTTCATATGAATTATGAAATACTAGCATTAATCTAGTATTAATTTTTACTTCCATACAATTCCCTAGAGCTTTTAAAGCTCTGAACTAAGAATTAAATTACAATTTTTTGTTTTGCTTTATCTACACCCACAGGTGTTTCAGTTCTTGAACACAGTTCTCTGCCACTGCACATAATACATATTAACACCATCACTACAAAGCAGAGGATGGTAATTCTGAGCTTTAGAACAGAACATATACACCAGGTTACCCACTGTAAAAAAAAAAAAATCACACAGAAAAAGCATGAGAATATGAAAGCAAATTTTAAATGGCAGGTTTACTCTTTAAATGAAAATGCAGTGCAACAGGATCAACTTCAGTAATACCTCTATCTCATGTCTAATGCATTATTAAGGTAGTCCTTGCCATGGGGAGGTAGAACACCCTCAGCACTGATCAATATTTGATAGGCTACCGTGTCTGAGTGGTGTCCCACCAAAATCAGCGCAGTATCAAACAGGAACAGCAATCTGACAACACGTAAGGAGCTGCTAAATGAGTGCCTGAAAGACACACTTGGTAGATGAGATATTCCACAGAAAGTGAGAGAAAACATAGCTTACATTTTTTTTTCCAGGAGTAAGCTTTTAAAGGTTTCAGAGGCTTGCTAAAAACACTATCTGTGTTATCCTGATTATATGTGCCTATTTTGGAATACATTTATATATAAATATACACAAAACCAATCTAGATTTTTTTAATAAGCTTGAAATGTCAAACAGAGGGGATCTTTGCAGCTTAGCATAGTGGTCTGGCTTTCTAAATTCAAAAATATCAGAGCAACACAGACTCAAAACTCTAATGCTGGACTTTGACTTTACTGAAAATCTCATCAAGTTTGTATAATTCTCAATTATATTATTTTTATTTTGAGAAATATTAAAGGAATTTACCAAAAAGAAGTTTGCCCTTACAGTAGAGTATATTTATCCATATGAGAAAGCACACCAAAGAAAGAAAACTGTAAGGTAAAGGGAGATGCATTTTATGCATTAAATGTTCCTGAGGGTGCACTCCAACTCACACAGTCACATCCATGATTAAGCCATCCACTCTCCAAAAGAAGAATAAAGATCCCTTATTGTTCCATGTATAAATATCTCAGTAAATGGATGGTATCAAATTCAATGTTGCACTGATCCTAAGAAAGAAGGAAAGGTTCAGCAGCTGCATTACTTTGCATCTTACCTTCAAAAGAATCTTGCTGTATTTTTCACTTACTAATTTTTGAGAATGTATGAAGAACTTAGTACAGTGGTTTTGTGAACACACAGACATGCACACACACAGTGTATTGTAAAAACACAGCTGTCCTTGTACTGCTTTGGGTTGGATGTTTGGGGTGAGGTACAGGGTGTTGAAGTTGTGACCCTGAGAGTGATGCAATATCTGGACTATCACTGACAGTAATATTAGCTACTGTGTGCAGATTATCTTTACTTCAGAAACTGAAGTGTAACTCTGTCCTCCAACACAAGTTACTAGTAGAATTTTCATTTTAATTTCATAAACAAGGCTCTTGGAACAGCTGAAATAAGGTTTATGTAGCTCACATTGCCAATGGAGGATGGCTTGAGATAACTACAATAAAGGAGCATTTGTTCCATCCAATCTGTTTGAGCACTACAAAAGCCTCCTGTGGACTACTGTTTATAATTTTGGGTACAATACATCAAGGAAACAAACATGGAGCAGATGGAGACAGTTCAGGAGATGGCAATAAGAATGATCAAACACACAAAATATGACCTATAGACCGTGAGAATTTAAGTCCATATAACCCAGAATACAGAAAAGGCAGCAGAAAATTACTTTTAAATGCACACACATAAATACATATAGACACACACGTGGAACTAATTCACGCTTCAGTGAGAATGACTAGAGTTACACATAAGGAAGAATTTTCCAGGAGTAGAAACCATTGAGCAGTTCACAGAAATCAATTAAGGAAGCTATGAACTTCTGTTGTAGGAACTCAGTAATTAAAAGTATTCTAGCATTGGTTCAAATACAGCTGATCTCATGCTCTAGGGATGGATTGTACAGGATGATCTCTCAAAGCTCATTCTGACACGTTTTTCTAAATTATCATTTTTAAAAGCTGATTTTCATGTAAAGTAAGCTTCATCTTATATGCTTTTAATCTGCAGAAACAAAAACCAAATCCAGCGTTATATTCACAAAAATATGTCTATGGATACATTAATTACATGTCAAATATTAATGCAATCTGTTTACAGGTTGTGCATACAGATTAAACATTTCAACCTAAATTGCACAAGAGAAAAAAATCAGTTGTGCTTCAAAGTGTTGCTTTTATATAGATATTCAGAAGAAAAAATGGACTAGTAAGGTACAGAACATTTTGAAAAGCAATTTAAAAATATTGATGCTTCAGCCATTAAAGTTACTGAAACTGGGTACAGCCCAGACACCAGCTTCAAAAAAGTTTCATTTACTATAAGCAAACACACAGATGTGTGAAAAGGACAAATTCAAACTTTAATTTCTCTTCAGGTCATTTGGACTAATTTGTTTAGCTTATTTAATACTACTGGTGTAATGGACGACATTGAAAGTTGCCACTGACCATCTCTTTAAAGAAAACATAAAAATGCTTGTATTGAACATCAGACCTTCAGTATGTGCTATGTTTTTCTTCATGGCAGGGATTAATTGATTTTTGGTTCCATTTGTGTCCATTTTTTGTCCATTGTGACAAAGAAGAGGAGAGTGCAGAGCAGCAATGAATGACTGTTATGTGTGAATTCTAAATGGTGATAGTTACATTTCTGTTGTTTCATTCCTATAAATAAAGGGACATAGCTACAAAAAGCAAGACTTAAATACATCTGTAAGGTACTGCTCTCTTTGTAGGAATTTTTTTAAATTATTTTTTCAGTGATAAACTATTTTATTAAACCTCTGCCTTTTATCTTTCGCTTAAGTGGTATTATAAAATGTACATTTAGCAAAAACCCTACTCTTCATAAAATTGGCAGGCTTTCACCAGTGCCATGATTCAGAAGCACAAGGGTACTCAAGTACAAGTAGTTTGCTAGCTGGAAGATGTAAATGTTATCCAAAAGACTAAAATTCACCCTTGAAACAGGACTTTCACAGGGCATAGACATTGTGCTGACAGAATTTATCAGGGCTGAACTCCAGCAGAGATAATTCTTACTGTGATTCAGAAAAAAATTCCATTACTGGAGCTGCAAAAGTTTTGCTGAGGAGTTGGCAATCATGGTAAAAAAAAAGCGCTGGAGGGAAAATGTGTATAATGTCAGAAAAAAGCCTGCTTCGTGACATTCCAAATGTACAAATTATTTGTTTTATCACCAATGTTTCATTAGTGATGATGATGATGACATATTTTTTTAAGATATACAGGAATCTCAATTCGTATTTGCCATCATATATAGCTTTAATTTATTGATTTAGACAGAAAGTCTAAATAGCCTGGAACAGACTGAAATGCTCAAAGGGAAAATAAATCAAACCACAAAATTATGAAACTGGTATCTCTAATTATAATCTCCCCTGAAAACATTTAACCTTCAAAACCAGCATGCCTGGATTATTTCCACTCATTAGTTTTTCTCAGGAAATTGCATCTATAGAAAAAGATAATGATAAATAACACATTTGCTCCATTAAAAATGAAACTTTATTTTCCTAAATGATTGGAAAAATTCCAGTAATCATTGGCCAAATGATCAAAAGTACATAAAATCTTGTACTCTGAAGACGAGGTTTTAACTGCGAAAACTGGCGTGTAGAAATCCACTGATGCATCATAAGCATTGTAAGAGGGGCTTTTTATATGCATGAAGCCAAGCATTATAGTATCTTTGGCCAGTATAATGGATCCAGTGCTTCAAAGCTACAGAAGTCTAGAATTCTCTGGGATATGATCTTGTAATGAAACAACCCTCAAGATAAGAATGAAAAACTTACAGCTGACATTTAAAAAGACTGAAAAGACAGGACCCATGCTGCAGAAGTTTAAAGAGCAATGCAGCATGATGTGTGGCTCCATCTGTACATTTATAAATTAGTCCCAGTCTTTATAGACCATGTCCAAAGTACACTTTTTGTGTCATTGACAAAAATTTAAATTTTTTGTAACCAGGACCAAAATTTCATGGGTTTTTGCACATTTCAGATCAAAATATTTACCAGTTATTCACCTACTCACATAAGAAATCAACACAGTAAACACCCAGCTAAAAAGCAAAAAATACTCATAATCTTGATAATGACCTAGTTTGCTACAAGTTCCCACCTATTGGGGAAAATAATTTAAAAAGGAAAAAAAAAAAAAAAAGTAACCACTTCCTGTTTGTTTTCTACAGCAAAATAGACCACAAAACAGACAAAAAATATTTTATAGAGGAAACAATTACTGGAGATGGTATATAGTTATCTAAGAAGTTTTATTTGATTCAAATGTCAAAAATTGGTATGTTTCCTCACACAGAATCATATGCAAATACACTGAGCAACAGCTGGATTACATAAATTCAGCATTTTCTGATTTTTTTTTTCTTGTATGGTAAATTCAGTGTCTCTGAATCCAGTGCCTCTGTGATATATTTAATAGATCATCCGGCAACTGGATGATCTGGAAACCTCAAGGTCAGTAGCACTTGTGCATACACTTCTGATATCTGCTTGTGTTGCAAGTCTGTGCCTCCTTGAAATGTCCATCATGCTTCCTTCAACACTATAACTGGGCAGTGCAAGCCTAGGAATCACCACAGTTTCCTGACACTCAACAGTCCTTCAACTTGTACTATACAATAGGCCTCAGGAGTTGTGACACATCTGCAAAATTTAGAGAAGCTCCTCAGATGTTGCAAGGTGGCTTAGAAATCTCCCAAGAATTTTAACCAGAATATATTTAGTCTTTAAAGCATGAAAACACTTAGTTTATGTTTCTGTAGGAAGGTAAAATGAAACACTGGTAAATGTGTCTCTCTAACAATGTTGTACTTTTATTCTACTGTTTAAGAAGACCTGGCTGTCCTATTGGGGCATGAAACTACAAAAGAATGTTTATTTTCTATGTCTCTGGATAGAGACATACTACGAATTTTTAGACATACTATGCTGAAAATAGTTCTAACTTTTTCATTTCCTTGAGTTTGTGAAACATGCCCACTTCACAGAACTTTCCTACTTCATACTACTTTCTTATTTTACATCTGTCTCTGCCCACCAGTACAGGCTCAGATCATACTTCTGACTATTGATTTAGCTACAATTAGGACCAAATAAACTACCCAAAGCTTTTTACTCCTATGGAGTGGAGAGAAACAGCTTTCTGCTTCAGCAAATGCTTATACATATTTATTGACTAGCTTCTTTGTGGATGTTATGATGAGCTTGCTTATCACGGAAAATGACTTGAAGTAGTCTCAGATCTCAATATCTGTGGTTCCAATTAGGAATTTAATAAATGCTGAAGCCTTTTAAATATTTCACTTATTCGTAATGTAGCATGACAATAAACAGCAGGTGACAGTGGAAAAATTCAACAGGAATCTACTGTCTAGATTAATTTATTTTTTTTATTAGATTGCAGAGCCTGCATCTGGGACCATGACATGTCTGACTTCAGAGAACTCATCATTACATCCATTGTGCTCTAGCAGTTTTCATCCTTCACAGTCAGAGGTGGTGCAACTGCTTTTGAGGAATTTCTATGCTCAGAATAACTCATACACAAATAGAATCATATAATAAGCTGAGGTGGAAGGGTCATGAGGATCATCAAGTCCTGGCCCTTCACAGGACAGCCCCATGAATCAAATCTGAGAGTTCCTTATAGTATTGTCCAAACACATTTAAACTCAGACAGGCTGGGTGCTGTGACCACTTCTCTGGGTAGCATGCTTCAGTGCCCTAACACCCTCTGGGTGAAAACCTTTTTCTGATATCCAACCTAAACCTTCCCTGAAGCAGCTTCAGGCTGTTCCTGAGAGGAAAGAGATTGGTACTTGCCTTCACTTCCCCCCATGATGATGTTGAAGACCACAAAAAGGTCTCCCTAAAAGAAAAGAAACTGTACAGAAATTTTCTTGACAGAGAAGGAAATAAAAGTGTATATTCCTGACTGAGAGCTTACAAAATACAGCAGACAAAGTGATTTAGATATGCAGGCCCTTACATTTTTCAAAAAACAATATGCGCCCTACGTATACTCTATATCAATATCCAGTATTATCAGACCTTCTGCGACAAGATTTAGGTATTCACATAGATGAATACCCTTACAGTACAAGAAAAATCAGTGACATTTAAAACCATGTTTTGCTTTTCATTAATGAGACATTATTTTCTTGTCAAGTAGCACTCTAAGGCCTTGAAAGCAGTATCTGCTGTGTCTCCCACGGTGATGACCGCCAATTTATTTTACTACTCTACCACTCATGCACAGACTTCCTTCTTTGAACTCAACCAACTCTCCATACTATCTCCCTTTCTAAAGTACAGCTCAGACAATCAAAAGAAGGATTGAGAAAAGAAAATAAAGAAGAAAAGGAATCTGTCCCTGTTTCAGGGTGACCCTTTTGAGCAACTGCTTGGATCTGAGATTCCATGTTTAGAAGTTGAAAGGTGAACAGTTGAAAGGTGCCTTTGCAGGCAAGGCAAAAAAGAAATGGTGAGCACAATGCCAGGACATGAGGCAAATTCATACCAATGAGATAAAGAACAAAATGCTGCAGGTAAAAGAAATGGTAAATTCTGAGCTTCTAGATCTAGATAGCAACCTAGAGGCAGACAGGTGTGATTTGTTGAAAACGCAGACTCCTCTACAAGGCATCTTCTTATCTTCTATGTAATTTTCAAGTTGTCATACTTAAGCTTATGATTTTATTGCCCTTAGAGCTGCAAATATCCTCAGGGAAAACATTAGTCTGAAGGCAAATTGAATTGCAAGCATTTTAATATAAATCTGCTTCATTCAGTATGGTTCCCCCATTCAAATGACTCTTGGCTTATGCAAAGCAATTCTGATACTGACTCTCAAGAAAAATGACAGGGCACTTAATACTGATAGGTCTGAATCCCACTACTTGTCTGACCACAAAAACCTTGGGGACACAACTCAATATACCTAAATCCTACCAGTCTTCACTTAGCATACAGTTAATAGGGCTTTAATTATGAAATAGTCAGTCCAACCAAAGTAGACTAGATGATTTTCTGTACATTTTCAGAGTTATCTGCTTTCTCTTCTTGTTGCAATGGGAAGCTTTGGCTTATCCTTTATAACTAGGAATTTCCATATATTTGAAAAGAGAAAAAGAAAACATTATGTTAGGAAAATAAAGAGGAACACTCCCTTTGTCAGGCTGATTAGTACAGATATTCTAGATATGTAGCTGAATAACTTCGTAACAGTAAAAATAATTACTATTAGTAGTACTATTAGTATCAATTATTACATGTACAAAATTCAATTCATACACAAATAGAATCAAATTCTAAAAAGTCAATTCACATTTAGAAGCCAAACCTTTTCCTTTTTCATTGCAGCAGTTAAAAAGAAGGAGCCTATACAAATTTGCTTAAGAATCTTGGAGGCAGGCATTCAAAAGTATACAAAAAAGAAGACTAGAATAGCAGCATTTCTAGGAGATATTAAAAAGAAGCTCTTTATTGTCTTCCTGTAGTATAAAGTGGATAAAGTGAGAAGCTCATCTATTTTTTTCTGAAGTGGAGACAAAGAGAGAAGTAGTGTTAAAGAGAAACTGCCTGCTGACAGTGAAGCTCCAATAATCTCTAAAGAACCAAGTATATCTAAGTTAATTGCAGATAAACATTATCCTATAGTGGAACAAATAGTCCTGATGTTTACCTGGTCCAACAGGTGCTTTTCTCTCTAGTTTCTCTCTGTTCAAAGCTCTCAGTGTTGTTTAGACATTGGTGAGGCAGCACTAAAATTTACAATCACAGTTTCACTGTAGATGTATGGACCATAGCTCTCAATAGTGGTACAAATGTTTCTTTGTATTGATACAATGTCTGGTTCTTTCCAGACACTGAATCTCAGGAACAGTGAGATGAAAAGCATGTTTTTATAGAAACATTTTAAGACAAACACCATAAGTTCTTGGTGAGCATCAATTAAAGTCATAGTATCATAAAAATCATTTGGGCTGGAAAAAACTTCTCAGGTCATCATTAACACAGCACTACTAAGTCCACTCATAAAAAATGCCCCTAAGTACCCCTGGAAATTGTATCTTAAGCTATGTCTGTTTGTGGGGATGTGTCAGCAATTTGCCAGTACAGGATAGGAGAGAATCCATAATCTAAGGCAAACAATCCCAGCTACAGATAGGAGGGCTTGTAACTGTACTTTGCAACACAACATCATGAGCAGAGCTATAGAGTTCCCTGTCTTAAGAAGGTTCATGCCAGTCAATTTTACAGCATTAAAACTGGTTCTTTGTGAAAAATATCATACAGACATGCTCTTGTCCATGTAGCACACTTATGTTTTCTGATTATTTTTATTCCACTAATAAGGAAAATAAAACAATAGGTTACTGGGTTCAGAATTGGATTCAGTTTCCTCTTCAATACAAACTTAAATCGTGTTTTAAATTAAAACATTTAGATCTAACTTTATAACAAGAGATCCAAAATACATCTTCAGCTTACTGCAAAGCCTGCCAGCAGTAGCAGGTAGAAAATACTAAACCTTCTGTCTGGGCAGTTCTTTCAGCACCTATAAGTGCTTGTTTTATGTTCTTACACCTATAAGTTTTACATTCAGGTATCTCTATTTCAACCAGGATGAGCAAACACCCCCTGAGCTCATATCCATGACCTTTTCAGATCTAGCAAGTAGAGTCGCTTGCAAGACACAGTCAGACAGAATTTCTCAGAAAACAGCAACCTGTGCAGACTCCATAGTTCAGGTAATACTACCTACACAGACACATTTTTATGACGCAGCTGAAAAATCCACCTTGTATTGTGTACAGCTCTTTTTCTTTTACTCACAAAAAGCAGACTTTATTATAGAAATCTACTACCATTTCCAAACCATAACATATTTCAGTGGCAGAAAGAGATTATGATGTTTATTGACAACTTTGGAGATTTCAGGCTAAGCGAGGTGCCCTTGAACTTGGTTTATATGGATAGAATTAAGTTTTTGAACAGATACAATGGATTGCAGCTAAGCCTTAATAGTCTTAGTTTTGCCTTTGCTGAAAAGAGTTTGTAGGAAAAGCTTAAAAAGACTGTAGACATTTTAAAATCACAAAAGAAAGACACATTATGTGTTAGTAAAAAAAGTCGATAAGAGATAAAAAAACCCATCTAGTCTAGGAAAATATTTCCTGATGTAATCAGTTGAAGGACAATGGACATTCCTGAGAAGACTAATAACTTTTAACAAAAAACTCATCAGTATATTAATATAAAGGCAGTTTTAAAGCATCATGACAGTTGCATAGTAACAAGAGAGATTAAATGAGATCTGAATACTGCAGGGCACAGGTAACTTATGAAAATGAAAAAGAACAAAGCATGAAAAAAATGCTTTACTACTATCTTGAAAAAAAAATAATTTTGATAGGGAATGTGAAAGAAACACAAATAATGGAGAATTACAACAGCTGGATAATCAAGAAAAAAGATAACAGTAAACTACTATGGAAAATCCAAATAATTAGTAAGTAATTAACATAATACAGATTACAAAAAATTAATTTAGAAATGGAATATATTTATATGTATTAAATATAAACCAGAGAAGAATATTAATGAGGGGACATAGTAAAAAAATGCAGTACAAGGAAGTCTAAATAATGTAACATACCAAGAAAAAGACCAAAAAAAACCAAACCCACAAAAAAAACCCTTGAGTAAATTTTCAGTGAAAAAGTTTGTAACTGGTATCTGAAATTAAGATCTGTAAAATCAATCATCATGACCTAGTTGGATGTATGAGGCTGTTTGATGAAAATAAAATAACTTTAGGAAACAAGAAGTTTAAAACTACACTTCTTAACTACAGCTAAATAGATTTAGGAAACATGCCCGAAATAGCCATTATTTCATAGTGAAAAGGGTAATATAGTTAGGAAGCAGTACAGAGAAAATTAAAGATCTTAGCCCGTGATAATAGTTAGAAAACAATATTTTTACTTCTAGCTGAGGGGATGTCCACTAGCATGAAAACAATTAAGAACCAACTGAAGCTACAGAAATGTCTGACTGGTAATGAACACAGGCTCAGATGTTTAGAAGTCCAGACTGAAACATGAGAACATAATAAAGTGGAGACAGGAGTCTATTATCCTGCAGTATGAGAGAAGGCATAGAGGGGACCTGATGTTAGAAAATTAACTTGACTCAAGTAAAGACACACCTTAGAAATTATACATTCCTTTTTTATATTCCAAATATATATGTCCAAAGTAATAAATACTTAAAAATATTCCTGCCTCAAACTACACAGATAGAATAAATTATTTACAAATACCTTCTAGGAAATTATTGTCACAGTACTCTGGCAACAGAGGAATGAAAATTGGAAACAATAAGAATTTAAATTTAAGCAGAATAATTCTTTTGTGACAATTATCTTGCTTTTTTCTTGTTTTTTATTCAAGGAAGATAAATGTTTGCTAAGTTAACCAGACCAAGAAAGACTTTTGTCTTCAGTCACTAAAAATTCCTCATAATGGAATATTACTATAGGCCAACTGGTTGCAGACATGCATTTTAAAATGTTGACATTAAAGATATATGATGTACATAACACCCTCCTTACTATCAGTGGTGATCATCAACTTAATGTTGTACCAAATCTGGATTCTGATCAATCAGCCTCTTCTCCCCTTGTTTATAACACCATAGGTTGGCAACAAGTTCTCCTGCTTGAGATTTCACAGCCAGTGAGTGATGCTTGAGGTGATGGGTGATCCCAGACATGCATCCTGAGCAGCTTTCAGCTCCTCAAGAAAGGTAGATGCTCCTTTCCTTCCCTCTTTCCCCTTTCACTCTGAAGAACATTTGGCTGTATGGGCCTCTAGGGAGGAGATGCTATGCAGGGATTGGAGGGTCAAAGTACATGTCAATACAGTACATATCAAAAAGCAATATGAAAAGGAGTCCCAGATACTAACTGAACTGACAGTGGAATTCAGCTGGCTCCCTGTGTTCAAAATCTTGTACTTAGATTTTAAATGGGATTGATAACTGCTGCATTTTTACGGTATACTGAGAGAGTAAAAAAAAATTTAAATTCTTAAAAAATACAGTAGGAGCATCACTAGAACATACCCAAACCTATGTCATACAAAACTAAGACCTTAGCCTTTAGATACTGAATGTGGCAGACTGTTGCCTGTCTGCAAATGTCATTTCAAAATGACAAAGTCCATGCAGTTAGACTATAGCACTAATGGAGCTGCATATTGAGAATATCCGTAACAGAAGCGATGAAAATACAAGTTTCATGAAAAAAAAAAAAAAAAAAAAAAAAAAACAAACAAATTCTTATTTGTCCGGCAAATACAGACACAATTTCTAAAATACCCAGCCGTGGGTTTAATCATCTGGAAAGAATCCAAAGCACCCTACCAAGAATGCAATTAGTCTGCAAATAGGGTAGGTCTAACCACTTCCGCCTGGCTGGTCCTCTCCATTTCCTAAGTACTTACCTCTACAGGGAGCATACATCATGTAAGCAGCTATCAGGTGGAAGTTATGTCTACTCTTCAGTATTGGACCAGTGATTGTTTTGAATAAATGAGACTGATCAAAAAATGAAATGGTTTTCACAGTGGCCTGTTATTTCTTTATTTCTAGCTATTAATTCAATTGAGAATGCCAAACCACTTTGAATGGAAAGTCTGGAAAGATCCTCAAATGAACCTTGCCAGTGCAGTCATTCTGCCCTGCTGATAATAAATTAATTCAAATATCAGATTATTAAGCACAGATGAAATCCAGAATTACATAACAAGTGTTGTTTTTGGTTTTTTGTGGGTTTTTTTTTTTTTTTTTTTTTTACTATTTCATCAGCGTAAGTTTTTTCCTCCCCTATAGCAGAAAAAATCCCTAGTCCCATGTTATGGAATTACAACAACATTTTGCAAGGTAGATAAACTTCTCTGGAAGGGTACTCTCTGTGTTATTAGCAACCACAGGCAGCTCTGCTGTCACTTTGCTGATAGACATATGCTTCCAAAAGAATTCAGTCCTACACTTGACTCATGCACAGTCCATATGAATATCTAGAAGGCTAATATATACATATAGCCAGCCAATCAGAACAAAAGTATCAGCATTGTTTCAGGTTCATCTTCAGGTGTTTTATTAGCAGATTTTCATTTAAGTCTTCGACTAACAAGCATAGGCAAAGTTAGATGACCCTTTATTACGTTTTTTTTCCCGAACAAAAATATGAAAATAATCAGGATCCAAGGAAAGCATAAAATGTGGCAGGAAAATGATTTATTTAAATTAATCAAAATATGTTAACCTAAATGGGTAGTAAATAACATTACAAGTAAGTACTGACATTTCTCATCCTTCTTTTAAGAATTATTCAATGTCCAGACTAAATGTAAATGTATTTCATTTTCCTACAAGTATGATTTGAATTTTAAGTTTATACCTATAGATGGTGAAAGAGATACTCCATTTTTACTGTTATTTGACAGACATGTCATTGAGTAAAAATTGATTCTCATTTTCCACATAGCACCATTGGCCTTTAAGTACAGTATTCATCTAAAGAGAGGCCTTACTTCCATCTTTCAGCAGCCTTGCACTAGTGATGATAATTGACAAAACAATGAATCAAGTTGTATGTCAACCCTAAGTTTTACATATACACACACACCAAAAAAAAAAAAAAAAAAAAAAAAAGCTGTATCTGTATCTACCATTATACATGCATGCACACACATATACCACCCCTGCTCACCTGTCCAAAGCATGTCCTACATCAAGCTGCAAAGCCACCCCAAAAGAACAGCCAACAAATGCTTAAAAGCTGGGCACAGCCCTACTTGGAACTCAATTTAAAAAACTTTTTAATACAGTCACATTCTCATAGCACAGCCAGATGAGCACACAGATATGTATATTAAGAAAATATCCAAGCTAAAAAACTCCACCCAAGTATAGCCTTAATCCAACTTAAAGACTATTTTGTCTCAGGAAAGCTGTATTTGGTGCAAAGGATCAATTTTTTTTATTGCTACCAGCCTTGCTAAAAACTATAAAATACGGAAATAAAAAGTGTTTGTCTCTTTCAGTCTCAGAGAATAGTAGGTGATAGGCATTTTTTTCACAATCACCTTAGCTTCAGTTTAGATAAACCACAAAACAGTTGCTGGTCCTTTCACAATCCATTTTGAAGAATACAAAATATTTTATGGCACAAGATAGGGAAAATTAACTGAAAATTTCTCCACGCTGTTCTAACAGTTGCTTACAGAAATCCTATTCACCACCTCATCCTTAGGATTTTTCTTTTACATGTGATATATTTCATCCATTACAGAGCTGAAATCTACACAAGATTACCTTTGATCCAGGCACTCCTGGACAGTCTCTGTTCTCTAAGGTACATTTGCTATTACAGGACAGAAACAAGGACAGGACAGCAGTTTAGATAAAGCAGTTAATATATGTGAATTATTCTTAGTAAGGGATGATATCTGTTATTTAGCTTTCATAGATTATTTGTCTTAAAACATAATTTAAATTACAAAGGATGAACAACTCAGAAAATGAAAGCCAGACGATCACACTGGATTCAAGAAGACATTAATGCTAGAATAATTTTGAAGGCATTGACTACTCTTGTTACTAAGGCTGTTAATTAATTGCAAATATTCTGCTTGATTTAAAATTTTTAAAGTGCAGGATGTGTAAATATTTTCAGGGCCTTCTAAGTGCCTCTTTACCAGTTTATTCTAATGTAAATTACAAATTATTACAACAGATACACTGTGTATGCACAAGGACTCATTATCTTCCCATCCAAGCAATTAAATAGCAACATAAACATATACAGCAGTATATAAAACAAAACAGGTAACTATTTCTTCTGGAATATTATGTTTACTCATATACTTACTCTTTTATCAGTGTGATAAAACCCAGTTTCTCAAAATGATAAGCATTTTCCTTTTTTATTTTTTTAACAAATATTCACAATTTACCCAATGTCAAAGAATGATCACTCTGAAAATAAAATAAAGATGTGCATACAATCAAACCTTTTAAATACTTGACAAATTTGTGATTTGAGATTTTTTTTCTTATTAACCTATACCTATTCCTTAAAGGAGGGATCAATTAAATCTTTGCACAAGAACTTCTCAGCAATATTAGGCTTTCCATAATGGAGTGGCAGAGGTTGAATTTTTTTCTTTAAGCCACTTTCTACCAACTGTACAAAGTAAGTAGGTTACATCTTAGAGATGCATCATATGCCTATACATACATTTACCTGGGAACTGGTACTCCACATTGTTTTTGTCTTCCCTCAGGGTAAAACCTTTTCCCTCTCTTATTGGAGAGCATTTATTTTACTAGTTTGGCCTTTTTCAAGACAGATGCAAAATTATATGCCACGATCCAAAAAATCCCCAAAACAGAACAAAAAAGACACATAAAGTTCCTTTTTATTTAATTCAAAATGCAAATATTTCTAAGGAGGATTACTTTTCACTCTTTCCAAACATAGTGATGTCAGATCGCTGACCCAACTGCACATTTCTCAAACACAGCAGTGCAAAGCACCTCAAGCAATCAAGAAATCACTAACTACCAAAGCCATCGTTGTCTTTTTGAACAATGTAACTGTTAAGTCTGCTGATTCAGCAGGCTTTGTTGCAGCTTGTGGAAGGCAGTAGGTATCTTTCCAATGGGATGATGTGCACAAGAACTGCAGAAACAGACCTTATTACAACACATCATTGAGTACTTTTGGCCACGTTTCAAACAGAAGAAAGACCCAGTAGTTGTGACAGGGAGAGAAGCTCTTGGTAGATACACTAACTGAACAGTGTCAAAAAACTCTGGGGAAGCTGAAGATAACAGAAAAACACTTTGATGCTCGGTAATCCAACAAAGTTTTTATATCATCATAAGCTAAATCAACTTAAACACGGGCTCTGATAAATCTCCAACAAATATAAATCCTCTCTTACCTTTCCAGATCACAACATTCAATAAGGAGCACAATATGTAGTATAGAGATGGTGCACACAGCCAGACCCATTCTTTAACCTTACTGAAGACCATAATTTTCTACTGCGTAATTGATTATTTTTGCACTAAATCATCATTCTTTTTTGTTAGAAGGAATTGAGGAGGAAAAAAATATGTGTTGTGGAAACAGAACAGAGCTGTGACTTAGAAAATGTGCAAACACATCTCACAGTGGGATTTTGTCACCACAATCACAGCAGTATTGCTGTAAATAGCTTCTCTTTAGCTGAGTTGCTCAGTCTTCAGAATGACATTATTAGTATTAAATGGTACCTTTGGAAACTAGCAATTTATGTTATAAATTCTCCGTTGTTTTCCTGAAGCTTTAAATGGAAAAGTGCAACTTGTTTTAGACTTTCTGTAAATAGGAAAAGTTTCATTGAGACTTTCAAATTATAGTCTTCAGAAGTCAAATTTCTGAAGAATGTCAGAAGTGCTTGTGACAGGCACAGTTTGAAATCTTAACTGTTTATGGCAAGATATATTTTTATACTCACTCAGAATGTAAGATTTCAAAAGTTTTTAGAAAGGTTGAAAGGAGGAAAAGTTCAGCATGTACACATAGCTGATGAAGATTCATTTGGAGAGATGAACATACCTGGGGCCGGCAAAAAAATTTATGCGATAAAGATGGTACATTAGGTCAGAGGTAGCTAAAAGTGAATTTCAGATTCTTCAGGGACATTCTCCTTTTAGTCAATAAAGGGCAAATGGTCATCCTCTTGTTCCATTTCTCTCTGCAGGCTTCAGTGAAGTTGACCATAAGGTAAGGTTGTACTTCATGACAAGGACAGACAGGTTCCTGGCAAACTGCTTAAAAGACTGCTTATTTGTGATCTCCCTTGTATGCAACTATTTTTTTATCTTTTTCAAAAGTTAAAGGCTGCTTGCAGAAGAAGTACTGTCACAGCACAATCTTAAGTACTAACAGGCAAGTAACACTGTCCTACCTACTCAAAACATCTACTACGATCCACCAAACTGGTCCAAGCAAGTGCTTTGAAGAAAATCTGATCACTGGTAAAGAATAAGCATCCAAAACTTGAAACAAAAATTAATTTTCCTCCTCCCCTCCTCCCCTAAAGAACAAGCCATCCCATAGGAAAACTTCCTTGAATTGAAAGATCAGAGTGACAAATGGTACTAAGGCCTTAGTTCAATTGTACTATTAAGTTTTTTGCTAAAGTTCAGTTTTTATATATTTCTTTTAAAGTGATTTGTACTTCCTCTCAACTAAGAGATTTTTCCCATTTATAAAACTCTTATCTGTTATTCACCTCATTATCCTCCCATGGTACAGCTAAGAATTGCCTGGAGATATTGGGAATATTTGAGTACCTAGGAAACTCCCTAATAAATATGTAAAGCTAAAAATAATTAAACGTGAAGCTTGACCAGGCTACTTTATTAAATGGAAGTTCTATAGTGTAGAGTAATGAAGTCAAGTTTTTTTGCTGTCATCTTTATGTTGGGACCTCCACAATGAGATTGAGAATAAATGAAGTTTCCTAAAGCACCAGATAAGGACTGAAATCAATTACTTTACCTTCTAAGAAAAAATAATTCTTTTTGGAGGACTGCAGTTTTTGCATACAATGCCAAATAAAGTCTTTGAGAGCATCAACATACCCCAGAATATTGGGGAATAAAGGACAATGGGGTGCAGTCTTTTGCTGACATAAAGAAGCATAATATGTATGTATTATAAAGAAACAGCTTCAAGCAGAAAACTCCTACTCCACTGCAGGCATTTCTCCTTCTAGAGAGAAGACAGGAGAATAAACAATATATGATTTGACACAGAACATAAAGACATGCAATTTACCATGATGCAATAAAGGAAAAAAAGAGAATTAGAAAGGTGGAAAACAACCAGATTTTCTGGCTTTGTTTAGCTCCCCCCTCATTCCAACTCACTTTCAGCTGTTCTACTTTTCAGATAAAAATGAAAAGGGTATTTGTATACCTAGGAATTCCCCTAGTTATTCTAACTATGGATATTACTTACCACCCTTGTCCTGACTATGACCTTAGCTACTCAAAAAAAAAAAAAAAAAATGCTTTTGCTCAAGCTGCAATACTGTCGTCCTTCCTACAACATAAAAGATGAAAAGGCAAGAAAGTGAGCAAAACAACATCCATTATTTCACTGGAAGCTGAAGAAGAAACAAAAGCTGAACTGAAAAAGTTATGTGTCTTCAAGAATTAGAAGTCAGGCTAAGAAACTACATATAATTAACATAACTTATAAACCTCACTTCAAAAAGAAATTTATTGCAATTAGGGTTTGGGGTTTTCCTGTAGTAAAAGATGTTCATAAAAGTTTTATGAAATCCAACCAGAAACTTTACAGATACAAGATGCAAGGTAAACCAGCATAATATGAAGACTTCACTGCCATCCCATGCAAAGTTTCCACTGTTTCCAATAGCTTTGCTTTAATTGAGTGTTGCTTAGAAAATCTACCACTACCAGTCTATGATCACATATCAGCAAATAGAAGAGCACTTTTGCCTATGTTGAAAAACAATCCCTGGGCTGGAAAAAAGGTCAAGGGAACAGCAGATGCAAATAAAAGAAAAGGTCATTACTAGGCTAATAACATGAAAGGCATGTATGGAGTAAAGCATAAACAAACAAAAGTTATAAAAGATAAAGATATTCTCTGCCTAAATAACTTCTATGGAGACGAAGTCTATCTAGTTTGAGGGGATTTGTGAGGCTAAGCTGCAGTAAGAGCACCACAGCTGTCAGTTACTGTACAAATGAAGTACAAGATGATGAACAATGAAGGATGATTTGCCGCATTCTGCACTTGGATATCTTGCTGACACATAAAATCTCCACTGCTATCATGTACACCAGCCCGTCACAGAAGGGGTACAGTCACAGGAAAAGATAAATACACCCAGTCATTATATAGCGCTATTTGCACATGACTCTACCCTTTTCAGATCTTAATGCCTCTATATTTAAAACGTTACAGACATCAAAGGAAATTACAAGAAAATAAACTTTTAAGGACTAAGTGTTCGGAGTCTTTTGTTTGCCTCTCCTTCAGGCACAGACATAGAAAGATCTTGCAGAGGATCTGGTCAAAGGAGTTATAAAGAAGTAAACAAGGAATTCAAAATCAGATGGTGAGGAGTTACATCCTAGGTAACAAGGAGGAAAGAAGGTCCTGATCTCTTAGAGCCAGATTTGGTTTAAAGGGATGAATGCAGAATGAATTGCTTATTTCATAAGCAATTTTGACTGACATACAAAACAGACCTATATCATGTGAAAAGGCCAGTCACAGACAGATCAATGCCACTTAACCCATCTTCATTTTCATTTCCACCTCTTCTGACTGCATTTTGAAAGGAAGGACAAAAACAGGCATCAAAATTAAACCTTCTTTTTCTCTGGGTTTCTTTAGAAACTTTTGAGTCCTCAAGAGCATGTTCTTTGCAGGTTATGGTTCCTTCTAAAGCCAATTAGGGTCACTAGTCCTATTCTCATATTTCTCCCCCAGACCAAAACACCATCCAGATGAATTGCCCTACATCCACAGACATCATAAAATTGATGCAGTTTTTCAGGGAAGCATCTAGGATGGAAATCACAGCCCACAAGAAACACCACTCCCACAAGAACCCTAATATCATATAATCATAGTATCATTTAAGTTAGAAAACCTTTAAATTAATGATATCCAACCACAACCTAACACTGCCAAGTCCAGTACTAAACCATGTCCTTAAATGCCACATCCACACGCCTTTTAAATTACTCCAGAGTCTGTGACTCACCCTGGGCTGAGTCATCATTTCCCTTGGGACAGCCTGTTCTGATGCTTGACAAACCTTTCAGCGTAGAAATTTTTCCTAATATCTAATCTTAACCTCCACTGGAACAACTTGAGAACACTTTCTTTGGTCCTCTCAGTTGTTACCTGGGAGAAGAGACTGACCACCACTTCACTACAACCTCCCTTCAGGTGGCGATAAAGTCTCCCCTGAGCCTCCCTTTCTCAGGACAGAACATCCCAAGCTCCCTCAGCCACTCCTCACCAGACTTTTGCTCCAGACCCTCCACCAGCTCTGTCGTCCTTCTCTGGACATGCTCCAGCACCTCAATGTTTTTTCCTGAATTGAGAAACCCAAAACTGGACACAGGATTCAAGGTGTGGCCTCACCAGTACCAAATACAGCAGAATAATCACTGTCTTGGTCCCTCTGACTACACTATTTCTGATAAAGGCCAGGATGCCACTGGGACCAGCTGGGCACACCTCCCACAGGAATGTTCACTGCTGCTGGCTGGTGCTGGTGTCTGGTAGAGCAGGGCACAGCCCACAGCTGGCACTGGGGCAGCAGTGTGTTCCCACCAGGAGCTCAGCCTGGACAGTTCTATCAGTTATGGTAGGTGCAAAACTTAAAAGAGATCATGGCTTTCATCCAGGTGTGTGTCATTGCTTCCTGGTCAAGCTGGCAGAACTTCATCACCTTTCCTGTGCCCTTGCACTCAAACTGCCATGCCACAGCCATGTCCTGTTTGCAGCCCTGGGTGTTGACATATCTTAAAGGCTTCCATTTATGTCTGGAGGGCTTGGCCAACGTTGTTTCTGGCCCTGCCCAGGTCCCACCAACCACTGAGTCACAAGCTGTGAGCTCTTGATGGCTGTCTCAGATCCTGGAGGATCTGCTGCCCAGCAAGGATGAGCTAGCCAGCTCACCAACAGACAGATCTATTCGATTTATCTGAACAGTCAAGATGAATGGGATTGTACCTGTAAGTCCTGCCTTTACCTAATTGCTGATGTTACTGATTTTTTGACAGTAATACATGTGCTGCTGGGACCACATTGTTTTATGAACCTTTTTCAGAAGCACAACTAACCAACCTGCCAAGCTGCTTATAAGCTCATATCATCTCCTGTAAAGTCATTCATTCCTTCTGAGACAAATTCTCCTGAACTAGTACTCCAGCTTACACATGCTGGGCACATTCTGCTATCAGTTACAAACTCTCGAGAAGCCACACAAGCCACTAAACTTCATACTACTTCATGCCTCAGCTTTCAAACACATTACCTTGGCTTGCACTTGCCACAGCATGTACAGCTCCATGTGTGACTGCTTTATTTACTTTTTGTTAGGGTCTAACTTTGAGTTCAGTATTTCTTTCCAGGTCAGATCTCCATTTTAATGTTCTGTTGTGCCCTGAATTTTGCCAGAGAGACTGTCATGAAAGATAGCTGCTGGAAGCTACCTGAACATTAAGTGCCCTGGCCTAGAGAGTGGGGTGATTTTAACTGTGGTCATGAGAAATGACAAACATCAGAACTGAAGAAAAAAAATCTTTAAGGATTTAGAGAAAGACCAGAAGAATGTTGCACATGCAAGAAGAAATGGTGAATACCACTTTTAAGGTATTGAATCAGAGATATAGAAGAATATGATTGGCAGAGAATAGCATGGTAAATAGCCTTGGGAATCTAGAGAGAGTTCAGAGCTAAACACCCAAAGGAAAGACAATCCATTCAAGAAAGTCTTTGACTGCCTCTTTACATCTAAGCAATGTCCATCGCTGTCCAGCATGAATATTACAGAATTCCATATAATTTTATTACAGTCATATTTTAATATAAAAACAACTTTCTTTTTTCTTAGTATTTAACAATTATGGTTTCCTTGTAACATATTAATTAACAGCAACCAAGCAACTTAGGTATTAAAGCACAACTTAGAGTGTTTGCTTTTTTAGTGATATTTGGCCTGGTACCCATGCAAGTATGGTAGAGAACTGAGCAGATTAGAGAAGGTATATCAAAAGCCTTATTTACTAGGCTTGCTCTCCAGACATAGTAATCACAATGCGTAAATGCAGATTTAACCTCTGAACTATTAAAGGTAAACAGTCCAAGGAACTAGTCCAAGATTGCCAAAACAGCATCCAGCATTAACAGCTCATCTTGTACAATGCAAATGTAAAGCTGTGTTTTCTTCCATGTAGAGTGCATTTAGGATTTCTTCAATGCACAATAAAACTGCAACATCTGGAACAGTAATTTTACATATGCTCTCCTTAGATAGATTTTTGACCACATGTTCATATTTTCTTCACCAAGCTTTCCTTGTAGCACATAAAATGAACTTTTAAGGATGTTTCTGTTGCTTGCTAAAACTCATACAGAAAAGCTTTTCCCAATCTACTTTTACCTACATCTACTTCCAAAAATATTGATAATTTTTTGGCATTCATTCACAGTGGAATTCAAACTCTTGCAGATGTGTCCACACTTCTGAGACATCTCAGACCATTTATCAGGTAATAATGACAGAATCACAATATCACAGCACTTTTATGGTTGGAAAGCACCTCTGAAGATCATCCAGTCCAACCGCCCTGTCAAGGCAGGGTCACCCACAGCAGGTTACACGGGAACTTGTCCAGGTGGGTTTTGAACCTCTCCAGATACTGAGACTCCGTCACCTGCTTGGGCATCCTGTACCAGTACTCTGCCACCTCCAGTGTTAAGACGTTCTTCCTCAGGCTGAGGTGAAACTTCTTGTGTTTTAGTTTATGGCCATTGTTCCTTATTCTGTTGTTGGATGCCACCAAAAAGGATCTGGCACCATTCCCCTGGCACCTGCCTTCATATGCATTAATGAAATCCCCTCTCAAAGTTTTCCAGACTGAACAGGCCCAGCTCACACAGTCTCTCCTCATAAGAAAGATTCTCCTGTCCCCACATCATGCTTGTGATCCTCCACTGGACCCTCTCCAGTAACTCCCTATCATTCTTGTACTGAGGAGCCCAGAACTGGACACAACAGAGCTGAGTAGAGCGAGAGGATGACCTCCCTTAACCTGCTGGCTACATTCTTCACAATGCACCCCAGGATACCACTGGCCCTCCTGACAAGTTTTCAAAAAAGGGATTTGTGCACTAAAGTAGCTTTCTCATGCATGACTATCTCATGACTAGGGCCCCTCTGGATGCCTTAAGCATCCTGAGGTTCTGCTAGATGGCCACATAACCATTATGCATCAAAACACTTTTATACAGCTTTTGCAGCAGGTCTGTAGATGAGTAAACTAAAGCTGAAAGCTATTTTTTTTTTTTAATTTATAACATAATTTAAAATTACGTGAAAGTCTGAGATGTAACTACAGAGAGGCCAGACCATTGTAAGACTGGGGGGCAATTGCAAAGAATGACTGGCAGTCCTGAGTAAAGAGCAAAGCAGTTCATTTGATATTTTTCTATAAACCAAATGACATAAATCATTTGGGACTTAAATACTGTTTGGGATATGTTTGAAATGTAGGTGAGATAACCAAGATGATTACATATTCAAAATAATTATAATTTTGTAAAAACAGAAGTGATTAAAGTGAAGGAACTTAGAATTTTGTATTGGCCCCAAATGCGGGTTTTTTAAAAAATACATTACAGTGTAATTGTAGTGGTTGTAAAATCTCATTAAAACGGTTCTCAAATAAACAATCATTCTGCTCCCGCACTGAAAAATCAAACATTCACATGGAGTATTGGACTCATTAAAATTTTCTGAGCAGATATGAGAAGCTTAGGTCCTGTACTCTCATTCCACTGCACATCATCATTAAATAATCTCAGTCTGACTGTGAAACCAACTACAGAGATTTGAATTTATTAAAACAAATTTTAAAATCAAACTACAGAACAGTGAGAAGAAAATTGGATCTTTGGAACCTCTAGTTTAAATAAGCAAAAACTATACTAGAAAAGGCAGTGCAGACATTTTCCCCACAATACCTTGAATAATAATATTATAACATGTGGATCTAATTTGTGCATGTTATAGCTTTGCACATACACACAGAAGCCACCCGAATTTGCTCAGATGCTTTGCTTTGAATGTAATATTGCTGCTTCCATTTGGCTTATTTCTACTGTCTTTCCTAAGGCAAATAATCCAGTTGAAGAGAGTAGTACATTCACTAGTACATTTCTGGATGAATAGTTCCACTCATGAAGGGTACAAACTCTATTCCTAAATAAGGATTATAAGGTCGTTTGTTTAAAGAGGAGAAACAAAAGCAAGTAGTGTGTTTGTTTCTTACTGAAAAACAGAATTTGAAACATAGAACCCCAAGTCATTACAGACATGACCTAGATGCTTATATTTTTAAATTCATAAAAAGATTTTTTCAGGCACCAAATTCCTTCATAACTGCTTAAGCATTCAAGTTTTCATAAAAGAGGCTTACACACTAAATTATCTTTCACATGCATGACTGAAGGGTAGATCCCCTTCAGACACCTTAAGCATCTTGAAGCTCAGTCTCTTACATGGCCACATAAACATGATGCATCAAAACTCTTATAAAACTTTTGCATCAGGTCTGTGAAATGCAGTTGGGGAAAGCTACAACTGAGAGATACAAAAAATCTCTAGGAAGCAAATTTTTGCTTCATAAAGTAGTTAAAGTTACATGCAAATCTGAGATACAATTGCAGAGAGGCCAGACCACTGTATCTTGTTCGACTTTTTTTCAGCATCTACCAAAACAGTTTTATGAAGAAGATAAAGAACTGAAGTAAAACCAAAATGAGAATGTCTACTACTCCCAAATTCCTTTTGATGTACAGGATAGGTCTAAACAAGTTTTAAAAAACATGATTGCTTAAGAAAAAAAAAAAAAAAAAAAAAAAAAAAAAGACTTTTTTTTTTTAAGTCATCAGGACTTTATTTGCCATGGAGGTCTTGCAGATGATGCTAGAAGAAAATGCTTTAGAGAATCCTTGACATTCATCTATGACCAGTCCCAGACTCTGCAAAATTTCTGCTACATGAAATGAAAAGTTTTGCAGCATATTATGACTCTGGACTCAGAGGTCCTTTTCAGTGGTACAATCACTGAAAGTCATAACAACAAAATCCAGAGTTTACTCTGGGGATGAGAGAGCTCTATTTCTATTTATTTTACAACAGCATATTGCAGCTCTGATCTTTCCCAGGGTGTATATCACCTAGACAAAGTACTTAAGAACTTTGTGTGACTACTGGTTACCACAAGAACTGCTAGCATTAGAGAAGATTGAGCCAAATATTCTAGTATCCAGCATTTTAATCACTGAGAAACTTGTTGGCAAATGCTGCTCCAATAACACTAATTGGATAAAGTAGGTGCAGGGCTAATTAAGCTGTACTGATTCTTATTTCTTTATGTCCTAAATACATATTTTTACTAGATTCCATTCTACTTGATAGGAGGTTGTTGAAGTTAATCACACAGGATAAGTTTAGCCATCTGCAATGAAGCTCCAAAGAAGTATCAGGAAATCTTCAGTTTGGTTTTCATTAAGCTGTGGCAGAGAATTTGGCCTGAAGCCAGTCTTCTGTTACAGCTTTAAATTTGGTCCACTGTCAACATCTGCAAACAAAACTTGGATGGCTTTTACAATACAGCATTTAATAATTTAGTATTAAATTAAGCTACGTATTCCTTGACGCATTTGGGCACATAAAATGAAAACTGAGCTTTTTGGAACAGCCAAAAAGAAAAGAGAAAAAAACTTGTACTAACTGGATATGATATAGTTTGTTGTACTTTTCACACATACAGGTATTAATAAGGAAAATAATTAATAGGGAAGGGACATTCCAATCAAAACTGTTCTACATCCAGTGTTTATACAGATTATGTCCATGTATGGAATACATGGATATTTTTGAGAAAGAGTAGAAGGCTGAAAAAAAATGCTATGCTAGGAAAGCCGTGGTACACTCAAACCAGCATAGACCACTGCTCTCTCAGCTATTTTAACAGGAATAGGACATAAAGTAAATAAACAATTTTTGCTCTGAAATTTTAAATATCTGAAATCCCTAAGAAGCACTGCTGCTATTGACCATAGTAGAGCAGAATTAATTTACAAATTCAGAATTAATTTACAAATTCAGCATTTTTACAAATTCAGCCTAATTATAGACCTGGAAAATATGTGTTCAACCTACCCCCATTTCCCTTAAGATGCAAGTCATCCTTTTCATTATGTTTGTGTCCACACCACTACAATAAAAAATGAAAATGTGCCAGTTTTAATGACCAAGACCTCCTACAGATGCCAATAAACATCATTTAAATACCATACGTAGAGGCAGGTAAAGAAATGTGTAAAATTACCCTTTTTTATAATTTCTTTCCTTCCTTCCATCCTCCCCTCCCTCTGTGTTCAGTAATGTACCCATTTTAACATTATCCTTTGGAACAATACTGCCCTTTCTTTGTTACATGTGACAGTGAGAACTTTGCATGGAGAACTAGAAATGCAATATATTTGACATTTCTTTCTATTTAAAAATAGACAAACACACATAGTTTTGCTCTACCAATTAAGTATAGCAGCTTGTTAGCACAATCAATGTTTTCACATAGGACACACTTTATAATCTAGCACAAGATGTGGACTTACAATTTCTTAATGAATGTACTTGGAGTTTCCTTTAAATGGTGAACACAGAATGAACCTGCTTGTGGGAAAAGAATGCTGTGTATCTCTGTTATTGCTTTAGTCTAGAACTGTTACAGCAGCTGCCTTTGTGGATGGCTTACAGCTGCATTAGAGCTCAAAAATGTATGATTAAAAGCTCAGCATTTAAGTTTTCACACAAAGCTGAGAATCATAAGGACTTAGGTCTACCAGCTTTAAAAAATAGAAAACTGATTATTCACAACAGTTTGTGTACTGTACTGATCAATGTTTTTACATATGAACATTTTAAGTAAATAACCTGATGTACAAATAATGGACAGATAGAAGAATTGTTTGAGTTTAGTTGGTGATTTTTAAAAGGTTTTTTCCTGCTTATTTAACCTGCATTCCTTCTCCCTTTTACTAATCCCTCTCTGAAAAAAAAGTATTGTATTGCTTAATTTTTAACAGAAGGTTTAATAACCATGATTTTGAAATATCTGAGATTAACTAGCTACTACACCTTGATTTATTTTTCCTTTAAATTTAATTCAGTTATACTGGGACAACCATAAAAATCATTCCTATAGAAGAAAAAAAACTGAGCAACAAAAATAAGCAGAAAATATATCTTCCACTTATCTTCTTCCTAATTCTTTCCTCCTCAGAAAACATTTAAATGCACTTTATATGCATATTTTAAAGAAGTGCTCATTTGTTTTACCCAGACAGATTCTTTTCTCTTAACAACACCTGTAAATTATATCAAAATTAATGAAAATCTGAACTCATCAGTAGCATGATGAGTTCTTAGCATGTTTTTATTTCACAAATAGTAGTGTATCTTTCTTTCTTTACCGCCCTACATTCAGATATTGAGACATTGTCTGGCTTTTAATTACAGACTGAACAATAAAAAAAAAAAGTAGAGTGTCCTCAAGGCTAAAGTGTCATTTTGTATTAAATTATCCATCTGGCATTTAATTTTCACTTTTAACACAAGTCACAGCTTTTGTCAGAAAGAATTTTTGTTTGGATGCTAGCTTTTTATACATCGTGAGAGAAAGCTGTCTGACTCATTCCCTTAACCCAACAACATAGTCAGAAGCATTCTCATTGTGAAATGACTCAAGAAATCAGCTGTTTGGAATGCATGAAGATCACACCAGAGGTTTCAGGAGACTTTTTTCAAGCTCCTTTCTTCCTAAGTAATCGTCATTTCCACAGATCTCTGTTGCTGGATACATGGGAAGCTGCCATGTTAAATCACTATAATGTTCCTAAAAATTACTCTTATAAGACACTTCAGAATAAATGAAAACAAAACAAATTTGCAGTAGGCGGGTACAAGAAGATTCATCTTGCTGCACACGCACACTACTTACAGATGTTCTCCAGCAAAGATATTTTGCAATTTGCAGTACATTTTGAAACAAGGGAGTATTGAAAAAAACTATCAAAGAGCAACACAGAACATTAGCTGCTCTCCGCTACTGTTAAGTGAAGATTCAGACTTAAGCATGTTTAAAAGAGAAAACTGAATCCAATGACAGGATACTCTACAGGATGCCTGAAGCCTGGGCACATTTAATCTCTAATAGTGTATGCGGTGTTGTGCCACTCTAGGAAGCAGCCCAATAAACTGTGGTCTTGTCAACCACAGTCTTTTTTCTCCAAGAGACTATGGGATAAAAGATCTTAGGCTTAGCTCCTCCACAATCTGTGCTGCAGAGACAGAGACTTTACAAGGGTCTGCAGTGACTGGACAACAGATAATGGTTTTAAAATGAGTTTAGATTTAGATTACATACAAGGAAGAAATTCTGTACTGTGACTGTGGTGAGACACTGGAACACGTTGCCCAGAGAAGCTGTGGATGCCCCATCTCTGGAAGTGTTCAATGCCAGGCTGGATGGGGCTTTGAGCAAACTGATGTCACTGTCCATGGCAGAGGGTTGGAGCTACATGAACTGTAAAGATCTCTTTCAACCCAAACCAATCTGCAGTTCTATGATGCTATACTCCAGACTGCACTAAGGAGTAATATGGACTCAGCCTTTAAACTTGACCTTTTTTTGTTCCTGCACAGGGCTTCCACAACATCTACTAAATTCTATATGTAGAATAGGATTTAACATGGACTGATGCTTGAATTTGAAGTACAAAATATAAATACACTATAAAATATAAAAATATAGACACATAAAGAATAAATAGATAGGCACTCTGACTTGTCTTTTGCCATACTGATGCCTAAAGGAAACTTATAGAACATATGCCAAATTTAGATCCTAACCACTGAGTCTACCTTACTTTCAGCAAGGAGACCTAAACCACTTCATTTCCCCTCCTGTCTTTTTAAGTTACTAACATTATAATACCAAAGCTTTTGGCATCTTCAAGGGACAGAACTTCCTAATGCTAATGGAACATCAAAAATTTCATCAAATTTTCCAAAACTGAGAGCTGGAAAGCTCAAGCTGGCTGCAGCCCAGGGCAGCCAGTCCTGATACAGTGCCTCAAAAGAATCTTCAGGCTTTTCACAATGGGCTTGCTGATAGGCTTGCAAAACCTTTCAAGATGGAAAACTCTGAGAAATACTTTTTCCTGAATGCTACTTTACATAGTTTATTCAGAGCTGAGTTATTCTATTTCTAACACTGAATAATCAGACCTTTTTCAATTACTTTGAGTTGAATTGGCTTCAGATGACTTAAGGGGTTAATAGAAATTATACTATTTAGCATTTATTATTATAATCATCATCATCATAATTAGCAATGCACTCTGCAGATAATAGATGTGTTTTACTCCAGTCCTGTATACATTTAAGAAATAATGTTTTGATCCTAAACCAAAACCCAGTAAGTTTATCAAAATAATGCAGTTGCCACTGATCAATATATCTTAAATGGAGATAGGAAATTCTTCCTAAAACAGAGGCTAAAAATGTAGAAACTGAATACCAATTATTTCACATATGTAACTAAGACTCTAAGTGAAGATTAAAATGATAATAGATACATTTTACTGTGACTCTAAGTGAAAATTATAAAAGACATAATAATGCTTTCTTAGTGGTACTCAATAGCAGCTCATTAATAGTGCTGATACACTAATTCCAAAAAAAAAACACTAATTATCCTACTAAAAAGAACCTGAACATTACTTAATTCTACAAAGGAAACATGCTCAAAGATACATAAAATCTTTATCACATGTGCCAGGTCAGTTCAGATGGTTAGAATATGATAATGGGAGCCAGTATGAAGAATGCAAAGCATTTTTCTCACAGCCATCTAAGATATCTGCACAGATACTTAAAATTGTATATGTTACATTAGAGAGTATACGGTACAAACAGCCCACTGGCTTGTTAAAAATAATGAAAAACTGGGTAAGAAAACAGAAGCAATCTTAACATTTAAGAAAGTGGAAAAAAAGAATGCATGCATACATGCACATGAATCTCTACATAGTTTTTTTTTTTTTAATCTTTTGAATTCATGAGTATGTGTGAGCTCAAGTGTAAAGTATGGAGAAGAATAGACACTCATTTCTCAGCAAGGGATCCATTGTTTTTTCTTACAAATAAAGGACAGGATAGCAAAATGGAGCATTTATGCTGAATCAATATTGATGGACAAATATATGTTTTTGTTTTTTTTTTTTAAACAGCTTAACAAAACTAGGACAATGCTGTTATGATTTCAGAACTGTTCCTCAAAAATGCAAAAGTGCTGGAGCTGAGATTGCTTGCTTCAACACAATGCAGTCTTTTGCCAATGCTTCGTGATACAACTGTAGTTATAAAGTCACATGCTTAGTCTTTGCAATAAGAGTTTCTGAGGAATTGGAGACAAAGCCAAATCTGCCATAACACCAGTGATGTTGCTAGCTGTCCTTATAAATAAAAGACTTCGAATTCAGCAGAATACATTTCCAGTAATAATTAGCTTACTGGTGAAATGCAATTAATTTCTTTTCCATTTACCTGTAAGGACTGAAACAGACTGACTGGGTAAATAGAAAGAAAATTCAAATTATAGTGATTGAAACACAATTAAAAAACACATCCAAACCCTCAACCACAAGTTGTGTTGTTTCTTCAACTTCCCACACACAAAACAAACCAAAAAACAAAAAACCCAAAGAAAAACAAACAAACAAAAAAAAGCCAAACAAAAAACAAAAACTCAAAGCCAAGCCAATAAACTCTAGAATACATTTGAATTCTCACACTTGCAAATCTATTGACAGCTAAACAATCAAAAATCAACTCATCTAGGAAATAAAAATAAAAGGTAATTAGATTTCAGGATTTCTCCATAAGCACACCCCAATTTTTCACTTATGTTTTAATACAAGAAAGGAAAGTTTTTCTGGCAAGATCCCATGCTAAACAATAAATTCATGCACTTTTAGCAGAAGACTATCTGATGATACATAATTAATCTTTTTAATTGATTACTTTAATTTAGACACTGCAATTATTTTTGCAAAGACTGTCACAAGCAGAAAGAGTTACAGAAGTTTTTTTTCAGCATTGATTGCAATAATTCTATATTTAAATCACAATTGGATTTATACTCTTTCAACCTCTCCTTTATCCAACCCTGACTAGTTTGGTTTTATTTTTATATTTCTCATGTCTGAATTATTATTCATGCTCCAAGTTAATTTCTGACTTCATTATTACAATTTGCTTTGTTATGGTGCTCTTGGGTTTTGTTTGATCTTGCAGAATTTAACAATCTGAGGCTCAAAGCAAATACTTGAATTTGCTCTCAGATAATATCTCAACACTTCTGCATCATGAAAGACTTCAACAGACTACTGTACCAATTGTACCAATAATTGTATAAATGAGTGCTACATAGTACAATTGAAGTGTTCACCTACATAGTAATGAATAAGTACAACATTTGCAGTAAAAACTTCCCTAATATTCATTTTATAGATCTGAAACCAGTGGATTTATATTAAGTCCTCTTACAGATTGTATTCTAGGTTTTGGCTATGGATCTTTAACAAATACATTCATTTCATCAGGAACTACACATTATTGCCCAAATCAAATTCAAAATGTTTGCCCTACCAGTATATGCTACCACACACATTTATTATGCTTTGCCTCACAGATGACACTCATTCACTCACTCTCATCTCATCACCATTTCCGTATTTTCTCTATTAACTTGCAAAGTTTTACGAAGCTTTTGAGAAGCACAGATTACTGCTTATCCTCTTGAAGTCACTAATTCTTTGCAGCACTTTGTTTTCAGTAAACCACTTAAAACTGTTGTGCATATTATTTTTTCATCCTGGAAGCTGGAATATTCAGGTCAGCTTTCTAGGATTTTTGAACAGCTAGTTCCAACAGCAGCAAAGCTGCTCATCCTCAAAGGCTAACATGCAAGGTCCTAACAACTGTATAATACACTGAATTTAGAGTCTCAAGGTTTTCTGAACAGTCTGTGTGTAGGGAGAAAAAAATATTTCAAATTAAAGGGTTATAGTGAAGGGGATAGCATCAGACTGGTGACCTGTCACTAGTGGGATTCTGCAGGGCTCCATCCTTGGCTCAGTTGTTTTCAACATCTTTGTTACCCACATGCATGCAGGACTTGAAGGAATGCTACGGAAGTCTGCTAACAATACTAAACTGGGAGAAGCTGTCAACTCCCTCAAGGGCAGAGAGACACTGCAGAGAGACCTCAATAAATTAAGGGCAAATGCAGAATTCTGCACCTGGGCAACCCTGATTGTCTGTGTAGACTGGGGAGGAAGATGCTGAAGAATAGTGGATCCGGGGGTCCTGGTTGGTGGATAGTTGAACGTGAGCCAGCAGTGCCCTGGCAGCCAGGAGAGCCAACCCTGTCCTGGGGGGCACCAGGCACAGCATGGCCAGCCAGGCAAGGGAGGGGATTGTCCTGCTCTGCTCTGCACTGGGGCGGCCTCACCTCAAGTGCTAGGGGCAGTTTTGGGCATCATAGTATAAGAAAGGTATGAAGCTCTTAGAAAATGTCCAAACGAGGGCCATGAGGATGGTGAAGGGTCTGGAGGGGGAAGCCATGAGGAGTGGCTGAGGTCACCTGGCTTAGCCTGGAGAAAAGGAGATTGAGGGGATACCTTACTGCAGTCTACAACTTCCTTGAGAAGGAAAGAGGAGGGGCAGGTATTGATCTCGTTACTCTCATGACAGAATTCAAGGAAATGGCATGAAGTTAGTCAGGGGAGGCGTAGGCTGGATATCAGGAAAAAGTTTTTCACCCAGAGGGTGGCTGGGCACTGAAATAGCCTGCCCAGGCAAGTGGTCACAGCACCAGCCTGCCTGAGCTCAGGATGCATTTGGACAACACTCTCAGGCACAGGGTGTCATGCTTGAGATGTCCTGTGCAGGCCAAGAGTTGGTCTTGATGATCGTGATGAGTCCTTGTAGTGGTTTCGGTTCACCAATTTGAGTCTTCCTGGCCAATGCACCAATTAATGTGGTGGGACTAGCGCTGGCCAAACGCCAGTGCACCCTTTAGAACATATTTACTCATTTCCTGCTGTGAGATAGGATTAGGAGGATGGCAAAGCAGGCTTAAAACTTTAAGAGGGTATAAAGAAAAAGCTTTATTAACAGTAACTAAAAGAAAGGATAAAAAGAATCAGAATAAAACCTTCAGAACACTTCTCTTCTCCCCTGCAACCTTTTCTTTCCCACTCACAACAAACAGAAACAATTCAGACAGTTTATCACTTCTAGAATAGTCTTTCTACAGTTCTCTCAGGAAGAGGAGTGTCTTGTGTCATGTTATGGAGACAGCTCTCTCACGGCTCTTAATTTCCATGAATAGCAGCCGCCCAGGAATCTGCAATAGTGAAGTCCTTCCATCTTTCACAGCTTTTCCCACAGCTACATTTATGGGCCATGTCAATTTATGAGGTACTGTTTTAAGGATGCAAGAGCAAAGGTCCTCTTTATCTATCTCTGAGATCATCTTCATCTCTGGAAACAGAGATCTTCTTCTTCTTCTTCTTCTTCCCCTGGGGGCAAAAGGTCTTCATCACTCCTTTCTATTCAAACTTCTCAAGGGATCACAGCTACTTCAACATCTGCTTGCTTTAGCATAGATGCCTTTGTTCATATCTACAATTTGAATCTTCATCTGCCCATACTTTTCAATGAGTTACGGGGAAAAAGAGTCTGATGTATCAATTACATTCTTCTCCATAGCCTTACAAGAGGATTTCAGCCCAAACCTAAGGCAACTCCTCATTCTCCTTCCATCTGGGACTTGACTCTTTTCTTTACTGACCTTGGTGTCTTCATGTTGTTTCTTTACGTGTTTTCACTCTATCCTTTCCTTTCACCGGAGAGAGGATCAGTGCTTTACAAGTTTCATCTGTGCAGTGAAAGAGTTAAATCTCACCCAGATCTGTGGGTGGTCATGCGATCTCTGCCAAGCTGTGGCCCGAGCACTTACAGCAACATATTTCAGGCCGCGCTGGGGGCTGTGTCAGGATCAGCCGCACGGCTGGTCTTTGGTTTTTGCTGTGTTCAATTCCAGCTGCAGGGCCACTCCGCATGGGCTGCAGGGCTGCCTCTGGCCTCAGCTGCATGACCTCGAGCAGCGGCAGCACTGCGGGGAGGGGACCCGGCGGCAAGGTGTCAGCACGCGGCCTGGCCCTGCCTCAGCCAGGGCCCCACAGCCTCTCCCAGCTCTGCCCGGCAGCCGCTGGGGCTCGGCCTGCCCGGGACGGGACTGGCGGGCCCCTGGAAAGGGGCCCAGCCCCGCAGCAGAGCCCGCCCGGGCTGGGCCAGCTTTGTTACCTGTTCCCAGGCCAGAAAGAAAAGAGAGGATTTGTTCATTTTAAAATGTGAATCTCACAGAGGCGGAGCTAGTTTTAATTAGCTCATTGACATGCCTATTCTCAAAGCTAGCCAGCAATTGGTTTTGCTAGGCACAGAGGAAGTTCTCAGCAGCTCCTCACAGAAACAATCACTTCCGTGGGTGGCTCCAATGCAAAACCAGCACAGTCCCTTCCAACTCAGCTTATTTTATGATATTCACTGTCCAGCATATATGAACACCTTTCTGTCCAGAAATCTTGGTTGATACTGTGGGAAGCCAAGAGTAGAAAAAAGAAGTCAAGTATTGCCAATACTACCTCCAAACTTCCATTTGTTTTCCAACATTAAAATTAACTTATGTAGAAAGTGATAACTAGTGCACTGTTGTACAACTTTCAAATTTTTAAAGACAGTGTGATTGAATAACTCAAACTAATTAAGATATTTAGTGAATTCAAAATGCTTTCATCAGTATAGCACACTCATACTAAATTTTCCCAGAAAACATACCTCTTTTTGCTAATTAAACTACTTGAATACAAAAAATAGAACCAAAATACAATATATTCACCAGCATGTTCACAATCATTTGCTCCAAACATTTTTGTAAGGCAAGAGAGTATCAGATTTTGTATTTATAATTGCTTATAATACAAGTATGAAAGCACTGTTTGAGGCGATTTATAAATCCTGCTGAAGTATTCCGTGGGTCACAATTTGCTAACGCAGCTCATTTTCACTTCATTTTTGAAAAGGATTTTGTTTTATATAATTTTTACTTTACTCCAAATGAATTTGGGGTAAAGTATGACATAACTGCCCCTTTTCACAAGTAAGCACTTCTTTCCTTGCCACACTTGTTGTGCTGGTGTAGACATGTGGATCATGATAAAGCCAGTCACCTAGGTAATATTTTCAGTGTCTTTCTTCTACCATTTTAGGAAAGAATATCTCAAATTTGCACATCAGCCACAGGAATCTTTAACTGACTTTTCAGAAGACACCAGACTCTCACAGCTTTTCTTGATTGCTTTATTTCAATTTTCAAATCAGAGTCTGTCTAATTAAAAACTGAAAAATAATGTTTCCAACCTTTTCCACTCCAAAATGTAATTGTTGAAGCCATTCTATTTGCCTGCACCTCTCATTTTCTTATGCTTCTCATACTCTGCAGCTGTTGATACCTCTCATTTTCTTCCTTCACTGGTTTTTAACAGTTCACTAAGCATAAATTCTGCAGCTTGTTAATCCTGGGATTCATTTTCCTCCAACTCACCATCTTGTTACAGTGCTATATCTTTACTTGGCTTCTGCCTTACAACCTGAATTTCTTCCAAGGCTGCTGCTTTATGAAATTTTTTAGGTTTGTTTTCAGTTGGGCAGCTGCTGGAGAATGGCAACCATTGTCCTCCAAGCATTTTCTAGCTTACACACTCAAGGTTCTTTTGCTCAGTCCAGTCACCTCAGGAGCTTAGCATAAGCCCCAAAGCTGTGAGTTTCAAGGAGATTTTAGGTGAAAATTTAGTACATAAGAAGAGACTTCTCCTAAAGACATAACAGGCACATCAAAAAGAATGAACTAAGGGGGAAATGCAGACAATGACAGCAGCATTAAGTATATAAAGTGGAACAAAGCATGAGACCCCAGAGAAATATGGAAAGACCAAGATATCAACAGAATGATTTTATGCTTAAATAGCTCAGAAGGGATTCTATAAGCTTTGCTTCAGAAAACTTTAACCCAAATGGCTTCAATAAATCCATTGATTCAAAGGAAACCATCTTATCTTGTAATATGATATTTAGTTTGTCATTTTCTCTATCAGAGTATATGAAAAGAATCAGTAACTAGACATTGGCAGTAGGCTTTTGTAAGAGTAAAAAATACTTTGTACCTCAGGATAGCTGTCATTTACTTGATTGGCATAATCAACTGATAAAAAACCCAAAACTTTTTAGTTCTCTTCTTTATTTCTGCACCCAAAGGTCAACCTTATTTTCATTTTTCTCTATATCCCACATGCCTACACAACATCAACTACTTCAATAGATACAATTCTTTCCAGACACAAAAGAAATGCAAAGTCCAATACTCAGGCAATTATTTTCTAACTCATTAAGTTTAAAAAAAAAAACCAAAAACCAATAAAAAACTAAACAAAACAAAACAAACAGCCAACCAACCAACCAAGAAATCCACAAACTAAAACTCAACAAAACAAACAAACAAGTAAAAACCCCATAAATAAAACACTGCATAGGTACAATGTTGGGATTCATGCCTGATAAGCAGTTACTTACCAGACTAACCCTTTTTATCCATCTGAGCTCAATTATCATGTGCAGATTTCCAGCAAATTATTTTGATTTATTTTATTCATCATTCCTGAGACAAAAGATGGATGGTATGGAAATAAGCATTACCCTCAGGTCTTCCCACACTAAGCCCTGGAGTGCAGTGATGGCCTTTTTATCTGATCACACACATCTTCCAGACCAACATGACAAAGGCTCATGTTGGCATAAAGACAAGGTCCTACATCACTGAAGACTGTAGTCTCTTATAGTCTACTTTTGGGATCCAGCAGCTCAGTTAAAAGTTGAAAAAATCATTGTGACCAAACTTGCAGTAAAACTTGAGAATTTGTCACAAAATGCATGGCTCTGGTTGTCCTAGTACAGAAAAATCCCTGAAAGATTTGTACATCCAAAATTATAGGCATGATATTTATTCCTCTGTCTTGGCCACTATGTCCTAACAGTTTTTTATATATCCATTTCTCACACCTTTATTTCTTGCCTTCATAAGGGAGACAAACACAGATTGGAAGCCCTTAGTTTATGAGATGTATTATAGCAGGGCAGAAACATAATGGACATAGTTTCATGTTTTCACTTTCTTTTTTTTTCAAGGCAAAAGTTACCAACCTTCTTCCTCATTTTTACTCTACTAACATAAGGCTTCCTGAAGTGAGATCTATAAAACATCACAACAGTGTAAAAGAAATTTGTCATCTTTCTTTATTATCAATAATAATAATAGTATGCTTATTTTAGCTTTTATCCATACACTTGTATCCTTAATAAAATTGTTCAGTATTTGAATGCTCACAAATTCAGCCTTTGGCTTTTCCAGTATTCTCCATCAGATATGTCTGTTCACTTCCCACAGCTTGTCCTTTCACTCAAAATGTACTGCTTTAATTTGACACATGTGCCTTGCAACTAATCTTCCGAAGTTTTGCTTCTCTGCTGTGATTATGGCTCCCATTCTCCTTCTTCCTTCTAACCATTAATTTTAATTAATTAATCAGAATGTGGAATTGAAAAATTGAATAATCTCAGCATTGTAGGATACTTGAGAGGGAAATGGGAATTCTTGATTTGCTCCATAGTCATCTGCTGCCCTTTTAGGTTGTTTTTAATTAACAACGTGGCTTATAGTATCTCTCTTTAAAAAATTGTCTCTATCATAAACTTAGATAATAAAAACTAAAATAAAACTACTATTAAATACACAGTAAAGATCAATGGAAATTAAGACCAGTCCTGCAGTCACTGTGGGTGAAAATTTGCAAAGCTGGAAGGGAATCCCTGTTTGTTGGAATCCCCAACAAACCTTTGCCTCTACTGGAAAAACAGTAATTTGCTGGTATAGGTAATTGGGAGCTACCACTTATGTATATTGAGTATTAAGCATTGAGAATAGCAAAACTCTACAATGTTTAGCAAGTAGAACTTCGTACTGACAGTGAAATAGTCAAGTATTTTTTACCTCTTTCTCACAGTTATTTTAAAAGACTTTTGAACTTAAACTCTGCATTTTCTGTATCAGGTGCACTTAAGAAGGTACACTGGCAGTATTCTAGGAGTATTTATGATTTTTTTCCACAGCTGAATTTACGTTTTCTACATCTGAATCTTATTTTTCTCCATAATTAATATTCCTTTTTATAAAACTTAATTACAAAGGTTAAAAAATGCCTTAATATTCTACTAGATATTACACAGTATTATGCCATTTATATAAAAATGCTTGGACCAAAAAAGAATCACATTAATGTCAATTTATAAACATAACGGAACAATGTATGACTGGGGCATGACTTATCAAACTATAACTCTCATGAAGAGTGAAGAAAGCTCAAAGACAGAGTGACAGCTAAGAACACACCATGGTTTGACTTGGAAATTAATACAGTGTGTGAAAAGTCAGTATGGGAAGACAGCTCCTACAACAAGTGGTGGTGTAAAAATTTTCCTTAAGGATTGCCAACAGAACTGAAAAGATGTATGGCATGTATTTTATATTATTATTTGTAACTAACTCAGGTCATAAAGATTACAACCTTTAAAATTAAATCTCCAGAAAACATTATAAATGTGGCAAAAGAGAAAATGAACAGCAGAAAAATTGCAGCTTCTAGAAAGCTGACAGTCTTAAGACTGGCCTTACATGGAGAAGATACCAAGGTGCCTCTCTATAATGATGGGAAATAAAAGAAAAATACTTTCCCAGAAAAAAAAGGACAGTATACAATGCTATGTTGAAAAGAAAGACTCAAGAGACCTCCATTTCTTTAAATTAATCCTTCAGCTCACAGATATAATTTCAGGCTTTCTGGACAGAATCTCAGTCAACAGACTTCTGCTAATAGCCAGACCTCTTTCAGATACAGGGGAAGCAGCACTACAGATACAACTGAGATTCAAAATTTAGCACACTGTCTACAGCCCTAATTAACTGCAAAAGTTGGATGATGTCCAGAGCTGCAGTCCTTAGCTTAAAAGTCTGCCTATAAGAAGGATCTATATTAAATCCAAGTTAACCCAGAATACAATTATAATGCAGAGCACTTGCACTCATTTTAACACAGAGAATATTGCAGACAGAAAATGTAGTGGATCTTTTTGGCTCTCCCTTGGTTTTTTCTGTTGGAAAATTTCAGCTATAAAAAATGTCATTCTTTCTAAGAGTGAAACTGAGAAAATTTCCCCCCTGCTAAAACCACTTTCTTAGAAGTTGAGATAATGTATTATAACATCCAGGAACACAGGGAACCAATCAGTAAATTGAGTTTTACATCAGAAGTCTTTCTTTAGACATTTTCATAGGAAATGGACACACCTTAATTTCAGCAGAAATACACAGCACATGAACTTGTAAGACTTAGAATGATAGAATTGTAAAATTGTTTAGGTTGGAAAACCCCTAAGTCATTGAGTCCAAGCATAAACCCAGCACTACCAAATCCACCACTAAACCATGTCCCCAGGTGCCACATCTACATGGATTTTAAATACCTCCAGAGATGGTGATTCACCCAGTTCCCTGGGCAGCCTATTCCAATGCTTGACAGCCCTTTCTGTGAATAAATTCTTCCTAATAGCCAATCTAAACCTCTCCTAGCACAACTTGAGACCATTTTCTCTTGTCCCTTCACTTGTTACCTGGGAGAAGAGACCACCCCTAACCTGGCTACAATCTCTTTTAAGGTAGCTGTAGAGAGAGGTAAGGTCAGCGACATTTTACATCAGATCCAATGAGACACTTTGGTTTTCAAGGGCTCATCATGAAATTTGAAGTTTTATCCACACAAATAAGGATTAGAAAAATGCATTAATTTTGCACAGAGAATCTTATCGTTGCCATTTCTTAACTTTTTAGGCCCTGGCTTTCTTATTAATATTTTAAATATATTTCTAGTTCCCATTATCTACATATGTAATTATTCAGCCCAAAAAGGCGGTTATTATAGAACTTGGTAATATTCATAATTCAGAGAAAGAAATAATCTCTTCAAAAAAATCCTCCTAAACAAAAATTGTCAGAAAATTTATTTGTAATTAGAATTTAAAAATTTAGAGTCATGAAATACTATCCCAAAAGTCAGAAATTAATTGCTTCAAAATGCAATCAAAGTACAGAACTATTTATAAGGAAAAATCCATCTTTAGAGAAAATTGTGGGTGTATTAAACATAAAGATTCGTTATTCTTGTAGATTTTTTGCTCCTTTGGAAAAGATTTCTGTACACAAGATGCATCCAATAGCTACTACTGTCATTCCATTGTCATTTAATTACTTTATCTACAAAGCTCTTTCATCATGCATACACAAGATTATTGGTTTCTTTTACAGCCCATTAGTGTACCCCTGATACTTTTCTTGAAACTAGATTAATTCAAAGGACAGCATGTCAGCTAGGTAAGCAACTCACACAGAGCACATCAGTACGCTAGTTTTCTGTAACTTCAGGAGTGTGTGATTATGATTCTCAACAGATTCAATCAGAAGGGGTTCTGAAGAGGTTTCCATTTCAATTATGCATGCCTCATTATCATACTTTTAGTGAAGCAAAAAGTACATTACAAGGTGAGAGTCAAAAACAGTGAGATGAAAAGCACAAAGCGTATGTATCTTAGAAGGACTTCTAAATTTGTCTGAAATAATATTAATTCATTGCAATATTCATCACCCCTTATACAACACTGCATTTTTACATGGCCCTTTACAATCAGCTCTCAGAGCACCTTTCACAGGAGAGCATATAGCTTCAGTAAAGAAAGCATGTGGTTCTTACTGGGAAGACAAGTTCAATGGTATTCTGTGATTCAATGGGATTGAAGGAGACATGTTTTTCTGATGTTGAAGTTAGGTTCTCAGAAAATAGGAAAGCACATAGTGGAGAGGAAATAGGGCTTTGTTATGAAAGACAGAATTGATGGAGACCAAACCTTAGGCTAACAGCTAAGACAAGACTGAAGCACCATACAATTAGGAGAAATTTGTAGCATGACGCAGAGGTTCACAGAGCAGAAACTATAGCATAGTTTGGAAGAGATAGAGAAGAAACTTAACTCCCAAGGTAAAAGACAAAACACAAAAGGATTTAAAGAGACAACTGATGTAATTAGAAGAATATAACTGTCAATAACAGTATTTTTGTTAGACTGGTACACTGAAAAGCAGAATGGGTAGATGAGCAGAGAGGAAAGAGGGGATGGATCAATATGAAGAGATTAACTGAAAAAGTATTTGAGGGAAAAAAAAAAAAAAAAAAAAAAAAAAAGAGGAGGAATGCAACCAAGAAAGAAGTGTAAAGTTGATAATTCAGGAAGGGAGAAAATGCATGAGGAATGACAGTCATGTACTATGACAAAGATGCCTGAGACAGCAGAAAAGGTATAAGGAAATAAGAGAGAAATCAATTTTTAACAGTAAGAATGCATGTTAAAGAGCAAAATACAGGGAAGCCTGATTGCAGATATCTTAGAATATGGCTGAAGGAGGAACCCTTCATTTACACACACACAAAAAACCAAAACAAAACATTAAGGCAAAAAGAAAGAATGAACTTACTATGTTAACAGAAGAAGGAAAAAAATCTTTTTCCTTCATGTAATTTTTAATTAGATAATAAAATATTTTTTTAATTATGTGTAGGCCAGGGATAATATGTTTATGAAAAAAAAATTAAATATATTAAATATAAATTCCTAATATAGCAAAAGAATAAAAATTGCAAAGTGAAGGAAGGAATGAGCAAAAAAGGAAGTGAGAAAAAAAGTATAGATTAAGGGATCGTGAAGATGAAAAGTATGAGTAACAGAAAAGAGACAAAAATAAAGGCTAGGGCAGGTAATAAAAGGCAGAGAGGAGGAAATCATCTTTCTGGGTATCAAATTTAAATTGCAAAATTTTGAAAGATTATTCACCACATTTATATGATGAAATCACATTGATGGATGGGGCTTTGAGGAACCTGGTCTAATAGAAAGTGCCCCTTCCCATGGGAGAGAGCCTGGAATTAGATGGTCTTTAAAGATCCCTTCCAACCCAAACCATTCTTTCTATGATGCTACTCCTAAACTCTAATTCACCGCTAACAAACCCAATGTATCAGTAAATGGGTGTGCTATTGCGTAACAGCCAAATATTAATTAAATGGAAGAGTTAAGACATAATAGTGGAATATGCATTACAAAAAGCAGTAAAAGGAAGTGCTGCAGAGACCCTTCCTCTGCTGCACAAAGGCAAATAATTGAAAACTCAATATATGTTTGAAAAATGTGAACTGTACAAGCTAAGCACAACAGCAGATGCTGACCTGTAACCTCTGCTAGACACAATTTAGGATGTCTTCAACAGACTTAACAAGGGTCTGTTGGTTTCTGAATTCTTGCCCTGAATAAAAGACTGACCTCAAAGTGTCTACACACAACAGGTACTTTAAAAAATGGTAATATTGGTTATATTAGTGAACCTTTTAATCCTATGGACTCTCAGTAATTTCAGACACATTCAGATGACAGTTGGATAGGAGTCATGATGAATCAAAACATGCATTTAGCTCCCTCACTAAGAGGAATATACTATTATGTAAAGACAGTGGTAGAATAAATAAGGCACTTCTACTAATAAGAATGGGCATAAAGACTCCAGAGAAAAATGAAAGGTGTTTGAAGAGTTTATTTGCATGACAGAAAACAGTGCTCTTCCCGCTGTCACAGCAACAGCAGCAATACAAAATGCTGCAGTTTTCTACCAAAGGATAAACTTTTAATTAATTATTTTAATTGGTGGTATAGCAAAAGCAGTGCTGGAAAAATACTAATAAATCATAAGTCATATTAAATACATACTAAATAACTCATAATACAAAACCTTGCAATAAAATAAATCAAACCTTTAGAATGGGTGCACATCGGACAAAAAACGTGTGTCTATTTAAAATGAATTGTGCAAGTTCTCAAGTGTACAATTTTGCTCAAAAATTGTAGGAAAAAAGTAACAAATTTTCAAAAATGAGTGATCTTTTTACTCATTTAGGTGGGAATTTTGTCAATTTGCAGCATCAAGCAACTTTGGCACAAAATTTTCAAAATATGCTTTTGACCCAGTGAATATAATTCAGTTAATAGCTGTTAAATCTTTTTCATGGGATTCTTCATTCAAAATACTCCACTGTGTACACTGACATTATCTTTTTGGTAAAAAAAAAAAAAAAAAAAAAACAAAACAAAACAAGTGGCTAAATAAGTCCTCTACAGCAGCCAAAAGAGATTTCTTTATAAGGAAGTTAAATGTTTACCTCTGACAGTTTAGCAAGAACAAATAAAGTATTCAATTTGCTTATGTGTTCATACATCTATTTAAAATAGTTCTGCTCCATTACAACAGTGTAATGGTGGATGAATTTACAATGTAAAATTATTTAGGGCAGTGGAATTCAAAAAGTAGGGCAAAATGCTCTTCATGTTCCCACAAAGCAATTACAAGAAAACTGAAAAACATAGTGAACTTCTTGTTCCTCTATCATAACAACATATTCTGAATTGGGCAGTAATGCTCAGTTAAAACTATGACAGCACTTCAAGGTCCATGGGCCTTTATAACCCTTTTAACTACAAGACATGAAACAAATTTCACATGTATGAATCTCAATATAGTTGCCATAGTCTTGAAAATAAGCATTCACAAAATGTTGCTGATATGGAGGCAGGATCTAGTCAAGGAAAAAAGGAAGGAAGAAAGGAAAAAATGAATGAATCAGATCAACACATTATTAATTAGATTTAGACCAAGAAAATGTTTTGTCCTTACCACACTTCAGAAGCTTTATGTTTCTCATTAAAATAAATTCCCCCAAATCTTCCTATAACACTAAAAATTATCTCTCTAATTGGATGTTCAACACTTCAGGGCTGTAATGGTCTCATGGTTTAACACAGTTAGTTTATTACAAGTAAGTAAGTAAATGGTGAAAGTAAGCTACATTGATGTTTAAACTCTTCATTTCTAATAAATGAAAATAATGAAATCTTGACTGAGCTCCTGATGTGGTGAAATTTGAATCATATTTCCAGTAAAGCTAAAGTTTTCAGACAAAGCTTTGAATCAACATAAAAATTGCAGAATCAACCTACTGGTTGATTTGGTGGCAGGTGGACCCAAAAAGGGCCTTCCTTTTTGGAACTTTCACACCGATGCTATTGTATAAAACAAGCAGAAGCATTAAATACTGAAATTTCACCTACAGAGCTTATATACAGGTCTGTTCCCCACTCACAAACTATAAAGTGAACAGCAGAAAGTGAGATAAGGTTGTAAGTGTTTATGCAAAGTTTGTGAACTTGTTAGTGATGGAAAACAGTTGTTTTCAAAATCTAAGATTGTAAGTGCTTATGGGTTTTTATTTTCTTATAAAATATAAAATGACACAGCACACTGTACTGTACTGTTGCAGGAAGTGTACAGAAAGGTCCTCTACCATTTGGGGACCTTCTTCCCCATTTTGCCAGTAATCTGTTTTCCATGCTCTGAGCATCCCAAGCTCCAGCCACTGCATATTCCAGCAAACAAAACCTACCAATTCTAACAGTTTTCAGGCATCTTCTAATAATGGTATATTTTGTAATGTTGCTTTGAAAAGAAAAGTGTAGTGCTTTTTTAAATCTGAGACTTCTTCTGGCTAAACAGTATAACTAAGTGATACATAACACATTACCTGAGTAAGAAATAAGACATACACTTTCCCAACTTGTAATGAATATCATACAGATCATTTAGCACTTTTGAACCATACAGTTTCTAGGTCTTAATAGCATGTAGAGTAGGAGAGAGGCAAGTGATTTATTAGACTAGCAAGCTGTTGTGTGCTAAGCCCAGAAAACAGCTAAATGACAACACAGTCTTGCTCTCTTCCACCCACAGTGGGATGAGGGAAGAGGAAAGGAAGAGTAAAAGCAAGAAAACTTGGGTATCAAGATAAAAACTCTTTAATAAATGAAAGAGAAGTTCAAGAAGAGAGAAGCAAAACAAGTCATGCAAATCCGATCATTATCCACTTCTCATGGACAGATTGACAACCTGTCCTAAGATGGATTAAACCCCTTTTTCCCTCTTTCTCTTGCTGAGCATGACATTACGGCATGAAATATCTCACTGGTTAGTTTGGGTCACCTGACTGGTAGTGTGCTCTCCCACTTCTTGCCCCCCCCCCTAATCCAGTCACTGTGGAGACAGATTAAGAGAGAAGGCCTTGATGCTGTTCAGCAATAAGCAAAACATCAGTGTGCCATCAGTACCATTTTGGTCATAAATCTAAAATACAGCACCATACCAAGTGCTGTGAAGAAAATTAACTCTATCCCAGCGATGCTTGGTCCACAAGAAATTTCTGAGGAAACACAGCCACAGGTAGATGGAGAAAATAATACCTTGTATCTTTGCACTCATCCCACTGCATTCTATCTACTTCATAACAGAAGAAGTTCCTGATACATGGACATTTTTGCTAACAAGTACCATTTTGTGCATTTGATTTTTGATATCCTGTTATAAATTATATTTCAGACTTGAATTTTCTTAATACTTCTATTACTCTTTCAATGCTAGGTCTGAAACCTAGTTTGATTTGACAAAAATATTTTTATCTAATGTTCTAGGGCAACAGATCTTCACGCACACCAACTCAAACACTCGTCATACAATGAAGTCTTGCTCACAGTGAAGATACTCCACCTGAAAAATTCTCCTCTTGTTCCTTAACTTTCAAAAACAATATTTAAGCATGCATTTTGGTACGTGTCCATTCAATTTACTAGCAGTCTGCTACCATCTCAAGAGAAACAAGATTTTGCCTTTGACATTTCAGAAGAGGTTGCTATATAATTGTCACAGCATTTTAAACTGAAAGTAATTTAAATCTATTTGAAACAAAAATTAACAGGTATCTAGCTACAGAATATGTGGGATATCAGAGAAATACCTAGGAAACAGATGTACAAATAAAGAAATACAGCGTACAAGAGGCGCCACTTTTCAGGGTTAAGCAGAAAATGAAGCATGCACTGACCTTTCACTTGGATCCACATGGCCATCTAAATGAATTTAAACTACAAGATACAAGATCTGTACAGTCCAATTTAATTTCATGAAGTAATTTTTCAAACAACTATATGCCAGTTACAATATACAAGGTGGAAATTGGGTGCTGAATCTTTCATTGTAGCAACTAAATACTAATTTGTCTGTCAACTCTGTTGCTAGTTGAAGTGTGTCTATTAATCTATTTATGTTTGGATCAATTCCATTTTCCTAATTTTCTGGGCAGCTTTCACAGAGACTCCATATTTCATAAAAAGAACCTCCCACAGCACACACTTTCTTCTGCCTTCCCATATGTTGCATTTTCCTTCAAGATAGCTCTGGTCTAGTGCCCAAGGTTAACATGCTTCTGTCACATGCTTAGTTGCACAACTAATGAATTCTTCTGGATCTACAGAATCAGAAAGCACCGGATTTACTCTTGTGAGCAGGAATTCCCTCATTCAGTAAGGTGCTTGCTAAGAGAAAGAGAAAATAATTTGTTATTATTTTAAGGTTTATTTTACACTATTTCTTAATGATTTTACATCAACGCCTTTGAAGCAATTAAAGCAAACAGCAAAATCACGTTAATACACATCTATAGTAAGCAAAGGGTACAGATAATTTAACAAGGAAAAGAACTCTGTGCATGACAAACTAGTTGAGTGCAGATCACTATTTTCTGTGGTATTTCAGATTTCATTATTAAAACAGGATGACCACAACTGACTCATTATGCTAAGTGTGTAGTATGGATGTTCAAGCAGGTTATTCAAATTGTCACTTTTTTCCCTTTGGGCTTTTTGAATGGAACACTGGATTTCAATGAAAACTTTGTTGTTAGGAATACAGACTATTCCAGTAGACTATTGATCCTCAGGAATACAGTAGTGCTTGTCATCGTAATTAATTTGGCTGCCGTAAGAGATTTGCATCACATTGTCTCTTTCACCACTGACATAATAGCACTAATACATCTTATGATAAAGCAATTGATGATTAGTGCTATCTTGACGTAGGAGCCCCAAGCCACAGATGTATTATTTATGGAAAAGGAATAGCAGATATGTTTTGGAAACAGACTGGATTGAAGGTCACTAAAATTATGTTTTGCTGTGAATTCTGCTTGCAAGGGTGACACAGGAAAAACCTAGCGGGTGCACAGCCATATGGGATAACAGGAATGTTGCCTTCTGCTCCCTTTACAGTTGGTGGAGAGACAGGAGCTTCCGCAGCACAGTCAAGCCCATCCAAATTTCGAGTGCCACGGAGGATGATCTCTCTCCTTTTACTGCAGGGAAGCCCAGATTAGTCAGTAGACACACCACCCTCAAACTTTTACCATTAGAGAGGACTAATCCAGGCCTCAGTGTTTTGCTATCCTCCTTCATTCTATCTGGATTAGAATTTTTGTTCTGTTGTATCACAGTTAATGGGTTTACCACAGTGGATGGATCTGCCAAAGAAAAGGTTCTGCAATTTCCTACACAGTGCTTAAAGGTGAAAGAAAATTAATGCTGAGCTGTTTCTTGCCTGAATGGGCACATCAGTAAGAAAGACGTGGAGGAAACCCTTACTTATAACAGTGACACACTGAAACATTGTTAAACATCACACTGTCAGCAAAAAAGTCAGAAAAGCCCAGGCTCTCCCTTTATAAATAAGAATAAGCATGGTCATCTCAGTGCACTGGGTTTTTTCTCCTGGTGGCAGGGACTCAAAGTAATTATCTTGACCATGGCTGTAAAGCATAGATAAGTAGCCCAATTAAGTTGAAAGGAAAAACAAGTTGTTTGGAATAAATTATTAACTCAGATGAAAATACAACCATATGTATTACTTGAAGTACAGTATATTTGGCTCCCAGAAGGAAAAAATGCAAACATTATATAATCAAGCAGTTTTGTTACTGTATTTACAGCAAGGAGGGTAGATTTTCATCAAAATCTACATCAGAGTCAAAAGGACACTTTGATTTACTGCAGATTAAAAAGCCTAGTGTGAGATAAATAAAGTACACTAAGTATTTTCAGATTTTTAGAATAACTTCAGTAAATGGAAATATTAAAAGTTATGCTCAGGTAAGACTTAAAGAAGGTGGTTAACTTAAACTAAGTTAAGCAAACTGCTACATTATGAAACTGATATTTTTTTCAAGGAACAACTGCTATCTACATCACTAAATGATTCTCTTATATTTAACACACCTTTTATCCACATCAAGTAATGAAAATAACTAGCAAATAATTTCTAAGAAAAACTAATATCTTTACTCATACAAAAATATTTTAAAATATTGAATATATCAAATTCTCCCCATCCCTCACAGCTATAGGGAAAGGTTCTCAAACTGACTGTTTGAATGAGAAAAAATATCCTTTTCTATCACAAAATCTCTCTACCACAGAATATCATCATTGACTAAAACGCTAACAGAGACATGTTCAAAGTTTTAAACATTTTCTTTGATGACATGTTCTTTCTAGTCAAGGAGATCATGACAAGTAAGATATAAAATGTCTCCTCTTTCAGAGCAATTCACTACTGACTGTCATTCCTATAAGCTTCAACTCTTTTCTTTCAGTCAGAGAAACAAAATAGCCAACTGCCATCTCAGCTGTTTTACTCCTCACCAGCAGGTTCCCTTCTGAAGATTTCAGTCATTTCTGTGACACTGCTGTCTCTCCCATTTAACAAACAAGTCACGCTTCCTCCTTGGAAGATGGGAGTGATATTTTTATACTACAGTGATCAAAACAGACAAATGTACAATCAGTCTTTAATCAGAAGATAGTCAGCAGAATGATGGCAAGACAACTGATGCAGGGCTTTTATGATAGAATTTACTCTGCATGATTCAACACCTAAGAGGTAGACATCTAGCCTTGGTTTCCCTTTGAGAGAAAGTTCCCTAGTTCAGAGAAAAGCATCAGGATCTCCAAGAGTGATTCATTCCACCTAGCTTAGATACATCCTTTAGAAGGAATTGAATCCTCTTGGACAACATCTTCTGGGTATGACTGTGACCCATGCCAGTTAAGATGCATTAGAAAGTGAGCACTGTTGTACCATTGTACAGCATGTACAGAATTAACCCTAAAATCTTCATACACAAATGAGTGTTAATTACTAAATGTCTGTACAGCAATTGTTCTATGTGTAGTGTGTACATATATGGATAGATCTGTGTATATGTAGCTATTCATATGTATTTTGAATATTCATATAATGAAAGATTTAATGAAAATTAAATGTATTTGGGGACACCAGGACAGAAATAAAACCTATTTTTTCAGTTTGGCTTATGGCCTATTATTATATTAATTAGTAAAGTATTCTGGAAAAAGACACTAACCTTAACGTAATGATATAATTTAGTCACGGCAGTTATTTCTCGTAACCCCTAAGTACTTGAAGATGCTGCTTTTTTAGGTTTGTTTTATTTTGTTTATTTTGCAGTTTTTTGGTTTGTTTTCGGTTTTTTCCTTTCCTTATCTTTTCTATTATTTTATGATAGTAGAGTCTTGGAAGGGTTTGAACCATATTTCAGAAATATTTCATGTTCAGCAGTGGAAATTATGGTATAACATTTCCTATCTTGACAACATAAATTTTGGCTTTATCATTTTCAAGTGATCCCAAGGATCCCAGAAAGCTGACACGCTCAGTACCCTTATGAAGTCAGACCTTCTATCTGATCCAAATAGCCAGAAGTAAGGATCACATTTTTTAACACAACCTTATCTGCCACATATATATTCAAGCCGCTGGGAGAAACTGTTGCCATGATATGAACCTAAAGAGACAAAAAATTAAGGTACTGAAATAGGGTGAAAGAAGAAAAGACTGGCCACAGAAGTTGTGAATTACTTCCTTCTGCATATAACCTGTAGAGCTGTTGCACAACCTGGGGCTGAGCAGAAATATAAGAACATGTGGCTCTTCTCTGTTCAGTTCTTAATAAGCAAATAAATGAAAATATAATTGCATGCTTTCCAATAATTCAAGACAACTTTCAGAGTATTCATTTTTCTCCTGTTTGTTTACTAAATTCCATGCTGTTTGCTTTGTAGACAAGAATGAAAAACAAACACAGAACAAAAAGAATAAAGTATCAAGGCAAATGAGGACACCATACAAAGAAACAATGCAAAATCAAATTAAAAATATGAAAGAGCAACATATTGTAAAAAGAAGCATTTGGGGAACACTTCTGCACAGAATTAGAGTATAATTTAGGTTCTCTCAGCATCTCAGTAACATTGTCAGGGTTTAAAAAAAAAAAAAGAGTTTTAATAATGACTACCACATTTTACTGTGTGCTGAACTAGAAATTTATGCCATTTCTGAAATTTTACAGCATTATCCCATAACTTAAGTTTTGATTTATGAAACACAAAAATATTTTCAAGATTATTAAACTAACTTACTGAAAAATTGTGTAGAGGTTCTAGCTACATTTGTCAAATTTTAACTGTGTTTAAAAAAAAAAGACATGCAACTAAGATGTATCATCTAAATTATGACAGCATTTAACACATAACATGCAATTTTTAAACCCAGCAAAGGTGATTCATAGCACAAAAGATAAAGTTCTAAACATCCAGATGTGATATGAAAAAGTACACAAAAGAACAAAAAAAAAATTTTAGAACTGTAGAAGAACTTATAGTAGCACAGACTGATTAAGCATTTCTTCACAGGTTGCTTCTTATTTATTTATGTTGGCTTTGAATTATACGCATTATTTTCATCTCCATCTGTCATAAAGCAACATTTGTTCCAGTTTTAATTTGTATCATTCCTTGTTTCCTTCATGTCATTAGCATTTCTTTTTCCATTAAGTACAAGTAGCCTGTTAAAAGACCAGAATTGCCACTATGGATTTTGAATTTGACACATCTTACAGGATGTAATGCTTCACATTCTCATTACAAATAATGTCCATGAGCATTTTAAAGAAGAAGATCATTTTGTGCAAAACTTTTGGGGTGTATGTTGTTTTAAATACACACGAAATTTAAAGACGAAAAACATGCCAACAGATATCCCTGGTGAAAGGAATATGGTTAACTGGGACAAGAAACAAAGAGACGTGAGTCAAAGAAACAAAAAATACCTGTTGGAGATAACTGTAGATACACATATGTCATACAAGTAAGTCAGAAATTAAAACATGATTGACTATACTTGAATTCCATGTGAAGTGAAGAAAGCACAAGCCGATTACAGGATTTATTTACATTTATTTACTTCTAACTCTAAAATGAAATTCTGAACTCTTGTTAGATTGATTTAAGCAATGCCATTGAATTCTGTGGATCCAGAAAAATGTCCAGATATAGTTCAGATACTCTTATTCAACTTCATTGTTAAACCTGACAACATTTAAACGACAAGACTGTCTTAATTTAATCAAGTCATCAGTACCAATCCTATCATCACTTGACTTATTTATCTTACAAATTTCTAAAAATAGCATAGTCAAGATCACACAGATGCTGGTATTTCAGAAAAAAAAGGGTTTTTTTTTATATTTCCACAATCTGTAATTACATTTTACGTGTAATAAAAACTGTGGTGACTTAAAATTCTTTGAACTTAAGAAGTTCCATTTTTTCTGTAGTATTTGACAAGCAACCTTCAAATTTTTGATATCACTGATCATTCACATAATCTAGACTGGAAATAAATTCTTTTCCTTGAGTCCTAAAGCTTAGGCTCAAAATTCCTACAACAATTTCATTGTAAAACTAAGAATAACTTTGAAATTATCATAGGCATTAAGCAGCCACTTTACAACAAGTTAGTTCCACCTTCCCAGCTTCAGTGCTGTAGACACTGATGTTTTTTTCCTTCTGAAAGACACAGGACCTCAAACCAAATTAATCTCAAACTGAGATTAAGATCAGTCAATGTGACACGTTTTCACTGAACTTCAAAAATGCAGCTGTCCACTACAAATTGTAAAGTCAAGAGACAACTCTCCTGCAGATGAATTAGACTTACACTTCCTAAAATGTCCAGAGGGATTACAATTTTGGAATAGCAGAAAGCTTAGCAAATTCTGACTGCAGTACAAACAGCGAGTTGCACACACTGATTCTGATGATAGTTGATGAGTGGCCAATAAGAGCATTGTCAAGCACGTGATGGAAGTCCATGTGCTGAAGCCACAATCCCAAGCAGAACATAGAGCTGACAGGAGTTAAACAGGGGAATCAACATGCTGGAACTCAAATGCTCTGTTTTACATGGAAGTAAGATAAACCACATATTTTCACTTGCAGATGCTGGGAAGGCACCACCAGAAGACAATAAACAGCAACTACAAGATGAAAACACCAGGAGATTCTGCGCCCACTTCTGAATCAAAACATTCTACACAATCTTGTGGTATCTCTTCCTGAAGAATTTCTGATGACTTTTTAGAATACATAAGGGTACCTCTAGCCCAGGACTTCAACTTTTGAGTTCTTCCGTTCCCTCATGAAACATCATCAGTCATAAAGCTCATTCTTCTATTTCTCTGTTCTACAGAAATAGTGTCCGTGATTCATTTAGATCTTTATATTGTGTCTTTTAACATAGTAGCCAAGATCTAATTCTGGGCTTTGAAAACTAAGATTTTGCTCAGATAAATAAATTCTGAAAATCCACAAGAATCAGATGGACCCGCACTATCGCACTGAACAGCTAAGCTCCACTTGTCCATAAACAACAACTGTGTAGTTTAGATCAGACCTTAGTTGTATTGACGTGAATGTTTCTTCTACTTGTCTAACTTTCTTAACAGCAGGAAAATTATATCTAAATTCTAAGTCATCTTGTTTCAAAAAATAATGTCGCTTCCTTTCATGGTGACAATTTCAGAGCTGGCGTGGCAGATCATCTGAATTTCTAAACCTTCCGTACACTAATGTTCTACCTAAAACTTCATCTGCTTATTAACAGTGTCACTTGTAGGGCAAGAGTCTCTTCCACCTGCTGAGGAAAATCACACAGCACCCAGCAGTAAGCAGAACTGACACAAGAAATATGATAGCAAGATTCCACATCAGAAGCAAGTTTTAATTCCATTAATTCCTTTTTTGCCCTGAGGTATCATTTGTGATTCTCACGGCAAATGCAAACCAGACATTTATAAATGGCAAACAAAAAGGCTAAACAATTTATTGCATCTTGATTTATGGTATCACATCGTTTTGCTTCTAGAATTTCAGCATAATCAGGAAACTTACAGAAAACAGAACCAATTGCTCAAGCTTTATGGAGTGAAACACACATATGAAACAATTACATAATTCCAATCTAATAGCTAGTGTATCATATTTATTAATTCATTCAGATTATCTGATTATCTGTTTTCCTATTCCACTGTTGTCATGCTTGGCTTTAAAAACATTTTTGTTTCCCAAACCTCAACTGAATTACTCAAATGATTGATTTTAAGCACAGACATGTCTGTGAGATTAGTGTTTTAGCTTTGTCTTTTCACACGCCATGCAATTCATGTCATATGATGAAACATGCTAATATTGGTGAAGCCCTGAAGCAGTGGGCCTTTGCATCTCAATCTTCATTCTGTGAATTGTTCATCGGGGCACTCATTCAAAGTGCTTCTGCTGTGGTATCAAATGCCTTCAGTGGCTAAACTCTTTATTTGCTCAGACCCTGAGGTTTCTACTGTGCACAAGGTGCTAATCGTGTTAAAATTCTGGCAACACAAGAGAAACGCATTTAAGTTACTCACCTTCAGAGGTATAAACACAGTTAAAAAAGCTTAGGCATCTAAATCAATCATAAAAAATAAAGCTAGAATATAGTGTTTCCTCTCTTTACAGTGCTGGTTTATTTCTTTATTCTTGTATTTCTTACTACTAAAAGATTATTTTTAAGGCAGCCTAAAGTTAAGAAGTTGAGAAAAAAACCTAAGTTGCTCCTCTCCTCTGCTAAAACATGTTGAAGCATTTTCTTTTTTTTTCCTTCCTGAATGAAACTGGATAGAATTCAGATCTAGCACATCTAAAGTTTCTTCATAATATCTCCACTCACATCTAAGCATTGTTTTGTGCTTGGTTTGTGTGAACAGAGAAGGACAAACAAAAAACATTCTCCAATGTATGGAGAGGAAGAAATGTATAATTGCCAAGATCTTTATTGTAGCGTCTTTCTCTGACTTCTAGCATATGTTATTTTTTTTAATCAATCAGGCTTCGTAAACAGAATATAAGTATATTTGCTGTACACCTTAGTCTCAATTTAGAGACAGTAATTATATTGTCTAGAACTTGACACTCAAGTTTCCCATGTTTATGCAAACATTGTTTTCCAATTTTTATTAAAGTTATTTTTTTTTTTTTTACTGAGTTAAAAGGAGTTTATAGAAGTGAGAAATTCAAAGCAGCTCATGGATGGCTTCCAAACATTCCACTACAAAAAAATTCTGCTAGTAATTGTTCTGATTTTTTTTTCCCCTCATTTTGGCACTCTGGAATAGAATAGAGCTGAATTCCACAATGATTAACTTACTCCCTTTCACAAGAAATCATTAATTCACTAAACAACTTTAATTACTGTTTGGAGCTTACATTCAATCCAATTCAGCACAAACAAATATTTAGCAGTTCAAGATGTTCTTTATTTTAAGCACCTCTGTTTCTACACTTAAGCAGCTAGTTTGTGATAAATATAGACTATTGAGTCAGGCTTTTGAGGATGGGAAAGGGAAGAGAACAACCCAAAAAAAACCCAAACCTAACCCATTTCTTCTTAAAAATTCCTTACTGAACGGATTAAACAAGTGAAATCAAGTTAAATCCTGTATTATGTTGGAAGAATATAAGTGCATTAAACAAAATTACTTTCAGAAGTCATGAATTTTCTGTTTATATTGCTAGTTGGTGTGGCTGAGAAACTATTTTCTAGGACCACTGGATAAGGACTGCGGGTGAACGCGCACAAACCCACTTAGGCCCTGACAGATGAGACCATGCAAAAACACAAACCTGAGCTCCCTCTCCTCTTTAAGCCAGCTCTTATACTCACTGGAAATCTCTTCTAGCCCAAGCTCAGGTGAGATTAGAAGACAAAATCTCATGGTGCTCTTGAGATGAAAGTAGCCCATCTCTCTGGTTAGCTATCCTATGTATAATGTCAATGGGAATTTTGTCACTGGGTTAAATCCCAACTCCACTGAATCCCACTCTGTGAATTGTGAACTGTAACTGATGATGGTTTTAACTCTGCAAACTAGTCAGGGAACAGCAAGAGGTGCAAAAATTATTTTTTTTTTATTTATATTCACAGGTTTTGTATGTTCCTCTTGCAACTTTACTGCTTCTTTTGAATATTAGTTTATTCCAGAAGAATTAATGGAATTATGAAATATCAACAGTTTTCAACTCTCACTTCCCTGAAGACATTGCTGAAAAAAAAAAATTAAAAGCTGCAGAGCTTAGGTAATATTCCTTTATGGAAACAATCTATTGTGATTTAAAAGACATTTCAGTCCGTCAAATATTATGGGGTAGAAAAATCTAACCAATAGTCCAAATCCAAACCTGGCATGAAAAGAGGCAGCCTGGCTAAGATACATCAAATGCTAGGAAGTCTCCACTATCCTTACCTTTAAAGCTTCACCTCAAATATTGTTTGCAGTAATGATAAGGACAAAAACAACACTTAATTTATAATTATTAAAACTTTTCTGGGCACAGAAAAAGAAAAGCCAGAAAAAGCAAAGATCCTCAGGCAATTCTGTTTCAATTAATCTTTTTTTTATTTTTTTTTTCTCCCTTCCATGGCTCTAATGTACTATTCTTCATTCTTTCTTCCTACCAACTTTCAGATTCATGGAATAAACCATTCTCTATAAAGGCAAGCAATCTTTACAATGCTCAGACTTACAAAACAATGACAATTCTTAAAAATAGAAAATAAATTCCCATAATGGCTCACCTGCTGCAGAATACCAGCAATTAAACTTAAGTTTTTGAAACCAGGTGAAGTTCTTTTAAATTTTCTGCTTTATTATAATGACAGAAAAAAGAAATAATTCAAGTAATTGTAATTTCAATTTTTGTTTAACATTATACAGTGAGATTCTACATCCATTGCAATTTTCAGCCTCATCTAAACCACACAAGTGATTCTGGAAGCATTTCAGTTGAGGACTCTGCAGTTACATGAACTCTGGTAAATTAAATGTGCCAAGCTTGTTCTGTGCCACTGAGAGCAAGTGCTTTGGTGTGCATGCAAAAATCCCTTCTATTTCAGAACAGAGAAGCTTTATCTACACTAGTTATAAGAAATTGCCAGTGACCTATGATAGGTCCTAAGTTGTCCCTAAGTACTGTTTGAGAAAGTGTTAAGTGTATAAGCCAAAGCATCTTAGGAAACAATGCCAACAACTAAACTCTAGCCCTGTCTGCTACTATACATAGCCTGCAAGTTCAGCATCTTCTAAAGTATAAAGTAATAGTCCCTTAAACAATCTGGGATTTACTACATTCCTCTCATCATAAAAATTACTTGTTAAAAAATCTGAAATTTAAGCTAGAGATTTAATTCTTCTGTGTTTGGGAACTGCAAGTACTGCAATGATCTTTTGGTAATCACATGTTTGCATTTAAAGATTTTGTAATTATTCGAATTTAAAGTTATTGCTATATGGCAATATATTGCAATTAATATAAATATTTTGATACTGAAATAATTAAGCCAACATAAAACATTTAAAAACCTGAAAGTTGCATTTTATGCAAGTACTTCTGTGAACTTAATTTCAACCTGGATTGAGTTATTTTATAACTTTTGTTCACACCTGTTTTACACTCCATGTTATTTACTGAAATCAAAGGACCACAATAATTTTGATGTGCTATTGATAAAGCAAAAAGCATCATATGAAAAACAAACAGGAGCCAACAGAAAGTGATGATATCTTGAAGGCATATACTGTTTGTATTTGACATCACTTTCTATTGTAGTAAGAGTTGAACATACTAGCATTTGGCTAAGGAGCTATCTTTTTAACCACCAATATAAGAGAACAGTAATTTTAGCACCATAAACTCAAATATAATGGATGATAAATCATTTCTAGTTGCTACCAAATTCTGCAAGATTATTGGGAAATTGGATTGTTCTGCCTAGATACTTTATTAAGAACTTCAGGTACCATCTATGCCAGAAGTATATGCATGTGATCTAATACAAAGAAGAGTGAATGGAGATAGGGAAAGATCTTTTTATGCTTACGTGCAGGTTCATCATCAGTCAGTTCAGCAGTGTATTAATCTACATTCTCTGAATGTTTGATACAGTTTTCCATGGAAGAAGTTACATGGCAGATAAATAAAATAGCTTTCAAAAATAATTTGCAACTAGCAAATCCCCTTTTGTGAATGTAAATATACAACACACTAAATTTATATGAAATATAAAGTAAATGGAACTAAGAAATTTTATTTTACAGTATGCTTACCTTTCCTAGAAAATGTAACTCTTTAATGATTTACCCACCCATATTCTACCATAGGATGGAAGGCTACGGTGGCCTTGTTTTGTTTTCTGCTAGGGTTTTCAGTGGGCTATTTTTGCTGTCGACAAAAGTCTTCACAGTGATTCTACAGAAAAATGGACTTCCATGTCAAATCTCCCTGCTGACCCTACTGAGTGCTATTTCTATTTCTGTCTCAGTGAGTTAAAGACAGTTACCTCCATCTCCAGCTAACACATCTCTAGATCACAGAAGCAATTTCCCCTAAGCTATCCAACTACTAACATAGTTAGACTAAAATAACAACCATTTTTTTTAACATGCTTTTGCTGTATCTAAAGGGAAAGACCCTGCATCTCAAAGCATGCTATTTCTTCTAACAAAAATACACACTTGCATTAATAATGAAATAAACTGAAATCTTTAGGCTGCTTAAAGGTGAAGCAGCTAATACCTTGCAGAACATTTAACTCATAAATTTTCCCATCATTATGAGCTCGGTGAAGCTAAACCACTTTCTTATTTCTGTATGCTGTATTCAGCATGTGTAACCTCTTCACAACAAAAAGCAATTCTTTGTTTCAACTTTATATCACAAGTTCTCACTTAAAGCCTCATTTGAGGATTGTGACTTGTATCACAGGTTGATTTCTGTCAAATACAGACCGTAGGCCATAAATTCTTCTTTTGCCCATTCCCATTGAGAATTTTTTATCCTACCTTTGTATGACAACTGGATTCCAAGTGACAATGTCTTTCCAGCAGTAAGTAAACATACTGAAATTAATGAAAATCTGGAAAAGGAGATATTGCCTAAAGTGACACAAAATATGCAGCAATTTGGAAAAATAACCTGAAATTTTTCAAGAGGAGTTTAATTTAAACAGTCTAGGCGATTGAAACCACATTGCTTTCTAAGGTCCTTTCCTGAAACAAAGGTTTACCTTAACCTTTTCATTTAGATATATGACAGAATTTCAAGAAGTCTTATTTGCATCAGCCATAAAAGTCACATTACATAGAGAATTTAAAATTCTGTCCCTTTATGTTCTCCATTTTTTTAAGTTAGCACACATTTTAATGCAAGAAAATTCTAGATTAAAGCTTATCACACAGGTTCACCTCCCCATTTTCCATTATTCTATCACAATGAAATGCTTTTTATACACAGCTCAGCTGGATTCCACAGTCATGAGTGGATAACAAAAAAACAGGAGAGTCTGCCCTAAAGCCTATATGTGAAGGAGAAAGACTCTCTCATTAGAAAAAACAAGAGGTCTGAGAAGAGATCACAGGGGTCGGGTCTGTAGAGGCAGATATTGACAACAGAACAACAGCTGACGAATCCAGAGGAGTCCACTGAAGAGCTGTGTTGTCCATGTCAGTGATCTCTGGCACTGCCAACAACCCCACAGCAAGGACCTACTCGGTCCCTTAGGTGGGTGACCAAAATAACCAGTGTAGTCTATTACAGGAAGAAACACTCAAGACCAAAGACAAGCAGTTGGGAAATATGTAGTAGACTTCACAACCTAGAGGCTGTCAGTGAAGAAAGCAAGCTGTTAGTTTATTTTCTCTCACTTGTTGCTATCTAGCCTCTAAAAAGCAGGTCACAGTCTTTTATAAAGAGGGAAAGAGGCGTTCATTTTTTATATTATTAATGGTGGTGTACAACACACACAGAAAAGAAGTTTTAAATAATTATACTTCCTTGCTTAGCATTACAACTAAGATTTCTTCACACAGGACTGGTTAATTTGGATGTAAACATGCATTTATAGCTGCACTTCTTTTTCTTTTGTTTTCATTTTTTAACTGGAAATCAAGTTCAAGCTTTTACTTACCCAAATGTGGTGGATGGCAATAAAGTACAAAGAATAAAGAGCTCCTTTTCCTTTCAGCTACCAGAATATACCTCTACAGATGTCCACTAGAAACATGGCAAACCTTGATAATATTGGCATAAAGAGAAGCAAGGCTGTTTTTCAACTCTTGCTCTCATGTTAGGAAAATCCTTTTCCTTTGATTGTAACAACAAGTGAAATATAGCACTTGAAATTTATCCAGTAGCTACTTGAATCCAAGTAACTACCTCCTACCTCCAAGTAACTGAAAGCAAAGCAAGCTGAGATTGCATATGAACATCAGAAATATAAAGAATGGAAATCTGACAACAACCAAAGTCCTGAGTGTTAGCTGGGGTTTTCTTAATTGGTCTTTTATAGAAGGCAGTAATTTTCAAAAGCCTAATAATTTGCATATGTTGAGAACCTACTTTCACATTTGGATTTACTACTTTTGAAAGGAATGGAGTGCACTTTTTTTTTCAGCTACTTGATGTTGTAATAGAATGATTAGAAGTAGTATAAATCTTGTAGTACTATTATTATTGTTGAAGGAATGTTCAGAAATTGTAAATTAAAACAAGTCTTACAAAAATGTCATAACAGCTTTGACCATCTTATTTTATATCTTGATAATCTAAGTGCCTGATGAAGTATAATGGATGGTATTTTCTCTTCTCTTCCAAAAACAATAGTTTCAAGCAGCAGAGGGTTTTTTTATAAAACACAGTACCATATACTATAGGGACAACCTTAAATTAATCTCTTCTTTAAGTTTCTGTGTGTAGGAATATAATGTATCCAAGATCACTTGTATCCAGTACCCAGAAATCTAAGAAATGTTTTGATTCGTGTTCCTAATTTCTTATTTAAGTGACAACACTGCAAAATATAGGCTGGTTAAAACAGTTCCTGAGGGCAACAAGTTGAAAATAACATCCTGTTCCATATGGACAACTAGACATCCCACCCAAGCTGAAGTTTTTCAAACCTTAAATTTAGGAACAGAAGATTGACATTGCAAGTCTTGATCATTTAACTCAAGCATCTCTCAATCTCAATCAATTTTGGAAAATCTGTTTGGTCCAAGAGGGTCAAGCATGCATATATGCTTTATATCCTCACACAACACATGACACAGAGTATTCTTCCAAACCTCACAGTCCACTATGATTCAAAGTCCCTGGAATTTGGGGATTCTTTTTGGAACTCAGGGATTTTGTTTGGGATTTTTGCTGTTGTGTTGGTTTTTGGTTTTTTATTTTTTTAAACAGGATTCATGACAGCAGACTATGGCACAAACAACAGATGAAAATGAAAATAAAATTACAACAAAGGCTAACCATGGAATTTAGGGGAGGGACCCTTCTGAATGACAGAATGGCACTTAAAAATGAGAGAGGCAAAAAAAACCCAGGTACTCGATAAGGTTTATCACCGCTAAAATTGTACTGTAGCCTACTACTATGTACTTAACCTGTACAGGAAAGATTAAAAAAAAAAAAAATAAAAGAATCATTGTCCCAAACCAATTTTGTTATTTATCACATCAACAAGTCTGGCTTTCAAGGCTTTCAAGCTATGTGGTGTCCAGGACTGAGCACTGGCCTGACCAGATTATAGGATATAAGGGTGAAAGATCTTACTTCAGCTACCAAGTATAAATTCCAGCAACTTCAAACAGCCTCAGCACACAAACTTCTCTGTAAATGCATCAAGCTTCATTGTATGAGTAATCAAACTCCTTGTCTTCATTGGTTCTATTGCCATGACTTTTTTGAAACATCACAATCTGCAATTTGCAAAAACAATGAGAAGAAACAGTGACAATGGCAAGGAATTAATATAATGACTTTCTCTAATATTAAAATGAATGGAAAATAACCTATGAAAAAATAAATGAATCATGAATATTCATAGTTTGGAATGGGTAACAATACTTTTGAAAAGAATGAATACATTTAATCACCTCAAAGGCTTTTTTTTAAGAAACAGTGCTTCCAATAGATTCTTTATTATTCCTACCCTCTTTTTTTTTTTTTTTTTTTTTAATCTTCACAGGTGAAAATATCTGCAAAAATTCCTGCCCTTTTAAGGTGTTTTACTCTTAAATAAAGACTGGAGACTCACTCTAAGTTAACTAGCACATGTATCTGAGAAAGTCTTATGTGAACACAAGAGCAATAATTCCAAATAATCATAGAACAAGCAGGCAAAACCAAACTATATAAGACAGTCTGGCAATTTTCTTAATTAATTGCTTCTAAGTTTAAGGTGAAGCCTTACATGTTCCTTTACTTTCAGTGTCAGTCTTGGCTCACCCTGTCTGTAGCCTTCATGAATTAGAGCAATTCTGTACGGGAAAAACTTAATTCCTTTGTTCTCAAGCATGAGAAACTTCCTAAGAAATGGCACAGAGTCACAGGTGGGACCAGCAATGCTTCCTGCACGGCCTTGGTATGCCAAACCTGGGCGGACAGCCTGGCAGAAGATATTTCATTCAGTTAAAAAAAAAGAAAAATAGGAATAGCTGTTTGCTTAAAGTAATTAGTAACTTTAATTATTTTTTAATTTTACTAAATAAAACTGTTCCATTTTCCCCATGATAAAGCTATGTAAATGGCATACACTTGACAGCTCTCATGCACACACAGGGGCACCCCTAAGCCCTACCTGCATTACTCCATCACTACTGACATGCTGTATTTCCACAAAACACTTTGGAAAACCCTCTAGTCCACTAAAACCTAAAAATAAAGTCACAATAACATAACTCTTCAGTACTAAGCTAATCTGCTGTCAAAACAGTTAGGGTGAATCCTGAAAGCAGACGATGACAGGTCTACTCAGGCAGCGCAGAGGGAAATTGGGTGTGGGACCACCAGTTCCTCTCCAACAGCATTACACCTTTCTTTACAAAATGTCTTAGTCCTTATTGACTCATAAGACACTAAATACATATTTGACTTTCATATTCATAGGAATTATGTGCTAAACCCATGAAAGCCAAAACATAGAATTTAAACCAGGAAAAAAATGCTATGACTTCAAATTTTTGCCTTTCAATCTATAATTCTTAACTATTTCTGAAAGAATTCCTATCATTGTGTGAGCAAAGGACATGATTATTCAGTCAAGAAAAAGGGAAATGGAGGTGAGAGTAAGATCTGATTCAACAGGTGGATTCACCAGTTTATATCCATATCAGTACACTTGGTACTACTACCCTGTACATAAAATAAGGATAATATTTTGGTTTTGCATTAAAAAAAAGCTATTTTCAGATAAAGCAAAAAGAGTAGAAATGTTCCAAGTGTGATAGGGTTCAAAAGTATGAGAATCAGCATTGTGCCTTTTCTCTCATAAATGAACAGTATCATAACTCAGAACTGATGCAATATCATACACCAGATCCTCATCAATCATAGTCCTTTGCAGAGCTGTCAGACCAACCAGATCTTAGAAGGAAAAAAGATATGTAAGAACTTGCACTTTAAAACATTGTGATGTCATTGTAGTATTTTACTTCAGAAAGATCTCTTGCACACACCCCAAGACCCCCACTCCCAAATTGCATGTTTTGTTTATATTTTCCTCTTCACAAAAGTAGCATTCAGTCATAACTTTGAATTTGTTAAACATATAGTCTCACCACATTAAAAATGCCTAATTAGCTTATGTGAGGCTTAAGTTTGATAGGAGCTTAATTACAAATCTATGTTGCGTGAGACGCATTCATATTTCAAACACATGCTAGTAATCTGAGTTGCATTACATAAATGATCTTTAAAGACAACCACTTTTTAGAAGTGACTGTCTTCAGGACTGATGCAAAGAAAGACATGCCTAAGCGATCTTCCAGCAGATTTCACAGATGGCTCACAAGACTGTCATAAGGCACAGAAGGAAGAAAGATGCTTATTTCTTTATAGAGATGCAAATACAAAGCATAATCTGGATTTAAGGCTAAAAGCTGTTTATTTACCAATAACTCTTCAAAACCTTACTCATGCTCAGTAACATTTCTTACATCAAAGTAAATTACTAAAAGTAAGAATTAATAGGCTGCAAGGAAATAAGTGTATTTCATGTTGATGTCAGGTATTGCCATACAAAAATATGGAATATGTGCTCTACAAGTGCAACTTTCTATGCACTTTTCTATGCAGGTATAACAGAGATTAGTTGGTTAGTACAAGCAAACACAGGAAAGCAGCACTGAGAAGTCACAGGATACACTGGTTATACCATTTCAGGAAAAAATGCAAGGTTTTTCAAACTATGAGTTAATGTTGTAAATCAAATTTTGAGAATCAGAACCATCATCAGAGGTTGTGCCCTATCATTATCCTGTGAATCACAACAAAATACAAATGTACGTATTTATTTTTTAAAGCCTACCACACTCATCATAATAGACTCTTTCCCTGATTTCTAAGGCAGACTAGCACTTTTTCAGAATTTGATTCTTAATTATGGAAAAAAGCAAAAGGAAATAAGGTCTAATGGATCATACTGGCATTTTGTTAATAACCTTTACATGAACCAATCCTTTTATCAGCCTTTCCATGGCATTGAGAAAAATAACATTCCATAATAAAAATAGACAAAAAGTATTTTAAAATCAGGATACATTTTCTTCCCTTCAGCTTCTTAAGACTCAACCAACCTGGCTGCAAGCATCTGGCACCAAGCAAGTGGCATATGTAAGTTGTTTACAGACTTTGTGTATCTCAGAAATAGAAAGCCTAGAGCTCTTGTCAAGAAGTCTCAATTTGCTCTAAAACACTGTTCTTTTAAGACATCAGCCCCTGAGACTCTTGTCTTTTTGGTCAGCAATATTCTTTACACAATTATAGCATCTCAAGTGAGGCTTGCAGAAGGAAATAACAGTGTTCAAGTGTATGTGCCACACTGAAATCCAGGGACAGTGTCCAAGAGATATGAGAAAGCATGAGCCAATAGTCTGGTCTTGACTCATTATATCAATCCTACTACACATAATGAGTCTTTTGCTCTTCTCAGGGACACAATCTTTGTTGGTTTGTTTTTTTTTTTTTTTTTCCTAAAGTCAGCCAGGCATTAATTTTTTTGTTGTGTTCTATGTTAAGAGTTACTATTAGACACTAGAAGCATTACAAGAAGTCTTTACAACAAAAAACATATCTTACAACTTTTCATTCTCCTAGACAGTTGTTTAGTTACACACTCCAGTCTCATAACTTACAAATGTATTGAGAAATTACTTGAGACTGCCATTTAATACAGCATAATGATTTAACTTCATGGTTCTGTATAAGGCTGAATGCACTATGGGAGACTTCCATGCCTCTCTCTCTCTCAGAGATTCTTGTGATATACTAAACAAACAGATGGGTAAAAAAATACCTTTTTTGTTACATAAAACAAGATGTTGTAATAAACTTCACAGGCAATTCCAATTATACTTTCTAGAGCTCTCAAATCAGAAATAGAAAAAATTTCTCCTGGGTGGTTCTTTTCCACACAGACTCATTACATACCCTTTTATTTTGCAATATAGCAATGCATTACTGCCTCTATGGCTGACATAATTATAGGTAAATGTATTCCATAAGTGGTGTCTTCCCTGCCCAGATCTTTCCTCCCACACTGTCTCTTTTTTTCCAGTCTCTGTTTCATTAACTGTAGTATTTTCATCCCATATATATATTTGCGTGCGAAATATATATTAGTTTTATATATTCCGGTAAGTTCAGAGAAGCTCAAGAACAAATTAACAATTTTTAAAACTAAACCCAAACAACAAAGCAAACCTAGTACTAGGAGTCTTTTGAGATTCAACCATCATTAAACTGTAGAGGCTGATATTTCTTTAATTATTATTACACCTGAAGAAGTTATTTTTAGGTTTTGTGCATTGCAGTCTACTTGCTGTTACCTATGATAATCACCATGAAATAATCTTGTTTCTTCTAGCAGTGTGGTCACTGGACAGCTGATACAGTTATTCCCACAGTGGCATATGAAGAAAAACGTATTTACTTTCCTTCACATGTAAAGACAGTAGTATCAAAAGATGTCAGCTTCAATATGTAGTGCACTTCTACCTCTACTGATGCACGTCTTTCAAGGATTTTCCAGTAGCGTATAAATTTTTAAAAATTGGTCTTTAAATAGGTATCTAGATTAATTTTGGGAGATTTTTTAACTATCACTCAGGATTTACTGCTCATCTGGGCAGTGACAGAAAAGTAAGTCACTGATATTCTATCATCACCTTTCATCTTCTTGATGTTTACCAGCATCACACACACACACACACACACATATATATATATATATATATATATACACATATATATCCAGATGAATATGCAAAATTATATGGAATTATCTATATAACCACAAAACAAGGGTTCTTCACATTTTGACATCAATTTTGGAAGGCATTCAGATCTCTGTCAAGTATTAGCCTATATTATGTTTTATTCAGTGCAAGTCAAATTTCTTCAACATATTTGTTACTTTAGAAGTGACAGAGATCACTAAGTATGGTTTAATATGTTGGCCAGCTCAGAGACCTCAAGCCTTTCTATTATTATCTAGCTTCCAGTTATATATTTTCTCAAGATTAATTTTCCAATGGAAAGTCAGTCTCCCTCTACCAATAAACACTTACAATGGAAGTAAATACTGATACATAATACTTTTATATATCCATTTCATGATTGCCAGATATAAATACTTCAGAAATAATGTTGTGATTTGCTATTCTAATTACAAGAGACTATCACTTTTCTTCCTCAGATAAGTAGGAGTAAAGATGTCCTGTGCAAATAATGTATGTGATACAGAGATAAAACACATCCAGAAGAAAAATTCTATCTAGAGAGAGGGCAGATTAACTGAAGTAGTCAAGTAAAAGTTCTGATACTGCCACTGAAGAACTATATTAAAACTGAAAACAGGAAAAAAAAATCAGAAACACAGGGAATAATGTTAGCTCTAACTGGCTCTTGTCATGGAACCTATTTCCTTCATTAGAACTTCTGGAAACTTTAAAAGAAGATTTTAAGGTAATACAAAAATATACTAGTGACATGACTTGAGGAAGCAGAGCAGTCTGCCTTGAAAACACAGCACCTACTCCCTGCCTGACAACATGTGCTCTCCATCTCAGTTTGGCTATTATTATTTGGTTAAAGAGAAGAAATTAAGGAGCTCTACTGTTTTACCAGATTCAAAATACATCACTCTTCCTATCATCGTGCAGACTCTTCAAGCTTTTGATTAACAGCTTTTTGGTCTGCCTTACCCATCTTTCTGTCCTTTGGTTTTGGTTTTTGTTTGTTAGTTTGTTTTGCTTGGGGATTTTTTTGTTTCAAAGAAATTTGACTTTGTGTCTTCCATGCAACTACTAAGACTTCAGGACCACAGGCACCACACTAACAATTGCCCAGAACTAAGCATCCCATTGTCCATAAAAGCTTGTCAAGTATCATAGTAGTTTAAAAAATTCTTCCAGATTAAACTTAATTGTGTGAGTTAAAAAGAATAACAGGAACTCCATATTCTCTTTGACGTACTTATATTTCTTACATTACTTTTTTTTTCCTCCAAGTATGGGTATGTAACCAGAAGCAGGTGCACAACACCTCAACCATTTTTTTCAAATATGTGGCAAGAATCTTCAACACCACTTGGAGCATATGAAGCTTCCCTTATTAAACTGCAGCTCGACTTAGGTATGTGGGGGTTTCCCAAGCCAAAAATACTACATTGAAACATAGAGTTCTCTGGAAACTCTAAAAAAGGACTATGCAAAACTTAACAGCCAGGCGAATTTCAATGAATTTGTAACTTTTTCCTTTTGCAACACTAATTAATAAAATCCCTTTCCTGAAAATAAGCATGCAATTATATTCCTAAAAATCCCATTTATTCCACAGGTTTATTACAACTGAAGACAAGCCTTACTGAGCATTTCAGATTCAAAATGACCAAACTGCTTCTCCTTCTTCTCTGTTTTTAATAAAAAACTCTCTGTGATTTTGGATTATACACATCTGTAGGCTATCCCAATTTGACAGGCTTTAGTCTGTCTTTGCTTGGGGTCAAGCATGACAAATTTCCAGGCAGATAACACTTGTCACATCTTAAAGCCATTCAGACAGTAACCATGTCTGCTGCTTGCAGAAACAACATCTGCCACTGCAACAAACAAGAGCTCTTGATTCACACAATCTCTAGCTGAGCTCTCAGCTCATTAGGATCTCCCAACTGCTGCCTCTTACACGGGAAAAACACACCTGTCATGGAACAAGCAGAGTGCCTCGCTCTCTGCTGCAGCCCCGAAACAAAGCGTCTCCCGCTGTGCCTGAGCTTCACAGGATCAAGCGCCTCGTCACTCTCAGAAGCAAGATCTTGTCAGACTGTGTCTCAGCATTGCCTGCTAAGTGAGATCTTCAGCTCTGAAGCTTTCACACACACCCTGCTAAAGCCCCAGGTGCAGTGGTGCTTACTTCAGGCATGGGGCTCCCTCTGCAAAGCCCTCCAGCACCCCACAACTCCCCCACCTTTGGGCACCTTGCCTAGGAAATGATTTTGGAGCCACAGCATCAGCTTAACATTTACCATACACTAATGTTTCCTCAAGGCCCCCAGACTTATCTTACTGCAAAAGGTTATACACTTGGCAGGATCATAAAGGAACATTTAAGTCCCCGTTCCTACCTACTCATTCAAAGGCATCTGTCCCCATCTTGCCTTAAGATTAGAAACTCTTGTAGTATGGAAAAGGACCTAAAAAAACCTGGCAGTTAAAAATAACAAAGAACTTCACCTTTAGAATGCTTGATAGGAAATTACTTCTCTTTTAAAACAAATAATGTGCTAGGAAGAGGTGAGATTTCACTCAGGAAAAGCTTCAAAGGCAGTAGCTTTCATAGGATTAACATCTGAAAGACTGTATCAGTCTAATTTTCCTTCTAAATAATCCTATTCAAACATCGGCTTAGAACTACAAGATAAGAAAATGGTCTTTGAAGGAAAAAAAAAGAATTTATGTCTTCCTACATTTTGACAGAATTATTTGAAAAAATACTTGGAACAAAATTTAGCAATTTTACATGGCTCAAAAAATTAACATGACAAATATATTCAGAGATTTGAGTTGGCTAATCTTTAAAACATGAGACAAGTACTACTGACATTTTGAGATAAAATCTTCAGTAGATATTACTTGATGCCAGAAGGTAAAGACTAACAACAGGCGGGAAATCCCTGAGATAATCTTTGCAGAGGTAAATTCCATGTTTTGTTTTATGGAGTTGATGTTTTTTTAACACATCAAATAACCTAGTGCCTGTAGGCACTAGATACCTTCTGGCATCCTTCATTCTTACACAGAAAGGGTTACTGCACAGCACAAGGAGTTTCAGTCCAGAGATCTGCTTTCCATTTCTTACTGCTACACAAACTTCCCATGTGATCTGCAGCAAAACCCTCTTTATCTCTTTCCAGTAAGGCAACACCTGTGAACTATAACTTAGGATAAGTATACAACCAATAGAATTGCCCAAGTATTGTTGTATGAACAAAAAAAAATTCATTTATATTAATAAAAAATATTTCTTTAGTAGTAGAAGTCAAAATAGTTCTTTGTAGATTTACATACACTGTGAAATGAGCCCAGATCTCTGTAAATTTGGCATTTGCTCAACAAATGGGAAGGACATTATTTATCCATTTCTGGAATGGCAGCTGGATGAAGTTGCAGCAATTTTCTCTACAGGGGCAAATCTAAGCAAGAAAAAAAAGACAAATCCATAATTTAAAGTCTAAAACTGTGTTGGACTGATGCCATGAGTTCAGTTATGAGATGCTTCCTTACATTTAACTTCCAAGTTCTGTTTTTCTTTTATTTTTTCAAAGCCTTAAATGTAAATGCTGAAAAATATTTTTATCCACATAATAGTGTCATAGCTCAAGAAACAGCCTTATTTTCATATTCTGCTTTTACTACCCCGCTTATTATTTTTTTAATACAAATCAGAAGTTTGGCTTTGAAACAACAAAAAACAGTATTTCATAAAGCACTGCTCAAACACTAAGCTCCAGTGGGCTGAAGGAATCATAAAATCACCAGAAATTAATGAGCATGGTGAACCACAATCCAGGCTCCCAGAGGAAAGATAAAACAACTGAGTATTGAAATGAGTTTCTTGTGGCATATCACAGGGTACTCAGTATAGATGTAAGCACAAAAATTTCACTTTTTTAGGGTGCTGTATGTGTAACATAGATGCATGGTCTCCACTTGAAGCATTTAACACATTTCATCTCATTTTAGGGAGCTTGTTTTAATGGAAGAAAAAAAAAAGTACTCTGATGTATAAAAGAATAAAAACCCTCAGCCAACATTTGGCAACATTATATTAGAGTTTCAGACTACAGACTCATGAGAAAGTGGTTGTTTTTTAACATCCTTTTTATTGAATTTTTACAATAAAAGGGAGAAAAAAATTCTTTGACAACCACCATGATAAAATATCCTAAACAAAATTATTTCCCTCTAGGAATTACTCATTATATATGAGGATGAGTACCAGCAAATGTAAAGGCAGAAAATACCTGGTGTCCTTCATTAGAAAAGACATTAATATTTACAGTCACTTTTTTTTATTCTCACAGAGAGTCATAATTTTTATTTTTCTTATTATAAACAAATGAGAGTAACATACAGTTATGATGAAGATTTGGTTGATAAATCTGGAAATAAATATATTTTTGAAAGTTTTCTCTTTGTCGGAAAAGGAGCAAGAACACCTTTGGGAATGAGTTGTTATTAATAACAATGTCATATTATTGCTGACTTTAGAAGTTACATTCTTCTAGCTGGATCTTATTATAAACTTCCAGCTGTTCAATACAGTTAGCAGAGAAGAGCATTAGTTTGAGAAGCAGCAGGAAGCCAATGCCAGCAGCAGTTGCCACATGCTGTGAGGAGAGTGAGGCTTGCAAGGTCCCTGGGCAAGGCTGAGGGCCAGTTTGAACAGGGCTTTGAGCAGCCTGGTCTAGTGGAGAGTGCCCCTGTCCATGGCAGAAAGACTAGAATGTCTTTAAAGGTCTCTTCCAACCCAAACCATTCTCTGATTCAGTGACATAGAAAATCAAGAGAAAAAAATGGTTCTCATTAATAAACCAGTAAGCTACTGGTTTGGATATTTGTATATTTGGATATTCTTTGGCAGCACAAGATAGGAAATTGTTCCAAAAGTTAATTAGTCAATATTTTATTTACTTTTTTAGTAAATTTTTATATCCTTTTAATAGGATCAATAGGTAAATTCGGTAACCTGAAACTCACATTTGGTATTTAATTATCAGCTTCAGGTAACTACGCAGCAGTAGCAACAGGCCTTAAATGCTATTGATATTGTAATTGGAAACTGTAGATCTAGTCTGGTAAGAATCATTTAACATTGTAAAGCCACTGTAGAATTCTGTACTACACTGCAATAACATCACAGTTCCTCACGGATACCTAAGAAGAATGTTGTGAATTGTAAATACTACAGTCTAAGAAGGTACATTTAGACAACACTCGTTACTTTCTAAGTGTATTTAAGAAGATAAACCATGTATAAATCATATATAGAACATAAAGTTTTCTTGAGACCACTCACCTCTTATTGCCCAAATCACTCCACCCAAAGCTATCCTTGCTGTTTTATTATTTTTATTTCCTGGTATTATGAAAGAATTCACAAAATCTTAATGAATTGTGTGAATCCTCTCCTAAGAAATCTTCCAGTGAATTCAGTAAGATACACCACATTCAGTTTATCTATTCACCAAAGAATTTCACCAAATTCACCAAAGAATTTCTAGAAACAAGGAAATATCCAGCTTATAGTAAGCATCTGTGGCCTTACATAAACACAAAATGAGCATGATGTCTTTTTCCTAATCTTACAGTGGGAGAGATCACAGTGTATCAAAAAGCTTCTAATAATTTGAGGACACTGGTGATTAAAAATAGAAATTAAGCCTGGGTATAATCTTAATAATACCAACTAAGTAATTTTCAGATTTTAAAATGGATTTGGGGAGAAGATTGCTTTGTCTGCTTGTTTTACAAATAACCATATTACTGTCATGTCCATGAATCCCAATTATGTAGTTAATTAACTGTAATTAATTCATTCATTGTAATTACCTGTAATTGTAAAAGCAACTAAATCCCCTGAAGTTTCTCACTCATTAGCTCCCACATAACATGGTTCTGTAAGACTCTTTTCCCTTGGCAGTCTGATGATCAGATTACCATAACACCATTATGGAATCAGGTTGAGGAGAGCTATTGCCTTTGTCTAAAAGGAACACCATAACATCCTCAAAAAACACTTTCTTTTTCTTGACAATTATAACATGTAATATGCATTTATGAGTATATGTATCTAGAAGTACAGTGGTACTGTAAGTCCAAATAATTCTATTACAAAGCTACTGTACATATCTTCCATCTAGCATGAGGAAAAACAGAAAAGAAAGAGAACTGCAAAACCTGAAGTAGAAACTTGTATTAAAATAATTAAGAGCTAAGTGCATAAAACATTTATCCATCCACACTCAAAGAGAAAAGTTTGTCAACATAAAGTGACTCATATGGAATATGCACTCCTTACAAGAAATATATTTTCAAGATTTTCTTTCTCTTAAACAAAACTGGCAGGAGTTTTAGTGCTCATTAAACTGAAAAATGGGTATTGTTGTTCAGAAAAATAGGCACAGAAAAATATGAGAAACTAAAGCACAACTCTATTAATGGAAAACAAACCAGGCATTCTCTACAATCTTCTTCTCTAAAGCAGGAAAACTTCCTAGAAAAGGATCTTTATTTCACATTTTCTCCTCTTTAGCACTGTACCCACAAACACTTCAGATAGCAGTTCCAATGCCTGTGCAACATGTACCTCCACATAAACCAGCACTTTATCACCTCTTGGAGGAGAAGGAACAATGAAACCTATAATCCACCAAGCATCTTGTCTGGCAGCTAGGTGCAGAGACAGCAAACAGGTAAAATAATGAGCATTTAGGCAAACAGAATATGATTGTCTACAAAATCATAATCTTTTATTTTAATCAGGTTACGAAATTTGGATGACTTTTAAAAAGCCTCTCACTTCTGAGATCAGTTATGCACAGAAGAATTTCTAGAGTAAAAGCTACCTGTACTTTCATACAGCACATTTAGGTGTCTCCAGGTCCACAACTGGGCAGAAGAACAGATACACTCCCACAGCTGGGCTCTCTGGAACAAACTCTCTCCAGCCACCACAGAGGCAGTGAAATACTAATGCTTTATTTTATCAGCTCCAGTTTCTCCAGTATTCAATGTGCACAGTGTGTTTTCACATGTAGGTTGCAAAGGTCACAGGGATGGAAGGAAGCCACTGTAACATCAAGTCCAACTCCTTATTATCCCAAGCACCACCTCAAAAGCTTGAGCTTTTCACAGAATCACAGAATATTCTGAGTTGGAAGGGATGCACAAGGATCACTGAGTCCAACTTCTGGCCCTGACCATCCCCAAGAGTCACACCATGTGCCCAAGACTATTGTACAAACACATCTTGAACTGTCTTTTGTTCCTTCCCTCATTAAAAAAAAAATGTTTCAGAACTGCACTCTCCCACATTTTTTTTTCTTCCTAAGTTTTCAATAAATCTTTTCTTGTGCCAAAACTGGCTTGTTTAAACCCTGCTTCTCTGCAGTTATTTAATATATTTTTAAACATAGCTTCTACCCAAGTGCTGAATAGCAAACCCAGTAAGCAGCTCCTGACTCACTGACACACAGAGACCTGTACTTGACACAGGTACCCCATAAAGCTCAGTGCCTGTGGCTCAGAGTTGACCCAACACAGCACAGCCAATGGACATGGCTTGGAGAGGGCAGAGCTGCCCAACCCTGACTGGCTCCACGCAGGCACCCTCAGACAGTGACTCCTGCAGAGTGCAGGAATATCCTCTTGGGTCTCCTTTAATAAAATACCCCCTTTCCCTACCCTGGGAGTTTTCTCTTGCCTCACTTTTATCTGCCTGTATCTGGGTTTCTATTAGTGAATAGAATTGGGAAGATGAGACTGATGTACTGGACTAACGTGCAGCCAGCCATGCTCTGGCACCAAATATAACTGCACAGAAAGCAGCAGGTAACCCACTGACTTTGTTGTTTCTGTAATTCCCCTCCTAATTACCTTCACTGCTTAAATACCTTCCAGTTACTTCTCCCATTCCAGCCTTCAGTTTCAACAGGGCACGTTTTAGTTGCACCAGAGGAGGTATATTAAGAAAAATTTCTTCACCAAAAGGGTTGCTAAACATTGGAACAGGCTACCCAGGGAAGTGGTTGAGTCACCATCCCTAAAGGCATTTTAGAGATGTGCAGATATGGCAGTTAGGGACATGGTTTAGTGGTAGACTTGGCAGTGTTACATGCATAGCTGGACTCAATGATCTTGAAAATCTTTTCCAATCTGAGTGATTCTGAGTCTAGTATTTAGTCTGCTATGATTAACAGCTTCTAAAGTTAGTAAAAAACACTAATAAAGTTTCAGTTGTCTCAAGATGAGGGTTTTTGGTTTTTGTTTGTTTGTTTGTTTGTTTTTTAAATCATGCCCTCCTTAGTTTTCATGGACCTCTAGGTCATTTCAGAAATCCTGTCTCCAAGACATCTTTGCATCTCTGACCCTGTTGCCCAGTAGTCAGAAATCAGGAGCTGAAGCAGAAATTAATATGTAAATATCATACTCTGAAACTAAGGTTCTTTTTAATTCAGCTCTATTGTTCATTTTTAATCTTCATGAGACTCCATTGACCCAGTTTCACAATGACTTCTGTAATTTTGCCTCCTGCTCAATGAAGTGAGTACAACCCACTATTCACTTACTGAATTAATAGAGTTTTCTACTAAGGACAATGTCTCCTGAATATAGTTTTGGCAATTCCATTATATTTATGCACTTTATCTGTGTTGCATCATTGCTTTTCTTGAATTTTAGGGATTTGTCTTATGAAAGTAATAACTTGAGCCTATATCTCTTCATCAAGAAGTATATACACAGTGTTGGACTGTCTAGTTCTTTATTTTTAAGTGTTCACAAGGAAGTTTCCACTAATTATTCTTTTCTATCATTAATATATTAATATAATGGAATTCCTAAGGGGAAAGTGAAATGCTGAATCAGAAGCTTGCAAGTTTCCATTAACAGAGACCTTTCTTAATAACAGATACAATGTGCAGAATTACCTTGTATCATAGCCTTAAATAGGCACACTTACAAAGAGAATGTGGCTTCAATCTTAGCAAACTGTTCATTTTACCTAAGTGTAGCATGCAATTTCTTTTCTGTCATCATATGGAATAGTAAATGGTCTGAGATGTCTCCTTGTGATTTCCCCTGACCAAAGGTCATATGTAAGCATGTTACACTTGGTTTGAGATATGTGTCTTCCCATACGACCTATTTAACTTGTCAATACCATTATTTTACTCAAATTTCATTTCTTTCTGTCTTATGCTATCTGTGTAGTACTGGTATTCAGGATCTGAGCAGCTCATGGCACTGAGACATTATAAGAACATTCCTACCTCTTCAGTCCACCTCTCCCCATGAGCTGGAATCAGTTTCATAGATGCTTCACTAACAGCATTGCAGTTGTGTGCATGTTGACCTGTGCTGGCAGTTCAAGTGAGCTTGAATCTGTGACATTATTTCTGTGTCTCCACGTCTCCAACTCAACCTGCAGAAAAATGAGTTTCTGCATCTACTCAGTTTTCCACTTCAACAGAATACTCCCAATAGATCTGCTGTCTTCCTTTGTCAACACAGCATCTTCCAGCAGGGTTATCTGAAGATTACCTGCTGCAGGATCCCTGCCTCCATGCCTCCCATCTCTCGGGGGCACTTAGTTTCTCACATCAGAAACTCATTTATCTACTTCAAGTGACACAGAAGAGAAACTTAGACCTGTTTAATTCTCCAGGACCCAGATTCAAAATACACAAAGGCTGGCAACTCAAATAAGGACGCAGATGACATTTTCCCACAGACTGTGCTTCCTTCACTTCCTATTTCGACAAAGGAGTTCTGGCTTTATTGCCCCTCTCTTTCTGTTAAGTTGTACCTATCAAGGTACTTTTTTGCTCCCCTGCAGCTTTTAAAGAACAGAATCTTGTTGCATGTCTCCCACTACCTGTCCACAGACACCTGAGGCCACATCTTTTGAAATCTTTGCAATGCTGAGTTCCATACATGTCTTATACATTCTCAGCTAAATGTTGAGAGTGTATTACATGTTTGTTCTAACCACAAAAATATCAGAAAACATTTTCAATGCATTCTGTGTTCCTATGCAGAATGCTTAGCTACTAATTCATCACACAGAAAATTTTGAGATAAAATTTACAGTTGTTTATCAGAGCCTTCCTATATTACCTGGAAAAATATCTTCCTTCAGAGTTTTATTTCTAGTATCACAGAATTAGGAATAAATCACTGAGACAGTGCAACACAGTTTTCTATATGGTATCTTGGATGGCTGCATAAATGGAAATCAAGAGTGATTCAATTTCAAGAATTATATTTGTTACAAACAGATTATGCTTACCTAGTGTCATCAAAGTCAAGACTTATTGTCTTAGAAAACTATCACAAAATAACTGACCTAGAAATAATAATACTCACTTTCCTTTGTAGTACATTTTAAATCCAAGGATTTGTACATTTACCAAAAAAAGGGCATGAAAGAAGATAAAAATCTCTTGAACATGAACACAGAGCAAGATTTCAGGCTTTTTACAAGCCTTTTGCTTTTTTTTTTTTCTTTTTTTTTTCCTGTTTTTTCTTTTTTCAACAGTCACACAAAGGTTGTAAGGGAGAGTCTGAAGGATTAGTAAACCATTACTCAAAGCTGGGACAGCTATGATGTCAGATCCAACTTCAACATAAGCTAATTTGCTCAAAGCCTTCTTGAGTGAAGTTTTAAACACCTCTAAGCATGAAGATTCCACACCTCCATTCAAGTAAGTAAAAGCAAAACCACTTCTACTCATACTATCATAACTTACGCAGATGTCAGATGCCAGAAAGTATTTCCATATTGAGTTTTACCAATACAGAAAAAATATGTGTGTCTCTATAAACTATTTTTCTAAAAAATGAGAATTTGCTTTCCTGATACCACATTTAGGAAGTGGAAAATACTCCTCACATTTACATGCATCAGTCTTCAGTGAAGAAATTAACTACTGTAAAGTGAAAATCAGTGTGTGCGGATTAATTGTAGAGCTTGTATAAATACAAGAAACGAGCTATGTATTCATGCAATCTTAAATTTTGAAATTGTCTTTTTCATAGTTTTGAGGAAAAAAACAAAAATTCATTTGCATTCTTATTTGTCTATTAAAGAATACACTGCTATGCACATTACATAGAAGATCACAACTATATCCACTCACATGCTCACATGTATATATTAATGTATTAATTTTTCATTAGGATAACCTTGCAAATACAGAATTTACTGGAATCTTCCATTTAGTACCAAAAGGAAAGATATTATTTAAAGGGACCTGAGTGCCATACAAATGGCAGCTATATTAAAATGTAATTTGCAAATTCAGCTACTTCTGCACTTTGAGTCATATAAATTGACAAATGATCACTTCTGGATTGTCAAGACCAAGAAATCAATCATTTATAGCAGCATGTAATGTTTTTTGCCCCAATTTTCAGTTTTCTATAAAGAATGAAGTATCATAAAAAGAATATGGGAGGTATAAAGAGCATATCGCTACTAGCATGTCCAATTCTGCCCAAGTAGCATAAAACCAAAAATACATTACTATCTAACAGGTCTTTCTTGATTTAGACAGAATGAGTTGTGAGTGTCACTCATTAGCACATTAATAACCATTTTGATATCACCACTATCCTCCTACTCTCTTGAGCCTGCATTCCAGACAGCAATCTTGACTCATCGCCACAAGCACACTCATCTGACTCATTTATTTTTCCAGTGTTAGCCAGAAACACAAGCTAATTGAAATGAAAAAATTCAAGGAAGAATTCTAGGCATGCCAGAAATTCATGGCATTAAACAGTTTCTCAAAAACAAATGAAATTTTATATTTTTGATTTTTTGACAAGATCATTATACACGCTGACTTTTGACACATTTTACATTCCTATAAACACTGAAAAGACAGAGCAGAGCTGTTTTCCTGATGACATAGAAAAGGAAACTTCCACAAACTGCCAGTTTGCTATCAAAACTGAATATATAATCATGGGAAAGCTGTTCCAAGAAGAAATCCATAAAGTTTAGAACTGCAGAAGTTGTATTATGATGACCTTGATACCAGTTTTACCCATACTCCAACAAAAGTCAGTTTTGAAAAATGGAAAGAACCTTGATCTCTACTCAGACTTTGATACCTGTTTTTAAAAGAACGGGGTATTGGTGAGACAGAGAAAATATTTTGATTAAGAACTAGGGATAAAATCTATGGATAAAACAGAGATTCTTCAGATGAGTTTATTTTAAAGAAAAAGGCAACGTACTCACCTAATTTCAAAGTGTTGGCAAAATAACCTTTACACAGAGGAGAAGGAAAAAAAAAAAACCAAATATTTTTAATCTGCACTGTGAGGCTCAAGTAGCCTCAAACAGCTTTTCAAAGTGTTCATGTTGTTCAAGAAAATGCGGACAAAAATGTTTATTTACAAAGCTTCTCATATTAAAAATGTGAAGTGTTAATTTAGAGTACTCAAAATAGACATTAAAAATATCAGTTGATCCAGCTGACAATTACAACTATGTTTGTATCTATCAATCAATAAATCTCACAACTCAAACAAATCTCCTGGGCAGTACCAATCTCTTCCTTTTTTTCTTAATTCTTATCTTCCTCTGCACCTTGGGAGTACAAATTAAAAACTTAAATACAAAATAGCAGCTGTTTTCATTCCATTTTCAGCTTTAACGGGATCAAGAGAAAACAAAAAACTTGTGAGGCAGCTTGCTATATACAGATCTTCAACTGAGGCTGGCTAACTCATTTTTTTGCTTTGGATTAACACAGAAGAATTCAAAATTTCTTTGAGACTAAATGATTTCCAAGTTTCAACTCTACAGTACCCTCTAAAATATCAAGTTTTGATACTTCTATTTTGCAACTGTTTCTATGAAGACCCTGCAGGGTGTAAAGTACTGAGGTGAGTTAATTCATTCTACCACTCCTACTTCCACTGTACTTTTCTTTCTGCATCCTAGTCAATCTTTCTTTTCCAGGCATTTTATGCAGGTATGTGCACATTCCTCTGAGAATCTATGTCAAGTCATAGTTTTAAGGATATGTGATTTAGCTCATGTCTACATTAATACAGGTAATTGACAGAAGATTTGTATTAGTAATTTTAGACTCCCACTTGCAATCACCACTTGCATTCACAGCATCAAACATCCCTCTTCTGAAAGCAGAGATTTCCATTTCCCCAAAGGACTGAAGACAGCCCAGTGATATCCAGTAAAGAGCAAAATTTCTTTATCATCTGTACCCTTGAAGTACAGCAGAGACAACAGTTAAAGGCAGTGAAAGAAGAACATCTGCATCACAAAATCTTTTTGTCCATCTGTAGATAGTCATTAATTTTCATAACCAGATTCTTCAAGTTAGCACTCTCAAATGATTTCACCAGGCTTGAAAGTTTAAGGGAGCTTTTGTAACCACCACATTCAATCCGTTTAAAGTGACAAAAGAGAAGCAAAATTTTACAGGGTGAACATGATCCCAAGACAAATTGAGATTATTCTTTTAATTTATTCTTGCTTCCAATATTCTATTTTGCCGATATTTCATTGTAATGAAGTTTATCTCAGTCTTTTAATACAGCTGCTCAGGACAAACGTGAAGAGAGAGTTCAAAAGCAGTTACAAAGCTGTCAAACAAAAACATCTACACAGTGTCTTCAGAAACAGCGCAACATAATGCCTGAAAATCACTCTTCCTTTATTTAACCTTGACAAATCCCTCAAAGCCAGAAAGCCTTCAGGACCACACCGGAACAAAGAAAGCCTAACTGTAGTAAATACTTGGATACTTCGGGGGTAAGATTTTAAAACAGCCCAGTAAAAAGTGGGACATGAATGCCTTGTCAGACAAGTGCCTCAAGATGAAATTATTTAGATTTGCTCTTGAAACAAAGAACAAAGAAAGTTAAATATTTTATTAAGAATCAAAAACCAACAAGAAAACAAGTACAAAAAAAAATACACCCCTTGACACAGAACCACTGAAAACAGATGAGAGACTCAAGGAAGGATATTGAAAAATAGAATCTGTATTTGTGTTTAATTTGAATGCTTATCAGTTTCCATGTAGTTGGATATGAGGCTGTGAGAACAACTGAAGTTGAACACCAAGTATTTCAGAACTGAAATAGCATTTCTGTTTTTCTTGTAGTAATGTTTCTCTCTCTCCTCTAAACTACAAACCTTCACATTGGAAAAGCAACAGACATGATAAATTTACAAAACTATGGAAAAAGTGTGTTGTCTTACTCTTTTCCTAGTAAATTACTTGGTCTTCAGAAACATTTTTAACATAAAACCCAATAGACATTGAGACACAAGGACAATGAAAAGGTAGGAAGGCAGGATATGCAGGCACCAGTCATCAGCCAAGGTATTTTTCTTTCTTTTGTTTGTGACATTTTCAGGGAGCCTTGATAGCAGCACTCATCAGGTTACTCACAATTCAAAGGTGAAACAAGATTACAGGAGATATGAAACAACCTACAGCTATAGCTCCCCTGTACAATAAAACAGAGAGAGAGAGGCTGTTCCAAAGGTCAAATCTAACCAGGAAGCCTGATCAGAAATTTAAATTTGTGTGTGAAAAACAAAGTTAGAATTTTCATCCCTTGGAGTTTCTATGACAACTCCTTTGTCACCTCAGGTCCCTGCTAGTAGCACAATCACGGGCAGCACTTTTAACCTCATCTGGGTCATGGGTAACAGGCATAAACTCAGCAGTTTTGTTCCTCTGGTCTTGGCAGGAACCCGGGAACACAGACCCAGCTATGTGGTGACAGCTGTTCCATGTTCTTTTCTATCAGGGCTAAAGATCTGCATCATTAACTGTGCTGGAAATCACACAGCTCAGTCAGTGGAAAAAAAAATACACCAATAATTCATCCCAATACACAAGAATGGTCAAAAGCCACAGAATATAGAGTCTTTAAAATCTGATTTAATAGGAAGACAAAGAACAATCATATTGTAATTTTTGTTTATGGAAAGAACTTCCATAGTGAGTAAAAATACTAAGGCAGCTTAGCTGAGGACAAACACCAGTTCAGCATTTACATTCACTATGGCAACCTACTGCCTCACTCTTGGACATATGCTGCTTCTCTATTGTGCTATGGTTCCAGACACATGATTTCAGGAGACTGAAAAGACTTCCCTGAAATCACTGTCATACTTCATGAATCGTAGCACAAAGGCTTGATGATTTGGTATTGTTATTAGCTATAGAATAACTGATCTTCACCAGCTCCCTGCTTATCTGCTGCATGTTTGAAGAGCAGCTGCCAACATCTACTATCATACTACTGCCAGTATAGTGTGCTATGATGATGAGGGAATTCATACTCTGATCATTTCTATGGTTACTGAATGCTACAACAGAAAGATTTTAATAGAATTTACTTCTGTATTCGTATTGTTATATTCTCTGTAGTGATGCAGAGAATGCTTAGTGATAATTACTAGAAGTAATTTTTAGAAGTCTTTTGCGTTTCCTTTATTTATTTTTGCTTGGCCCTGATCTCCATTAATTTATAAAAAGTAGACCTACAACATGGAATTGAAACAAGTTTTCAAGCTGTCCTGTACCCAAGAGTTCAACTATTGTTTACCCCTTGCCTTGTATCCTAAGCATTTTTCCTAAGCAAGGAATAAGTAATTACATGGCTGTGGTTCCAGAGGCAATTCTTGAGAAGGCTTCTCTGAAATCACTGCCACACATAGTGCCAAACCTATTAACCTAGAATTACTTATGCCTTGCTTAGTACCCCATCACCAGAAATTCCCAGCATAGATTACCCTAACTTAAATCAGACAGTCTAAACTAAAACTCTTGAGAATCCTTTGCCCTGTGTGCTACAATTAACATTTAGATTTCAAGGGAAGGGGAACAGTTTTGTTAAAATGTTCTGTTTAAAGAGTTAAAGCAAAACAGGAATAATTAAACTTCAAAACAGTTGGATTTAGCTTTTTCTGTTTCTACAACAGTTTAAAATTAAAGGTTGAAAACAAAATGTTTTTTTCTTTATTCTAACCAACCAGTTGGTTAAAAAAATTATATCTGACATTCCCTCCAACTGAGATGAGAAAAACCTTCAAAAGCTGCAAATTATTAAAGCAGGAAAACCTTTTCAACACCAGGAACATCTAAAGAGAGTTCTGCCAAAAAATGAGTAGCATCATATCTTGATTAACATGTTCTTTTGAAAGAAGAGAGAGCCTCTCAAGAAAAGATGTTCACAGCCTTTTTAAATTAGGTTTGCCAAAGGCAACAGGTCACCACAGGAAGAGTTCTGAGCACTCCTTCCTTTATTATAAGCATGCTCTAAAATAGTATTTCAGGTTTGCAAGAACACCATGATATCATGGATAAAGAGCAAAATGGCTCACCCAAGTATGAACTACTTCCTATCTTGTCAGCATTTGCAGAAAAACAGAATTCAAGTTTTACCTCATGGAGGAAAGACTTCTGTCTAAAAGGAAGGCAATACATAAAAGTCTACTTCCAAAGTAACCAACATAAATCAAAAAGAATATAAACTCAATCTGTAATGAGGTGAACCCAACAAGAAAGGACTATTCACGTTTTTAAGGTAGATGAAGTGCTGCTCCCTTGCGTTTTCATTCATGTTTTCTTTTCTTTTGAGCAGATTATATGATTCCCATTTTTAAACTGAATCTTCCCTGTGTCACAAAAGACTTCCAAATAATCAAAAAGAGATTTCCTTCAGATCCCTGCATCTATGCTCTCTGAGGAAACAGGCTGTATTTAACAGCACTAAAAAAATCTCTTCTTAAAAGCTATCTACATATGAGACAAAATGAAAATTTTTGCTCAAAGAGTTTTTGGTGCCTAAAGGGATGCTTAAGTTTGTATCTGAGCTTTGGTTTATTCAGGATCAGAAACCAGGCAGGAGATGCTGCTCACAGAGACAATGCATCACCACTGAGGTCATTGCCAGGGTCAGTGGGCTGTTCAGCACACACACCACCTCAGCAGGAGCGAACTACCTGCCTGAAGAGGAATGAGGCCACAGCAGGCTGGGATTTGAAGCAGGTTTACAGAGGTACATGAGTGGGTGAGATGGGTAAATAGTGAAAGATAGACAACTGTAAATCCACTGGATGCATTGCTGAAGGAGATTGACTGGTGGAAAGAGACACAACATAAAGGCCCATTATATTTAACTCCAGTCTTGGTATAAATATTGTAGCTTCTCTGTTTAACTCCCGTCTCCGTATAAATGTTGCAGCTTCTCTGTTTATACTCAAAGCCATTCTGCAAATATAGCACACTTACTAGCTTAAGAAAAAAATTAGCAAGGACAAATTGCAATGCAATAAATGCATTAATACTAAAGCCACCAAGGCAGTGTCATGTTCAGCCTAACTTTTTCTATGTTGTAGCATGCATTTATATCAGTTGAGGCCTGCATTAACACTAAGATTTCTCCCCATAACCCACTGTACAGCACAGATGTGCTACACTCCAGCTTACCCTCGTTGGTGCTAACAAGCCTTACTTCATGGCAAACAATGCACCTGCACCCTTCTGCCTCTAAGACTTTTCACTGCTCACTCGACACTTGATATTCAGGTTCCAAACCCCATAAAAACCCAAAGGACTGAATATGTATAAAGAAAATATGTTATCCTAGAAGGACACAAAATGTGTCATTCACAGTCCTCCTACAGTCATTCAACTGTGCCTTGGTGATGACTGCCATATGTTATGTGGCTTCTTGCACAGGAGCACTTCAAATATTTTCCACTGTTTACTTCAATAATTATTAAATATGACTATCCTTGGATAATTACAGAACACATCCACAGTCATCACCATACTGTCTTAGGCATCTACTTCATTTTAGCATAATTGGAGCAAAACTGTTGCCTATCTTCAGAAATAGCAGCAGAATTTTAAGAATAGCTCTACTACTGCATTCCCATGCAATTTTGTTGTGACTTGTGGAACCAACATTTATTTCCCATGTGCTTTGACTCCATCATTAAATACTGCCTCCACTCTTTTTGACTGTACTTTCTGAAATTTTGGTGTTCAATCATTTGACTTGGTGTCTTGTTGCTTTATCTATTTTGCATACACCATTCTGGTGTGTGACCTTGGTTGGATACCAGATGCCCTCCAAGTTGGTCTACCACTCCCCTTCCCAGCTGGACAGGAGAGAGAAAATAAGATGGAAAACAACTCCTAGTTGGAGATAAAGCAGTTTACTAAAGCAAGAGCAAAATTTTGTGTGTGTGTGTGTGTATAAGCAAAGAGGAAAAAAGCGTTTATTCTCTACTTCCCATCAGCAGCGATGTTCAGACACTTCCTGGAAAGCAGGGCTTTCACATGCAGAGTGGTTGCTTCAGAAGGCAAACATTGTAAATGACAAATACTCCCCCATTTATCTTCCCTTGCTTAGCTTTTATATCTGAGCTGATGTCATATGCTATGGAATATCCCTTTGGTTAATTTGGCATCAGCTGGCCTGGTTGTGTCCCTTCCCAGGTTCTTGCCCACCAGCCCTTTGATATGGGAGGGTGGGGGGAATGCTGAGACACATCACTGATGGTGTGCCAGTGTTGTTCAGCAGTAGCCAAAACACTGGGTATGTTGTGCGTCCCCCTTTCTAAGGACCAGTGCAAAGCACAGCACTGTGAGGACTGCTGTGGGAAAATGAACACCTCAGCCAGACCCAATACAACCATCTCCAAAAGTTTGCTTGCTGTGGGAAGGAAATACCTGGGCAGCCAGACAGGAGTGGCCAGACTACACGGACACACATCTTCAGCCCACCATCCATGCTCATGTCTCTGTTCTGGAGAAGGTAATGCTTCCCACTCTCTCTGAACATCCATCATCGTACCAACTTATCCAAAGCACTTTGGCAACTCAGATGCAACCAGAGGCCATATGAGGGAGCCCTGTGAGAAGGGCCTTGGTAGAAGACTGACTTTTAGCATGGCAAGGGAAAATAGTTCCAGTTAGTAAAATACCTTTTATTCTTTATAGTTTTACTTTCATCAGATGAGGAATTACAGTTGCACTACCTAAATATTAATCCCATATTTCTGCCACAGTTCAGAGCTACAAACAAATAAACTCTCTCATCTGAATAGTCAAGCTAAAGTGTGCCTGGTAACACAGACAGAATGAAGGCTGACATTTTGCCTTTTAAAAATCATGATGGTGATTCAAAAAGCCTCTGCCATCTCTTTCACTGGCAAGATTTTTCTTTTCATCCTTGTTAATTTTTGTTTCCCCTCCAGACCATCTAATAACACCTCTACATCAGAACTCAGAACATCAGAAAATCATGACATTGGAGCACTTTTCAGCATCACTTGTGACTGACAAGGGCTTTAGAACCAGCCTCTCCTACCAGTCCAGAGAAGCAGCAGCTTTCACCTCTATAAATGATTTATCCCTCCCTTACTGTTCCAGAAAGCGCTAAGGATGGCCAGAAGACCCAAGGGCCTAGTTAGCCTGTTAGAAATAGGCTCAAAGGCTGGCTTGCCTTAGGGGCCAGCCTTGGAGCATGATCCTCACGCGCCTTTGACGGGAGCTCGGGCGCAGCAGGCAGGCTGGCGGGAGCAGCCAGCGCACGGGAGCCAGGGCTTGGGCAGGTTCCCAGCCCATCTGGTCTCACTCCCAAGGTCCTGCGGGCAACTTGAAGCTCACTGGCAGGCCATGCCGCTTTGCTCTCCAGGGAACAATCAGATAATTTATTCACTATTTGGAACCAGAGAGAAAACACTCTTCCTGCACCTTCTCCCTCTGAGGTACACTAAAGACTGTCTTGGGCTCTACCAAAAATAAAACAAGAGGTAGAGCTGAAGACAAAGCTCCTAAGGGAAATATAAATTGCCTAGCCCTGTAAAGAAAACCACCTCTATCCATATTGAGAGGTGTGTGTCTAATATTTTCACTTAAACTCAAAAATCAAATAACACAGCTGTCCCAAAGAATTCCGAGAATGCAAGAGACATGATCTCTGCAGGGTTATTTTGGGGGAATGACTCAGTCCCCATGAGTAGCACAGAAGAGGATGGTGGCTGAGTGATTATGTAAGCTTTAAGATAAGTTTCCTCATGACTGCTAGTGAAAGTACCTGAGGTCTGACATCAATTAAAACTAATGTGATGGTGAAAATAGCACTGACAACCCCATAATATAATCCAAATTCTGTACAGCATTTCATTCACTTTAGTGGAAGCAGAGAAGAGTCAAAGCTTCCTGAACTGCAGTTCTCCATGGCCCTACACCTGCCCAGAGCATAGACTTTTAAAAGTGTTCCAAGGGTGGCAGGCTTTCTCAGTCAAACAGGAAACAAAGAAAAAAATTATTTCAAGTAATGATTCCATTACTTGAAGCTATACTGAAGCTGCATATTTTTCTTTCACCATTTAAACAAGTCAGTCATTTCTAAATATAGTCACTGTGAACAAGACTAATCTCCATAGCCCCAGAAGCATTTCTGCAGCCAGAAAGAAACAATAATGTAATTATTTTAATTGCAGTGTCTTTAAGACTTAATCCCTAATAACGTGATAGCCAGCTGTTTCTGAAATCTATCTCACTTAAAGAAATTGAATTGGTCACAAACAGCTGTTCCTAAACAGCACCCACACAAATATGATTGCACATTTTAAGGTCACAACATGCAAGCTACAGAACTGTGATATATGGATAGCAATTTTTATCTCCCTTTCTCAGTGCAATACAGATCCAGCTGAAGGCAGATAAGGTGCATCCAGTGACTATGTAATTGAGATTAACTCCCTTACTGTAAAATAATTATGTGATAAACAATATTATCTGATAAACAATTAAGTTTTAACATACAGTGTCTGTACACTGAAGCCAAACAGATTAAAATAAAAAATTAGTCTATATATGTTGAACTCTGAAACTATCATCTTATCAAGAATGCAATACAGTCTTCATTCTAAGTCTTGGAAGCAAGATATGGTGTCTTCCCAGAAGGAACACTCCTTACTGATCTGCCATTACTTATTTGACACAGGAATTATTGGCTAAAAATGCTACCTACTGTCAGGCTGAAGCAAAAACAAAATACGCAATGGTGATTCTTGCTGTTCTTAAAATGTCTGAAAAAAGCATCACTAACTGTGTTGTATAGATATGGTATATAAAAAATAATGTCTATTTAATGGGGAAATTCCTAATAATAATTTTTATTTTTTAAATGTAGAGACCCTACTTTACACTGATGTATGGACACTTAAGTAACACTATACATTCCTCCCTTAAGGACAAATTGCATACCATAAATCAGTCCTTTACAGATTGAATAGCTGTTTATGTTTCCTATCCGACAACTATTTCAGGTTCAGAATAGCAAGTGTAGTGTGCCTAAAATTTTCACTAAAGCCAACAAAAATGAAGGGTCTTTCAGTGAAATCTACGTTTTCACAGATCTTGGATCCCATTCTGATCACAGAATTAGCTTATCTGGATGGCCAGAAGACCCAAGGGCCTAGTTAGCCCTAGTTAGCCCACTCCCTTATCTGGAGTGTTGCAGGTCTTGGGACTTCCTATCTCTAATGATTTAGGCTGGGATAGAGTTAATTTTCTACACAGTGGCTGCTATGGCGCTATGCTTTGGATTTGTGCTGAAAACAGTGTTGCTAACACAGAGATGGTTTTGTTACTGCTGAGAAGCCCTTGAACAGCCTCAAGGTCTTTTCTACTGCTTTCACAGCCCCACCAGTGAGGAGGCAGCAAGTGCACAAAGATAGAATTGGACTTTATAAAAAAACAAACGAACAAACAAAGACCAAAAAAAGCAAACAAAAAAACTCAGAAATGGGATAAATTCATAAATTCATTAAAACAAAACTTTTTAAAAAATAAGTAGATTTCTATGGCTATTGTTTATACACCGGCAAGTGTTGTGAAAATATTTTCCAGATATGTGAAAATATTTTCCAGGAACAATTATGATGCAAAAGCACTATTAATCTGACTAAGAAAACTGGTTTAATGATACAAAGGTAATGCTACATGTATATCAGAAACTTTACAAAATTAAGGAAATAAACATTAATACAAAAGGTTTGCTTATATTTTATCATGATATGAAGCCTGTCAGACTTGTGCACAGGTCTCAGTATGTGGATTTAATATCTGCATTTCTTCCCTCTCTTCCTTTTTCTCCCCATAACACAATTTATAAGACAGACTTCGCATACACTGTCTACATCATGGAAGTTGGTCTATTACAACAACAGATGCCTTAAATAAACCACGTAGAATTTCTGTTTAACCAAAAGGATAAAAATATTTTTTCTCTTCATCCTTAATTTATAATGCAGGTTGCCAGAAACTATACAACTGAGAAAATACCTGTTTCAGAAACTTCACAAATATATGGAAAGGCGTATTTCACCCTTGAAATTCAACAAAAAAGCCCAGCCTTCTATTAATAGCTGTACCAGGATTTCTATGTGTAACACCTACTCTAAAAATATTTTTATAAATTATTCTCTTCTATAAACGTAAACTTAAGGAATCAATTATTTTTTTCCACCTAATGTAATCTGTAAAACAGATTAAATGTTTAATTTACCAGGAAATCTATTAATAGCAGAGGTGTGCATTCAGCAATACTCATTTATTACACAGGATCTGAACGCTGAAAATCCATCACTGCCCTAAGAAAACTGAATGTGCACAATCCCTATGAAGGTGAATGGGAGCCCTTGGACAGAGAAATATCCCTGAAGTTGTACTTTGGAACACAGTTCTGAAAAACACAGACAATAAAAGGTAAGGAAGCAAAAGTTTGATATCAGAAGAATTTCCATTGTATGGACAATCTTGGGACAGCACAACAATGTTTACTATCTTCACCTCAGAAATCATAGAGCATTTTATCCTTGGAATCCATCATCCGAATGGAATGATTGGTAGCATACACAGACAGTGTTATCAGCAAACAAAGTATTATTTATTTGAAATGAAAACAAACTGGACTGTGAAATAATACAGTTTGCACACACAAAAACAAAATTTAATTAATTAATATGCACATTTTAAACAATTCTGTATACATAAAAAGTGTGTACAGAAATGTTTTTCACTGATGCAGTAAGACCTGTAGATTTCTGTTACCACCAAAAGAACAGTTTCAGCAGAGTTTTTCCCTCCTTATGGAAACAAAGCACATAATCATATTTACAAGTGCTAAATAATGGAAGGATAAATTCCACTTTTTCATACTGATATAAATTGAAATATTAAACAGCTATGGAACTGGCAGCACAAGTGCATTAAAGAAAGCCTGCAAAAGCTGAAAATGAAGCCAAGAGAAAATTGAACTAAGGTACTGGAAGTATCTCTCATTTTGCAGTGAGAAATGAGACCCTTCAAGATACGTCTTCATGATACTATATTCTGAGAATACATCATTACTTAGAGGTAAGGATAACCCAATAGGCAGTGAGCAGCAGGCATTTTACTAGCTCTGTGTTACCTTTATATAAACCCAGGAACAGAGACAAAATCCCAGAAAGAGGATTAATATTTCTAAAGCAGAAATGAATTTTGGCAGTTTTTATTCTAATTGATGGCTTGGAACACAAACATAGCTACTATAAACAGGATTTACCACATTGCTTGCAAAAGACAGCCACAGTATAATCTTTTCTTCAGTGTTTGTTTAGCACTTATCAAGAACAACCTTTTGACGTAATACGGTAAGTGAAACAGAAAAAGAATGAAAAGGAGAGCTGAAAATTGTGGCATTCAAGTGGTTAAGTATTTTAAAATGAGAAAGGAATTTGGACAGTACGAACTGTCTAAAAAACTTCAGGCACATATGGAAGATAAGACAAAAGCAAGGTAGACACAAGAATCACAGACCCACAGAATGGCTGGGGTGGAAGAGACTGTAAAGATAATCTAGTTACAACCTCCCCACAATGGGAAGGGACATCTCCCACTAGATCACGTTGCTCAGAGCCTCATCCAGCCTGGCCTAGAACATTTCCAGGGATGGGAAATGTTCCATAACCTCTCTGGACAACCTGTTGCAGTGCTTCACCAACCTCACAGAGAAGAACATTTTACTAATATCTAATCTAAACCCATTTCTGGTGGGTTTAGATTCACCACATGCCCTTGTAAACAGTCTCTGTCCATCTTTCTTGTAGGCATCCTTCAGATGCTGGAAGGCCACAATTAGGTCACTTCAAAGTCTTCTCTTTTCCAAGCTGAACAATCTCAGTTTTCTCACCCTGTCTTCACGGGAGAGGCTCTCTATCACTCTGATCATATTGGTGGCCTCTTCTGGACTTGCTCCAACAGGTCCATGTCCTTTCTATGTTGGGGTTTCCAGAGCGGGATTCAGCAATCCAGGTCGTTAGTTCCCAGGGCCCTCCTTTCTACCCTTCTTAAAGATGGCTACAATATTGTCCTTTTTCCAGTCACCTGGGACTTCACCTGACTGTCATGACTTTTCAAATACCATGGAGAGTGGCTTGGCAACTTATATCACCCAATTTCCCTAGGGTTCTGGGATACAATGCATTGGGTCCCTTAGACTTCTGTATATTCAGATTCCTCAAGTTATTATGAACTTGATTTTTATTTACAGTGAAAGGAGGACTTGCTCCCCAAGTCCTCATCCTATTGTCCTATCCCTCAAGAAGTCTGGAAAGAGATGTTGCCATTGAAGACTGAGGCAAAAAAGTTGTTGAATGCCCCAGACTTCTCATTTAATTGTTACCACTTTTCCAGCATTCTTTATTGGGGGTACACCTTCTTTGACTGGTTGACAGACCTGCAGAAGCCCTTGTTAATTTTTGCATCCCTTGCCAGGTTCAATTCCGGCTTTGCCTTTGCCTTCCTCACCTTATCCTGACACAACTGAACTTCATCGCTAAACTCTTCCCAGGTTACCTGTCCTACTTTACACTGTCTATGCATCTGCTTATTTTCCTTTAGTCTGAGCAGCAGTTCCCTCCTCAGTAATGCTTGCCTTCCTTGCCCTATTTTTATCTTCATTTCTGTAGACCAACTAAAAGATAGATCCTTCTGCCAAGACATTAATCTTGGGGCATTTTCAGTTTTGGCATGGATTTTACATCCTATTTTTGTCTTGCATTACTATCAACAACTGTAGAGAATATGAAAGAGAATTAATATAACAGAGTCCTGCAATTCTCTTTGGGTAGGGCAGTGAGAATGCCAGGCACATAAGGAAAACAGCTGAAATAAAACCCTGAGTGGCCATGAACACTTCCCTGGGTTAGAAATCTGATGAATTAAGAACCTCAAGTCTAAGAAGCAAATGCAGTTGTTAAACCCTGAAGACTACCTTTAATTACCTGAAGGGGGAAGAGTTCTTTTATAAAACTTGCTTGTTGAGAGAATGGAAACTAATAGTAATTTTCTGTACCTCCTAGACAGCTAGATCTCCATTACTAATAAATGTGTAATTCCCTTTGAAAATATCCCTGTAGTCCTGAGTGACGTGCCATATGTGAGTCCATTCTAAAGATGGACTAAAATGCCGTATAATTTCAAGATGTTTACAAAGGCAGACAACAAACTTGACAAGGCAGAATAATTGTTTGAAGACAGGTCATAACGAATAAAAGTAAACATGTTGATAAATAACTTTTAAAAGCTTCATTAAAAGCCTGCATCCTTTTAGGATATTTTTTTAAAAAACCCTGTATTTAAAAGGAGCAGTCTAATTCTATTTCAATTCACAGAACGAGAAATATAAGTGCAGATGATGTAAGTCTAGTTAAACCTATTATGCACATTTCAGATTACAAGTATTCCTTTCTAGAGCAGACTGACATTTTTTCCTACCTGCGGTGTATGACACTCACAAGAACAAATCAGGATATTCAATTACTTACGTCAGGTCCAAGGATAATGAGGTTTTAGTACAATTCTGTTCCATAAAATTTCATTAGTTACTGAGGTCATATTGATCTGTAATTAGATAATGTTTTGCCACATTTTACAGACATTCTGCAGCCTCACTCTGGCCCTACCAATAAAGCAAACAATGTTCATTTTCTACACACAGATACAGTCAAGAAAACAGAAAGGATCCAAGATAAAAGAAACAATAAAACCCCAAGCTGAAAAAACCAACCAACCAAAAAAAAAAAACCCCTCAAAACCTTTTCCAAGCTATTAAAGTAGAGAAAAGCCACAGTGAAATTTTGATAAAATGCCTCCTCCTCCCATCACCAAACCTCTTATTGGTCTGCCAGGAAAATATGGGAATCTGCCTCTTCTCCAATGTTGCATCCCGGGTTTGGGTTCAGATTAGGTGTTCTGATATATGTTAGTTAGCCGGTTCTGTGTACCCCTGTGCACTCCCCATGTCCTCCCCCCCCCACCCCCACAGTGGCCTGCTCCAGGTCTCCTACCATTGGAGCTTACCCATGCCACTCCTGTAACCACCCCCCTGTCCACTCCAGAGAGTTCTGTGTCTGTCACCCCGTCCCCGCAATCCCGTTCGCCCCAGAGCCCCATGTCTTCCCCTGTGGTGTCCCTGTTGGTCGCTGTGGTCCACGTGACCTGTCCCCCTTGGGCAGGAGGGCTTCCGCCCCCCTCAGCCCGCCCCCTATAAAATCTCGCTCACCCCCGGTCCCAGGGCCATTTTGTCCGTGCAGCACTAAGGAGCGAGTTACGCTTCTCCCTCGCAGCTCTACACAACAATAAAAGCTCTCCAGCCGACCACGCGGACAGAGTGGACATTCCTTACCCTTTGTCTCACCCCTTGCACATGGCAGCAGAACGCGGCTGGCCCCACCCCGGTGCGCGGAACGCAGCAGCGCCCAGGAGAAGCGGTGCCCCGGTCCCACCAAGAAGCAGCGCCCTTGCCAGGCTCTCCAGAGCTGCCCGGGACCAGGGAAAAAGGAATGCAAATCCGCACTCTAACACCAAGGACAAGTGTTGTCTAAGCTTATTTTTATGCCTAAACTGCACTGCCCTGGCCATCCTCAACATGGAAGCTCTATCCTTTCCTCAGCACTATTTTCCTGCCTATAATAAAATAGGTACTGTCTAGTTACAAGCTCTTGTTTTTAAGAAGAAATGTTGCTTGAATAGATTATAAGCAGGTAATTACAGGAAAGGGCAGATGGTAGACACAGGCAGCAGCTGCCATTACCAGTAAAAGTCGTAGGGCAAGGTCACTTCAAGAACTCTGGTTATTGCTAGAAATGGGTTTGGGGCGAATTTTTTTCTGTATGTCCTTGAAATGAATGAATATTGGACAGTATGGAACAACAGATATTTTAGCCTATTTTTCCTAGAAAAGACCAGAACAGAACAACTACACACAAAGAAGTTATTTGTTAAGCACAAGGTGAAAGTGCCACTTACAACAGAGGACTGCACCTGACCTCTAAAAAATTTCAACCAAGAGGCAAAGGATCAACTCCTTTCCTCCTGGACAAACTTGTGGAGTACATATTCCAGATAAAACTCCAGAAAAAACAGATACATGTCTTATATTCGAGCAGGACAATCTAATTTGCCTAAGGAGGAGTTAGGCAAAGGCCACTGAAAATTTGTGCTCAGTGACATGCAGCGTGTCTGTTCATATAACTTTAAGCTGGTTACCAAAATAATTGGGTTATAAAACTTGAGGGCAGCTAGATTTAGTAACAAGATGCCTAAAGGAATAACAAGGTAGCCAGAGCACAGACATAAATGTCTTGTACTCCTTACATATTTATTTCTGCTGTGTAATTTCTATGCCACAACCTGCTTTAACTCGCTTTGTTTGAGTACATCATGATAACAGCAAATAACTGAGCTTGTGCTTTCCTTTCCCACTAGGTGTTCAGGGGGCTGAACAATTCATATGCCATACAGTTAAAAACAACACACTATCAAAACAAAGCAACTAATGAAATATTAAAGCACCAAAGCAAGTCTGGCCATAAGCAGAGACAATGAGACACAGGGGTGTTTTTATCCATTCTTTCTCAGAGAAGGTAATGGACCAGTTTAAACCAATATTGTTCTACAGCCTATCCTATGCTGTGGGATTGTATACACACTCTAATTATTTTTTCTCACTTGTGTAGCTTGCCTTTTTGTTAGAATAAATCCACCAGATCTTTACCACTGGTCTCTTGTAAGCTACAATATCTGTACAAAATAAGAAGAAAAATAAAAGAAGAAAAATTACTTTCTTGAAAAAAATGTAAGCAATTATATCAGTAAATAACAGATATTCCAGCACCAAAGGAGTATTGGTGTTACATTGGAAGGAATGTAACAAAAAAAAGCAACAAAATGGTATTAAAGATACATTCGTGTTAACTCCCAAGATTAAATGTAATTAATAATTAAACTCCCAAATCATAAATTAAAGCCACATTAGATAAAATGAAGATATAATCACAGAGATCTCTAAATCCTCAAAACCCTCAGAAAATCCTTTAAGTCTAAGGGCTTAAGTCAATAACTTACATAGTTAATGTTTCTATTTGCTATTTTTACCTTTGGAATTTTCATGCCATAGAAATCTAGTAGTGACTTTGCTGCATTTTCCATTTTATTATCTGTGATTAGCCACTGCCAGGGATCGGACATTTTTCTAAATGGAACCTTAGCACTAATATTCTTGAGACAAAAAGTGATGAAATGTATTCAGGGAGCAATTAATTAGGAATGTGATCGTGCATGTACCAGATAGGCCGATGGTATACATAGCTACTAAGAACTGTGGTTGTTTATTCCTTCAGTTTTTAAGTGTATAAATTGCATTTAAATTTCCCTTTTAATAAGTTATGAAACCATGTGCAAACTTTTCCTGATTTTGAAGGTGGTTTTGTTTTTGGTTGGGTTTTTCTTTGGTTTTGTTTTTGGTTGGGTTTTTCTTTGGTTTTGTTTTTTGCAAAACAACTGCAACTGAGAAACTGCCAATTCAACAGAATGAAGATACTGTCTATAAAATGTCTCTGCATCTCATTTAAGTATGGACAAAATATAGGGGTTTTTTTAAAACATTGCAATACTTCCCCTTTCAAATATATGGAAGCACATAACAATCAGTTATCTTTGTATTTAAGATACAAATATGAAGTGAATCATTCTTGCTTTGTTTGAGATGAGGTAAAGAGGATGGTCTAAGAAACAGAGAGATGTTTATAGTTTACTCAATGGTTTTGAGACAGAGCATGTGACCTTGAATTATTTCATCCAGTGTATGCATTTCAATGCCTGATTGTGTCATAAGAGTAAATTATTACATATTACTTCCAGAAAGTTTGATTTGATTTAGAAACACTGTTTCTGGGAAAGTAGTACTATTTTTTTCCCTAAAATACACAGAAAAAGGTGAATGCATCTGAACCAAGCACAGTGAGACAGCAGGTCTCTCAAAATTTATATCTTTATTCAAGATACCACCTGTTGACCATTTTAAAACACACTGACATTGTAAAGCAATCTTTGGTTTGGGTTTTTATTTTGTTTTGTTTTTTAATACATATAATTGGTCTCCATTACTCTTCTCTATATACTTTCTTTCCTCTATATACTTTCAAAACTCACATAAAAAGAAAAAAAGCCCTTGTACATTATACTCAGCAAAACCTGGCTACACACCACAGACAACAATCATAGCTATCCACAAAATTACTGTGCATTGTCAGAAAAGCAAAATAGAGAAATTCTGAAAATGTTATGGGTTGATTTCCCAAACTTCATAAAATAGACCCACTGTGCAACACAAGTATCACAGAAAAATAATTGGAAAAACAACATGGGGTGAAGTTATCATCACTGAGTATGAAAGCAATGCAGTAACGGCCTTCCTTGTGTCTAAACCAGATATCTACATTCATCGCTGAAATCCACACAGATCATACAGACTTAGACAGCTACACAGAGTTCAGAAGTAACTGGAGACAGTTCCAGATAAGGCAGATTTACCTATTTTGACTGCCATTTTTTCAGTTCTCAAGAATTAACAACTAACTAGAAAGGGATTAAAATTATCATACTTGGTATTTATAGTATGAAACCTAAATATTCCAGTCAGTTTCTGGCACTTTTCCTTGCTATACAATAACCAAGGTTTTGCTTCAACTTTTTACCCAATGGTGACCTCAAACATTGCTGGTTTGAAATACTTGTGGTAATAATAAATAATAGATGCCACAGAGGAGAAATATTAAGTTGATTTAACAGACTAGAAACAACTTTATTTTCAACTATCCATCTCTTTCAAAGATGAAGCTTTTGGTAAGGGTACATCTCTACCTCTGGGCAACCAAAATGCCAGTCTTTGTTTTAGAGGCATAAAACTGCACTGTGGGATCCAGCCTTTGGTGAAAGTGAAATCCAGAAGAAAGCACAGACCCAAATGCCCATCAAAAGGTATGGATAAAAGGTACTGCTGCACCCCATTCAGACTGCAGCAAATTTATCTGCATGTGTATTCAGAACAGTGGGACCAACAAGAGCACAGTGCTCACTACTCATTCATCTTAGCTCCACTGACTTGCCTGACAACAGTAGGGGACGAAAATGCTCCAGAAGTTTATCTTAAACATTGTCTAGTTTTTTCACAGTGGGACTGCTTCTAAATGCTGTCAGATTATTTATCTCCTGCCTATAATAAACACCTTTCCTTTCAGAATCCATAGATTCTGCTGTTGTGATCTTGCCAAGAGCACAAGTGAATTTCATATGTCCCTAGTTCACTGGGATCCCACACATTTGGTGCGTGTTCCACAACAATCTTATTATATCATAAAAGATGGATTATAAATACTATGTACATGTAAACTGTGGTGCAGAAGCACTCTACAGAGCACTAAGCAACCCTGGTACCTGCATTACATCTTTTAGCTCCTTCCCTGCTTTTTGCATAGAAGTCTTCAAAGGGAATCATAACACATGAGAAAAACACAGCACATATCTGGAACTTGTCCCAACACACAGCTAGGTAATGACACACAGAGGGGTATCCCAATGTGTGAGAGATGGGTACCACTCCTAGGTTTAGCAATTTAGACATGGGAACAATGAAATCCTGGTGGGTTTATGTGTAAGTCTAAGTTTACTAGTAATTTTCTAGAACAGTATCTTTTTGGACTAGGAGGCATAGCAAAAGTAACCTGCCAACTGCTTCTCCTCTAGCCTGAAGGACTAGGAACTATTCGTATGCTCTACTTTAATGTCTGATCCTTTCCAAGAACTAAGGTACTGTTCAGCATATTAGTGTTTGGGGAATTTTCAATTATATTAAGGTGACATAAGATCTGTTTTGGTTTGTTGTTTTTTTTTTTTTTTTTCTTCCCATATAGTAATGTGTCCTGATGGCAGGCTGACTTATTTAAACAAACAAAAAAGCATTTTGAATACGGAATATAATTAATGATTGAACATTCTTCTATATTATGATAGATTCAGGGGTAGCCCTGAAAATGCTACCAACATTTTTCTTACTCATATGAAAAGAGAAGAGGAAAATACTGCTGAATTATCTCACTGTAAAGATGTGTGTTTCTGGAAGCCAAGCTTTGCAAAGTTCCCAGCACTGAAGAAGGAACACAGGCCTTCCATTCCAGAAAGGCTGGACCTAAATACATCATAATGCAGATGTATCCCAGGTTTTTTTTTTTTCCCTATGATTTTAAACAAAGAAAACCAACTAATTAAGAAGCCAAGAACTCTCTAGATATTGTGGAAGAGGGGCAAAAAAAAGACCTAGTGTGTTATTTTTATAGGGGTTTTCACTTAGAACACAGTACTACACTAATGTAAAGAAGACTGAAAAATTGGAACTCTGACTGTTCATTTATTATTTCAGTTCTTCTCTTCTGTTGATTTCCCTGCTTGTAAACAGAGATTGTTTTTATTTTGTGTTTAACCAAGAGATGTTCACCTACTATCTGTCATGTCCCATGAACAATGAATATTACACAGACAGTGTTTGACAGACAAAGTGTTGGGCTTTTTCTTAAATTACCTACAAATAATAAATGGGCAGTGGAGCTGACAAAGACATTGAGAGCATTTCAAGCAAAAAATGAGACAACAGCATACAGAGACATTGATTTCTATAAGATAGAAGCCACCACAATTACTTTTATTAGCAGCTTGCTAATAAAAATATTTTTTGTCTGTTTTATTGTATTTCTTTCTCTCTGACAAGTAACTTATTCCTAAAGACTATGAGCTGGAAGCACCTTCATCCACATCGTATTAGGCAAACTTGTTTGTAAATACTGCCTTCTGTCCTGGTCAAAAGACATTGCACTTAGTTTCTCTGAAGGAGCATGAATTCACGTTATCAAGAACTCCAAGGACAGAGTTCTCCAAGAACATCAGAAAGGACTAGACTTCCAATGCACTGTCCTTCAAGGTTGCTCAGGCAGTATCTGTATGATGAACAGGTTCTAGTGATGTGGGGCAATGCTTGTTTGAATTACATAATTGCTGGTTTAATAAAACACCATGACTATCACACAGTTTTAAGAACAAACAGATCACTATCCTCTGTAGGAATGATCTGCTAACACAGGTTTCATGACATGCTGAGAAAACCTCCTCCTAACAAATTTCCTTTAAAAGCATTCAAAAAAAAACCACAATAATTTACACATCAACTGAGAGGGGATGATGGAGGGGCAGGCACTGTGTCCAAAACACAAAGACACAACACAAGAGAAGTAATATTGCATTGTAAGTTAATTCTCCTTTCCCCCATTCTATCCTACTTGATTCCCCAGCTTTACTTCAGTGTTTAGTAGTCCACAATTTCAATATGTTCCATTGGCATTACTTTGGTGACCCCAGCTCAAGAGCAACAATAAAAAAACAGGGGTCACCAAATGTTCTCCACAAAAGTGGAAGGTCTCCAAGATGAGTAAAGCATTGAAGAACATGACATAATAAACATGGTTAAAGTATTTTGGCTTACTCAGCCTACAGAAGAGACGGCTTCTAATACTTAAAAGGCAGTTGATAGTGCAGATGGACGTACACTATATATAAGAATCAACAACGACACAACCAGAGGCAACAGGCAGAAACAAAAACAGTGGAAATACCAACCTCATATAATAGTAATAAAAAAATAAAACTCATATTGGGAGGATCTCTGTTTTATGGAAACCCTCCTGTCCAGCCATCCAGAAGACACTCTGGCAGTCACACTCAGATCACCTGAGCTGGGATCAAAGCCCCTTCACACTGAGCAGCTCCAGTGACCTGATGGGTGCCCTGCTTGGCTCCCTACATCTCAGGGTCTGCAGTGTCAGGATGACCCCAAGATTGTAAAAGTCCTTGTTTCCTAGCCCATGGAGCCAAAGGAGTCGGAATGCATAGGATGAGCTTCTCAAGGTTGTTTATTTTTCCTTATCTATAACATTCTTTCTCTGGCCTGCCGAGCTCTGTCTAGCAAGGAGGCCATGGCATTCTGCATGTTGCCTTGGGCAGTGTTTACATTTTATGCTAGAAATTACATGTACTATATTTACAATATTGTGCCAATACCTATCATCTATGTTAGACAGTGTGTCTCTATCTTAATCCAATACAAAAGTGTCACCATCACACCAAGACATGGAGGACAAGAAGAAGGAGAAGGCCAGGACACACGCAAATCCCTCCATCTTGTACCCCTGAATCACATCCTAAAAACTCCAAAATTCTACTTTTTCACCCTGTGTCAATTCAGCTACTGCACTACTCGAACCTTTGTGACTTGTAATTCTTCATATAAAGTTGGCAACTTTTCCCATGGGCTAAAATCAAAGCCACAGGTGGTTTTGACTTCATGCCAAAGTCTCCAAGCCCCGTGCCAGGGTCTCAAGACAGCCAGGGCAGCCAGAGGGATGCCCTGGACTCCGACACCTACACACCCACACTCAAGCATTCAGACAAGGCTTTCTATAGCAGAGTTTCAGTTGTCTGGGTGCTTAAAATACTTTAATCATGGTGCAATATCAAAATAACAGCTCAAGCCGGGTGCCTCTGAGCAGAGACTCTCAACAAAGGAAACCCCAGGCTTTTATAATCTCACAGTATCAGCTCATCAAAGTCTGGAGCCATCCGCTCCTGCCATGTTCCCTGAGTACCCAAACCCCTGGCTGGGCCACAGGTCCCTGTGTCTTCTGTTCTGCAAAGGATTGGCACTTCAGGGCCTCTCACCTGGGGCTCTCAACACCCAGAGCTCAACCTGCAGCTGCAACCGCAGCTGCTCACAGAGACACTGGCAGAGAATGTATTCCTCAACAACTGAACATTGGAAACAGGCTGCCAGACAAGTGGTGCAATCTGCCTCACTGGAAACATTCAAGACTCAGCTTCATAAGGCTGTTGATAGACTAATCTTAAGCCCTTGCTTTCAACAGAAAGTTGGACCATATGATCTTCAGAGCTGTCTACCCACCTAGGCTTTTTTCATTATTCCATACAGCCAAAATGCTGAATTTTATGATGCTCCAAGAAAGGTGTCATACTCCTTAGCCCTTTTAATTCTATCTACATTCCACAAAAGTCTGTTTTCCACTCCTTTGAACAGTTAGAAGCCAAAAAATCAATTAGACTATATGAAATAGTAATGCATGTAGGGTAAACACATATATACTTATAGAAACTCTAAATTTGGCACTGAAGTAAAAAACACATTTTCTCTAAGGGACTTCCTACTGTGTCCAAGTTTCCTGAACAACTCATCAGGCCTCCCTAACTTGGCACCAGCATGTTTCACCACATTGCTTTCATCAGTTGTGGCAGCTGTCCCCTGCATGCTCTGTTTCATTTGTGCTGGGGACAAGGAGAAGCCCTACCAAGCACAGGACCAGCAATGGAAGTTTCAGTATCTCCTCTCAGACCTTGAACAGTGAATAGCTTCCAGTATGCACAAGAGGAGAGTGAAGGATCAGAAACACAGAAGAAAACAATGGGGAGATGTAGCCTAAGGGATATGATGGAGTACAGAGCCAGCCATTCCCATCTGTCAGTGCTCATCAAGGACAATATGAGGACTCCAGGCAAAGTTGAGGAACCACAACTAGATCCTCATCCAGCTCCTGCCCTGATATTTTACAGACAGACATCACAGAATCTGAAATCATTCACAGCATAACAGCCATTAAATAGCATCTCAGCTGTACTACCTAGAATGGGCACTTTGTATTAAACCTTTCAACACTGGGATCCAGAGTAAAAGTTACTCAAAAAAGTAAAATTTGCCCACTTCGAAATAGGCAAGAAAGAAGCAGAACAAAGCCATTATTCTCAGAAATATCCTATGATATTACAAAGTAGCCACAAAAACAACCTTTTATGAGGCACTAACCAATTTAAAACTCATGCATAATCATCGCTGTACAAACTATTTTTTAAAAGTGCAAATATAGTGACATAGTTCTGTAATTCTAAATAAAAATGTCATTAGCTAAATTTAAAAAAAAGAGATGTTTAAACACGAAACAACTATTTTAAGAATGACACTTGATTATGGAAGCTGAACTATGTGGCTTTAATGTTTTGCAACTGTACCTCAAGCCTATGGCACTGATAACTTTCATAAACACAATACTGGATCTGACAAAGCAATGACTTGCTGCAATCTGCCAATTTCAGAAAAAAAAATCCCAAACCAATATTTATTGCTAGATACAGAATCATGCATGACTTTGTAAGAGTGCAAAGGGAAAAGCAAGCCCTTTTTTCCCACACATACACAAAAGACATAAACCACAAATTTTCAGCTGCAAACAGTATTTCAGTTATAACAACCCAAAATACGAAGTTCTCAAGATAGTTCAGTACAGCTTGGTAAATATATTTACAGAAACTGAATATGTTTGCAAAGTAATTGAGAAGGCTTTTCTATGCAGTTTACACTTGCAACTCAGAGTATTTTTTAAATGCAGGTATTAGTGAGATGTGCAAGGCAGACCTGGTTGAAAACAAATCATGAGAGAAATTCACAGCTGAGCAAATGAATTTACTGTTAATTATCACAAGGAAAAATACACAGGAAAATCAAAACTATTTTAAAAGATCAAACAGAATTTAATATAAAGTCTGCCACACAGAAATGTAATTACCATTTTAAAAGAGAAATTTATTAAATATTATCAAACCATGCTAGGAGAAACTATAAGCCTTTCCAAAATGTACAAGTGTATCTCATGTAGCCTCTCAAACTTGGATGAGTATTGTGTTGAATGCATGTCTTAAAAGTGATTTTTATTTGATTGCAAATTATCAGTTAAACTGACAGACAGGAAAAACTACACATTTTTAGTAAATATTGCTGCAATACCGGATAGATGTATAGTAAGTATTTTTATATATTTGTATCCTGAATGCAAATTCAGGATACACTTCAACACTTCAACACTTCAAATAGATTTGGTTTTTGGGTTTTTTAAGAAAATATCTCAGTAATGGATAAAAAACAACAAATCTCCATCAATTCTTCACTTTGTTTCCTGCTCAAGAGCTCTTTTAAATTATTCCTTGATATATTCTAGTATACTTCCATTAAATCTTTTTCCTATAACGTGTCAATGAAACTCATCACACAGTAAAAGAAATCATAGCACAGTACAGACAATATTTGCCTATCTGAAGGAAGAGGTGTTTGCATAAGTTACTGAAAAGTGTGATTGTCCTACTTTTTTCATCTCCCATGACAGAATCAACACTTAGCTCTGAAAAACTCAGCAACAATTAGAATCATAGAATTGTTAAGGTTGGGAAAGACCTTGAATATCATGGAGTCCTACTATAAACCTAACAGCATTGTGTTCATCATTAAACGAGATGTCCAAGTTCCATATCCACATGCCTTCTGAATACATCCATGGATGGTGATTCCACTTCCCTGGGCAGCCTGTTCCAATGTTTCACAAACCTTTCGGTGTAGAAAGTTTTCCTAATATATATAAACTCCATAGTGCAACTTTAGGGCATTTCATCTCGTCCTATCACTTATTACTCAGAAAACCAACCCTCACCTGCTACAACCTCCTTTCATGCAGTTGTAGAGAAAGGTAAGGTCACTCCTGAACCTCCTTTTCTCCAGGCTAAACAACCCCAGCTCCCCCAGCTGCTGTTCCTCAGATTTGTGCTCCAGACCTTCCGCCAGCTCCACTGCCCCTTTCTGGACACGGTCCAGCACCTCAGTGTCCTTCTTGTAGAGAGATGCCCAGAACTGAACACAGGATTAAAAGGTGTGACCACACCACTGCCAAGCACAGTGGGACAATCACTTCCCTGGTCCAGCTGGCCAAACTGTTGCTGATACAGGCTAGGATGCCATTGGCCTTCATGGCCATCTGGGCACACACTGGCTCATGTTCAGCTGCTGCTGACCAGCATCCCCAGGTCCTTTTCTGCTGGGCAGCTTTCCAGCCACTCTGCCCTAATCCTATTTTTGGCCACAAAAATCCCCTACAATGTTACAAACTGGGGACAGTGTGGCTGGACAGTGTTCAGGAGGAAAGGGACCTGGGGGTGCTGGTTGACAGCCAGTTGAATATGAGCCAGCAGTATGCCTTGGTTATCAAGAAGGCCAATGGCATCCTGGCCTGCATTAGGAATTGTGTGACCAGCAGGAGCAGGGAGGTCATTCTTCCCCTGTACTCGGCACTGGTGAGGCCACATCTTGAGTACTGTGTCCAGTTCTGGGCCCCTCGGTTTAGGAAGGATGTTGAGATGCTTGAGCGCGTCCAGAGGAGGGCAACGAGGCTGGTGAGGGGCTTGGAACACAAGCTCTATGAGGAACATTTGAAGGAGCTGGGATTGTTTAGCATGGAGAAAAGGAGGCTTAGAGGTGACCTTATTGCTCTTTACAGCTTCCTGAAGGGAGGTTGTAGACAGGTGGGGGTCGGTCTCTTCCACTGGGCAGCAGCGGACAGAACAAGAGGACACAGTCTCAAGCTATGTCAGAGGAGGTACAGGTTGGATATTAGGAAAAAAAAATTTCACCGAAAGAATAATAAAGTACTGGAATTGTTTTCCCAGAGAGGTGGTAGAATCACCATCTCTGGATGTGTTTAAAAAAAGACTGGAAATGGCACTTGGTGCTATAGTCTAGTTGAGGTGTTAGGGCATAGGTTGGACTTGATGATCTTGGAGGTCTCTTCCAACCTCATGATTCAGTGATTTTGTGATTCTATAGTGCTGGACGGGCTTATTGTGAGCCAAGTGCAGGACCCAACACCACACAGTTGACAGACAAATTCTGATTGTGAAGTCCCCCTTCCAAATTTTCTAATCATCACTTACCAACATTAAGCGATTAGTACATCCACATATGTCTACCATGATGGTTTTCTGCAAGGTACATCTGCATTGGCTGTACACACTTCACTAATTAATCACTTGTTAGCAATTATGTTTGAATAATCCCTTCTGTATTTATCAAATAATCTCTCAAAGTTCTTATTGTGGTTTTCAAGATGTGTGCTTTTGTTCTTTAATATTATTTCTCTCTGAAAAGTGTGCATCAATATTTGGTTTTACTCAGTTCCAGAACCTAACCATCTTGAACTTTTTTTTCTCCATAATAAAGACACACCATTGTTGGGTTTTTTTCCCCCTCAAACAAATTGACTGTACTAAAAGGCTATATGTAAAGACTTCCTGATCAATGAGAAAATGAGAATGATCAATGAGAAAACCTGAGAATTGGTTAAAAGCTAGCTTCAGGCAAGTAACTTTGGATGATGTTTTTTTTTCACCACAGACCCCTCCCTACCCTGTTATGTTGTGCTTAAAGCTCTTTGACCAGATCCTCCACTAACACTTAATGAAAGCAATTTACACAGCAGATCTAATTAATGCAATATTGGCAGTGTATTTCCATACAGAACCTCTTGTTACCAGTTTATAAAATGAAGTGCTATGTACACTCCTAACTCATTCATTTGCAAATTACATAGGGTGTTTATGTCTGGAAAGAGCTATTGCCTGCTGTAAGTTTAATTCACTGAATCTTCACCAATCTTTGGAGTTATTTCTTAATATAAATTTGATAATACAGTAATTATATAACATGGGTTTTCTTCAGTATTCTTTTTAATTGTGGTTGTTTTCAACACTTTCCACAGTTGTTTTTTTTCTTTTTTAGCTTTGTATCTTCTATTCAGATCAATTAATCTGCATCAGAAATAATATCTCTCTTGCTTACTGTAAACTAAATAGCCTTTATAGTTACATATGACTTTGTACTCTTGAAATCTACTATTGAAAAGACTACTATCCAGTCGACTACTGTGTTGGAAGGAGAACTGATTCCCTCTAAAATGTTGCAGAACATAAACCTGCTCAAAGTGAGACCTTTTTTATGTGTTTTGCACAAAAAAACTCAGTTATTCCTGAGGTTAAAAACAGGTGTTTAAACATTCAGTTCAACCAAAAGAATATGGTAACATTTCAATCCAGTGCGTCATCACAAATGAAGACTGTTTTTACTACAGAGTATTGTAGCACAATATGTGTAAGAGGCCAATGATTAAAACCTTAAAGTATTCTTTCTGAGATAATGCTGTTCTATCCCATCAGCAGAATCATTACTCATGAAACCAACTCATCCTCAGGAAACATTCTATTTCAAACTACAAAGTACTCGTGCTTTTGACCTCAATGGATGATTGTAATTGATTGCTGATGTGCTGATAATACCTAGGCAGCAACGTGCTTATTGTATGATTGCTTTTCTGTTGCTCTTTCACGAAGCTTCAACAGCAACTCAAATTTTGGTATTAGAGGTCTGTTACATTAGTTAGATCATTTCTTCCATGACAGTTTAAAACTCTTGCAATTTCTGAAATCCTGAGGTACCCTACAAAACTGGGAGTCTGAGGCCCCTTTTTTCTTTTTAGACCCTAACCCATGATGTGCTTCATTTATCTCCGGACTTTCAAAGACCTGATTATCGGGGATTTATTAATTTGGCTAATAATTAAGAAAAAAAAAATCAGAACAAAAACAAACACATAATTCTTATCCATTTTTATTTATTGACATTGCAGTAGCACATATGAGTACATGCCATGCACTACAACCATGTTACTGGTACTTTACAAAACACATACAAGATACATAAAACTTGTCTCCAAACAATTTAACAATGTATGTGTGTCATGCCTGTTGATACCACCGAATTCTGAAACCCTTGCAAATACATCCAGTAGAGTGGTTAGAGCAAGGGCTAAAATACTTGATAAATAGCTGGTATTGAAAAACAAACAAAATATTTCAAAGATAAAGCAGCAAAAAATGAAAACCCAGAAAAATAATTTTGAAATGGTTTCCATTGTAATTTCTATTTTAAAAAATCTACAGATTTATGGACTATATATCTTATATTCATTATCATACTCATACTGAAAACCTTGACAGTTTTTTTTTTTTTTTCTCTTACAGAATATAATGTTCTCACATATTCTGGGGACTGAAAAACCAGTTTTGCTGAAATTTTCAAATAATATTTCAATTTTCAAACTATTGAAAATTACATTTTCAGTGAAAGCATTTCTACATGAAAATATTTAACTAAATTTGATCATCAGAACATAGCTGGCTGTGATATAAAGTCAGTCTAGACACCATATACACCACAAGCACTGAAGCTACTAAATCAATAAAAATAGTAATATACTTAAATAAAGGCATTATTTAATACAAATATTTAAATTATTAAAGGATTATAAATACCACCTACAAAAAGTAATTTATGAATGCATAGTTTGGTAGCAATAAATCAAATACTTTAATTATTAAATTATGCAAATTTAATGGCTAACTCTATAAATTAAATGTTCACCCTGACTACTTTCTAGGCAATCATTGTACACGATGCAGTGTTTCTACAACTCCAGATATCGCAAAGAAAACAGGAACATACAAATTTAGAGACACTGTCAACACCTAAAATCATAACACAATGTTAATACGTGTCAGTAGATTAAAAATGGAAATCCTAAACAGGGTGATGAATAGCTGCTGTAACACTGCCAAAATACCAGAAGGGAGCTCATACAAGAAGTTTACCAATGTAGGAGTGACTTTGCAAATATTTATTTAATATTAGTATAGGAGAGAACATATACTGATGTCTCTGTTACAGCTCTGAGCACGCCTTGTGAATACCAACTGAGCAGATCTAAATCTGAAACAGAAGGTTAAAAAAATGTGTAGATCTATCATTTTAACTTGAAAAATTTCATCATGGTCTCATGATATCTACATGGCTATGACTGAGAGCCTTGCGAGTATTGTGAATAGGTCATGATAATGATTCACCAAATGACTGCAAATAGCTACTCAAGAGTGATTCTAAAGAATGCAACAGGCATGTGAAAAACTTTAATACTACCCTGTGTTTCATCTGTCAGGAACAGTATTATTTTTAACTGGACTTTAGTACTTGTGCTTCCAGATTAAATCAGTGTTCAAAAAGCACTTTCTCTATCAACAAGTACCTTTATTCTACCATCCATTTCCTCTAAGGACTCTAATTTGCAAGATGAATGAGACCAGGTGGAAGCCACAAAAGTGCCAACAAGACAGACCTAGTAAGAGTAAGCAAGACCTTCTGATCTACCATTTTCATTTGAGTTACAATCACCAACCAGTGTTTCACTAGAGGTTTCCTCTACAATTAACAACAAACATGGAATAAACTACTGTACTTGAAAGGGTCACTTGAGATTAGTCCAAAGACTGATCCCTTAACATGGGTTTCTGTTAAAAATGTAGAATTGAATTCCAGGGAATAAAAACAGTTTTCTCCAGCAGATATCAAACTAAAGAAATTCTCTCAGGCTTCAGTCACCCTCCAGAGGCAGGAAACTTCAAACCTCAAGTTATGAGGCTACCACAAGTAAGCTCTGAAGGGCTTCAGTGAAAAGCCTCCAAACCCAAACCCACAAGCTATGAACTTCAGCTGTGTGCCAAAGACCTAGAATATGCGAGAAGAAAAAAAAAAAAAAAAAAAAAAAAAAAAAAAAAAAAAAAAAAAAAAAACCACCAAAAAAAAACCAAACAGCCAAACAACCCCCAAAAAACAAAAAAGTAAAATTTGTTCAGAGAAAAGCAAATTAAATCAGAAATATGAAAGGTACTTATAGTCTATTTTACTGAGTCTAATCTTGGATTACGATGCAGAACAAAACAATACACTGTGCACCTAAAGTATCTTCTCTTTTGGAGAGTTAAATGCAGCCCACAACAGAAGCAGGAAAGTTGGAAACGATATTTCAAACATCGATGGGAAAGATATTCCTCAGTAACGACATATTTCATAAATACTAAGGCTCAGTGAACCTAAACTGACACAGTTGCTTTCTTACATAAAAGTGAGACCCAAGAACAAGGAAAGCTAAAACAAAGATCTAAGAACTGAACTACAATTTTAAACCATGAAAGAATCTGAAAAGGAACTTGAAAAATGTATCTTAAAATGCAAAGAGCATAGAAATTTGAAAATTGTTACTACTTGGTACTTGCTGTACAATTTACTGTATTTTGATTGACAGGAATAATAACAGGTTAATAACATTTGAATACTTTTAGTGTTACAACATTTTATTTGTAAATACATCTTTTGATACATATTTAAATTGTATTTATAGATGCATCTATACAGACAGAAGTGCATGCACAAACATCTTTATTAAGCAAACACAGGGTTGAACAAAAATTCTGGACATACTGTCAACACTACAGAAATTTCTCTATGGCTTCTGCTGCAAATTCTGCTTTTCTGTGACAGTCAAGCAAAGACATTAAGTATAGATGCCTTACACATGAAACTAAGTATTCTGTCAATTTCCATTACTCTGATAATGCAGTAACTGTATTGTTTTCCAATTCAGAAATAGAGGAAATGTCAAAATATTCTCATCTTTTCCTGTGGAGCACAGCTGTAACAAGGTATATGTATGATCACTACAGCCCTAAGATTTTAATCTGTCACATTCCTTAAAGTATTTAGTACTGAATGGCTTGTAAAACAGGGAAATTATATTTTTCTAACTTAAAACTAGTCAAGAAAGTGAGAAACATGGATATGAAATCACTTGTACAAAATTCTGTACTTCAAGCAGAAGCCCTTGCTGTGTGCGTGTTCATGTTGAGTGCTGGAAGGATACTGTCATAAACACAGTGCTGAAGGACCTCCCATGCTTCCTCTTCAGTGTTCCACCTATAGTGGGCATGCTAAGGCATATGACAATTTAAAATCAAATATGGATTGCTTACTATTAATGCGTAACAGAACACTGTTCACACCGATGTTTTTTAACTCTTTGTGCACGTGATTGGCTCAGCAGAATCAGACTAGACTATCTAAGCAAATCCAGTCTCCTTCCCCCTGGATATTGTTACTCTGGCAAAGTCCATGTGGGCCACAGCCTTTCATGTATTTGCAATCTTAGGGAATAAGATATGTAATGTACCCTCTCATACCTGCCAACTCCCATTCAGTTTTGAGGGCACAAGGGTTCCCAAATGTCTGTATGGTTGATCATATTTCCATCCAGACTGCTGTTTGGGCCACCTGCCCTTTCTTGGCAAATACAGTGCAGGGCAATTGGAGCCACTGGAATGTCTTTAGTTTATGGAGTTTTCTAGTAAATGTTAGCAGCTGGAAATAAGGAAGAAAAAAACCAGAGCAGAATAATTTTACTTACTGGTGAAGTATGAAGAAATTTATAGAGCACATGGTCTTGGCTCACCATGCAAGAAAACCTCTGACCATGTCCCAGCAGTGTAATTTCTTTTAATGTTTTGTTCTACATACACGGGTGAAAAACAGGGAAGCAGAGATCCTGCGTTCATGCCGATCCAGAGATTTTGTGATGAGTAGAAATAGTTCTTGCCTTTAGAGAAATTCAGGGCCAACACTGGAGTACTGAAGTTGAAGTACTGCCATCAGGCAAGACTGAGATGTACCCAGAGTCACTCAGCCTGCTTCCACCACCACATGTGCTAGCAGCTGTAGCCTCTATTGGATTGAGGTGCCAGCTGACCAGAGTTTTGTTACCTAGTTGAAACTGCTATTGGAGCCAGACCTGTTTCTGGGCTGGGAACCTGACTTGGAAGATGGACTATTTTTAACAGGAATCTTTGTTAAATGTTAAAAATGAAGATATTTCCTACCAAGTGGGCCTACAGGACTTTTCTTTTAATAAATTTTTCTGGTTAATTAATTATTTGGTTTTCAGTGAGGATTTCCAAAGAAAGTACTTTCAGGCTCAGTTAGAGATTGAGCTATATACTTAGCCTTAAATGTGAAAAAACTTCTACTGAATTGATAACTGCTACTGAGATCTTAACCTAAGATAGGTTCATGAAAAGGCTTTGTTCAGACTCCAAAGAAGACTGTATTTGTAAAATATTTTAATACTAAATATTAATAAAACTAATAAAAGTAATAATTAAGTTTTAATATCAATCCATATTAAATAAAAGGTATATTAATAATATATCTTCTGTAGTTACCTTTTATTTCATTTAATATATGAGGATTGTATGTAGCTTAAGTGTGTTTGCAGTGACCTGAAATGGATCTGCTAAGGATGCTCACTTGAGTTTGTGGGTTCCTGTGGTGGTGGTTTAAGTTAAGACTGTTAAGTTCATCAGTGTGGTAGGAGGACATGGAGGAAAAAAAGATTGTTTTGTAAAGACTTGTAAAATCAGTTGTGAGTGACAAAACTGATTTGGAGTGGGAGGACTCAAGGAAAAGAGACTGGAGGAGAGGAGCATTTCTTCCTTTCAATTAAGGCACCAGGAGCAATTTTCTGAAAACCCAGCCAACCAAGAAACAAAAAATGTCATACTAACTCCCACATTTCCATAGGGGAAGGTATGCCTTACAAGCCCATGTAAATTTATTTATATTTGTATACTGATTTTCTGGAGACTGTGAGTAAACAGAAATATACTCTAGAGATTCTGATCAGTCAGTTCTGATATAGGGATTACTGCATTTTTAATTTATTTTCCCTTTATTTATCTAGATTTATATTTTTATTGTGTTGACTAGTTGTCAGTGTCATTTTGTACAAGTGATTTGATATCCATGTTTCTCACTTTCTTGACTGATTTTAAGTTAGAAAAATATTATTTCCCTTTTTACAAGCCATTCAGTGCAAAACACAGGCAGCAAATTTTCAGAAGTTCAGAAGTTCAGTAATGAAGTTCAGAGAAGATAAGGCTTCTGTCATCAAAATATTTCAAGAAATTTAATTTCTTCCTATAGCAGCACCAGAAATGTCACTGGCATTACTAGGGAGTGAGCAATTTACAAGTCAGGTAGACAGAAGAGAGTTCTACTTTTCCCCAGTACTTGTAGCAATGCTATCATCATTTGGCACCATCAACTTGAACCTGCCATCCATATATATACATGTTCATGCAAAATTTTTAAAAAGTATTGTTTGGGATTTGTTTTTTTTTTTTAGTTTTAATGTTTTGGGTTTTAATTGGACTTACTGTTTCATTGAAAAGATGCAAGCATTCAAATTTGAGGGTTAAGCACCTTCCAAAATGAGAATTATCACTATTTAAGGAGAAATAGATTGAAACATCTTTCCTAAACTTTAATTATACTGTGTGATGCCTGCAAAGAACCTATTCATAGGCTGACAGATTAGATTGGAACACTGCCTGATAGGTTTTGCTTGACATGATGATACCCAGCAATTGGTTACTTAACCAACCCCATCAGTGCGTCCTCCACACTTGCAGGTTTCCATTCTGTGTTTTATTCTGACTCAAATGTCCAATTGTTCCTCATGTCATTCTTCTTCAGTTGTATTAAAACCTGACTTGTTTTTCATTTTAAGCTTGCTGTAAGTATGAATACTTTGCTTTTCAAACAGTGAAAAAAATATGGTTTTCTCCCTTTTTGTTCTGTGTTTTCACCATTTTTTTATTATTGAACCCTTTCCAATACAGCATTTATTGATTCATTTTAAAGAAAATTTGTCAAATCACAGTTGTAATGACATTAACTTTATTGTCATATAAAATCCCCAAACAGTTGTGACACATGAAATAACAATGTGCTTTAAAGAAGGGCTTATTATGGGACAACCTTTACAAATGAGGTGAAGAGATACCTTTCTAGCCTACTCACACTCCAAATTTATCTACAGGTATCAAACCCTATCAAACGTGGTATGTTGGGTCAGTTAAGCAGCACACTTTCAAGAAAACATACAAGAGTATTCTCATCACCAAACATTAGGCATACTTAATGCTTAAGCAAGATTATTACAGACTGTAAGCTTCTTTACAAAAGCAACAGATACAGAGAGATTTCTTCTGAACTTATTAAGGATGAGTCCAATTTAGATGCTCCAAACTGCTGCAGAAATCTACACTTGCCACACACTGAATCTGAGAAGAGGTCTTGATCTAGACATCTAAATACCCCCTGAAGTCACAATAAATAATGGTGTAAGAAACAGGTTATCAAGTTTATGCATTTTATACTATATACAAAAGTGGTATATATATACTATATACTTGTATATATAGTATATGATTGCGATAGGAACTGTACTATTTCTCAAAATAACAACAAATTTAGCTAAGGGATAACCAACCCCAATAAATTATGTTGCTTCTTAAACAGTAAAGCTCTCTCACCTGCCTTACCTTAAACTGTGGATTAGATTTCTATCAATCTGAAGTTGTAAAACTCCAAGCATTGTATTAATGCAATCCTAAAATCACATATAGTCCAGATGGTGTCTAACACAAAATGCCTAAAAATACATTTTGGGTTTTGTATTTGACAGAGTAACTACTTGTATTGTGCATTTTTCTTGATAAGACAACGAAAAGGGCACTGGTAATACTGTTCATTAATTTAACCTTTCAGCCAAGTGACTGGTGCTTGCAACTGTATCCCTGGTCTCTGGTAATATTTATGGGATGCAGAGCTTATCAGTTACTTGCAACACCTGCAAATTTTCAAGTTCCTATTACACTGAAAAAAGGTACTGACTCTCACTGACTTTTTATTCATTTCTACTTAACTTCATTCTAGCAGTAACACTGTCATTCTCAAAATTGCACGCCTTTGTTTCCAAATGGAAAAAGAATGAAGAAGGACTCTGAGAAACTGGAAGCCAAAGTCTTCCCCGTTCTGTTTGGAGCAGAACTGAACACTTTCTTTTAAAAACCATCATGAGATAAAGTATTCACCATGCTCCTCTTATGTAGAATAGGAAAATTAACTATAAAATCAGTGAGATCAGTTTTATTTCAAAAAAAAAAAATTGCAGGCCTCTGAAGAAGTTGAAAGCAGCTGAAGTCAGCTGCAAGAATATTAGTCTTTATTGGGAAAAGCCAGGAAAAACTAGTTTTCATTTATTTTTTTTTTTTAATGAATGAAAAATAAAGAAGCAGTATCTTTACAGTAAACATCTATTTTTACAACACAAACTACACAAATGAGTAATATAGCATTTCTACTACATCGCTGATAGTTCAAGGGCATGGACAATCCCTTCCATTTTATGTATAATACAAAAATTCGTTTACATGGTTAAACTTTTTTTTTAATTTCTTTCAATAGATGAGTTGTGTTACTCAGCACTTAAGGTACCTGTTGCATCATTAAAATCAAAATCTAACACAGTGTAAGATTTTTCTTTGAGGAAGGGTAGAATCAGTAAGCATCTACCTCTTTATTGACTACTTCTTCCTCAGGGTTTTCTACATCATTAGGCTGTCAAAGCAGCAAATTTATATTCTCTACTGATTAAATTGTAGCTCCAGCCACTGAGCAAGATTCTTGCTCTCAACATAATAAAAATTTATCAAAGGAAATCACAGATTGATTGTTATTTGTCAGTCCTGTTGAATAATAAGTATCAGTTATCATCTTATTCTCAACAAACATGACAAGAAAAATACTATTCCACCAGGATAACTTCAAAATACTTCAAAATAAGCTTTAAGGCCTTTAAGACAATCTGTAAGGCAATTTTTAATGCATTATTTTTTTCAAAACACTTTTCTTTTCAGGAGAAAATATTTCTTTAAACATTTGAGGCATACAACAGATTTTCGTGTGGAGTGGATGAGTCAGCAAAAATTTCAGAAAGGTTTTCAGATCCAATCAAACCCCAAAATAGTCATTGATCTGCAGAAACAGAGAAATTTAAAACCTTACAGAAGCATAAACAAGAGTCAATAACCAATAATCGTACAACTCCACCCTATATTTATATTAATCTTATTAAATTCATTCACTATTCAGAGTACTGCCGGCAGAAACATGGAGCAAAGTGTCCTCACTTTGTGAGAGTTCACACTTCAAGTGTTCTCACAAAGTACTGCAGGTAAATCTTTCACACGTGATTTAGAAATCTTGTTTATCTCTTTGTTGCATCATTGCATAGATGACAGTAAATAAAACAAAAAACACATTTACCTACTCTAATGGTAGTTTATCAAGATCATCTCATTCCTTTTGGAGAAGGTATCAATCAATGTTTCAGCTTTACTAAAAGATTTTATTTATGTACTATTGAACTGTGCAACATAATCCAGTTATAAACTGAAACACTGCAAAAATCTCCTTTCAAAGAATAACCTTATCAATGGTCTCATGGTGTTTCCTCACCCTTGAATCGCTGTGTTTTTCCCAAGCAAAGTACACACTGATTAATGTAAGTGCTTGTCTGTAAACTTGTCCTCAATGGATACTCCTTTCATCCTGTAACAGTCAAAACATCTCCCCTGCATTACAATCCAGCCCTAACATTTTTTTTTGGTAGTTAGAAGCACCATGTTCCTTAAATATGCAGAAAACGTTAGGTTTTGCTCCATCTCTATTTCACAACACACATTTCAAATAATATTATGCTCCTTTGAAGTATAATGCACTTCTGAAACAGCTGTGTGCCAAACCAGTAAAGCTATGCTTGAACATAATGTTCCTCTTTCAGTAATTCTGCTGTTCTGGAGGGTAGAATGGGATAGGAAGCAGTTTCTGTGTACAAGCTGCAGACAGTTTCTACATTTTTAAAAACGTATTTGCAAACTCAAGAAGAAAAGGAAATGGTTGGAAGATGTAAGCCCTTCAAGTAAATATAGTGATGTACAGAACCACTGCAAGCACATAAAAAGAAATTAAAATAGCAAAAGAGTCAAATTGGGCTTGGCCTCGTCCTTGTTTCAGGGACTAAGCAAAGCAATATGGACACAGGCCAGTCTGTAAGGCAGCAAATTAGCACCTATTTTCATGCATCACAGGTCCCATTTTCTTTCCTAACCAGGGAAGCTTTGCAGAATGAAGGTCATGGCTCCACCTTTCCTCTTTCCAACATCCTCATGAAATTAAAAAATGCAAGTGAAATGCCATTCAGTGGTGAAGCTAAAAGAGCACTTTCTTCTAACAGGGAAGATGACTTGCTCCACTATGCTGGAGCAGAACAACTGACATCTGGGAGGAGAGGCAGAAACAGCCTTTTGTATTATGGGAATGCTCAAAGCACTCTAAAGATGAGTAAAAATTTTCAGTCAGAAATAAGTTGCCTTTTTCCAGATAATTCCCAGACAGAGACCTTAAATATTCAATTTATTCTATTTATTGATGGGCATGAGCATGTTTGTGCATTCACACAATGCTGAAATCAAATGTTTGCTACTCCACTGGAAGCATATTCAGGATTCACTAAACGTGGGCAGCAGGCAACACAAAGTCATTCCGATGGGAACTGAGGTTGTTCTTTCTTCTCTCCTTCCTGAAATAAAGATTAAGTTTCTATTTCATCTCATGGAAGCAGAAGGCCAATTTATTGTATTGTCATTCTGTGGAATACCATTGCAATAAAGAAATCAATAGCTTAAAGAAAAAGTAGTGTTTTTAGCAACCATGGCTGACCAACAAAGCCTTAATGACAACATATGCCATCATAATTAAGCCCTTTTAGCAGCAATCAGAGCCATCCTTGACTGGGTTGGACTGATCAAATTATCTAATATAATAAATCAGTTTTATTACCCGAGATACAGCCATTGAATTGGTGTCAGACTTACGGAAAAAATATTTCAGACATAATTTCTGAGCATGTTTACTTGGTTCGTTGCTGTGGTTCATTATTTAATTATGAGAAACAAATTTCTTAATTGAATGTCCATAAACTGACGGTTCTCAGCAATTATTTAACAAAGGAGATGGAAGAAAATAATACCCTGATGCAAAAGCTAAGGTCTACATACTAAATTGCAAAGCAAAGATCTACATATTCAATTTTCAACATAGAAGGTGAAGCTATATTTTAAAAGTATCTATTAAATAAATAAGCTATGAAGGCATAGAAATGCAAGTATTCCTTATAGCTTCTGAACATTTAGTTAATCAAGTATTACAAATTACGTCAAGTACAATTATTTCTGGGCAGGTTAAGTCCTACTGAAAGCAAAAAGAACAAGTGTGACACAAGAAAGAAATTTCTGCAGACTAATTAGTAAAGTCAACTGTAAAACCTACATGTACACAAAAATATTTCATGCAGAGGAAGCTTCTGCTGGTCACTAAGACCCACATCGGACCTCTGTGCCAGAGGTTTGCAAGACTTCAGAAAGTCTATCCTACACTACTCTCTCCTTACATTTTCCCCACAGAAAATCGCTACTCAACTGAGCAACATCTTCAGCCAAAGCAACACAGGACATGCCTCAAAACAGCAGGAAGCAAATCTCAAGAGCAGTGAATAAGTGCTACCCAGGAAAAACCGAGCACTTCAGTTGATAACAAAAACTAAATCACTGAAGCCACATCTGTTGGGAAACTCCTCAAAAATTTCACAACAAATTGGACCTGACATTAAAATCATTTCATGACTACGAAGAACTCTGTTGGTAAATAGATGTATTTGATTTCTTTTTCCTGAATTGGCATATTACTTTCAAGGGAAACTCTGAGCGAGCTTGCTAGTCTCCATATACTGTCTTTAAATGAGTCAAATTTTGGCTTTAGTCATTTACTGTAACTCAGAGCTCTTCTAAATGGGCATTTAAATGGACATATTTGTCCCTACAAAGCTCAATTCTGGAATTATTTTCATTTTTGCAATGCTTTGATTTCAGAGGCATAGAGGGGAAAACTACTGAAAGTGTGTAGTTCCATTAACTCAAAAAGCCCTAGTTTTCAGCTTTTATTATGAAAATTTAAGTACAGAAATATGCTTCAAATAGAAAGTATACACTGAACTAAATACAGATACAGACCCATCTATGCCACAGCAAAACAGAGCAACCACATTTTTAATTCACCTAACTACAATACAGTTACATGAAGTTAATACCTTAGGAACCAACACTGAAATAGGGATTAATTACTTGCATGAGGTAATTGAAGGTACCTGTCAGTATCTTAGAGAAGAGGGAACTGATTAGCAGATTAACTATTAAATCAGTCAGTTAATTGCAAAAACCTGTTTTCCCCTCCCTCATTACTGAGAACACACATGTAGATGCTAGCCCCCAGTTTAATCCTCCTGCCAGCTGAGCTCTGCCAGAGCTGTCCTGGCTCTCCCCAGCTCAGCTCCTCTGCAGGATCCTTCCTCATTGTGTCTATTTCTTAGCCTTTTATTCTCCAGATACTGACCTGTTCTGTCCAGATTTTTCACCTTTGTTTCTAACTGCAGTCTGCCTTACTAGTTGTGCTAGGTTTCAGCAACTAAACCTGGGCTTTACTCTCTTTCAGGGTGTTTTCTGTGTGAATGGAGGATGAGGAAGCTGAGGGAAGAACAGAATAGCTGAAGTTAATCTAGCATGGACAAATAGAACTGTTTAGCTCCAATATTCAACAGCAAAGGTGGAAAAGGCCTCCCAGACAAAGTTGATTCATCCACAAAAACCTGTAATTAAAAAGGAAAACCAAAAACTGTTCATGCACTAATAAAGGATTACTCAGAGATGTTTCAGCTCTCTTATTTGTCTTAGTCAGACAATCTGACATAGACTTAGCTCATTCATGTTCAGACAATGAAAGTTCCCAGTGTACTCAAGTTATGCTTCAGAGCTGTAGTTATAATAAGCCATAGAAGCACAGAATCTTAGGATCATTTATGGTGGAATAGACCTTAAAGGTCATCAAGTTCAACCATAAACCTAACACTGTCAAGTCCACCACTAAATCATGTCCTTAAGCACCACATCTACACATCTTTTAGACACCTCCAGAGATGGTGACTCACCAGCTTCCCTGGGCAGCCTGTTCCAATACACAACAAACCTTTCCGTGAAGAAATGTTTCCTAATATCCAATCTGAACCTCCCCTGGTGCATCTTGAAGCCATTTCCCTTTCTCCTGTCACTTGTTACATGGGAGAAAAGACCAACACCCACCTCGCTGTAACCTGCTTTCAGATTCCAGATCACAAGTTTGTTTCTTCCCAGGTAAGTATTTATTGCCTTAGTTTCCATTAGGCGTTCCAATGTCTTTTTTCTTTCGGTTTGGCATTTTCAGCTTGCTCCAATACTTTAAAAACAGTGTTTACAGCAGAGGGAATCTTTACATACCAGAAATTCTACAGCATGTGTCCTATCATTTGGTTGTAGGGCAATAATGCATATACAGAGTTCATGACTCTTTAATCCTAAATTTTCTGCTTCCCGCTACCAGATAATATCGGGTATTTTCTAAAAATACCTGAAAAAGCAAGAAAAGGTATTTTGCTCCCACACTGAAAACTTGTCCATAACCTAGTAAAAATGAGGACAGACCAGCAAAACAGTCTACCTGTTCAATAAAGGATTAAAAGAGCAGTTCAGAATGTATAGCTCACTTCAGGTATCATAAGCTGTACTTCTCATTTCTAGACAGTAAAACTATCAAAATAAGGTTTTAACAGTTCAAACTCATTTATCAAGCTGATAAACTACTTCTTGCCCTACCCAACTCCTTCAGCAACTAAAGTATAGGGTGCTGAACCCAGAGGTACTGTCAAAGGACATCCACAAAGGAAAACACACATATCCTTATTTCTGGCAAATGGTTATACAAGAGAGTTAACCAAAACTTTTGTTTCAGCAAACTTTATTCCTCGTACACAGACAAAAGAAATTGGAACGGGAATTGCACTTTCTGGAAGAGATTTGTGAACAAGAACCATCATTTTTATTTGCTTTTTCCAACATAATCTAACTTCTCAGGTGTCTGAGGCACTGCTAATATACATTTCATGGTTGGATAAATATAAAAATGCCTACATAAACAGGAAAAAATACATAAACTGAAAAATGCTGCTGTCATCAGTAGAGCTAAGTCTCACCCAAAAGATAGACACAAAGTTTCTAAAAATTTTCAACTTTCAAAAACTAAAGAAAAATAAATTCACAAGTTTGACCACGCAATATATTTGAAGGAATTTTCAACAAACACAAAAAATATCTTGATTTTTTGAAATGAGTATGAAGGGATACTTTTTTTTTTTTCTTTTTAAAGTGTCACAGTGAAAAAAAGTTGAAAGACCTTTTTTTAATATGTGTCCTTTCTGGTGCTGTACTCAGACAAATACTGATTAGCAAGGACAAGCAAAGGATCAAAAATCACGTCAATAAATGCTTAAACAGAACATGTTTTACCCTTTTCTATGGCAAAAATATTGACAACAAATAGGAATATATATAATTTCAAAATTTATTCTTGATGTTGAGTTTCAAAGCTTAAAGAGCCCCCAACTCACAATGCTGTCGAAAATACAAGTATGCTATAATATTATTCGGAAGATTTATTTGGTAACTGAAAAGCAATGGTAATTTTCTTGTTGAACATACATGATTTATATGCACAGAGAAACGGTCTCCTGTGATTACTGGAATGTGGTCCCACAAGATGCCAGAGACACTGTGCTTTGCTCCATTGGTTTCTTGCCTGGAGATGAACTGAGTTTAATCCACTCCACAAATCATGCAGAGCGATGCTGTGCAAATGTGGATATCTGAACGCAAGACCTGGGAAATTATTCTTGGCTATGAATACAAACAGAAAGAGGAACTTCAACAATCTTGTAAACTGGACTAATAAGCAACAATAATAAACAACAACCTGTAAACTGGTCTAATAATACTAATAATTACTGGACTAACTGGACTAATAATTCTCCCGGAAGGAAAATTCTGTGCTCTGAAGCTAGTCAAATTAAGCCACTTGGCATAGACACAGAGGAAAATTGTGGACCTACAAAAGGGCTTGGGAGAAGTGGGGGGTGTACTGTACTTTTTTTTTTTTTTTTGCCTTAAGATACATCTTCTGCTGACATTAATTGTTCAGAAGAGTTGACATCTTAAAATATCTTGATTTATTAATATTGGCAGGATTTTCTACATTGGCAGCTGCTGTACCTCCTTCAATGTTACTCTTGGAATTTCTTTCTTTGCAATGTCACCAGTGAATGCTGAAGGAAAAATCTTAGAAGTGGACAGGTGTGGCGATCAGCTTCAGTGAGCAACCAGGGAGATACTGCTCATGGAAGAATGAGGTTTATCTGAAATACAAGACTCCGAATATGGTTTCTCTGCAGGGACAGGAATGGCATCCTGTGACAAGACATTCACAGGAGAACTACAGATGGCTAAGCTGGGTAAAACTTTTGAAAAAATTACAGTAAAACACATTTTGTTTAAAAATCAAGTATGGTTCCCAAGATATAGGTATATATTTAAAAGGAAGAAAACCAGAAATAAAAAAGGCATAAGAGTGTGTCCAGGTACAGGTTTTATGTTGAGAAAGAAACCTCTTGATATGCTAAAACATACATGCATGAAAAATCATTTCAACATTTCATTTAATTCCTGAAGTTATCTGAGTTTCCAGAAGTGGCAAACATTTATATTGAATTATATTCTGCTTATATTCTGTTTGGTCTTTGTCAAAGCTAACATATTTTTTAAAAGTCTCTATTTTTCAAAGGTTCTTTACCTTATCTTCTATGCTAGACAAACTGACACATCACAAAACACTCTGTCACAAAGGACAAGCAGGAACCTCCTTGAACAGGTCTTGGGCACATTTTTTCTGGCTGAGTAGTGCACTCAAAAATCCAACCTGTTTTTGCACTGTGTGAGCAGAGCAAGAGCTTTGGAGAGGGAGTCTAAAGACAGCACACTGAGGAGATCTGGAAAGGCACAGCAATAAGAACTGCCTGGGTCAAATTACCACTCTGCATATGCCCAGGATAGCAAGTAAAAAGCAACAGTATTACTAGAGCAGCAAAACTTGGTGTACTGATTCAACAACTCACTGCTGAGCTTATCTGTGTCAATCAGATCATCCATGATCTTATGCTACATCCAGGCAACGTTATTCCACTCAGTGTTAGAATTCCAGAGTATTTTCCAGAATAAAGCTAAGAGGTGTTACCTTAACTTATGCATTCACTCACCAGCTAATATGGGGAAGAGAATTTATTTTAACCTCTGTTGGCTGACACGATGTGTCAATGTCAGCAGTACAGCATGACAGCACTTTGAGAGGCAGCAAATGATGCTCTTCTCAGTGAAGGGATAAACTACTACTTCAAAAGCAAAGTATCTGAGAATAAGGGCCAACCTGGCACCCAGGCTGCACTAGTTTAAAACATTTCTTAAGAATAACATTAATTCCTCTGCAGACAGCCTCCTGCAGACCCAAGGTAGCTTAAAAACCATTTAGTATAGTCATCACCAGTACACTGCTATATAACACAGCAGAAAACTTTGATTCAGCTTAATGAATGCAATGTTAAACCACATATTTCAGCAGGTGTGAATTACGTTCAGAATCAACTTCAGTTTTTTCCTTTTAGCTCTAAAACCAGGGAATGCAGAAATTCCAAAAGCCTGATCTTGATGAAGTCAAACCACAGACTGAGAATTCAGTTTAAGAGCCAGACAAAAAAAAAAAAAAAAAAAAAAGTTTTTTATGTGTATTATATGTAATGGCAGAGTAATGTAAAGGTGGTTCAGAGGAAAATTGGCCTCTTTGTCACTCCGCAGAATGTGAATTTCTATTAGCTACATGGAAATAAATTATCTCAAAATATCTCTCAGATAAATCACAACTTACTCTTTTCACATTGCTTCGTAGGAACAAAAATAACTGTGAAAATGTTCAAAGCAACTGATAAAGATTTCCAATACCTTTAAAATGGGCTGTAGGGAGTTCTGATTGAGACACTGAAGTATCAGGGACAAACATGAAACAAGTTACACTGCAAAGTCTTTGTAACAGAGTTTCCAGAGAGCTTCAATGGTAACCTCCCTCACTGACTCTGCACTCCAGCTCTTTCATTCTGCCTTCACAACTTAAAGCTTCCTAACATTTCATCTGAGATGATTCAACTTTGCTTAGCTGGGATTCAAATCTCTTTCACTGAAAAACATGTAAAAGTGGAATGAACCCACTGATGCAATATCAAATCTGTCTCTTGGTTCATTTTTGTTCCTGAACATAAGATAAATATTTTGTGAAAGATCATAAATTGTCAAGATGAAAATCCGAAAGAAGCCAAACTTTCATTGCAATTTCTCTGCTAATAAATTATTTACAAGAACAGAATGTCAAACAGTACACAAAAAGACATTAGATAACTTATCATCTGTGCTTTAGTTGGGTTGACAAGCAGTTTCAAAAGGACTACTTACAGTATAACCAGGAAATATGGAGAATAAGATAAGAGCACAAGAAAGGAACTGTTAATTGTGAGTTAAGGATGCTATTAGCTTAGTTTGTAAAGGGACCATATGACTGTGATGGATTTATACCCAAACACTGTCCCTTAAGCAACTATTGGTGCATATGAATGAATGCAGGATCAAGGCCTTATGTACAGCCACCTTGGTGAGGAAGGAAGGCAGGCAGGCAGCAGTGAAGCTGGGACCAGCGATGTGCCCTGACACTTCCCAGCAGTGCTCAAGCTGGCTGGATGCAGAGGGTGGTGCAGCCAGCAGAGCCACTCTGGGCACGAACAGCCCTGGTGCTTGCGGTGTCCCCAACACAGCTCCCATCAGACAGCTTCCCTCTGATTCCCACGGTGTGTAAAGGGAGGCAGCAGGGCAGTGGCAGCACATGCTGCTCTCCTGGTATAGCTGCTCCTGCCACCTCCAAACTCAGAGTAACACAGCCACCACCACCACCTCCTCCACATCTCATCCCCTTCCTAAAATACTGCCTTTCTAACGTCAGCTTTACATCCCACTTGCCTTAACACTTGCTCTGACCCTTTTTGACTACAAAAGTCAACACCATAAAATCAGGAAAAAAGTATTGTAATCATGGGAACTGAATAGGGTTGAAGCCCTCCTTGGAGACATATTGCAAGAGAATGTAAAATTTTAAAAAATCAGTTTTAAGGCTCACAAGCACCTTATATGCAGAGATTTACTGTTTATCAAAGCAGAAGACCTGTAGGAAAAGACCATCTGGTCACTAGCTGTGGCAAGAAGAATTTCTTCCACAGTGCTGTCCAAAGTGTACTAAGGCCCATCACTTCAAGTTTCACTTTTCATTAAGCAAATGAAGTCCATCTCTGTGATTAAAAAAAAAAAAAAAAAAAGAACTTATTAAGACTGCAGTAAATAAAAGAAGACTTTCCTGGATGGCCACATTCTCTCAGTCTGCCAGAAAAATTCTTGCCAGCTTCCAGAAGTTCACCAGATATTCACAACAAAGGAGAAGAAACAGGAACTCTGATCAAGGGAGTCTCTCAAGAGTGGAAGCCTATCCATCACACATGAGCTTCTACTAATCATTGTCTCTCTTTGTTTTTGGTTTTTTTTTACCTATTTTCATAGTGCCCACTACACTTAATTTTTTACTGCATTAATAGTTCTATATGTTCTATCTCTTATTCATAAAGTTACCACTGGAAATTATATCACAGTGCATTATACACTCCCCGTAGCAATGCTCTTGGCTTTAGACCCATTGAACCCAGTTTATCTTTTTTCACTGAGTTCCAAATTTATTAGACATACCTCACTATTTTCATTTGTGATATAAACTTGTCTGACTTGTTCCGCAGCTTTAGCGTAGTGATCTAAACTTTCCTTTGGTAAAGGAAAGTTGCTTTAGCATTAACAGTTCCCTGCCTGGCTGATGCCACCAGATTGGGTTTTTTTTGTCTAGTTGAATGTAAGGCACCCTGAGTATATTGAATATAAAGCACATGTCCACTAGAAGAGGATGAAAAATTTGAGAAACATAAACAATGTTATCAGCAAACCAGGTTACTCATGAGATAACATAAAAGAGATGTAAATCCACCACTGTGTTTTAGTACTGAACACGAGCTTTAAAAAATTTATTTTTTAAATTATATGTGTTTACAAGATTTTCTGCATACTGATCCTGATGTTTGTTCAGAACTAGCCTTTCAGACTAGCAGTCTTAGAATGTATGAAAAGAGTGCACTTGACCACTTTCCTCACCTCATTCTGCTACAGATTTGCATTCAGTTCTTACACAGCACTGAAACAGACAAGATGAATTACATATCTGTCAGATTTCTCTTTTGGCCTTTACCCCAACCTCTAAGATGCATTAAGGTATTTCCCTTCTTTGTAGGATATGAAAAGCCTCTGAAGCACACAGTATTTTGACAGAGATGGTTTTGCACTTCCAAAAATGCCTGTGAACATATGTATTTCAGTATTCCATAGTCCAGTACAGCACAAAGCTCACCGTTTCCTGTGGATCCATAGCATGCATGCACAAATATTTTGCCAGGAGCAAAATTTTAATAGAATTTACCACCATTAATTTTTAGTCTTTTTAAAGAAAATACACTCAGCTAGACAAAAACATTTCACATCTTTCATTTGAACAGAAACCAACAGATGCATTAAGCCAGTTTACAAATTGCGCCAATTTTGCCAGCAAGGAGATGTTTTTCCCTCAGTTCTACGGGCAACTTGTTTAACATGGTTTAAAAATGCAGGTCTGAATGCTACACTCAGTTTTCAAGAACACTGCATGGTTATGGGAGGATCTGAGTAACTTTAGGTACTCCTGCTCCCCAAAAATGCAGGGGGAATAAATAAACTTTGTTATAAAGTTCCTTAGAGGGTTAGGTATCACACAAAAAAAAAAAAAAAAAAAAAAGGAAAAGAAAACCAAACCCAAACAATAAATACTCATTAGTGAAAAAAAAAAAAATCAGTTCCAATCAGTAAGTAAAATGCTTCAAAGTACAATCCCCTGTTACTGCCACAGGAATGAGAGAGTACCAAATGACTCTTCCTTTTGCAAGAGAGAGAAATGTTTACTGTTCTTTCAAAGACTGGAAATCTGGCATGGGAAAGAGACATATGTCATAGGAAAATAAAAAGTTAAAGTGGCAATAAATATTTGAACACAAATAGGGGTTCTGGAAATTATCCCTGTGCATTTGAATCAGTTTGTATGGCTCCCCTGTGATTTTGGACATTTTGTTGGGCAACTCTTGGTTCATAGTTTCTAAGCTCTAATTTGCTTTAATCTTTGTGATTGAATAATGATGAACTGCAGAGCCTGGAACTATGCAGCAGAAGTCTTTCATCCATCCATCCATCCAGTTTCTTTGCAAAATGCCTTCTGCCACTGATCACTGTTTCTCTTAGTCCATTTGTTGAACACTAAAGTAAATTTCACAGTCCCACAGCCATAATTTAAAAAGTACTCAGACCACTTAATGGAAGCCTATGCCCAACATCTCCATCTATGTTAATGAACTGCCTTTCCCAGTTGTAGCATAATAACCAGTTTGGCCAAAATAAGCTTTAACTAGGACTCACAATACATTTTCTATAAACACACAATTTTATTCTGAAATACAACACAGCAGGCCAAACATCCAGAGAGTAACAAAAAACCTAAGGACATGTTGGCATAGGGGTGATTGTTTCTTAATTTGATTGCCCAGGAAAATAAAGTTTCTGCTATGATGCTGTACATATGTACCCAGACAAGGGTAAAGGGTGGGCAACAGTTGCATGTCTGAAGCTTTTACATGTCTGCAGTCTTTTCCCCATACTCAATTGCAGCAAAATGTGTCATACAAGGGGCTATACTTACAATGAAGGTTCATAAAGGTTTTGCGCAAACACTAAGCTGGATAACAGAATCTCCATTATTAATCCAACTGGCAATTAACACATCCACCAGGGATGTGAGCTTTTATTCTTTATAGATAACCTACCACCTCAAAGTAAAGCAGAGACAAATCTTTCCTAACATGCATCTGTTGAATACTAGGATAGCAAAACATAAATTGTAAGTGGTTAATGTCTCATATCAGCAATTAATACACTTGCTTGCTGATTCATCTTACAGAATGAGTAGCTGTCGAGGTGCTGTGAGACAGACAGAATCAGTATGGGCAGTTCTCCTCTCTCTACTTTAAAGGGATAACTTGGACTCTTACTACCATGCTATTTACACCATTAAGCCTACATGCACATGCCTCATATATTAGAGGCCTTGCCAGAACATGAATATTTAGTAAGATGGTGAAGTCATCCTAAAGCAAATGTTAATAACTGGTTTGACAGTGTTTTCTAGCTGGCTTCATACTGGGTTATCTTTCCACTTTTATTCAAATTATTCCTATATTTCAGTTTTAATTATTATGATAACAGGAAAATTGTAATGTCATAACAAATTCATATACAGATTTGCCCATTTGCCACATAGCAGTTTTGAAATTTAATACTAATGTAGGAGAAGATTTTTTTTTAAGTCAGAATCTGAGAAGCAGCATGGGCTACTTTCCCATCTGTTCAGCTGTGGTTTTTTTAAATACAAACAAAAATACAATTTATTTTGGGAATTTATAGCTCTCTAAATAATAATCCACTATTTCCTTTTACAGTATTGTAGTAGAAAAATAAAACATTTCTTTAGCAGTTGTGGCTCTATTCACAGACAGAATGGTTGCAGAGAGATCCCTTCAAGTGTTCATTCTACTACATTAATTCTAAGACTTCCAAGTGTTCTTCCTTACAATGTATTACTTAAGACAGAGACTGCTAAATGAGCAAATATGACTTCATAATAAATTTAATTGATGTCAAGAATAGATTTAGGCAAATCCATTTTAAAGGCTCCTACAACAAATCAAATTATTTTCCAGGTTTGTGTAATGTTCTTCCAAAAACTAATACATCAGAGAAAGTAGTGACCAAGTCTACAGTAATTTGCTATGAGATCATGAAAAACATTCTGAGAAAACAAAACCGCATGTAAACCAGTATCTAACACACTATATGCATCCACTGTCTCTAACTACTAAAAATAAACCTTTAAGTAACCATTCATTAATGAAGTCTCAAAGTACTAACCATGTGTGCACAAAGTGTGAATTTAAGCTAAGTGAGATAAATGAACCAGAAGAAATTTATGCAATGTGCACAAGTCTATGTGATGATCACAGATTATATCCAATTCAGAGTTCCACTTCACTGTTGAGACCGTGTTCTATTCCCTGCACTTGGCATTGCCAAACTGAAAAAAGTAGGTTTAAATTAAAACTTACCATTTTGAAATTTTCTTAAACTTCAGTAACAAAACTATTACACAGAGAAAAGCTTGAGGCAAAATTCTACAGTATAGATAAGACAATATGAAAAAAATTGTAACAGTCCAATTTAACAACCTGTTTTTCACACAGCTTCTGACCAGCCTATAAATCACACCCACTCACCTCTCTTTAGTTAAAACAGGTTCACCACTCCTTTCTTCCAGCAGTACACTTGGTTGCTATACTATTTTTGGACTGCAAGCTCTGAGGATGAGAGTATGGAGTATATCAAAAGACCAAGCTCTTTTTTCCAAGGAGGAGGCAGGTCAACTGGGCAGTCATCCAGCACTGCCCACTCCTTGGAGTGCTCATTGCCCAATCCAACATTTCATGGGCATAATGGTGACTCAGAGAAGAGCCAGTGAACACCAGAATCCACGTCTTCTTTTTGGGTCTCCCTACACTTCACACCTTCACAGTCTGGATTCAAGAGCGAGACGTCTCTTCACTAATTCACTCCATTTTTTAATTCAATGTACATTCAAACTAACATGTAATTTCTCTTGATCAAGCTGTTCATTCTTAAATCCTTTTCCTGTATTTGTAAACTAAACTCTTGAAACTTCGAATTTTCTGTTGCTGAACAAATGAAAACAGATCTAATTCCAAGGAACCTAACACCTATCACTGCCACAACTGCCGCCAAATGCTGAAGATTCCTCCATAAAGAAAACAGGGGTGTCTTATCAAACTGAACGTAAATTTCCAAGTAATCTGCCCTTGTCTGTGATGTACTGCCTAAAAGCAGATGTCTAAAAATATTTACATCAAGTATCAGCAATTTCACCAAAGAATTATTAAATAGTTTAAAATTAAGTAGTCAAGTGTTGTTACTGGAACAAGAAGTGCTATTTTCATGCCTTGAGCCAGGATATATTAATACACAGCAGTATACAAACAGTAGATACTATTATTGGATTAACAGGACAAAAATGTGAAAAAAGGAATTTCCATTATTAAAAGAAATAGACATTAAGATCTCACTGAATTGTATAAAGCTATTCCTACAAAACTATTGAAAATGATCCACTGAAAAAAACTACTAATTTAGGCTTGAAATCAGTTCCAGATGGAAACCCTCTGCAAGCAGCCTAGTAGAAGTTAAGATGACAACCGAATGTTATAAAGGCAGATTTTCAAGTAGAGAGTTTTTACTTTCATAAGGGACAGAAAAACATGTATTGTGGAAATTTCAGGCAATTTAGACAATGATGACCCGGTGGTAAGAACAAAAACCTCAGTAAGCTGCTAAATGCAGCGCCTAATGCTTGGCTTTACTAAACAAAACCTTTGAAAACAAAAGAGAGGTTCAGTTTGATGTGAGGGAGGAAGAACTAGCAGAGGTATGTAAAGAGAAGATTTAACAGGCCAGGAAGATGATCCTCACTTGTATTTCTGAATAGATTTGAGAAGGGTATGCAGACTGAGAAAGATTATCTGAAAGAGGGTCAATCCCTGTACAAGCACAGGCCACTCTCTACTTTACACAGATGTAATAGAAGCCACAAGAACATCCAGCCATGTAATGTAGCTGCTGTCATGATCAAAGATGGTTTTATTACAAATTTCCAAATTCCAGGGCTATCACAGCTGAAAAGCACATAGTATATCATATTTGACACATATATGATATTTATCTGCTACAGACATTAATCTACTCTGAATACATGTATGCACACAAATATGTGTAAAACATACACTGTCCAAGCTGGAAGCTAGTAAAGGATACAACACAAATATTGAGGAGGGGGGGTGGAAATCCTAAGTGTGAAGCTCTAACTAGGGACCATTCTCAGAAGTATCAGAATGAGCTGTTCTCAAATTATCAATTTTGTCTTCCCTTCAGGGAAAAACCAGCTGAAAAGCAAAAATCATGCCTTATGGCTATATAAAAGAAATATATTCTCTGTATGTATGTATCACCAACCAGAAATAGAAACAAATGTTATTCCTGAAGTTTTATAGAGGAGTTGATAAGTCTTTTCTTTCATGTCACTTTTATCATGATGCCACCTTTATCTCAAAGAGGTGCCATATATGCTCATTGCTGTACATACAAACAACAAAGAAAATTCCCCACATACCACTTCTTCCCTGAATGAGGTACTTTTATATCACTGTATCAAACCATTATAGGATTATTATGCTAAAGGTCTCACAGGCTTCCTGAAAGTAAGTCTCAGACCTATGAATCTCATCAATAACCATGACTAATCACATGCTTTCCTCGTGCTGACAGATTGCAAACACAGGAGCAACTGACATGATGGGCAACAACATGAAACATAGGAGATAGGAAGAGACATCAGCAATGAGGGCTGTGAGGGCAAACAGAGTCCAAGGTCTCTGGGGCAGAACACCCACCCCAAATGTGGAGTTTGCCACAAGCAACCACCTGCAGCCTGTTGACTGACCTGTAGCAGAAATACTGTGTCCAAGCTTTTAACAGGAGCACTTCAGCAAGGCCTTACACAAAAGGGACCATCATACAAGTAATTTCACACTTCAAAAGCTGCCATGAGTATTTTAGTAAATCAAAGGCTTCTCAGACTGATGAAAACCGAGCGTGCAGTGAAAGAACATCCTCCCCATGGCTGAGGAAGGAGCTGATTCAGTCAAACATCATGCCTGTCCCACTCTTGCAGAACACCTGCACTCTTCTTCCGAGCAACTGTAGGCAGGCTGCCATGGAAATCAGCAATACAACTGCCATGAGCATTACCCCAAGAACAATTTCTCTAAACAGAGAACAACATACAGTGTCTCTTTTCCAGCAGCTACAGATTCTGAGCAGCAGTACCTCCAGAAGCCTTCAGACTGTGAGCAACAGTACCCTTTAAGCATCTGCTGCATGTAACACACCAAGCTATTTTTATAAATTACTGCTTCGTGGATTTTTACTTCTCATTATTTTAAAGTTTTAAACATCGTTCTGAAGATTTGATTTGCATACTCTAGAGGAACCCTCATCCTAAATTGAAGGCTGCCTAGTGTTGCATCCCAGGTTTGGGTTTAGATTAGGGGTTCTAATTTATGTTAGCTAGCCGAGTTCTGTGTACCCCCATGCACCCCCCGTGTTTCTCCCTCCCCACAGTGGTTAGCTCCAGGCTGCCTGCCATTGGAGCTTCCCCCTGCCACTCCTGTAACCACTCCCCCATCCAGTCCTGAGAATTCTGTGTCCGTCACCCCGTTCCCGCAACCCCACTCACCCCGTGGCCCCGTGTCTGCCCCAGTCGCGTTCCCGTTGGTCGCCGTGGTCCACGTCATTGCCACAACACCTGTCCCCACTGGGTGGGAGGGCCTTTGCCGTCCCTGTCCCACCCCTTATATCATCCCGCAGCTCCCCGGCCCCGTCGCCATCTCCTCCATGCGGGTGCTGGAAGCGGGTCACGGCCTCTCCGCTGCAGCTCTCCGCGGCCATTAAAACCTTCCTGCTTCCCTCATGGGTGATTTGGACAATTCCTTCCCTCTTTGCCTCGTACCCTCACGCAGGCAACAGAACCCGGCAAGCCCCGACCGGCGCGCAGGAGCAAGCGACGAACTCGGTCTCCGGAGGGAGGCGGTGCCATTAGGCGCCAGAGCTGCCCGGAGCCGGGAAAAACAACGGAGAGCCGCAGCCTAGATATATGTTATTGTTACATAGTTATTCCCAATTGAGAGCACTCACTAAACTGAATACATTTGCATAGTCTGAAACTAAAAAGTTAAACACTGTCCCTGATCCTCACCCTGAATGGGCCCCAGTACTGTAAAAACAACTGGCTTGTATTAGAGACCATAATTTTGATATCTAGCATACACTGTAGTACTTACAGGAATGTTTTCAGGTTCTTTATCATGATTTCTATATCCAAGAAGAGTATTTCAGATGTATGGTGGTAAGAAATCTTTCAAATTAAAGATGGTATTTATGTAATTCAACCTTCTTTTTAAGATAACAAAAAGCTTTGATAAAAAAATGGGGTTTGACCACAGGTTTCAAACACACAGAAGATAGTTTATACACTCATAAATACAGGCTACTACTATGAGGTGTATTTTTTAAAGATGAAGGACTAGCCTTTCCCACAGTAATATCTCCAGCTACTTACATGCCATAAACCTGCAGAAAGTGACATTTAACCGTAATTGTAGAACTTCAAAGTACTTCACCATTTTTGCAAGCTTTTGTGCAGAGCTTGTTTTCAGCATTTGAAATGCCTCCAGAGAGAGATATTATATGTAGGAAGATCTAAGCTACTTCTTGCCATCCAGAAAAGACAATTCTGCTGCCATAAAATAAGGAATGTAAATGAATCTGGTGTATTGCTTTGTAACTCAAGTAATATTGACACTTGATCCATGAAAGCAGCCTCCTTCTCATCTACCTTCTCTGAAGCAGAATTAGTATTTAAAAGGCACAGAATCTTATTTTTATATTTTTAGAGTTGCCCCTAGAGGTGCTTCCAGCTGTTTTTTCCAGATCTACTTGCTGGAAAGTAAGATGCCCAGACAACTCTCCTACAGAAATTAGAATTGTGAAATGAGGTTTGTAATTCCACGTAGTCTCCATCAACTTCGGAATACTGTAAAGACTATTTTTAAGACAGGCGGGTGTAGGAAGCCAAATTTATGGCAGAATTCATCTTAAGACAGAATGTTCACGTATTGCAGGGCAAAAAGAATGAGAAATCCTGATGCTGCCACTTTTGTGTCTCTCCTAACATAAGGCAACACAAGAATCTCACTGATTTCCTTGTTGCTTCTCATGCACTTTGAGGCCAACCTCAGATAGCCCAAAAAAACAGAGCTTCTCAACTACATCCACAGATGTACCTGCAGAAGGAAGTAGTCCATCTATTAATGCAACTTTATCCTTGTATGTGAGTTCCTGCTTTAAATATGGGGAATTCATGGACTTTTGGAGAACAATGACACAAATATAGCCTTACCCGGACATTTCTCACAAGGAAAGGGAATACTTTTCTGGCAGAACTCCTTACAAGCAGCAGGTCTGTATTTCAAGGATGCAATTCTGAAGATTACTGAACAATTGCTGTCTTGGAAAGCACCTCTTTCCCCTCAAAAACATAGATAGAAGCTCTCTCATCAAATATCTTACTTTTGTCCTTCTCGCAGTTCTCTCTGTGCTTTGTCTAGAAATGCAACTATTCACCTTTTCCTCTTTTCAAGGGTCATACATATCCTCTTTCTATCACCGCATAAAGAATGAAAAAGCAAACCCACTATATTTTAGTGCCTTCTTTCATGCAGTCTGGCTAGACCTTTATGACCCCAGCTACTTGTGATCTCGGGCTCACAGTTCTGCAGCCATCAAAAACCTGTAGAGAAGGCATACAGGTGTATACACCTAGTGGTCAGTACTATCATGCAGTAACTAGCAGGGGAAATGTTATGTCTTTTCATACTCTTTAGACTAAAAGGAAAATGATGGATAATGTTCTTGTAATTTTCCAAAAGGGAGCTGATGCCCAAATATTTTACTTTTCATTTCCCAAAATGTTGGGGTTTTTTTTCCCCAAAAAAATGCCGCTGCTGCAATTAGACAAATACAGCTAATACGTAATAGTAAAGAGTTAACAGTAAAACCAAAAATCAAGTCTCATTTCAAAGAGAAAAAGTCATGGGTTTAAACATGACACAAGGTTTATAAAGAATTATATATTAAACTCAATAAAGAGCTATACAATTATACATTAAACTCAATAAAGAGAATGCAAAGAAGCACAGAAAACTACAGAATCTTAGATGTATAATATGTATCACATGAGGGAATAATGCTTGAGATTAATCTTGGGATTTTCATTTCTGAAATAAGTACTGTAGCATCATGAAGGGGTTAAAAAAAGGCAGCAAGATGTACATGAAAGGACACGTTGTACAGGAGCATAGTGACAAATGGCAATATCAAATTACTGCCAGCAATGGATTGCTCCATTAATCAAAGCATGCAATGAATACTCTGATCCACCTACCAAAAATCAGAAGGTTTAGGGTTTTTCTAAATTAAGAAGAATAAATAGCATTGAAAACATGGAGAATAATACAATATATAATCACTGTTCAGAAATATCAGCCCTCCCTTTAGAGATTAAGTAAGTTATTTAATGTAGTGAAAAGGAAACCTGATGAATAAAACAGATTAACAAACTGAAATCTAAGCAATTTTAATTAAGACACCCCAAGGAACCAGCTCAGACAACATCACAACTGCAAAAGACAGTAAGTTGTGAAAAGAAGCATATGATGAACTATTACTACAAATGCTTAAGAATTAACTAGCTGAAAGACTAATGACACAGTGTAGAAAGAAATTATCTCCTTGTGCATTCAATTATCTAGGAAGGTCCTTTCTTATCTCAGTGAGCTTAAATAAAATGAGAGGTGATCATCATCAGATTCTGTCATGACTTCCATACACTGCTTGGAAACGCCTCTAGCACAGTTGCAGTATGCCTCCTCCAATAAAACTCCTTCACGAATGTCACTGTATTTGACACAGAAGTTGCTGCAGCAGTGTGACTATTTTTGCATTTAGGTTAATGGAGTTGCTCAGTTTAGGGACAGGGAGCCCTGCAAGGCATGAACCCTGGAAGGGCCCTATCTTGCCCCATTCATAACGTGTCAACCACACTAGCTCCTCGGCACTGTAAACCCAATTTGCTCTTGCATCCGTTTCTCCAGATGACTTTGAAAAGACTACTTCTATGTTTTACCTTTTTATCTTTTACATTTTACCTTTGCATTCTGTGTCCATAATGCTGTTTGATAAAGAAGTAAACTACATAACTCACAGAATGAGAGTGAAGGCACTCCAGATATTAAAACCTGTAGAGACACAGACCTGATGCTGACTTTTACACAAAAGCTATTTTCACGGAGGAACTCTACACATGTGTCACTGCATGTTTTGTTACTTGAAAAAAAAATGGCATTGCACTGACCAAAATCTTCACATAAATGTTTGCCATTTAATACTCAATTAAACAGTTGTGAGAAGAACTGTTTGTGAATTCTGCTGCATTCAGGGACATACAGCTGCAGTACCAACTGCTAATGGATACAGGCAGACAGCTGTGAGTGATGAAACTTAGAGCTGCAAGACAACTGTAGAGCTGATGATTTTTCCCTCCTTTTTCACTTGAAAAAATATGATTAGCATAGATTAGTTCCCTAAGCCTGTTTATAATATCTATAAAATGATAGGAGATAGAGCAAAGCTCTTTCAAGCATAATTCTAATGACTTTACTTCTTTAGGGGTCAAAAGCAAGTCAAAGAAAATCAATGCCCATTTGTGTTCTTGAAGCTGAAGCATACAGTTCATTATTCAGAACTGTTAAAAGAGTCAATCAAAACATTTTGGCATACAGAGAAACTAGAAAAAGCTATCTCACATAATTATGAATGAATATATATTTAGCAAATGCAAAACAGCAAAGTATTTTAGAAATAATTCTGTAATTAAGAATCAGTGCTTTATATTAAGACAAATATTAACAGCTACATTAAGTATGAATATCAAAATTTTAAAATATTTTTAAATATTCCCAAGTTCTTAGTATTATACCTGTTGAAATCAATGACATTTTTACACTAAATTAAAAAAAAATAGCAAAATAGTCTTTACACCAAGAAAGAATCAGAGGATATGATTACTATCACTCACGATAGTCTGTCATTTGTATAAGACGATGAAATTCCCTTTAGTTTTTTGACAGAAAGCAGAAGAAATATGAATGTCATAAACAGCACTCCCATTCTCACTTCTTTATGGTTAGCTGTTTTTTAAATAAATTTAATACAAAAAGTGGAGGGGAAAAGGCATGTGTTTTTTTTTTCACTCAAATAGCTTTTATTCACATTTAAATCTGAGTCTATTTGAATAATTTGACCAAAAAGCAATATGATATGTACTTAAAATGCCATTTCTAACATCTTCAACATGAAACCAAGCACATTGTTCACTATGTGAAAAAAAAAAAAAAACATCGAGAATGAACAAAAAATACAATAAAGCCAAACTTCAGAATAATCTGATGAATAAATTGTTTCTCCTCTGGTGTTATCTCATCTCAAAAGCTCCAAGCAATGAACACTTCAGAAGTGCTTGATGTTTGTCAGCTTTAAAAGCATAACTTTGAACCAAAATCTCAACTAACCAAGGAACGAACACCCAAATCTAAAAGCAAGGAACAAACTTCATAGAAAAAATTAAAAATTCATCCCTGTTCCAGATGATAACCACCTGTGGAATTAACAATCAAGGAATTGCACCCACAGCATCCCTGAAGCCATGAGTTCTTTTAGACTCAGTATCCATGCCAGTATTAAAGCAGTAAAGCATCAGTGCCTTCACTCAACCACATCTTACACTGGAATTTCAGTGGCTGTTGAAAAGCACCCTGTGAACACCAGTGTGGGACTTTCACTCTACTTCAAGTTTTATTCCACACTGGGAACATCCACTGCCACCCTCAGGGCATGACTGTTTCAGCTGTGCTCAATTCCTGGCATAGGGGACCTCCTGCTTTTCACAGTGGAAGATACATAAACCATCCATTCCTTATCTCTGAAGTGCCTGCGTGGCACAGCAAACTGTGTCTAGTAGTATTGTTTATCCATGTTCTGGCCTCATGTGCAAAATCTTAATCCCAGTTTATAGAACATTTATTTATGTTAAATAAATATATTACATATATTTATATATGTCAGTCAAAACTATTGCTACTCTCACATAAGTATCACAGTGAAGAACTTTTATGGTTTTGCCCAACATTATCCAAAACAAATCAGAGAACGAATCATGAAATTAATCTTATCCCAAACACTCTACTTGATTAGCTTTCCTCTACTCATTACTTTAATAAATTGAAGAGAGCAAGTCCTCAGGAAACAACCCAGCCCTTGGCTGCTGCAGCACCAGATTCATCATACAACAGAGCATTCCACCTCTTTTGGCCAATTCGAGCTAATTACTGAAGAGAAGGCTGAGTCCCAAACGACAGTGACAGCCACAACTGAAGTGTGCAGTGGAAAAAAACTTTGTTTCTGTATCACATAGCTCCTCTTCTTCATAAAGGGTAGATGCATCACCTACGAAATCAATCTCTCAAGACTAAATCAATCTCTCAAGATGAATATTAATTTCTTCCTTGGATAATTAAATATATGTGTGAATTTCCCTGGATGTGTCTCCACTGCCTTCCCTGGTGTTGATTATAACTATATCTTTGAGACATGACCTGTTTTGAGTTCTAGGTTTTTGTGGTTTTTTTGATGTATGCTTTCTCTCTTTCCTCTGATCTGCAATAGGAACGCAGAAAATCTATGTTGGTCACAACAACAGTAAGGCTTTCTGACTCTTCCAGTTATGGCAGACAAAACTGAACAAATACAGACGTTTGTCTGTGCAATCATGCTGAGCCAGTGTCACAGCATACTGCCAGAGGTACACGTTGATGTAGCAGACTCATATTGGGATTCAACCCAACCACATTCAGGTCTCTCCCTGGAAACCTGAACTGAAAGCACAGCCATGCGAAGGGCCAAGAAACATGACACAATAAATCTGTTCAATATTTCTTATCATTCACAACAACTACTTAGCTTTTTAACAGTGAATGCAAGCAGACCTGGGGATAACTACCAGAAAGAAATACTAACAGCTCAGGCACAAGGACCAGTGCTAAGTTATGAGAATGAAGAAATGGTACTTACTTGAGCACTTCAGAGGGAAGAACTGAGAGCAGACTACATCTCTTGTTTCTCTTAATATTGAATCTAAGATGAATAAATTACACATTCAACTGGGTTGGGCTGACTAGAAAAGTCACATTTAATTGTTGGTGGTTTTCATTTTGCATACAGGACTCTGTCAGTTCATGAAAGCTATGCCCAAAAAGCATGACTGAGAAAACACAAAAAAAAATAGGAAAGAAAAATAACTTCGGAGCTTGCCCTGAAATTTCTGAATCAAAGTCAACAGTCTTCTCTAGTAAAGATTTACATAGAATTAAAACAAAAATGCATACTATAAAATTGAATATAGCGTACTTTGGAAATCTCCAATTCAAAAGATACAAGCCAAGTGGGATACAGAACATTAAACAGGATTCTAGAATAGCCTTACAGTGAAGTGTGTGATGGTCACTCTTGAATTTTTAAAATTAAGAACTGCACACATTGTAAACTAAAGTATCAATATGCAGGAAGGCTTTCTGACAAGTACCAAGTAAAAGATAAAGAAAATTTGTGAAGGTAAAGGAGGTCAATTAATATCTTAAAAGTGGATGTTTTTAATGATGTCTTTAAAGACCTCAAGTCTTACCTTCCCCTTTCATTTCAAATTTCTAACAGAAAAAGCAACATTTATTTTTTTTTCTCAGACCTTGTTAAAACTCGATTCTTTCGCCATGTAAAAGAGGGAAAATTTGACAGTAAGTGAAAGTCTAGAGCACCATGTCCTTTAATTCAGTGATGGGGACCTTCATTAGATTATCTCATAGCTATGGGACAAGACACCGTGAAAGCCAAATGATAAATCATTAAATTATGTTTTCTTCCTCTTCAGGCAAAGAGTGAGTATAGCATTAGATTAGTTTGAAAGACTAAAAAGGAAGGAGTCTGCAATATGCATCACAAGTGACAAAGCTAATACAATTTTTAAACCCCGTTTATTCATATAATCAGGCATAAGCACTTACTTATGCTAACTGTGGAAACCTCGAATGTAATACATAGCACAAATGAAACCCAGATTAGTGCATGCTTCAGTGTTTCATGTTCTCCCTTGCACATGCCTAGTGAAAGTCTGCCACTCTGCAACAGAGGAAGGAATTACTACAACAGAACCATAGGCAGACTTGCCAGAAACTATACTTTTTTTGATATGAGGCAGAATAAGCTGAGTGTTTTAAGTAATGGATAGGTTTGCATCCCACTGTCTAGCAGCAGTTATTCTAATTGTGTTTCACAGCTTCATCAGAGAGACAGAAATATGAACAAACCATAGGAGCATTCTCCATAAACTGCACTGAAACAAATGACACTCCCTTCAGCCAGATCATCTTCCACCATTATGGGAAAGGATTAGTTTATCTTTCAGCTATAAACTTGAATTAGCTACATGTTCACCATACTGACACCCCAAAATTTTTTAATCTTATCATGTCAATCTTGCATCTACGTAAAAATGTGTATTTCAGTGTGTAAAAAGATCTCTTGCTGCTGACAAGTCAAAGTGCACTAACCTGGGAAACCTTGAGATTTCCACACACACCCACACACTCCTTTCAGTACAGATCTCACTGATTAGAAAACAAAATATCCAAAACTTAACAGACATTTCACACACAGTGGCATTTCTGCAGAAGCGTACATTTCCAACACTTCAACTTTTACTTTCATCACTATTAGCAAGTTATTTTCCCAAGTTATTTCCGACACACGTACCATGCCCAGTGCCCCTGCTGAAACTACCACATTCACTGAAACTGAATGAGCTCCTAGTGAAACATCAGAGCTTAGCTGTAAATATGTGTAAATACTTTTATTCTGTGCTGCTTTCCTGTTAGAATACAACATCCATCAAGGTCACTGTAACAGATTGCAGTTTTCAGGCTCATAGAGAAGACACTGAGGAAATCAGTAAGAGCAAACTTAGCTAAGCAGTTAGAAACAAAGTTCTGCCTTCTCCCAAACCTGCCCAGAATTCACATCTCTATTCCCTGCATTTCAGAGTCAGGTCTTTTCACAGGTACGGGAGGGCAGGCAGCTTAGCTTAAACGCTATCGCTGCTGAACGGTGCACAGGATTCGTTCTTTGCAGTGTGACCGGTCTGCTCTGAGCTCTCCGAGTTTTCAGCTACAGATTACAGCCCCACGGGCCTCTTCCTTTGAAGTGGAGTTCCTCTGAGAGAAGAATTAGTCCCCTGCCTGCAACCTGTCCTCCATACACTGAAATAAATTACAGTCAACTTTTCCCTTCATTGCCATGTCAAGTGTAGCAATAAATATCCACAGGCGAAAAGCAAACAAACAAGGCTGGACGAACCATAACCTCACAGCAAGAGCATCTCAAGGAAGAACACCAGGCAGGGCACAAGAAAGTTATGGGCATAAAAATCAAAACTCCGGGTTCACTATCTGAATCCATAAGTGCGTATGAAAGGCTAACATGTTTCTTGCCTCTCTCTCACAAGAAGCACTGGTGAAAAGCAATTAAGGGACTTCTACAATTCAGTTACAGTTCAGCAAAGACGAGAAAGCATTTTACATTATGAAATGCCTGAACAAAGGCATCATCTCTTTCAGTTGCAGAAATGGGAAGCGTTGGGACACGGAGCTTCCTTCCCGGCTCTGCACCGGAGCACCGCACCAGCGGTCCGCCCACGGCGGACTCCGGCTGAGTTGGAGCGGGGCTCCCCTGCAATCCCGGCCACCAATCCCCTGCACCTCAGCCCCCGAGAACTGCTGCTGGCGCCGCCGACCATCCTGCCTCCGAACTGGCAGCAAGCGACCAGCAGCTGCAAAAAAAAAGTCACTCGAGACGAAGAAAACGCAGCGAAAAGGAAGCAAGAGCTTACTTGCCTATACAGCACCGCCGGACGACCTCCTCGCAGCTGTGAAACGCTGTGCCGCTCGTTCTCCTCCCACCGCTCCTGCTAGTTCCAAAATAATTCCTCCGGGCGCCGGCACATCCCCGGGCTCAGCCGAGGAGCGCAGGGAGCCCGGCCGCCTCGCCCCCCTGCCCGGTGCCCATGGTGTCAGCCACAGCCCCGGCAACTCGCGCTCCTTCCCGCCGGCGCTATCTCGGGGCGGGCCGCCGGCTAAAAGGGCATCGCAACCTGGCCGCCGCCGCCACCGGCTCGAACTCCGCCGCCGCGCTGAGGGGGAGCGTGGGGCTCCCCGCGCTCTTCCCGGAGACGGAGCGGGGGCGCCGGGCGGGGGCGTGCGGGGAGCAGCGCCGCCTCTCCGCGGCGGCGAGCGGCCGGGCGAGGCGCGGCGAGGCGAAGGGAGGCGAGGCGGCGCGGCGCCGCCACCGCGGCCGCAGCCAGGCGCGGCGATGCCGGCCCCGCCCGGGACCCCCGCCCGCCCCCCCGCCGCTCCCGGGGCGCTCCGTAACGCCGCCCCGCTGCCGGCGCCACCAGATCCGGTGACGCGCAGCCCTCCCTCGGGCCGGCCCCCGTGCCGGAGAGGGGCGAGCGGGCGGCGAAGCGGGAGCCGGGAGCCGCTTCCCACGGGCAGCGGGAGGATGAGCTGGGACCACCGGGTGAGCGCGACCTCCGGCGCGCAGGGACAGAGCGGTCCCGGGCGCGGAGCCGGAGCTGCCGAGCCGCCCGGGGGAGGCGGTGTTTCCCCGGGCCGCGGGAAAGCCCGCTCGGACGGAGCCCGCGGAGCTGTCACCGGTCCTAGGGAGCTGCGGCTCGCCGCTCACCCCGTGCCCGGCAGGAAAGTTATCGGCCCCCCTCTTGCCTCACTCAGCCTCCGCTTTTGCTCAGCTGCCCGGGCTGCCCTTTATGCCAGCTGTGTGACTGGTTTTCAGCTGGCCGCTCGCCAGAGGGAACGTACATCGACCCCCCATGTAGGGAAGAAATTTGGTGCCGGTTCTATCACTTTGCTTGGCTGGCTTGGCGCGGCACCGGCGCTGCCCTCTCCCCGCTCTGTCTCACAGCCTCTAACCCAGAGCACGGCTCTGCGGCGACCACCGCCACCGGCGCACAGCCAGCGCTGCTCTTCTGGCCTCCCTCGGACAAGGAGGGGCCCCAAAGGGTGCAAAAGGAGTGAGGGACAAGCTGCCCTGTGCCTCGCGAAAGCCCTGCGTGATCCTCGCCCTCCTGTTCCGCACGCTCGTGCTTCCAGCAGCGCGCACGGCGCCCTGCCGGAGATCCCCCGCAGGCATGGTCCTCCCCATCGGACAGCGCTGCAATGACACGCTCTAACGCAGCTATCAGTCACTTACACAGGCACACCCATATATATAATACACAGATATGTATGTATATGTATGAACACACCCCCATACGCATAGGCGGCCGCCGCGGGGGAGCCGCATCTCCCCGCGGACGGGGCCGCCGCATCTCCCCGCGGACGGGGCCGCCAGAAGCCGACCTGCCACGGTGAAGCAAGGGGGAGAATTAACGAAGCAGGAAAAAGCAGCAGGAGAGAGAGCCCGAGGGGAGCCGCCTCCGGAGCCGCCTCTCGGCACCGCGCTCCCCCGCGCTGGCCGCGGGCTCCCCGCGGCGATGCCGGCAGCCGGGCTCGCCGCCCGCCGGCGCTGCGGAGAGCTGCGGGCAGGGAATCCCGCGGAGCCTCTGCGCCTCCTTGGTGTCGGGGAGAGCCCGGCCGTCGTGGGGCTTTTGCTTAATTGGGAGTGAGTGGAGCAGCAGTGGTCTCACCCGCATGCTCTGGGGCCCCTTACAGCTTTTGGAAATGTTTCTCTGCAGTTAGGCTGAGGATTTCAGGGAGGGTGGTCACAATTAAAAGTTCGCTGAAAAGGAGATTGAGCTTTGCTTTTCTGTAGCTCCTCCGACAGCCCTTTTCCCTTCAACTTCTCTAGGCTTCTTGTAATGAAAATTGGTTTTTACAGGCATCTTACAGTTAAGGGCTTTTCTTCAACCAAGCTGGCAGAAACAAAAATGTTTCTGTTCTTTATTGTCTCCTTTTATAAATATTACCTTCAATAGTGTGCAGTGAGCTATTGAGGGGGGAAAGAATTTAAACAGACTGCTTCATGCGAGCTAAATGCAAAGCTAAGAGAGTTGCTCCGAAGAATAAAGCTAATGTTGGGTTGATAAATGCCTTAGAAAATGCATTGATAAGTTTGACGCCTAATTGAACGGGTTTGTACTTCAGTTCTTATCTTGAGATACAGATCTTTATCTTTCCTTGTTTCTTAATATTGAATTGATATCAACAGTTCTTGATAGCTGCAAACTAACCAAGCTATTTGTTCTGTTGTGGCTCTACTGAAAGATTAAATAGTTTGAACTGATAGTTCTCCTGACAAGACTGAAAAAATAAATTATTAAAATGATATATATATGAGGGCTGGGATGATTGAAATACATGTCTGAGAATTGAAATAAGTGAAATGTAATGAACCAAAAACTAATCAAAGACAGAAGTGAAGTGGAACTCATGCCCTGCTGAGAAAGTCAACACCCAGGAGAGAAGTTTTTAAACAAAGTGGAAGCAAATAATATTTTATGATCTTTTAGTTACTTTGTCTAGAGTCAGTCCCACACTCAAATTTCAACAGGGACAACGTCCTCATTTTTCGCTATCAAAGTCACCTATAGATTATAGAATTGGTACATATTCTGTCCTCCCATTTGTAGGAAGAGCTGTCATTTTTCATGGAGACCTCCCACTCTATTCTTTGTGTGATAATGAAGAGTGGATAGCTCAAGCAAGAAAGGAAGTTTCATTTCACAAGAGAAAGCTGTTCAATTTTAGTGCAGTATCTTCCAAACTAATTTAAAAATATATTAATATTTATTAAAATGCATGTATGTTGCAAGTTTCGTTACCACTAATGCTGAAGATGAAGTCTACCAAACCGGGTGAAAATAGTGTGCAGTATTTTTTATAATTATCAACCACATTGTATGAAATAAGTGTGCATTCCAGTTTTTACACACAATTAGAAGGTTACGTTCGTGTTGTATTTTTGCTTCAGGCAGCACAAACACAACATGAGATTTTTACATATACAGAAATCAGATGTCAGGTAAACTTAAGATGTAGTCAACAACGTGAAGCAACATTTATAGTCAGACCAGGTGAGCCAGAATTGTTTTTGTATAGTATGGAATATGTTAATTAAGAAATTTCACCTAATAAAATGATGGTAGATTGGCATCTGTTTTAGATTCTTCAACTTCAGCAGCCTGGCACCACTCAAGTCACCAACAAGGATGGGGTGACAAAGGATGGAAGCATTAAAAATGGAAGAAATGGCAGCTAAGCATGAAGAAAAATTGTCATTGTTTAAAAATATGAGAATGAAAGGAAGAATTTTACCCACCAAGCAAGCGAGTGACACCCTTGGTAAAACTGTATTGACTATCTATCTGCAAGAGATCATTTGTCTTCTTTTCTCTTTGCAAAATTACTACAGCATCCATTTTTTTTCCCTTCTGGAAGTATAGCTCACTTTGATTGTGGGCAGGGCTTCTGACATTTGGCACCCAAACTCTTGTGCGTATGTCTGTTACACATAAGCCTCACTCTGAAAGTGCTGGGAAATAACGGGCAGAGAACTCAGGCTTTGAAAAAGTTCACAGGAAAAGAAACTACCAGTTGTAGTGGACAAGTAACATGAATATATAAAAAAGATGTTAAGATGCGCTGGGAAATAGAGAGTGTTTTTTTGTCCAACGTCACTGCAACATTAGATTTTCCATTTCTGGAGCAAGTCTTACCACCTCTGGGAACACATCATGGCTGATAGGTTATTAATTGGATCTGTGAGAATAGAATTAATCTATTTTCAATATCCACTTTTGGAAAAGATAGCAGTCAGAGTAGCAAATGTAACACCATCAAGGACAGGTGTCACACTTTATAGAAAGTGGATCACAAGATCTTCTATAAGCTCCTTGGTATTTCCTATATCAAGGTGCAAATGAGGAGCACATTCCCAATTTCTGATGATATAATTTTGGTTTTAATTTCCATTCACAGACTGATAATAATCCACAAAATTATGTCAAAAAAAGTCTGTGAGTATATTCCCTCTTTTTTCCCCAACAATTCATCTAAACTAAGCTTCACAAAAATACTCCATTTACCGGTATCTGGCACCCTTATATAAAATAATGTGTCATTTGTCACCATGGCTTGTAATCTGAAAATATGACTGGAGAACTGATGGGGACCAAAATAGCCTTTTACAGTCTGTAGGTGGCCAAAAGATTCTGCAGCTTTATTCCATAAAATTCCTTGCTGCCGTGATTTCTTTCTCAAGAGCTCTTGTCAATCTGCTTAAAACTCTCACTCACATGGGCCCAAAGAGAGACATGGGGGTTTGTTCAAATTGTAACTAAATATCGTTATACATTAAAATCTCTCTTTTCAAATGTAAACAGGATATTAGCAATTCCATAAATTCTGCACAAATTTTTACTTTGAAATTCTGGGCTTTTAAAATCATCTCAAGGCTTGAAGAATTTAAAGCCGTATACCTTGAAACCTAACAGCAGAGAATCTCAAGTGAAACTGGGAAATTCATAGTCTTAATATCATTCCTTAATCCTAAATTTTACATGCAGCCTGTATACCATGTTCAGTACTGTTATTATTTATGGTAGTCTATAAATGGCTTGCATCTCATTAATGGGTATTTTTAACTTAGAAGAGAATTTGGATAAAATTTTAACGAAGGATTGTAACTACTCTCAAGGAAATTATCAGCATTATCTGCCTTAATAATTAATTTTTTAAATCAACTATTACAAATCAAAAAAGACAAGTAAAAAATCATAGACTATAAATAGTATGACCTAAGAAAATTATTGATTATATTTTTCTGTTTCATTCTCAACAAAAAAAAAATTATCTTTGCTTTCTCACAATTATCCTATTTCTTCACCAAAAGGAGATAGAATTCCCCTATGTGCATTTAAAAATTAATTGCACACATTGCAAAGTTTGAATTTTTTTTTTCCATTTGGAAGAAAACTCATATCATTTGAAAATATCTAACATACATTCTGTAGGATTTATGAGTCTCCATGAGAAAACTAAAATATAAAATATTACTAAGGATGGGAAAGAATTTATTTCTTCACAATTTTTGAAGTGACAGTTAAAAGATGAAACAGTGTAATTCAAATTTGGGATGTGATCTTCAGATAATTTAATTGTTTAAAGCATTTTGAAATATATGTTGGTGCAGGTATAGTTTATAAAAATGATTGGTGTGTTCCTGGCATTAAAGATCAATTGTATATACTTGAGGCAATGTTTGTGGGTGGAAGTCTCAGCTCCATTGAAGCCACTTTGTGAAGTGTGGCTTAGGTACACAAAAAATTTCTTCCTTTACAGATAATTCCTTGCAGATGAGTATGAGGACATGATCTGCCCAGCATCTCCAACCTGGCCCAGGACTGTGCCTGTGGGACGATGAAGAGAGCAAGGACTATTTAATCAGTAAATGTTTTCATATGGCTCAGTTTGGTTGTTCTTTTTTTGTTGTTTTTTTTTTTTTTTTTCACATTTGTAGCTCTCTGAGAGAAGGGATGAAAAGAAGCTGCTTCCACGGCTGCCAAAGAAGGGGAGGGTTGGTTCTGCCTGTGGATGAATGAGGCAAGCCTTCCCCCCCTGGAGCTACCACAGCATCCCTCCAAACCTTCAATAGAAGGACAGCTGCTTCAGCTCAGATTTTTCTCCTCAGTTCCACAACAGCAGTGTGGTGCTCTGTGAATGAATTCAGTGTTTGCTGTAAATGCAAGGAATGGTAACTGTACTGCAGAGAAGGGGATGTAGGTGTCTCTTGATGTGGGGAACATGCTAGTATATGTGTGTGCTGATACTCAGTGCAAATGAAAAAGTAAGAACCTGGCCTACTTGGACTGTCCTGTAAAAGCTTAGTGGTTTTCTGTCACAATGCATGAGGGTTGCATGCATGACCTGCACCTAACCCTAGGGAAACCATCTGGGCTCTGGTAGCTGTACCGTTTTCTGTTGTTTCTTGCAGAAACTGATTCCAGATCAGAACTGTGTGACTTCACTGCATGAAGGACTCAAATACTCCAGATCCTTTGCTGCTGAATAAAATAGGAATTGCTTTTCCATCAGTCTTGAAGTTTTCTTGCCTCTCCCAGCCATGTATTAACAGCTCAACAGCTGTGAAATAGTTCTCAACATCACTGTGTGCTTCTCTCACCACTCCTGATGCCATCTGCTGAGCACAGGCATGGTTCTTACTCACACAGCTCCCAGTAGTCCAGTTTTGTAGACCTCTGTGATGCTGGTTTTTGCTCAGCCCTCATCTCATGTTGCACAGGCCTTTCTTCTCAGCCTTCACAGCCTGTCCCTGCCTTTAGGCCATCTTGGTTAGGTATGTGTCAGAAAGGATACTCTTTGCTGCCTGAGTGTTTTTCCATGGTTTCCAGGGACCAAAATGGAGATAAAGGACAATAGTAGAAATACAATTAAAAGCACATTTTTGATTTGGTTGTTGTTTTTCTTTTTAAGCAGTCTACTTTTAGTTGCAGTAAACTAACGTCAACTTCCCTGTTTCAGTCTGACACAAATTAGCAGTTTTATATGGGTCCTATCTGCATTCCTTGGAAGAAGCACACTTGGAGACTCCTCTGCCTCGATGTGCTGCTCCAGAACTACAGCTGAGGGATTTGTAGGATGTACATTGCAGGACACCTTCCTGCAGGATCCCAGGGTGCTGTGAGGCTCAATGGTCCCTGGGGACCAGGCTGATATAGTGGGAAAGTCAGGTCCAAGGTCAGGCTGGGAAAAAAAGACTCACAGATCAGGGTCTAGTGCCCTCAAGCTCCTTGTGGATGATTCAAATAAAAAATACAGTTCTACTTCTGAAGTAAACCTACTCCCAGGCATCCCTATCATGAAGGTTTTCTGTTCTGTAGATGTGTGTGCCAGATTATCTCTCATTACAAAAACATGAAGGCACTAAGTTGAAGCTTCAGCTCTAATACAGCATTTCCCAAGAGCTGTTGATTCCAAGGCAAAGCAAGCCCTTATGCAATTCCAGCACTGTTTTGCTCACAGAAAAGAAACTACCCACAGCCTCTCATTCAGAAGTCATGAACAGGGTTTTTAATTAGTAAAAGAAACACACAAAATTTTTCTAATTTTTATACAGGGAAGAACATTTTGTCATGGTACCTTTGAAGTGGTCCTTCTGAGAGGCATTCAGTAGCACTGAAACCTAAAAATTAATTTAGATTATCCACATCTACTTGTAGTTTACAGTAATAATCTGTCTTCCAAGTGTTACCTCTCTGTAACTATTACATATTTTAAAGTTATCACCTATAGCTTTTTTCAAGTTATAGGTGAGATCTGCTAAAACTAAGAATGACATCTGCATCTTCTGAGTCCCATATCAGTACTCTGGTCTTGCTGCCTACATTATCCTCCCCTTTCTTGGAGGAAACTCCCCTAACCCAGCCCATTGCAGGAAAGCCTAAGTCACACTTGCAGATAGGAAAGAAACAAAACTAATGTAGTATACATAAATTTAACCAATCATTTTAGCAATTCTTTATAAAAGGAGGAAAAATAAATGCAGAATTGCAAAAAAAAATTGCAAAAAATATTGCTTAATTATAGCCTTGAAATCTTGATACTGCATTTAATAATCCATTTTCTCTAGAAACAACACACAACCCATTTTCTGTCCTTCATGACATGGAAGTTGTTCAGATGATCAATTTCTATCTGAATCTCAATTGCTGACTTTTTCAAATATTCCTGTTTGTTTCCTGCCCAGTAGCTATTTATTAGCTCATAAAGGCACTTTTCTTTCTTTTGCTACAAATGTGTGTAATAAAATAGTTTATTCTCTTCTGTACATATTTAATTATTTTATTAGACTATGTTATCATAATGAAAGGTTGACTGAGAAAAAAACTAAGTTCTATTTAAATAAAACAAATTAAATTATTTATTTCAAAAGAGTAAATTTACTCTTAAGTATATTCTTATTCTGTTTCTCCCTTAGTAATACGTATCAAAATGATCTAGTATTATCTGCAGATGTGATGAAAATAGCCATGATTTAATATGTACTCAAATATTAATTGCAGCTTGTTCATGATGAAAACAAACCACTTTTCAGTATGTAACAGCTGAACACTGTAGTTTTTATAGGTTAATTAGCCTTCAACATGGGTCTCAGCTTTATAAAAAAAGAGAAGAGTAGGCATGCATCTCAAAGCATCTTGTTTTTCATTGCACATTTTGCTTGGAGACTAAGTATAAATGGGTCACATATCTATCACAAAGTTATTAAATCCTTAGGAAAACCCATCGTGCATAGGTTTGCATGGCTATAAAATAAATATGAGTTCCTGTCTTTTTTTTCAATACTCAGTCAGTGAGTTAGATTTTTATACCGAGACCATTCTGAATGCTTTAAAGAAGTGTTAATTCTGTCTTTTACTTAATTTTAAAGGAAAAGATTGACTTAACATTTGGGGTTAACATTTGTTTCCCACTTTTGATTAATAGCTTGTAATGGAAAGAAAAATAAAACCACAGAATTTGAATGAAGTTTGATGAAAAGCTAGCAGAGTTTTAAATATATACAATACATGCATTTTAAAAATTAAATATTTTTGGAATTTTTCAGTTATATAGGACAAGAAATGGGGAGAAAGTGCATTTTTATTTGGTAGGAAGTGCTGTGGTGTTGATAAAATATCTCAACATTTTCCAGAGAAATAAAAAGTTCAGAAAAGCTGCCTTAATACCTCCCTTAACATCAGTGGAAAAGTTTACAATATTTTCTTCTTTAATTCAGTATAGTGATTTTTTTTTTCCTTATTATCTGTTCTGATAATATTCCTTTGTTTTGATGCTTACTTCAAAACACAATTCTGTAAATCTGAGTTGATGCCACTGCTGCTCTCCTCCAAAATGATAAAAGATAAATTTATAAATTTGATAAAAGTTATTTTTTTATAAATTGGCTTTTCTGCAACAGATGCATTATATCAAAACAAACAAACAAACAACACACACACACACACACAAAAAAATGGACTAATTCTGTTTATAGAAAAAAATCCATGTACCAGTTTATGTACTGCTCATGCAAGGTGTTATGACTGATTGATCTGAAACCAAGGTAGTATTGATGGGTGTCGATCTTTGTCAAAGCTTCTCTGTGCCGTTATATCAAACTGAAGGCTGGAACAATCTCGTGCAGCAGCTCCCATAGAGGAGTTGATGTACAGTCGCCAATAGCCACATAATTTGCTTTCAACACCTGTGCTGATTACTTTTAGAGGCTTTACATTAGCATGCTGACTCCTTCTCTGCTATGAGAAAAGATTGTTCACCTGAAGCCATTTCATGGAGAAAGAGACACATTTTGACAGACTGGAATACTGAGGGAAAAAAAAAGGAGTCAAAGCTGAAGTATGGCAATTGTCATTCTAAAGCTTATTTCTGATAAAAAGAGAGGGGTTCACATACATAACCTATTCTTCATGTTCTTTCTGATACATCAGGCAAAAGGCTCTGTCTGGTCTTTATGATTCTGTTGTTCAAATTACAGGTTTTGCTTGTGGCTTCCTCTGGTCATGAAATGGTTTAATACTCCTGGATCACAGAGGAGAATCACTTAGGAGATACTCCACAGTCTCTTGTGATTAAGTATCCTATTAAAACTACAACCCAGACATGAAGATCCTGTAGAGAGACTCTGGAGGCTGACATTTGCAGTTTAAAAGGATCTTAGAAAACCTCTTACATCTGTCTGGCAACCTTAGATTTATTCACATCGACCCTCCTGAACTTGATGTTCTAGCCTGAGCTATAATCCAAAATCTTTCATGAAACTGCGTTCCCCCAAGCCTCCTTAATATCGCTAGCTCTTAGATAATGGGGATTAAAGTCTTAAGGCACCCCGAGATCTTTTAACCCTGAGCTATTTTGTAGGCTTCACTAAGCTGCATGATGCTCAAATTGTAACAGCCCAGATGCTGGCTTCAGGCTGTTTTCTTTTGATATTGCAGCCAGTGAAACTCTCCTGTCCACTGTTGCTCATTCAGAGTGTGAAAACATGAATGCTTATTTACATAGTCTATCCAGCTGTATTTAAGACTCCAAGAAGGAAAGGTCAGTAGTACAATACAGAGCCCTTCACAGAACTGGGAATAATCATGGTAATTTTTTAATGGTGGATGGAGAGGGTCATAGGGAGCTGTGTGCATGCATGCAACATACACATTACAGGTCTCTGAAAATCAGCAATCATGGCTCTACTATTCTGAATACAGTAAAATACTGTAGTTGCAAAAGAATTCTGAAGTACTGATTGCTAGAGTGTTAGTGTTGTTCTCACTAAGTGTCTTTAATTCACATGTAAATAATGCATAAAACCATTACTTCTTAAAAGAATTTACACAACGTGAAACATAAATTTCCAATGATACCTGAATAAAACATTTCATATGTGTTTCAAAGCTGACAGCACAAACATCAATTATGTAATCTATATATTCTACATCTATGGACAAATATTTTCCAAAATATGAAAATGCCACATAGCGGCAAGTTGGAAATCAGGTTGGAAATTATGAGAATATGTGGACTTGTAATTTAAAACGTTGCCTAAAAAAAAGTAAAAAAGGAAATGCATTAGACTAATGACTCTTATGGACACACTCTTTGCCGACAATGACAGTTGTGCTTACAGGCTCCCAGCAATTCTCAGGACTGCAGCTTCTCAAAGTATTAGCAGAATCTGAAAAAAAAAAAAGGAGACAAAATTACTTATTCTTTGAAGACTTCCAATTATAAGTTTTTTAAGTATTTCTAACAATTGGTTTGTATTTATAAAATGGCTTTTAAAAGCATTATCTGTTCATCACGCATGACACTGATGTGGTTCCATTTAGGTGTGTCTTAGAGATAATTAATTCTTTGTGATTACAAACTGGATATTCATTTGGGATTACAACTCAACATTATTACTGTGAGTTCATAAATTAATCCTATTAAATTCATCAAAGAAAAAAACTCTGAAAAATTAAAATTGCTACTTTTTCTCTAAGTCGATTCTATGAAATACTTTTATCCATTAGAGATTTTACTAAAAAGAGTCAATTAGAGACTTCCCTATAGTAAAAACAGTACTGTAACAAACAATATGTAATGTGGTTTTAGTGCTACAGCGCTTTAGACTGCGTAAAGAAAAGAAACTGTGCTCCATGAATATTGGGAAATTGCTGCATTAATATTTTTTTCACATGCTAAAAATTAAGGGGGAAACTTATATTTGTTTTTATGATTTTGATTCAAAGACTACTTGAATCAATGGAAATTATTCCCCACTTATACATAACTGCCTGATGGTCTGGATGAAGGAAGTATTGGTTTTCTGATCTATTTAGTTTAAGGATGAAAAATCTGATCCCACATTAGCAGGAAGAGGGGCTTAACATGAAACCTTCACCATTTCTCTGACTACCAAGAAACAGGCTTCCTGTCTCAAAAAGGTTTCATTTTATAGTCAAAATGAACATTTCAAAAGAATTTCTATTAGCAGAAATATCAACTTGTTATGGAGTGGTTGAAAACAAACCCCCAAACCTCAGAAGTTGCTGTGAAAGAGAATTGTTGTCAGCTCTGCTATTACCCACAAAGGTCTTTGAATCATACTCATTATCCCTTTAATTTCTTTATGTGTTTCCCATGAGCAGAGGACAAAAATGAAAATGGAAAGCTCTGTGCATCAGTGACCAAGATCAGACTACTGAGTTCATAGCTACAACTGTAAAATACCACCATCCAAGTTCTCCTTCCAACAAGTGCTGAGATAACAGAAAAAGATAATGCAAAAGGAAGACCTGTGTGAAGTAAGGAGTAAATATTTATTATCTTATAGAAAAATGTACTTAAAATATATATAAGATTTTATCTCTATTTATTGGCAAGCCATGAAAAGCTGTAAGCAGCACTGCTACCACCTAGTTCCCAATATTATTTCCTAAAAATCTACTGAAAGCACTGTAAAGCAAATCAAAATATTAGCCAGCTCTGCCTTGGAACAACTTCTGAATGGCATGAGTAACCTTCTTCTTTTAGAAGGGGATGACATTAGTTATCCTCCAGCCAGGCTGGCAGCTACTATAATCATTCCAGTAATTTAAAGGCCCAGTTTACTGACTTCTATGTGGGGAGCACTGATAAGTATCTGTTAGGGGGGTTAGAGACAGATGTCTAGCAATTTGTAACACTTTTTATTCTTCAGGTTCTGAAAGATATTTTTATGTCTTAACTATACACACATACCTAAACTGAGTCACTTGTGATGGTGAATCCAGCTGTTAGATTACCTGTTAGGTTTTGGCACACAATGCAATAACGGCAACACTTCCTTATGCTTAGAAGATGAGATGCTCACTTTGTGAGTACTGGAAGCTATAGTAAGAACCAGTTTCTTATTAATGATGATCACTGTGCATTTATTTATTTATTTGATATTTGACACACAAGAGAAATGAATGCAAACAGCTACAGTAGGAAACTGAAAAATGGGTACTAGCATTGTGATAGTAACAGTCACAACTGCTTTGTTGTTCCATTTCAAAATGTGTAAGACAGCAAAAATGTCAATGTTCATCCCTTAGATAAAGGAATTGTATGTGCAAAATACTCTAGAATCACATTTTAATGTTCTTTTTAATACATTGCAAATGATCTGGCCTTTTTATCTCCTTTCTTCAAAATATTAACAAAATATTTAGCAGTTTTCCTGCTGTTTTGCCTAAAAGAGTAATTTTAATTCAGATGTCAGCAGTGATATCTGTTGTCGAACAAATGAGAGAAAAACCAATATGTTCCAGTCTTTTTAGAAAGGATTTGAATACAATTGAAGTCTATGTAGATAAGGATTTTGTGTTTTGGAAAGTGTAAAGAGATAATGAAACAAATGATTCAGTATCTCAGTATCTGTAGAAATGGAAATAGGAAAAACAAATAAATAATATCACCAGGAGAAAAATGTTTTTTTTTTTTTGAATATGCATTTTGCCTACAGCTTTAAGCAATATGCTTGCTATCAGAACACATTCTTTTTCTAATGAGTAATATTGATGTCTATCATTGTAAAAGCCAGCCAAGTCACACACACATACACGACATACACGAGTGCAGATTTATACATAATTTTCATGCACATAGATGCAAAAAAAAAAAAAAAAAAAAACCCTATGAATTACATATTAACCCTACACATGTATAAAACCTTTTTGGTCCTTGAAAAAAATATTCCACATAACATTATTCTTAGAGGATGTCTGAATTATGCTGAAGTTACACTGAGAGAAAATGAGATGAACCAAACCCTTTGACTATTTCTTTTACTGCCTTTGGTTTAGCCTTGTAAAACAGATGTTGCATTTACAAGGTTTTACTGGCTCTATTTTTTTAAACAAAGAAAAATGTCTTTGCAATAGTGCTGTCAGAGTCCTGTAGCAAGTGCACTTGGGCTATGTCTGAACAGCACAGATGATGAGCATCCTTGCATGCCTGGAGTCCCAATCCTCAGGCACTGATCACAGTGTGCTGCTGCTCCCCCTGGCCTGATCACCTACCCCACTCCTTCCGACCCTTGGACACAGGAACATAGGGGAGTGAGAGAAGGTGGTGCAATTCTGGGTCTGTCTCTGATATTATCTGGGGTCCTGCTGAGCAAATACATTCTTGGACAATCTCCTTAAGCCCACTGGAGTTGCTGGGAATTTTTCAAGCAAACAACTATCTCAAATTCTCCCTATGACAGTGAAGACATAGAAAAGAAATGTTTAACTCAAGGCAAGTATACTTACTCTAAACCACAAGTACTCAAATGGCCTTAGGCTCTGAGAATTATCAGAGTAGTTTAAGACCAAGATATGTATTTGTTATGCCATATATATTAAATTTTATATTATTTTAGTAGCTCTTTTGATTTTGACCATTTAAACAAGCTAAAGCTTGGATTTCAAAAACAAGCCAGGCAGAAATTTGGAATATATAAGTCATACTGAAAAAATGTGTTTTAGTCTCATCAGATTACAAATTTCAAATGGAAGTCTGTTCATTAAAATGTTGTTCTTAGTAACACAAGGTTAATTTTCATACAGCAGAGATGGTGATAGACTTATTGCTGAATGACAATTAGTAATTGATCTAGTTTCAAGTTCCATTGGTGCTCAGAATAGTCTATAATGTTGCTTAACCTGTTAAAAATTGCCAAAAATAGTTTATTTTCAGGGTTTCCAAATCCCAGTAATACATATGCTATTTTCATCAAAACTTACACAGTTGCTTCTGTCTAGATAGATAATTAAAACTTAAAAGATAAGATAACTCCCAACCAATGCAACATTTTTCCAGATTTAGGCCACATCATTATAATCAGTACTTGTTATATTTAATGTCTATTTTGACCTGATTTGATAACTGACATACTGGGATCTCAAGCTATTATGCTACTACCTCATTGTTAGGGAATCAAATAATTAAATAGCATTAAATGTTAAATCCGGACAAGATTTTTTTATTAGTTTATTAGTTTTGCAAAATCTTCAACTGTTATGACCACTAATGCTCAAGAATTAAAAAAAAAAAAAATATGGTCTTCTGGTTTAGGACAGGTCTTTGAACAATTTCAAATGGAACACTATTAAAAAAAGAATACAATCTGATTGATTAAAACTTCTCCAGTGACACAGAGCAGGTTGGCTGGGCATGGCTTATGGCTTTATTAATGTAACATATTCACTATTTTAATTTCAAATGCACAATTTTAATTTCAGGGAAGCCTTTTTTAGTAAGTAGCAGTCTCTAAATACTTACCCATAAGGCTGCTTCCAGCAGTCTGCCTAAATTATATGAGGATAGTCTGTGTCTCAGTGCACAGAAATGCTCCTTTTATTAGTACAGCCAATTAAAACTGAGATATTATATGACAGCTGTGAAAATTGTTAATAATTAGAATCCAGTAAATGACTGCTGTGTCATGATTCTGATCCCTGTACAGTCATCTTCACCTTGAGAGTATTTCAGATTAAAGGTAAAGGAAGAAGACAGAAGATTTTATTTGAATCCATTGCCTCTGGGAAAATGATGATGGAAGTAAGAACACGAATGGTATCTTTCTTCCTTGGGGAATGGTATCTTTCTTCCTTGGGGGTTTGTCAATAGTTGTGTTGCAGCCAACACTAGAACTGTCAGATAAATGAGTCATTAAGAATTCAACTTCAAGACAGGGAGCTAAGTTTTTCTGCAGATGTTGAACAGCCAATACAATCCCAAAGAGAAGTAGATTACATTAGTCACAAATGTATATAAGCCTCTTTGAAAAAAGGCTGGAAGAAATCATAAGATACCAACTACCAATTGGAGTGAGGTGGATGGGAAAGTGTAATTGACTTTGGTATGAAAAGATATGCTTTCCCATAGCATTTTGCTCCTGTGGATTTTTATGAAGACCTACCAAGACCTTAAAAATACAATCCTGCAAGTCCATCTCAACAGACAATTTTAAAGACATGTGACACCATTTCTGAACCATGGTTGCTTACATCATTAAGGTAAGAAAACCAACCAAAATCTGTAGATTTGGAACTACATGGGCTGTTTTACTTTTAGCAAAAAAAGGTGAACTGTCATCAGATAGAGTATAATTTGTGAACCAAATGGTTCACTTTTGAAGTAGAATATAATTATCTCACATTTACTCATTGGAATTTCTGGCATGAAGTAAACCCAAAAATACATATGCAAAGTTGTATTAAATATTCATAGGTGCCCACAATGAGAAAAAACATTCCTTACCACAATTTATATTGCCAACCTTCTTTTAACTTTTTGCACAATATATATAGCTACCAGATCATATCAGAGGTTGATAGCAAGACCAGTAATAGGAAATAAAAAAAATCCCATTAAAAATGTAGGAAATAATATTATTTCACAAAAAATGTTAGGTGAGCAATAATTACTTGACAGTAAAAGCCAGATTACTTTCAACTGCAGCTGCATTTCACATATCTTTGAAAGCAAAATACCTCAGCAGTAGACTCTGTTAACTATTACTATAATATAACCATTATCCATGAAAAATTTGAATACCTATTTTCACAAACAGAAATGGCACTAGTATTCCCTAGACCATAAAAGTCCACCTCCCATTTCTTTGCTTTGGGCTCATATTAAGAAGGGAACAAAAATAAACATGATTATACTGTTAAACATAACCAATGATTTTTAAACAAAGTCCTTGAACATCCTCTTTGGGAGGACAAGCAAATATAATTAAAGCTAAACAGAAAAGCCTTTTTCTGAATTTCCAAAATTGAAAGCACGAGAAAAAAACTTTGTTTTTTCAAATTGCCCAAAGATGTGAAAAACCTTAGTACAAGATGTACATTTGACGCCCCGGATTGCAGAGGGTGACCATCATTGAGAAGTGGCTGAATATACTGACGGGCTATCTCAGAACTAAACTGTGAGCTCAAATCTGGACATGATGGGAATGTGATATTGGGTGATCTTAGAAACTGACACTTTGTAAAAATAAAGCCAGTCTTCTTTTTTACAGCAGTCTTCTTTTTTCCCTTAACTACTATGAAAATAGAGGGTTGTGAATGCACAGTGACTTTCCTTCAATTATAAGAAGTTCATCAAGATGTTAGAAATAACATACTCAGTACCATGACAATTAAGCTGAAAAATAAAGTTTTAGCTCGTATCTATGGATATTACTGATCTGTGGAAAAGCATTTTATTCAGTTTCTCATCTAAAGCCATAAAGAGATTTCCATACATATTCATTTAGCTATAAGAATCTTTTTCCTCCTGTCCAGAAGATAGCAATTAGGACTACAAACGCATAAGAGAGTGTTGTGCTACACCTGTCTTACTCCTGCAATCCAGCTGTTCTGGTGATAATGAGTACTCAGTGTGGAGCATGTGGCTGTCAGGGTGGCAGGCAGTCTGCAGGATGCAGGTGCTCTCATCACACTTCTGCCTATGATTCTCTCTGTGCCCAGGAGCCCACACAGTTACCAAGGAGGTTAGGATGATTATATCTCAATATTCTATTGGCTTCCACAAAGAAAGATGAAATTATTCTGACAGCACTGAGGTGTAGAAGGCAGTGTCTGAACACAGGGTAGGTTGTGGCCCATTCTCTGCATCACTCTAATTTTACAAGCAGTTTTAAACTGTCACAGTGATGAGTCCCTGTGCAAGATGTGTTATCCTGGTGTGGGATATTGTATTTAGCTGAAGAATCTGGGTTGCACATGAAACATCAGTGTTTACCAGAATGAAGGGATTGAATGAAATGTGTGAAATACCATGTGGCCTTTCATGGACAACCCCTATTGACGCAAAAAGCAAATACTTTTGATAACTTTCTGGTAACATTACAGTGATTTTCTTTGTATCAAAGGCTTTAGAACATGAATGCTTGATCATCTTTGTAACATTCCATGTTACTGTCTGCTAACAATGCAAATAGCTCACATTTAATGTGGCCTCCCAAACAAGTTACCAAAAGCTCAAATTGTGGAAAACAGTGCTTTTTTCCAGAAACATTTATGATTGTTTGTCACATATATACGCTGCATTTCTATCATATGAGAATTTTGAAATTATGTGACAAGAATGGATCTGATCTATTGCTCTGTATAGATGCTCAGATAAAAGAGTGTCGCTATGAAGGCAATAGGTGTCCTGAAAATATGCTAAGCAAACAGATTGATTAGAAATTTTGACTTCTACAAGCAAGCAAACAGGAAAGAGTTTGACTCATTGGTCTTAATTTTAGCACAAAGTCAGTTTATCCAGGAAAGGCAAGAGCTTTTTTGTGTATAAAGGATGTGGGAAATAGCAGAATTAAAGCACTCTCTGAAGAATTGTAATATGAATATGCTGCGGTATGCAAGATTTATATATCAAGAATGAGAGCCAATCTGGGTGACAAGATGAAGTACCATAATGTGCAGCTGAAAATGCCATAGAAGGAAAATCTAAAATAATGATGAGTCAGTACTTAGGTATAGTCCACACAAATAAAAAGCAACCACGAGCACTGATAAGATGTCGCATACCTCATTGTATTCGTGTGTTTCTCATTATTTAAATACGTATCGTCTATTTATATTTTTCTGCTTATTTTTTCTTGTGGCAGCAGCTCTCTGGCCACAGAGAGAAACACTTTTCCAGGCATCATTCTGACAAAAGTCTGTGAGAAGATCAGAGAAAAGAATGAGAAGCAATTCGTATCTTAACTTGCTGCACCTGGTATTGTGAACATGTGGAATGTGTTATAGAGATTTATTTACCAAAGTGTGGTTTCTTAATTAACCAATGGTGATTGTGTTTTAATTAGAGGACCAATCAATTCCACCTGTAGAGAACTAGGGTATAAAAAATAACTAGGGTTTCTTAATAAAGATTATTATTAATCAGCCTTCTGTGAATCATGGAGTCTATGCTAATTATTACCCGGCTGGAGGCCCACGTGAGTGGAATATTTTCTCCTTGGAGAAAATAATAAACCTAATAGTACTAATAACAACAAAAACAACAACAACAACAATAATACCAACAACAACAACAACAACAACAACAACAACAATAATAATAATAATAATAATAATAATAATAATAATAATAATAATAATAATAATAATAATAAAGTAATGAAAAGGAAAGAAAGAAATAAGGGAAAAACCCCAAAGATTTATAACCCAAAAGATGCACTATAAAATCCTTTGCCACCTTCTGCCCCATGCTCAGGCCATTCCCCAACAGCAATTATCCCCCAGCAAGCTCCCCTGAGTTTATTTAGTGAGCATGACAATCTATAGTATTGAAAATCCCTTTCTCCAATTAATATCAGCTGTCCTAGCCATGTTCCCTCCCAGGTCACTGAGCACCTTTTCACTGGCAGCGTAAGAGACTCTGAAAATTCCTTGATTCCAGCAGTACTTAGCAAAAACTAAAACTTCATTGTCTTATCAACATTATTCTCATATTAAATCTGAAACACAGCACCACAGCAGCTACTAAGAAGTAAATTAACTCTATCCCAGCCAAAACCAGGACACCATTAATTTGGTAGAATACCAGAGCCTAAGAACTATGGAGGGACTAATAATTGAGACATAGTCTTCTTCCAAGGTTCTTCGTATTTTTACAGAATAGAGTGGTGTAATAGTTCCCTCTTTGTATTTTTCAGCAGCAACTTATATCAGTGAACAGTGAGAAAAGGCAGATTCTATATTATCTGCACTGTTTCCAGCAGTCTATAATTTTCTTATCTCTCCAGCTCTTTTTTTTAGGTCCCAGTCCTGATACACGAGCATTAGTTGACTCCCAAGATCTCTGTTGGTGTGAAGAAGGAAATCCTACCAAAACAAAGCCTAGAAATGTTTTTTTTGAGAAGGTACTTTCCACTTGGAAGTTGAGGAAACAAGTGAAAAAGTCCAGTTGCTGTGGCTATACGCTGTCCTCCCACACAATGCCAGGGGCTGAGCATCCTTGCAGTCCTCCATGCTCCTGGTTCGCAGCATAAACACCTTGCTGTTTTGGAAGGTAGCACAGACCTTACATTGTTTGGCACATTTCAGATTCAAAAAAAAAGAAGCCCACACAAATAAATAAACCTGATGTCCTAGGATGACAGTGGCACTCCTTCAAGCTCCCAGAGGACCCTCTGCCAAGTTTTTCGTAGTTCAAGTTCAATTCCCAGTTCACATCACCTGACAGAGGATCTGTTCCTGAGAAGGGTATGTGGGTATGCATGTTCCTTAGGGTGTGGCTTCAAAAGATAATCCACAATGTGCCCCAGTGGCTATTGTAAAAGTATTATCAGTAGCTCTGTAACTCATTATTTAGGCCACAAGCCAGTATATTTTAAAGCTCTGAGTCTCTTAAAGATATCATGTTAAATGATAATGATGAAGAAGAAGATGATGATGGTATTAATAATAGTGATAATATATTGTATGATAATTGGGGTATTAATTATATCAGTAGTAGTACTAGTAATAATACATAGTACTATTGCCACTAATAAAGAATATCTTGGTTTTCCTTCCCTTTTGTTCTGAGCAAGATATACATAGTAGGCTGTTGAACCCCAAGTAGACTTAAACCTTCATTTCAAAGAGTGTTTTACTATTTATACAGGCTTTTCTATTCCACATATTTCACTATGACTGGAATAATGTATCTTCAGGATCCAGGCCATTAAATAATTTTCCTCAAAAAATTATGATTTTATTTACATATCTCACCGAGGCTGTTGAATATATGCTTACTCCTGTTCAAACAACTCTGTATTAATGCAAATAAGAATATTAGGGAACTTTAATAACATAAATTGCTCCTAGTACTTGATCCCTCAAGGTGTCTATACACATAGCATCCATAATATCTTTATTTTAGACCCCAGTTATATGCTATTACCCAGCAGATGATGCACAGCCTACCATGAATGTGGATGGAGTTTCCTGAAATTTGTAGCTACCTCTTGCAATCTACTACTTATGGAATTATTGGACAGTCCAGGTTGGATGGAACCTCAAAACATCATCTGGTCCAACCTTTCATTGGAAGGAGGGCTTAAATGAGACCCTCAAGTACCCTATATTTTTATCTATGTATTTATTATTTACATCAATGCCCAATAATGCAGTATAAATCCTAAAAACCAGAATATTCTAAGCAATATTTCAAGTCTTGGTTGCATCCCAGATTTTGAAATATATATTAATGTATTGTTTTTGCTGTTTTGTTTAACTGTTAGTCTCAGATTATGGGAATGCCTTTGGATGGTTTGTCCTGATTATCATAGGTAAGGAACAGCTGCAGCTCAGAGATGTGAGTTCTTGACAAACCTAAGTCAAGTTTAGTCACTCCCACAGAATTTATATACCTGGAATTAACAGTAACTTTGAAAACTTAAGCCCTATCTTCAAATCAAACTCAATAGAGTACATCAACAACACCTTTCAAAACATAAATTATTAAATGCTTCAGGTGAGTCAGTGTAATTCATGCTTTTAACTGCAGCAAAGTTAAATTTTCAAAATACATTGAACATATTTTAATTGGACTCTTTATGGCAATGCCTGAGGCTTTGATAAAAATTCACAACTACAAGACATAAATGACACTGATAAATTCACTGGGTGACAGGGTGAAATGAAGAACAGAGGTGAAATTTCAAAATGTGAAAGGCTTCCAAATTTGTGTCTCTATCTAGCAATAAATCCGTAGTTAAAAGTAACAAATAGTATTTCCGGGATTGATGCAAAAAGAGATCATCTCCTCTCCATGGGTGAAGCAGATTATCCAGAAAACCAGAGAAGAAATTAATTAATTAGAATTATCAGCTCCATTGAACTAATTAAATGGTAAAGAACAGAAAATTTCCACATAATGTGTGCCAGATTCTGTGTCTATGGGACCTGATTTCTAATTCTCTTACAGGAATAAATCCATGAAAGTAACTTGCTGAAATTGAATGTGGTTGTTAATCTTACTCTCTTCAACCTTCCTTTGTCCTACACATATAATCCTTTGAGAAATCAGGTATTTGTGGACTTGGAGTCAGAGTGCCATGAAATATATGTCTGGATGTCATAATCATATTTTACTACCAGAAAAAAAATTACTTTCATGGGAAAAAGGAAGAGCTTTGACATCCTGCAAAATAAGAAAGCAGCCATTTGTGGATTGCAGGATACCAAGAAGGAAAGAACAGCATCTTCTTAGAGCTTCCTTGTTTTCAAGCAAGAATAGAGCTAAATGAGTTTTTTGCTTAACTAGATATTAATGATTATATAAATATGTATTTTAACTGTCTGCTTAAATGATGAACAGAATGGCATTAAAAAAATTGCAATACTCCGAACAAAGCTCCTGTGATGGTAATTACATCTCGTACATTACCTCATAAAAAGCAGTCAATTTGTGTAAGAGAATTAAACTTCAGTTTGAGAACTGTGTGGGTGTACACAAAATAACAAATAAAGAGCTACTCTTCTGCTACTCTGTCAAAAAGCTTTAGTAGAAAAGTCTCCTCAGAGGACATTTATTTTAGACATTTAAATGTTGAATTATTCCCAGATTTTCAGCCAATCATTTAAATTCATTAGAGTGCTGAATGCTGCATGTTCTGCATCAAGTCACAAACATACCACTTGTAAATGTTTATTAAAATCTCTAAGATACATTTGGAGTTTCTACTGAAAAATCTATTAACAGCACAAAGTCTTATGAAGCATCAGATTTTGGATGGGATAGTGAGGAATTAAATATCAAGTAATTATAATTTAAACAGCTGTTAAAATGAGTATCTTTTCTGGGTCTTCCTAACAGTCTATCACTTAATTTCCTTCAGTCCAGCTAAGAATGAATTGTTATGCAAGTGCAAAAATTTAAGCACTTGTTGTATGCACGGTTGGTTCAGTTAGGGATTTTAATAAATGTTAGTTAGGTCGGTCCTCTGTACCCCTATCTTCCCCCACAAATGGTTCACTCCAAGTTACTTACCACAGGAGCTCTTACATGTCAATCTTACAGCCACTCCCGGGTTCTTGAAAGTTCTGTAGCAATTACCCCACCTTTGCAATCTTATTTGTCCCAGAACACTGTACCCACCTCTGTTATGCTCCCATGCTGTGATCCACGTCACTCCCCTGTTGTCTGTCCCTATTGGGCAGGGGGGATTTCCGCCCCTGTTCGCCCGCCCCCCATTTAACCCAATGCTTTCATTGTCCATTCGCCATTTTGCCCTCGCACCGCCTGAGAGCAGCTGCTCCAACCATCGCAGTGGCCACGTGGGAAATAAAAGTTCTCAGGCCTGCAGAGCAAAGTGTGCCTTCTCTCGTCCCTTTCCTTCCTCTCAGCGTAAGGCTACGAAAGCTGTGTACCCATGCCGGAGCGCTCTGCACCAGCAGGGAGGCGAACGCCTTAACCCCGGAGCATCCATGCACGTGGCAGCTGCGGTCTCACCAAAGGGTGGCTCTAGCCGGGCTTTCCAGCTGCCCAAGGCCACAGCAAACAAAAGCCGCAAGCACTGTTGTAAATTAAGGTGTTCTTTTGAACCAGGACTCAAAACTTAAAATTACGTGTTTCATCAGTGCCTACCCCTGACCCATGACTGATGTAAAAACTGTTACCTTTGGGGTAAGGTGTTCATACTTTTAAGGACAGCCACAGCAGCTGCCAAGTTTTCTAGACATAACTACTATTATTTTTCATTATGCTTTTAGGACAGACAGGCAACACATTTTCCAAGTTTACCAAAAAAGTTGGTTCCAAGAGCTAAATAAATTTTTAAGACCTTTAAGTCCTTGCCAAGCATAGCAGTTCAAAAACCCTCTCCTGCTCTCTCCTCTCCTCATTCAAAAATGTTTTGATCAACATGAATTCTGGCATGTGTGATAGTTAATAACCTGCAGACGAGATAAATTACTAATGAGTCTTAGTTCTGAAAACGCTTCAGGGTCATGCTAGATGAGGAATAAATATCGTGTAGTGAGTATTCTTTTGCCCAGTTATTAGGTACAACAATTGGAACAACCTTCCCAGAGAAGTGGTTGAGTCACCATCCCTGGAGGTGTTTAAAAGATGTGCAGATGTGGACATGGCTTAGGGATGGACTTGGCAGTGCTGTGTTAATGGTTGCACTTGATGATCTTAAAAGTCTTTTCTAACCTACATGATTCTATGACTCTATTAAAATATTGTCACCCTATTGTCTTCTGTCCTATAACAGCTTGTTTACGTAGAAACCTTTTTAAAACTATGCCTATTATGTACCTATGTTCATCAAAAGTAAACTCACAAAGTAAAAACACTAACCATAGTATTTCTTCTTCCAATTTAAATTAATTCCCTGAAACTGGTGTTTCCCAAATGATGCTTGACCTCAGAATGTATCAGGTTATTCAAAATAAATTCAGGACTGTGGATTCAGAATTCAAAGTTAAATTGTAAGATCACTTTAAAAATTGTGATGTTATTGTCCAAATCACCCTTTTCATTATTAAAAATGCACCTTTAGTTTTCTAGAAATATGAACAAATTTAATGGCATTATAAGAAAAAGCAAAACTTGAAAGTTCCTAATGCAGATAGCAGGTAATTCTCTGAAAATATGTAATAAAGAGGAATGAATTCCATTAAACTGCTACGTTTTTGTTTAAAATTGTGCACTATAAAACATGCTCTTTGAAATAAATTGAATCTCCTCTTACCCTTAGCACTGTTTTTTTCCCTTTAATCTGAATAGTATTTGCTTATCTTATTACTTTACAAAATTATAGCTTTGTTTTAATCAGTACTACAGCTAAGCATATAAGATCTGTCAAAACACCATGGAGTAGGTAATGGAGAGAAAAAGAACATTTCAAAAAACTTTCAATGACAATAGAATTTTCAAGATTTCTTTAAACAACACTAAAAAAATGCTGCAAAAGATTTTTTGCTTGTGTCATGTTGGTATATAATTTGATTGAAGTTGTATATCTTTAAAATGTGTGTAACAGTCACTCATTTTAAAATTACTCTGTGTGTCCTACATTTTGTTACATACCATTCCCTATATCAGTTTTTCTTAAGTGCTTCAAAGAAGCTTCATATATGATTTTATGTTATCTTCATATATGATTTTATGTTATCTTCTTTTTTGCTCTGCAGAAAAAACAATATCCACAGCTTTCTTATTGCATTGGCTTTACGCAATGTGTTCTATCCCTACATTTACTTATTCTCTAATATCAGTATTGACTTAAACACCTTTCTTAACAACTAATCTGCTGTTTTATGTTTTAAGTTAAAGGGATTCAGTCCCCAGTGTTCAATGTGCATGTAAGTGCATGGAGTAAACACCACCACTTAGGAAGAAACATTTCTGAATTGTTGGAGGGGGGGGAAAAAAAAATCAATTTTTAACCCCACATGCAACTGGGCAAAATTGGTATTTCATATTTGTTCAAAGTGGATACTTTTATACTATTTAATTTACTGTCTATAAATTATTACTGCAAAATATAAGTTAGAATTGTTAATCAAATGAAAAATTATAGTTCGTGTCACACAAGAGTAAAATACTGTCCTAAGAATTTTGAGTGCCTATTTTTTCAAGAGTGGAGAAAAAAGAACATTAACAATAAGATGTGCTTCCCTAGATATTGCTGGTATTCTACATTATGCTTTTATAGGATAACTTTTGCATAGAAGATCTTTTGATATTATTAAACCTCACAGATGGTCGGTATTGCTCACATTCTTTTATAATTCGCCGTAGGTGACTCACCGTAGGTATGGAGAGATTTTTGTGTCAGTGGCTGCTTAGCTTCTTCTCTGGGGCAAATCAGTCTTCTTCTCAGGCAAAATTATTCCTCACAAATTTCTCTGTCTTGGTTCCCAAGGTATCTTTTAGTAAGATAGTAAGATATGCCCTCATGGATTTGTGCTAATAACAGAAGAGATGCCATTACTATCAAATGCATAAGCATGAATTTTATCATATCCGACTTTACCCACTTAACATGTAGGTACCTGATCTATCATAATAATGTAGATAAATTCACAGAGAGTGAGGCTTCTCCAAAGGACAATTCATCTTATGCACTGTGAATACCTACCTAGGGATGAGAATAGTAGCACTGAAGAGGTTCATTTATCTCCATTGAAGGAATCCACATCACTAGCATAGATTAGGCTGCTAATTTTTAGGTGGCTAATATTGGCTGAGGTGATTCAACCCAGGTGATAAAGTAGCATTGTAGGTCACTGTCCAAGTCCTCTGTATTATGCAGTAGCTGTAACTCCTGCTGATATTACTGTATCTGATTAGCAACCAGTCCCACTCTAATGTATCTGAGTAGGAAATTTAGAATTAGAAATATCATTAACTGAAGCCTTTATTTTTCTTAAGTTTTCTGTTTATCCTTGCTAAGCAGAAACTGGCTTTGTGTTTATATAATTCCCCTCCTTCTCATATACTGAGTTGGTTCTAGATTATCTATCTTTCTGTGCAATACAACATGTCATAGATACAACATAGTCTGATGGCTTCCAGATGAAAGACCATATACTTTTTTAGCTGTACTCTTTGTGAGTCTTTGATGTATTATTTCTCCCAGCCTGCATGCTACAAAACTACAACTGAGGGACTGAATTTTGCTTTTTTTCTGGTTGACAGTCAGATCTATGGCAGGTTACTACATGACAGTCTTTAATTTTTGGCAAAATATTGCTATTCTGCACAACAGTAAATATATATTGAGCTAGAAAGAGCCCAATGACAGTCACTTAATATATTGTTCCAGAATGTCCTTTGGTTTACTGTGTCAATCATCTCCTGTCTTATTTGTAGGCGTTTGGTTTTTAAGAAAATTTGATGTTCAAATATTCTATGTTCAAGTGTCTTACATTCTGTGGAGAACCATGAATTTGGACACACGTCCTTGGAGAAGAGATTTATTGCTCCATGGTTCCGCCAATAATGCACTTCTCTGTATAATGCACTTCTCTGTGAATCAGGGTTTCGCTAATGTTGAGGTGCTTTTTCTAATTGCATATTTTACACTTAGGCTTGAATAAACCACAAAACCAAGAGTCCCTGGGACACTGCAACTACAAAAGCCATGCCAAGTGAAGCACAGCACTGGCCCAACATTGCTCCATCAGAAAATTTCATCTTGAAACCAACCACAGGCCAGGTACAACTGACTTAGAAAAAGCCTGATTTTATTGTTCACCTTAGGGTTAGGGTTCCACTTAGGGTAAGGGTTCAGAAAACCACAAAGCCCAGAGCTCCAGGCACACTGCAACTGCAAAAGACATGCCAAGGGGAGCACGGCACTGCCCCAACATTGTTCCCTCCACACCTTTCTACTTGGCACCAGCATCAGCCAAATGCTCTGTTTAGTTCTTTATGGCAGCAGCTCTCTGGCCACAGAGAGCAGGCACAGACTTTCCAAGGCATTTTCCTGGGGAAGGCTGTGAGAAGCAGAGAAAAGAATGATCAGAACAGTTCTTATCTCACTTGCTGCTACACGTTGTTTGTCCACATGTGGAATGTGTTCTGGAGGCTGTTTACCCAAGGTGATTGCTTGTTTGGATTCTGGTTATGGTGTTTTGGATTCATTGACCAATTTGATCCACAGCTGTGTCAGGACTCTCGGCAGAGAGATTCATGGGTTTTTCTAGCTAGGGATAGTTCTTGTTAGTGTAATGTAGTGTAATATAAGTAGAAGATAATACAGTATAAGATAATAAAGCAATTGATCAGCCTTCTGCAATCATGGAGTCAATGCTATTACCCAGCTGGGGGCCTGTGGCAACAGTTCTTGGCTCAGGGTTAGGGTTATGCTTAGGGTTAAGACTGAGAAAACCACAAAGCCCGGAGCTCCAGGCACATTGCAGCTGTAAAGGGCATGCCAAAGGGAGCACTTGCAGTGCCAGTGGCACTGTCCCAGCACCATTCCCTCTACACCTTTCTGCTTTGAACCACTCATGTGCTTTGCACCTCAGAAAATTGCTGCTCTTACTGCTCTGCCTAGTTTAAGGCTTACGCTTGAGGTTAGACTTGAGAAAACCATAAAGCCAAGACCCCCAGGGTTGCTGCGTATAAAGGGGAGTACTTCACATCATCCCATTACATTTGATTACAACTACTTTATTTCACAATTATCTTTTATTTCTTTAAATTGAATGTCATTTTATTAGAAGTCCACCCTAGTAAGTTAGTTTCACTTTTCTCAATATCTTTGAGATTTCGAAGAGTAGCAATTCAGCAAGGTTTGGTCCATTTCCCTGCTCTTTTTATCATGTCATGCAATTATTTTTACTTACGGTTCAGAATTTTCTCTTCTATTTTAGTGGTTTGTTTAATCAATCTCTTCACCTGTCCATTCATTTCATTCTATTCCCTGATTTCAGTATTTCAGTGAGTATAAATTTGGCAAGTTTCGGTCCTTTTCAGGGCACCTCATGTCATCTCAGTCCATTTCATGATGGTAACTTCATTTCCAAATTTTCCATTTGTTTTCAGTTTCATTATTATTTCTTCAGATCGCCTGTCCAAAGTGCTTGTTACACTTTGTTGTCGGATTTCAAGATTTCAGTGGAGATCAACTGGGCAAGCTTTGGTCCATTTCCCTGCACTTTATGTAATCCCATTCACTTTTATTGGTTTTGCTTTGGTTCAGAATTTTCTCTTTCCTTTTAGCATTTCATTTCTTCAATATTTCTCCTGTCTCTTGTTTACCTTCCTTCCCCAATTTCACTGTTTCAATGTATTTACCATTTTGTGGTAGTCACTCAATTTCCAAATTTTCTGATTTTTTTCAGTTGCATTTCATTTGCTTTTTAATTTTGCTTATTTCATATTTTATTTATATTTATATAATATAAATATAAAATATAAATATTTATATATTTTATTTTATTTATTTTATTTATATCTCCTGTCCAGAGTGTCTTACACTTTGTTCTCTGATTCTTACACTTTGTTCTCTGATTTCAAGATTTCTTATCCTTTCCTGAAAGGAAGAATTTTCTTTTCAGGAAAGGAAATGAAATCTTGCAACTTCAGTGATGATCAGTTGGGCAAACTTCGGTCCAATTTTCATGTACTTCATGTCATTCCATGCCATTTTATGGTTTTGGCTTTGGTTCAGAATTTTCTCCTTTTTTTTAACATTTCATTTCTTCAGTTTCTTCTCCTGTCTCATTGTTAATCTTTCTTCCCTGATTTCCTGATTTCAATGTGAGTAATTTTGTCAAGTTTTGGTCCTTTCCACTGCACCTCAGTTCATCTCATTCCATTTTGTGGTAGCCACTCCATTTCCAAATTTTAATATTTTCTTTCAGTTGCATTTTATTGTTTCTATGTCCTGTCCAGAGTGTTTGTTACACTTTGTTCTCTGATTTCAAGATTTCAGTGATGATCAACTGGATAAGCTTCAGTCCACTTCCCTGCTCTTTATGTTATCCCATTCACTTTTATTGTTTTCTCTTCGGTTCAGAATTTTCTGGGTTTTTTAGCATTTCATTTCTTCAATTTCTCTTCTTGTTTTTTTCCATTACTTCTTCCCTGATTTTGAGATATCATTTTGTCAGGTTTCTCTCAGTTTAATTTAATAAAAACAATAGTCCTATAACAAAATATTTCTCTCTCCATATCATTCTTGGCACAATCCTTGGGCTAGTCCAAAAGATGCTTCTACTGCTCTGCTTAGGATTAGGCATATGCTTTGGTTTAGGGTTTAGAAAACCACAAAGCCCAGAGCTCCAGGCACTGCAGTTGTGGAAGGCATGCCAAAGGCAGCATGGCACTACCCCAACATTGCTCTCTCTATACCTTGCTCCTTGCCATCAAACATGGGCTATGAACTTCTGCCTCAACAATCATCTGATTTTCTTCCTTGATTATGGTTAGGGTTATGCTTAGGTTAGGCTTAGAAGCCCACAAAACCTAGATCTCCTGGGAAACTGCATCTACAAAAGGCATGCAAGGGGATCACAGAACTGCCCCAACATTGCTCCCTTAAGAATCTTGCTTCTTAGCACCAGCCATAGGCTTACTACCCCAGCCTCAGAAAAAGCCTGGTTTTATTTCTCCCCTTAGAGTTAGGGTCACACTTAGGGTTAGGCTGTACAAAACCTTAAAGCCTAGAGCTCCAGGGACAGAGCATGGCACTGCCCCAGCATTGCTCCCTCAGCATTTTGCTTCTTGGAACCTTTCATTGGGATGGTTTATATGCCATATCCTTTTTTTTTTGGGGGGGGGGAAGGGTTGGGTTTTTTTTTAATTTTCAGTATGACTGTTGCCTCCCTCAGCTCTAGGAGTATCACCATAGGTGAGGGGCTCCCCAGATGCTGAGGGGCAGGGGCTGCTGCTTCCTTTGGGTGGGGTGAGCAACTCAGCAGCCATGGCAGCACAGCTCTCCTACTAGTTATCTTTTTGCCCTGTGATTTTTGCCCATTTCTTTTTCTTTTTCCCTCAGGACTGTGGCTAGGGCTTTTCAGCTTGCTTGTCTCCTGCTCTGCTGCTTGGGAACTGAGAGCCAGTGCTTGCTTTGCCTGGAGCCCGCGGTCCCCTGCTGGGACCACTGCCTCTGCACCCCTAATCCTGGCACCAGGCAGGTCCCAGGCATGGCCAGTGAGGTAACCAAGGTAACGATCCCCGCCCAGCCCATCTGTTTTCTGCTGGTTTTGTTTGCTGTTACTGCCGTTGTTGTTCCTTTGTCTTGTTATACATGTCAATGTTAGCAAAGAACCGTCAATCCTTTTCCCATATATTTGCATGATAGTTGTGTAATTTCACAATTATAATAATCTGGAGGGAAGGGAGTAACATTTCCATTCCAAGTGAAGTTCCCACCTTCCTTGGCAGACACCTGTCTTTCAAACCAAGAGAGCATCACCCATATGGTGGGTACCTCAACCTCAGCAATAGCCTGATTTTACTGCTTCCTTTGAGGTTTAGGTTGCACTTAGGGTTAGGCTTGAATAAACCACAAAACCCAGAGCTCCAGGGACACTGCAACTACAAAAGGCAGCTACTCAAGGGGAGCACAGCACCACCCCATCACTGCTCCCTCCACACCTTGCTCCTTGGCACCTGAGCACCTGAGCCTCAGCAAAATCCTGATTTTACTGCTCCACTTAGGGTTAGGTTCATGCTTAGGAAACTGAGTGGACACAGGAACAGCGCCTGTCATTTACACAGTTCTGTTTTGGTTTGCCTTTGCCTGTTAAACACAGATGTGAGTCTACAACTGTCTAAACACAAGAAGAGATCTGAAAATGAAGGCTGGCCTAGGCTGAATTCTGCAGAGAGAAATTGTTGCACCATTTTCAGTAGTAATTAAAGATACTGGATTTTTTTCACAATTTTTTGTTACAGGAAAATTCTGCTCAGAATATATTATACATCTGGCCAATGTTTCTTTATTTGTGATTTTTTTTTTCTTAAAGAGTGCTGAATCACAGATACAAAAATGACAGCAGAAAATGAAATAAATAACATTTCAAGATCCTATTGATTTCTAGACAAAACCAAAGGAATGCTTATACTTTTTTCAGATATCCCAATAAAAAGAAAAATACAACTAATATCCTAAGGGGAAAAAAAATCAAATTTTTTTTTGTGCAGAGAAGAAAAAATGGAGGTAAAGAAGAAAAAGCTTTTTACTACCAAACATATTGTACTAAAATCATTATTTTATTTTCTCCAAGGACTAACTGTTCACTTCACTCGCAAAACACAACTATTTCACACACAGGAGCAAAATGCTGAAGGATCTGCATACATATTCATAGGAGCTGAAATTTAGCTTCTAATCTCAGGGGAAAAGCTACAAAACCCAGATTTGGGCACTAAACTGAAAACTCTAAACTGTTCAGAACAGGATTAATGGTCATCCGGTTGCCACAGACACACAATCTGTGTCATTATCTTAGTGTTTTAAGTATGATTATTGGTTCTATTCCTATGGTGAAGATGAAATCATTGCAATTTCAAGTTTTTTGTATTAATATCAGTGTTTCATGGAGTCAGTGATACACTAAGAACTTTAGCTTGTACACAAAAGGAAGATTTTTGCCTTTGAGAGTAATAAAATGGCAATGTCATGTGACTTGTGACTGTCTTCACTCAAGATTTTTCACATACACCTTAATGGATTTTAATGATCTATCGTAGACATCTTATTAGTCAGCTATTAATGGTATTGAAAAACTACAATAAAGCCTAAGAGCTGGCGCAGAAGAAAATCTACTGTGACAACCACTTTACAAAACAGGAAGAGTACACAGACTCTGACTAAGAAGTAGAAAGTTAAACCAACAGAGAGTGCAACACACACACTGAGTGAACAGCAGGATGACATCATTTTCTTCTGTGTGCGTGTGGTTACTGTGAAAGGATAAGTGAAAGTAGATTGGTGAGTTAGGAAAGCTGTGAAAGAGTTTAGATTCTAGAGGCATGAGCATCATCTTCTTATACTGAGAAATGTTCCATGATTTATACATGTGGAAAATACATTATTTAAGGATTGTTGTTTATCATTAAGGGTGTTTATATTTGTCAGTTACAGACTGCATGATTATACAGTTAATGAAAATCCTCAGAAACTTAAATAAGTCTGAGGGCAAAAAATAGCCAATCTGACCCTGTACATTGTCTCTTATTAAAGAGGCAAGTCAAACAAACCATTAAAAGCCTTGAGCTTAGATCCAAGATTTACATACATTAAATAGATTGAAAAAAAGAAATTTCAAGAATTTGTCTCTGTAAATGCCAGGAATCTATACAGTTTGAGGATAATTAATACCTACTAGGTGAAATATGTAGACCTCTCTCATCCTTATATTTTATCTTCAAAACTTTCATCCTAATAAGAATTATATTATAAAAGTGTATTAATAATGGATTAATAATTATTCTGTCACATTCTGTGAAATCTGTCAGGTTTGCTTGGCAATTGAAAAGACAGGACATAGCCTTTGCTCTATGATTTTATGAACTAGACTACTTACTAGCTCCTGTCATAGCTATTTAAGTAATTGATGTCCTTTACCTATAGTGGACTGAAGACCCCAGGTGGTCAGACTTCATCTTTTCTGTACATTTAAAGCCAAAATGAATAGATTTCTGTAACTGCTTACCATTGCAGAACTCTATGATGTATGTATCTAATAGAAAAACATAAAGAGACTAGAAGTTTAGGAAAGAATTTTATTTGCAAAAAAATAGATGCCAATAAATAATATTTTAAAAAGGAGGAGGGGGCAGATGAACAGTTACTGCTGATACTTTAGTGCAAGAAGTGCGTATAACACATCTGTGTTTCTACAGTTCTGTTTCTCATATTGATACTTTTCTCCAAGCTGAAACACACTGCTTTCAGCTTTCTCTAATCCACAAGGCTCTTACCCAAACCTATTCATTCATTCCAAGAGCTGGCAAAAAAAGGAGGAAGAAAAGCTGAGAGATTGAAACCATCAGAAATGGTAGCTGGCATAAAATGAAAGTTAAAAAAATAAAATTAAGCTGAATTTTTGACTTTCTGTTACAAGGCAAATCAAATATTTCTGGACTTACATTTATTTAATTATTCATAACCAGGAGATTTGCTTTAACTTTTTTTTTTTATTTTCAACTCCATTGTAAAATAGCTGAGATTTTTGGACTTTAGTATGTACAAAAGTACTATGTATTTTCAAAGCACAGTACATACTGCTAATGACATAGAAACGTATTGTTATCTTTTATTTTGCTTCACCTGTATTCTTATGAATAAACCTCCTGCATATAACAATTCAAAAGCCTTGTGTGATTTTCTAATGCAAAGTCTTAAAATTATGAGGTTTTTTTAAAATGGAAAACAGAAGCCAAATCTCTCCACCTGTCTCAACTTTTTCCTCCCTGCTACCCTTCTTTCCTGGCTATGAACTTCTCATGTTGATCTATGGCTAACATTCAACTGTTTTTTTCTCAAAATACTTCTATCTTTCCTGATCAAAGTTTTAAAATCTCATAATAATATTAAAACACTGACTACATTCTAAGGCAGGGGTAAGATTTATGGGGATTTTGGTGAAGTATAACTAGCATTACATTAAAATGAACTGTTTGATGGATAAATTGTTTCAGTTTACATCATGATGAAAGAACATAATGAAAGTTCTTAAGATTAAATTCTGTGATTTTTTTCCTAAATTCTCTCAAAACTGGCAGGAGGTAGAACCCTGGTAGCTTTATATTTCTATTATCTTCCACGGCAGCAAGACATGTGCAAAGGAAATGAAACATTCATCCAGAGTAGAATGCACTGCTACAGGATATCACTCCATGAAGACATAATGCCAAATAAAAGCAGGAGATATTAAATAATTTATCAGTGCTATCACATGATGGATGAATAGGAATATCAGGCGCAGTTTCCGGGCTCCCTGCCTTGGTTCCACCCCTAACACCTTCCTGCTCCTTTTTGAGGATAGTGATAATCAAGACTGCATTTAGCTTCCAGTTTTTAATTCTAAGACACTATTCATAAAGCATAAAAAGGTAGTGACTCTGTGGCACGTGTTTTTTCATTCCAAGGTATGCTTCCTTGAAATGATGGTTAAAATTATCACATAAATTTATCATATAATTTATTTTTGGTTAAGTGAATGCAAATTGATATTTTGACAGCCATACTAAGAATAATATATTTATTATTTTCGCTTAGCTAGTAAGATCTACCAAGTGAGGGCACTCCCAACTCAAAATGTGAGCCCATGGTCCTGACATTACTGACAAACTCATTTGTCAGTAATATGCAACTTGATCAGCTAAATTATCTAGAGTAACTTACAAAGTGTATGAGTTGGGCACCTGCAGCAGTGCTCCATTAAAACTGGGCATTGATTTTATATTGTCCTCTTTTTTTTTTTTTTTTCCTTTCTTCAGGGTGGATAAAATATAATATAGTTGCCCTTAAGGCATAAATTTTACTCTGCACTTCTTCATATCAACTGACCTGACTGTAAATACAAATCTGGTCTTACAGGCTTGGCTGTGGGAAAAAGATAATGAGTGCTGCTCAAAGCATTTTCTTTTGTCATACAGGGCAGATGGCTGATCTGAAATATCCAAATCCAACTGACCTTCTACTCAGAAATAAACCTTTATTGATTCTCTATCTGAGTTACTAAAGCAGCTTCAAAACAATTTGAAGAACCTGTTATATTTTTCTCCTAAAATTATGTTGACTTAGCATTTATGCATTGTTGTGATTTCCACAGATTTTTAGGAAAAAACCCAGCAAGACTCTGTGGACATACAGCCTTTGTTCTGCTTATCAGTGTGATATAGGACACTGGAAGTTGAAGAGGAAGCTTATGAGATCATTATTTGTATCACGAAAGCTAGAAATCACTGACTATAAACTGGCTATAAACTAATGACTAAATCACTAAACTAATGGCTAAAAAGTCTTCAGCAGGGATAGGCAAGGGAGGAGAGGCAGTGGGGTATCCCTGTATATTCCTAGAGGTTTCAATTATCCAGAGCTTGATGACGGTGACAAGAGCATCAAGTGTTTATGGGTAAGAATCAGGGGGAAGGCCAACAAAGCAGACATCTAGGTGGAAGTCTGCTACAATTCCCAATGTAAGGAAATTTGCAATGCTGTTAAAAGTTCTGTGGAAGCAATGCTGCTATAGCCATGTAACTGGTTAAAATACTTAAAATTTGTTTACATTAAGGGCTTTTATCGCCTAAGAACTTTAATGCACTCATTATTGGAGAGTAGCCACCAAAATTTTTAGAGGAATAATTGTAACTCACTTGAGAATAGTTCACATTAATTACAAACTAAATGCATAATGCTCATAATCCTAAGTAACATAGAAATTAACAGTAGAACCCTGCAAAGCTGTGTAAATTCTGAAGCTATTCATATTCTAAATCCATGTTGAAAGGAACTTCATTAAGACAGTTGCATCTTATTTCCAGCTGCAGCTAAATCTTTAAATAACTACACTAGAAAAAGAATTTAAAGGCAACCACTTATGTATGTTATGAACATGAATAAAGGACAAGTGCTTTACAGTGTACTACCCCCATAAGTCTATCTCCAAGTTTTCTGATGATTCACACTGTCTCCAGGCAACAAAGTAAATGACAGCTTTTGAATGTATTTCCTGTTCTTTCTTCATCTGCATTTAAGAACTCTTTTTTTTTTTTTCCCTCCCAGAAGAATGGTTAGCCATAGCAGTTTTAAACCACCTTCATTTCATCAACAAAGAAGTCCGCTCAGCCAAACTGGGATGCTATCTAAAGAGACTTTTCTTGGATTCTTTCCAGAAGTTTTACTTATCTCCTGTTGCAGTTAAGAAATGCTTAGATTTGCCCATATCTTTAACCTCTGATTTAGCCACCCGTGTATCTCTGTATTTCCTTCCTTGGTACCCTTAAATTTGTGTTGCTGCCTATCCTTCAGACACATCCTTAGCTCCATTCCTTCGATTATGTGGATTCCCAGCCTATTATGTACATAAAACTATTACATTTACTTTCACTTGTTTCTGTATTGTTTGTGATTAACTGCCAATTTAATAAGGAACCCATTTAAACAGAACTTGCAAAATTTTATGCTCAGTTATGGAATTTTATAAGCTGAAGCCTATAAACAAAGTCAGGAAGATGATGCTGGTGAACTCATTCTTTTTTATTGTCTGTATACTGTACTCTTCAAGCTTCATTTTGTAGGTAACAGTATCATCACCTCCTGTATTTTTAATAAAAAAGAGACCCTTAAAGTCTAATAGTCTCAAGGATAAGTTGAGTGTCACAGTACATTTATTCAACTTTATTTTAATTTAATTTCATTGTTTTGAAATCCCATTTTATAGGGTCTTTCTCCTACAATTACTTTTATGGATGATTCATGAGAATTATGTGGCTTATCCCTGGCAGCGTTCAGCAGGTCAAGACATCAAATGCTAGTGAGAGTCAAAATGGATATCCAGGAAAATTTAATTATTTTGAATATTTTTTCGTCACTTATGTTCTCTATGTCCTGGAAAGGCATCAGTATCCAATTAATTCTTATTCTTTTAAAATCCAGTAATTTCAAAATCAGCTTTTGGAAAGAGAACTGATTGCTCAATTATGCCTCTTATGTGTCTGCTGGCACTGACTTTCAGAAATAGGCCTAATTTGTGGAAACATAGAGACTTCTGAACCATGCTGAGTGGCATAGTTGACATATCTGATGAACAGGCTGCCATCCAGAGGGATGTGGACATGCTCAGGAAGTGGGTCAATGGGAAGGTCATAAGGTTCAACAAGGCCAGGGCCAACTCCAAGGTCCTGCTTCTGGGTGAGGGCAATCCCCAGTATCAATACAGGCTGGGGAACGAGCAAATTGAAACCAGTCCTGCTGGGAAAGACTTGGGGATTTTGGTGGAGGAGAAGCTGGAGATGAGCCTGCAATGTGCATTCACACAACTGAATTCAAAGGGGAAAATTTTCAAGGGGGAAAAGTTTGATATTTTTTTCCCTCAGCAGACTTTCAGGTTGCACATGCACCTTATTGAACATCATTTTGCTAGGCAAAGTGGGAAGAGTTCCTCTTTGGTTAAGGAAAGTGAAGGACTAATAGAGAGGTCTTGTCAAAATGAGGATGTGTCACCTGAAGGGAGGAAAAAAATGAAAAAAAAGTGGGAGAAAGAGGAGAAAAGAGACAGTGAGAGATATTTTAAATTTAACCACATTGTAATAGATTAATGCAATTGAGGTTTTTAATATATATATATATATATTCTTGTATTTCATAATTACTTTTCATGATACTGCCAATTCTGGATGATATAAATAAATACTCTCATTTGAATTTACTTTATCTGACTGAAATTAATAGGCATTTCAAGTAACTGGATAATATCAAGGCTCTTTTCATCCAATGGCACAGTTAACTAGAGGACTGGATTACTGGAGAATCTGTCTCGCTGCATCACATTGTTCAAAACAGACAAACAGTATGTTGACGGTTTGGCAGCTGCCTGCCTAAAAAGATGATAGAGAACTAATATCACAAAAACAAAACAAAAACCCCCACATGTTTCAGGGACTGTGGTAAGTGGAGAAGCTCCTTGGGAATGTGGGGATGTCTCCCAAGTCACGTAAACCTAGAGATGCAGAAGTATAGGGGAGGAAAACACCAAGCTCTTTTGCTGCAGCTATAGATGGATGACAAGAAGATTCCCTCAGCAGAAGGACACAGTGATAAAACACTTGAGCAAGGATTTGGAGAACTGGAGAGGTGCCCGGCTTCACTTTGCATCAATCCATATCTCTTCAGTGAACATCAGGAGCAGTGGAAAAAATTCTGGACCCTGAAATACATCTGGGTGTAGGGTACTGCCATATGCTCAGTCATCCATTACTTCTGAGACAAAGATCTTGGCAGGCACTTTTACACTTCAGAGAAGAGGCACATTGTTGCTTCTTGGCAGAGGACACACCTGCTTTTATGGATTTAAAACAGATGAATGAAAAAAGAGTGACCTTTAGTGTGGGCTTCTCCTCTACAGATGACATTGTTTGTGTTGGTTATCACAACCTGTAGAATGGGCTCTCAAAGGCCAGCGAGAACAACCAGGGCCAGCTGGAGCTGACATGCACTGTGGACATGTTCTCAGACGCTCTTTGTTTCTTTACTCCATGCTCAGAGAGACTGTCTGCAGAATTTTGTTGTGTGCTCTTGGACAAGTTTGACCTGGATGTGTTCTGAGAAAACTTTGGCCTGGACCATGCCAATATCTGGCATGAATTCTCAGAGTGTAAGATGCTCCCTTTACTGTGTAGGAGGGTCAAAGTGGTCCTGTTGTGGGAGAACTGAGGCACAAATTCACAGGTTCTTTCCACAGCAGAAGACTCAGCTGAAGTCCATCTTCTGCAACTGGTGTCCACGCTGGAAGATGTGATTCAGTCAAATCAGGCCTATATGATTCTGTGACGGAGCACCTTTGATAATCCTATCTGATCATATACTCAACAAAAAGAAAGCACTTGACTTGGAACATAAATATATTATAGGGGTCTTTGTATATTGATATTAATCCCTGCTTTGTGGAAGTCACTTGATGAACTAGAGCAGAAGTCTTGGTTAAGTTCTTCAGGATCTTGGAACAAGACTGTTGACTTTCATTAGTGAGAGTTTCAAGGCTGCCTCTTGACCTGTTGTCTTTTTCTTCCCTAGTGGGAGAAGATTCGTGGTTTTGAAGCTGTGTGAAAACAGATGAATCAATGGATGTAAAAGTTTGTTAAGCCACCAACTTGGTGGTCTCTTTCACTGGGTGAGCAGGTCAAGAAATCTGACCCAGTGGCTCAGGACAAGTGAGTTCATTCTCATGCTCAGCATCTAGGAGGATATAGGCATGCTGCTCTACCTGGGCATCTACACCTCTGCAGACAACCCCTCCCCAGTTCCTAACTGAGACAAAAGGAAGGCAAGGTTGTCAGAGCAGGAGTAAAGGTGGGCAGGTCTGCTGTGAGTCCTTGACTTCAGGCAAGATAAATTCATTTTGATCCTGTCAGTCCTGCACATTTTCTGTTATTTCTTCAACAGCCCATGCCTTTTTCCTATGACCTGGATGTGTTTTTTTTTCAGGTCAGGGAAACACTGGCTCCCTTCCTGACAGATGATCCATGTACCATCTACTGAGAACAAGCTGGCAAGGCAGGATTCCCCTTCCCAGAGGCCACACTGATTCTTTCTTTATGGTCTGTATTTATCTATGTGCTCATTAATATCATACTTCAATATTGGCTCTTCCACTTTAACCACAGACGAAAGACAGACTCCGTCAACCTCTCTGGAGCCCTGTGTGTGGATGGGGCTTACAATGGCAATATTCCAGGCCTCTGACTCAGTGACTCCTTATAATGATAGGTTACACATTTTGGCTAGCAGCTCTGCAATTTCACATTTGAGTTCCTTCACAGCTCTAGGGTGAAGGGCTGCTAATCCTGGTGACTTACCGTCATCTAACTTACTCTGTGTAGTCAAATTCTTCTGTATACTTAGTTCAAATTGATACAGCTACCCTATCTGCTAGAAAAAAAATTGCAGTGCATGTTGGAAACTTCCCAACATCTTTAACATTAAAAAAAATACAAAAAATAAATCTCATATTCTCTGCTGTGACCTTATCTTCAGATGTCACTTTCACACACTTTGTCATCAGCTGGTCCAGCTGTTTCATGAGCTGTATTTCAGCTTCTGAGCTATTTAAACACCTTTTTATTTTCCATTTGAGTATCTTTCCAAACTAATTTATGTTTTCTGTAAGTCCCTGTGTACATTTTATATGCTGTGGTTTTGCTGCTCTCCTCATTTGGACAACTATTCTGTTTTTTAAAGTCAATCATTTCTATACAGTAGCATCTAAGTTTTCTGTTTAGCTAGGCAGGGTTTTTACTGGATTATTATGTTTTCTTTTTCTGAGCAATTTGCCTGGGCTTCCAATAAAATATTTTCAAACAGCCTAAAAGCTGCTTGCAGGCTTTTTGGAGTATTAATTTGGGGGGTATTTTTGCTAATAACTTCATTTGTATGTGACTCCTTTTCCTGAAATTAAATCTCTGTTTTCAGGATTTGTTTGGCTTGTTCTTTCCCACTGAAATATTAAGCCTAATTTTATACTGATTTCTGTTATGGAGTGCTCTTCAACTAACACCATTTGTATCAGGCCCTGTACATTAGTCAGGACATAAACCCAAATGGCAGCTTTTCATAAGAGTGCTAAGATTAGTTATTCTAGGAAGGGGACATTTACTGCATACAAGTCTTATCTCTGTCTCTTGTCCTGAGGCAGCAATGATACGATCTGTATACATATAGTGAAAATCTCATCCCATTGCAACTTGTTTTAAATTTGCAGCATTACCTGAGAACTATCATCCTCCAGATCAACAGGCCAAAGTATGATCCTAGTGTTATTATTATTATTATCAGAGTATCAGATTTCCACACAGGATTCTGTAGTGTTTCTCTTTTCCCACAATATTTTTACGCTGTTAAACTTTGTAGTTGTCTTCACATAGTTTGCCCTCACCTGTACATTTCATTCTGTCATCCTTCAAACCTTGTAGCCTGGCAACACTGTATCCTGTTAATTATCTTTCACCAGGCCTCTGAGATGTCAATTATGTCAAGGTTGCTGTTTGTAACCAAAAAATTATTTTAAAGGCTTCTAGAATTGTTGTAGAAGGTAGCTTTTGTTAGTTTTGCCCTTGGCTTAGCTTTCCCAGACTAGTCAGCTGATGTTTTAGGGAAACTGACTTGCCTTCTCTATTTCTGTTTATTTCCCTTCTGGCCTTTTCAGAGGTATGATGCATATCATTCAGGTTATACTGCCAAGTTGAATCAATCTGAACAAGGTGCTTCTCCATGCTTACCAACATTTTTCCAGTTCCTAGTTTAAATAATCTTGCATGACCTTCTTAATTTTTACAGGCAGCAGTCTGTCTCCACCTTGATCAAAATAAATTCTGTCCTTCCTTTATGGTTTTCTTCTGTCTCAAGAAATTTATCAGTTCCTAATGTACTGAAATACCTGTCACTGCTACACTGTGGTCTTATCCATGAACCACAACTCTGTATCCTTGCCTGTCTGCCATGTCTCATGCCCTGGAGCTGGGAGCACTTTGGAGAAGGCCATAATGAAAATCCTAACTTCAGTCTTTTATTAGGCAGTCCAAACAGCCAGAACATCACCCATGTACTTCTCCAAGTCACTGGTACTAACCCAAGTCTCCTGGATTCTCTCATGCACCTTCACATCCACACTAACTCTGAAGCATCTCAATAAGTAAACATAAGCTGTGTTTCTCCCCCTCCTCTTTCAGCTGTAATTTTTCAGTGGCTCTCAAAAGAAGAGACTCAATGTCCCCAAACCAAGAGCTTCCTGCACAGCATGCAGACTTATAGAGCCAGAGCCACAGGTAGTTAATTTGCCTTTTACAGTAGTCTATTATTATTAAGCTATCAACAAATAAGATATACACAAGAATGTGTGGGATGGAGAAGGGTGTATCAGGAGTCTCTTCATAAATATAAAATGAGCATCAGCAGTCCATGCTAGTGATATGCTAATGAGTAATTTCAATTACCATTGTGTCATAGAATAACTGAACCTTTAGATGAATTGGGAAATTTATAATAGACAAATTCAAGTAAGAAAAATATGTAAGCAAATGAGAAACCAATTTTACAAAGGTTGAATTGCAATCTACATCATTAGATACAGGTGTTTATACTAAAAATTACTTGGTTACAAGCAGATTGAGTTTATCCCAGATACAAAATGTCAGTTCTCAATTCTCTGAATTCTTATTGTGTTCAAAGAACACAATAAGTGGACAGCTATGGGTGGCGATATCTGTTTTATCCATGTGCCAAAGGTGATCTTGGCATGGTTTTTTTGGTAAGTGATTTACTAATGGAATGTACCTATAAAATCAATTAAAGCATTTCATTTACAGTACTTAGGTACAATACATAATACACTTTACCTACTGCACAATACAAGGATGACAGTTTGAATTATAAAAAAACTTTACTTGTTAATATAAAGATATGAATATAATTAGATACAGTAGAGAAAAAATTATTTATACCTACTCTGACTTGAATTAGATCCAAAATAAAAAACTAAAAGTCCTTTCCATTTTTAATTCATAGGAACTTTCAAATATCATTACTTAGAAACATTTTATTTTTACCATTCTAATAAGCAATATTTAGCCTTTAACCATTTAAACTATGACTTAAATATTGAAAAGAAGTCAAATAAGGAGAAAGTGTTTTGTAGATCTGAATTCAGATAACATTGAAAAGCATTTCCAGCCCTTTTGAGATACAACATACCAAAACAAAGATTCAAGCAGTAATTGAATTTAGAACTTTTCATGCATATATATAGATAGCAGACTGGCTGTTTGATTTAATAGTTATATTGCTGGCATGCCAGATTTAATTTGTTTAAAATCTTTCTTTTATTTTATCTCATGTAGAGAAGGCACTTTTTTTGTATGTTGAATGCTAAATTGAAACCAATAAAGGCCAAAATTTCTTACAAGCTCAGTATTCACAATCTGGAAGAATTATTCTCAGGTAAGCAGTGTTTCAAAAATAGAAACTCCCAAATTTCTTAGTTAAGGTTTGGCTGTAGATACATTATATTTTTTTGTTCAATCAATTACAGCACACTGGACCCTTCAGAATGTTATGGTGAGAAGTATTTTTTGGTTTGCACACCAAAAAATAATTCTTACTGCATTTCATTTTACAGGAGAAAGCTGTAAGTCTAAAGGGTGATCTTGATTACCATGCAGACCTATGATGAAAATGAAGTTGACCTCACCAGCCCAAAGGAAAGGAATAAAAAAGGTAAAATAATCCCTCAAGAAGGGACACAGTCAGTTGTTGGGTAAAGGGGATAAACAAGAGGAGCAAGTCCAAAGGAAGCTGGTTTAGGATGCAGGAGGCTGAGAAAAGAAGCAGAAAGGGTTGAGAACAACTAAAAGTAGGATGACAAAAAAGGCACAATAAGAATCCCAGTCTGTACCAGCTATTTAGAGGGCTCTGCTTTCATGGATGCACGCAATAAACGGAAGCCTGAATGACTTTTCACCATCCTCACAACCATTTCCCTCTCTGTTCACTGTTAATTTGGTGATATAAAACCTTTCTGATGGTCAGTTTTCACAGTAAACTTCAGGAAAGGAAATAAAAAGGAAATGAAATCTTGTGATTTCAATAGGGATCAATTTGGCAAGCTTTGGTCCACATCCCTGCACTTCACGGCATCCCATGCCTTTTGATGGTTTTCACTTCAGCAAAGACTTTTAATTTTTTTTCAGTGTCCATGCCATTTCATTGATATCTTCCCCTCAATATTCTGTCTTCCTCCTTGATTTTTTCCCCCTGATTTTCCAACATCTGTGAGGTTAGTTTTGCCATATTTTGGTCCTTTTCACTGCGCTACATTTTTCGTTTCAGGAAAGGAAATTAAATATTGAAAACAGAAAAGAAAGCCTTACAAACACTCTGGAAAGGAGATATGATCAAATGAAATGGACATATAAAAAATAAAGAAAATCTGGAAATTTAGTGACTACAAGAATATGGACGGGGATGAAACGAGTTGCAGTGAAAAGGACCAAAACATGCCAAACCTAACCTCACAGATGTTGCAAAAGCAGGGGGAAAAATCAAGGAGGAAGACAGAACATTGAGGGAAGATATCAATGAAATGGAATGAACACTAAAAAAAAAAAAATTAAAAGTCTTTGCTGAAGTGAAAACCATCAAAAGGCATGGGATGCCATGAAGTGCAGGGATATGGACCAAAGCTTGCCAAATTGATCCCCATTGAAATCGCAAGATTTCATTTCCTTTCCTGAAAGGAAATTGAAATCACAATACTTCATTTCCTTTCCTTTCACCACCTATTGTAAATTAGCTCTCTGTGATAAAGGCTACACAGTTCACCTGTGCAATTCTAGAACTTCTTGCTAACTGGCTCTTCATCATTGGTTACAAAATAAAGTTTGATTCATATGTTTGTTTTAGTAGGTTAGAATTCATGCTTGCTCCACACAGAATAACAAAATCAAAGGCTCACAACAGGTTTTGTCTTTTCTAAACAAAAGGTGTTTTCAGGTGATAAAGTCAATGGTAAAGGCTCTTAATGGGACTTTTCCAACATCAGAGTCAACAGGTGAAAGAGAGAATATGCCAGAAAGTATCTTTTCCTTCCGTGAGTAGTATCATGGTAGCTCACTCCCTCTTAGACTCCAAATGTTTGTTGCATTCCTGGCAATAATCTGCAATTTTCCATCACAGGGAACTCATCCAGCTTAAATATTGCAAATTACCTCCCTGCAATGTCTATTTAGTTGATAGCATATTGATATTTACATTATCAAATGGTTTTATAAAAAAAATCTAAAGCTTTTGTGCTGCATTTCTCAAATTCAGAAAAAGTTTTGTTAGTCAGATTGATCTGTGCTGCCTTAAGAAGTCAGCACAAGCCTGAAGGAAAACTGCTTTGTAAGCAAGTATCACTTGTAAAAATTTAGTGTTCAAGTTGTGTGCAAAAAATTCTGTTCAAAATAAGATAGGAAGAAGTGATGCGAGTGTTTCTTTGGGTTCAGTTACAGCTTCATATTTCAAAGCAGAATTTTATGTTCACATTGCCATAATCAAAAGTATATTGAGAAAGAAGCAACTGCTTGTTACTTGGAGAAAAGTTCAGCAATTGTAGGAATTCTGTTTTCATATTACTCAGGCTATGGGTCACTTCTTGCTCTTTAATTTCTGTGTTGTTTGGGGTTTTTTCCCCTCTTATCCTTTTGCATGTATTTTGATATGGAGTAAGAGTCCCTACATTCAGAGTGGGAGGAAGGGGTTGCAGAACCCTTTTGATGTGCCTCCAGCGTTATGAACAAATACATGCATGGAGTTTATATCTGAAGTTGCATAAGTGACATTCATAACATTCATGAGAAAGGATTCAACAAAAAACTTTTATGCATATTAATACTCTTCTGGGTAGCTAGAAATTCTGGTTCTGAGTATCCCTGTGCCCTGTACCACACCGATGCATGTATAAGATGATCAGTCTTCCTGGCTACAGGTCTTCTTTTCTATAAGAAAAAAAAAAAGCCAGCACCAAAATTTCTATGTAAGAAAGCCAGAAAAACAGTTAAGCCACTGATGTGTGCAGAACCCAGCTTTGAGATACTGTTTGTTTATTTATAAAGCATTACCTGTGCATAAATGTACTTTTTACCCAGCCTCTGCAAGACCAATTTTTTGTTTATAATAATAAAAAAAAGAAAAACAATAACATAATAATCACTCTTCAGGGATGTACATCATAATCAATGGTTTGGTGGTGTTGGTTTTCATCCTAACACATTTCACTCTTCATCAAATTCTGCACACCTCGTGGAGCTAAAGTTTTGGACCCCCTGTTCTCCCTCCTTTCATCATTGTATAAATAATAGTTGAATTTACTTAGACAAACTTGAGATGTCTAAACAGTAGGCATCCAGTCTAAACCATTGATCTGATGTTCTCCGACAGACCAGAGGAACCCTCTGAAAGAGTATACATATTTCATTTGACTAAAGAAGTAACTAAGGCAACTAACTAGGCTCAGTCTGGGTATGTACAGTTTAAACAGCTAAATTTGAGAAGGGTTGTGTCCAGAGACTTTTCATATAATTTTTAATGCAGTTTTCTTTAGCTGAGCAAGTATCATTCCACAGCACAAAAAAACCCCAAAAAATACAGCTGGGTATTGTGAGGAACTGATTCAGACTTGGCTGTCTCAAAATACTTAAACCCTTCTCACTTCCAGCACTCCATAAAGGCTGCTTCTATTAGCATCCTAATCCTTTTCCAGAGGCTTAGTTTATTGTAAAGAAAACATTTATTAACCATTGCATTTGACCTAACAAATTCTTCTGTTTTCAAAAGCATTCCTATTTAGGTATGAGAATTTCCAGGCCCAGCAGCTAATTTAAAGAAGACTTTTAAAACATTTGAAAAAGAGAAGGCTAAAGAGAAAAAAATAACAAAGTTGCAAGAATTTTGGTGATTTTAATGTAAATAGCAAGAAAAAGTATTAAGCAAAGCTACATGTCCTTCTCTCACCCTGAAATGTAATGGACTTAAATTGCCATGGACATGTAAGAGACTCATAATGAAGTTTAATACTTCAGGGTCAAAGTTCTTCAGAAAATCAATTCCCATCTCATAGAACAATCCTGGACAAGCCAAGTCTTAAAATTTTCTTCAAAAATTTAAAATAGAAAATCACAGAAAAACTTTGCTTCTTCACTTCCATCAATATCAAAGGATTTTCTGCCTTGCTGCTTATTTGTCAACACCTGATACCACAGAATAAATTAATCAGAGGGATATGGTGCCCTCAGATTGCCTGTCAATGAATCTGAGGAAATCATCTTCCTGTTCACTTTTTTCAGCCAACTTCTAATTTCAATGACATTCTCCAATGGTTCCTAGAGAATGTGATCTTTATGAGAGTTGCCTTTCACTGAGAAGTTGATTGATTGCAATTAAGCAACAGTAACCATTAAAATGGTGTGTGTGGCAGAATTTTCAAAAATTCTTTTTGAAATAAAGTACATACAAATAAAAATATTTCCTCAGAGATACAAAGCAGCTAAACACAAAAACAAATTCAACACTCATTCAAGGCCATTTCTGACCTATCACAGACCTTGCTTGCCTTATTACACCAGAGAAATCATAAATGTGCAGTTCTTTACACTAAGGTCACAGAAATTGTCATCAGTAAGTGTCAGGAGTGTTAAAATAACTTAAATTTTGAATGGTTATTAAATGACCACAAGGCCAGACAACTGGGAAACTAAACGTCTCCTGTTGTGCAGCTGCTCTTCCACAGTATAGCAGCATCACAGATATTACAGAAATGTGCAGCACGTTTCTCTGATCAGCTTAAATAGAAATTGTCACATTTCAGGTTCTCAGATACCATCAAGTTAATAGTCTTGCTGTGAATTATTATTTTTTTACAACGAAAGAAGGATCATCAAAGCCACAGACTCATGGCTACAGCAGATGTGTTGGGAGGGCAAATCTAATTTGTTTATGTCTGCAGAACATTTTGAACGTTTGAAAAAGGCATCTGTAAGGCCTTCATGCCCACTTTGTTGGCAAAGAAAGTGGAATCCAATGTAACACCCAGGTCAAGCTCAGAATGCAGCTTAATCTTCACTGATAAGCTTGTAGCATCAAGCTGTATCCCTGAGGATGTTTCTTTCCCTTTTTTTTCCCCTTTCCTTACAGCTTTATGACTCATCATCTTGCTTGATGCATTCCCTTTCTGAAAAGGTTTGCAACTGCAGGGCAGTGACTAAAACTGACCTTGGCTTACCCTGTCTCTGCACCGCTGTGTTCCTGCTGCTATCATTGCTTATATTTAATTTCATAGTGCAAAGCAGAACTGCATTATATATATTCATATTCACAAAAAAACCAGCATCAATGTATCAGAGATAATTTAAAATAAAAAAGAGAATTACACAACTTTTTATCAGCCAGACTATTCACATAACAGGTCACATGGCAAATGATTAACAGTTGCTCTATTCAGAGCTTTGATGTCTCTAGTTGAACATCACATACTGTTAGGCAATAAACATCTAACCCAAATGTTATATGTTTCTCTTTGAAATACTTCACTGTTGTTTTTTTTTAAATTTTACCAAGCCTTTACCATTGATAGTTTAAACAAATAATTTACACAGAACTACCTTGTTTGCCCATTCTCTGTTTAAAGTGTATTAGCATGTTTTTTATAAAAGACGTGCCCATTGTTTGTTTACAAATACAATTATTTTTTTACTTTTCCAACCTTCATTATTTAGCACTGTGTACCAAATCAAGAGGACAAAAAAAGTGCTGCTATTACATGGAAACATGCACCTCCCTGAAGCACTTTTCAATTCTTAAAGAAGTTTTATGCTTAATAAGATATTAAGATTTACTGGCAACCACACAATGATATAAAAACAAAATGTTACAGGCTTGATAGTAATTCATACAAAGCTCCATTGTGTATGTAACTAGAACCCAAAGACTGTATCCACTAGAAATGGTAAACATGCTATACACATAATTTACTGCCTGCAAGATTCAGCTGTGAAAGCATGCCTTTGCTGAAGACTTAACTTATAACCAGGTGCATAAAATACAATTTTATTTATTTTATATCTAAATAAAATTAGGTATTGAACTCAGAGATCTTCAAGTCTGTATTAGCTAAGCTAAAAGGAGGCATGAGTTATAGTCCAGCCTTCAATTTAACATTCCTTTTACAGTAGGGATACCACCTAGTTAATTTCTAGTTTGATAATCCCTTGGGATTATCTTTATGTGATCATCAGTATATTCCTTTTTGGTGCTCTGGGTGCCACAAATTACCAAATACACTATTTTAAGGAAAAGCTAAAGAATCACTGAATTAGAAATCACTGGATTTCTGGTGTGCTCAGAGCACTGACATGAATGCTGAAGTCACACAGATTTGAATGTGACAAGTGGTAAAGATGATTTCAGCCTACTTAGGGTACCTCCCTTTGAGACTAAAGGATTTTCCATTGCTCGTTCACAGTCAGGAGTCAGATTAAGAGCTGTAACACAAGCTTGATATTTCATCCTTTTTTTTTTTTTTTAATCAATTACATTGTCACTAAGAATGTGCAAAATATTCATGGTATTCTTAGGAACTCTTTTGGGATAAAAAGTCTCCTAATTACCTTGGGATGGCTCAAGATGAAAATAAGCACAACAGTTAAAGAGTTCTACAAACCATAACACATGATGTCAAGTCAATGATCATACAAATATTTTAAAAGAAGTCTTAGGAAAAAAAAATTCAAATCCTCTCATATAAAAATCTAATCCTGTTCAAGTTTTTCAGGAGAGCAGTCAAAAAAAAAAAAAAAAAAAAGGAAGAAAAAATAAGTATCCAATGTTCAGCTGGGAATTTTACCTCCCAAGAGGTAGAGATGATTAATAATACTGCTCGCTTTTAGATTTAACTACATATAGTGTTTTTAATGTGTTCAGGCAGATTGGCAACCTGCTATTCATGGCCATTTATACTGGCTAGGATTATGGTTTTGCTTTAGATTTAGATTCTACATGCAGGAGTCTGTGAAGACCACACTTGCCTGTCTTCATCTTTTACAATTTTGTCCAGATAATCCATAACTTTCTGGAAAAACATATCTCAAAAAAACTACGTTGCTACATGGATGTCTGATCAATAATATCTGCCTTCACTACAACAAGATGTAAGAATGAAAGAAAAAAGTTTGCCATGTTCTTTGAATGTTCTCTCTTTTTCCAAAAAAGCATTTTGTTCATCTTCCACCACTTATAAGACTCCCATTTCATGATGTAGCTTCAGGTCTTCTCACTGCATCCAGACAGAGGGGGAAATAAGAAATTTCCAGCGCTAGGAGAGTTTGAAAGCATGTATGAGATCTGTTGTACTTATTTATTGCTAAATTCCAATTGACAGTTGAGTATTCTTTTTCTTCTTACAGCAGCTTAATACAACATTTAAAAGAATAAGGAGAAAATTTGAATATATTGATTAAGCTAAAAGAATTCTAGGAAGAGAAATGAAATGTCTTCCCCTTATTTGTCCAAATATTTCCAGTTACTCCTGATTAATTTCAGTGGAAAATTGCTAAAAGTTAATGATTGACATAAGATGATAACTTTTATAAAGACAGATATTTTAAAAGGGCTGGATAGAACATTGGTAAGTTTCTGCTGAGAAAGCTTTCAAGATTCTAATGTGATCACATTCAAACTGCAAAGTAGCACTGCTCTCTGCTGGTTGTTATAAAATTAAATTGCTGTTTGGAAGTTGCATAAAAGCTCCTCTATGTATTTGCTTGATTCATCTTTAAATTATGCTTTTATTTGAATTAGGAGAGATAAACAAATGCTTATTCAGCTATAGAGCTTACATGTATCTGCTTATCTCTCCAATAAATGAGCATTTCTCAGATAAGGCAATGTCAGAAAAACATCACATTTGCAGAATTTTACATGTGAAAATCCCTCAGCCTCTGACATAACCTGGATTTGTGTTCTCATCTCTAACAAGTTGTCTGTCATTCTTTCTCCAACTTGGCTTTCACATTTTTTTAAAATCTCTGCTCATAACAAGCTTCTTTTAATAAGGGAAACAGTGATGGCATCTGAGTCCAGCTGAACATTGCATGGACACAAAATTCTTCCAGAAGAATCACAGAATCAGCAGCTTCTCCAAACAAAGAAATTTCCTGAGACCCCTGTAATGCACCTTAGGAAAAGTGAGAATCTTTATTGCCCTTGCTGTGGTTAGTGTATATCGGGTTCCAACTTTTCCTATTACATATCTTCCTGACAAATGGTGAGACTTCTTCCATGTTTGTGCAGTAATAGATAATGGTCATTGTCAGTCACCTGCTTCCTCTTTCCTTGCCTTTTCCAGAGGGCATTGAGAGGCCAGTGAGGTCAATAACCATCAATACGAGATCTGGTCATTAGTGTCATGATTTAGGCTCCCAAAATCTGTAATTTTAAGAAGGAATGGCTTTGAGAGGTGACCTTTTCTTGTTTTTAGGCTCTACAACCACAAAGACAGTAATGCAATTGTACATAGGTTTTTGTCTCTGTCATTGACTTTTCTTTCTGGAAAGGTATCAGAACTTACTTTATTACAATATGAACAATCTTATCAATCATCAGAGTTGGTCAAACTTGCACAATTTCCCAACCTAAGTTTATAGGATGTTGAAATTTGTCAAGGACTGTGCCATGTGAAAAGAGCAGGAAAACTATACCCTAGTACAAGACAATGAGAGAAACATAAACCTCATTTGTTACTAGCTCTAGGTGCAGTCTGTTAGTGAATTCTCCTTTCATAGTGAGGGGCACTGATGTTGTGTTAACTTGCCAGGTCCAAATTTTGCAAAGAGCACCTCCCTTTGAGGAGGAAAATGCAATGCTGTTACACTAATGCAGCACTATTTGCAACAGAACTAAAACAAAAATCTTTATTTATCCTCACTAAGAAATGGAAAATACTGTTTTAATCTGTGACAAAAGGGAAAGAGATTCAGAAAACTAATAATCCTTTCCTCCTAAAGCAATTTTATATTTAAAGCAGAAGACATAACCGAGTCTAAAGTCTAAATCAAAATGAGAAATGTTAATTGGTATGCACTAAATTATGTACAGAGGGTGAGATTTTCCATGGCACAAAGGACAGTCAAATGCCTAATTCCATTTGTGCCTTTATAAATAATTACAGCCAACAATAAAAGTAAAGCTGTGATAAATGATGAACATAATCCCAAGTCTTTCTGTCCTTTTAAGCATGTAAAAATCGTCATCTTCCATAAAGGAGAAGAATTTCTGAGAACGTACAGCAAACAAGTAAGCAGAGAACCCACCCAACAATCCCTCTTCCCCAGGATCCTTAGGAAAGACAAGCAGTGACTTTTTAAAAATCCTTTCTCAGCTCTTGTTTTCTGCAAAACCCAAAACAGAGCAACTGACAATGACATTGAAACGGACATACTGCGACTCAGGTTACTCCTTGTACAAAACCTTGTAGTTCACTGACCCTGTTGGTTTATCACTCAGGAGTTGACGTTGTTTGACGTTACCTTCCCATCTTCAGCTAAATTTTGGTAGCAATCTCTTTAGGATAGAAACCAATATAAGCCCATGTGTACACAATCTCTAGAATGACTTATTCTTAGATTTAGGTTGCTATGTGGTGTTAAGACTGTTTAAACAATTTAAAGCTTTTAACTAGTTTCTAACAAACCAGGAAATTGTTTGGCTCTAGATCCAATGGACTGGATTGTATCTAACATACATTCTCTTTCTTTTAGTTTTTAATTAATATGCAATTGTGAGCCTAGCCCAATTAAAGGAACATTTTCATATATCAAAGAGGAAAAAAAAAGCTTTGGCATGCCAAATTCTTATTCAATTTCTCAGGAAAATAGCTTCTTTTCTTCGATGAATTTGGAACAATGAAGGTCTGAATTCTTTTATGTTCTAAATAAAATGTAGGAAAAAGCTGGCAACACAAGCTGAAAGTAAGCAGGTCTAATTTTTATTAAAGGTTCACACATTTTCTTCTTCTCTATTTTCTCACCCACCTGTTTTTCTTTTCCTTTTCCCTCCAGATCAATTCAACTCTTAACATGCCTCAGTGGAAAAAGCTTTGCACAAAAATATGCTTCACCTTCGGAGATCAAAGCTGTGTTACAGCTTCTTTTTTTTAAGTCCCTTTTAATCTTAGTGGCATCAAGCTCATTAGAAACAACAACAAAAACAAGAAAAAAGAGAAATTTAAGCTAGGATAAGTAAATTAAAAAGGTGCTTTGATATATAGTAGAAATAAACAATAGAAAAATTATCGGTGCTGAAAAATGTGACCTGGAGAACTCATTGTGTAAGAAGGATGGAAATCAAATTTTTAGTATCTCACTTCATCAGTAGAAAATAGTAAAAATAGTTACAGGGCAGATTCTATCTGTTAGAGGAGAAACACTGCAGAAACCTCTAAAGTACAAAGCAACTGGGCATGGGTATAACCCTAAAAAAGGCATTTTAATGAACTATTTATGGAAATTGAAAAAGTATTAAAGATTTTTCCAATTGCTACAATTATTATAAAAAAACCAACATATTAAAAATAGCATGCCATTAACTGTTTCAAAATAGCATATCATAAACATCATTCAGGTCTCAAGAAGAATGTGTGAAGTGTATAAACAAATGCATAATCTCCTCACTTCCATTTCTAGTTAAATTTGGTTTACTTAAAAGTTTCAGCATTTAGAAGTTAATCCACTGATTCAATCTTTCCTTCATGAGAAGAATGGGTTAATTTCCTTTTCCATTTCCATTAAATTGTTGTCATGAGAACAAATCTGCCCTGTATCATTTTCAGTTTGTCTCATTCTCTCCCAAAAGATTGAGACTTTTGAATTTTAAAGCTCTGGAATATCTCTAATAGACAAGAGTTTGACGGGCACTTCAGCCCTCTAAATAATATCTATTTTTACTACTTGTCCCATCTGATCTTTGTCACCAGCTGTGGGAGCTAGGCAACTGCCATTCAGCTCTACAGCTCTATTTCATTGGAAAAGGCAGCGAGGACTGTCAGCTCACTCCTTTCGGGTGAAGGCTGCAAATGGAGTGGACATTGCTACCCGAGACTCATCCCAGCCAGGCGCAGGCACTGCTACCATCAGAGGAGCCAAATGGTAACATACCGTGTTAACTGTCTGGATGGATGGATAGATGCAGTGCTTGCTACTCAGACTTCACATTTTTGCTCCTCTATTCGTTAGGAAGAAGATTTCTTATAAAACTGTTGAGTGAAATATTGTTTCTGAATCAATTCAAAACTTCAAGGGGCTGAGTTTTCACTCACAACACAATTTCTTGATTTATGATTCATCTCAGTATGTTATGATAAGGTGTATTTCTGCTTAGTAAAGAAACAACAGTAGTTAGTTTTTCAGCTGCAATTACTACTATGTGAAGCATATTTTCCTCCTTCCAAGATGAATTTTTAAAACCTGTTCCTAGAGCCTGTAGACCTTTGCCATCTATTTCACAAGGTCTAAAAGATCCTGTTCCTTTGCATATCAAGGAGAATGTTTTACTCCACTGCCAACAGTTTCATTTCCAGTTCATTTCTGGATGCCTTTAAAGATGTTGCTCTTTGCCTGCAATGTACTAAACATTTTAGAACTTTAGTACTGTTTCCATTACATGCAACTTCCAGCAGCTAAAATTATCTGAACTTGTTGATGCAAAGTGAAGACATTTCATTTCACACTCCTGCCCTCCTTGCTCAAATACACCATGTACAGAGGAAAGCTTGAACAAGAGACAGCAGCTAGCTAAGTTTTCTCCAAGATAGGATTGCAGTCTGTGCTTATTTTTTCTATTCTGATCATTAGAGTGCAGACATGTTGAACATCAGAGCAATTTTTAAAATCTGACATCTTTCTGTGCTCAGTTAAGGGTAAAAAGGAAGACTGCATGAGAAAGTGGAGTAAAATTGTTGCTACAGACCACCAAAACGGTCTTATATTACTCACAGAGAAATGGAAATTTATTAGATATAAACATAATATGAGTCCAAGTGCTGAAATCCTAAATACAGTTATTACAATTAACTGATATCATTCTGAGAAAGACCAATTTTTGTTTGTGCTATGGAAGCACACTATATATCTTGATTTAATTTGAAGATCAGTTATGACACCTCTGATTATATAACATGGCCTATTACACAGTGTGAACCAGAGCAATTTGTTTATTTGGACTAAATCCTACATTTTCAATCATTTAGTATTATAAAGAAGTGTTAACGCCTGAGCAGCTTCAGTCTGTGTTTCTCTGGGCTTAGAACTGCTAAGTTTAGAATTGCTGAATTTACATTTAAGGTATTCTATAGCTATATACCCTACAGCAATCACCGATGAAAAACCACTGCAAAATAGCAATTCTGATACCAAATCTTCAGTAGTAAAAACTTAACCTTGAATAAAAATACTTTAATATTGCTTGGATAATGACTGCCTAAAGTTAGAGTATAACTTTAAAAAAAGGTTTTCATTGAATTTTTGCTTCCCATAAAGGACTAATTTCACTGTTAGAGTAAGAAACAACACAGACTCACCAGAAGGCTGGCTTGCACAGTGTCCCTCTTTACTACAAAATTCTCTCTTTTATAGACTGCCCTGATACAGACAGACCAGATTGGTCAATTAATCAATACATTTCACCTGATTGGCTAATTAACAAAACACCTTTCTTATAAACAATCTTTGAGAAAAACAGGAAAACAGAGAGTAGGAAAACACCACCTGCAGATTATTTATAATAATAACAACCTATCATTGTTTCTCTGCAACTCCCTAAAGTGTCACAAGCTGATCCTGAGAAAAATGTATCTGGTTTTCTCGCTCTCTGACCAGGCTGTCACATCCATAGGCTAATAATTAGAAAACAACTCACAAATTGTCATTCACAGGGAATTGTACACTGGCAGAACAAAAAGTGAAGTTCTTGAAATCTTCTCTTTTTACATATTTATCCTACCTTTGGTTTAAAAACAGAAAATTCTTACTCAAAACAAACATCAAAATGACACCACTCTAGATGGTTTTGGGGTGATATTATATGCAAAGATAATAAAATCACTACAACTTTGATCTGATTCAGCCCAAGCTTTGGAAGCTTGCATCTTAGATATGCATTAGCCTTGAAACGAATGTGCAAGTTATTTTTGTATAGTAAATATCCTTCTGTTGCTATGGAAACCAGATGTTTGATAATTAAACTTGTGCTGTAAATAGTTGTGTGCTGTCATGTGAAAGAGTACTCTTTGCAAGTTGCTGTACAGACTAATAGTTGAGCTTCTTGTTTATTGAAAAATTGGAAGTAAATGGGGTGAAATAGCTGCCTCTGAAATTGACTTGAAAAAGCAATCACTTTGCTAGAGCATTTTAAATAACACTGGAAAATCTTTGCTGAATTTTGTGGCTATTCTGCAGGTCAGGAGGTATCATTGCATTCCTTTTTTTCAATTCTATTTGCCTATTATCTTTTACTCACAGATAAATGAGCATGAACAACAAAAAAGGAAATGTAAACATTTTCTGCAGCTAAAACAGTCATCTGGTTCAAAGCAATTGGATCTACTTGATCAAGAGCTCAAAAAATAGTTTGAACTTTTTATTATATTTAATCAGTAGTTTATGTGAAGCAAAAACTGTGTATTCAGCCTAGTGAATTTTTCTTACTGCATTCAATGAGTGATCTTTCATATACTTGAGGGCATATGATTTCAGAGGGCTCAGAAATCTGTAGCTGAGTAGAGGTAGCTGAAAGAGTAGCAAGAGAGTGAGTTTTGCTTTGAAATGCAGGAGGCTGCAGAGAAATTCCATTATGCAGAATGAGCAGAACTGGTCAGTCTCTGTGGAGGGAGGAGAAGCAGTATGCTCCTCCTGGGGCTCATGTGAGATAAGGCCCAGACAGGAAGAAGACCAGCTGGCATATATCTGACCATGCATTTTCATGTCTAAGAAACCACAACTAATATAATGGTATAAGGACTTGAAATCTGTGCTCCTAGTGTCAGCAAGGAAGAAAGTTCCATGCTGAGGAACAAGGAGATCATCTGTAAGTAACAAGACTAATATGGATCTACAGGTCAACCCAGAATCACAAAATCATAGAATGGTTTGAGTTGAAAGGGACTTTAGAAGTCCTCAAGTTGCAACGCCTCTGTCATGGGTTGGGACACATCTCATTAGATGAGGTTGTTCAAAGTTCTGTCCAACCTGGCCTTGAGCACTTCCAGGGATGGGGTTTTCACAACTTTTCTAGGCAACCTGTTGCAGTGCCTCACCACCCACCATAAATATGACTTGTAACTATGTAATTACTCAATAGAAAGGTATTAAAATAACCTTTGATAATACTGCTTTTGAATTGAAAACAAGCAAGAGTAAATGTGGTTTCAGCTTTTCACTGATCATTGAAATTCTAATCAATACTTTTTTCTCCAACATTGTTCACCAAAATATTATTTTCCTGGAGTAATAGTGTTGCTCAATCCATACACTCACAAATTTAATGATCACTCAAAGGATTTACCAACCTCCTTATAATAAAAATGTTTTTCCTTTTGAGTTTTAGGCTTTAAATCACTTTTGAAGGTACACAACTCAGTAACATCATTGTGCAGTAAAAGATTGCACAATAAAAGAACATCATTGTGCTATTTCAGATTTTATTACTAGTTTAATTTGGTGTGCCTGAGAGCAATTATGCTGTTGTCACACATGAAGTGAAACTGGTCCAGCAAGAAAACTTAGTACTTGCTGAAATGCCCAATGTCAGGTAGTCTGTAAATATGAAAATAGATTTACTCTACACAGTCAAAATTTTTTCCTCCAAACAGCAGAAAGGCCATTGTTTGAAGTAAAAGATCTCCAAAAATATAAAACCTGCTATACTATACACTATAATATATATTATACTATACTATAAATAAAAGCTTGTGCTTTATATCTCTAACTTACTCTAGCCTTTCTCCTGTATCACACTTACTGCCTCGCTTTTTTTTCTCATACTTCCATTAGAAGTATTTATTTGGTTTGGATTTTTAAACATTTTAAAGGTAAATGGTAAAAATTATGTAAGAACATAGAAAAACTAAAGAATGTATGACATAAAATGTGAACTTTTAGAAAATATAGTATGGTCACTATCACTTACCAGCATATACCTCACCTCCACTCCAAAAAATCCCTTTTTGAGACAATTTAATTATCTTTTACAGCAGGCAACTTCAGACTGTTCTGTGTAATATTTGACAGAAGGCATGGAGCATAACTCTAACTCTTTAGCTTCATTATGAATTTCTCAAGTATTCCTCCTTGAGGTGTTATTCACTAGGCACTAGAGGCACTAGAACTGCATAGAGAATGATACCTTTTAATATATGTGTGCTTCACATTAGGCACCATGCAGGTCATCAGAAAATTTGAATCAAAGCATGTGCATTTAAACTGGAAGTTTGAATTTCTCTGTGGGAATCCTACATATATTATTTCTGAAACTTCTAAAGCCTACAATTCCATGTTTTATAGCCACAGGTTTATTAGTAGCAGTCCAGTTTTAAGACATTTTCTATATGAGGTAATTTTTTTCCATGGCAGAAGTACATCTCTTCTAACTCCAAACCAACTTGTTCTCTCCAGCCTTGTCTCTAGGTTTAGCAAATAACTTTATTTCATTCAGAATATCCCGCTTCTCAAAATTACTTTTTTTTTTTTGACAATATTTCTGTTTATTTTGTTTAGGCACTGAACTGCCACAGTGTACAGGACAGCAGTGATCCAAGTATAAGCCTATTTTACCTGTAAACCCTTGAAAGCTTTCCCTATCACCAGACATGTTTGAAATAAATACAAGCCATTTCCTAAAGCTATACTCCAAATAGAGTAAAACCTGACAGTAAATAAAAGAGAAAATGGAGAACCGTGCTTTTACAGAGAATACAGTAGCAGATGGAACTTGACTAGTGACCTCACTAAACTTTTTAAAAGTCATGAAAAAGTAATCTCTGAACATAAAGCAGAATTGAGTTCTTCACAAAGAAAGCAAATAGGGGAGGGAAAGCAGATCAATGAATCTCATCTACTCAATAAAGTATAAAGAAAGGAAAGCACTGGCTGCTATTTAATGCTACAGCCATTAAAGAACAGCAATTACAGTGGCCTGCTTCTCCCCACTCAATCACACAAACCTTACCACAGGAAAGATATTTATCCCCCTCCCTACCACCATCATACACTCCATGTAGAAAAAAAATTAGGCTTCTCCTTTTCAACTGAAATTTTAAAACAAGCACATAATAAAAAATAGTTCACAGGTGCTTGTAGAATAACAATAGATTAGTAAGTCTGTGATGTTGTTTTCCACATAAAGTATTAGTGTTTTATGTAAGGACTGCCCACATCAAGCACATGATTATGATGTTGATTGCAGCTTGTTCAGGCCTAGCTGTGTATGAAAGGTGCCTAGGTGGAAAACCAGGTGGGAAGTCTGCAGGTCTCTCACAGAATGCAGCATCTTACTATGGTGGACAATTTCTGAGGAATGCCCTAGTTCTGCCTCTGGGTCTTTGGCAAATTTGGCTTCCCGAATGCCTCCAGTCTCAACATTTGGTTGGCAGTGACAAAAAAGGAATCAAAAGATTTTATATGCCTTTCCCACCTCCATAATTTTTTTGTCCTAATACTTCTCTAATTTTCACGCTCTCTATTTGCAGACTCAATCATGTTATCCCACAGGGTCAGGTGTCCATTCCCTACTTTCCTGTGTCTGAAAGATGAGTGACACCAATGAGTGGTTATGTCTTGCGAGGCCTTCAGAAAGTCATGCATTTCTACTTGAAGCTGCACCCCTCGTGCTTGTAACCTGTGTGTGGGACCAATTAAAGCAATTGCTTATTAAATTCAGCATGAAACTGTTTCTGACTTAATGTCTTCCATACATAGACATAGACCATCTTCAAAGACAGCTCCAACAGTGGGATGATATGCAAAGGTGCAGGATTTCAAGAGTTTTGAATTGCTTCTGGTAAGAGAGAGAAAGGCTCTCCAAGGTCATTTTCAGCATGCTGCAAGCTGCAGAACATTTCACAGGATCAATGGAAAGCATTGCTGTTTAGCCATGTCCTAAAACAATCCAATGGGAAGCTTCCAGAAAATGCAAAGGAGAAAAACCTTGTATTTCTAATAACTGCTTGCATTTAACACAACTCAGTGATAACAAAATAAGCATTGAAACAGCCTGAAGGCTCTAACAAGTAGGAGGTTGAGCACTGTAAGGAAGGCTTAGGTGAAAGTTTTTTCTCTAATTTACCATCCATGACTTCTGACTGCTATTTTAGGGTTTCAGGACCATATTTCTTTGAAGTAAGAAAAGCAAAACTATTTTTTTTTCCAGTAACACTTGATGATATATGTGTCTCTGCATTAAGTGACAGAGATGGTCACTTGCAGTTAGTGACCTGCAAGTTCTATCTTCCTCCCAAGATACAGGATCTCACTAATACAGGATCTAGCAACATACAGGATCTCCAGAGCTCAGACACTCTCCCAGGCCAGCAGACTCATCCTATATTTCTGTACCACTTGCTGCAAATCATACCTCATCCCTGATAACTAGGAATGCATAGTTCAAACAACAAAAAGGAAGAACTTGCACAGAAGAAAGTCTGCTTGAGGGTTCTGGTGGTTATGCTCTTCTGGGGCAGCCAGGAGATGGGAAGGAGGCACCTGTATATCAGTCAGAATTCCACCACTCTAAAATTTGTGTTTGGACAATAAACCTTTCAAAGAAGGTATTATCTCTCTATTATTGATCTCCATTTATGGCATTGGGGTTTACTGCCACCTATATAAAATAACAGCTTATTTGTTGCACTAAGTAGCAGTGAAACATTAGGCTTTTAATTCCAGATGTTGTTATATGAACTCTGAGCTAATAAATTAAAGTAGGATATGAGCAGTTTACAATGTTACACTTTTCATTCATCTTTTACCTATACAAGGCTAAAATGTTTAAAGCTTGGCATTTATCGCAGTAGACCCAGAGTGTTTCATGATATGAATGGATTTTCTTTAATATGCACAGGAATAAATAATAATCTGAACAATGAATACAGGAAAAAATATGAAAGAGATATCAGCAGCCAATTGCTTTCAAGTCCACATTAGCCAATTCAATTTGTTTTGCTCAATTCCATTGCCAAAAACCAGTGAACAATCCTAAAAAAATCAGTCAGAACCCAAATTTCAATATAACTACTACTGCATGAAAAATATACATGATAAAAACAGCTGTCCATTACAACACCAAGTTCTGTGAGTTTTCAAGTGTATTCTGGAGTGAGCTGAATGTTTTCATATACTCCCAACAAAATGTAAAGCAATATTGCAAAACACTAAGGAGCCTTCTGTTTAGCCAGAGTATTTGCTTATAAAATAAGCTGGTTAACTTGACTACCACATCTTAGAAAATGCTGAATTCAGAAAACACACAATTTCAAATCATCTGAGATAAAGCATGATAACCTAGATTATTTGTCAGTTCAGTTGTAACAGTTTGAAAAAGAATGCAATGTTACTTTAAACATGAAGATAGTAGGAGACTAAGGGTATTACTCAATGAATGCCTCTGTCACTCCCATTGTTCAATACAGCAAGCAGCTGGAGAGTGAATAGAAGTAGCACCAGGTAGTTTGCTTGAATCGTTCCACATAAAAGTGCTCATTTAATAATGAAAAATGTGTTCATGCATTCATACAAACAGCATCTGTATATACAGCTCTTGATGGCTAGCTGTGTTCCCTCAGATTACTTAGCTTTAATAGTTTACTGCTCCTTATGGTTATGCTGTTTTTTCCATCTTAAACATGAAAACCTAATAGATAGACTGTCACCTAAAAATATTTCTAAAAACCTGCGATTTATAGTAGTTTTAAAAAATTATTTTATAAAAAGATGTAATATTTAATGAAAGATTCAGAGAGACTTTTTTACAGCCAACAGACTGAAAATTAATTCACCATGTTTAGTGCACTTCTAGTTTTATAACCTCATCCATTATTTTATTGTTGTGTTAGGTAGTGACTTTTTATGATTATGGCACTTAGAAAATATAAATTTTCCTTTATAATTGTAGAAGAGCATGAGAACAACATGGTTTAGAATTGCAATTATTCTTGACCTTTTGGAAGGCAAAATGAATTATTTTATTTTGTACAAGAGTGATAATATCACGCAAAATAAACATACTTTTGAAACTTTTTTACTCTTTTTCATCTATAGAGAACTAAATTAAGGCTTGGATTTCATAAGCAAGTCAAGCTCATGTGGCTAGCTTGTAACATTTTGACAAAGCTGCATATGCTTCGTGTTCTGACAAGATCATTCATATTGTGGAAAAGTATAGCAGACTCAGAGGAAACATATTCTTATCAATATGATGACATTTTCTAAAGTGAACACTTTGCCAGTCATAAAATAACCTCTACTTGTTTCTTTGTTTGTTTGTTTTCACTTTTTTGGAAGTAATCCTCAAATTGTGACTGCTTTTCTGAGTTTGCAAACACTTGCACATTAATGATCTAAAATTTTCAAGTGAATGTTCATATAGAAGAATAAAAATACCCAAACAATATGCAAATATTTCTTTATTAGAAGGTGCTAAGTCCCACAAAAATGTAAGACTATTTATATTCAGGTCAGGAGATATTAGCTGCCAAATAAAAGTAGAAAAGAAGAATCAGAACAGAGATTCAACTCTCCCAATGTCATAACTCCAGTGTTGATCAAGGATGAATACATAGGGAAAAACACAAGAACAGCTTGTGTAATTCACAAATCAGAGACTTCTTTTACCCTAATATTGACACTTTTTGACCTCTTATTTCTGGAATTAAAGTAAGTTTCTCTCTTACTTTAGAGAGAAAAATATAAATTAGATATAGCAGTAGTTTGTGCCAACATCTATAGCTAAGTGACTTGATTTGAATTATCTGATAAGTAGTTGGTTAGTGAAATCTCAGAATGAATACCATGATTGTGTGGGCACAATCATATTGATTTTATACATGAGCATTTTCCATGTAAATCAGACCTAATTGGTTAATAATATATTAAGAACTTTGAACTGTCTATTTTCAATCAACAGCACAATTTTTCCTTCTTCCAAACTACACTTAACTAGAATTTTGCATAAGGGGCTTGTTGACTATATTAATAAATGTATTGTTTAAAATTTTAATCATTGTTTCATTCTTTTCTTTCTTTTTTTCAAACATACTTTGCTCAATTTTCTCATTAGGTGATTTTCACTTACTTATTTACAGAAAAACCTACAGATCATTAAAGTTGGGCTGCGTTTTCCTAGATACTTGCAAAGTTAATTTTTTTCTATACTATAGCTTAGAGGATTCAGTAACATTTAAAAATGGCCTGCCGTGGCATTAACTGCTAGGAAAAAAAAATATGATACACTACAGAGAACATTGTATGACCAATAGTCATATATTTTAAATATTTCTGTAAATTAGACAACATACAATGACAGAAGGAACAGCTGCTTTCCAAGGAGACCTCTAATAGTCTAGACCTCTAATAGTTCATATTCACCTTGTTTCTAAACCAAAAGGTACAAAGCCAAAGTCAATGTAGTCATTAGAAATCTATCTGTTTGGAAAGAAGATTATAAGATTACTTTCTATACTTCATAGATTAGTTTTCTGTTCAGAAGAATGCACCTAATTAAAGAACAAGCCTGAAAAGGAGACATATTAAAAAAGCAGTGGTTCAGTAGATTTCTGTTGGGTTTGCCTCTTTTTAGGTTTCCTAGTCCAGTATCTTACTGAGGCAAATAGAAAACACAAGTTATATTCATGTTACTTATTTATATAATTTCTACTGGTGTACAAAGATTTGTATCACATCCATATTCTTTTGATCTGTCACAGACTGGAAGCATAATATCTTGGAAAATGCACCATTCCTGCAGTTTATCTCTGCAGTTTACACAAGCAGACCTGCACACGCTTTTCGTGTATTCCTAGTTAACCAGAAGCTACATCATTTGTAGAAATTTAAGCTGAATCTAAAACACCCTTTTTCTATGCAATGTTTACTAACATGACTCATAATCACAGTTTTCTTCAACCTATTGCAAGTGATTATACATATATATGTATATATATGCAAATATGTACATCTATGTTAAGAGAATTAGAGATTGCTGTGGTAGCAGTGTTTAAAAGACTGAAAACTTTGGCCCATTTCAAACTTGAAAACAATACTAAATTTACATTCATTGGCAATTCACATTGCTAACATTTAGTTCTAAACCATTATTAATTATTTCTATATATATTCAAATGAATAGTTTCAAACAAGCTTCTCCTAAATTAGCTGTGAGTAAACAAGATGATGGAGCTGATAGTCCTGATGGCTATGGTTCCTCAATGGCCTCAGTGTCCAAGTTCAAAGTGGCTGGTGGTTAGAGATCTGTGAAAAGAGAGGATATAACTTTTTTCTCTTTTTTCACTTTTTTCTCTTTTTTTTTCTCTTTTTTATCTTTTTTTCATCTTTTTTCTCTTTCTTTTTTCTCTTTTTTCTCTTTTTTTTGCTTGTAATTGCCATTTTATGTTCTCTTTTAAAAAGAAAAAGGGAAATTCATATATGCTTTATATAGCTAAACCTACAATCACACCTCCAAAAAAATTAAATTATATATTTACATTCATACTCCTCCATGTATATGTGATATAATAATTTTCCCATTGTTGCCTATATTTTCTCCTTGAAAAGGGCTAGGACTGAAAGATTGTTGAAGGGGATTTAACAGTTGCCATCCATATGTGGATCTTATTTCATGGTTGGGACTTTTGCAAACTATGCTTCAAAAAAAAAAAAAAAAACTGAGATGAACAATGTGTTGCATACAAGCTAAAATAACATACTGGAAATTTTAAGTTACTAAAATAAAAAAAAAGACCACCTAAAAAAAGTCAAGCCCTCAAACTTATAACACTAAAACCAAATCTTGCCAAAAACATTTTGAAGTCAATGAATTGTAAAATAATATTTTTTGCCTTTTTTCTTGTTTTGTCAGAAGAATGGATTAGCTAAGAAATTATTCTAAATTTTTACTTACTTTATTGATCCTTAAACTTTTCAGGGAATTTATTTTGGTTGGATCAAATAAAACCAGAAACCAAGAAGAAAGAGTCTGAAAGAAAAAATGGAAGCTAAACCAAAATGATTGTGATTACCTCATAGGTGTAAGACAGATACAGATTTATCACATCATACATAATGAATGTACATTGTGTTATGTGACTGAATTGTGAGTAGTGAATTATGTGCATATGAACATATATGAACATATGAATTATGTGCACATATCCATATACATTATGAACTATCCATAACTTACATGCACAAAAAATATAAAAGGAGCTTCATGAAATTTCTGGCTAAGAATTATCCATGTGTGTGGTACTCCTGTTTATAAGGTATCAGTTACACCAGTTTGTCATGGCCAGCTATGATTTTCCTCATGGGTGAAAGGAAATGGCTTTTAAATTCAAGCATTCTTGCTACAAAAAATTCCAGATGCCACTAGGTGCTTTGTCAAAATCTGCTTAGTTTTCCTCAGAAATAACAATTCAGAGCCAGTTGTAAACCACTCTCACACATCCTGGCATTTTGTCAGCCAGCAGCAGGAAGGCAGGGAGTTAATGGGAGAACCAGCAGAGCAGAAAGCATGTTTAACACTGCCCTTTCCTTATTTCAGCAGCTTCCACTACAACGGGAGCAAGTGGGCTTTGTAGATTGCTTCCGCTGTAAAAAAACATTGGCCTTAATTGTGAGAGTTTTCTTTGGTTTAACTTTGCATATTTCAAAGTTAAATTTCTGCCTTAATGGAAGGCAGAATCCCAAACTTGTTTTCCAGTCAAATTTCCTGCATAACTTTTTTTTTTTTTTTTAATGTCAGATATTGAGCAGGCTTTTCAAAAAAACTGAACAGACAGAGACTGGATGACTTCAGTAATAGGAATACAGCCTGAGGAAGGTACATAAATCTGTAGCCTTGCTGTGCATAAAATTGCTTTGGTAGCTCTACATCTGGAAAGACGGGAGGTTTGATCAGTGCAGTTTGAAGGAACGCCATCAGCTAAACAAGCTAATCTTGCACCTTAATTACCAAGTCATGCTGCTTTTCTCCATGCAGTCTTATTGCGAACTTTTAAAACGGATATAAAAGTGCGGTCAGTTTGCAAATACGACATTAAATGGAATGAAGTTTCCTTTCACCCTCAAGAAAACATAGGGGTGGCTCTATGAATCATCCCTATGGGCCCACACAGGCCACCTTCTGCTTCTATGGAATCTTAATGCCATAAATGTTTAATCCATATGTTTCCTTCATGATTCATCCCTGAGCAGCTCCATATGTCAGCACTGGTTGGACAAGGCTTTTGAAATGCACAAGCAAAGCTGGTGACTAGCAGAAAAATGCACATCAGTTCCACTACTTATTATTTTCTTTTATTTTCTTTTATTTTCTCTTTATTCAGTTGGACAGCAGAATAACTGGGGAGAGAACTGCTGAAGAGATCATCGGTGGCATTAAAATGGACAGGTTAAGGGTTATCTGGATCTATAATATGTCTGTCTTCCTGTGCTCTTAGTACAGTGTTGTGTATGAGCTAGTCTTCTTCCTTCCAGGACTCCTTGTCTATGCTCAACCTGCAGGAATAAGGCTTTCATGCTGCATCCAGCCCAGCTTGCCCACCTGGATGGCTCACTAGGAATAATTCAGGTTGAGAGAGTTCATTAGAATGCATCCTTTGAGGGGATGGTTAACAGACTGAGATCTTAAGGTTTTACTGCAGCAGGTAGGCCTTCCTGCAAGGTAAACAAGGGCTGTGATTCTGGTATTGGCAATCCTGAGTTAAGAGAAGGGTTCACAGTGCCCGGAGGAGTACAGCATTCCAGGCATTCAGCTCTGTGAGGCTCTTACAGAGGGCAAGGTGGGAAATCATTATTCTCAGTTTATAAGAAAAGCAATGAACCATGCATAGAGTGTATGAAGCAGTTCACAGTTCCTTCTGGCTTTATTAGTCAAAAGTATCTATTTTCATGGAAACATTAATAATTTCTATCCTGCATTTTCTACAAAACCCAATTTTTAAGGCTGTATTGTGTCCAAGTGAAACGAAATACTTCTTGAGCTTAGGAAAAGAATACATGTCTATACATCTACAGTACTTTCCTAAGGACATGAAGCCTTAAGGTTGGGATAAAGTGCCCTTATATTTATATATAGGCACAGGCATAGGGCTCACAAAAATATGCACTAACTTAGGAGAGACACAGGAACCTTTTACTGGCATGTGGGACAGTAAGCTAAATCTGGATCAAGTACCAACTACAGACAACTGACTAAAGAAAACGTGGGTCTTGATTCAGGTCTTGCTGTAGCAAAATCAAGATTTTTTTTGCGCCTAATAGAGTGAAAGTATATAGAGTGTGAAGATTCAGCTGACTGTCATGAATATTCATTAGCATTCTTATATGAAAGAAATTTGACCTAGGTATATACAGGACTTTTCACACTTGTGCTAAAATTCCCTGAAGAGGAAATCTCACCTACTGGTTCCATGAGTGAGGAAAACAAACATCAAATCACATTTGTATTTATAAAACCACCATATAATTTCTGTATTTTACAACTGGCTTTCAGTCCCTACCCTAACCCATATTTATAATAGTTTTTGACTTAAAATGAACTCTAATTGAACTACTGCTAAAAAATTTGGATGAAAGTTTACAGCATAGTTTGTATTTCTGCAGCTTAGCAAGTTTTACTTAGAGTTCTGTTTTAATAGAACAAATTCTTTTCATTCAAATTGATTGCATTAGAACAGAGAAATATTAGCTCCCTGAGCAATTTTATGGTTAAAAGGAACTGTTCACTCATCAAGCACATATATTCTTTTCTTAAAAACTTTATATTGAAGGCTCCTTTCATCTATCTACCAACATTTAAAGTGGAAGAAATTCTTTTGCATATCACTTAAGATTAGAATAAAAATACTTTATAGTTGAATAGACTGACAAATATTTTGCTGATTGACTAATTTTATAGCTAGTGGAATATATTGATTGAATTATTCAAGAGATAAGATGAACTTTTGTTCAACGATTGCAGAACTTAGTTTAAGTCAGTGTTCAATCACGACTTAAAAATAAGCAGGGAAGAAGAGAGGCATTCTGTAAATTCAGTCATGCCTGTTACAAAGTTGTTTTGTCATTCTTCTACTACAAAAACCCTTGGAAACCCTTCTTTTGTGTCTTGAAGCATGGGTTATCTTTTACAAGCCACCAGATAAATAAATTAATAGAAACATTGCAATACATAGTTCTTATAGAAAAATTATGGATGGTGATGAATTTTTTTTAAGATTATCTTACGTCTCATTTTTTTTCTTTATTTGTAAAAATCACACATCATCTGCAGTGAGTAAGGAAGAAAATATATCTGAGACTTGTCCATCTTAAATGGCATAGTTTCCAGAACAGTCGGAATGGCAAATGCGACTTGTGTCCACAAGTCGCAACATAACAAATTGTGTTGTCAAATGGGACAACACAATTCGGTTGCATATTTTGTCTCCTAAATGAAAAATTGCAAAGTGTATTGGCAGATTTTTCATAGTATCACTTGTTATGGAAAGGTTCTGGTTTTATACTAATGAATAATTTCAATACAATTTATCCTATGGTATCTTTCTTGTATGGGATGCAATATCTTCATATTCCAATTTCCAGGTAAGAAAAGTGTAGAGAGAGAAAAATGAAAGAGAAAATAAACTTATATTAACCACAGGCAGAAACTCAGACAGTGTCTAAATAATCATCTCTCTATATGCTTCTCTTTAAGTGATCTAATTCCTTTAACTTCACTATTACTGATTAAATGGTTTCCAGAAAAAACTGTATACTTCTGGGATATGTGAGGACACAATGTTACTAAACTCACCTTATTTCCTTCAAAGGACAACTCAGGATGAAGCTGTGTTCAAGGGTATGCTTATTATTTATTCATATATATCCAATTCTAATTAAGACATGTTGGCTTCATTGAACGTGACAGAAAAAGTTAAAAAGTCAAAGCACAAAAGTGAAATGTTGATACAAAGAAGGGTGATAGTGAACACTTATTCTTAAATTGTGTTTTATTTCAGCGTTCTACCAGTTCTATATTCTAACTTTAAAAACAATACTATTTTAATGAGAAAAAGATTGTGTGTTTTGAGCATTAACTAGTAATATACCAAAAGTTCTTTCTTGGCATGTTCTTCAGTTCTTTCTTGACATTTCATTATGAAATAAAAATGTCCCCTAAATTATATTGGCTTATAGTGTCACCGGAAATATTACCCAACAGCTGGTTTTATAGAAGGCTATAGAATTGGTTTATGCTTAGATTTAGATAATTTATGCATACTTTGCATTGTCTCATCATGACCTGTGGGATTCTAAGTTTGAGGATGAACATAGAAGAGATTAAAGGAACCATCACAGAGTAGCATTAATTGCTTCAAGAAACTCTCAATATCATTAAAATATATAGCAGAAGGATAAGGCTGATGTTTCAGAAGAAATTTCAAAATGTCTGAATTTTGTTTGGCAAGCTTTGACATATTAACTGCTGTCATTGTCAACTGAGGTCTTCATCATTTCAAGATAGTAAAAATACAACAGTTATAGTGTTATGTAATGTGCATAGATGAAAAATTAGAAGATAAAATTTTTTGGCCATTCTGCCGAGCAATGTAGAGCTGGATTTTCTCAAAGTATAATAGCACAAGAGTAGCTATCATTTTCACTTCAGTGGAACTTGAACATTCCCCTCATTTAGGCAGAGTTTGAACTATTCAAGCATGAAGTTATTTAAGGCCCATCAAAAAGCAACAACCCAGAAGTCCTCCATGAAACCTCAACATATGCAAAATTTTATCTAGCATTTTATGTAAAATAATTTGAAATTTACAAAAATGCAAAGAAAAAACCCCAACCAATGAAAAACTCACTGATGTTACTGGGGGAAGATTTTTTTATATAAAAGAATACATCTTAAGCACTAAACAGAAAGTTGACTTGCCAGTTGCCTGCCTGTAAAACACTTTTGTCAGGTTCATCACCAAAAATTCAGCAGGGGAACTGCAGTCACTCTACAAGACAGGAGAAGCTAAGGAAATAGCTGGAAATAGCTTAGTTAGTCACTAAATCTCTACAAGCATATATGCTTGTCAACATATGTTGTTTCACATGGTCTACTGGTCAACAAATAAAAAGGAAAAGTAACGCAGATTTCAAATAGGAAGTATCAGGAACTAAGACACAGAAGGATTAAACCTGTGTTCTTCTGTCACTTGGTGTGACAGAGCCTTGTAACACTTTGTTAAGACCCTGAGATTCCTGAGACACTGAGGTCCTGTGCTTGGAGTCATCATGTTCTATTAGACAAGGGAGTCTGAGCAAAGTGCAGGCACTACCTCTCACAGCACTGGCTATTAGTATTGTCTCCTGCTCCAGTGCTGTGAACTGAAATCTTACAATTACTCAGCTTTACTGTATAGCCCATGGTCCTCCTTGGCATCTCGAGAGAGCACAGGCTTTCACTTGTCCACTTCATCACTTTGCAATGAAGAAAATAGGTCTGGGTGCATAGGCTCTGCAACATATTTGTTGATATAATACCACTCTTTATGTGAAACATAAAACCTGTTCAGTTAGAACATGAGGGGAAAAAACTTTCTTCTTTAGCTCATATTGAGGGTTTGGCTCCCTTCATTTTGGGATGCAAACTTTCTCTAAGCTTGTGAAATATCTTTCTTTATCATGAGCAAAGAGAACATTGCTCTACACTTACAGTAAAACCCTCCTGTATTATAACATTATTTGTAGTCAGGCCCAGATCAGTTCACTTGGGCACTCAGAGACTCCTGTAAATAATTTCCCTTCTGATAAGCCTCCTTTTGTCCTCAATGCCTGTATGCGAACAAAAGCCCAATTTCATTTAATGACACACCAAGACACCTCCTGAGATAACCCTTACCCTGAGATATAACATAGCAAACTGGATTAAGGAATAAGTATTTTTAAGGGAGACCAAAGTTAAAACAAAGAGATCAGCATCCACAGTATCTCACTAAGAATTCAAAAATTGTATGGACAAAATCACTACAGTCCATGATAGATGCAGTGATTAACGAAGCTTCTCTCATGTCTTAGGATTATTTACTGTGAAAAAAAGACTGAATCTGAGGTTAAGCACAGCCATTTTGTAATATGCATGGAGATACTTTAATAAAAGTGGTGGCAAAATAGAGGATGCTGAGCCAAGTGAAGGAGGAATAAAATAGAACAGGTCTTTGAAACAACAGATAATACTGTAATTTTCTAGGGTTTGTCAGGTGTGAGGGGTCCAAATCTTCTCCATTTAAATTTATCTAATGCTCAGCATTGCCTCAGATAAATCTGATAAAATTTGGGTAAAATTAGACCTCATTTGTGGAGTTTATCTATTATTTTTCCAACAAAATTAGAAGCTTTAAAAATTACAGAAGCTGTAAATTTTCAAATAAATATTGCAACCGTAGTGGTTGCAATAAAAGATAATTTCTTCATGTATGTGATAAAACTGCTGCATTTTTGTCCTAATTTTAATTTTTTTCCCTTTGCTACTGTCAGTAAAGGAATGAATAACAGAACAGGAAAGCAAATTTTTTTAAAAATGGGACATTTCTCACTTGTTTTATTTAACAAAGGCTAGTGAAAAAAAATGCAATAATGGACAAATTTGTTTAAAGACATTAAAAATTGCTTCAACAGAAATACATGTTTGAAATTAAATTATTTTTAATATTTAACCAGGGCACTTTTTTTTTTTATTTTCAATGACTCAGTAGGTTAGGCTGGCTGTACTTCTATGTTCTCTGGGACCTTGAAGATTTGTGTGGGAATGAGAAAGTTCATGTGCAAATGTGAAGATTCCCATAACCTTGTGATTCAAAATTACAAAAAATGTTCTTTTTGAAACTCGAAATAACTAATAGGGTTGTGAAAATACTCTATTTAGTTTTTATTTTCTGAAAAAGCTAATTGTAATATACAGTTTTCTGTATTGGAGTCTTATTTATCAATTTGATCACCTGTGTCTAAGCAAGCATCAAACAAACAGTTATGCCATAAAATCCATCAACGAAATAGCAACTGAAGTAGCAGAAAATAGGGATCTGGGTCAAACTGACTCAAACAAAACGAATTTTGCTTCGTAAAATAAAAACAGATTTCATAACTGGCAGAATTAAGACTAAACCATAAAAATAGCACATGTGCAGCATGTAGATGATTTGACACAAACCGTCAATGCAATTTTGCTGCAAAAAGTGATAACAAGTCCTGTGACTGTCTAAAGAAGAGGATAGTGGCTATTTGTATGTGATATAAATGAGACGTGTCAGAATAATATAGCTCTGTAATCCACATTCTTTAAAAAGAAGATGGAAAACCTGCAGACAATATAGAAGAGAGTGACAAATATTATTTGTGGGGCAGGAAATGTATTTCTGCAGATGACACCTACAGCTCACCCCAATTAGCTTATCAAAAGAGATATTAAGAGGTGTGTTGCCCACAACATATTCATACTTCAAAGATCAGGTACTGAAAGTATCAGGTACTAATACACTGTTCAGTCTAATAGAAAAAAATGCATGACAAGAATGAGTGTTTAGAAGCTGATGGCCAATTCAAATGGCAAATGTCACACAAATTGCTAAAAAGTTACTTGGCTATCTATCAAAACAAAGTATCGCCGATACCAGAGTTCTGAATTTTACTAATCTTTATGTCTTCAAGCCAAAACAGGATGCCTTCATGGAATATTTGTCTCAGCCAAACACAAGTTGTTTGGCTTGGTACAGAAAAAAACAACATAAATGTAAACACAAATAAAACTTTTTGGTTTTAAATCGTTAAAAATCTTTGGGATACCCCCTAAAGTCCTGTGAATTCACTCTCTGAGTTTCTCTATAAGTAGCAATTTTAGTCTTATTATGAACTGGGGCTATAAGTCTTCTTATAAGTCTTCTGCAGATTCTACTATTTTCAAATGTACTCTGAAGCTTACAGGGGTTTAGAAAATATTTTGAATATTCTGTTGTATTGATATAGAAGGAAATGAAAAGCAGTTTGTGTTCTACTGAACATATGGACACACTTCAACAGCTTAAAAACCCCAAACCTAGAAACCAAAAGACTCTGTAAAAAGCACTTCAAATAGGATGCACATCAGTTGAGTGATTTTGAAATTGTCTTTGCATAATTATTATTCCAAATTCTGTTCTGAAGCAACAGACTATTCTTTTTAGATAACGAAAAACTACTTCATTTTGCTAATGTAAAAATAAATCATGGACAAGATGCAACATAGATCAGCACCAGTAACATGCATTTAGTTTCAAATCTAGTCTTTTAATGTCAAACCCCCTCCAAAAAAAAGATAGTGACCTTTCCTTTCTGAAATTTGGATGAGTTCAACATGTTACTGTAGGATGTTTTAATCTTAATGGAAATATTATATTTTACACATTTTTTTCTGTTTCTGTTTTGTTGTTTTTGCAACATTTTTAACAACAGACATCAATGTCTGTGATTGAATTTAAGGGAATTGTTGGGCTAATCTTAGGGACCTTAAAATTAATTTTTCTCAAGCTCAATAAAACTAGAAAAAGTACTTGATTCTTCAGATATTATATTTTTCCCTCATTAAAAGCACTCTCACCCACCACTGCTGTGAAAACACATTTCAAAAAGTGTTAAAAGTGATTGAAACTAATCCCTAGAGCATTAGCCTAATGCAATTATTTCTATTGTTCAGATAAGGTTACGACCACCTTAAATCTTCATTTCCAGATATTATCTGACATGTTCTACTTGCAAACAGAAAAACCTTTTGGGAGAGAGCTACTGTTTGGGAACTTGCCAAATTTAATGACTTTAAGATATATATTTTAAAATATTATTTTTAATCCAACTATAATTGGTAATAGTCTAATCTAATGTAAATAAAAGTGCCCAATACTGCATTGAAAGCCAGGTGCATAATGTTTTAAAATAAAATTATGCTTATGAAATGAAGATAATTCAAGTTTTCCTAAGAGTTTCATTGAAATTTAGGATCAACCTATCCACATGAACATTGTCCACAACCACACATAATAAATGCTAGTCTAGCACAATCTATCTCTATTACTTACATTGTTGGTGATTGCTTCCACTTATATCACCAATAATAAAATCTCTTGAGAGCCATGAGAACCTGCAAATTGTCTCCATACAAAATACAGAGACTCTAGCTAAGCAAAAAAAAAAAAAAAATCCCCTCTCATGGTTCAAGGAAGGCTGTCAAATTATATCCTTGACTGCTCATATCAGCTCATGGTTCTTAAGAATTTGGTATTTGAGGAACACATGATCACCTAAATAAAATTCAGCACCCATTTCTGTTAAAGGGAAGAAAATTCAACAAGGAAATACCTAAGTAGCCTAATATAGTTTTAGTGGTTGGACTTTAAATTTATTTAGCTAATAAATAAAGTGGAGTCACACAGGATCTTTGCTGTTTCAGGACTTTTCAACACTTCCATAACTGGAAAAAGGGAGGAAGAAGCCACGAGAAAACAAAATTTGTTGGTGATAGTTAGTTATTCAAGGTAATAAAAACAAGGGCAACTGAACTGCAGAAGAAATAAAGTGATAATGAAATGGCAGATGAAATCAGTTTTGGTAAATGCACAGAGATGCACATGAGGAAAAACAATCTCAATTTTACATACAAGGAGAAAAGCTCTGAGATTACTTTTGCCACACAGGAATGAAATCTTTCGAACTGACCTGTAATGAACAGTTCAGTGGCAATGTCAGCTCAATACTCAGGAGCAGTAAAAAAGAAAATAGACATTTAAAAAGGGAAAAGAAAAACCATAAAGTAAATATTATGATATTGTATGATACTGTATAAAGCTATCCTGGGTGCTCTTTGCAATTTCTACTACCCCCACAACCATATCAAAATGCAAGCAGGAAAAAGTTAAAGAGATAATCACAGACAGTTATAAAGGTTATTCAAATTGCAGAAAGAAGCAGCTAGTAAGGGGTAAAATACTTCCCTGTAAAGTCATATGTTACACTGAGAAAATAAAAAAGAAAAGATTAGTCCAATAAAGCCTACGGAGGTCAAAGTAATGTAGCTAAAAAATGAATCACCAAACAAAATAGAAATTCTTCATAGCTCATAGCTAATCTGTGGAATTCTGGCACAAGGAGATGTTCATGATAAAAACCTTTACAGGAGTCTAAAAAAAATTGGGAGAAGTTTATAGAAAACAAATGTATTATGGACTAGTAATCAAAGGTAGAATCTCTTGTGCAGGTAGTCCTTTAAATTCTGTTCTGCTGAGGACTGGGAGACTAATAGAGCCCATAAGAGCATTTTATCTGTTGCTGTTGGCACCTGAAGCAATGATATAGTTGAAAAACTGAAAAAAAAAAAAAAAAAACATGTTTCAGATACATGTCTTTGGTGCAATAAAAGATATATTTTTTTTCTATCTGTTCTTCATTGACCCTTATAGGCAGCTGAGCCCTGCACAGCCACTTGTTCACTCCCACTGCAGTGGGATGGAGGAGGGGAATGGGGGTTGTGGTCAGTTCATCACACCTTGTCTCTGCCACTCCCTCCTCAGGGGAGGATTTCTCACACTCTTCCCCTGCTCCAGCATGGGGTCCCTCTGACAGGAGGCGGTCCTCCATGAGCTTCTCCAATGAGTCCTTTCCACTGGCTGTAGTCCTTCAGAAAGTGCTCCAGCGTGGGTCACTTCCACAGCATGCAGTCCTTCAGGAACAGGCTGCTCCAGGGTGGGTTGTTCACTTGTGGGGTCACAAGTCCTGAAGCAAACCTGCTTCAGTGTGAGCTCTCTCCATGGCCCCACAGGTGGTGCCAGAAGCCTGCTCCAGCACAGGCTTCCCATGGGGTCACAGCCTCCCTCCGGCTCCCTGCTCTGATGTGGAGGTGTCCTGGGGCTGCAGGTGGATCTCTGCTCCAGTGTGGGGTTCTCCATGGGTTGCCAGGACACAGATGCATGATGTGGCCTGCACCATGATGTGCAGGAGAATCTCAGCTCCAGCACCTGGATCACCTCCTTTCCCTCCTTTTTCACTGTTCCTGGTGTCTTCAGGCCTGTTTCTCTCACATATTCTCACTCCTGTTTCAAGCTGCAGTTGCAGCAGGTCCACTGTCCTCTTTTTAGCTCTGTTACCCCATAGGCACCACCACCACTGCTGATGGGCTTGGCCTTGGCCGACAGTGGGTCCGGCTTGAGCCAGCTGGCATTGGCTCTGTCAGACATGGGGAAACTTCTGGAAGCTTCTCACAGCAGCTCCCTCTGTAGCCCCCCACTCCCAAAACATGACCATGGAAACCCAACCCTAACCATACAACTAATCCCCACAGGAATCATGTTTGGAGCATGATGCTGTGTACCTATCATCTGCCCAACCTACATCATCACAGGGATGATAGCCCATCCCTGTAATGAAATTTGTTTCCTTGATATTTTGCTATGTATGTGTATTTGCTGTTCTTCAGAGTTCAAAGTCTTTGGGATAAGTAGTGTTTTTATTTTCTCTGAATTTGACAAGAAACTTGGTTCAATAACATAGCAAATGAAGCCTCAAGTCTTCTAGTTCTCAGTCATAAATTCTTCATCCTATGACTTGAAGCACTTGGTTTGCATCGGTTTGCATCAGTTCACATCAGTTCCCTCCTCCCAGGTGCTTCAGACATTAAAAATGACTGAAAGTTTAACTTTTTTCTGTCATGTTTGATGCTGGATTAGATATTGCCTTTGCCACTGTAACTTCATGTCAGATCAGATACCATTTGCTCTCTCATCCCTGACACAAAGCCTTCATGAGCTCCTATCCAATTCTCTTGTTGATTTGACATTTGTTTGACTGTGAGTCTCTTTGGGAGCTTTGGTAGTGTGTGTGCAACACATCAGCAGTGAAGAAGCTGTGGCCCTATGGAGATGTCCCTCCTGCATCCCATTTTCTGAGAAATTTAAAGTGAATTAGGTACGTAGCTCAAATTAAGTTTCAGTGGGTTTTGTTTCTTTTGACACTGAAAAAAAACCCCAACATTGTTTTCTCCTCTTTTAAGTGTTTAAATCATCAGCACAAATATAGAAATATTTACCTGTGAGTCACAGATGAAATAAAACGTAAGTATCCAAAGCAAAATTTCTAAACAGTTGGGGAGTTGCAAGCTGTTGGTGCAGATAAGAAGATATTTAAGAAATAAATACATATAAACTGTAGTAATTTTTTTGCCCATTTTACTAGCAAGAACCACAATTTACTATTTATTAAATGCATACACCAGAGTATTAATTGATTTTTTTTTATTCAGGCACATAGGTCTATAATGCACAAAATCAGAATCTTGAAGACTGCTGAAGATGACACTGATACGTTGTTTTAGTGATATTGCATTTAACAAATCTGTGACAAAGTTAGCATCCCTGCCCAGAGTGCCTTTGCTGAATGCCTATTTGTAGTGTTTGCATCGCTCAATTTCCATGCTAGAGAACAAAGGTAGTATGTTATGTTCAGTTTCAATCAATCTTATTTATTCATCTTTATTTGCTGTGTTATTTAATAGAAGCTTGAAGGCAGCAAGAAAATCAAAGCTAGGTAGGATAAATGTAGGATTTTATATAGTAAAGAAAGTATATGAAAACCATCAATATAGATGAGAGGAAAAGTAAACCTTAAAGTGTGTTGGTGGCACTGAAGCCCAAAGAAGGATTCATGGGTAAATAAAAGCATGCAACTATAATTTTATTTAGGTTGTATTTTAAGAGTGGTATTCAGAAAGATTTACCTGGAGGTAATATATCTGTTTTTCTGTTGTAAAAATTCAAAAGAATTTTCCTGAAGGAAGACACCTAAACCGACCAGGAATGCTTAACTATTGCAGACCTAAGTGCCTATATCTATTAATCTTGACCACTTTTCCTGACCGTAGTCACCCTTGTGATTATTTCCCTGTGTGTCAGCTCTACCTAACCACCCTGCAGCTTACAGGGATGTAGCCAAAGTCCTTCTGCAGGCTGACAAAGGAAGGAGTTGTCAAGCCATTGCAGCTTCCCAAGGACACCAGGAGCTGCTGATGCTCTGCCTCAGCATCACACCTGCTCTCTCCACAGACCCCTGCCTCTTGGATGTTTATGGCTCTGTCTTTGCAGAAACACCATCTTTCCACTGTTGGAGAATAAATTGATGAATTTCTAAGAAACTGATGAAACCTGAACAGTTACTCCTCTCCTCACCCAGACATCACCTGAGCAGAATATCTAATTGTACCTAGCCAGAATATAAGGCTTAAATAAGTTAGGTGTTAGTTAATACTCCAAAGAATATCTCTACAGTTTTTAATTCTTCATCTACATTAAAATTTTCAATGGCCTTAAAAACCTTTTCCAGATGGAAAAAAATATAAAATTATATACTAATTCAGGCATTTCTTAACAAAATCAAATATGATTAAATTAAGGTATTTTCTTCAACCTGATGATGGAACAAAGCCTATGGCTAGTGGAGACAACTGAAGGGCAAGGAAAGGTTTCCGCATGATAGGCTACTTGAGACACTTTCCTGTCATTTTTACAGCGCTTTAGCTTATATTGCAGCACAGAAAAAGATTCAGTATTTAGCAAGAACAAGAATAAGGCAGCCCCACATGTTGAGTTTGTCAGCTGAGGTTGTTGGCAAACACAAACCAATGCTGACTTATCCCTGAGTGCTAACAGACACAAGTTCTCAGTGACCTTTTCAGTCATCCTTGGCAGTTGTGCTATGCACATCTTGGAACAGACTAGGGCTGTATTTCTAATTTAGACACAAGTGAAATATGTCTACCTTGAAAAAAAAAATCCCAGGTTTAAATATATAGTTTGTCAGAATAAAAATGGAAGATGTTTCATTTGCTTAATTCTGAATACCAACACCAGCTATAGAAATTTCATTTTCATAAATCCACATATATAATTGTATAATTCTTGTAAATAATATCAAAAGAACCTTGTGACAAACAAATTCCTAAAGAGACCACAAAGGGAGGGGAGAAAATGAGGAGGGGGAAAAAAACATGCAGAATGGAGTTTATCAGAGGAGGGAGGTGTGAAACACCCAAGCCAAAGTGCGGGAGGATTAAAATGAAGGTGTATCTGGGCAAGTTGCCTAAAAGGCCACTGTTTATGGATAGCTGGATACCTAACAAAAGAGTGAATAGTCCCTTGATTAATCAAGGTTTCCTAGTGACAAAACCAGATTCCGATAGAGACTTTCAAACAATGTTAGAAGGAACTAGATGCTGAACCGTTGGAGGCATTCAGACTTCTTTGAAAATCCAAATCATGGTGTAAACTGAGAGACTTGAAAGGAGAGTTAGTGATGAAATACGTAGAGATTAAAACAAAAAGTAACTTTCAAAACTTTGAATATTCCCTTGACACCAAAAGTGAGCTGTAGGTAGACTAAAACCACTAATTACCATAATCAAGTCTTGCCAGTATTGTCAGAACCTAAAAGAAGTGAAACACACATCCCTTGCCAAGGAATAGTGTGACTGGAGGTGCTCTTTTAGCACTTTGAGATAATGACTAATAATTCCATTTGGCCAAAAAAAGCACAAAGGCAGAAAACAGGCTTCAACTGGAAAAAACAGTCTTCCTGTTCTAAGGCTTTTCAATGGCTTAACAAGATTAAAGAGTGAAATAAGAGTTGCATAAGCCTCTAATATATTTTTGTAAATTAGCAATAGTTTCATTAGACATGTATGTAATACTGAAGCTTTTATCAGCCATGAAGAAAAGCTGAAAAAAGAAAGGTTTCTTAGATTTATAGATGAGAAAAAAATCATTGAATTGCCACAATATATGAGATGGAACTACAAAGGTTATTGAATCCACTTAGATAAAGAATAACATTAATCTTCAATATAATGCCTTTGAAACTAACTGAGACATTGTTTCTAACATGGGGACAGTTGCATTATATAAAAATATTGTTAGGTTAAATACTACAAGGGCACTCTATACTAAATTTCACCATTTGTTTTTGTCTCAGAGAGTAACATTATATTTTTTAATAAATTGCAGGGATTTCAAATCCTAGGCAGTGCCACTATTTTCTACTATGTTGCATAGATTTCAAATTCACCAGAATTTTCTATGTTCTTTTCATCTGAAAACCTGGACAAAAATGCAAACAAGTCTCACCTTGAAGAATTTTACTTTAAAACATGAATGAACAGACAAACAAGGAACAGTTAATAGAATAAGGAAGGTCTCTTACAAACATAATCATGCTAAACGAAACCAGATTAAACCTAAACCCAACATTCAATTTTGCACTAATGTTTCATAGTGTAGTTATGATCACTGCAAATGCAATATATGAACATAGTTAAATCTTTAATAAACAGCATTTCCTTCTGGAAATTTTAGTATTGCCACAGCATAGCAGTTGCTGAAGGTATCTCATAATTTCAGTCTCCATACACGACCACAGACAGGCTAGCCCTTAATACTTTAAAACATAATTACCACTTAAAAGAATCAAGATTTTAATTAGTTCTTCAGGAAGACATGAAAATCTAGTCCTTTGATATGTAAACACAGAAGGAAGGTTCAATCTTCCTGGCCGATACTATAATCAATAACAGGGTCCAGATAGAAAAAAAATATAATCTTTTTTAAGATCAAGTTGCAGAAATTTTACATCTCTCAGATGCTGAGGTATTTTTGTAAATGATATTAAAGAATTTATAAATATGGCCATTAGGCAGTGGGACTTTTTTGTGGTTTGGTTTTCTTTCTTTTTTTAATGTAGAGAGAAGAGAAAAAGGGATAACCTATAAATGTTAAAAGAGAGTATTGTCACTCTGTCAGAGGTCTAGAATGGGAAATATGAGGAAAAAACCCAAAACAAACACAAAAGCTTTCCTGATTGATAATATCTGTGCTGTCTTGACCACCATCTATGTAATTGCAATGTTTTGTGGTATTGTCCAAGAATATTTCCCAGCAATGAGCTGTGACTGTTCACCTCCCTGAGAAACACTCTGGTTCTGCTTCTTGGCTCTGCCACCTTACAAGAGATATTAATTTCAGCTTTAGTCAACGTTTATATATGAGGACCAGAACATGGTATCATTCAGTGATGTCTCATTTGTGTGCATAACACCACCAGAAAGTGCATCATGTAAATCATACAGTTCTTGACACAGAGTTTACACTTTCCTTGATTTCAGTTTCACAGCTTGAGATTTTTAGGTCACCTGGACTTAAAGTTTCTTTCAAAGTACACTGTAGAAATGGTGGGCAAAGCAAAATTCTCTCAACTAAACCTCTTCTGTCTCCTGTTTGCCACGAGTGGAGAGCATTGCGTATCTGAGATCTCCCTTCTGTGTTGATGTCAGCTCAGAGGAAAAGGTGCTGTCAGCAGAAGCCTTCCAAATGTTTCATGTGACTACTAAGAACCATGCAATCTAACTAAATCCCTTCTTAAAACCACACTGTTATACAACTTTATTTTGTTTTATTTCAGAATCCTCTTGAGTCCTTCCAAAAATCCTACAATTTCTTTACACTTTTTTTTTGTAATTAAAACATATTGGCAAGAAGTTGGATTCCTGAACATTTCTTGACAGCCAAATTTTAAAGAGCTGAGAAATATAATGGTTTTGTCTCCTCCACAAGCACTGAAACTATGTCAGTAAGTAGTATGGAAGTGAAGACAGCAGAAGTTGCTGCTGATGGGTTTGTACAGTGTCCTTCTGCCTAAAGGAACTTCATCAAACAGGCACCAATAGCAGCCCTTCACCTGGTTTGAAGAAAAGGTTTTTGAGAAGCAATTCCAGTTGTCTATCCATTCATAGCACTGATTACTCCTTCCATAAAAATTCAAATCAGAGAGAGATGTAAAATAGCATTTTAGGCGCATTTTTATTAATCTTTATTAAACTTCTTTTTTTTTTCCACAGCAGTTACTCATAATCTATTAATCTATTAAAAGACAGTGCTGCAGCCTTTGCCACGTGATAACTGACTCCAGCTATAAGCAATTAGAACCCCATTCTCATTTACCAAAAACACTCTAAAATCCTGAGAACTTTTAGCATCCCTTTCCCCCCATGATGTAAGAACATTTCAGAATCCTATTTCAAATGTGTACTTTTGGTACCTATTTTGGTTCTGTATAATTCCTGCAATAAGCTGATGCTTTTTTCCTGTAATTGCAACTTCAAATCAAAGAGAAACTGACAAGTGTCAATCTTACTATTGGTATAGCATCTGCTTTTTAGATTTGTACAACAGTGTAGATACACAGGAAGTTCTTTAAATCTTTCTGCCACTAGAGCAGTCTCCTCTAGAAAAATGGTCAGAAATCACCTTTGAAACTGAAATTGATTTTTGTTAAATAAATTGTGATGTTGATAACATTAACACTGTGCAGTGAACTGAGAAAATTGTAATCTTTTTCTGCTAATGATTCTCAGTTTGGAATAGGTTTTTCTCAGGAAAGCCTTAAGCATATGAGGTGGGTGCCATGAAAGTTCATGATCTTTGGTCACACAGTAAAAAATAAGACCTTGAAACTTTTAGTCGTGGCAGGATGTAGAAGACATGGAAAAGCATTCCCTTATAATGCTGGCAGTTTTTATCAATTTAAATGCCACATTAGTGTATTTTATGTGTGTTACCTTGAATATACTGCCAGATTTCATAGATCTATTATCTGTTTTCAAGGCATGCAAACATCAAGTTAATCATTTAGTCATCTTACACTATCAGTCACAAGTTAGTGACAGCTAGAGCTCTAACGTGCATATCAGCAGAAGTTCACTCTATCTGCAGTGTCAAGTGAGTCATACAATAATGGTTGGACTTCCAAGTACTTTCTACTGGAGTCTGAGCATTAAATCAACTGACAGTGACCTTGCTGTAAGAGCTCTATTGTTGACATGCATAAGCATTTGAATGCTCTGTCCTCTTTCTAGCACTGAGGGTTTGGAACATTTACAACTTTTTAAAAATTAAGTATTTGAAGCCTGTGCAGATTAAAATCATATAAGCATATAAACAATAACAACTATTCCATTTCAGAACAAGAAATCAATAAAATGAGACATATTAATTACAGAATTTCAGATGCAAATGCTTGAAATTACCATGAATCTATGTCGAGGTTTAGCCACTCACTCCTCCACCAGTGGGATGATGGAGAGAATCAGAAGTGAAAAGTGAGAAAACCCCAAGGGCAGGCACATGTTCAGATATGTCCAGGAAAGGAGTGCTCCATCACATGTAATAGTGACTTGGAAAGACAAATGAGATCACTCCCAGCGTTGCCTCCCTCCCCTTTTCTTCTCCCAGCTCGATATGCTGAGCAGGATGTCAAATGGTGTGGGGTATCCTGTGGTCATTTGGGGTCAGGTGTCCCCCCTGTGTCCCCTCCCAACTCCTTTTGCATTCCCAGCCCACTCGCTGGTGGGATGGTTTGAGGAGAAGAAAAGACCTTGCTCTTGGCAAGCCCTTCTCATCAATGACAAGAACATCCCTATGTTATCAAAAACATTTCCAGCACAAACCCAAAGGACAGACCCAGACCAGCTACTGTGAAGAAAATTAACTCTGCCCCAGCCCAAACCAGCACAATGCACCATGTTAAGCTCTGTTTGACTGATTATTAACAGAATCTCAAATTGTATAATTGCATTGCTGCTTGCACCAATTTACATCCTATAATTCTACCCACAAATTTTAAAATTCAAATTTTGATTTTATGTTAATGGGCTGACCCATTTCATGTTAACACTTTCAATTTTTAATTTATTTCAGTGACATATGGTTCTCTAGCATCATTGTAAAGGGTGTTAGAGAGCTGGTGTTACCTACAGATATTTTAAAGAGCTCTTCAAGCCAAAACCTAGTCATAGTCCTGAAGACAGTAATACAAATGAAAAGACTTTCATTTAGTTTTTGGAAGGGTCGTAAGACAAAACTTGAAAATTTCATAAGAACATATTTTTTTGTTTGAAATTCGAAACAATTTAAATACTACCAAAAACAAGTTATATGGAAAGAGAAGTATCAAAGTATAATTTAAAAATAAAAAGAAAAAGTGAAACCAAGGGAAAATATGAAATTTCCATTACTTTCCGATAACCTAAATGTTGTTATAATGCAGAGTACACAGAACCACCTGTTTCATTGATTTTCTTCCAGTGAGTAGCATTAACAATGCTATCCCTTTAGACCAAACCACCAACATGCCCAGAACTTCAGGTTCATCCACGCTAAGGTCACAGACACCTAGCAGGATTTGACTCTGGACAGCCCTTTGAAAATATTAGTCTATAAAACTTGACATTCATTCATTAACTTTATTTTACGAAATAATATGCTTACTGAACTTCTTTCTCCTAGGTATCACAACTTTGCATAAAATTCCCCACCAGAGTATTTTATAAATAAAAATATTTATGAAAATATGCTGTCTTCTTCTGAGTTTTTTTCTTGAACATCAGCTTTTCAAAAAAAGGACAGTGAAAAGCAAATTTTTTATATTGCTTTTTGTTTATATGGGATTTGTGGAAAAAAGAACATTAATATCTGCTAAAGTTTTGAGAAGGTACAAAAGGCATTGGACATTGTGACCAAACACTCAAAGTTTGTGAGTTTTTGGAGAGTTGCAAATCTTCAGGGTGTACTTATTAAGTTACTCTTTCTGAAAATGGCATCTTAGTTTGCCTCGATTAGTCATGTTTGAAGCTGAATCACATTGCATTCAAACAAGCATTCAGATTTAAAACGCACTGGGTTATCACACTTTTTTATTCCTTTGGTAAATGTCCTTTCTGAATACAGAAAGTTCCCACAAATCTCCTCGAATCTGTGGGATATTTAAATCTAGGCATTTGACTCACTGAATAGATTCATCTAATCCCTGAAGCAACACACATATGGATGCAGTAACCCCTTTGCTAATTTGTTCAAATGCTCTGTAGGCTCACCAACAGTGCCAATGTCTGTCATTTAAATCAAATAAAATACCAGTGTGTTTCTTCAGAGAGAAATTTGTAGTGCTTAAGGAACTAAATAAATCATGACTGAAAAGCTATTTTGCTTGCTGTTCCCCAGCATTAACTTGGAATAACTCCTGGATTCAAAGGGCTTTTGGGATTCACTAATGCTCTAGTGACCCTATCTGAAACCTGTACCCCTCATCACTTTAGACAATCATAAATGACATAAACAATCTTTGAAAAAATGATGCTTTCTCAGGAGAGCATCATACACTGTTATTCCTCCTTTTCTCTTCCAGTATTCCCTATTTGTTTGCCATGAGTTTTTCTGACACAACACTCCTCCATGGCAGAAGAAGGCAGGGAGAAGTATGGTATAAAGAGCAAAATTAGTTTTCTTGGTCACGTTCTTTCCTCAAAACATTTCTACTTTTACTGTGTTCTTCTACTATACAACAGCAAGTTGTTTCAAAGCAACTTGTTGTTTCCACACTTTCCTGGCAAAACAAGTAAAGTATAGAGTCCAAAAATGGTAACATCATAGAGGGATAAGAGGAAGAATTTAAATTATAAACAAACTGCATATAAGAACAATTAATTTTCTAATATATATTTAGAATATCAACATGAAAAAACATTTTCCACTGATCATTTATTACTTTTGTTGCTTTAGTTAGTATGTGATTTCTTTTTTTGGAATATAAAAATATTCTTTTAAATGTAAATATACATTTAAAGAGACTTCAGGTCATATAGCAGAAGTAATCCATTTGAGAGTTTTAGTAATAAATATGAAATACTTTCACTTCGCCCTTTTTCTTTTACTTTCCTGGATGACCTGATTTATCCTTTATCACTATTGCAACAAAAAGCATAAAGTTAGCTGTGTATAGATATAACTATAGAAGCAAATAATGAGCTAATAATTAGCAGTTATTGATATGTACTGACATGGTTCAGTTTGAGGCAATAATCCTCTTTGATCTTCGGGATGAGAAAAATCAAAAGCTCAAAGGTATTAGTGGTGTGTGTGCTGGTAAGTAAGGATATCAATCATGTGTCAAGACAGGGCAAATAAGAAAGGTACACAGTGTCCTCCAGTAGGGCTAAGCAGGTACTTCCATATGCAGCACTACAACACCTAAAAGTAGCTCTCAAAAAGGCCAAGAGAGATTAGCCAAAGAATAATTCTATTGTACAGTTCAGTTCTAAAAAGTACTTGGAGTATTCCAAGGGCACCAAAAATGTATTTCAGGGATTCAGAGATGTATCTGCTTCCTACAAGATCATGGATAAAAATCCTGTGCTGATACAACAAAGTGAAAGAAGATTAGTGTATATTTTCTTGGTAGGAAAGCTAGCTTTTACCCACTGCATTTAATTGCAAGATAGAGGTAATGAGGTAGCAGGCATGTTGCAAATGCAAAAGACATTTTTCATTTCATAAATGAATATGAAGATCTATGGAAACAATAAAATTAATGTTTAGCTACTAATATTTTAACTCCAAGTTCTGTTTCCCTAGATGCATATTTATATTTTAGATTTTTTTTAAAGGAAGCCACTCATTTCAGTGATGGCACATGCTCACTGCTAAGTGCATGATTAAGAAGACTGCAGTATGGAAAAACTGAGTTTAAGCTTCCTAAAATGGCCTACTTTTTAATTTGCTTTGAGACCACCTGGGTAAACATTGGCATTTGACTTTAAAACCCCCACATTTTTGTAAGACTGTAAAACAGCACTTGAGTTGAGAGCATGCTTAATTGCTTCTTGCACTTGGATCCTCATTTACCAATAGCACAGGCTCTCCATAACAAGATGTGTTTTTTATTATATCATGGCAACAATCCTTGTGAAGTTGAACCAGCCTCTCTTAAAAGATCCCATCTTGCTTTTCCCTTGTGCCAAGCTGCCCAGGAACACAAAGCTTCTGTGATGTAGGAATAGCCATCTCATCATGTATTAAATGACCCAGGCTTAGTTACCAGTCAGGGTAGTGTCATGCTCAAGCAGCTATATATATTTCAGACAGGGGTTATCTCACCTCTGGCCAGCCTGAGAGGATCACCTAAGCCAGCCTGGATATGTTTATAAAAGATAAATTTGATATAGATAAATTTGTGTCCTTCCTATTATCATAAAAGAGGTTACTAGAGTCACCTATGATTAAGGCTGGACTGCAGTCATCTTTCTAATATCCTGCTTTTCAATTACCTTTACCCACATTCTGTGAATGAAACTGTGGAGATGTTAGTCCACATAAAAAAAATCGGAAGCAATTTATTTCAAAATGATCAAGGAGTTTTGTGATTTGAATTACAAGACTGTGGATCAGTCCCTTTAAACAAAGTTCCATTTAACAATCCAACCAAACCTAGCTGTGTGGGGTCTGGGGGAATCCAATTTCACACATAATCAATGCAAACCTGCTATAATTTGATAAAAAAAAAAGGTCAGAAAACTCTGTATTCTCAATAAGGATTTTCAAACCTCTTGACCTATCTTGTTTTCACCAAATTGCACATTTTTAAATCCCTGAGTTTAAATTATTTATTACAGGGTTAGAGTAGCAAACTTTGAGTTGCTTTGAAAAGTTTCTTAACTGTGTCTTAAAAAAATGAAAAAAAAATCAAGACCAAAAAACGTTTTCCACTTGTATTTATGAAGGTCTTTAATTTTAAGAATTAAAGCAAAAACCCCAATTAAATTTCAAGGCAGACTGACACATTGCCATAGGTGGGTCAATTTGCACTAACACCTTAAGAATGAGATTGAGAAGAAAGAAATAAAAAATCTGATTAAAAATTGGGGTGGGAGATGATGAAAGAGAGGGCATTTTAGATCAGGTAAGGAAAAGATACTGTATGGGAAGAACTGGGGTCACCTATATAATTAAGAGTGACTGACACCAGAAAAGCAATAACTGAATGGGAAGCCAGAGAAAATGCACATAGCCAATGAAGAGCAAAGGAGAGAGAGCATAGCTTAGGTAAGAAGCTAGAGAGATTTACTCAGAAACAACTTTGGGGTTAGGATGGGGTTGGGACAGAGATTTACACTGTCAGTTTGGAGATTATGGTTGATGGAGTGAGATAAGAAGAGGTGAAGAGCAAGGACAAGTTAAATAAGCTTTTTTTGGGAGAGGTAGAAAGGAAGGGTACAGCAAAAAGTTTATCTCACAGAAGTATTTTGTATTTTGTATTTTGATCAAAATGTAGGAGTCCTCAACAGCAACAATGGTTTTCTCGACCATAATCCCCATCATTCTCTATCTAGTAGTAACTTTTGCAGTCCAACATAAGGATGCAATTTTTGCTAATATTGGTGTATCAGAGAATGGTGTATCAGTATGTCACAAGGTTACATGCACTGTCTTTTTCCTCTAGTTAGTTTTCTTTAAAGCCAAGAATCTGCATAATGCTCAAATACTACATTCTAACACTGAGTAGATCATTTAGTCAAGAAAATGAGCTTTTAGATGGAATGGTCACACATCTCTACAAGATCAAATTAATTGTGTGACGTGGACTGTCCTTAGAACATGAATAAAAGTCCTTTATAACAAATATTGTTGTCTGAGAAATTTCATTTGAGTCCTCAGATTAAAAAGTTAAATAAGTAGGCAAGACAAATAAATTCTGGGGAGGGAAAAAAGATCCTTATGGAAAAAAAAAAAACCTACAGAAAAAAAGAGCCTTCTCTTCTGCTTAAGCATTTTTAACATCTAGACACCATAATGTCTGATTCTGCAAGAAAATTCTTGTGTTAAATCATTAAAGTTAGTTTTTCCAGGGCCAACGGTAAGAGAATAGCAATGTAGAGAGAAATAATGAATTAATTATTTTCTAGGTTTTCAATTCACATAGTCACGTAATGTTTGAGACTGGAAGGGACGTCTGGAGGTCATTGGGTTCAGCCATGCTCCTGCTCAAGCAGTGCCATGTAGAGCATGTTGTCCAGGGCCATGTCCAGACATCTTTTGGATATATCCAAGGATGGAGAACTCACAACCTCTTGCTTAAACCTGTGCCAGGGCTCAGTTACCATCACCATAAAGCAAAATTTCCTGATGTTCCATGGTCACAGAGCAGTGTAACTAACTCCTGGTACTACCCTTGGTGATGCTGAGAACATACCATGAAGGGAAGAATATTCATGATGGCCATGTCACAGAGGAGCTGGTAAGAGAGGCCAAGTTGGGTATAAAAAGGGCTAAACCAGCCAAGGTTGACAGGTCAGTATGGATGTGAAAAAAGGCAGGGAGAAGTGACCAGTGAGGCAGGCTGCTCTTCTTTTCTTCCTTGCTCTGTGTATTACAGCCAGATGCCTGGACAGGGGCATGACCAGGTCAAAGTATCCTCCTGTCTTCTACCTCTTCAAAATTCATAGTGGCAGGGGACAATGCTCCAAAGGACAGATAAAATAGCCCTGTCACTATCTTGCAGGGGACTAGAAGTTCCCTACAGCCACTGGCAAAGAGAGATCCCTCATGTGGCTGGGCCCCACATGAGCTGTGGGCACAAACCTTAGTCATGCTGTGTCCTTAACACAGCTGGTAGAACGCCTAAAGTGTTTTATGTCAAAGGGGGGTCAGTGGTTAGCCCAACATCTTTGGGCAGAGATTTGGATGGGCATCCTTGGCCTGAGGGTGAGAGAGTCTGTGCAGTGAGGCAAGGTTTGCTTGTGGTGACAGAGAGTATCAGCTTTGGTTGCTGATTCTCCTCCTGTAAGTGACAGCATCAGCTGTGTGAGCAGCTCATGACGTTCTCAGGATCTCCCCTTCTGCCAGCTAGATGGAGAGTGTTGAAGCTTTGTACTAGGATATTGTCCGAAATCTAAGAAAAGATAATAACCCCAGCATGTGCTATGTCATGGTCCTATAAGCAGCAGGATTGTCCCCACAATGTGATCAAAGGAACTCCCCACCACCTTCCTTCCTAACCTGTCATCATCTCACAGGAAACTGGAAGACCCATCATAACTGTATAGAGTCTCAACACCCAGCATCTCTGTACCTTGTCAAAGTCTCCCTTACAACTGAAAGATTCCTGTAGGTGTGGGCAAATTGAAATTTATTGATATCCACTGATCAACTCTGAGAATATATTTCCACTTCCCATCTTTTGTTTTCATAAAATTTCAAAGTATACCTTCCGAGGCTGCTTCTGCATGTATGTCAGAAATTAATTTCTCTGTGAAGAGAATGCCTAGAATCTGTTTTGGGGGTTTACTGTTACTGTTACTGTGAGGTATTGTTTTGTTTTGTTGTTTTTTTTTTTTTTTTTTTTTTTTTGTTTTTTTTTTAATAATGAAAATTTGAAGAAAAATGGCTCAATTGAAATACTTTTCTGAAAGAAATACATTTTTCATTTTAAAGATTAAAAAGGCCCCATAGGTATGACAAACAGTCTTGGTAATCACATGGAAAGTACTGCATTTTGAAAATGTCATTGCCAATTCAATTCAATGTCAACTTTAGTTTCATTTTAACTTTCTTTTTATTTTCATATCTTGAAAGCAAACATAAAACAGTATATAAAACTTACTAAAAATACCGCTGGTCTTTTTATCTTTGTCTGTTTTACATTCCACACTTTCTTCCTGACCAATACAAGTCTCAAATACCGAATTAGCACAACTGCTGAGAACTACACTACTGCCTGCAATACCACTCAACAGAAGCAGTGCTAGAATACATAAAGTCCTAGATGAAGTGTTCATTTTGCAGATTATATCAGAAACAGTGTACAGCACTGAAAATCATAAATATATCAAACATTTTTTTACACTGATTTACTTCTCCTGTTGTAAATCACACAATAAAAGCCCCTTGTGAGAAGAGATAAAAAAGATAAATAATGGTTTTGAAATGCTTAGATATCAGAGTAATGATCCATACTGACAGATTTAAAAATGTTGTTTTACAGACAGGTTTTTCACCCCCTTATAAATTTTTTAAAAAAGGGGGGGGAAAAAGAAAAAAAAAAACAAGAGGAGAGATGTAGGAATTATACAATATCTATTAATTAACAGCACTCTATCTAGTTTGCAATCTAAAAGAGGCATAAATCCTTTTTTCTGGGAAAGAGGGGACACAAATATTGTCAGCAACAGGATTGCTTGGTATGCCATAACATATAACCAGTGGAAGCAATGGAAGATGCAAGACACTACCTAAGACTGCACAAATAACCTTAATTTCAGTGTTCTCTGTCTTCTTGGAACTTGAGTCCTATTATACCGATTTTAATCAATGCTTATTGTACAATGTATGCTTATAGAGATCAATGCTATCTCTGTCTTCATTCTCTATTTTTGCACCTAAATAACTGGTTCTTTACTGGGAATGATGAATTCTCAGTTCTCAGGCAAAGCCAAATAGGTGCAACTTACAGCAAGGCTCTGAGACTTTCCTTTACCGGCAGTCACTTCACTTCTCTCTGAGACTTTCTTACAGTTGTCCACCAGTCCACCAGCCCCTTCAATAATTGCTCCTTTTCTACATCTTGTGCTTGTCAGACATCTAAGATGAAGATAGTATTGATACTCATAAAACACTGAGAAACAGCACACAATCGAAGGAGTGTTTATCTTGTTACAAATCAAGTTGCTAAACTTTGACTCTATTTGTTTCTTTACACTTTCTCTAGCAAGAAATGAAGGGTAATAGCTCTCTTCTTCTCCCTAGCACAGTGTGTGGCTGCAGAGGATGGAAAACACCACAACCTCAATTTAAAAAGTGCAATTTAAGAGAAGTTTGCAATTATAAGAAACATTATTTTAGTAATGATCTGTCAAATCAAGTTGGGATCACCCTAATAAAATTATTTATGTCTGAAAAAAAAAATAAAGAACCTTGCTTTAAACACACAATTATTTTTTCTAATGTATCATTATAAGTGGGAATAAGAATATTAAGAACTAAAGAAGAAAGAAAAAACCAAACAAAATTCTGACAGATTTTTAGTGAAAAAAATTAAGTTCATCAGCTGAATGTCTAGTTTGCATTAACTGTATATTCCTCATAAATGCTGAAGGCCTTACTGTAAAAGAAAATCTCTCCTGCATTATATATAGTTTTCTAGTTAAGCCATTCTGCTCTTCTGGAATGACAAGAAGACATGACAGTAAAGTACATAGAACTTAAAATTCATATGTGGCCTCTGGATGAAAGATTGATGTGTCCTTCAAGAAAAAGACTATGCCAATTTGAGGCATATGATCAGCCCATGACATTTTAAAGAATACAGTAGGGTCTTAACAGAAATGTCCAGGGCCTCTCCTAGGGATGCTGGGAATCTGCTGGAAGCTGCAACCCATGACTGAATTCACAATTGCAATGCTAATAAATCTCTTCTTACCAGAGGGCTAGCTAAATTCCTGTTCTGTAAGAAGTGTTATCCACAGAAATACTTAGGACAGGAATTACATAAAAAGTGAGGTTTGGGGAAGATAATGTTGGTGGTGAGAAAGCAGGAGCATGTAAAGCCATTTGACAGGCAAAATTTACTGGACACACTTCACACCTTCAATCATGAATGCAGTGGAATTTAAGAAAAAAAGAAGCAAAGAGATGAACTACTGAGTTATTATTATACATGAAGCAATTATAACAGTGTGAAACTAAGCCTAGCTGAGACAGCAAAGTATGTTTTTCCCAAAACCATGAAACTTCTGAAAGACTGACATCACCTAATGTTGCAACAGAGGTGGTTTTTTTGCAGAAGTTTATAATTACCTAAAATTCATGAGTCTTATCTGTAATTATGAAACTCATTGTGAGACATAGGTTTCAATCCAAGATGGAACGAATTCTGGGATATGCAAATTTAGATTGAGAAAGGGCTCCAAAACAACAGCTTCAGACTGAGAAGTGCTACAGCAATAATGGAAAAGGACAAAATGAGCAATAGTAAATGGAACACCTGTAGTGAGAAGAATGAAGATGGAGTAGTAGAACAGAAAATTGAAATTAAAAAAAGAAAACCCCCGACAATAAAAAACACAGCAAAATAAAGAGATTCCCAAAATTCTAAGTCAGTGGAACTGCCCATGATTATACTCCTGTTCAGGCAATGAGCAAACGAAATGGTAAAGCAGGCACGGAGTCACATACATAAAGATTTTCTTATGCTTCATATAAATTATTTATCAGGTGAGATAAAATCTGCTACATATTGAAGGGAGATGGACAACAAGCTAGGTTCCTGGCAGCATTGTTAGAAATGAAAGAATAGAAGAAGATGGTAAACAGAGGTGTCATGAACTTAAACAGGCCACAAGAAGTTCCTGAAGTGGGAGATGTTCTTCTCAAGGTCTTTTTCAAATTATTCTACTGTAATAATTATGCTTCCCCCCCTCCCTTTGTTTTTTAAATAGCTTTTCTTTTTGAGAGAAAGGAAATTAAACTGGAAGGCTGAATAGAATCTTTTCTTCACAAATTAAATATCTGCATATTTTTCCTAAGATCACTGCAAGGAGGTAGCTGTGTTCTTTGTTTTCTTCTGCCAAATCTTTTGGAAAGAACGATTAAAAGCACAATTAAGTATTTGTGAAATCCAAATGCTGGGAAATATGGACAACAAACAGGTCTTCTTGGGTATAATGAATCACTGTGACTCAGTGACACAAAAAACTTCTTAGAATGAACAGCATAATGGGCTAAAAGCAAAAGAATTCCACTAGCTGCTAATTTTGCTTCCAAAAGTCATTGTTTCAGAATCTCAAGAAAATGTTAATTGCTATGAGAGCAATTCAAAGGTACATTCAGGTTCCTATTTTGCACAAAAAAAAAATCAGTTTCAGATAGTTCCAAGTAAATGATTGCTTGCTGTACTGCATAAGCGTAATGTAGCTTAACTTAGAACAACTAAATGAAATTTAGTAGAATTGGAGAAAAAAATTTTAAAAAGCAAATGACACAGAACCACCCAATTTGAGGAAACCTCATCCTAAAGGATAATACCAAGACCCCAAGTCACAGCAGAAACACAAGAGAAAATGATTACCAATAACTATGGGTTTTGTCTATCTGCTCAGTACAAAAATGTTCAAAAGACAAAGGATAATTTTGGATTTTCTGAATATTGTCTACTGATTTTTTTACTCACTAGAAAACACTAAGTATAGAAACGAGGGAAACAATGGCATTATGTATTAAGTCTTTTCAAGATCCAAAACTTTTAGAGCAAATGTTATGGTAAGCATCATACAAGAGGTCCCCCAAGAACCTTCTTCTGAAATTACATGTTTCAGAAAGTGTTCAGGAGGATTTTAGTGCCAAAGGAATGTAAGAAATCCAGATAAATAAAATTTGGAATTCGATGAAGTATAAAATAAGCTAAAATAGTATATACATATACACACACACATTATATATATATATATATATATATATATATATAATTTTTGTATATATATATAAGTATACCAAATATTTTTAATTTGACAAGAATGAAAAAATTGCCCAACTATTCTACTGTAGTCCCTACTGAACTCTGTTGTAGGATAAAATCAGAAAACAGACACACATTTCATACATAACTAAGATCACAAGGGAGTCCCACATCTCCAGGAGGAATAGAGCACTTCTGCTTAATTCTTTTTTTTTTCCTTTTCTTTCACTTTACTGGGGCTTGGAGTTGCAATTCACATACAAAATCTGACTGATGTATACAAGTTTAAAGATAATCTGTCATTTTTTTATTTTTGGTTGTGTGTCCTGTTCTCCACTGGGACATCCAGAAGTTCCTTATAACCTGCTAGCAACTACTCATTATTTCAATTTTTTCTTTTCCAAATAAAGTTATGGAAAGCAAGAATATAGAGAATATTTGCAATTTTGATAAAACTGAAACACATACAATTCCTTTCCGTATATTTGCAGTTAGAAGCGTACAAAGTGCCCATTTTTTAGGAAGAATATTTCAGTGTACAAGGGAAATAATGATTATTGTTTTTCTATATTAAGAATAATTTTCTTGTAGATTGTATCTGACTGCTAAGCAGGTACCAAGCAAGGTATTTTATTCTTGGTGTCCTGCCCATGTAGAATGTCCTGCCCATGTGGTGTTTATTGAAGTGAAGGTTTCAGTTTAAGATCAGACTTATATATTTTCTACCGCTCTGATTGTAGCCATAAAGCCTGTAATACTTGGGGACCTCTTGCCTTTGTTGCTAATTTCAACCAACAGAGTGAATGGAGTGGAAACTGTAAGGAAAAAGGCACCTAGAAACACAGACAGGAAGAGAAAGCACAATTACAAAAGCCTTAGCTCCCTCTCATTAGGGAGACACATTTAAAAGCATCTCTTGACTGTGGGAATTTTAACAGGAAGGATATGGCTAATAATTGGTTGGGTTTGTTATCTTTTTACTGCCATGAGCTTTGCTGATTACCATAGGAATATTCCAGTGAGGAAATTTTGCTCACATAAATAAACACTCTGGTGTTGGACCAGAGTCTAAGAAAGCATGCTAATTCCTTTGGGCACACCAATATTATCAACATCAACACCACTGTCCTGAGGCAGAGCTTACTTACTACTTAACATTTCTGAATCTGTTGTGCAACAGGCTATCACAAAGTGACTCTGCCCAGATGTTCAACATTACTCAGCTGGAGCAAGCTGCACACACCCTGCACAAGTAATTTATGCACACACAGATCTGACTCACTTGAATATTATATAATAAACATCAACAATTGTCAATGGCGTCATTGGCCAAAGCCACTAAGAGTGTGGCTATGAGATTGCCTGGCTAATATATTTTTTTAACTCAAACAGGGCTATGATCAGCTTTGCATTGCATATATTTTTATTTTTTTGTTCAGTGTATGGCAAAGAACACTGGGCCAGAATGCTGAGGAATACCTATCAAAGTTTTGTTCAAAATATAGTCTAAGTACTTAGCAGAGTTTGTTGTATGATACCAATTGGTGTAAGAAATATAATTTTATATATATACATTACTTCAGAGTTGCAGATTCCAAAAAATTGCTTAAGTACTGTATAGAGAAACCTAACAAACAGTATCAGGCCCATAAGCAAGGTGTTTCACATCCTATATAGACAAGATAGTATTGTTATATTTCAGGGGACTATTTGATTTTGAGTCATTGGAAAGAGTCATTCAGTTTAGATTATGAAGTCTCAACTGGAGCTAAGCTTTTCAAAGGTTCATTTTTGTTGCTTTTAGTTGTACCATATTCAGATGCCTCACTGCTGATTAAGACATCAAAATATTTATAAAGACACGTTTGTGAAGAACGTGTACTTTGAGGGTTCCTGACATTCTTTGCTAGTGCTGAAAATCCTGCCATAGTTCCAAGCCAGATGTTGAAATCTTGAGATATTCTGGAGGGAGTTTATAAAATTCACCAGAATGAGTGGATCATTTTGTCAGTTAGAGCAGGGCATGTAATTGATAAAATTTTGTCAACTACTAGGGAAGTTCAGTTTCAAGGGAAGATTAGAGCAGCAGGTGCTTTAAATTATAACCGTCAGAATGTTAAACCAAGTCAATTAAAGTTAAGAATTGAACCAGTACATCAATTTTTTCCCCACGGATAGTAGCAAATACGCAGGTATCTCCCATAGACATTTGTACAGATATGAGTAAGAATGTAATTTGACATGTCTTTGAACATGAAGCAGTCCTGAGCTTTAAAAAAAAATTTGTGATTGAACTAAGTAATTGAACAGGCTATTTGATTTAATTTTGTAATCCAGTGAAAAGTACAAAGCAAGAATGAAAATTAGTGGAAGTTCAGAGGAGCTTTTCTGTTAGAGCACTTCTTTTAACATGAGATAATTGTTTGTTTCTTTCTTTTTCAAAAATACTGTCAATTTCAAAACAATCAAGGAGGAAAAGATCAAATAAGAGTAAATGTAACAAAAGAATGTGTATCTTTATAAATTACAAAAAAAATAATTATTTTCTTTGGCGATAAACAGGAAAGAAACACTGCAATTCAGGCCCTAACTTCTCCCTGTCCTGTTCCTCATATTGATATTTTTATGCTCTCAGAGTTTCAACTACCCTTTTTACGACAAAGGCCTCTTTTTAAGTATAATCTGTGGCAGAAACTAAGTACATATATTAAAAAAAGAAAAATCCTAAACTATCCCCCACCTCCCCAAAATTGTTCTCATTCTCCCCAGTGGAACATTAAAAAAAAAAGACAGTTCCTGAAAATTTCCTAGATACATAAAAAACTCCAAGTATGTTCCTATATGTCTAGGACATGGAACACGTGAATCAACAGGGGAAGAGATAATGGACAAGACTTTTCAAAATATTTTACATCAACTCTGAACTTGCATTAGAAATCTGGAATTAGGCATGGAATCTGTACGTAAATACCTCAGGAGCACAAATGAATTTGCTTCTTCAGTTCTAGTCAAAATTAAATAAATACTAGAGCCAGCAGAAAAATCAAAGAAAATATAAAGTCAACAAGATAGGAAGTGTCTTACCATACTAAAGAGGGAAAAATGAGATGACTACACTTCCAAAAATAAAATCTTCCTGTGTTACATAAACAGAGGAATCTGTGATGAGAAAAGCCAGAATTAGTTACTTTAAGCTGTATTTAGTTTCTATGCCTATTTTCAAAATTTCAGAAAGCCAAACGAAATAAGACTCAAGAGAAGTAAAGATGCAGATGTTCACTTCAAATAGAAACCTCCACCCGACAATAGGAATTCAAAAACACTTACACAAAAGTGTCTAAATAACTGCTATCCATAAGTAAATGTAGAAATCATAATAGAAGAGAGAAGATTTAGCAAATAAACTCTCGTGTCTCTAGTCACAAATAGCAGATATGTAGATAAAAGTGTAAAATACAGATTAGCAATACTCCCCTTCTGCATCCAGTGATGTGTCTCCATCAGCACATAAATCATGTAATGACTTTGTGCTAAACAGGTTTTGGTGAATTTTTCCTTCCACTTGCCCAGTTCATTCTGAAACCACTTAAGATATGACATGAGAAGGAGTCCAGTCCAGTCATTGCGAGTATAATTCTTTTTTTTCACAAACTTCAGAGAAGACCAGACAATATTCAAAAATGTAAAAATTCAAAATATTCAAAATGACCAATCAAAATGACCGATCAAAACAGGGACAACTCAAGCCAGAATTCTCTAGGCTGATGAACTCATTGCCTCAACTTACATTTAGCACATTATCAAAGTTATAAAAAAGAATAAGCCCACAGTTACATTTAATGGAGCATTTAATAGTACACTTCCTGGCTGGTATTCTACATTAATTAAATCTGAGTGATTTCATTATCTTTGTGAAAAAATTACATTAAGCCAGGAATACATCACAGCAAAATGCAGTATTGCTCTTTCCACTATGGAAAACTCAGCCAGGAGTGTTTTACATTTTCTTTTCAGACTTATACTTTCCAGTTAGCAAATTATAAGCATTACATGCATTCTGATTATTGAGATTATCTTTCTCTTTGCAAAGTTAAATTTTTACAAAATGGCAATGACTGAAATTGAAGGCAAAATAGGAAAATAAGAAAGTAAGCTTTTTCCTGCAAGACCAAAGTTTTGTTTCACACCTTTGGCAACAAATGTTGACTTCTCATAAATAACACATTATTTCTAAATTCTGCTTTATGAGAAAATAAAATACATGCAGAAAAAAAATCATCAAACCCCTATATTTAAAAAAATAAAGTGGTTTTACAGCTAAGTATATCAGATACAGTAAAAATAAAAAAGTAATTTTTAAAGATTTGAATTATATTTGTAATATATTGATAAAAGTGAATTTTAGCAACAACAGAATGTTTTTATGTGCCATATTGCAATGTAGAAATCCTTGCGGAAGTGAGTCTTTAGCAAAACTGCAATCTAAGGGGCACTAGATAACAGAAAAAGAACCGCTCAGTAGACTGTCAGTGTGGCATAGTTAATTAATATTAATATAAGCATATTTAATTTAGAGACCATTAATAGTAGAAAGGCAATTATATTAGAGAGCCCATATTAGAATGTAATTGAGTACCATTCACTGGCTAAGTTTATGGTAATATTTATAAAGTATTTAGCATTGTTATGCATTGAATAATATTATGAACTCTCTGCTATACATATTATTCAACTAGTTCTTCCTTATTCTGATTAAATAGCATCTATTAAATACCAGTAAAGAAAAATAAACTTCTGTCTTGACATAAAGCTTTAAATCTATTGTATTTTACTCAAGCTTTTAAGCTGTGCCTGTATAATAAACTATAAATGAAATAAATACATCAATAATAATACATAAAAACATCCATCTTTGCAGTGTTGGGAATTTTGAATACTCCGTATTGCTTGATAAATGAGCCAAACCTACTTTGCAGGTTTTCTGATCAGCTGCTCAATAAAGTTTCTTTTTTACAGGATTCTCCAAAGATATTTACAAATGAATGCCCAGATGTTGGAATCTCTGCACATCTCAGAAAAAGACTTTGTATAAAAACTGTCACTATCACTAATGAGCGAGATAAGGAAGCTTGTTAGAAATCATTCTTGACACATTCTTGGCATAAAATATTTTCATAGAATCACAGAATGATTTGTTTTGGAAGGGACTTTAAAGAGCATCTAGTTCCAACTCCCCTGCCATGGCAGGGACTCCCTCTGCTAGACCAGAATGCCCAGAGCCCCATCCAACCTGGCCTTCATGCACAGCTGCTCTGGGCAACCTGTCCTAATGCCTCACCACCCCCATACATATAGCTAAACACACATATACATATGTATAGAATATACACATGTGTACATAGCAAATAGAGATATTTTTCCCCATCCCTCACTTTTACAAGAAAAAGAGAATCAGATAATGGGACTTTCTATATTAAAATAAGTAAGCCTAATATTAGAAAAAAGAAAACATACAAAAGAAGACTGAGGGGAACAGACTCTAAGAAAGTCAAGGTAATAATGAATTAAATCCTTTTCGAAATGCATTGGAAAAATGTCTAGCAGAGCAGAGTCTAGAGGGTCAAAGTATAAGGAAAATATTCAGAAGATGTAAGATACACTAGAATATTAAATGAAATGTATTTTCCTTGTTTGCTCTGCAAGGTATTCCCATACCAGAAACTTTTATTTCAAGCTAAGATGCTGAACAGATCTTTATCAGATTGAAATGTAAGCAGAAAAGTCTTTAAAGCAAATTTATAAAATGACCAGCAGCAAATCACCAGGCCTAGAAGATATTCAGTAGAGTTTTTGATGAGGTCAGAAAATGAAATAGTTCTTATGGCATGTAAAATTCATACTAAAAATGCTTTGGAACAGAAGGACTGCAAAGTGGATAATGGGGCACAGTCCATCACCAAATGTGTTGAAATATAATGCACACATGTTAAAATATTCAACTAGATTAAATTTAAAAACCAGACACAAAGGATTCTCTGTTGATGAAGCTCTTCAGCCCAAATTACCAGAGAGTGCAAAAGTTCTGTTCATGCTCACAGGGTTTTTCAAAATACTTTGGGTGTAGACTGGAGCAGAAGCAGGACTGTAGACTGGATAGGACTTGTTTGGACCCTATACATGTGGGCTTGGTTTTACACTTGTTTCTTTTTTGCTATTTCAGGAACTTTTTTCTACCTTAAAAATATTAGTCACAGATCATTACTGCAGATGAAGTATGCCTGCTTCTATTCTATTGTAGTGTCCCAAGTAAGAGTAACCTTCTGTCTACATGACAAACTGCAACAAAGTCATCCCTGAAATAAACTATCTTGACAATAGAAAGAATGAGAAAGAAAAATACATCCTGCAGTGATCTTACCAAGTCTGTATCAAGGATAGCACAGCATACTTGTTGAACCTACTCTCTTATAAACCATTCCTACTGTTAAGGATCTCTAATAATTTGCAGCTAAACTCCTAATAAAATGTTGAACTTCTAACAGATGTTCAAAGACATTTGCAAGATTTATTTTTAAAAGCCATATAATTACAATGGAGACAATTTAATTAGAGACTCAAAGATGTTCTGTAATTGAACCCTGCAGCACAATTTTCCTTCCAAGAGAAAAGAAGCTTACTTTGCTTGACAGAGATGAACCAGCTTAAAAAGGTAAAACCATCCTCAGAAGCAAAGCCTTAGAGATAGCTGTTTGTTGCCTAGAACAAATAATTGTATTTGAAACCAAATTTATTTTCACCTTTGTGCCGGCTTGGAGCAGCTTACCAATTTCAGCTTTCTCTGAATGTTCAGTACTGATTCAATATACACTCAATAATCCTCATGTAACACATAAGGTGAAGACTGGAGCGTTAATAACATATCTCTGGGCATTCATTTTTAAGTATCTTTGCAGCCTCAAGATGAAAATTAAAGTTTGAGTCCAAAACCAGGAAACAAGGGAAGAGGACAAAAAGCCTAAGCTCCATTGGCATCCATTCCTGAAGCTCGTATTTCAGAAATAAAATACATATCAGAAACAGGATGCTCAATAGATTTTTTTTTCTACCTCCTAAGCATGAGTTCTATCTCTCTTTTTCCTGAGGCCAAGGAAATGATGAAAGAAGGAAGAAAATTTAAACATACGCTGTGACAAATTGATATAAATAAATGTATATATGTAAGTATATTAAAATCCCTGGGCATGAAGCAATACAAAAGAGTAAAGTCTGCTTCTATGTTTCTGCACTATTCAAAAAACAATCTATTTCCTATACAAACTTTATTTTTTTTTTTTTTTTAATGATGAGAATTATCTTGGAAGCCTGAGTAGCATCTCTTGAGCTTAGGTTTTAAGCTGAATAAAATTAAATATCATTTGCTGGTCTTCAAGCAGTTTTACAAAACTGGTCAATGTCTTGCAACAAAGAAGCTAAAAAATGGCAAACAGAAAACCAAAATACATATTTGCCTAAGTTCAGCTACCTTGTAATGTCCAGTTATTATATGAAATATGACCCCTCTTAAATAACATGTGGATTTAGTTCATACTGCAGTGAAAGTGAAAGCTACCATAACTTAAAAAGAATTAAAAACAGAGATACAGCACAAAAGTTTTATAAAGTTTAGATCACAATGTTTTCTTATAAATGAAACCCATGGAAAAATACAGAGAAAACTGAATTCACAGTACTTGTATGTGTGCTGATGGATGACAAAGATTTTGATTTTCTCAAATATATTTCTTATCTTCAACAAAGGAAATGTTTTTTTAAATGTAGAGTGATGCCACCATCACTTGCTTCCAAATTTAAAATTAAAATTCCCAGATCAAAAAATCAGTAAAATAATCTGAAGTTTTAGTTTTATTTTGATAAACAAAGAAATTCTGGGATAAGAGAGGCTACATAGTCAGAGCTAGAATTGGACAGGAGAACAGAGGATAGGAAAAATGAAAGAAAAGAATAGAGAAAGGACTAGGTTCTTGAGTGTTCATAAAGCCAATCTGATGGCAAGGTTCTGCATCTGATCTTGATCAGTAGGATGACATGTAAAGTTGAAAGTGTGGTATAAAAAAATGAATAAAATCTCCTAACCCTCACAAGTGTCAATGGAAAGTCTTCTAATCCCCTTCAGAGGAAAAAAATTGGTTATCAAGGTGAATTTCTGAAGGAAGCAAGAAAAAAATGAGAGAGATTTTTAACAGTTTTTGATTAGTGGAGCTATTAAGCAATATCGATATAAGATTGATTTATTTTCCAGGGAGACGACAACACTTTAGAGATATTGTAACTGTATAATGCAGCAAATTTCTGCATCCACTTAGAGAGATGACTGGTTCTATAAGTTTGAAGTCTATATCTGCAGAGTTTAGAAAATAAGTGGAAGTTTTTAGTATGAGACTGTTGTCAATTAGAGAGAAAAACATGAGTTTGATGTCTAATTGCTGGTGAGTCTTTGGACACAAGCAGTATATCAGGACTTCTTAGCAGAATTTGACCTTCAACATCTATACTTATTCATACTTGTCAGAAAATTAAATTAACCACTGAAAATAGCTTCTCTGATCATTGTTATTTCAGCAAAGCAGGTCAGCAGCCTGTCAGTTCTCTCATGTAACTTTCTTCTTGTTACAATTCTAATCCATCAAGGTAACTTCAAGGGTAGTTTCAAAATATTTTTCCCCAAGGTAGCATTAGGTTGACACTTAAAACAAAAGCTCAGCATTCTCAAGTCCTTTCCATCCCTTGCCATGAACAGATGGCATAATAAAGATAGAACCATTTTCTTACTCTCAAAACTTGGAGGAAGTGGAATTCATTAGGAAAACCAAAACTAATGCTATAAATATTTCTGAAGCTGTTTTGATTTTAGTACATAACACGTACAGTAGCAGCAATAAGTTTCCTGGCTTCTGGCACTATGTATTCCGTTTGTGTGGCCCAGTTTTGGTAGCAGGAGTGCTACAGGGGTGGCCTCTGTGAGAAGCTGCCAGAAGCTTCTCCCATGTCTGTCAGAGCCAGTGTCAGCCAGTTCCAGGATGGACCCACTGCTCGCCAAGGCCGAGCCCATAGTGATGATAGTGATGGTAGTAGCACCCCTGTGATAAAATACAAGGGAGAAAAGTTGTTGCACAGAAGTAATTACACCCAGAGAACAGGAGGATGAGAATACGTGAGAGAAACAGCTGTGAGGAGACACCAAGGTCACTGGAGAAGGAGGGACAGGAGGCGCTTCAGGCACTGGAGCAGAGATTCTCCTGCAGCCCGTGGTGCAGACCATGGTGAGGCAGCTGTGCCCCTGCAGCCCATGGAGGACTGCAGGGACGCAGAGATCCACCTGCAGAGAACATGGATGCTTGAGAGGAGTTGTGAGGTTGTGATGGGTGGGAAGCCCGTGCTGGAGCAGGGTCCTGGCAGGGACCTGAAGAACTAAGGAGGGAGAAGCCCACCCTGGAGCAGGTTTCCTAGCAGGACTTGTGACCCTCTGGGGGATCAACACTGGAGAAGACTGTTCTTGAAGGACTGTACCCTGTGGAAAAGTGACCAACTTTGGAGCTGTTTGTGAAGAACTGTTGTCAATAGGATGGACTCACACTGGAGAAGTTTGTAGAGGACAGTCTCCTGTGAGATCCCATGCTGGAGGAGGGGAACAACAACTCCTCCCCCAGAGAGGCAGCAGAAACAATCTGTAATGAACTGACCATTCCCTGTCTCCCTGCACCGCTGAAAGGGAGGAGTAGAACCTGGCAAGAAGGGGACACTGAGGGGAGGGTGTTTTTAGGATTCAGCTTACTTCTTATTATCCTGGTTGGTAAAAAATTCAATTAATAGCCTCAAGTCAAGTCTGTTTTGCTCATGGTAGTAATTGGAGAGTGATCTTTCCCTGTCCTTCTCTCAACTCATGAGCCTTTCATTATATTTTTTCTCCCTGTCAATTTGCAGAGGGGAGTGATAGAGCTTTGGTGGGTGCCTGGCATGCAGCCCATACTAATGTCATCAATAAATGACTAAAATTTAAAAGAATGTAAAATATTAGAAATAAAACATTTTTACCCTTTTTGTGTCATCTTGAAAGCTGCAAAATCTTTTTCTTGACTGTCAGAGAGTCCTAAAAAGCTCAGATGGTGTTTGCATCACCACACAGTGGGCCAAAGAACTGTTGAAAAATAGATGGGTAGTATCCTCTGGAGTGTAAGGCACTCGAACCAATATCTGTGCATCTCGTGTTGCTGCTGTAAGTTGAAGCTTTTTAACAGTTAAAATTCATTCCTTGTAGGGTGTGCTTTAAGTTGACTTTACTTTTACTCCCTCTGGAACCTCCATGAGGCAGAGGGCAGCAGTGTCTCTGCTTTGTAATTCATGCTGTTCTACTCAACACAGCAAAAAGTAGTCACCTCCACACAGGACACCCACTGGTTTTGGCTCTCTGAGACTAAAAACACACATTAGGCCATCCCCTGCACATTAGGAAGGACCCCTCTTCTGTCAGGGTCACACACAGTGCTGGTGTGCATCTTGCTCTTCACTTACCCTTTTAAGACATGGCCAGAGCTGGATCCACAACTTAGAAAAGTCTAAATCCAGACTGCCTAGAAGACTTCTGAATGGTCTTAAAAAAAAACTGATTCAACTTACTGTGTTTCCCTAGAACTACTAGAATCTTCATATCAAGAATTTTAGTCACTAGTCAAGAGAAAAATTCCTTGGCTTTCTGAGCATAAGACTAATTAATTAACCTACCTAGAAATTTAGGACCATAAAACCTCATCACTTCCAGGACATAGCATCTCCCTTTCCTCTTTCCTTTTCCCAGTTTAATTTACTGAAATATCAAAAAAGAAAACCCTTACATCTAGAAGTGGACACAGTACTTGTATTTATGTTTTTTTTGGAGGGGCATAAAACCCTACAAGCATATAGGTAATGTACTTTTACACAGCTTGAAGTATTTCTGAAAGGGGTATAGAAAACAGATGTTGAGCACAATATGTGATCCAAAAAAGGTGATGGTTTCTCTCTAGCTAATAATTGAGATACCTCAGTATTCAACTTCAGCTGAGGCAGTGAGTTGAAAATGAAACCCCACACAGAAAAAGGTTTTTTCCTTGCTCTTTGACAGAAGAAGGAATACGCAGCTGTTAACAGTGAATTAAAGGATAAAAATAATAAATAAGGATGAGCTCACTAAAGGAAATATCATGCCAATCACTCTGCATTCAAAAATCCTCTGAATTATGCAGTGCAAAATCCTCGCATACAAGAAGAATATGCTTACATGGAACCACCTGGTCATTATACACTGCTTTGTTTCTTTTGTGATAAAACTTCATGAAGAAAGGGTGCTGAAGAATAAAAATAAATGAAAAAGAAAGGAAACAAAAATAAAGCATAGCTATCATAAAAGAAAAATAATAACCAGATGGGAGGAATATTTTTTTTCTCTCAATAGAAAATCAAAAACCCTAGAAGAAAACAATTAAAATACGAAAATCATAATTTTTTTTAAGAAAGGGGAAAACAAAAATTAGATTTAAAAAACTCCAGTAGCTTGGATTATGGAAAACTACAATAAAAACTCTCAAAGTCATGGTCGCTAGGAAAAAAATCACCTAGATTAATTAAGGATATTTGGTAACTTTGCATTTGAAAGAAAGATTACAACATATATTATATTGATATTCTTACAAAGGATATCCTTCTATCAATAATAGCTCCTATATTAATATTTATGATATGCATATTGGCTATTTGAATTAGCTGCAGTTTGCTCTCTTGTAACATATTTTAGAAATGGTACATATCTGAAATTACCCTGTAATTCCATCAGTGATATTAAGACAGCTTTAGGGTTTGCCTCAAAACTTGGTGGCTTGAGGACACTCTTTGATTTTAATAAAGAAACCTATGCAAAGAGCAAGCTGTCAATTTAACTATAAGTAGGTCAGAACTAAACTAGGACACTTATTCTTTGGGCCAAATCACAAATCAGAGGGAAAAGGCTAAGCTAAAAGGATTTTACTAAAAATGCCAATCAGTAGTTACACAACCAAGGAAATGAATCAGCCAGTGGCTTTTACAGAGCAAAGAAATGGCTGCCCACAAGTATTTGGAATCACTTATGGGAGCAGAGCTCAACTCCTGCAAGCGGAAGTTATGCATGGGTGGAACAGGAGACATTTTATTTTCCTATAGATTTCACTGTGCAAAGGAAGAGGAAAGGAACAAAATTTAAGAATTGCCACACTATATGATACATTCATTTATTTTATTGTTGTTTTATTCTTTTCTGTCACTGATCACTGCACAAAATAAAGGACTGAATGCTGTAGGGTACATATTTATAGGTATATGTGCATCTATACATAACTAGATATACTTCCACATTTCTTGTTCAGTTGTACCAGAATTCTTCCCCAAAACACCAAGGGTCACACTGTAACATAACTTGAATAAACAGCCTGAAGACTTCAGGGTAGGGCAAGTGCCATCGCTGAATAATTAAGCATGCTTCTGAACATAATTTGATGTCCTTTCTTTTTGACAAATCGGCATTTTTATGATGCAAATCTCCGTTCTTTGGGTCATCATCCACACTGCATTATTTAGCAACCACCCAGGTGTCTTAAAATCTCCCTCAGAATCAGGATCTTAAAATACACTTTATGTGCAAAGGAATCTGCCCCCAAAAGCATATTTAGAGTAAAAACAAAATAGGAAGTGAAGAAACATCATATAAATAAAGCAAAACAGAAAAGAGAATAAAAATAAAAGCGAGGTCAGTCCTTTGTTATCTGAAGTTTTCAAAACTTTTCATTTAAATCAAATAAACACATCAACAATATGTGCTAGGATAGAAGTCGCATTTGGTTTATATTTCAGATCTTTCATAAAGCTAAATGCCTCATAGGAAATGCTTAACCTCTTCCTTGTCCTGATCCTAGCAGAGCTGGAAGACAAGCAGTATGATGGAGACCAATACTTTGCCCTTTGGTACAGTGTGCTTCTCACACTCACTATGACTTCCTGGCACAGCACCTTCCCTTCTCATGTTTATTTAACTACATCCCCCTTCTAACTCTTGGAAGTCAGTAGTCAGCCTCAATTTAGTGTGTAAGAGTGGGGGCTATCTTAAGGAATTGTTCCCTCCAGTACACCTGCAGTCAAAATGCTCTAAAGCTTTGCTTAGATCAGTAAATTAGAATTGCAGAGAACATTCCCAGTCTCTGGGACTTATCATCTATACTGTTAAGCTTTTAGGATTGCTTCATCTGCAGTTTTTATCCAGATGAACTAGCACTCTTCAAGCAATCCCTGTACATATTTGGTATTTATCAGGGCTAAGTTTAGAGGCAGTCACTGTGGTTTGATAGCAAAACAGGATAACATCATAGACCAGGAATCAGGCTATTCTGTCAGCTGGCTTTAGGGTTACTGAAAACCATTTATGTCTACATTAATAAACAGAGCTGCAGAAGAATACGTGAATAGGGTAGACTAGACTTGATTGGAATATTTCAGGTTGAAGGGACCTAAAACAATAATCTGGTCCAACTGTCTTAACTTTCAGGGATGAACAAAAGTTTAAAAAAATTGTTAAGGGCATTATCCATAGGCTTTCATAATCCTGACAGACTTGGAGCAGTGACCACCTCTCCAGGGAGTCTGATCCAGTAAGTTACCATTCTCTAAAGAAATTCTTCCTAAATTTAAAGTCTGAACCTCCCTTAATGAAGCTTTGTACTATTCCCACATGTTCCCTCACTAGATATCAGGCAGAAGGGATGAGCACCTCCCCCTCAAGTTCTCCTCAGGAAACTGTAGGGAACAATGAAGTTGTTACAAAGAGAAGTGGTTCTATAAAGAAAAACTGCTGGAGAGGATTGAATTTTCACTAAACCTGCATACAAATATTAATCATTAGAAAAAGAAGAAAAAGGAAAAAAAAAATCCCATTGCCTATATAGAGGTAATACACTTGGAATTCTGACCTATGTACTGCTGGATATGTTGTTAAACAGAAAATGGTTAAGTATACCAGGTGGTCCCTCAAGTATTTATAACGTTGCTTGATTTTCTATCAACAGGAAAATATCACTGCAGAAATCATGTCAGAAAAACAAAGACTGTTGTTGTAGTGTACAGCTACGCAAACGGAGCAAAAAGGCTTTGTGAATTTGAAATGGGAGTTTCTGTTTCCTAAACCTAAAGCTGGAGTTTCTATTCTGTATTTTTACGTGTATTCATCCTTCCCCCTGAAGTTATTCCCATTGGATTTTACCTATAATGTATTCATACTGGGCATTGTTCTATTGGTTTCACCTTATCTCTTATTTTCCCCTATAAAACCTGTGTCTCGACCCCAGACCATTGTCACTTGTACGTGCGGCGTTCGAGCAAATACAACCTACTTTGGCCTGCACAACAAGTGTCCAATCTCTTGAGTCTCTTTATCCCGGTCTTGATCGCGCTCTCTAAACAGCTCTGTCTGTATCAAGCGAACCCACAAAGGTGTTTGTTGCTTCTCTCCGGCTGATCCCGGAAGCGCCTGGCCAGCGCCCCGGGAAAGAGGAGCCGGGCGAAAACAAGGAAGTCAGAGAGAAAAGAACAAAGCAACAGACTGTGGTCTTTGTACAAAACTTCATGTTAGATGACCAAAATTCAGATAACCAAGATTTGTTTAAAAATAATTTCAATGATAATCTAGCCTACAGTCAGTCAATTAAAAAGAGCTCTCTTAATATAAACGTCACTGCTCAAGCAAACCTACCAGTGGGAACTATGCATTATAAAATTAAAACAACTTATGGGATCAAAGAAACTGAACCTTAAATTTGTAATGCAAAGTTACCACACATAGCTGTTTTGCTAGATATACAAATAGAACAGAGGAAATACTACTGTGGAATATGATATGCAAAATTGGACACAAATAGGTGTTATAAAAAAAAAAAGAAGAAGAAGAAAAGGAAAGAAAAAAACTAGTTCAGTTGCACTGAACTAGGAAAAGGTGTTTTGCCAAAATTCTCAGCTATATTTTTTCTAAAAGTTCATATCAGGAACTTCTTCCAGCCCCAGAGACTTTAGTTGTTAAGCTAGGTAGTAGAAAGTTGTTACCAAGTTTTGATAGACCTAGTTGTTATCTAAATGCATAGCTAACCCAGGCAATGTTAAAAACTTGAAAACAATTTAGGAAAATAAGATATTATATGCTACTGTATTAGAATTTGAGAAAAAAACACAATTGCAGTTAAAAATGTGGAAGTCTGTATTTATTTCATTTTTATCACAGAATTACAGAATCACTAGGTTGGAAGAGACCTTCAAGATCATCAAGTCCAACCTATGCCCTAACACCTCAACTAAACATGGTACCGAGTGCCACATCCAGTCTTTTTTTAAACACATTCAGGGATGGTGACTCTACCCCTCCATCATCTCCCCAGGCAGACAATTCCAGTACTTTATCACTCTTTCCATAAAAAAAGCTTTTCCTAATATACAACCCTTGATGCAGCTTAAGACTGTCCTCTCATTCTGTCAGTTGCTGCCTGGTGGAAGAGACCAACCCCCACCTGACTACAACCACCCTTCAGGAAGTTGTAGAGAGTGATAAGTTCACCCCTGAATCTCCTTCTCTCCAGGCTAAACAACCCCAGCTCCCTCATTCCTTACAGGGCTTGTGTTCCAAGCCCCTCGCCAGCCTCGTTGCCCTCCTCTGGACGTACTCAAGCGTCTCAACATCCTTCCCATACTGAGGGGCCCAGATCTGGACACATCAAGGTGTGGCCTCACCAGTGCTGAGTACAGGGGAAGGATGACCCACCTGCTCCTGCGGGTCACACTATTCCTGACACAGACCAGGATGCCCTTGGCCTTCTTGGCCACCAGGGCACACAGCTGGCTCATGTTCAGCTGGCTGTCAGCCAGTACCCCCAGGTCCCTTTCTGCCTGAGCACTGTCCAGCCACACTGTCCCCAGCCTGTAACACTGCAGGGGGTTGTTATTGCCAAAATGCAGGACTTGGTACCTGGACTTGTTAAACTCCTTCTTACTGGACTCTGCCCATCCATCCAACCATTCCAGGTCTCTCTGCAGAGCTCTCCTATCCTCCAACAGATCAACACACACTCCCAGCTTAGTGTTGTCTGCAAATTTGCTAATGATAGATTCAATACCCTCATCCATATAGTAATTAAATATTGAAGTCACAAGTTTAAACTTGTTTGAAGACATTTATATATTCCTTGAAATACTTTTTGAGGGTCTTTATTCTACCATCCAGGACAAAGCATGGATAATATTCTGAACTTAAGTTTGCCCATCCTCTGTCCTCCCTCATTTCAGCTGGATTTATGGTATTCAAATTAATTGATTCCCAGCATTTCTAATTCTTGCCTTCTTCTAAGCTCTTCTAGAAAAAAAAAGTATTATTATGCTCCAGTTGTTCTATCCCTTGAGTATGACTCCTTTCCATTGCACATACAAATTACAAAAAGATCACCTTGCTGGTGGTAAGTGGATATTTATTCTCAGATTGCTTCTGCAGTAGAACACTTTACTTCTGAGGACAGGCCTTTTGCTTGTTCTTCCATTTTGCATTGTTTGCATCCTTGCTCACTCCAGCTACTGCACTAAATCCATGTTTTGTTCTTTGCTCTAATGTTTGTATTCCTCTCTGTCCAAAAAGTCTGGAAGTTTACAAATGCAGACTATGTTATAAGTTATGGATTAGATACTATATTTAAAGAAATAATGACTAAATAATTTTTTTCTATCAAATGATGATGTTTAAGTTTAAGATAGAAAATCTTCTAGGTATTATTATTAAATATAGATGTACTCTCTCATTCCATCATATCTGGACTAATTTCTCAGTTATAGATTTAGCATAATTTTTGCTGCATTTTCTTACAGGCATTTTATTTTCACATGTCTTGTTACTCAAGTAGTGTAGTTATTTTCAGAAATAGCAGCAAAAAACCCATACTAAAAACAGTTTCCCATAAATAAAACTGAAGTAAATTTTTACTACTCAGGATTAATTTTACTCTAATTGACATCTGATCCTTTCTTTAGCATTCATAAAAAGCATTACAGGAAAGTTCCTGATGAAGCTGAAGTTTTCTCTGCACCAATATTCTCTAGGAAGTCTCACATGGACAGAACTATATTCTGAGTTGCACACACCTACTGAGATATATGTAAGTGAAGTGTTCACAATAGCTTTCTTTCTTAACACTCCTCTTCAATTATCTTTTTCTATCCACTTGGCTGTTTTTGTAGTTTAAAAGTTATTTGCTCAGACCCAGTGTAGCAACAGAGATCTCATTTCCAAAATGATACATGATTATAGCAGAAAAGATTAGTTGAAGATGCTTACTGTTTATTTAAACTCATCCCTATTGTCATCTGTTCCCCTCAGCAGATAGTTGGGCAATGAAATATTAATTGCTTTACAATTTCTGTCAAAAATTCCCTCACAAATTACCTGTCACTCTTTTAAAAATAGTGTCTGACAGATGATAAATATTAAGTCTTATTTGGTTTACTTAAAATTCCATAGATGGGATTTTAATTCCAGAAGTAATTTGATAGTTTCTTAGTTGATTGCATGGCTGTTGAGTTTACAAATTACTGCTTGGAGCTGTTTTTGCAGTTCTTCCTTAGGGTTAAGCTGTTCAGAAGGAAACTATCATATTTTAATTAAATCTAATAGGAAATAGAACAAAAAACTGTTGTTTTTTTTTTTTTTTTTGGGGGGGGGGTAAGTTTCAAAATATTTATATTTCAATAATTATTTAGAAATATGTTCATTCAGTAAGTCATGTTATTGCATATTTATTGCAATTTTAATTTCCAAATGCATTTCACACCTTAATCAGAATTTGTACAAGAATTTGATTGAGAAACTGCTTACAAGAAGTTTTAACATTTTAAAGTTGTCACAGACTTGGCTTTTAAAGAGACTGCAGTAGGAGGAATCTCTGCTGGAGAAAGCTAACAATGTGGCTCCCAATCAGGCTGCAAAAAGGAACTGAGAATAAAACATAGACCTTCCAAAGCCACACAATCTTAGCAACATTTTAGGACAGTGTATTTGTTCTTCAGAGCTTTATTATCAGACAGTACTTTTCAGATAGAGAAGACTATTAGGCTATGAAGCCAACCATCCCAATGTTTATGCCCTGATTGATCCCCTTCTTACTACAAAGATAACCTAAGATTAACTTAGAGTGATTCCTTACAGATTTTGGCATTCTCGATGCTCTGGTACTCCCACTCATGTCTTCTTCCACACTCTATTATTAATACAATGGATATTTTATTAATACAGACCGACAGAATCACCAAGACTTTTGGACAGAGAAATGCTGGGAAGTCTTGTACTTTCAGAGGATTTCACATACAGATATTAGAGTGAAGCATATCTTTAATTTCTTTTTTATTTGAGTTCCTCCCTGATAAATTATGTTCTAACAAGTCATTGAGTTATCACAAAAATTATTCAATTCCTGTAATTCTTCACCACAGCTGTATTTTTGTTGTGAACTCAAATCTCTCTCTTCTATTCCCATATCTTCTGTTTGGGTCTGGTGATTCTCTCTAAAATGTTGCAATGCTCCTGACTGGGCAACCCTTGTACATCAAGGAGGTAATGACCCACCCAGCAGTCACTGGGAGAACCTCTGGCTGCACTGCCCATGGCCCTCAGCCTGTGCTGGGCACTCCACAGCCCCTGTCTTCAGGATGAGCTTGGCCAGTCTTTACAAAAGGAGCCTGCAGATTGCTCCCACATGGTAGAAATGACTACACTACCTTGGTATCCTTGCTTTTATCTAAAAGTGCAGCAAGAAGTTCCTATAAGAACCCTTTCTGTTTGACAGTAGCTGTGATGAACTGAGCTGTTTTCTTGCAAGAAAATCCAGTAACAGGTCAAATGATCAAAATTGGATAATGCTTTTTATGGATGGGGTCTGGATGGCATGCTGTGTCCTGGTAGTTAAACTATTCAATGATGCATTATTCAGGGTTCTCAGTATCTAAGATGTAAAATTAGCTATACTTTTCTTTCTCTGTAGTGTTAGCTCAAAACTCCATCAATTTGAATGATACTTTACAGTCTTTTCTTACTTGCATCATAAGGAACCAGCATCTCCTGGTGCAAAACACATCCAAAGTACCTACTATTCCACAAGAACCGCAAGGTACATGAAAACTGAAAGTCTTCTTAGCAGCCAGCAACATACAAAAAAATTGAGTATAATTCCTGCAGGCATCTGTGGATGTCATCTTGATATTTCCAGACCACTTATACCTGCTGCTTGTTTGAAAAATAACTTTTTTGGCTTTTTAATAGCTGTCAGTGGAAGTTCTAGAGAAAAAATATATTAAATAGACTTTTTTTTCATTGTAGTTTGTATGTTGTTTGTATTGTACTGATGGTTTAACCTAGTATTAAGGAGCAATAAGAATCAAGTTAATTTAAATGATTTTGAGATTTACTGTACTCAATTTCTCATAACATAGGGCCATTATATTCAGAAACTGATTGATATATTCCCTTCACACTTCTGTCAACAGGCATTTTTAAAAGCTTATTATTGATTGCACTTAACACAAGGGAAAAGCATCATGCAGTGACATAGGCTTTTTGCCCAGCCATGCTGAAAAGCACATCCTATTTACATCACATTAGAAACTTGGAAGGTGAAAAGATGGCGATTTTTCAGATCCACAAATTTTCAGAGTGATAACTCCTTTTCAGCAAACCCTCCATCAGAACAAAGGGCATATATTTTTTCCTGTCAGCTCACCTATGTGGTTCATAAACCCCTATATGAACCCAATATATATGGATTGCATGGATTCCAGATCTTCGTAATTTTTTAAAAAATATAATGTTGGGTTAAGATAGGGAAAGAATGTGTGTTCCTGGTCTAACCTGGGATAGTAAGCTGAGATGAAAGATTAAGTAACTTCTATTATTTCAGTTGGGTTTTTTCCCTGGAGAATGGGAAAAGGGGCCTACCCATTCCTAAATTTACACTTCCAGCTTTGCAGGCTCAATTTCACAGTCATAATCTTCAAAAGATCCTTTTCTTTTCTTTGTCTTTTCACTTCTTTGTATTTTTCTATCTCCTTTTTTCAGATTGCATCCATTTTCTTACCTTCCTTTTAAAACTCAGATTTCCAGGACTCCTCATTTTCTTTCAAACCCCTTCACTTTGGAGACACAGTGGTTATTAGCTGATAGCTCCTGCATGTCCTGGTAAAGATATAAAGATCATCCTCAGTTGCTTTATTGTCACTATCCGCAGAGTCTAAACAAACAAAAGTCTTTCCAAGTATACCTGTATTACGTTCTCATAATGCTTTACTGAAATGAGATTTAGACAGAAGTCGAGCATTCTGCTTATTATCAGACAGTACCTTTTTAGGCTATGTCCTAAAGACACCATTTTAGGCTATGTCCTTAGGACAATGAAAAGCCTGGTTCAACAATATTATTGGTTTTCAACAGCACTGACAGTCAAGCTCCTCAGAAAGACTTGAAGTTTATTAAAAATGATTTCTAGTAAAAATTCCATCTCCAGTCTTCTATATGCATGTTTCTGTGTATCTTCAAGTAAAGACTATATGTTGGTTCCTTCAGGTTTACCCTTAGTGTGCATGCAAAATACTAAGTATCACACATTCTAATTTTAAGCAAATTAAAAAGAACATATTAAACATTAAGTGTATGACCATTTGCAAAACAATTGTTTAGAAAAGTCTAGAGTGACAACAGCTACAAAATATTGTGTCTAAACAGAATTTTGCCCATAAAAATCAGTTTCATAGGGCAGAGGTAATATTTACATGAAATTAAGAGGGGCAGAAGGAGCAGAAGTCAACTACAAAAGCAGTACTGAACCACAGGACTAAAACAGACATCCTGTCCTGCCACATAAATTCATCACTGTTAGAACAAACTGAACAGGTATTCTTTTCTTCATGAATTTATGCCCAGGAACTAAGTCAGGAGACAGCTGGAATATTTATATATCTATTTCTCTAGAAAGAAATTTTGCAACAATATCAGAAATGCATGGAATATCTAACTGTCTTGGGGAAAAAGGTCACTATCACATTTCACATCAGTGATTTCAAAAGCCAGAGCCTGAAAAGACTGAACATACAATGTTGCATATAGGTAAAGATTTGCATAAAAAGAACTTTGATAATTTCTTACTTAGTTTTCAAATTTTCTGCCACAATTCATTCCATACTATCAGTTAAAAAGCCCAATTCTAAAAATGGTGACTGTTTTAAGCTCAATTGACAATTACCTGCAGTGAAAAATCTTGCACTTTTAGTATTTCAGCTAAAAATATGTCTGAGTTATTTCAATTATTCCTTCTTGTAATCCAGAAGGAATTTCGTCTCTTTGCATATAATAGTTGAGACAAATATAATAAAAGTAATTAAGGTGGCAAATTATAACCAACTTCATTGCCAGCATAGGTTGTACACTTTCAAAAGAATTAATTATTTTTTACTTTTTTTTTCCTACTGTGGAATCCTTAAATGTGTTTTTAAATGCAGTCTTTGAAAGTGTCAGACTGTTACAGAAGCTCCAATTATAGCCTTGGCATTTCATCTTGCCTAAAGGACGCAGCTTTTCTTCAGACAGTGTAGGCTACACCTATACTCAACACATGACTCTCCATCACTCCAAGGCAAACCAGACTGGGCTTAGTTTGGATTGCTATAGATTTCAGTGCAACTCTTGCCTTAGCACTACGGAACTGAATAAAGTTAATCACTTTGGCTCTCATAGTGCTTTATTGTGTATTTGGCCAGGGTGAAATATAAATGCTGACTTAAGTCTTCCTTGACAAATGACTGGAGAAAGAAAAGAAAGAGAAGGCACAAACCATTCTTCCATTCAAGCATTCTGCAGTTCCACCTGGACATTCAGAGAATTATTCTTCCCCAGCAGGCGTAGAAACACCTGAACTCTTGCAGCAGTTTGTACTCAGAAGTAGCACATCATTTTTTTACATGTACTGCATGACTTACCAGCCCCAATAGGTGCAATCTAAGCCACTTTGAGTACAAATTGTTTTCTTTTTTATCTTCACATTTTAATTTTGAAAAATGCAAGACTATATTTTGTATTAACCACATTTTGTCATATGAAGATTCCTTCCCTCCAATGTAGTAATAGTTTTAGAGTATTCTTAGTTAATCTTAATAAACTCAGTTATACGATAGCTGAAATTAAGACCCAAGCTCTAAACTGCAAATCAGTAAAGTTTTATGTCATGGTGGCTGAGAGCTAAATATTAAATGCATTTCCAGAAATATTATTCTCAAAGAGCTGTGTCACTGGGTCTATATGAAGCTCCCATAATTGTGAGCTTCATTCAACTGATTAATGACTCACCTAGGATTACATGTTCACGTACAAGAAACTTTTGCCAACAAAAGAACCAGACTTTTGAAGTGTGCCACCGAGGAAAATAGTTTTCATTGCAGAATAGTGATTTTTAAGTACAGCTGCAGGGCAAGACAAAAATGTAAAATTAAGGAGGGTTTGCATTGCCTTTTATATGAACAATTTCAAGTGAAAAATCGAGGATTTACAACATAAGAACATGAAATGCAGATGAAAAGGACAATCTTCATTATTGGCCTGACACCAGAGTTCTATTTCAGTGACATTTCTCCCCACAAATTAAGAGCTCGAATAGAAGACACACATCTTTATGTACTGATTTTTCAGTGAAAAATGGAGGCAATCACAAAGGGCTGTAGGTCACATCCCACAGCTGCAGTACTCTGCAAGTGATGGGAAGGCATATCTGCAAGCTCTGCTGGTCAAACCAGGGGTACATTTTGCCACTGCAGCAGCTTTGGTGACTGTAGGTCCACAGGAATTATTCAAAGTAGAATTATTTTGTATGTTCTTGACCACCACCTTATGGCTTTATTTATCTCGGATTCTGAGCCAGACTTTGGCCAGCAGTCAAAAAGTAGAGAAAGACCTGTAAAGTGAAGCCTACCAATTCCATTCAGAGTTGCAGTCAGTAGTCTGTTGACATCTTTCCAAAGCACTTGTTAATGTTACTCATAGTTAAAGCCAAGAGTTGTCATGGGGACATCATAAAAGATTTGTTCAAGTCAGTTTCACAAGTCATTAGCTATCAGTTGAAATTCCCATTTCCCTAACTCAAATTTAAGCCATTAAATCATACTGCTCTCAACTGAAAAAGATGACAAAAATAACCCCTCTAAAGAAGAAGCACTCTTACATTTTCATTCTTGCACTTAACCTTCCAAACTAAAGAGAACCCAGAATACTGGGGAAGGTGAATCTATAATTTCTTCCTCTGAAAGGGAAGCTTTAACTGAGAAAGCATGGCATGTAAATCTACTTTATTTTTAATATGTACCATTGTCTTTCTGTGCCCTGAAGCTTTACATGCATAAAACCAATATAGGAACTATGTTGCATAAGTAATGGGTAAAAAAAATCCAAGTAAATAAACTCCACAAGTGAGAGAAAAGATGAAAAATAATTTCTATTGAATAATACTTTTTTTTTCCCAAGTATCTGTGATATAAAAACATCAATTGAAACTGCAGGTTTTTAAAATTTTGTTCATCTATTCTTCACAAGTCATAAAACATTGAGAAAAAAACACACAACAATGCCCCAAGAGGAATTAAGACACTTGGCAGGTACTTGAGTCACTCATATACACAGATAATTTAGTCAGTATATTAAAATCAGTTCAAATAACTCACTATTCTATTTACTTAGAAGGAAATAGTTGATCATGCTGTTCTCTATGTAGGTATATAGGACAAAAGGGACAGTCACTTGAGTTGGCTTTTTTTGCACCAGTGAGGCAGAAATGGGCAGCTCACCAATGCAGAAAATTGGGGAAGGAAACACTGTGCCAGCTGCAGAAGAAATGCAAGAGACAAGCAACAAGGCTGGCCAGGAGAGACTGGAAGTATTGATGGGAACATGTCAGGAACTTTTAAGCAGATGGAAAGATAGGGAAGCAGACTTCAGTAGGTCATAAAATTATGCAGAATTTCAACTCTGAAATCATAACCATTTAGGAGACATTTAAGGTAATACTTAGGGTATTACTTAGGGTAGGGTTCAAAGCCAGCAGCAAGGAAATAAAAAGAAAAACAACATGTTTTCTTTATACAATATACAGTATATAGGGAGTTGTTTATATAGCATAGCTTACCACTGCATAGTAGTTTATATGTAAAAAAAAAAAAAAAAAAAAATAAAGCTATTTCAAATTCCAAAATGAAGGAATTCAAGCTGGATGTGGGAAAGCAGGTAAGTCTTATGGTCAGAAGGGTGGAAAAGTAGAATAGGAAATCTAGAAATGCTGTATGGAAGGGATAACCAGCATATTTTCCAAGGGAGTATTTCTAACTATTTGTGAATGGTGTGAGTGAATTAGATGTGACTCCTAGTTAACTATTTCAGCAGCTGTAATCAAATAGTTAACAGCTAAAAGCACATCTCATTTTGGAAGACCATTAGAAAGACTTCAGGTCTCATCTGAGAAATTCTTACAGAGGTGTATATATATATATATATATATTTAATTAAATGATACATTGAAATAACTGAAAGCTGAGTCAGAAAAGCACCTGTTGACTCACACTTGTTAGGAATTACATCTCTATTGGGAACAGTGCTACATTGTATGCTGTGGGCAATCCTTTGAAAGCACAACTTCATAATTAACACAAGTAAAATTAATTGTACAGATTTAGGAATTTGAAAGGTTAAGAAAAGCAGAAAGAATGAGAAAATTACGAAGTTACTTTACTGCTGTTATCTCATGGCTCAATCTTAAAAGATCAAATATCAAGACAGCAATTGACTCATTGAAATGTCACTATTTTTCTATTCTTTAGAGGTAGTTATTGTTCTACCAGATTCTTGGAGTAATAGAAGCATTTTCTATGCAAGGACCTGCAAATATTTTCCATATTATTAATGATGGATAAGACTAGTTGGTAAGATTCTGCTACATGGTTTATCCAGAGGAATCCTCTTATTTGTCAATGTCAGCTCCTCTGTCAGCTAAGTTTAAATCAACCGTAGTCATAAAAAACAGCAATAAACACTTCCCTTAGGCAGATTCATTCATTTTAGGTTAAAAATTTGCATTTTTGCATTGTTACCTGTGTACAGATGTAGGTTTTAGCAGCCTTTGGAAACCACTCGAGCTTCTCAAGTTAGTGAAAATGAAATGGCAAAATTGATGGCAAGAAGATGCATATCAACCAGCAAAAGAATATTTGACATCCTCAAAAGCATTGAATTATATTTAAAGACTGACCATATATTATTTTCCATGTAAGTCTTAATTTCTCTGTTTAATGATGTCGCAAAAATATTGGAACAAACAAATAAAGCTCAAAACCAAAAGTAATATTTGAATCAAACAGGTGGACAGAAAGTTAGCATTTGGGCAATATAATACAGCATTCACCAAAACTGTTCACAGAACTCTCATTTCAGAAATTTTTCCTAAGTCCCTGTGTCAAATATTCTAACATTTAGATATTAAAGAGATTAAAGTTATAGACAGTATAGAAGCAACAGTGCCTATTCAGAGCAGAGAAGTGTGGGCAAAGAAATTAGAGGAAAATGGGTTAAAAATAAAGTATGTGTAATTACACCTTCTCAGCTACTTCTCTTTGAAAGCATTCCACCTTAGAGAAGATAAAATTTAGCAGTGAGTCACTTCATAGAATTCTGTTTCAGAATAACTTGTTTTTAAAAAGGGGAAGTACTGATTTGGAATTAGGAACTAAAAATGATTTTGTAGAAAATACACTTCTTTACCTGCTATAAAAAAAACTTTTGAAAAAAACGACTATGAAAGCTTAAATTCATTATGCAAAAGTACAATAGACTAAAGGTGTAACTAAAAACTGACCTATGATCACCCAGGCAAGCTACTGAATAGCTTCCACTACAAAATGTTGGCTGTTCTTCATGTTTTGCATGAAAGAGTTGCTATGGAAAAATATCTAGATTGCTATTTATTTGCTAGATCAAAGACTGATGATCTAGAAAGGCACAGTTGTGATAGTCTATTATTACTAACAAAACTAGAAAAGCTTTTCCTTACTCAAAAAAATGACGGACAAGAAGTCACACACAAACAGTAAGGGAGTTGGAGTTTAAGAATTTTTTCTGATGAAAAGAAACGTAAATACCTTTATGTAATAGGTGCCAAAATGTACACAAATAAATTGTTGCTTTTTAAACATGAAAAACTATCTTATGGAGAATGACAATTATACTGCCTTAAGCTATCATAATACATGGTCAAATGTATTTATCAATTCTGTCTTAATGTGATGAATTTTGTTTATACCAAGAAGCAAACAAAAATTTTGGATGATAGCAGCAGACTTATGAGTGAGCAAAGATAAAGTAGGGAGATAACTGCAACAGTTCAAAACAGTTCCAAATCTTATGTACTCTAGTTGCAAATTAGTATTTTTATAGTGCTATTTGCCTATAAATTTTAATTTAAGTTCTATTTTATATATTTATGGGATACAAAAAAGGACTTATTTGGTTATTTTTCACTTTAGAATTATGGAGCCAAGGAATGGAAGAAATGCAATTTGTATGCTCTCATCCATCTTTAACCTTTAAAAGACTACTCTGCTCAGTGTTAAGCAAACAAAGAAAGAAATTGTTATCTTGTGACTGCTGGTTTCACTGTCAGAATTATGAACAATAGAAAGAAGAATTTTAAAGTGGAGTCTTTTAAACTTAGTGATGTAGGAGACAGATAGTAACAGTGTCCTTGTTTTAATTATTCATTTTAATAGCATACAACAGCGTTGAATGGATAAATTCTCAGGCATAACATGGTTAATTATACTTAATATGATCCCTTATATCTACCTCATCATGTATATGTCCTTATCTCCTAATGATAAGTGAAGCAATTAACACATTCTAATACAGTTATCATCCTTACATTAGCTTCACTAAAATTGCAAAAGGCAATACTTGCATTACTTGAATCCTCACTTTACGAAAGAAATTGCACACATATTTTCAAACAGGAGATCTGGATCTACTGATTTGTGAAGGATCACAGGATATTTTTCGACAATTAATACTTAATATCACTTCATAGACTGCTGCTCACCCAGGACCCTTATCCAGGACGGATGATGGAAATGGTTATATGGAGATTATTTGATGTCCCTTTCTTTCTTTTTGTTTTTTTTTTTTTTTTTTTTTTTTTTTTGTTGTTGTTGTTGTTGTTGTTTTGTTGTTGGTTTTTTTTTAATTTTATTTTTATTTGTTTTTTTTTTTGTTTTGTTTTTGTGGCTTTTTTGTTTTTGTTTTTGTGTGGTTTTTTTGTTTGTTTTTTTTTGTTTGTTTTTTTAATAATGATCTAATAATGAACTATAATAGTGTATTATAAATCTCGAGGTACTGAATTCCAGCTAATTTTACAAAATGTTGATATTTTATGACAAACAGAAAGCAGAGGGAGAGATTTAGTAAAGAAAGTTCTCAGGAATTTTGAATGAAAATTCTTGGCACAAGTTCAGTTGAACATGTTGGTTTTCCTTTTTTCCAGATACAGTTCCCTGAAAGTCACTAGCTCATCCAAGTATGGTACAATACAGAAACGGCAGTCAGACCTGGTAAAATCTGGGAAGAAGCCTGGAACATTCATCAAAACTCAGATACCTGCCACACTGAAAAGAGGTCATTTATAGAAACCTCTATTGTTTTTTCTCTCTCAGAGGCAGAATGCCCACTCTTCTGAGTACTTCTGTGACAGACCTTCTTGGAATTATACTAGGGATGCCACCAACCTTTGCTTGAAAATAGCCAGCCTCTCCTATTTTTTCAGAGACACACATTCAGTGATCCCAATGAACTTCCTATTTAAAAAGAAAAGCATCTTGATTTCATAGAAAAATACTGTGGCCTATTTTATAACAGTTGGGAATGACAATGTTTAAACATATATTCTGTATTATTTAATGAAAGAACTTAGAAAAAAAATATTGTTATTCACACATAAATGGTTTTAAAGTTTCCAGAAACATAAATCTGAAATAAATTTTTCACAAATTTATAGTTTATTGCAAGCAATCTATAAAGATTCCTATTTATGTCAATTAAAAAACTTTGTTACACATGAGTATTAGTGTACAGTTTGCATATAAGCAACATTAGAATTTCAAGGTTTTTACCCAACAAATATCATTATCAAAGATTAGAAGGTATAGCACAGATATTAATTCTTTGCTGATGCTAAATGTACCTGAGCAACTGAAACTTTATATATAATGTTATCATGTGATCACCATACAAAATCCTGTTTATGATTCACATATTTGTATATAATATTTTATTACCGTAATAAAATAACTTTAAAATATATGTTTAGAAGGCCACTAAAATAAAAATTCTTGAATAAATTATTAAAATCCTAATACTTAAATAAAAACCAATAATTTAAAATAATATTTATTGCAGCTAACATGTTGTTATTTTGTACATTTGCTATGATATAATGCTACATATTTTGTATGAAAATTGTATTATTTAAAGTGTACTTCTGTTTGCAATCAACTTAAGAGCAATCAAGTTTTCTGTGAGTGGCACAGTATTCTTTACAATATTTATTAATACAAATAGGTTAATTTTAGAGAAGCTGAATAATAGATTTGTTGAAAATCATTGCTTTAGGAATCACAAGATTGTGCATTTTGTTTTTTTTTACCAAATGCTTTTTATCAGGATCAAAAATGTTTCACAAGACTGGAATGCTTTTCTTCCATTTAAGAGTAACGTGTGTCGTAGTACCTGTATAGAAGTGGACATGTGTATTACAAAACTGGAGTTGATTTTCAGCCTTTGGTACAGAAGCACAGAATATTCTGTGTTGGAAGGGACCCACAAGGATCATTGAGTCCAGCTCTTGAGTGAATGCCCTGGATGGGGATCAAACCTGCAGTTAGAAAAACTTTGTGAATTTTTTCCTTTCTTATGAGTATGTGAACACTGGTGTACACTCCTTGTGAGTGCAGTAGATATACTGGATGTGGATCTGGAACTGCTGTGGATGCTCTCAGTCTCCTCTTCACCTTGGTACATTCTGTATAAATAATTAGATACTCCCTTATGCAAAGGTGATAACCTATTTTTACCCTCTTGCCTTTACCAGCAACAAGGATATAGGATCCTTCCTTATACCAATCATATTGCCGAAATTATTTAATTAATGGCAAAATACTTATCAGAAAAGAGAGCAAGAGAAGGGCATGGCAGAATTCTTTATTGCTTAGCAGTTGACTTCACTGATACCTGAGATAAAAGACCATGTTTGACTTCACAGTTCCTCCTTAAGTTATTCAAGAAAATTTTTAAATAATGACATTTTTAGAGGTCTGAAACAGTCACTACTGACCCTTCAAATTATTTGGTAATTTCAGTCTCCCTCAAAATCTAGTATTGTTTTGCTATTCATAGAAAAAGGGAAGAAGATAACTTTTTTCTGATTAATTTCTAATAATGTGACAAGCAGTGTCCCTCAGGGGTCTGTACTGGGACCGGTGTTATTTAATATCTTCATTAATGACACATTAATGACACAGATGAAGGGATCAAGTTGCTGATAACACCAAGCTGAGTGGTGCAGCTGACACCCCTGAAGGGTAGGACGCCATTCAGATGGACCTGGACAAGCTCAGGAAGTGGGGCCATGGGAATCTCCTGAGGTTTAACAAGGCCAAGTGCAAGGAACTGCACCTGAGTTGGAACAACAATATCAGCACAGGCTGAGGATGAGCAGATTGAGAGCAGCCCTGCTGAGAAAGACTTGGTGATGCTGGGGGATGAGAGGCTGGACATGATCTGTCAGTGTAGGCTCGATCCAGAACGCCAATTGTACCCTGGGCTGTATCCAAAGCAATGTGGCCAGGGCAAGGGAGGGGATTCTGCCAGTCTGTTACACTCTTGTGAGACCCCACTGAAGTGCTGCATCCAGCTCTGGGGTCCCTAAGAAGGATGGAAAGGATGTTGATCTGCTCGAGCAAGTCCAGAGGAGGCCACAAAGACAAGCAGAGGGATGGAGCACCTCTCCTACAAAGAAAGGCTGAGAGAATTGGGTTTGTTCAACCTGGGGAAGAGAAGGTTTTGGGGTGACCCAATTGCAGCCTTCCAGTACCTGAAGGGAGTCTACAATTGAGTTTGTGCTTCATGGTCTAATGACAGTATGTCCTGCACAGGCAACATGAGGAGAAAGGATGTATTTTCTGATGAAAAGCACATTGGTCTCAACAGGGAAATTAACAGAAACTTGGAGGAAGAGGTTGGCATCATGAAGAGTACTTTTAAAAATATTTTAGAAATAATAGTCCTATTAGGGTGCTCATCTTGCTCTGCTGAGTATAAAGTCAGTTTATATGATCATTTTATTGTGGGTATTTCAAATAAGAGCAGATGGCTCATAGTCTCATTCTCAGGCCTGGATTTCTTTTAGCCTAGCATGTAGGATATGTGCTCAAGCAGTGATTTAAGTGTACTGCTTCTTGTTGAACCAATATATTTCTTGATGGGGATGTGGGAAGGGAATGGTGTGTGCACTCAGTTTTCACGTACAGGTAAGGCTTTTTCTTTACTGTAAAGTACTGAAAAGAAGAATTTTCAGTTTCAATGGATAAGTCAGTTCCTTGCAAGGAGGATTCAAAGTTATTGAAGACATCTTCAAGTTCCAGACTTCTGCTAAAGGAGGAAGGGTCTCACATCACCCAAGTACAAAAAATTAGTCTCTTCCCTCTTCTGCTTGTTTGTATACATTTAAACTTAAGTTGCATAGCAATAATTTATATCAGAGCACTATATGTACTGTGTGTAAGCCACTGCCCAGCAAGGAGTTCTCACTGAATGCTGGCAGGATATCATGCCTGGGGACAGGCATAAAGGTGACCAATGCTCCCTGAATATAAAATGTGATTATTAATAATTTTAATTTCTACATTTTTGGCTAATAAATCCCATCCATTCTTTTTTTAAATTAAGAATTCAAACACCATTTATGATGGCGTTTAATTTCTTCTTTCTGTCAGTGTCTTTCAGGCTTTTTAAGTAACACAGAGTACCACTGTTAAGGGTTTTAATCGTTTCTGCACCTCTCTGCTTGTGCAGGAACAGATATGGATATTTTCTTTTGGCAAACTGAAGGGTAGTTTAAAAAAATACTAAAAGAGACCATTATTTCATTTCTTGGATACTTTATACAGTCTTTCTTGTGCAATGTATTTACTGTGCTTTCAAAAATAGAGCTGTCCTTTCAGTTTGCCTGGTTCAATGAAGTGCCGTACTTGGAAGAATATAAGTTTTAAAAAGTGACAAGTTTTATTGAACAACTTCTAGACTGTGAGAAGAAGTCAATAAAGTGTAATAAGATGGCAGCAATGTTGATAATATAACAAACCCTTTAATAAAAATAGAAAAGAAATGTAGACACAACATAAATTGTATATGCCTTTATATGACACAAATATGTCTGGTGAATCTATTGAAAAAAAAAAGAAGAGAAAAGTGCCATTCTAACACTCTGAAATCACAGGGAGTCTTCATATAGTAGAGATATACCTTCTTGCCAATGTTTTATAAGGATTTAAGGGTGATTTGCTTACTATTTTGCAAAGACATTTTTGAACACATATAGGATATTTGGGATAGGAATTCATGAACAAATTTGCAATTTAAATGCTCTTTTATGATCCTGACCAAACCAGGCAGAAACAAGTACAGATGGTGACATTCAGACATGAGTTCATTTGTCATCAGTATAAAGCACAAAGCAGATACTAAGTTTGGTTCCATATAGCCAAATTAGGAAAAAAAGGACTGCTATTAGGGGAGTCCCTATTGAACAACTTGAACTAAGAAAGGGAAGGAAAGAAGATGTGAAATGTCACTAATGTTTCATCTAAAGAGCAACTGCAAAGAAAAGTAGTTATTTAGACTGCTACAAGAAAAATTATTACAAATTCCTAGTCAAAAGAAGTGACTGGCAAAATATGAAAGCCTTGTATAGTTTTGATTGCAGCTAAAGTTTAGCTAAACTTTACTATCAGTAAGTTATGTTGTGTGCAGAATACCCAGAATTTAGCAGAGTGTAGATTACTCAGTAAGTCACAGTAAGAATGTACAAAGTGCATTTGGTTATATATGTATTCAATTCACACTGACAAAGAGAGTAGTTTCTTTGACACCCATCAACTCCTTTTGCTTACACACTTCATAATTTTCACTTTCACTACTGCAGCACAAACTTTGCTTTCTCACAGGGCTACAGTTGTGTGGGTTTTTTCCTTTTTGTAGAGATTTCTGTTCTTTTAGATAACCAATAGGTTTAGTTGCAATTATAATTAACATCAACCTGTGAAAATGAGCTGTAATTGTTGTCTGATTATTCTTTGAAAAATAGGGCATACTGGAGAAAACGACACCAAAAATATTAAAAGAGTAAAGAACTTTCCTTTCAAGATTTTTTTTTTTTCGATGTGTAGCAGTTCTTCAGTAGGGGAAATACAGGGAGACACTTAACTACCAAGATGAGATTGCTTGCTGTTATTTTCTTTCACTGCTAAAAGGCATTGTCTTGAAAAAATTAATTTACCCATACTAGTAAACATGTAACATGGTTACAGCTCAAAGACAGAAGTTTAAATGAACAGATTATCACCCACTAATATGAGAAGGAAGTTTCTACTTAATGCTGCATGCAGCTGAGACAACAGGAAAGATTTAGGTAGAAAACTAATCTTTTCCCAGATTAAAATATTGGTGAATTAGTTGGATCAACATCAAATATGATGAAATTTTGGAATGAAAAGAAAAGAGATATTATTAAACGAGAGATATTTTGAAATATCTAGAAGTAAGATTAAGTAATATACAACAGCAGAAATATGTTCATTTTCAATTATTCTGGTTTTAGAGCCTTTATTTCAAATAGAGGTTTATTTAGCACAGTAGATTTATACTACACAATACAACAAGGTTAAACTGAGAGTCAAATTATAGGTCAGCTAGATTACAGGCAGCCATAATAAACATAATGGATTTGGAATGGCTAATATATTCAAACAAATTATGTGTTTGATTAAATAACAGGCATTGCACAGACCATAGCTGACCATTCTGAAAGTTATTGTGTAGGATTTACGACTTTACTACTTTTTAGATTCTCAGAATCATAATTAATGACAGCAATTCACTCAGAATAAGGTATTATTTTAATATAGACTACTATGACAATAATACATTTCTGGAGGTGGCTACCTTCTCATAGTGAAATAGTAACAGTAATTTTCCCAGTGAGATCATCTTTTCCTGCTCACCCAGTCTCCATGCAGTAAAAAGGCCCTTCTTGTTTTCATGGTCTGACTGGAGGGCTGTGAGATTCCCCAGAGCACTCCATGCTCCCCTCAGCCTCACTATGTCTTGGAAGATAAAATAAGATTCTGCATTTACATACCCATGCCCTTCTCTGTTCCTTAACTAAGGAAGAACTGACTCAGCCAAGGAAATGGTGATGTAACAGCCAATGATTAAATAACTTTGCATCACAGGAATGCAGCCATTCTTTTCTGATTATAGCCTGCCTGCAAGATTTTATTCCTGATTCAGACCTCAAGTATAATTCTACCTTCTGGTAAAAAATTCATCTATTCATTTTTTACATTAAAATTATTTGTTCAGGTTGGGCTGGGAATTAAGGAAAGGGAAAATCAGCTGAAAGGGAAAATCTTATTATAATGAACTTGTTTCGTAACATGAGACCCCAAAAGAACAGGTTTTGTACCACACAGCACTGAGGAACAGAAGATTGAGGGCTTCTACAGCAAAAGGAAGCTTCCTGACAAGCTGTTTCCACCCTTGGAGCCATCCTAATATAGGGACTTCTCCAAAGACCATCATCTTCTAAATTTGTAATCACCATCAAAAAAGCTTTGGCAGCCTTACCAGGACTTTCCTTCCACAGAGTGGGGGATTTAAAAGTCCATGAACTACAGACCTGGCACCCAGGTGTGTATCAGGAAACCTGCAGATGCAGAAAGTTCACCTCAAGGCTTTAGTTTTGACCTTCAGGGTGGGTTTTCTCCAAGGCAGTGTAGGCATGCTGGAAACCCACCATTTGTAACCTGTGTATGACTCTCCAGGAGCTATGGACCCCAAAAGCCTCAGTCAGGAAGCTACATGAAGTTAGTGGGAACAAACAGGCTGTCACTTCACTGGTTTCACATTATACATTTTTATCCCCTCTGCCAGCAACATTAGTGCTCCTTTCTCCACATGAGGAGCTCTTGGTGAAGTCCAGTCTAAGGAACCCAACCTATACTGGCTTTTATAAAACATTTATAGGGAGTCATGTTCACAAGGATTTCTTAACATGTACATTTATTTTAATTCTATTTTTATGTTAATGCATAAACATTAAAATATGCTTATTTGAGGGGTGTTTGCTCACCTATTTGTTTCAGTCTTCATGGATGACTAATATAGAACAAGAATAGTTCAAAGTAAAAATACATAAAATGAAGGTTCTGATTTTAAATGGAAGCTAGAGATAACACTAAGAAACAAAGCAAATTAATATTACAGCTGTTAAACTGTATATGACATAGAGGTGCTGTTAGATAAATAGTGTTGCTAGTTCTTCACTAAGTGTTAGACATTGTAAATCATTAAGGTGTTTTTTTTCTCTAATAAAAGCAATTTCAGCTAGCTGATGATTTTTCTGTAGAATTAAAATAATTCCCTGTAATACAAAAATTGCAAAAAGGACTTAATTTTCCAACTACATAGTTTTATGAAATAATATATTTGGAAAACTATTAACTTTCTTAACATTCTTATCATGTTCCCCAGAATTTTTATGCTATGGCTTCCTTTGTAAATCACCACTTTGCCTGTAATTATTTCTAAGAACTCTTAATAAAGTATTTACTCAATGCTAATTTGTAAAGTAGACTATTTAAATGATATGCTGATATATTGATTGAGGAAAGTGTGAGCTATAAAACAATAGAGAATCAAGGCACCTAACTTAAATTCCATAGGTTATATGATTTTAAACCATGTTTCCTCGATGATTAAACCTAAACAAATTTACTTTTTACATTAGCTTAGTACTGAATTGTTAAACCACAACAAAACCTTGCATGGATATTGTGATTCAATCTATATCTAGGTCATATCAATATGAATTATTTTAATTCTAGTTTAAACCAATATCGTAAATCTTTCCTAAATATCAACAGGGCTTTAGAGATTTTGAACAAAATTACTTTAACATGTCTTCTTGTCAAACCTACATGACTTTCAAATGCAAGTAAAGATGCTTGAAACTCAGAGTAACCCTCTTACAATGTTTCAGAGCTGTGAGAAGAAATCAAATCATATACAATATTTGCAGCCACAGGCAATCACAAAAAAACAAGTGAGAAATAATTGAGGCTGTAAAAACATCATCTTTGATACCAGTGTCTTCTGTCTTCTCAATAGAGTGGTGTAAGGAAGCTTGTGCAAGGAGAGAATCATCCCTAGTTCTCATAGCACTCAAGTACCAGAATCCGTGTTCTGCCATTCCTCCTTCTTCCTTCACAGGAGGGGGAAAAGCATTCAGAAGCACAGAAAAAGCTACATTAATACAGTCCCTCAGATACTGGGAAGCTCTAAAAAGCCTTTAGCTGTTCAAAAACACCACCAAGAAATCCACATGGGTCCATTTCAGGAAGGGCAGAAAGCATATGCAGTTGTTTGAGCGATATCTTAAAAAAAAAATGTTGTGATACACCAGTTCAAGAAAAGAGTAATACACTATGTCTGAGAAGTCTTCAGGCACATTATAATCTAATGAAGTGTCAAGAATAAACATTAGCAGCTGGGCAGATGGAATTCATGCTGAGAGAGTAATGCAATGTCCAGTACAGTTAAACCACAAGGAATAGTAACTACCAAATTGCAACACGATACTTGCCTGTGCCCAGGGCTCAGTGGGAAATCCAGAAGCAACTTCTGCCACTGAGATTATGCACCATTAGGAGCTCTTATTTAGTAGCTTTGCTCACGGAGCATTGCAGGATCCTTAATGGACCCTTAATCAGCTGATTGCCAGATTTTCCAGTGCAAAGAAGGGTCGAGAAACACTGCAACATCTCACCCCCACATACACACCCTACACTATCCCACCTCTTCAAGTGTCCTGGCAATCTAGTTAGTTTGCCTTACATCAGGGATCTTTTCTTCAAGTTTTTTTCTGCACCTCACCCACTTATGATCAGCTGAGTGGCACACAGGGGACCATATTTAGATTAGTGAATTTGACCCTTAATTTCTAAATGTTGTCATCTGATTTGGCTTTCCATAGCCCCATTGATATGATGTAAGCTAATAGAAAATTTAGTTTAGAATATTTAGAATAATAATTTAGAATAGCCTTTGCTACTTTTTAGTTTCAGGATTGTGCATAAAGAAGTAATTCTTTCAAAAATCAGCTCCTTTTCATAACTCTGGTCACACTTCTTTGAAAAGTTGTCTTAGTATTATTGTTTCTGATGAGATAGTTCTAAATTTAAGTCATTATACCTTTACACTTAACATTTGTCATACAATAGCTCATCCACTGATACAAAGTGATTAGAGAGAGATAATATCAATAGCTCCTAGTCGTGAGTTCCAATGCAGAATTTACAAAGGTAAATAGAGGTTAATTACCTGAAGATTAGTTTAATAATCCCACTGTAAGGAAAACTAATGAAAAAGGCTCAATAAAATCATGTTAAAAAATGTTGAGTTCTAATGTTGAGTCATATACTGAACTAACCAAAAAGGGAATTTTGTTTCTTTTTAAATTTCACATGAGGAGCCTTCAAGAAAGAACACACTCATTACCAAAACTTAATAGCTGCTATTGTTCTCTTTCTTACAGTATCTTCAATGTACCTCAGTACATATTGGGCATAGTTCTTCAATAAAAGTGCTCACCATAGCTCATAATGTGTTTACAGCTAAATATTAGTTTCTAGAGTAACAAAATGTTAATATCAAAGTACATATAAATAGTATGGGCTCCTTTCAAGAAATTAAAAGTTAGAATTTACTTTTAAATAGGATATGGAATTTTATAGTTTCTACACTGAGTAAATCCATTAGTGGTATGTTTTAGGTTTTGTTAATTTTTTTTACTACTTTGATAACAATATTTTTATCCCAAGCAGATAAAATCAATAAGGCAAGTCCTTCTGAGTGCAGTATAACTTTTCTTTTTCCATTTTGGAATTTAGCTGAGTGAGGAACTGTTCTGAGGCATTTTCATCCAATAGCATTAGATCTCTTTAAAAAAACTTGCTCAAGGTCTGACTAAAACATTCTTTGCCTTAGCTACAAAAGTAACATCCTCTTGGAATTGTAGGATATGATTCCTCTCCCAGATGGACATTTTTTAATCATTACATAGAGAGCTTACATTAAAGAGCTTTTCTTTAAACAGACCACTCAGGCTTTTATCTAAATCCTTTTTATGAGTGTTTGGAGAAATGATTTTACAAAACTTATCCATACAGTGTTTGAAATTATGAAAACTGTTGCACAGTTGGCATATGAAGACTAGTAACAAAGTACCTACACAGAATGTAAAAATTTTAGTTTCTCTTTTCATGAATACATGGACATAGAAAATGATGTTATAAAGTCAAGGAGAATGGTGTTATAAAGGAAAGGAGATTTTAAATCAATTGGTTTGCTTAGGGTTTTTTTCCTGTGTTTATAAGAAGCTGATTTGGTTTGCTTGGGGTTTTTTCCTGTGTTTATAAGAGGCTGAACTGTACCATTTAGAACATGATAAGACTCTATTCAGTTTGGTTTGGTTTCTTGAATGAGATTTTATTAGTATTTTCACAAATTTCATCAGGAAATTTTTTCTATATTCTGTATTTTAAATATTCTACTCAAGCTCCATAATTAGCCAGGAGATCCTATACAATTGACTGGATTTTAGCCTTAACATACAGGAGAATTGGTTTAAGGTATCTCAATTATTGTCCTTTCTGAGGCCATAACATGTCAGCTGTAATTCACACCTTCACAGCTGAGTTCTAACTCTGACTGGGTTCTAGTTCAAAACAAAGCAAATATCTAAATTTGCTTAAGCTATACAAGAGCTGCAGATAACTTAAACTATTCTTTTAGATTATCCCCTAAAATACGTTAAGAGCAATCAAATTTCATCAAAAATAATGCAGGTGTCCTGCACTAGGTGTCCTCTTTAGGACATCAATACATTTTAGCTGAGGCTTTTAAAAAATCACTGCAACAAAACACAGTTTAGTCAATGGCTTTAATTATTTGTTGCCTGTACTAAAGTATGCATTTGAAAAATGGAAATACAGTAGTCCTTATGTCAGTATAGTTAAATTATGCTGGAGCCATTGTAAAATCTTTTTTGCCTATATACTCTTGAGTATTTGGATATGTGAATTAACAGAGTTATGATTATTTGGCTGATTTCTTGCTGAACGAGCAGAAAGGAAAAGCCAAGCCAAGAATACTTACTGTCTTTCCAAAACTGCTGCTAAACAGTTTATCAAATATTTTGAGTGGGATTACTGCTTGTATAGTTAACACTGAACTTTTTTATGAGGAAACATTTGTAATACCATAAAGCAATTTGGACATTTTTTTTCTCATTACAGCAATTGCAAAAGAACTGGGATAGAAAATTACCTAATGGTTTTCTTCCTTTCTCTACACCTTCCAGAACATAACCATCTGCTTTCATCCACACCTCCCCCCTAAAAAAGCTATTAGCTGCAATACATTGTCACTTATTAGCCCTTTTTAGGCTATAAAAATTGAGTGAAAAGATCAAAAAAAATCATATTTAAGTCTTTATGTCTAACCAGAAATGGAAATATTGTACTTAAAACTGCATTTGTCTGACAATCTCAAAAAAAAAATCAACTTTTTTCAGTATAAAGTGACAATACATAGAGATTTTGGGTTATTGTTCTCATTGTTCTACATTATGACCCCAGATCACTAATGAAAGTAGCTAAGACAACCTAGAAAGCGTATTCCCAAGCAGCATCTCTGGTCAATAAATCCTAGAGGAGGAATCTGAACAACAGCAAGAAGAAAAGTGGTAAGAGAAAAGTGTGTCAGCAGAGGCCAATTTCTTTCTACTGTTATATAACAAAGGTACAACAAAAATGGTCATTGAATACAGGTAACAGAATTTACCATCTGAAGTAGCAAACTTTAGAAATAATTTTCCAATGTAACAGTCTGTAAACAAGTCTCTGTGCCTGCTATTAAAATGTTGATCATGGGAAGCATAGTTGTGGTGGCTGTATTTTTTGTGACAGTTTTCCCTTCCAGTCTGAGTACTTTTGCATTTACCACATTTAATTATTTCTTATAAAGAAATGAACAGAAGTACAGACTCACCTATTACTTTAGTATACCTGAACATATGCCTATTTTTCTTTCTAATCCTCTCATCTTCAGTGTTAGATTGCCTTAAAACAGTAAGTGTATACTTCAGACATCAAAATTCATCTTCAGCTTCTCATCAAATTAAAATTGCACACCATTTTGCAATCCATCAGTCTTTTGATTGACACAGATTGTTAGCTTTCACACAGTAAGATTTGAACACAAGCCAAATGTATATCACACACTCACTGACTTGGCAGGAACATGGCTGCACAGGCCAATTTTGGGAGCTGATAATCCAGCCCTGGCCCTCAGTGCCTAAATTTCATTTTAACATCTGTTATTCAGCAATAAACACACTGGACTGTGAAAAAAAGGTTCATATTGTATGAATGTTCTTGAATCCTCTGTTTGGGAATTTGCATGCGGTACATAGCTAAGTCCACGGCTGAAGCTGGCTGGAATCAGTTTCATCCGTTGAAGCATATGAGTTGAAAAACACATTCAGTGATATCAGCTGTTCCTTTTATACAGGTATGCAGATTACTTGCATTTCAATAGTCTCTTAGAATAGTTCTGGCATAATTCCCCCTCCCCCCCACTTTTTTTTTTTAAGTATGTCTTTTGATTTGCAAAGAGAATACATACATAAAAGTTCTGATCTTTCTCAGAGCTGAAAAAAAATAGTGTCACACATTAAAATGGTATGCAGCCCTAAAGAGATCATCCTACTTCCTTGAGCCAGTGAATCCTGTCTAAATTTGTATTACATATAAACTGTGCCAAATATCCAGTCTGAACCTGAGTTTGATCACAAAGTTTTCAGCAGCTTTAACAAGCATCTTGATTGTGTTGTACCTATTAATTTGAAGCATGAAGAATATGCAAAACCAATGTCCTTTTGTCTCCTAATGATACAAATTGACAAGGTCAATAGCCTCATAGCAGATAAGTCATATAATTAGTAACTTAGAACTTTGTGTCAAAATTTTCAGGCTTGACTTGCAGAGCTGACTTCACAGAAATGTTCTCCCTTTATTATTTACGCAATAGATCTGCACATCTTCCCCCTCACACCATCAATTGCCATCTCTTGGTAACAAGCACTGTGGTATGTACTTACCACAAAGCACTACAAACTATCCAAAACTGATGGCACCTTCAGGTTGATTGGGGTTATACAGTTATATAAAACCTGAAGGACACGATACATTTGTTTTAGTTCTGTTTTAAGTATCTACCAACATGACTGAAATTAAATCCTGTTGTAACTTTGAAAGCCAAATGTCTGTAAGCCATGAGTGTAATTTCTTCTTCCTTCAAACCCCCAGGGGTTTGCTGCCTAGATTTAAGTCTAGATTTTGGTGCAGAGTGAGCTGTGCAGAATGAGCCACGAGAAGCGAGGTCTGCCCTGACCTGCTTTGTAGTTCTTGCCCCTTATCCTGGTCAAACTGTGCCACAGCAGTGCTGGCACCTCTCTGCTACAGACCTGTGTGGTACTCTTAACTCCTGCTCACACCAGACCTTCTCTGCTCACCATGAGCAGGTGAGGGGACTGTGGGGACAGAGTTTGGCAGTCATGTCTCCATCCTTGCCTGCCTCATTTTCATCCTCAGCTGTTGGCTGACTTTGATCTTTGGAGCAGTCTGGCCTTGATGCAACTTGGTGGAATTCTGCTGTGTCCTCAGACACAAGAGGACTGAGTCTTATCTTGATTGCATCCTTGAGGAATCATCTTTCAAATCTGTGTCATTTGTTCTTATTAGCCTAAGCAAATACTAGGTTAGCTTAGGACAGATGAAAAATTCACAAGAATATTATTTAATTTCTCTGTTCTCTCTGGTTCTCTTCCAGGGAGGTACATATCTCCTTTCCAAAGGTCACTAGCATAAGAAACCCAAATTGCTGTTAGGTCTCCTTTCTTATTACCTCTTCAGTAGTAGGTGTACCACAAAATGTTACCCAGTTTGTGTAAAGGGAAAAAATCTTGGCACATACTGAAATATTAGAAATACTCCTCAGTGCATCTCTCAAATGGGCAGTATCAGCAGCATAGTTATCCTGCAGCCTAACATCTACAATACATCTCCTGTGACTTTGTTGGATCAAACAGATGATGGAAATTTCAGCCTGAGAACCTTGGAAAGCCACACAGAAGTAGAAGTTCTGTCACATAAACTGTCCAGTTGTCCAGTGTGGACAACATTGACTTCATCAGGCTGATTCAGAGCAGGGAAGTTTAATTTAGAAATATTTAATGATCACCATTACTCATTGCTCTGCATTCCCTGATATTAACTTCTAGAACACAGCTTGCAGTCTAATTCTTGCAAAACAGCTCTGAGCAGAGGGATTTGGATGTTCTCTTTTCTTGAAATATAGTTTACCCACTGCAGACTCTACAGTTGAATTATGCAAAAGAAATGCCAAAAAGAGACAATAATAATGTAGAATGAGGCTAGAATGCCAAAATAAAATAATTTTTTTGAAAAGCAGTGTCACATATAATACTATAAGCTATTTTTCAGTAGACAATTGAAAGAAAAAAAAGGTAAAAACCCTAAAATAAAAGAAACAAATTATATATTTTTACTGAAAAACCTATGACCCAGAAGATACCTACATTTCTATTTATTCTAAGTCATCTCCAAGTTTTAGTTTGAGTTTTCTTTAATGAAACCTTAAGCTCTGACAAATGGTGAAGCTGAACATTTCTGTGAAATAGCTTGCCTTCAGAAAGCAACATGAGGGCAAAAGATAGTATATGATATGAATAGAACAAAAAGATACAATAAAACCGTCTTATTTTTATTACATGTGCTATACTGGTAAGTAACTTACTGTGGATAGGAAAGTGACAGTTTCCCACAGAAGCAGAACAGACATAAAATTGAGTATTTGGATATGTGAATTAACAGAGTTATGATTATTTGGCTGATTTCTTGCTGAATGAGCAGAAAGGAGAAGCCAAAAGGCCCTGAACAATTCATTACCTCATTTTATGTGATGTAGGAATCTGGACATATAGTCAAAATAGAGATTATCTCCCTTGGAGAAGTTGCAGAGAAAAAACATTATGAGGAAATACTTCCTAAAGGAGAAAAAACATGGGGTTTGATAATGTGGGAATTCCCAATATTCCATAGGAAGTGAGATATATTTTTTCCAGACATTTCAGAAGCCTTTAAAGGTATGGCATTGACATTTCTCTCTTCACTGATCCTACCATACTCTTTTTTTCACTTAGTATGCACATAATTCCTATATAGTTTACAGGATTTATGCTCATGCATCAAAGATAGAATAGATATCCTTGATCTTATGTCTACATATTCTCAGCAGAGAGACTTTAAAAACAGGTAGAGGATAAACTTTGCTAGCTCTCTGGTTTATTCTCTGAATCTTAAGTGTGCTAAGTGCAAAGACATTTACAGGGGGAAAAGATGAAACCACAGATAAGGGAAAGCAAGACAGCTTAATATCTTACAAGTAAGAATGAGATATTAACAGATATCAATTGTTAACAGAATGAAACCTAGTTCCAAAACATTGTTTGTTTTCCTGAGAAGTAAAAACTTTCAAATATTTTTGGTTTTGATACTTTCAGACACCTTTTTCATAGTGGGTTTTTCTAATGGTTTTGGTCAAACTGAATATGCATACCTCCATTAATATCAAGTTCAAGCAAGAATGTAGCATTTCACTTATTGTACAATATATAAACACTAAGTAAAAGAAAACCCAGTGTACTGAAATATTGATAATCTGCGCTCAAGGAACCTTGATAATTCAGAACAAAAAGGAGCAGAGTACATGGCAGTTCTACATGTTATAAGGTCTCAGGTATATAACATTACTAACAAAAAAAAATTGGGAAGTTTTTTTTTTTATAGGAATGGATCATATGTAGAAAAAATAATAAAATGCTATTACTTATTATTATTATGTAATTTTAGTTGGTTCGTGGCCAAAAGAATAAAGACTATAAAACAAAAACTTCAAAAAGACAAATAACTGTTCATGTGTATATCTGTAGAATCTTACCCAAAGTGGCCAAATAACAATTACAGTAGCTGCAGTTATAGCAATATTAGAAGATGATTGGGGATCTAAGATGAAATCCAGCAATAAACAGTTCCTGCCAAACAAGCAATTTCTAAGAAACTTTCATGTCAAGGCAGTTCTTGTGAGGTTGCTTTCTTTCATTATAGGGAATATGGCCACCCCTTTTCCCCAAAAACGGAGAGAAGTAACCTGCCCTTTTTGCCCACACTTCATTTCATTCGCAGGTAATCAAACATTATCTGGTATCTGAGGTACTAGGCAAACAGTCTAATCACTGCTGGCATTAAGAAAGAAAGACTGAAAGGAATTTAATTTAAAATTATGAATGCATATATTTTACTTTTTGAATTTGAACTCCTAGAAGTTCTACCACACTCTGTTTTACACTGACTTTGAATTGACTTACATTATGTACATGGCAATCAGGGTTTTAACCTGTCATTTCTTCCAGTCACAGTCTAACTAGTCTTTGTCACTAAAGAAACAGAACTTGAAGAATATCACATAATTAATAGACACAATTTGTTACTCAAGGATTTATTATCTACAGTGATTGATTAGGATAACTGTATGTTTACTTTCATGACTTTGACCCCTGTGACCAAGGAAATGGCTGTATTAACTACTTTGTCTCATAGTCTAAACTTCTAGTTTGTCCTGAGTTGGGGAGGATTTGCTCAAAGGTAAAAAAAAAAAAAATTGAAACTGCAAGTTATTTATTTTCATGCTAATATTATATTTTTCTTCCTCTTTTATCTGCACTTTACTTACATCAGCAAGGAACAGTTAATTTTTATTTCTATATATGACTGCCAGATCTTGCAATTTAAGATACAAGGCTGCAGAATAACCCAAATTAATGACTGTTAGGTATCATATTTAAAACAATTTGAAAAGTCTACAAATACAGTATCTGTTGCTATCATCTGTTCTTGAGCAATGTTTTACAAAAGCCACAGAGTTGGCTGACCCTGAAAGCTGACATCTTCAATATGAAATGTTATCCGTTCAATGGCTGAAGAAAGTGAGGAATGCTATCTACTACTGCTTTGCCTTAATGGGGAAAGCTAAGCTGAATGAGCTAGGAAAGCTACTATCTGCACAGTGAAATGGTGCTTGTCAAATGATTAAATGGTGATCAAGCTTTGTCAAAGAATATGAGATCATGTCCTCATCAATTCATTAATCTCTTCCTACTTCCCATTTTACCCTATTTCTTGAGAAGAGCATTTCTGAAGCAACAAAACTATTTTCCTTATGTGATCTCTATGGAATCCCTAAAGCAATCAGTTAGATTTGGACTGCCAGTGACTTGCAGTAAGTCAGTAAACAGCCCAGTTAGTAAAGGGCTAAAGTATGTAACATTATTAACACAAAATCACAAAGTTTTATTTCATATAAATAAATAGTGTGTAAATCAAAAATCATAAAATCCCGGTTTCTTTGAAAGTACACAGTTTTTGTGGTTTGTTGTTTTTTGGTTTTTTTTTTTTTTCCTCCTGTCAGCATAAAGACCTTGATTACAATCAGGAAAGGCCAGACTAGAAGCTGCTAACTTGATGGTCATAATAATCCCCTTCCCTTATTCCTGCTTTTTTCTGTATGGGTAGTCTAAGGGGGGGAACAATTTTAGCACAGGCTTTTAGGTTTACCTATTCATTCTCATAATAATCAACATGAACAAAAGGAAATGAAAATCCAAGTTCAAATGGAACTTTTGTTGAAAGTACAATTCGTAGGTTCTTTAGTCTAACACATTTTAACACAGAAGAAAAGGAATCAGTAGGATTTCATGGTGGATTTTGCATTAATCAAGAGAAATGTTTCTCTCTGTGAAGTACAACCATTTTAAGGACAGACTTGTGGAACTACATAAGTTTTAAGTAACCTCCAGGAGGAAATCTAACCAGTTCAGGAGGTTTAAAAGTTTACTTTAGAATTAGTAGTTATTTCAAACAGATACTCTTCTGTAGAAAACATAACCAATTTAAAAACACTATATATTTCATCTAATAAGCAAGTATACAGATAAATGAGATGAGGTTTTCAGTGTTTCAGAATATGCAATAGGAAAATATGCAATACACAAAGAGATGAAAGTTACAAATTTTATGTGAAATTTGTCAAAAGCCTCTCCAGTTTTGAAGCAAGTTATTTTTGTCAAAATAAAAATAAATATTTTATTTTCTAGTACTATGCAATATGTTTTAAAGGGTTCTTTTAATTGGCATGCTGCAGACTGCTGGTAGAGAGGGAGCCCAAGAACTTGTAATGGAAAGGGATTGTAAATGAGATATTACCTGAGTTTTTTCACAAAAAGCTTATAGATTGAAAAATGTCCTTTATGACATTTTTACTAAAATAGGTGTCTAGGAAAATCTTATTTTCCAAACACTTCAGAGTAGTATGATCTATATGTCTTATTTTATTTTACAACAGGGCATAATTACTTTGTCAGTGGCTTTCAAACACTTAATTATTTGCAAAACCATTTATTTTCAGAATATCTAAAACCAAATCTGTGTTTAAACTTATGTCTTGGAGATTCATCATGCTTGGATAGATAAGCAATAAAGATAAGTCTAAGGTGAGTATAATTTTGAGACTCTGAAATGTATGGCTATGATTTATAATTGTCCTTTCCATGTGTCACCCAAAGGGAGAAATTATTAGATAAAAAGGTACTGTAAAGTGGTTAAATGTGGTTGGATTTTCAATCAACTTGAGAAAAAATGCCTACATTTTTAGGTTTGTGGTAGGATCAATGACAGCTAAGGTTTTTCTATTTAGTTAGCTATATCCCTTTTCAAAATTCAATCTAAATTTCACACTTTGTGGGAAAAAATTCCTCTCTTCAAGGTTGTTTCCAGATGCCCTTGTTTTCTCTTGCAAGGGTTTACGGACAAAAAACTAATAGAAGAACAGAAAGACTGTCAAGCTATTTTACAGCACTAGATATATTTAGTCACTCAAATTGATATCATCATCTACTTTGGCAACTCTCCACAGAGAATAGTCAAATTCCAGCTGAAAAAGAAGTCAAAGTGGCCATAAACTAATCATACCAATAATCTCATATCACAATTTAAAAAATATTCCTTACTATGTTAATAATCAGCCTAAAAAAAGAAAAAGAAAAATCCAAAAACAAAAGCAGCAAAATCCATTTGATACAAAACATTTTATATAAATCACTTATACATAGATGTTCCTCTGCAAACTTTGATTGTGCTGAAGATAGTGCAGCAAAAGGTTGGGAACTGGAAATTTAAATTTTAATTTCTCTAGAGCTTCAAAGTTAGCTATTTCTTCAAAGTAGAACATTTCTACTTCAAGATTCAATTTTTATCTTTGCAGTTATTTGTTCAATTCCTTGCAAATAGATGTAAATTTGAGAAGAAGAAATCATGAGGATTTTTTTTCCCAGGAAAAAATATTTCTGTAAATATTTAAAAGAAAATATCTAGGTTTTCAGTTTAGCCCTGTGGTAAAAGTAACAATTTTACTATTTTATTTAGATTCATGTTAGATTGAATAAGTGGCAACCAGTTTTCCATACCATGTCAAGGAGAGCTCTCCATAAAGCATCAGAGAGCTACTTTCTTCCTCTTGTGGTCACTTGCTCTCTTGGGAAGAAATCTTCCTGTGCACAGCAAAGAAGGAGATGGAGAGAAAAAGTTCTTTGGGATGGAAGAATCTGAAATTTGTTGCAATTCACAAGTCAGTTAAACTGGGAATAAACTCATGAGAAGAAACATAGAATGGTTTGGGTTGAAAAGAACCATAAAGACTATGTAGTTCTAAACCCCCTGTCACGGACAGGGACACCCTCCACTAGACCATCCACTAGACTAAGTTCTTCAAAGCCTCATCCAGCCTGGCCTTGCACATTTCCAGGGATGAGACACTCACAGCTTCTCTGGGCAACCTGATCTGGTGCCTTACCACCCTCACAGTAATCATAAACAAGAGAAGAATATGGTTGGAAAGACTTATTTTCAAAATCTTTTATTCCTGTTCTGTTTCACCCTGAGTTTTCTTTTCATAGGTACTTTAAAGGTGAGCTTCTTCAAAGTATTACTCATACCTTTTACTATTCTTATAAAACCCATCATTTGTAAGTAAGAGCTCTTCTCTCTGAAACACCTGCTGTTTAAAAAAAGGGAAAATGGTAGGCTAAGCTATTTCTACATGCTTTTTTCAAATGTCAAGGCACATTTTAATAGTATCCAGAACTAGAATGTTTTGTGTTTCCTTGTCTCCAGTGCACATTTTTTTTGTTCTGTGTTTTATTTCTTTTGTAGTAAGACAAGTTTTATCTTTTTCTGCCAAAGCTACTGTCCCAGTTTGAGTACCCATACATGTATTAACAGTCATACTCCAAAAAGCAAGAGAATATTTTATACAGAAAAAAACCAGTGCCTTTTCAATCTTATGCTAAATATTATTTGATCAACTTTTGGATGTTTACATGTGAGCAAATAAGATTTATATTTTTAATGTCTTTTAGTATGTTCAACAAAGTATACTATAAAGGTAAAATTCAGAATCCTCTGGCTTAAGAAGTCACATGTTTTAGTTACATAAATGTTTACCTGATTACTTTCTGTATCTGTCAGAGTGCAGAAAAGACAGGAAATTTTCCTGAGTGTAATAATCTATAGAGAAGAATGATGAAAGTCAAGTTAACATAAATCCTGTTTTGCCAAGTATATAATTTACTAGTTTGCTAATTTTTCTGAGAATTTTGTGTCAAAAAGAGTCAAAAAGAAGTCAAAAAGAAAGTGAGGATTTACAACGGTGAAAGTGGGAACTGTCTGAACTGCCTCTAGAAGCAGTATTAGAATATTTAAACAAAAGATAACTATAGCAGAACTATCTCTTTGTTGCAAACCCAGGAGAATTAAGTTTTCTTAAGGAAAGAGATCAAATTAGTCATTAAGCCCTCAATTACTAATTGCACATTAGAAACTGAGTAAAGATAGAATTGGATGATTAATTTTTAAAGTTTTTATTGAATCAATGAAAGGACAGAGAAAGTTTAAGTTTTATGAGATTAGGACTGGCTTGGTTTTAAACCAGCCCTGGTTGAATCTACAGTGATGCAACAGCATGTACAGTGAGCTGATACAGCTGTGCCAAACAGGACACGCTTGTTCCTTGCCGAGCGCCATTAACTCGATATGGTCAGTCAGAGAGGCCCCAGCTGCAAACGTGCCACTGTTTGTAGTCTCAATCAATGTTAGGGCTACCTTCAGGCTGTTTGCTCATGGCACCAGCACTGATTGTTTTACTAAAAGTAATATTGTCAAAAATAACGTCACATAGCCAGGAAGTTACCAGGTTAGATAAACTTAGAGTGTTATCAAGCTCAAAAGAAAGGCTTCACTCTGAGAGAGAGTGGGCAGGTGGAGGAGATTTGTTTTTACATATTTTTTCCCATCTAAACAATATAATTTATTTCCTTAAAATATTGGTGATTATAGTGTATATGCTGATAAAAATTACACTGGCCAAAAAAATTTCCATTTTGTTAAGGCAAATGCAGGGGAAAAAAAAAGCAGAACCCCCTCCAAGCTCTGGAAATTCTTGGATCTCACTGTCAAAAAAAGTACTAGACATTTCATGGTCTCCATCCTGCTGGTACCTTCTGTATTGTCAAAGGCACTTTTGATACCACGGTTGCCAGAAGACTAGGTAAGCCTAGAGTCAGGGTTATGCATTTAGGAATCCATGATGGTAATATAGCACCTCTTATGTTCCTTTAGTATAATTTAGTACACTTTTAATAGTTTCTATTTCTGGAACTCAAACTCAGAATTCAGACATGAATAGCAATAAACTTTAAAAAGTCAACATTTACCTTTTTTATATCAAAGGAGAAAATCATTAAAATATGAAGCTCCATGAAAATGAGATTAGATGGGAGTTAGCCTAAGTCTTAGGTCTTGAGAACAGATGGAAAAGAGACTGAAAACCTCTACTTGCACTAAGTTTTTTAAACCTAGTAAGTATCCTCAAGGACTTCATTTTATAATAAATTTTGCAGAAGATACAGTTTTTTATAGTGAACTGCATTTTAGGGGGAAGTGTTTCAATTTTATAACAGAGTTGTATTTTAAAGGACATTCATATCCACAGTAAAAGACCTAGATTATTTTGCTTTTTTCAAAAGGGAGTTGAATGTGCATTAATACTCCATGACCTTACATGAAGTTATGGACAATTACTTCTTATAGCTACATGGGGAGAAACTCATATAAATAGGTTTATAGAGTCATAATAATTGTTTGAATAGGAGTGACCCTAAAGATCATCCATTTCCAACATCCCAGCCTTGGTCAGGGACACCATTCACTAGAATAGATTTCTCAGGGCCCTATCACATCTGATCCTTTGACATATTCATTTTTAGGGGTTTTGGCAACACATTACCGAAAATTGAATGTAAAACCAAACTAAAACCATTTCTATCTATAAATTTTTCTTATTTAGTTAAGTCAATATGTATTGTGATCATGATATCAGTTACACATATAGTTAAGAAAGACTTACTTAAGGAATATAATTAAAAGAAGTCAGAAATTTCCATAATTCATATTGGATTAAAAGAAGATGAGTTACAACTGAAAACAAAGTGTAATTCATTTTATTGCCAAGGATATTTTCACTTAATACATTTTACCTGTATGAAAATCAGAGTATCTTTATTAAGGAACTTTGCAAACACTCATCATAACTTTGCCAAATGTTTGTCTTTTCTATTACTTAACAAAGAAGAAATATTTCTTCATATTCAAAAAATAATGGCGACAATTTTTTTAAAATATAATAGATTCTATGATTTCAAACAAAACTTATCCATTTCATTTCTCAAAAATTCAAATACAGAATTTTTGAAGCTACATTTGTTGACTGCAGGTAAGCTGTCCACTGTAGTAATTTTAGCTGTCTAGATAATATTCCTCTTGTTCTACACATAGTTATGTCAAGCAAGCAGTGAAAAGTATAAAAAAAGCTCGATCCAAGTGCATGTATTTATCCATGTCTGTACAGTTATGATATATATATATATATTCTTCCATGCAATAGTACTTCAGAGAAACCAGTTTTTAAATTAACTACTCAGAAAGAGTACTGTCTTGATCTCATTCCTTTCTGCATAAGTATTAGAATGCAAACTTAATTCCACAACCATGGCAGTCCTGTACATCAAAAGGCTAGTGCTCAGTTAATAGTGACTTTTCTGATTTTTCTTTTTTCAATTTGCAAGTCTTAGATCTTTTTACTCTCTATGCTGTTGAATCAAGCTCAAAAAAAATCCCAAAACTTCACTCCCAACTGACTGCTTTTCTGAGATGAACACAATGATGCTCATTTCCTAGATGGGTACAAAGGTAGAGGAGGCACAGGTCTTTTATTATCTTCTAAAATAAAGAAATTTAAATATTTTTTCATTTCAGCATGTGCTGCCAAAATATCTTTAAGGACATAGGCATAAAAGATTAGGTTAAAAGCCATGTGAAGGGTCCATATTTCAGAGGACTCAGTATAAGGCTAAGCAATGATTTTATCTGTGCAGCTGTAAGCATACAAAATTTCCAGATGCCCAGCTAGGCAAACAGTTCTGTGAATTGCAGAAAACAAATTATAATGTACAGAAGGCTTTTCCCAGCATAATATGCAGATGTAGAATATATTTAACACTGGTTGGAGTTTTGTAAGTTTTCTTCTCAAATTCTACTTGATCCAAACAATATGACATTTCTTTCAGTCTTAGAACTCATATTTTAAACAGTAAGCCCACAAGATGAATTCTATTTTTTTTTTCAAATCCTAGGCCCAAAATGTAAATTTCTTGCAGCTTCACTGTGCTTAGAAAATAGAAATGGTTTCCTTAAATTATACAGTTTGCAGAAAAAAAAACCCAACAACAACATTTTTGGTGAATCTTTCCCCAGGAGCATTTAATGTAAGGGGCACCATCTCACATAAGTTGTTTGAGGAAAAATGTTTTATAAGCATTATATAAGCATTTATGCTACAGGCCCTAAGTGATCACAAGAATACCAGCACTGTCCACAACTGAAAGGGAGACCTAAAGGGAGCTTTAGATACTGACGTGGTAACTTCAAAGACTTACACAAATATTCCAAATAATATGACTCAGAATCAAGAAGTTTGGAAAAGTGTTCTGAATGCAACATTCAGGAGGGAACTCGGAAAGAAATTCCATTGCTTTATGTGGAATAATTCCTTTTGGATGACAATGTGAAGGTCACTGTGACAGAAAGTTTTATAGCACAGTATTAGGCACTTAATGTGTAACAATGCATACAAAATCCTGCCCTTCTTCACATTATTTCTGATTTAGTTCTTTGGTATTAAATTTACGTCTCTTATAACTAAAATAAAATATTAAATAACTTTCACACTGAAAGCACCTTGCACTGCATTTAATAAAACAAGGCTTTGCCCAGAGATTCAAGACTGCATTGCAACAGAAACAGCAATTTAAACACGTAATTATTAGGGAAAGTAAGGAGAGGACATATTCATATTGGTATGTTACATCAGGTATTTTAAAATTATTCCCAGAGAGCTAGTCAAAAGTTTTATACACACGGGGTCTTCAGAAAACCTAAGTGCAACTGCAGGTGAGACCAAAATTAAATCAGATTTTAAAAATTACTGATCCTCTTGTCCAGCTGACCATTTATTTACAATTATATTTCTAAAACACTCTTGGCTCCAAATCAAATTTGACTGGCACTACTCCTCACAGGTTATTACAATTGGATGAGACAACCTTATTTGAGGTGCCCAAATTTAGGGAATATCAGTGTATTCTAAAATACATGTTTCAATCAAGATATTTATATGTGTGTGTATATTATATAGATATATGTACATTACCTGTATTGTATTATAAACTGTATACATATTACATCTATATCGTATCCAAAGTATTCATATCACAGGCAATATATTTTACATGAAGTTATGTACATTTAAACATTGCATATATAATTCTAAAGGATACGCTACCAAAAAAAAAAAACAAGTTAAAAACAACATATAAAAAATTTTTTGCAGAAGAAATTGTGCTGGTCTTGTGTGGGGTAGAGTTAACACAGACATAGGTGTTATCAGGACCTAAAAATGCTGGTTACTTTCACTGCAAAGATAACCTATTTTCAAGAGTTTCTTGTCAAGTGTTTATTTACTCCTCTGTATTTATATGTGTTGCTGTTACAACTTGACAGAACCAGAGGTCCCACTCACCTGTAAGATTTTTTGTTTAATAGCAGGATATGGTGAATGAAAAATAAAGGCCTTTAATAGCTCTGAGTACTATCTCAAACAACAGGAAAACTACTCTTATTTCCATTTCCAGTGTAAAAGTTTATGTGCAACCAATTTTCACCTGATTTCACTTACTCCACTTGTGATGTTTAATTTAACTAGATATTTTCTCTTTTAAAATATGTACTGCAAATATGGTCACACAGGTTGACCTTGATAGATGAAACAAACCACAGTCACCAAATAAACTTGTTTACCACAAATTTTACCTTTATTAATCCAAAATAACCTGATCTTACATTTTATACTAATCAGCTTAATCCAGTTTAAGTTCTCAAAGTCTTCTAGTATGAATAGACAGTGCTCATCAACACCTACATCTAAGAATGCCACAAATTTGAACACAGAGGAAGTAGTTGACTCTGCCAAAATATCTGGTTTTAAAGTTCCATTTTTCGTTCCCAGCTTCTTGTAATTCTTTCTCTTTTCAAAAATGATTTATGAAAAGAAGATGCACATTTATCCTGCCTTATTTGCCCTTGATTTAGTTCTTTAAGCAGAACATTTCTTGGGCTTCAGTCTCTACCACTAAAGCATTTGTATATTTCTGTGGTTTTGTTCATTTTCCCAGAATGTCTGTGTGGTACCATTCAGTTCTTCCACATTTTTAAAGAGTGAGAAGATAGCATTTATAATTTTTCTAAAGAGTATAAAACCAAACCCCTACTTCTTTTTGTAAGTACACATTAAATGGAATCTATGTCAAAAGATGAGCCAACAAATAAAACACTTCAGGTTTCAAAACAGCTAAAAGAGGAATACAATCTCAGTTCTCTTCCCAGCTACATTTTGTCTTATATAATGAATTCAAAATATAAAGAAACATATAATTAAATTAGCAGACCTTTAAATTTACTGTAGCCATTTATTGATATTTCCTTGAATTACCTTATTAGAATGGCTTCAAGTTTAGTTCTCAGGCCATACCAGACTTCTCTGCGTTGAAAACAAATAAACAAAATGATGCCTTTCTTATATGCTGCATTTCAATTGTTTATAGAACCAGTCATGCTGGAAACACATAATATTAAGGTTTTTTTTTAAAAGTTCTTGATGTTGTTATTTCTTTATTGAAAGGCAGGAGTTTTAAAAACAGGAAAACCGTAATACATTAGAAAGTGCACTCCTATAATGTGGGCTGCAGCAGCAACATGTAGATTATCTGTATGCTATGCATAAATAATTAAAAACCTAAAATGGCTTTATAGCTAAATCCCTGCTGCAGAAAATATCAGTAGAGGAAATTGTTCCCACATGCTATGTTAATGAGATTCACCTGTTAAGCAAATCCAACTGATTAATACCTGCTGGTTCTGAATGGAAACAGCTCTGATGATTAGCACAGCTCCTTTTTGTTCCTCAAAATTACCTTAAGGTACTGATATTGTAAGTCTTGAGGAGAACTAGGAGCTTCCAAAAATGTGGTGCATGCAGTCTTTTGAATAAATTTTTAATCAAAAGATGAAGGGGAGAAAACCCTTCATATTTTTTACCTTCTTCAGTAGAATCCTAATAGCATTTCATCACTATGAAGAGTTTGAAGATATGCTGCTTAATGCATTTACCATGCTGTCAGAATGATCTAGTTCACTTTTCCTCCCCGGCATTCAGCCGTACACTAGGCAATACAGACATTTTCCTTAGTTTCTCAGCCAGATATTTTCCAGTTGGACACAGGTGTCTGAGGGAAATCTAAGGGTAATTTTCAACAGAAGGGTTGGTAGATCAGTGAGATGTATAGAAAGACTGCATCCTGCAGAACATACTTCTTTTTCTTCTTGGCCAGTGCTTTATCCCAGCAGGTAAAAGTACTTTATAGTAACAAGTGAGTGGATAGGGAAGTAGGGTAGGGACTGGTGGATTAGTAGCAAATCCTCTTATCTGCTCAGCAGAGCAAAGCAATGATGCTACTTCCACTAACAGGAAACGTTCTAATTGCAAACACACGCTATTTTATAATGCTGATGTTCCTGTGCATACAGCTTGAGTATCCAATTTTGTCTCATTTTTATGAAGCGTTTTTATGAGGCACTGTATAATCATCTTAATATGACTTGAGTTGAGGCATGAACAGGTAGGATATTTATTTTGGCCTATGGAAAAAGGTTCTATTTTTTGTGGATAGACATGTACAATCATGTGAAAAATACAGAAAACTCCCTTGTTTTGGAGGTAGACCAAATTTACAAAATTAAAAATTCTGAGCGACTGCAAACATTTGCTTAGAGGATGCCTAAAGGGATGAAATTATCTTTATCTTATAGTTGCAGCTCTCTTACACTGTTAGATTTAATGAAAATTTAATTTAACTAATTTGTATATGGCATTATATTCATTACGAGGTACCTGGCTTTCTATTTTTTAATTTTCTTTTCCTGACAATTGGTCAGAAAACTCTATGTGGAAAAACTGTCACATGCTGGCCTCTTTTTTCTGTCTGTATTCAGAATCTTTATTGTCATAACTTTTAAGTTCCCAGAGTTAAAAAGAATTAAAAAATAATAAAAAGAAAAAAATTACAAAAGTAGCTCCTGTATATTCATTGAACTTCCCAAAATTTTCATCTACCTTGCACTTTGTGTTGTAGAGTCGGTTAAACCATGGCAACTACAAACAACAGATAGTGAAGAAAAAGTAAGAGTTTCTGTGTGCTTCACCCTCAGTTGCCCTTATCCTATTATTTCTCTTATAATGGAAATCTTGTTATGCTTATACAACAATAAAATCAACTATCTTTTGTTAGTCATCTCTAAAAGATTAGTCATTAGGTAGCAATATTTCCCCTTCCTTCCTTAGCAGGTGGTCTGTTTTTCACTTTGTAGTCATTATTTTTGATCAGTACAGCACATTTACAAAGGAAGTTATGATCTTCATACAGGTAAAGAAAAATTTAGGTTTGCAAGAAAGCATGGTAATCTCCAATATTCACTAGTGCTTGGGACTTGAATGTAGGCAGAGTATGTTTTCTGTTTGTTCCAGGGTTACTTCTATTTTTTATTGTTAAATTTCCTTCATAGGAACTTACAAAACATTCCAAATCATCTGAAGTAGCTTCCCAGTAACATTACAGGACCAAATACACTCACAGATATGAAATATCTGGTCTTACAGGACCAAATGCACTCACAGTTTTCATATGCAAGCAAGACTGCACATGCAGTTTTATGACAATGTAAATATCATATGCACTGCACTCCATTTGCATGATGTTCTTCAATTACGTCTGTTCTTAGTTGTCGGCTATATGCAGAATTACAGGTCTGACTTCTATTGAATAGACAGAAATGCAGCGTTGAAGATCTTGCCTGCACATATTCAATCCCTGATGAAAACCAAGAGACTGGGAGATCTGTTCCATGCACATTTCCTGCACAAAGGGACTTGTCCATATGATTGGTCCTGCTCATTCTGATTTTCATAGCACGTTAGTTTTCATCGCATGTTAGTTTTGTGATTATTTCAGGAAGAAGGAGTTCAAGTTATGACTTCAAGAATTAGATGGTGACTTGCATGAACTATGCCAAGAAAAGACATGAATAGGTAGGATCTGAATAGAGGTGAAAGCAGAAAGGTTTGGCTGGTCGATTGGGTGAAACTGTGTCACGGGATTTAAGAATCCAGCTATCGTGTCAGGAAACATCTAAGGAGAAGGGAGAGAGAACCAGTCACTTTAGTTCTTTCTTCAGTCTAAACTTGCTGAGTCCCCAGTCTATTATCCTAATGCTGCACAGATGTTCTAAGACAAAGAACCACACAGCTCTACACCATTTTTTTGTCTAGTCAAGAAATTATGAAGAAGGACTGAGATTGGAATTCTGGATTCAGGTTTCCATCTTACCTAACATGCCAGCCTACAGAGCTGCAATATCTGAAAGATGTACACCCCCTGTCCTTCTATATCCCTGTCAAAAGCAAGCAAACACCATAAAAGTGATCAATTTCCAACTGCAAACCTTTCCCCTTGAAGCAATGCAACCATTGCGCCTGTCTATGAAACACACAATCTGCATTCGAGGTTTTTGTGCAAATTGGAATTTTACTGTTTTTCAGCTTAACAAAATGGATGTCTGTGTAATGAGAATAGTTTATATTTTCATTGATAAGAAACTGTAGCTGTGGAACAGAAGCTGTCACAAGGCATTGACCTGCTGCAACAGCACTACAAGGAAAGTTTGTATGAAACTGTAATGAACACACATCAAGATAATGGGAACATGAATGCAGACAGAATGACTGTTCAGGGAAATTTGTTTTAAATTTACAGTCTGATGTGTGTCATTATTCAGCATTCTAAACAGAGGATAAGGAACATAACCAAAAAAAAATCTGAACAATTGGTTTGAACTAATTTTTTTGTTGTCAGAAAGCGTTATCTAATTTGTCTCCAGCAATAATTTCAATAATTTAAAAACTATTTACTGTATATCAAGTCACTGTTTATCCATGCCACTTAGTAGAAGGTAGTATTCTCATGAGGCTTTAGGCTATAAACCTAATGTATAGAACCACCTATGAGTTGTCTATGGGACCTGAGGAATCCTATCCAGTTCATGTGTGGATGGACAGGTACAGACCAGTATACACATCTATACATATATGTGTACATACATATTGTACGTACACACGTATATATTCTCACTAATGGAGCTCCACCCTGCTTAGCCAAACTGGGGTGGAGGATGAGTAAATTGGTGCTTTCTGGGTTTGCATGAGTGTCTTGTGTACCTGCCTGTAATCTCTGTGGCCAGTTAAGTATATAGGTGTGCATGTTTATTTATGTGTGCTCTATCTGTGTGTTTGTGTGCAGGAATACACCTTCAGCCTTGATACTGGTGAACCTGGGGACATGGAACTGTGGCAGACTCACCTCCCACATTCTGTCAGATCTGGTATGATGTACTTTCCACAAACAGTTAATTATATATAAATATGATTAATCTTTTATCAACACACACTGGCACTTATTGTATCAGAGAAAGTCTGAGCTATACAGCAAGTGTCTGTTGGCAATAGCTATATTAGTACCTGTTCAATCCCATTATCCCTGCAATTACAAAGATACCATTAGCTTCAATGTGGAAATGTGCCTTCTTCCAAATAATATCTGTATGATAATGAAATTCATCAGTTCTTTGCAATTTTGCTCGCTCTGGTGATTTTAATATGCTATTGTGACAATTTTAGGTAGTTTGAATAAACAAATATTTGGGTAGAATACATAGTCAAAACAATTCTGGTTTTGTGGTTGCAAGGTAGATTATGAATGTAGCAAACTCCAACACGCTCCTCCCTCCCATGTTTTGTTCTTCCTGGTTGAATCTTTATGACTGCAATATTTTTGTTTTGATTTTTTTTTTCTCACAAACACACTTAATACTCTTTAGCTTAGTTGGACTCAGCTGACTCTATTTTTCATATCAAATTCATTAACTACCATTCTGCTGAAACTTTTTAAATTATGGTGCTTGTGATTTTGTGGTAAAATTGTCTGATCCACCAAAACCAAGTTAACATGTTTAACTGTTAACCCTCTGATAATGATGTATGTTTTACTGATTTTCTATGTGTTAGATAACTTGAGGATGTTAAAGAAGCTTTAGATTTCTAAACCCATGAGTCTTCATTACTGGCCACACAAAGAATGATCTCCTGTCTTTAATTCATTATGTCAGTACTGCTCTTAGCCCCTGAAATATCTCTGCAGAGATGTACAGCTTGGACAGAGCAAACACAAGCATTTTAAAGAATGTCTATTTTCTACTTCACAACTTTGAACAGATTGAAAAAAGGAGATATTCTAAGTCTTTTTAGCAGAAGAATATACTGTTGTTTTGGCTGAACACTGTAACACTTCAAAGCTTCTCTAACACCTCAAAGCTTCTGCACAACCACTTTGCAAAATGGTTCAATGCTTTTATAGACTTTTTAACACAAGAGCAGTGAGCATGTATTATGGACAACTTCCCATTTTATTTTAAAGAATCACATTAAAAAAAAAAAAACCAAGAGTCCTTCTGCTCTTTAGAAGGCACTGACTCACTGTTAAAGTGTCTAGAACAACTCTGCAAGCAAACAATGGAGCGAACAAATGGAGGCAAAATGCACCCTGCTACTCTATAAGCATCTCTCACAATACACAGCCACTCAGTGTTGACAGGTGAAGGACACAGCCTTGCATAGGTAGAGTTAGGTATTTAAGGCTGAGGAGAAAGCTGATGGTTCTTGCTGAGAGTTCTTTCATATGAAGAAAAATCAAATATTCATGAAGTTTCATTTCAAAAGTTTCAAAAAGATAAGAAAAAAATGAGTTAGTTAAGCAATAGGAATACATCTATAGAGTCCTCATTTGCCAAGAGAGCATGGTGTGGCAACAGCTCTCTGACCACAGAAAGAAATAACTTTCCTAGGCATTGTCCTGGGAAAAAACCTATGAAAAGATCAGAGAAAAGAATGAGAAACAGTTCTTATCTTCACTTACTACACTTGTTATTGTGAACATGTGGAATGTGTCATAGAGATTTGTTTACTAAAAGGTAGTTTTTTAATTAACCAGTAGTGATAGTGTTTAGATTGGTGGACCAATTAGGTCCAAGTGTATTGTAACTGTCTATAAAAACAATAATTTCTTAATAATGATTTATATAATAAAGAGATTAATCAACCTTCTCCAAATCATAAAGTCAATACTAATTATTACCTGGCCAGGGGCCTGTTGCAACAACAACATGGAAGCAAGGTCATTAATGGAAACACAAGTATAGGAATGGCACAATTTCCAGTGTTCAGTTGGATCCATGTGGTAGAAAAATTGGCAAGAAAGGACTGCAAGTGTGGAATCAGTTTCCTCTTCTATACTTTCCACTGTATTTACAAATGTAGCTTTTACTTTTCAATCAAATTATGTGTTCTGATATTTAAAAGCCCATGCCAGTGACTAGAATATAATTTGTGGGATTATTCTTTTTAAAATTCCTCCCTGAATGTGTCCAAAAGGAGGATCTATTTTGTACATACTGTTAGACGATGAGACATATTAAATCATCCTTTATTTTATGTATACATGGTTAACCTCCAGTTTCAAGAAGAAGTGTGTCTTTTATAAAATGGTGACTGGTAAACTTTCACCACATGAGATGATTGATAAATAGTCATAAATATGTGTATCAGAAAGAATCTGTAAATTACTGTCATTTCTCATGTCCATTAATGCCTACAACTACCTAAAATAATTCTGGAGGCTTTTGATCTTCATAGTTTCTAGGTTTCTCTATCGTTTGGCATTTTAATAACATCCATTTAAATAAATTACCATTCTTTCCCAAATCCTCAATAAACAGTCTTCAAAATAATACAAATTGACCTTAATTCTATAAATGTACATAAGAAAAAAAAATTGCAGGAAAAAAGCCCAACCACCAAGAAAATGCCACCTGGAAGTGGGCCTAGCCCTAAATGTGCTCTCTTTTAAGGCAAGATTGGTTTATCTCATTACCTAATTAGAAACTCACTGAGCTGAGCCACAAAAAGAGAGCTGAGAAAAGTATTCTTCATTGCAAATGCAAATGCTAGACTCAGTTTGCAGATGCAAACCTTTTGGAGCTTTGAGTAATGTCTTTTTAGTGGTCCTGGCAGGAGAAGGTAAAAAGAAAAAGAGAAAAAAAGTATGAATAAATTAAACAGATGGACCAAAAAGAAAAAAAACAAAACAAAACAAAACAAAAAAAAAAAAAAAAAAAAAAAAAAAAAAGAAAAAACAAAACAAAACCAGAAAACAAAGAAATTATGAGGAAAGCTGAATACTGACACAAGTTTTGATACCATCTTTAAAGCCATAATACCTTTTACCTGAAATCTTTACAGTTATCCTCATCTTCAGTCATATTTGCATACACCATTGCAGAGTTTAGTTCACTGTCCTCCATGTTCTGCAACTGACAATCTCTAACAATAAACCAAACAGATCCAATCTTGCCATGACAACTCTGTCAAGTAGAACAGCAAAAGGTACTTTTTTTTTTGTTTTTCTCATTGATTTATGCTAAGACCTTATGTCAATGAAGTTTTTCTATTTCTGTTAGAAAATACTGTACACATTTTCCCAAATTAAAAAAAGGGAACAGTAGTTGGAAGCTCCCATTCAGCAGGAAGCCAAGGAAACACCCTGATTTTTTTAGCCTATTTTCACCACCTGAATGGTTTGGCTATTGATGCCAAATGGGACTGTGCTGTTTAAGAGTAAATTGAATACATCCCCATGCCCAAAATGCTACAAACATGTATCTGAAGGGTGGGGACAGAACTGTCAACAGCATTCTAGTACTCTTGTGGGCTTCAAGGAGGGAATGTTTTTTACAGACATTAACAGAAAATAAAACAGGGTTTCAGAAAGAATAATCTTCAATTTAACATAAGTTTTCCATTAGCAGCCCTGGGAAAATTGGCATGAAACTATTAATGTACATTTTTAGCAATTAAAATACTATAAACCCACAGCTTTTCTCCTAGCAGCAATGATTTTCAACCTTTGAGTTATAAAACACACTTTTGAACTCTAAATGGAATATCTCATGGTGGAAAGTGGGTATTACCAGGTTTAACTGGTTGATCTAAATGAAAATAAATACGAATGTCAAAGTTCCCTTTTGGGAAGGATCACAGATACAAATTATGTGACTTACTTTGTTCACTTATGGTTACTCAGCTTGTGTGAGTAGAGGTGTTTTCAGTCTTACTGTAAGAGGCTTTTAGGACTACTCCAAATCTATCAATCGATGCTTCAAGATGGGATATAAGGGTTCATCTGACAACTTCTAGTGTGAAAGCATCATGTCTGCCACTAAATATTTCACACTTGCACTGAATGTTCAGAGAGATATGCTTATAGCTTTTATCAGGGTATTTTATTCACTAATGTTTCTTTCACTTACAGTACTGTCAAATGCTGTCCATTAGACCTTTCTCAGTTTCATGCACCAATAATATAAATGTGTGTGATTTGGTCTTTTACTATATCCTTTAAGTTGCTAGGTATAATAAAATTTTCATTCAGCTGTTGAGTGATGATGCACACCCATGCTGGACCAGCATTTTCTAATGCACACAGGTACTGTAAATAATTTCTCCTATAGTACAGCCTGCTTGTCAGTTACAGCACTGCTGTTACAAAAAATGCAGAAGTATTTCATAATTTGCAAAATGCTGAATTTTTATTCTGGTACTACATGTTTAAATCTGAAGTGCTTAATTAGGTACAGATTTCTCCTAAAGCCATGAAAAAGGGAAAAAATATATGAGAACAAGCAATTATTTAAAGTCATTTTCTCATGTACGCTGATGAAATTTATACCCTTATGAGATACAGGACGGTCATTAAAGATCCATGTTAAGAGTTTTATGCTGCTGAGTTTTCTATTTAGTGCAGCTGTATATAGTGATTTACATAGAATTAGAACACCTATCTCTTCTCTTTGGTGAACTTTAGGATTGCTGCCCCTGTATTCATACCTTTTGCCCAAATAATTTTATTTCAGAATGCTGACTGAAAAATCAATTTCCCAGTCCACAACATTGCTGACTATGTCAGTCCTTTTGCCTTACCCCACTGATTTCTCTTTACCTGCCTCATTACTCTTGGTCATTTGCTGTCCTCCCTTTTTTATCCCATCTCTCTTGTTCACAGCCACGCTGGTAACTTGCTTATTGCATTTGCCAACCTTATCATCCAGTTCTTAAGCTTCAAAGAAGAATTCTCCTGCTTTCTCTATGACTGCCCTTTGCTTGGCAAGATTTCTCTGAAAACCTGAACTAAACTAGAATGTTGTTATGTTTCAGAAACAGCTTAAAACTTTTCTCTTTCTTTGATGTCTTTGAGAAGCATAAGCTAACACAAATTATCACACTACATTTGACCTGTTAGCCATTTTTAAGGATTTATTTAAAAGACTTCTACAGGATTTAAATATTTTTAATCAAAATTTAATCTTAAGTTGTTAAACCATAGGTTCCTAAGTAAGATGACAGTTCACAAAATAAATGTCAATAATATTGAAGTTTTTCAACACCAAGAGTGACATGAATAAGGAACAAGTACTTTTGTATGCCTGCTCTTTTCTATTTCTTGCTTTTTATAACAGTGGAAAATATTACATCATTAATTTAAGCAGGTATTAAGAAATTAAGTGCTACTGGGTAAAGATGTATTTGTATTTATGAAAACTGTGGCTTATATACTCAGCTCATTGCTGAGCAAATAAAAAGAAAAGCAAGTAAGTATATAGTCTTTGGTTTTTGAATTATCCTTTCATCCTGGAAGCCTAAAATTTTGAACAAATAGATCCAAAACCATGATTGATTTGCACAGAATCTGAGTAACCATAAGAACTCAAAAGCAATTGTAGAGAAAAAAAATCCTTGAAACACTTTATTTAGAACAAGACTAACTCTCACTAAATAGTAATAGAGCACCTTTTTAAAAATGTTGAGACCAGTCTCTGTGCTACCAACTGTAAGAGCCCGTCTGAAGCCCCTTGTTCTCCATTCTGCCTTCCACTTGCCACGAGAAAGAATCCCTTCCCCCACTGCAGAACAGGACACAGGCTTAGAACAGGACACAGTGCAGGTGGAACCACTGAACTGTCATGCTAGCTGTTCCAAACAAGGCCTGGCAAGAACTTGGCAAGGAGTTGGCAAGGACTTGGCAAAGACCTGAATGGACCCAGCACGGGACAGCCTGATGCCCGGCCTGCTTCTAATCTCCGTTCTTAAGCCGAATGAACTTTTGGGGTGACTCGCGTGGTCCTTCATTGAAGACCCCTCATCTGCCTTGTTACCACTAAGACCAACAAAGAATGAGAACCCTCCTCCCAAGGACTGAGACTGAGACCCCTACTATAGGGAGGAGGGGAAATTGGTGGTCTGACCACCAATGACATGACCTGTTTCCCTTCAGTGATTCCAATGGACTTATTCTTCATTGTATTCGTCTTGCTTTGGTGGTTTCTGTGGACTCACCTGCTCCCGCGTGGCGATTACAATGGACTTTCATTGTTACACTTGTTCCCCCCTCTTTCCTCTGTGGAATATAACTGGACCCCCAAGTCGACCAGAACTTGGAAGACTTCCCCAACACAACAGACGGATCCCCATCGTCCGGACCACTGAGGATCTCGCCTGTGTTGGTAGCTATTCCCATACCCCTCTTCTCTCTCTCTCTCTCTATCCTTTTATCTCCTTTCTGATCCCCACTATCGCATTTACTGTTTTGGCCCCTAATAAAGGTGCATTTGTTGTGAATAACTGATAGTCCCTTGTTGTTTGCCATTTTGCACTTTTGGGATCGGTGCAAAGAACCATCACGACACCCGCAATAAGCGGATTGTGACACCAACCCAAAAGATTTTTTTTTCTGTGAAGTCACACTTGCTCCCAAGATTGGAGGTAAAGCAGTATAAAGGCTTTACAATTTTCTTTGAAGTCAGTACAGAGTAAGGAAAAAACAGGTCACGTTTACTTCACATGTCGAAGAAACATTTTATGTTTCTGGTATTTAAGTGAAAATGCTCCCAATGGCATTTTGCCAAAGGTATAATGATTAACACATTATTTAAAAAATCTTATCATAGCTATTATAAAAAATAATTAAGCATGCAATCTTTAACTTGCAAAATAAAAACATCATGTCAACAGGAGTCAGAGATATTATCATGACAAAGACGAGCCCTTATTAATAAATCTAATAAGGAATGCACAGAAATTTCTTTAAGTAATAGAAAAGTTACAAAGTTACTTTACAGATTTTTTTAATATTTAAAATACATACATACATATATACATGTATATGCATACATCTAATAGCTGATTGAGTTACAATTCTTTTGTATGTGCTTTCAATTTGGTAAACTCATCTCCTACTTTTACATTTGTTTCATGTTTCGATGGCTTTTTCTGCTTTATGGGGTTTCCCTATAGGGTAATGCAGACAATTAATGCATATTTATAACAATTCATGCCGTTTCTTTTTGAATTAGTCATTAGATGCACAATGTCTTTGTACCTAATGTAGTGCAAAAGGATTTAACAGTCTTAAAATTATGAAAGAACTAACATAATTCTGCAGATACAGGGACCATTAATAAACAGGTAGTGATTTTAGAGGAAGTGCAAACATAATTTTTTTAAAAATCTTTTTAAATATACTATATGATTATCTAGCAATAGGGTGTGGTTGGTTGATTACTTATGACTGCAAAGTTGTTTTCATCAAGAAACAATAAATTAATGCATTCAACAATAAAAGAAACAGAGAATCTGAGATAATGATTTGCAGTGATGGTTTTCCTCTGATATCCTCTATAACACACATAAAGCTGTGTCTTGGGCAATAACCTAGACTACTGCCTAGCTGTTGCCATTACCCATCACTTGATTCAGTATATGAAAATTAGAGAAGAATTTATCTTGCTAATTGTGTAATGAATTAAGTAGATCAAGTATCTTACTGACTGTAGGTATATTATTTCACAGAAGTTCAGCCTTAATTGGCCATATTATCAGTTTACTGTAACAAAGACACGTGCATTATTTATGGTAGCTGCATTACCACTAAAATCCAGTGAGACTTTACACTGACATGAATACTATCATGCATAATACCACTTCTCCACTGCTATCAGTGGAACCTCATTGCTGCTGGAAGATAGAAAGAAATGAGAAGACAATCGAGACTAAAATTGCCAAATATTTTTGTAGTTACATCACGACGTATTGAATCTAGAATCTTTGTATTCTCAAACTTGTGAAAGCCTTTAACAATACCAAATAGTCAAAGAAAAAATTTAGGGTTTTCTCAAGATATGGAAGAACTCTTCCCCAGAAAGCTTTACTAAGCTCTTGGTCCCCTTCAATTTGCAACTATACAGTCAAATTAGACTCATGACAGACACAAGCCAAACAAATTTGATTGAAAAAAGACCACATCAAATGTACATAAAACTACAAATTCATGAAAGAATTCCCTCCTTATGCTTCCCCTGTCCTGCCCAGATTCCAAGAACCCATGGCTGTCACCAGGGCTGTCAGTCTCTGCCTGAGCAATGTTGCAGAAGTGCTGTTCTCCAGCTCTCCACAGCCCTGTCCTGCTTTGCAATGGGTCCATGTCCATCCCCAAACTCAGTCCATCCTCAAGGAGGATGCTCAAGGAGCTACCTGATGACCCCCATCAGGCTGGGGGCTTAGCTCCTACCCCTGAGGCAGGCATTGACCCTCAGGATGCTCTAATAGTTCCTTCAGTCTTGTGTCATGATAAACAAAAATGCAGTCTGGGAGATAAACAGTCCTAAATTACTGTGGGTAGAGATACAAAGGTGTGGCAGATTACACAGGAAACCATTACAACCTTATAGATATATTAACACTTACACCTCCATTGCACACATTTCTCATTCTCTTCATAGTGTGAATTTTCCTCAGCACCACAGAGGATAATAAGCAGTCCCCAGACAAAGGTCCAAGGAGAGGTTCCTCTCAGGGACTGTGGTCTCTTTAGAAACCAAGGCTTATTTTATGACAAGGAAGACAAAAATACTCTATATACACTCAATAACAAAGTGAATAAAGAACAATTTGCAATTTCATTGTCATTCAACAATTCATTGTAGATCCTGTGGTTTCCTTCAGCCATTATCAGACCATTGGAAGAGTAAACAATTTCATCTTCACTAGGACTTATGGCTGGAAGATAATTCTTTGTTGTTACAGGTGCCTACATTACTTTTTCTGCTTTATTTGATGCTCATTAACTTGGATTACATTTCCTACTGAAATCAAGATCGACATAATAAAGTTCACAGATCTTTCCAAGCTCATGCGTGCTGGAAGCCAAGATTTCTCTTTATAAGTCTCCAGAAAGAGGCAAGAAAAGATATTACATTCTTTTTTTTCTTATCAAATAGCTGCCTGATGTTTTGTCTAAAAGTAAGAATATTTTTCCAGAGCAAATAAATATACAAATAGTCTCTGATCAAAAAAAAATCAGATATAGGTGAGGTATTACCTAATAATTACAAATTAAATGTTTAGCAATAGGCTACATTCCTGATGAGTAGTGTTGGTTTGGTGTAATCATGGAAATATGAACTCTGCTCTTCAGTGACTATGTTTCAATTTTATAAGTCATGATGAAATTTGTTACACACATTTTCAAAATCATCTTTTAGGTTTAGGAAATTATGTTATTTAAGCCCTTTGAGAAAGTGTAATATTATAATAGAAACAGTGCAGCATTGCGCACTGCACAGTGTAGTGGGATGGCAATTGAAAGAAATGCCACTATTGCTACTCCATGCCAATGTCATGCATTGCCAAATTAAAATTAGTCTTTTCTGAACTTTCTACTACCTGGAGCATTTTTAAGACTATTTTTTATGAAGATGGAAATCACCCAGCCGAGGGGAAAATGGAGCTTGGCAGTTGGTAAGAGAGTACTCCTTGTGTTCCCCCCGACCCGAGCACTTGTAATACCCTTTTTTCAGCCTCACAATGATTATGAGAAAGATAAAGAGATACTCAATCCTTTTGACAAGAAATGGCTAGGAAGCATAAAGATTAAGAAATGCTGTCAGAAATAAAACACCAGGTGTCGAGGTTTTCATGGGTCTCGAGTCTTCGAAGAGATGAGAGCAGTTGTTGGTTGTAGTAAAGTTGTTTATTGGATAAATATATCTGTCTTGAAGGTAAGGAGTTCAGAGTATTAAAGTCCATGCTAAAAGCTTTGTGGCTTAACATCCTGATGTTTTCAGCAGAAGAGCAGTAGCAGCTCCTGCAGTTTTCTCTTCCTCCATCCCTTGCACCTCAATCCAAGGGGTTTTTATTCATAAATTATCCAATCATCTAATTCTATTCGTACAATTCTAAAACATTCCTTCTACACCAATCTAAGTTTAATACCAATGTGTGAAAGTAGTACGAACATAGTGTCAGTTCTTATCAAAAAACTATGTATATAATATTATCTATTTATGCAAATGTACTATCTGTTTTCTTACTTAAAATTTACATATATAAGTTTATCTATTTACTTGAATAGTTCTATCTATTTATGCATATAGTTCTATCTGTTCTAGAAACACAGGCAAAGCTCTACTATGTTTTTGTTATGCCTGGAGCGAAGTTAAATTTGTGAAAAATAACACTACTGAACTTTAAACTAGGCTTTGGGGCTTTTTCTAGTTAACACAGTCTCTTAAGGCACTTAAGATATATTTCTATTTACTTAAAACTAAAACTTACACTTCTATTTCATGTTTGTGTGGCTTAATATATTTCAGCATCTCTAAAGACTCTAATTCAAACCCTGCATTTATTTTTCTCTCTGAAGAGCTCAGAGAGCCTTCTCTTCCGTGCATTCTGATAACCAGGGAATCCTTTCAGACTAGGGTAAAGGAAACCAAGCAATAGAGAGTAGGTCCTGCAAATCATCTTGAGGAGGACAAAACACACACAGCTGAGACAGCCAGACTGCTCCACTTTCTTCAGAGAGAAAGCAGTTTACCAGCAACAACTGGAGAAACAAAGGCTCACTGGAGTCACATTCTTATAGCCCCAGTCAAAAACAAGAATAGCTAACAAAATTCTATCATAAAAAATGCCTGAGAGGCTTTCCATCAGTTGTTGCAACAATGCTTGCAAAAATTATATAGGAGACTCCAAGAACTGAAGGGCTGAGAAAGCATATTGACAATCACATCTTTCTAGTATCAAAAAATGGCAGATGTTAAGGATCCTTTAAATATTAAAATGGATTTAACTTAGTAAAACCTTATATTTGTAGCATTAGCTATGATTGAAAAAAATATAATTATATTTGCATATATATTTATATATATATAGTTTATAGATGTATTTTATGTGCATATATGTATTAATGATGAGATTGTTGAATCAATCTTCAGGTGCTTTGTGAAGAGGATTTTAACTGTCCAAGGTTTTAAACAGACAGATTGGATTCTACACAGAAAAGCTGGAAACTAAAATTTCAGACACAATGAAAGATTTAGATCTGACATGCCTCTGATGAAGATAGCAGAGATTAACTTTTATTTTATATTTATAGAATAGTTTTGGACTTTTTTCTTTTTCATATAACTGAATATCTAAGAGCAAAAAATTGCAAAGTTGTAGTAGTGAAAATATATAGAATGCATACAAAAAAAACAGAAGTAATTCCTCCATTAAAATGGAATACTTTCTGGTCAGAATATTTTCAAATAAAGGACTTTTTGAAAGTGACTTATAAAAGACATCAATAGATTAAGTGTTCACAATGTACATTACATTATATTGCATTAACAGATGTAATTTAACAGATAAATCCCACTCTCAGTTTGAGTGGCAGTAGAGGCAAAATCTGTGACTTTAAAAAAAATAGAAGAATGAAATCATGAGTTTTTAAAGAAAGATTATGGGGAGAGACAAGATGAAGTTATCTCATTTCCAGAGTGGTCCTCAGTTGCTAATTGAGGATTCAGCAAAGTCTCTCTCTCCTGGACAGAAATGAGTATGAGTCTTTCAGAGCAGTGAATGCAGAACCCTGCTTGAAAAAATTCACAAGTTGAAAATGGGACAAGGCTTTTGCCAGACACATAAGCAAAAAAAAGTTATAAAAAAGGACAAGACCTGATATTGAAATTTTACCCCGAACTTCATAAAGATTATAATAGTAACAGAATGAAAATGTAATGTGTTAAATTATGATTTGAATAGATGGTTTTTCTCACCATTTTACAGCAGGAGTTTTCATAATGCATTAATTATCTCTGAATCCAGCATATGACTTGGAGAAGATGACTTAAAATGTAAGTGTACTTCCCTTACCTTAGCTTTTTATATACTTTTTATAAGTCTTTACATGCATTCTGGGATCTTCAGTCTTGTGGAATTGCTTACCTGCTCTAGTAATTAAAGGATCATATGCCCTCCCTAGGCATTTATATAACCTATAATTTATGGACATATATAACAGAGTAAGACAAGACTTTACAGTCTCCAAGTCCAAATGTCAGTGGGTCAATCCCTTTCCAGTTTCCATTGACTCGAGAGAACTTTCTTTAAGCAGTTGATCTGGCAAAATGTAAATGCAGAAGTCTAAATTTCCATCTACAATGTCTCATTTTCCCAAAGTTTAATATTTCAATTTTGACAGCAAGAGGCTTATTTAATTTGTACTTTTTTAGTCTTTCTTTTTCTTTCATTTCCTTCAAGTTATCTGAGAGATTTGACTTAATTTTATTCATTATTTTAAAAAAAGAAATAAAATACTTTTAGAAAGCCTCTTCCCGGGAACACTGTGTACCTCTGGCAATACGGAAGGTGAATTCTTCTGTTCACTATAGAACTTTTACTGGCCAGAAGTATAGCACTACCAAGTTAACCTGCTGGGATACAGCAATATCTATAACTCTGAGGATAAATATTTTATCCTGAATAAGAAACACATCTTATATAGCCAACAGAATAATTGCATCTATGTTGCCCAATGTAATAAATACTGCCAATTCCAACAAAATATGAAGACCATTGCTTCTGTTGTGGACATTGTGATATGAACCCTTTTTCTTTGGAGTACAAATTACTCTCCCTTATATTTATTTTCTAACAGCTGAACAGCATGGCACAGCTAGTAGAGGTCAAAAAATATTATAATTTTCCTCAAAATATACTTGTATACATCAAAAAACTCAATTTAATAACAATTTCTTTTCTATGACAGGAAGTATGCATTACTGTTTACAACTCTTGCATTTTCCTAAGAGAAAAAGTAATCTTTTTCTTCTGCAAAAGTTTTAGTCTGGCTTGCATCTTTCTGTTTATGAAAAACTAGGTCTTTGTGGCTATATCATGCCACCTTTTTGACACTGACATATGTATATATGCCATGGCTTTTTTTGCTGGAAAAATGTGAAAAAAAATTAAACTGTGACAACACCCCAAATTTCTCCTTGTAATGAAATTATACTTAGACTTTTTTCCCATAAGACAAGGACTAAGGCCAGTAACTTATACTTGCCCAGGAAAGGAAAAAATGTAAAGAACAGGCTTTATTTTAGAAAATGCACATTAATTTCCTTCATACCTCCCCTACAGTGAAGTTGAAAAGCAACTACATTGTGCTATAGTCACTTTACCAGAAGAGGTCAAAGCTGACCCTGGAGAGAAAGAGAGCCAATGTTTTGTGGAGGTTCTATGAAGCCTCTCAGACAAAAGGAAACAGTTACTGGAAGTATTTTTTTCTTTTTGATGGTAACATGTATAAAGAACTTTGGAAAAAGAGCAAGAATCACCACTAAATTCTGAAAGACTCTACAGCTCTCTACAGTTTTGCTCATTGGGAAGAATGAAGAAAAATGAGTGCAGTTATATGAGAGACAAACCTTTATGTGTCAGATATTTGCATTCCATCTGAAGGGAATGTCTTCCTTAAAAATACAGAAAGATCAGAAAGTAAAGTATTCATTGAGAAGAAACTCTGAAGCCTCAGGAGAAGCCACATAAACATCCATCACTCTGCCTCATTTTTAGAGGCTACCAGTCAATTAGGGGCAAAAAGGAAATGTCAAAGACTTGCCTCTTTATAGATGCATCCCATGAGACTCTTCTGTCTTCTGCATATTATAGGCCATACAATTACCAATACTCATATGGGAAATAGGCAATTAGCTAAGAAAACTGCTGTCATCATTGAATTTGGGAAGGTAAATATTTTTAAGTGTGTTTATGTAATCACCTCAGCTAAAAATGCTTCATCTCCCATCAGATGTACATGAAGAAAGTGTGTGTGTGGGGGGGGGGGTGTTCCCTTTTAAGAAGCAGTGAGAGGAAAATGAATGAATGAATAACAGAAAAGATCATTTGGACATACAATTTAAACCTGCCATGAAAAAGTCAGAAATTCTATTTATATCTCCCGATCTCCCAGCCTGGGAGAAGGAAAATGAAGAATGTTGTAGCCTCCCTCTAGCACCTTGACAGTAAAAAGAAAAAAAAAACCTAACAAATTAATAGTTTTAAAATATCTCTGCTCATAAAAATAGCAACATTTGTACTGATCTGTACCTTACAAATTTCACCAGACTCAGGGAGCAAAGGAAAGAGAAGAAAGGAGAGAAGAAAGGAGAGAAGAAAGGAGAGAAGAAAGGAGAGAGGAGAGGAGAGGAGAGGAGAGGAGAGGAGAGGAGAGGAGAGGAGAGGAGAGGAGAGGAGAGGAGAGGAGAGGAGAGGAGAGGAGAGGAGAGGAGAGGAGAGGAGAGGAGAGGAGAGGAGAGGAGAGGAGAGGAGAGGAGAGGAGAGGAGAGGAGAGGAGAGGAGAGGAGAGGAGAGGAGAGGAGAGGAGAGGAGAGGAGAGGAGAGGAGAGGAGAGGAGAGGAGAGGAGAGGAGAGGAGAGGAGAGGAGAGGAGAGGAGAGGAGAGGAGAGGAGAGGAGAGGAGAGGAGAGGAGAGGAGAGGAGAGGAGAGGAGAGGAGAGGAGAGGAGAGGAGAGGAGAGGAGAGGAGAGGAGAGGAGAGGAGAGGAGAGGAGAGGAGAGGAGAGGAGAGGAGAGGAGAGGAGAGGAGAGGAGAGGAGAGGGGAGGGGAGGGGAGGGGAGGGGAGGGGAGGGGAGGGGAGGGGAGGGGAGGGGAGGGGAGGGGAGGGGAGGGGAGGGGAGGGGAGGGGAGGGAAGGGAAGGGAAGGGAAGGGAAGGGAAGGGAAGGGAAGGGAAGGGAAGGGAAGGGAAGGGAAGGGAAGGGAAGGGAAGGGAAGGGAAGGGAAGGGAAGGGAAGGGAAGGGAAGGGAAGGGAAGGGAAGGGAAGGGAAGGGAAGGGAAGGGAAGGGAAGGGAAGGGAAGGGAAGGGAAGGGAAGGGAAGGGAAGGGAAGGGAAGGGAAGGGAAGGGAAGGGAAGGGAAGGGAAGGGAAGGGAAGGGAAGGGAAGGGAAGGGAAGGGAAGAGAAGAGAAGAGAAGAGAAGAGAAGAGAAGAGGGAAGAGAAGAGAAGAGAAGAGAGAAGAGAAGAGAAGAGAAGAGAAGAGAAGAGAAGAGAAGAGAAGAGAAGAGAAGAGAAGAGAAGAGAAGAGAAGAGAAGAGAAGAGAAGAGAAGAGAAGAGAAGAGAAGAGAAGAGAAGAGAGAAGAGAAGAGAAGAGAAGAGAAGAGAAGAGAAGAGAAGAGAAGAGAAGAGAAGAGAAGAGAAGAGAAGAGAAGAGAAGAGAAGAGAAGAGAAGAGAAGAGAAGAGAAGAGAGTCTTCAAAGAGAAGATTGTTGGCCCCTAATGCTGCTACTTTGCAAGTAAAAGCAGTCATGATAATAGATCATCCCTGTTTGGTTACAACACAGATGGACGGTCAGGGCATGTGAACAAAGCTCTAACAAATACACTGAGTACAACTCCCTCTGTTTCTACAGTATGGTTTTTCAGCTCTTTTTCGGTATAATTAAAAAAAATCTCTGAAAGTAATTGTTAGCTAGATAAATCAATGCCCATCATTCTTCTGCTGAGATTCTTTGAAATAAAATAACAGAATTTCATAGATATTAACAATATATGCATAGTGACACTGAATGAATTATGCATAAAAATAATTTAGAAGTAGAATCAAAAAATGACAGAATGGTTGAGGAAAAAATCTTTGGAGATCATAGGGTTCAAACACCCAGCTCAGGCAGGGCCACTTACAACCCCTTGTTAAGGATGATTTCCAGACAGCTTTTGAATATCTTCAAGAGGGAGGTTTCCCAACTTCTCTATGAAACCTATGCCAGCACTTAGTCATCCTCCCAGTAAAATAGTGCTTGATGATCATAGAATCACAGAGTGACCTGGTTTGGAATAGATCTTAAAGATCACCAGTTGCAACCCCCCTGCCTTGGGCAGGAGCACCTTTCACTAGACTGGGTTGCTCAAAGCCCCATGCAACGTGGCCTTGAACACTTCCAAAAAGGGGACATGCAAAACTACTCTGGGCAACACAGGCAATGTTCAAAGTGACCCTCCTGTTTCTCAGTTTGTGCCCATTGCCTCTTTCCCTCTCACTGGACACCACTGAAAAGAGTTTGGCTGTGCCTTCTTTACAACCTCTCTTCAGACATTTCCACACATTGATGAGACTCCTCTTGAGCCTTCTCTTCTCTAAGATGAGCAGTTCCAGCTGTCTTCAGCCTTTCCCCATAGGAAAGATGCTCCAGTCCCTCATCCATTTTCATGGCCCTCTTCTGGATTCTTTCTAGTATCAATAGCATATATTGTTTTTCTGAACTTGTGGTTTTGTATTTCCTTGAATTTGCTTATTGAATTTCTGCAGGTTACACTAGCGTTTTCTCAACTTTACGTGGATTCGATGGATTGTTATGAAATATTGCTGGAAGTAACAAGGCTCCCATGGGCATCCATCCATTCTGTTTGCAAAGTGCATGGCACTTTTTATTATTTTATCTCTTCATTTCACTCTGCACTGCCCTAGGCTGTGAAAATATAACTAAGCCCTGCTCTGTTAAGCAACAAGAACATTCACATTGGGCAGCTAAGAGCAGGAAAATCTGAAAAAATGTGTTCCTACACCATAATTTTATCTACAGAAAGAAGAACTATTTTTAGCTCTATATTGAATTGGTCAACAAACCAGTTTCTGGTGCATAAAATGGTCAAACAGCCTCTATAGTGGTATCACAAGGTTAAAATAAAGACAGATTTTTCCTAACAATCTTTTGTAGCCACAACCAGTTGCAATCTGTTTTACATAATCAAAGGGATGAATTTTTATTCAGAAAGCATTTTAGATCCCTCCAAAACCCAGTCACAAAAACTGACAAAATAGACAAAGAAATAATGAAAAAAATTGCCCCTGCTATAAAGAATTAGATACTTGCCTTTGATCCAATTCAGTGATGATAAAAAACCACACTGAAATGGTCTGAAGTCGGCAACAAGTAGGAGGAAACATCAAGTGACTGTTGGCTGTCTGTGGGAGATGTGATAACATGAGGTGATAAAACCTCTGACTCAATGAGCACTGCAGAACACGCACAAACCTCAGAAAAGCGGATTATGGGGAAAGAAAGCAGCGAAAAATAAAATCAAAAGGAAGACCTAATTTACCAAAATCGAAGAATACCAGAATAGCAACTGAAACACCATGAGAAATCAGATACCCCTATGCCATCCCTCAAATCTGATCAACCCTCATTCAACCACTGCTTTGCTTCTCTGCAGCAGGTGTAGCACCAATTTGATGTGTACATATTCTGTAGCTCTTGACAATAAAACCACATGTCCATTTATAGTGTGAAGCACCAAAGTAAGACAGAATTGCTATTCACACTCTCTGTAGGGGATCTCTTGTCTACTGTCTGTAACAACCAATTATTACAGACTACCCACTACAAGCTAAACTTACTTACAATTTAATTATTTTTGTACAAAAATACAATGCCCATTTCAAAAGTTTTTAATTTTATGATTACAATGATCTATATGAATTTATTCCATCTGTAATCATGTGGAACATGTGATGCATCCAGTGGAAGGGGAAGGAAAAAAAGGTAAAGCATTAAAGGCAGTAAATATTATTACAGCAAGGATTATTTTAAGGAGTGAAAGCTGTTTACCACTCTCCCTATTTAACTTTTTCAGCTGGTATCTTCATTTACATTCAAAGAGCACAAAAACAAAAAAGCATGAAAATTTGCACAAATCATTACAATGTCTTCTGAATACACAATTTTTGTATTCTCATAATACTTGATGTTTAAACAGCTGCTGTTTTTGCAGGCAGTCCCAGTTGCTGTCACATATCTTGCATGGAATTACATAGACATGCAAGAAGGTTTTATGAAAGTATAAAAAGATAAAATCAATTTAATGTTTACATTATGAGTTTCCAAATGATCAGGACTCACAAGAACAGAAACACTCCCTTAAAAATGAAGACTGTAAAAACAATACATAAATCAAGAAAATTTATAGCCTGGACAGACCAGAATATAAGCCAGGAACAATAATCATGAAACTTGCAATAGTTCAGTCCTCCTTATTTCATATACTAAAATACACTTATTTCATAACTAAATCTACAAAGCAGAAAAAATGAATACACATGATTCTATATTAAGCATTTTCAAGAAAGGAGCACAAACATTTGCAGTCATTTACTACCTCACATCCTCTTGCATAGCTAAGATGCATGCACATATGTCATACTTTATCACACTTTTTCTTCCTTGAGCTGATATAGATTCCGTAGAAAACCTGCCAGTGTCCTAGAAAACACTTGCCTCTAATTTCAAATGTGCTTACAGGTAAGTCAAATTCATGTGAATGCACCTATTTGACCCTCAGTGATTTTGAAGACATTTTTACATTATCTTCATTCTTCAGAATGCACTCAAGAGGCAATGGTAACTAGTATTTCTTTCCCAAGGTCCAGCTGGTCAGAGTAAAGCTGTGCTATCTATGACAAAAACAGTGACTTAGGATTTTCTATTATAATTTTTACCCCAAAATTTCTATGAATAATACAGTTTAATAATGAAAAAATGTGTGCTGCAATAGCAATTATGTTTCAGCTGAAGTTATAACCGCTATCTTGTCTACACAATCTAGTTTATATTTCTCAGCTTCTGAGATTCCTAATTTTCCACATTTCAGAAGGCAAAAAAACACAACCAAAATTCAACCACCTCCAGTGCAAAAAAATGGCCTTCAGAAGAGGCTTATCTAACAAAATCATGCCCCATTTAGTTAGAATCAAGACAGTGGTCAAGTACTTGCAGCTCCAGAAGATTCCCCTCTGTAATAGTTTCCAATGTTTCATCATTACTGAAAGCCATGAAAGACAGAAAAATTATGTAACAATAAGCTAAAAAGACATAACATGTTACAAAAATAAGAAATCAGAAGCAGCCCTTAAAATACAAGTCTTATGTTCCTACAGTACAGAAGCAGCACTGTGAATGAAGGTTGTAATACATATATGGTAATTAAACATGAGAAAATGGAGGTGTTGTCTGTATTGACATGAGCCAGAAACAAACACTACTGAGAGCACAGACTGCTGGTTTTTTCCTATCTGGATATTCCAATCTGTAATTTTTTCCGAGGGACAAAACTGTCACAGTAAAATTATTAAAGAAAATAGCGGGCATTCTTTTCCTCAGCAGAAACATCATAAAACAAAATTTGGCATTAATAAAATGCATTTCAGAAATAATTGATATATACATCCAACAGATATTTGTCAATTGTTGCATTTCAACATAATAATCTCTTTAAACAGACATGAGAAACAGAATATAGGCATCACAAGTAATGAAATATTATTCCAAGGGATGTTTCGTGGCATTCCACCAATCAATCTAACCCTCCAAAAAAAAAGATTTTTTTTTTTTTTTTGTGATCCAGGTTATAAATTTAAATGTTTGAAATTCAATCATTTTGAGCCTTGCTGTTGAAACATGGGGAAAAAATATATTTTATTTCAGATCACTCACTGACTCATTTGTCATCACAATGGTGCTTGTTACTGTCACTTCAGGACACATGGCATTTGTAATCAGTTCACCATACGGGGCTTAAAATAAGTAGCTATTATTTATCTCAGATGTATTTCTGATATCTTTCCCTATTAAACTTTTCTCTTGAATATCTGTATAGAATATATTCACTACAGTTAGAATTCCGTATCCTAAGTGTAAGATAAGATTTAAAAAACCCCAAAAATGACAACTTACGTTGCTGGGTATCCAGTGATTCTCAGTCATCCATATAACTATTATCTCTTCCAAGTGACAAGATTATTCAAAAAAAAGCTTTCTAGAGCTAAAATTTTCACATATGTATAAATGCCCTTTAATTTGGAGCAGAAATCCTGGCTTTCTCCCTGCTGTTTTAGTTCATCTCTGGGTTTTTTATTCCTCCTGGGTGAAGTTACTGGGAAACAACAAATTTCACCAGACCTGCTGGACATTTTGTAGGAAGCACAAACTGATTTCTGGGCTACAGAAAACAGATTTTTCCAGCACAGGAGAAGCACAAGGATCTAGTGTGAAGCCAGTACTGGGTACTAAGTCTAGAATGTTACAAGTGAGAGACAAGACATCACTTTCTCTGTTTATTGCCTTTATTCCGAGTGTATAACCTCATGCATAGCTCAGAGATAAAGAAATCAATAGCAAATAATTCCATCATCAGGTCTTCTGCACAGTACCTACTGAAATAGACATAGCTAAGTCTGAATATTTCATGCAGGAAAGAATCTCTTAGTAATCCATTACTTCACTCTACCACTGAGCTACCTGCAGTCCTCATTTTATCTCATCTCATAGTTTGATGAAAAATGCCACACAGCCTGGTCATAAAACAAAAGTCAGATTGCAAACAAATTATAAAGAGAAAGTAAGTCATGTAACTATTTTATAAAATCATGCAACATGATTTTCAATTAGATTTTATTCCTGAATATGTTCTCAACAGATATAAAGTTAGTTTATCAGTTCTAGGTCTTTAGGATTTTCTAAATTCTTAGAATATATTGAGAAGTAAGAAAGAAGGCACAGCATTCTATTAGTAAATTGTTTTTTTTTCCTCAGGCTGTTTTCTTGCTAAATAGAATCTATTTTACACTACTCAGTATTAAAAAGTAATTTGCTAGCATTGAGCTGGCATATCTCTTCACAATTCTGCTCTACTAACAAAAGCTTCCATCTTTCTAATGATTTAAACACCTTGTAATTGGCCTAAATCTGCACAATCAATGTGTTCCCTCTGAGGTTAATGTAGTATATCAATTTAGTTCTTCAATTATAAACTGAAGGATAAGGAATCTCAATATAGCTGTCAGCAATTCAAAATAGCTTGCAGGTTTATACAGATGTATGGAGCTCTTAAGAGAAATCAAGAGGTTCCTGCTTAAATTTATTGATATTTTGTGAGTGTATGCAAAGATTATATGTTTTAATTTTTCCACTATTTTTGTTAAATTAGATTTTCAATTTTCCAGCTGCTTATTAGAGGTTCTCATGAGCTGTCCCTAGTTCTCTTTTAAAAATGTTTTGTTTTTCCTTTGGTCTGGTTCAGCTATAATTTCATTTTTCCTAGCAGAAAAAGACTAAATCAAACCTAAACAAAAACAAATAGATAAAAATAAGTAAGCAAACCACAAAATCTCCCCAACACATGAAGCCAATTGTTTTTACAGCAGAACTTATTAAGAATTACACATGACACTAATAGAAAGAGGCTTAAAGTAACAGTCAAAAGCTTCTGATGCTAAGAATAAGAAAAAGGTTGTTTTTGTTACAACCAACCAAAAAAAGAATTTTGTGGTAATTTTCTTGCAACCCTGTTGTGTAAATTGTTCACAACATTATTAATTATTTTTAAATTGTTTAGGTTATGTGCGGTGTGCTCTTCCCATTGGAAGGTCATCCTTTAACCTTACCAACATAATCTATTTTCTTCCTTAATTTAAACATATTCAGGTCCATTTCATTAAATGTCCGTATCTCAAGCTCCTCCTTTTACTGAACAAACTTTCCTCTTTTCCATGCATTTATTTCTGCAGATAATGGTCCAAAATCCCTCACATCAAACAAACCACTAGTTTTCTGGATAAATTTGCACACTTGCTTTTCTTTCTGTAACTGACTCACTCTTGTGATTCAGGAAGGTGCATGGCAAATATAATATGTGGAAAATATAACATCAACTGTGTTAAAAGTTATTGTCTGTATAATCTATCCACCACTGGTCCTTCTGTAGCCAAATCTGTGCATGGCCTACAGAGAAGGCAGCTGTCATGACCCCTATAGTTGAATCATAGGTTCAACTAAGTTCAGGTTATTCTTCATAAATTGTGCTGACTTGTGCTGACTTGTGCTATTAAAAGCTTGCCCAGGATTTAAGTATTTTGTCTCTTTGTGCATTACAAACTTTCTGTTTTTGAAAGATCATATAAGCAACTTGTCATTCTGTTTATATCCTATGTGCTTCTGCATGTGCCTCCTCCACAAATTGTCTGAAACTGTGGCAGTTCATAAGGGCAGCATACAGATATCCAAACCCATTCTGCAGGAGACTTCATAGGAGTATTTCATCAACTAGTGCTAATTGGTAAAGACAGGCTAAAGAATCCTTTACTGCTCTTTTATCAGTGCTCAGAAACAAGATGAAAGCCAAATTTTTCATTCAGCAAGAGGTCTACAATGCCTAGTTTGCACACCTATATGTTAGCCAAAATAGCAGCCAATACAAAATTAGTAAATTCTTCTTTTAGTGTTCAAGGTTATGAATAAATGGGAACAGAATAAACTCAAAGGTGTGTGACATGGTATTCCTCATGTTTCTTCCTCAACCAAGAACATAACTACAAGCTTTCTATTTAACTCTCAACACCTGACAGTGCCCTGGGATGAACCAATGAAAATACAGAAAATAGTAGGTGGTGCCATGGGTACTCTGAACTAACACAGTTGTCACAACAATTTCTTGGATCAGTAGTGCACAAGAAGAATAACGTCATCAGCATCATATCTGGCCACCCCTGACATTTTCTCCAGCCATGAAGATCCAGATATCCACTTAAGAGTTCAGGGCTCTTTCAGCATGATAGTAAAAGCCTGGCTTCCTCACCTCCTGGTCCCTGGCCTATTTCAGGAAAAAGTTATCAGCATCATCAAAGGAGGCATAAGAAACTACATTTGTGACTGATAACCAAATTTGCTACAGCCACTCTTTCACATTCTCTCCTTTATTGAATGTAGTGAAGTAATACCCATAAATATAACAAAGTAATCATATATCTTGTTTACAATCAGATAAAGTACATACATGTCTCTCTTCTATCCAAAAATCCTGATATGAGATTAACTCATGCTCCTTTCAGTATGAGCTGTAACTGCTTACCAGAAAATCGTGTATGTGGAATATAACAAAACCAGTAAAATGACTCAATTATCTTCTATGTCTCACTGCTTCAAAGGTAGTGAAGCAATTTTTATATTGATTTTCTTAACAAACCAAGATGATGCCTAAAGAATTTCTATTTTAAAATTCTAATCTTGGAAATCTAATTTTTATATATGCATATAAAAATAGAAAAATATTTAAATGTATTAAAAAACATGAAAAATTTTAATTTTATTACATAGGGTTTCCTTTTTCTTTAAAAACTAATAGACTACATGAACCGCAATGAAATCTGACAAAATTATTTCCTTGGAACGCATTATGACAGCTTAGAAAAAAAAGACATTGAAATAATATGTAAAATGTAGTTCATCATTGAGTGAGAAATACAAAATATAGAACTATAGCTTGCTATGTTCAGAAAAATCCTAAGGAAATAAAGCTTTCTTCTAAAAAGGTCAAAGGACAATACCTCCTTCTTCAGAGAAAAGAGTTTGTAGAATCTCAGTGCTCTAGATAGCAAGGTGGCTTTTTAAGATGTCCTCTTTTTTTCTGAAATACTTTGTGCAATCTGGTTCTAAATATTTGAATGAGAAGAATATACTTAGAATTAAATATTTCAGTAGTTTATCCTTGTATTTCAAATAACAGACAGGTTTGTAATTTGGGCTTGTTAAAATGATACCAAAGCATGACTATGGATTATTGTTCAGAATTGAAAAAAGAAGTGTTTTCAAATGTACAGCTACTGTTATTGTTCTTTATTTTTTAGTTAAGAAGAAAGTGAATGTAGATTTTGTAGATTAACATTTTATTTCTCTTCTCATTCCTTCTCCACTCAGAACTCCCTCCCTTTCCCAAAACAACCTGCTTATAACAAACCCACTTTTCCTCTCAAAGTGTTTATTGTTACATGCTTAGGTGCGGCGTGGGTTTTTGCTCTCCCCGGCTGCATGCGGCTCTTGGGAGCCCGGCTGTGGCGTAGCTTCCACGTGCTGCCGGGGTTTGCTGCCGCGGGTTCCCAGACACGGCTCCGTGTCTCGGGCGCGTGGGCTGGCCAGCCTCTGTTACGGTGCGCTAGGGACTCGGCAAAGAGGTAAGGAATTTGTCCATTTACTCCGTGCTTGGCAGGAACGGTTTATTGGTCACGTGGCGCAGTTCGATGGAAAGACGCGACCGCTCCCGGCACTCGCATGGGAGAAAATGGCGCCTGACTGCCGGCGGGATAGGGCTTTATGGAGGGGCAGGGCGAGAGGATCCACAGCCTGCCGGCCAATAGGGGCGGCTGCCGTGGCGGTGACGCCAGCAACCGGGACCAACCAGAGAACCCCGCAGGGGCGGGCACCGAGCCAGAGCGGGCTGAGCGGGACCGTGTGGCTCGGGGCGGCCAGCACGGGGTTTCCCGGGGCCGGACGGCAGGGTGGTTACAGGAGCGGCACAGGGGGAAGATCCGGCAGCAGGCAGCATGGGGGCAGAAACCGCGGGGGGGGGGGGGAACAACAGGGGGGAAACGCGGGATTACAGCACTTGACTTATTTTAACATAAATTAAAAACCCTAATCTAAACCCAAACTCCGGGATGCAACACTTAGGAGGGTTTAAACCCATTTTTGATGGGTTTTGTTTGTATTTTATGTCCACATATAAAATTGTAGTATACTGACATACTGATGTTATTCCTATATGAGTAGTGAGCTATTTTATGAATGAATGTGGAATTCAATCACCTTGTTAGAAATCTGTAGTGACATAAACCACATGTATTCAGAAGGCTTATACTAACTGAAAAATATATTAGGCATCTGAAGCTTTTTTAAGCTTAGAAATATAGAACTACTTTTTATAGAACTGTGAAAATGAAGAATACTGTCTTTATAGAAGTAGAAGTAAACATGTAAGTAGAATGCAAACCATTTGAAAAAGAAATTCAACTCTAAATGAAATAAAGAAATACCTCAGAGAAATTATGAGAGTGGAGAGGAAGCGTTAAAAACTATATTCTCAAAATTGTCCAGAGAAAGAAAAAGACAACATAACCATGAAGCCAAAGACTTGCAATTCTATTGAAAAAGGAGCTTTACCCATAGAATGTAGTCACCACTACTTCATAATAAGGTGGTATCAATGCAAGAATGAGAGCAGCAATTTGGAAACAAACTAAAAAAAAAAAAAAAAAAAGAAAAACACATTTCACATCTCTGGATTGTGATTAAAAGAGAAATCATTATATACAGCCTAGTACCTCAGGTAGGTAAGTATTTAGTACTTAGTAAATTTCCTCTGAGGCCAGAGAACTCATGTCATAAGAAAGAAATAGGACAAGACAGCATTTCAGATCAGAAATATTTTGTTCTCACAAAATATTTTGATTTCTGCTCAAAATTTTAGGCTATCAGAGGTTGGGTTTTTATTCCCTTTTGACTTCCTTCAGAAACACTAAGGATAGTCCTTAAATTTTTTTCCATCCCTCTTAGAAACAGAAGCCAGAGATACATCTCTGAAGAGGTAGTAGATGAGAAGAAAACCTTCATTTTCCAAGAATATGATGTCAGCATTTAAATGAAGACGTGGAATAGAATAGGGTTAGGAAAACTTGGATGGAACTGTCAAGACTGTCTATAAAATAAATTCATGAAGTAAAAGGACTGTTTTAGAAGCAGCAGAGGTGAAGGGCTTTGAGGTAGATTGCATCTTTTCTAGGTGAGCAGGAGATGATTGTCTAGAGCTGGAGAAAGAGGAACTGAACTAAAAAGGTGATGGAAAAAAGATGGATTGTAGTAAAAAGAAAATTATCCATTAGTGGGTTTTTTTTGAAAGATAAGGTCTTGGAAAGTCTTTGGCAGAGAAACATTCAGTGAAGATGAAACTCTAGGTTAGTAAAGAGTGGATGAAGTTGGGACAGGAGAAAGAGACCTCAGGACTCTGAGTCACTTCAAAGCACTCTGTACCTTAGTGTTGATTGGGAGCTTGAATAAACCCACAAAACCTGCCATATTTTTGGTAACCATTCCGTATCTCCTTGTAGGGGACTTCTGTAAAGCCTGTGATGTTATTTTTTTCTTTTTCTTTTTTCTCTATATAAGAAAACTTCTTTTTTGTTCAATAGGTTTAATTATAATTACAGCAGAATTCAGGTTGATTTCTAAAAATCAGAATGCATTTAATTTTTCATTGCTAAATGCTAAATTTCCCATTATTAGTTCTGGCCATGGTAGCTTTGTTCTACATTTTTTAAATAACTCCTTTTAACTACAAATAAAATTTGAATGATACTTTAGCAACAGTTAAAGGGTACTTGAATGATGCATAAATAAAGTGCTCTGAAAGAATAAGCAGTGATTGGGGAATCAGTATGTGTCAAAGTAAATGATTCATAGGATAATCTTTCTCTAAATATTTCATTTAAACTCAAGAAAATTTACAAACCATTCATTTGCACCTCTGACTCTTGGCTTCATCCTAAAAACTGTATTATTGAGCCTCTTTACTCAACAAGTTTTTTCACACAATTTGTAAATATCAGGTTTCCTGCATCTCTTTAGGCATACTTCTTGTTTTTCTGGGATTGAGTGAGGTTTTTTTGGTTTATTTTTTTTATTTCTTAATGTAAATAGAAAAAAATCAGTTAGACCTATTTCACTGGCAAAGACAAAGATTTTTATAAAATAAATAATTCAAACTTAATGAATTAATTGTTCTAAGAGGTATGAATAAAAAAGAGCTTAGAAGCTTGAATGAATTTATAGTTGATCTCAGTGGAACATGACAACAGCTTCAACTGGCTGCATTATTGATGAGAAACACAAAGCAGTTACACAGAACATTGAGTTAAAGAGAATAGAACATTGCTTTTCAACTTCATGTGCAGTCAGATGTTAAAGCTTCATTATCTAGGTGGGTCCTGGGGAGTTATTTGTACTGGGATTCCTTATGCTTATGAGGCTTTCTCATTTGCTAACAACACAAGGTTTTGTTCAGCTTGCCCTAAGAACAAGACCTTTCTGGAACTTTTCCCTTTCTTTCCATTGCCTAATACTTCAAGACAGATTTGGAACTATAACTTAACCATTCGGATGGACTGGCAATTAAAATAAAGGGTGCAGATTAATGCAGTCACTACTATTTTATTATTAAAGTACCTAAAGCTACAAAGGTTAGGTCAAGCTACAGGGAATGTTGCTAGCCACACAATTAGATAACAAATGTAGGGTGGAGTTCAACCACTTTTTCCATTACATTAAATGGCTAATGCTGCAATTGAATTAGGGTGTTTTGAGGTAAAATACTGGTATATCTGCCAACACATCTGAAATATGCCATATTTACAAGTATGAAATATCAGTGGAAAATAGCAACATTAAAAATAAAAAAGAAAATGTTTTAAAAGTTTAGGTTTAATTTGTAAAGGTCCTAGGTTATATTCTTATTCTTGCTGGCATAATGCAGGCCTACTAATATAAAATGCTTTTAACAATTAAAAAAACAAACTACTTAAATAAAGTGGGTGTGCAAAGGAGGCTTCAAACAATTAAATTTTTGAAAATTCCATGTGATGTCCTTTCTGTTTGCCTAAGTCAGTGGGCAGAGAGAAGCCTGATCTGCGGTCTGTGCCATTCTCTAAGAATTAAGCAGCCCTTTCTTTATTTACACCTTGCAAACAAGACTTGTGGTTAGGTCAGACCCTATTTCAGTTCAAGGTGTTAGAATGCAATTTCCCGTGCAGACTGCCTCACCCCTCATTTTGAACTCAACTTTTCTACTACTTCTACGTTTTTGGAGTTTTTTTTTCCTTTTCAAATTTCAAGGAAAAAAAAACAAGATTTAAGCAGCAAATATAACTCAATAACCTTTCACCCTATACTCCCTTCCTGACTACATTGTTATAAAACAGGAGAGGTCACAAGACAAAATTGTTTTCCTTTTCAGGTTAGCTTTCATCAAAGCAAGACTGGGGGTTTGGTTTGGTTTTGTTGTGGATTTGGGATTTGTTTTGGTTTGTTTTTGGTTGGTTGGTTGGTTTGGGTTTTTTTCACTTGTAGTTTTTGCCTACTGCTGAACTATAACTTGTGCTTTAAAAAAATCTAACTAACCTGATTTATGTTCCACATGAAATCAATACACGAAGTTAAAAGATGTCTTGCTCTTCTGTGCCCTTTGGCATTATATGATTAAATTCCAGGAAATAATTGAATATTTAAGATAAAGACTTTCTAAATACAAAGAAGGAGTTTCTCCATTTGGGTCAAGCTTTATTTTATTGTGGATAATGGGCACTTGATACAAGTGAAAATCTAGATACAATATGGCTACACCTGCATGGGCAAATGTTGGCCAGGAGAATGTCTGTGGCTATGCTGAGAATGTAATGGCATTAAACATGCTCCAAATTTCTATACCAAAGTCTAGCACTGGATTAGTGAAAATATGATGAACTGAACAATCAATAAAAGATAGAATGCAGTTCCTACTCAGGTTTCATCCAAACGAAATCCAGTTTGAGCACTCCTATGCCACACTCACATAAACCATAGCAGCTTTGATAATTGGCTTTTAGAGTTTTGCTTCAGACATATATTTCTGATGCAATGGAGGCATCCCTACAGGGCTGCCATAAGAAACCAATTCCACTGTTCTTTGAGGCAAAAATCTAGTATATTGACCAAAATTGAAACTGTGGGCTTAGATTTGCTTCTTCTGTGCCCAAGAAATCTTACAATGGTCATATGTCTCTAAAAATTTCCTTTCAGCTTCAAAGAATCATCCTTCTTAGGACCTTCATGAGCCACAGCCAGTATCCATTTAACTAACATTTTTTTCATTAATTTGCAGAATGAATTTTCTGTTCTGCATAAATGTAAATTAATACACCAAAGCATCTAGGAAAATAAATTTCTTTTTTGAATATATTAGTAATCGATATAGGATTGCAGTGATTTCAAAACCATGAAAAAACTAGGCCTAGAAACACATACTACTAAATACTATAGAATGTAAATTAAAATATTACAGAGTGGACATTAACATCTACTGAAACAAAGATCTGACTTTCTGTCTTCATGGGAGTTGCTTAGGATTTTTTTTTGCTGTTCTGTGACCTACTATTTGGTTGTTTCCATTTACAAGTCTCAGTGTGATAAAACAAAGCCTTTCAAATTGTGCTGCTATATTGCTTCCAGAATTCATCTCTCAGAAAACAAACAAACAAATTAGATATTCTAGATGCATTCCAAATTAAGCAATCCATTACCTGCATGTTAATAATTATAGGTGAGTTACTTCAATGTTTTGATCCTTGCACTTAAATTTAGCACTTCCATCCAAAGACAATGGTCAGAATGCATACAAGAATACAAATTCATACGAACTCCAAAGATGCTCTGATTTACATACTGTTTCATTCCCTATTAGTTACAATTGGTAATATTGGCTTGTTTTAGATTAGAGGGAATGGTATTTTAATTTGGATCTTTAAAAGATTCTGCCATACAGTTGAATCCCTTAAATGGGGATCATTTTCAAGGGAGCTGCCATGCCATCCTGATCAGTAATATTTCTGTGAACCAGGACCCCAACAAACCCATAATTCTTACTCTGTACTTGATTTCAACAGCAGTGTGGAAACATAAGCGTAAGCAAAATAATAGAAGTACTACTAACAAAAGTTTTACATAGTCACAGCAAAAGAACACTGCAAACAACATTTATGACCTCTTATATGCATATATATGATACATGAGCAACTCTAAGTCAAAAATTTTTATAATTCATGATGTATGATATTCCACCAGCACTGAACATGCTATTACACAAATATGTACAACATAAAGGGAGACTTCAAAGCACATTTAGATTTCCTGCAGATGTAATTAGAATACTTACTATTTTATTCTTCTTATGTATAATCAGGCTCTTTTGTTTGCAACAATGCAAATGCACTCAAAGTGAGAGTCCTATTGAGGCAATATCTTGTCTGTTTTACTGTAACATATCTACTAGGATTAAAATTATGCTGCCACTTGCTTTGTAAAATGGAAGTAGTTAATAGATAAGTCACCCAAAATTTCAGAGATGTTGATAATTTTTTTTACTTAAGGTGTGAAGAGGAGAGTAATGAACCTCCTCCTCTCATTTGTTCCTTGTGCATGGGGCTTTGCAGCAATCGCAGTCCTGCCAGTTACCCAAGTCTGGTCACATTTATTCCTGGTAACATACCAGCTTGTATCTGTCACCATTACTTTCTTCTTTTCCCTGGTGATCACCCATTCTCACTAACAATTCCCCAGTTCTCCATTTACTCTGAAATATACCTGCTGTCAAAATTATTTAACTCTTTATGTGCAAATGTTACGTTTGTTTGTTTTTAAAATGTATGAAAGAAAAAATCAGATAAAAGGGTCTGCATTGTCAATCCTGAAGTATTAATTTTGTCTAATTCCTAAAAGAAAAAAGCTTTTTAAATGCTTAGAATCATCATGAACTTTAAAATTTAATTGACAACTAATTTTTTACAGAGTAATAAAAGAAATTTATTTTAATTGAGCTTTTCTGAATAATATACATTGACACATTTGTGTTTAGGTGAATTGGAATTCAAGAATTATGTCTGTGATGATGCTTTCTAAACTTCTTCAATTTATTCCGTTCCTTCTCTTGCATGAAACAGCTGATCAAGGAACTGAGCATACTTTCCTAGATGTTTTGTTCTTTGGTACATCAATTTCCAATAAAATATTACTATGAATCCATTTTTAATAAATAGAATTGTACCACCTATGAATACTTCTGTCATATGTTTTTACCTTCTCTAGTATCCATGTCCAGGATACACAAATGATAGTCTAGCTTCTGTCCCTGATCCAAAAAGTGAGATTAAAGTCATGTAGCTTAAAATTTAAAAATTGTTCAATTCATCTGCTCTTCTTCGGAAAACCACTACAGTGAAAACCTCACAGCACATATTCCATGCAAAACTCTGCAAGTTAGTAGGATACATACTCTTCTGGAAAAATTAAGTCAAGATCTCAAGATCTTGAAAACTAGTGGCCAGAAATGTCTGATGATCCTGATTTTGCAGATCACCTCAATGAACAGAACTGACTAGAGGACTGAACTCTTAATAGGCACTAGATTAGTTTCTTCATGGCTACCTCTAATTAAACCTATTATTATATGAAACTGAAAGCCCCACAAACTTAATGCAGGGTAATTATTTTCTAGAGGGAGGTTATAAGATTGATTGTAAATGCCAAATGAAGACAGATATTTCTTTCAGAGAGCCATGCATATTTACTCCCTCCTGTCTTTAGTGTAGGCAGTCTCATATTATGGAAAAGAAATATTTTGAGTATGTTTTTATCTCTACTCCCTTTGCCAAAATGGGAACATGACAGCATGTTTATTCCTAAAATTTTATACTCAATCTATCTAACTAAACTTAAATGAATCAAAAAGACTACATAGTCTATCAGCACTGGCAGAGCATGTTAACTCCACACAGAAGTGTTTAAGTTTAATACCATATTTAACATTTTAACATATAAGAACATGTAACAATATATTTAACATTTTAAATTTAGTAACATGTTTAAGTTCTATTAATGCATAGCAAAAAGAATCTCTGAAAAGAAATGTCTGCAAGCACCATGAATATTTTACACTTTCAAGCCAAGTAGTTTGAATTGAAGTACATACTAGGAGTATGTCCCTGTAGTAAAAATGCTTGCAATATCTGTACTAAAAATATATGTTTGCACTTGTTTTATGATGGAAATGAAAGTAACAGCAGGCAAAAATAGTCCCCATAATTCAGTTTACAAAAACAGTACTCCTTTTCTATCACTCTCTCATAATAAATCTAGTGATTAATTACCTGAGTAAAAATAAAAATTTTAATTAAAATCTTTGCAAGTATTTCTACATGGTAAGGGGGTTTGCCATTATTTATTCCCAGATGAAATAATTTACCAAAAGGAATAGAGTCATAGAATCATCAGTGTTGGAAGAGACCTTCAAGATCATCTAGTCCAATCATCAAATGAGCACTGTCACTGTAACCTCTAAATCTCTAAACCACACCACCCAGCAGCAGGTTCAGATGTGTCTTAAACAACTCCAGAGATGGTAACTCCACCACCTCCCTGAGGAACCTATTCCAAAATCAGACCACCCTAACAGTGAAGAAAATTTTTCTAATGTCTAATCTGAATATCACCTGTCTCAGCTTAAGGCCATTTCCTCTTGTCCCTCACATTTTGGCATAGATTTTGATGGGAAAGGTAAGGAATCAAAGCATGTTTAAACTCAGTATTATGATTTCTCTTTCACTTCTTTAGAGTGAAATTTATAATATAAATATAAAATACAAATTTATAATATAAATATAAAATCTCAATGTGCTCTCTCTAGGTTAAGCTTAGATTATAATAAGTGGAGTAGTTGTCTAATGTACAGCAATGCTCATTCTAGTCCAAGTGCACCAGAACGAAGTGAAGGTCTCACTGCGAAAAGAGTTGTGAGCTTTTTTTAAAACTTGAAAGCTACTTAATTTCCCTGCCTTTTAACAAAAGCATAAATGAGAAAATCTGTTCTTCAAATTACTTGGCTTCTCACCCAAAAGGCAAGCTCTGATCACAACTTCCTTTCCAAGGATGTGCTGATTTTTTTTAAACAAGAACATTCAGAGGGGGTAGGTCTGACAATAGTAGCATCTAACAGGATGATTCAATGAGGAAACTGTTATTTCCAAAAATCTCAGCTTAATGCAATTTGTTACACAAGGTGACTTGTTCAATCAGAAGAAGGCTTTTATTAAAAATAAACAAAACCAACATTTTGTCTTAAGATATGCAGCCAGAAAAACATATGTAGTGAAATTCTTTTCTCTCCTCATAAACAGTAATTACTTTTACATTTCAAGAAGAAATGAGAGTCAACAATTGCACTTATTTTTCTAAAACAGTAGCAGTTTTTGCATTAAAAATTAAAAATTACTCCTCTGGTGGAACTCTCCAAGACTGATGGTAGAACCAATGGAAAATATTCTAAAATGTATTTATAATACTTGTGTTGAAGTAAAGCTTGCTTGCTCTCATGTCTGCCCAGGATGAGTCATAGATCAGCAGAAAGTGTTGTCCCCTGTACTCTGCTTCAGTAAGAGGTAGATAGTGAGGGTAGAGATAGTGGGGAATTTACTCTTTCCCAGGCAGACAGAAAGTGGGATTAGGATGACTTCTAGGTGCAGGATCCAATGTAAAAAATAACAACCCAAACAATCTGCAACAATTGATAATATTTACTCTGGCCCAAAAGGGAAGACATTGGAAGCTTTACTTGTAACTTGATTTCAGTTTCTTCTTTGCAGTGAGTTCACTCTTAATGTGGGACTTAAAGAATTAGCTTCTTCTGTTTTAAAAAGTTAAGTATGTACTTGACATATAGCCCTAACTACTAAGTCCTGAAAAATACAAAAAATATCAGTCAAAATTTAAGAGATAAGAGATTTAATCTGTCTTAGGGGTTATAAAGATCTTTTCTATAACTGCAGATTTTGTCACCTTCCACCTACACATTCCATCACTGGAGACAGCTTAAATCACCAAAGAAGCCTTTTAAACAGATTTAAAGAAATGACTGTATTAGAATGCTGTTTTCATGTTCTTAACCTTTGAGATTGAAAATTTTTATAGAAAAGATCTCTGTGGTTTTTTTAGGTGGATGTATTAACACCAGTCAGATGAGAAGGCCTTTCAGAGAAGAAGCATTAAAAATAATGCATCGTACATAGAAAAACAGAATTCCTATCAGTGAACAGATTCTTTTTGATACACAAAACTATATTTGCTGGTTTAAAACTGCATTTCAAGAACCAAGTGCTTACTATCTACAAATGTAAAGTAATGTACTCTATGCTATCTTATCTTTTTTGTCTTAAATAAATGGAGGATGATGTTTATAGATCAAGAATAATCTTTTCTATATGCTAATCATACAGCCTGGTCACTCTGAACAATTGGTCACTCTGAAAAGCTGTATGACTTTGAAGTGTATGTTTTATAACACTTTGTCACACATTTACAAGAAAGGGAAATTCTGAAATGATAAAAAACAAGTCAGCACTACACATTCTGCCTAATAGCATCACCATTTCTATACTGTACTTTAAAACCTGTGTATAAGAGTTTGCTGAAGGCGGTAATATATGCATTCAGAAATCAAACTTCTAATTAATTTAGGAGTGAGAAAATAATTTAAAAGTGAGAACAGGAGAATTCTTTAAACAATCTGGCCTCAAAACAGGACAGAAATTCCCTACCGGCATTTTTGTTTATTTTAACAGAACCTGGTCTACCCAGTTGATTTTATTACTTTTTCTGTAATAGGATGCTGGAATGTATTTCAAAATAACAGGATTGCACAGACATACCATTAGTCATCAAATGCATTTTCTATCTGACTTTCATGTGTAGTATAGAAGTCCTGCTTGTATAATAAACAGAATTTTAATCATCTGTCTCTAAAATTGGGTATTACAAAAGCAAATGAGCAGCAGAATGACAAATAGAAACATTAAAAGAAATAAATGTCACATGAAGATCAAAAAAAAGAAATGTAGAAGGAGTGATTTAGTCACATCCTGTAGGACAAAATATGTCTTTAGCTACTATGACAGATTTTATAAGCAGCTAACCATCAGTGTTTTCAAAAGAAAATTCAGGACAATTAAACTTTTCACAATTAAACAATTTTCATATATTTGTCCCAATTCAGATCTCTGAAACAGAGGAGAAGGTTTTTTACTAGCAAAAACCTGCAGACTGACTTTCTTACTAGCTGAAAATTATTTTCTAAAAGGAAAACATAGGCACAAAAATAGAGGCTACAATAAGTTTAAAATCCTTGAAATTTTTCCAACACTTTTCCTGGTCCCTATGAGCTCAGCATCCTCTTAGATTTCACTTAAATAATTTCCTTTTAACCATTCCTTGATTTTCCATCTCTACAGTATAAACAAGAGCAAAGGAAATTCTGTCTGTGCTTCAAGTCAACAGCAAAATCTGCTTTAACATCCAAGTTGATGAAAGAAACCTATCATCTTACAGATATGAAAGCATCTATATTTTTTTTGTCAGCTTGCTTGATCTAAGAGTGAAAAGCAATGCACACTTAACAGATGTCCTACCCTTCTCCAGTAGCACACCCTACCCTGCTGTGCTCTCATCACAGGTTTTTGCTGGCATTTTTCTCCCTCATGTGTCTTTGGTGGTTTTTTTGTCAATGTCAAAATGGAGTAAGTTATCGGAAACTTCTGCATCTGAGACCAATGCTCACACAAAAGCTACAAAGACAGTCTTAATTCTCTAATTTACTTTCATATTTACAGGTCATCTCTGGTAGTCTAATAGACAGCTTTAAAGTTCCATGTATGTTATTTTCTCAAAAAAATAATGAAAAACAAGAAACAAACTACACCTTTAAAAATCCATTAAAATTCATGTTAAACAGCCAAACACATTAACCTTTGAGTCTGATCCTCCAGAAATATCCCATGGCCATTTTTTTAAAGGTTTACATTTCTACATGTTCAGGCTATAGCACATTAATAAAAATGAGTTTGTGTACAGATTTTTGATAGAATTTATTAGTGTGTTCAATCTTAGAGTTAAAATTACCTACTAACATTTGTTATTTTGTTCACAAACATGAGTAAAAATGTCTCCATACTAGAATATAATCGAAGTACTTTTCTTAGTAAAAAAGTCATAAAAATATTTTAATCAGGAAAAAATGTAACTATATCACACTTATTTGAATGGTATCCCAGCTATCCCAGGTATAACCAAATTTAAGCAAAACGGACTAAACAGTGAAATTAAATTTCATTTTGGTTTAGAGGTTATTTTCATCACTTATTTCAGCTACTATTTCCTGCTTTTGTATTTGTTTGAAATTCAGCAGTACTAAAACCATAATCCCTGCAAGACTTACCCTGCTTATTGTGCATACAATTATTCTGCATAAGTGATAAAAAACCTCCACTCAAAATCTGAGCTGACGTAGATTTATCTAAACATAAATCACATATGATGTTATCTCCCACTCTGTCAACAGAAATCCTTCTGACGGATTCGTGACACCCACCTACAGCCATGGACACTGCCTGGTTTGTCTTCTGAAGATCACTCTGTAATAAGATGAGCTCTGCCTGAAAAAAATGGCTAAGACTAGGGACTAATTTTGCAACTCTGAATCTCATCATGACTAATTTGTTTTCTTTCGCTCTCTCTTAATTGATCATGGTTTTCTGACTAGGACGTTTAAGTTAAACGCCAAGGGCTATGTAGCACGCACAACTTCAGAATAACTTTCTCATTAAAACATCAGAGGACAAAGTCTCAAGGAGAATTTGTAGTCAATATTCCATGTTGTCTTTTATAATTCCTTTCTTCAGTGGCTGTTTCTGTCACTGCATTTATTTGCAGATCCTTTTACACAAAGGTAACTGGAGACATGTAGTCTTACCTGAAACTAAACTTAAGAATGTTGTTTGTTTCTAAAAGAGTTATGATTTCACGCGGCACAAGCAGAAAGCGAATGTAATAATAGTTTATTAGAGAAAATTCTGAAACTTTAATGGTCTTTTTAGTCATTCTGTGCTCTGGTAATGCTTCAGGGAGGATTTCCCACTGGTGAATGCTCTATAATTTAAAATAAGTAAAGACATCAGGATGTGAGTCATTAATTGTTAATGATAGTCACCTACCTTTATTGGTTTCCTACAGAGTATCTAGTTAACAGTGATCTATAGACAGATTTTTTAGAATACCTGTAAACAAAAGAAGACTAAGGTACTTTATGTGATGGTTCCACACCATCTGCTACACTCTTTGAATGAAATGACAGTAAGAGGGAGTAAATTCAAAATGATGTAGCAGATGGTTTTGACATAAAATGATGGCCTTTATGCCTTATTTTTGTTTTCTTTTTATTTACTAGTGAAGAGAACAGAAGAGGATAAGCCCCAAATTGTATTAGAATATGGTAACATTATTTAGAACTATAAAATATGCCAGAATTTTTTTTTTTAATGTAGCTTGTAAATCCACTGTAATATAAAGGGGAGAAAATAGCACCCTAGATTAATAGAAATTATTAAAAGAGAACTTGTGTATGCCCCATCCCTGGAAGTGATAAAACCAGGTTAGACTGAGCTCTAAGCAACCTGGTCTAGTGAAAAATGCCCCTGCCCATGGCAGGGAGTTGGAAACAGATGATCTTTAAGGTCCCTTCCAACACAAAACATTCTATGATTCTATGTATTCTATGAATATCTTCATTCATCCTTCTTTCTAACCTTTCTAAGGCTGGCTTTTTTTAACTCTCCTCCCAAATAAGCAAACCCTTAATGGTGGAAGAATCTTCTGTTTCTTAATCCAATGTTCTTTCCTCTGTATCTTCCTGAAATTGTTAGCGAGCTTCATTTTAATCAGAAACTTTAATTGGCTATTGAACTAACTTTTGGGAACGAAGCAAATAGTAGCTAAAAATGTATCTATTTTGTCAACAGTTTCTTTCTGTTTTTCCTTTGGGATATTACCTCAGTGACCTGTTCTCAAAATACTGAGTAATCTGAATGGCTCCAATGCGATGCTCCCTCTATTGGTGATTCAGTTTATCCCCAGCAACTGCATTAGCAGCCTTCAAATAGTCTTTTCATAAAATAAGGCCTCACAAGTCATTATTATTTACAGATGAAACCTGAAAAATCACTTTCAAAGGAAGAATAAATAATTAAATACTGCAAAGGAGCTTGAATCAGATTGATTGTGACACAAACACCAGTTGAATTTTTCCATTTAAACAGAAATTTTACCTTACTATTGCCTTTTGCAACCCTATCAGCAGTAAATTTGTTTCTGTTGCTAGACAGTGAGGTGCATTCCAGGTCTTTCCAAGAATTACTTCCCATTACAAAAATTTTGTTTTACTTTGTAGATGGAATGCCAATGTATTTTACACCCAATTCTGCATTGTAGAGCATAATTCGTAGTGAAGAGCATCCTTCTTATGAAATTCAAGTTGCAGAATCAGCTACTGAACTACTTGGCAGTTCCCAAAATAAACAGAGGCAAAAAAAAAAAAAAAGTCATAAAAAGTTACTGAAAAGAATGTGGTTGCATTTAATTCCATGATGCAGTGACAGGTAATAGGACACAACAGAATAAATTCTGTAAAAAGAAAGAAAAGTACTGAAAGTATTGGGAAAAATTATAAAGTCACATTACATCATGAAACAAACTTTCCCATGGAAAAACTACTAGAACCTGATTTAAGGAGCCTCCTTCTATAATATTTTATTTGATGACGATAAGACTCCTCTCATGCATGCAGAATTGTTTCTTATTATTAGGCAAAAAGATAAGTGAGGGGGTCTAGAGATAATGGAATGTGTTTTCAGCTACATCACAGAGGAAAAGATAACTGAAGATAAAAGTCATAAATCTCAGTTTGGCATCAGTTTTTTAGATATGGATGTTTATATAAATGGCTATGAAAATTCTATGATGGGGAAACAGGAAAAATTATGGGGAAGTGAGCCATCCTATTTCATAGACATCTGAATAATTGTGTGGAACTTATGCTAAGAACAATAAAAAATAATAAAACATGAACCTCTTAGGAGGCTCCTTCTCATAGGAAGTAACAGTCTTCCTTCATGAGATAGTTGAGAGATTGTAACACTGGCACAAGACTTAATCTTCTGTACAAGACTAGATATCTATATCACAACATGATGATAAAACCATGAAATCAGGACAGCTAGAGCAGCCATAAACAATGCATTAATGAAATATCATTCAGAAAAGGAAAAAAAAATACACCTCAATATTACACTGCAAAACAAAAAAATTGACACAGAATTATATTTTTCTCATTAATGCCATAAAATTACTGGAAGTGCCAAGCTGCATATTTTTTTTTTTTGAAATTTCAAATGTCTTACTGCAAAGAAAAAAAAAAAACATTTCTTTCATACCTCTGACTGACTTGAACACTTGACTGCTGCCAGATTCAGACACAGATCAAAGTAACTGTAGTACTCTTAAAAGGGTTTCTGCACTGCTTTTGAATGTATTTCATAGGAATGTTAATCACCCAAAAGAGAAGACCCAACAAGAGAAAAAAGGGTGATCCCACTGTTACTTTAGTGTGAAGAGTTCAATAATATTTTCATGGAACTATTTATTATTATTTTTTTAATTTAACTGAAACCTGAAAGTTGTGAAAAGGGGTGGAGGAAGCAAAGGAGTTGATAAACTCTTTCTTGAAAGCATGATGAATGTGAGACAGATGCGACATTTATCTGGAACAGTCTGATGTGAGATATAGAGGAGAGATGAAGCACAAGAAAGGCACAAATCCTCAGATCCTGCTTTCTATAAGAGAAGTGACACTGAAGGAGAGAAGGAATAAAGGATTTGCAGAGCCTCAAACTAAGGCCAGACAGAATGAGGGAAAAGTTAAGACTAAGACCAAAAGCAGATAGTCACTGAGAGAAGGGAAGTAAGATTTTGCGATTGTCTCCTGGAAACAGCTTTACAGAAGTCAAATGTTGTTTGAATCTCTATCTTCATAATTATAACATACAACAGATCTGATAATGTGTAATCATCCCCAAGTAATGTATAAACCCAGAAATTTTTATTTTTACCAACAGTGTTAAAATGGTATTTATGTTCACTGAATCGTATTTCTTAAACTTTAAGAGTATTGGATTGCTTTGGAATGAAATTATGAGTCAGGTTGATGCGTCAACTCATTTTGGTGATGTCCACTGCTTAAAAGACAGATCGATCCATGCATAGAAAACCCTACTGCATTTGAAATATCATTGTTGTACGGTAATGATTGTCTTCTTCCTTCAAAATCCTGGCAGGACTCCTTCAAATTAATTATCCTTTGTCTTAGAAGTGGTGACCTCCATGGCACAGAGTTAGGTAGGGCTCCCTACTCCCCATTATTGAGGAGCCCAGAATTCTGACTTTTTTTTTCACACACTTTACTAGGAGAAAATAGTAAAAAGATAATGATATGAGAAGAAACACACCAGAGGCAAAAATTGACTCTTTGCTACTCTAGGTACAATATACAGCTCTTCCAATATAATCTGCCACTATACTTAACTGCAAGAGACATCACATGTCTTCTATTAGGTAGATATGTTGGATATGGGCTCCTGCTCTAAAGCATCAACACCAGACATTGTAAGTGTAGGAAGTAGAACCTGAAATGCCTTTTTGACCATGGGACATTCATTTCTCCACAGTAATCATGAGCCAGGAAGTAGCAGGGATCCACTCTATCCCCATCTATAATTTAGCCATTTGTTAATAAGAATAAAGAGATGACAATATTTATTTCATGCAGAGCTAAACCTCCTCCAAAAATGCTGAGGTGATGGCTCTTGCTAGGCATGATCCAGAAGAAAATAATATCAAATAAGTAAGAATCAACAAGAATTGCATGATTTTGAAGGTAAACATACACCTCGTCAGACATAGCAGAATTAAAGCTTCCTTAAAAATTATAAATAACTTTTGGTATTACACCTAAGAATTTGTTCTTCTGGCCAGTTGTCACCCAAAAATATAATCTTCAAAATTTTCAATTCTGAAATGGCCGAACATGTGTCTATCAATGGGAAGTGGTGGGTGCTTTCCCTTTTAAACTTTATGTCAACCCACGAGTTTTCTCACTTTTTGTTCTTTCACTTCACTCCTCCATCCCACCAGGCTGAAATGAGTAAGTGGCTATGTGGCTGGTGGCTGGTGGCTGAGGTGAAACCATGACTCCTGCACTACGTTTCTATGGATGAATTCACAGTAAGAGGTCCCAGAGAAGAATTCTGTATTTCTTCCTGCCACTTTCCCATACAGAACTTTTTTTTTTTTTGTCAAGAGTTGTTGATGATTCTTTCATACATGTTTTCTATTTATACATAGATAGTTATGATACATTGACCTGTGCAGCAATGCTTGTTGTTTTATTTTGCTGCTTATTTTTGTTTATTCTTTAGAAAAGAAGAAAGTTCAAGATTATATACTTTAGAATATCTAGGTACTAACTAAAGTATTAAAAGCTATTATTACAGTTTTCTTATGTTTAAATAGCATTTAGATTTTCTAGTTGCACAGTCAAGCATAAAAGTACACATAAAGAATGTTCCCTAAAAGGCTCACAATCTATTCTGCCCTTAGTAACTTTTGTTTCATTTTGATAAATATACAAAAATTACAAAGCAAAAATGTTGTTGAAAAAGAAAAAATGGGGGTTTTTAATGTTTTTTTTTTATTATGCAAGAATCAAAATATCTGACATAACAGGAGGAAAGCTTGACCACTTGTACATTTAATTTCCATTGCTTGCAGTATACTGTTATATATGTTTCCAACACAGAATGATCCGAGAGGCAATAACTTAAGAAATGTTTGGATCTGGATGGAGAAAACTCTGAACTAGTTCTGCTAAATACTGACTTGTCTTTAGTTACTGTTTTCCCTTATTGTTATTAGTCCTAAGAAGTGGACTTTAAGGTCCAATGAGATTCTCATAAAATCTCCCTATTAGACAGGCTTCAAGTACACTTCAAGCTAGAAGAGCTAGGAGCATTTACTACATATTTTGTTGAAAGTTGTTAAGTTAGTTTTAAAACAATACCACCCACACAAATCGCTAGAAAATATCAAACATCATGCTGTGTTATATGTTTTATTTCTGGCATGCGACAGAAAGATGAAATGCATTCATTATCTTACCATGATGGTGAATCGATCCATTTATTTTGTACTGATACAATTTCAAGCAGGAAAGTTGCTGCATCCCGCGTCTGGGTTCAGATTAGGGTTCTGATAGCTATGTTAGTTAACCCAGTTCTGTGTACCCCCGTGCACCCCCTGTATTTCCCCCCACCCCCGCGGTGGTTCGCTCCAGGCTGCCTGCCATTGGAGCTTCCCCCTGTCACTCCTGTGACCACTCCCTGTCCCATCCAGAGAGTTCCCTGTCAGTCACCCCGATCCCGCAACCCCGTTCGCCCTGGAACCCAGGGTCTGCCCCTGTCACGCCCCCGTTGGTCGCCATGGTCCACATCTTAGCCACAGCACCTTTCCCCATTGGGTGGGAGGGCTTCTGCTCCTCTCTGCCCACCCCCAATAAAACCCCACACCTCCTGGATCTCGTGGCCATTTTCCCCCATGTACGCTGGGAACGCGGGTCGCAGTTTCTCCGCCACAGCTCACCACAGCCATTAAAACCTTTCAGCCTCCCTCGTGGGTGAATTGGACATTCCTTCGCCTCTTTGCCAACGTCCCTCGCATGTGGCAGTAGAAAGCATGGCCAGCCCACCTTCCTGGAGCGCGCAGCGCCTGGGAACAAGCGGCGAACCCGGTCTCCAGAGGGAAGCGGTGCTGCTCCAGGCACCGGAGCTGCCCAGAGCCGAGAGGAACAACTTTGAGACGCAGAAAGTCTCCTTTAATAACACAAAAATAAGTCCAAGTTAAGACAAAAATAGTTATGACAACTATTTTACGTATTTGCTCCATGAACATTATACGTTTTGACAACAACCCATTACAATAATTACTAAGTAGTCACTGCTTTAAACTTAAATACAAATATAAACTATCACTATAATCACTAACACATAAAAAAGGCTCATCAACATTTAGGGAATGTTGAGTGTGTAGAGTATTTGAAAGTAGCTAATGAAATGTAAATGTATTTCCATATGACTAAACATTAGATAACCCTTCAAGTCTCCAAAGTAATATTCAATCCATAGTTCTGGCTTACAGTTTCTTCTCTCTCATTGCATATTTTTAGGTGTTATTTATTTGTATTCCAGTACTGTTACAGCTAGTTTTGTCAGCTATATAGAAAAAGAGATCATTTGTGTCAGAATTCCTTTGAAAGTGCAAGTTTCTCATGAGAACTTCATAGCATGTAGCCAGGTATGGGATGTTTAAAAAACGAAAAATACACTTTTTTCTGGTTTTGTGCAAAGAAAAATAAAACACAAAATGAAGAAACTCCATAGAAGTATTGAAGTAATAATGTCACACTTAGTTTTCAGTCTAATTTATTTTTCAGATCTCCATGCCCATTTTTTCTTGGAATCTTGCTTGACATTTCTATAATTCACATTTACTACCAGAAACCTCAGGGTTTTCTCTCCTTTGCCTTTGGAACTTGCCTCTCCTAGCATTTTACAAGAGTATTCTCCTTCTAGTTCATAGAGCAAAGTTACCAGGATGGTGCACAATGAGAGCTAGGCACTCCTATGGAGGCTTCTGGATAAGAGCCTATGCCACACACGCTGCACAAAACAAACTGCCCAGCAGCAGATGTAGTTTGGTAACCTTCGAATATCCAACAGCAAAACCAAGCCAGCTCTGCTTGAAATTCTGCTGTGTTTTATTGCCACATCAGCATTGACTGCATATTTGGAAATGGCTTTTGTCTTCATAAATGTTATGGGGTTTTTCTAATTGTTTCTTCTCTTCACTTAACCTCACAAATATATTTCTTCTTATTACAGTTGTAACACAGACAGCTAAAGAGTAGCCCAAAGTTATTTAAAGCTGGAAGACAAAAGACAGAAGACCTAAATGAGAGTTAGATGTTTGGACATTTGTATAAAGCATGATGATTATGTTCAAATACCCATATTGTTGCTGCAAATATTAATCCACAGTAAATTAATTTATATTTTGGAGTAGCTTACTACCTACCAATGAGCCTAAACTTCTCATAATAAAATCCCATAATGAAATCTTGCCAATCAACTTGAAGTGGTTTTGTCCTTCTCACATGCATGCCTCTTCTAGATATCAATGAGACCACCATACATATAAACAAAAATTGACTTTGTGAAGAAATGTTAAACAATATTTTCTTTCTCTGGAAGGGATTAATAATTTTTATGTTCAATTATTTTTCATTACTTGTAAATAAAAAATTCCAATAGACTTAAAAGACTGCATAGGAGCACTCATTTTGCTATAACAAATTAGTATTTAATCCAAAAATAGGAGAGTTTGTTATGAACAGCTTGGCCAAAAGACATAAATTTTAATGATAGACAGATAAAAGCAGGCAGAGTGCAATATAATTTTTAATACAGTAACACAGGCATTCCCTTGCATAACAGCCCTCATTATGTAATTTGCAGTGGCAATGCAATTTATCTACTGTAATTTGCAGACACGTTTAAAACTAAATGTGATTAATATTTATGCAGCTGAATTTTTTTCCAAAAGCAGATTTTATTTTTTTTTATTTGACCTTGTTCCTCAAATTAATTTTTTTCCTTTCATCTTTCTGCTTAATAAATCAAGGAGAATATATACATAATGATTAATGTTAATAACTGGCCTACAATAATATTATGATGTACTGCATTATATGTCCTACTGGAATTAAATCTAGACTCTTTTACCATTTATTAATTGAAGACTGGTAGTAAAAATCATAATATATATGCCAAGAGGGTAGCAGAGACACATACAAAATGTGTTTCAGCATTTTGTACATTCTCTTAATTTATAAAAGGACTTATGCTTTAATTTTCTTATAATTTTTTTATTCAATATCCAATTTGCATGCAAATTGAAATGTTTCAAACTGCAATATAGTTAGATGTGCCTCTTCATTTCTCTAATTTCCCTCTTCATTCCTTCCACGTCCATACAAATTCTTCCTGATGAGATTGTTTTAGCAACTTGCATGAAGAAGTTTATTGTAATTTTTCTGTTTTGTAAAAAGTTATGTAGATTATTTTTGAAGACATAGCCATCCTTTCACTGTAAAGAATCCACATGCTGTTGTGGCTGCTCAGTAAATAATATTGAAAAGGCATGGTTTTATTAAACCATATCCTGGAAAAATTTGACTCTATCTTTTGAAAAACATAAGCATTAGAAACAAATTCTGAGAAAAACGAAGACATTTTTCTTTGTGCACCAGTAAGGGATCAGCCTCTTCTCAATTGATAATCCTATTTTTTTAATTAATTAAAAACATTAAGAAACTTAAAAACTCACAACACTTTCAAAATTGAAAACAAAATGTGTTAGAAACATAATTGATTTATGAACTAGACTAGGCTTCAATCACTTTTTATTCTAGTAGAACCTGAGAACTCCATTTCCTAGGTACAGGGTGTTATAGATATGATTCCCTCTTTGGAAAAACACAGCTGTCACACTGTCCTTTTTTTCCCCCCCCTATTTTCCTGCTTCAAGAAAGTATCTTTCTAATGCTTTTCATTTATTTTAAATATGTCTCCTACTGTTTCTAGTGGAACAAAGACTTACAGAAAAAATATTTAGGTCAGAAAGTGATAAAATATTATTTACTGCCCAATCAACTATAAAAACCCTAGAGAGAATGGAATTTATTAATCACCCCAAGAAGATAGTGTGTGTAAGAAAGCAGGACAAACTGAAAATTGAATTATCAAAAATGAAACTGCAATTAGGCAAGAACAGCTAGATTCCCCACTGCCCAGATAAAACTACTGTACAAAACTATCAGTACAGAATAGGCTTGATACTGAGTCTTAGTGGGTAGTGGAAAAAGAAAAAAAGAAAGGGAAAGAAAATAAATTAAATTATAGATATGCTAAGATTATTTAAATCAACATATACGTTAAAGTATTACTGAAGAAGAACAGTAATATTCCGTTTCCCACCACCGAGAAGAAAATTAAGTCTGAATAACAGTTCAGATTTGCAAAGACTGCAATGGATGACACTGAGTGAAAAATTGTGAACCACTGAGAACTGGAATAATTGTGGTTTTGCTAACAAAAAATAGAAAAGAACGTCCTCAGAAATGGTGCAGAAAGCAGAACTGTGCAGTCCACTTCCTGTTGCCTTTGAAAGTCCATTGTCTCAATGCACAATTTATGTATTTCAATCTAATTTGTGTTACTTGTTTTAATTCAAAAACTATTCATCTTTCCTAGGCAACTGCTCCAAAAAACAAACTATAGAGCCAAGTTTGCTCACTTTCTCTCAGGTTTCAAATGAATCATAGAATAATTAAGGTTGGAAAAATCCTCCAAAACTATCAGCTACAACTGTTGACATAATTCCACCATGACACTGAAAACATACCATTCATTTCTTGAACACATCCAGGGATAGTGACTCCACCACTTCCTTGGACAGCCTTTTCCAATGTTTAACCATGCTTTCTGTGAAATTTTTTTTCTTAATATCCATCCTGAACCTTGTCTGGCACGACTTGAAGCTGTTTCCCCTTGTGCTCTTGCTAGTTGCCTAGGAGAAAAGACCAAGAACAATTGAGAAAAAAATGCACACCTGAGCTGCTAAGTACCTTGGTGTAACCTAGCTGCCTGCTGCTAGAAACCAGCACACCTAGGAGACAGCTTCTAAGCACCAGAGTTGGTGATAAATCTCCAGGATTAAGTTCTACTGAGCTGATTTGGAGAAGTATATTTTGGGTGCAAGCAGCAACACTAGCTATTGGGCATCACTCATACATTTACACCCTATTTGAGATTTAGAACAAGATTCTGCAGCTCACCTCTGAAACTACATCAGGGTGGGTTTTCTTCAAGTAATGTGCCTGTACAAATTGTAACCCAAATATCTGAACTGCACTGTGCAGTGAGAATTTTAAATTTTCATTTAAAAAATAGTGTTGTTTTTTTTTTTTAAATGCATGACACCACCTACAGTAAGAATAATCTAAAATCATATACTGCTATTTAAGGCAATGGTAAGAATATTGCTTTCATCAGAAAGACAAGGAGAAAGTGAATCTCAGACAAAAAAAAAAAGTTACAGAAAAATGAGCACAAGGTTTTTTGGAAAGTATCGGTAATAACTGCTACATTAGCAAGACAGTGACCCAGACAGTTTAAACATACAACATAGTTTACTTGCATAAGTAAAGCATGTTTTTATCTGTGTGTCTAGGCTGCAATTATTTCTTCCAACAATTTTTATTTTACAAAGATTTTCAGAGTGCGCCCAGTGTGGGAGGTAAGTAGGTGGAATAGAGTTCCAAGAGTTTTGCTAAGGAAATCCATAATTTGGAGTACTTTCCAGTGCAGGAATAACATCCTTGGTTTTTTGGGGTTTTTTTCCTCTCCACTAGGCAAGAATGATAGCAGCAGCATTCACAGTGGATAGGAAAAGCCTGTGGAGACTGAGTTCACTAATGAGGTAAGTGGAAAAAGAAAGGGGGGGGATATTGGAAGTAGGGAAGGGCCCCTAGATTAGATAATAACTGAATGAGGTAGGTGTTTTCTTTCAAGCACTCTAGGAGGAAGAGAGGCACTCTGAGGGATGAAAGAAGCAGAAATGGATACTGGTGCTAGAAGATGAAAGAAAAGCAGAAATGTTTCATCTCCTCTCTAAGTAAAGGGAATTTTTCAGAGAGAGAAATATAGCACCGAGTGTGCTATCCTTTCAATGCTCCCAGAGGAAAAAGGGTAAGCAGATTAGGGAAGTGAGGGTCATGATAAAGATCATCTCTTGCTGATCCATAAGGTCAGCTTTTAAAAATATTTTAACCACAGAGACCTGTGGAAAAGAGGCAGCCGAGATTTGAACACCCAGTTGTTACTTTGGCATTCCAAAAACACAACCACTGCTCTTCCAGCTCCCTTCTCTTGTCTGTTCTGGGCCACTCTCCTCCTTTCTGGTTAGAGAGCTAGCACTTTTCTCAGCATGAAAACAGAAGTCTCTGCACTGCGCACATGACAAAACTGCCATTTTCTTGGCTCACTACAGTTGCAGTCACAGAATATTTGAAGTTAGAGAGCACCTCTGGAGACAGTCCACTGCAATCCACTGCTCAAAGCAGTGGCAGCACCCACAGCTGCAGGATTCCCAGCCAGATTTTCAATGTCTTCAAGGATGAAGAACTCACCACTTCTCTGAGCAGCCTGTTCCACTGTTTGATCAGTCTTACAGACTGTGATTCTGTCTTCCTCAGTACTCCTTCAGATATCTCCAGTGTCCTACAGCAGGAAAAGATTGTTTAGGAAAGACACTGTGCTGAGTTCTTTAAAAGGATTTACCACAAACATATTATTTCTAGACTTTATTCTATCACTGACATAAACAAATGCATAAATAAATAATTTTTTTAAAAAATGAAAATAAAATCATCCTTCCAACAGCTAACAGATATTAATTAACATAATTTAAAGGCAACCACTAAAAGAAAAGACTAACAGTGAAAAGAAATACAACATATATGAAAGAACAATATAACAGAAAATTCGAATTTTCTTCATATTCATTAGTACACAGTGCTTACAATATGCATTTAGAAAAACTAAATTATGCTACTCTGCTCCTAGTGTACTTGTACAATGGACTGCAAGCATCCAGAATTCCAGTTAGTGTATTTCTCCAATCTGATAGAGTGCAAATATAAATTTTAGTTCCTCACTAAGAAATATGTAATTGTCTTCTCAAAGACATTTTCACTTTGAAATCTTAGGATGAATTCATATGAAAAATTTGATCCACCTTTATGGGAAAAACTCTTCCTACTATAATTTAATGGTCAGGAAAGAAGATAAAAGAGATTAAAGTGCACAGAAAGAATATTAACTTACTTTTTTCTACTATACTTATAATATTAATTTAAAAGAAATCTCAAAAGAGTTTTTCCACATAACTGTTTCAGTGCATTCTTGTTATCTATGTAGTCAGACATGACTTTGTCCCTACACTCACATCACCGTTTCTGAAACTGAGCAAAATTCACAGTTATGAATTTTATCGCACACTTCTGTACTACAGCTAAGTACCAATTTATACATTCCATTTTGTACAGCACATTTTGCCACTGCAGCCCTCTGTTTAACATGTTAAACTGTTAACAGCCAGGCAGTGCCTTTGTCTTACTGAGCAGACGTGCAACAATAACAAGGTTCAACAATAGCACTCAAATGCCAGATGATCATTTGACCTGAGACTTGACAGCCACAGGGAAAGGGAAGCTCTATATCGTGTCATTTTATGTATGTGTGACTCAATATCTTCTCCTAAAAATCAGGGATTGCATTCCAGAAGGATTGAAGCAATATAAGAGACTAACAAGAGGCTCTTTTTTTAAGCAAACTTTGGTATAAGAAAAGATCAAAAGATAATTACAATACTTTTAAAAGACATATTTGGATACGAGTGTGTGGGGAAAGAAGAAAATTATCAAACATTCCAGGGACAGCCAAGGACTTTGAAATAACCTGAATATTGGATATTGGCATGCCAAAGGAAATTCACAGTAGTTAAACGTTTGTTTTTATCTCACTTCAGGAATTAATAAAAGAGGCTAAAAATGTGTAGAATTTAAATGAGGTCTCATCTGATGCATCTTTACAATGAAATGAGTGCAGTTAAGACACAAAAGAGTAAGTGTGCTTTCAGGTGGATGCTAACTTCCCAGAAAATCTGTTTAAAAACAGATTAAGACATTTGCTCTCATGAGGCAAGACAGCAGACAAGACAAAAAACCCCACACTTTTTATTGCATATACACACACATATATTTATGTACGTAGATCTCCATGTATGTGTGTAAATATATATATGCATACATGTCTATGTGCACACACAGATAGACTACCAGCTTGAAATGTTCCATTATTGAAAAATTCAGAATTAGTATTTTTGAAAAACGTTTTCATTTTCTTGTGGAAAAAGCACTATAGAGTTAAAACTCTAAAGAGTTTTTCTAACCTCTTGAAGGTTGTCAAAGTCAATTAGAACATATAATACACATAAAAGTAAAATAGCATACAGACATAAATACTTGATAAAAGATATGTAGAAGGAAACTAATTATTTCAAAGCTGAAAAAAGAGTTTTTCATCCCCAGCCTACCCAAGAAATGCATATACCAGTACAGAAATCCCCATCTAGGTCAAGCCACTGTCAGCAAAAGTGCTTTACTGACAATGGAGTTCCTAGTAATTATCCATTGAAAATAATATATATCAGCAAAACCATTTTATTTCTTAAATTACATAAACTAAGGTATTTTTTCTTCTAGTATAACATAAATTTTCTGTGAGTAGTGTAATTAATGATGAGTTTCCTAAAAATGTGTGCATTTTATTTCCTAAACTCAGTTTCTGTGTCATAAAATCCTTTCCTTCCCTTTTTCCCAGCACACTAATGGGAGGAAACTGTGTATGTTATGGCTAGTCTATGTTTATAAATAATCTAATTTTGCCATCTAGTTACTGCTTAAAACCCCCCACAACTTTAGATGGCTCACTTTTACTTACATTTTTGTCAAGGAGGGGCACTAACTGAAAGTCCTCTACTGAGCTGACCATACTCACCAAATTTTCAGGATCCTAAAAGCCTTTTTTCCTTTCTGTCAAAATGGGTTGAAATTGACTGTATTCCTGTGTTTTAGAGGGTATGGACAGAGAATACAATTGGACAAGTTGTTTTGTTTTTTTTTTTTTCACAAGAGCAAGCTTGGAATGTGAGCAAAAGCCCCCATGTCAAAATGTACTACTGGAGTTAAATGGTAATTTTCATCTCTCCTTACACATCAAACCCAGAAAATATCAACCCTAAAGTCTAGCCCTCTAGACTGTCTTTACAGTAAATGGGAAGAATTAGTACTTTTACGTGAGCTGTGGCTACTTCACAGTAATGCAGACATCTAAACTGATAATCTCAGAACTTCTCTTGAAGCATCTATGTAGATAATTAAATTTAAAAGAGAAAGAAACCCCACTTGAGACTCTTATAAGTAGGCACTATATTAGGAATAGGAAGAGAACAGTAACAGGTAACAAATGTCTTAAAAGATAATCAGGAAAAAAGTAGGCAAAACCCATGATTCATGAGCTATATTTGAATTAAAAGAATCTTCATTTAAAGAAACTTTGGAAAATACAATTGGGAGTATTTCATAGTAAGCAATATGATTGATCCAGTCTGCAAAGCTGAGGTTTTAATAGGCAAATCCTTGAAATTTTGAACTTATCTCCATTAGAACAAAAAAGTACCCAAATCGTAAGTTATAAGATTAAAAAAAAAAAAAATCCTTCAGCTGCTCTATTTGAAATACAATACAATTTATATATTTTAATCCAGAATTTCAACATGAACTTCATTTTGAAAGTGAATGTAACACTTCTACTTAAGAAGGATCTCAGCTTAGAAGAAGCGAGCAGATTTCAGTCATTGTTAATGACTGTCATTAATTTAAAAACAAAAAAAAAAACCTCCAAAACCTCAACAAATTCAGTAAGTAGGCTTTAAGTTGGCTTAGATTAATATTTTAAAATTCAGGAAAAAATTGTGACATACTAGATATCTAAGCCAAAAAAAAATTTCCAAAATATCATCCGTCATATGAAAAAGCAGATAATTTTTCCTGATTTTCCTCTAGCAAAGGTACAACAGGTAATAACAGAAATTTCAAGTGTTTTAACAGTGATTTATAGCATCCTCATGAAACTGAGTTGTAGAGTTCTCCACCTGAACTGTAAGAGAGCTAAATTTTTTTCTTAGCCCCCACTAAATCTCTTTGTGTAGCAAATACAAAATATTTAAATCAGCTTCATAATGTCAAAAATGTTATGATGCAGACTTCAGATCTTGTTTTGACCTCATTCCATAGGAACTGTTAACCAACTCTTCGGGGGAAATGGTGTTGCTACTGGGCCCTTGTTCACTTTGTCTTTCCCACATCTTATGTTTGACTATTGATCATATCTATATTCCCCGTGCTAATCACTATTCTAACTTTCTGTATTTACACTGCAAACTTGTTCGTATTTTTTATCTTCTATTTACTTTGAAGTATGATACTGCTACTCATGCATCACAAGAGATAGGATATGGACCCTTTGCTTTTTAAATCCTTATTCATATATTTTGACCACACCAGTGTGCTACTAGCAGTATTCCTCATTTCCTTCCACAAACAATTCTATATATGCAGTCTGGTGCCAGTTGATCAACCAAACTCAAAAGAGGAGATCCAGATGATTCCTGGTAAATTAAATACAGAAGTGACATACAGTCCATTGAAAAAATATTTTTTAACAGAACATAACAAAAATTTTAAAAACAAATGCTTTGTCATAACTAAACCTAACACAGCTACTTTCTCTTGAATATAGATCATGAACTAACCCAAAAACATAATCACAATACTTTCTTACAGGAACCCTACATCACACAGTAACAGAATCACAGAGTCACAGAACCACTAGGTTGGAAGAGACCTTCAATATCATTGAGCCCAACCCATGCCATAACACCTCACATAAACGTGGTACCAAGTGCCACATCCAGTCTTTTTTTAAACACATCCAGGGATGGTGACTCCACCACTCCACCTCCCTGGGCAGACAATTCCAGTACTTTTATCACGTTGCCTTTCTTTTCATCCCTCCAAAAATCTCAATAAAAACATCATGCTCAACAAGACATACTATATGGAATATCTGAGGTTGACTAAGATAAGTTAGTCATCAGTAATGATAAAGAGAGTTATAATGAAAGGTGTTATGATGAACATTAAATGGGATAACTCCTATTGCTGTTAAATTTAACTAACTGGTCAGCACTTCTAAATTGAGTCATAATGACATAAAGAGTTTTTTTATGGTATTAATGACACTGACTCAATCAATTAAAAGAGCTGGGAAGAACTGAAATAGATGCATTTCCACTACAATCTAGTGAAGGAACCATTTTAGAAGGATCACACATGGATAAAAGGAGGAAAAAATCTGTTCTTCTAAGAGTGAAAATGAAAGCTGAAATGCAGCTGTGTGAAAACATTCAAGCAGGTGACATGCAGTAAGAGCAGAATCATATTGATTATTTAGTAAACACTGTGAGCAGTTCTACCCTTTTTTCAGTGTGATTCCATAGGTGCCTACCTCCTGCCTTAATAACATAGTGAGAGCAACAATGACTAAGGAAGCTGTTATTTCCATCACAGTTCTGTTAACCTTCAGTTGATAAACTGGATTAAAATTACTTTCCATAGCTCCAAGAGTAAATAATTGAAGATCCAGTTTACCAGACAGATAACACCTCCAAAAACATACAAACAGACCCTTGATGTAGACAAGAGAGGGCATAAATCTGTCCCTTGGTAACAGCATTTATTAAATTGTTCAAATATCTATGGCTAAGAATGAGAAATTAGGTTGAAAAAGCAAAATTTTAGTTTTGTAAATCACAATTCTACTGATTTTTAAACCTTTGAAAACACCAGGGTGCTTGTTCTGCCTGATTGCCCTGTTTCCTTCGACACTGCTTTTCCTGCTTATATAATATAGAAGTGCAAAAAAACACATTTCTCTTTATATAGTTTGCTGCCTTCAATTACAAAAGATTTGGATTGGTTGTAATGTTATGAACTGAAAGTTTTGTCCTTTCTTTGATTTCTGTCATATTAAACAAAATATTATCCAGCAGAAAGAAACACCTACAATTTAACTACACAAGCATCCATATTTTAAAAATTTTGGCTGTTAGGTACCTCTCACTTCACGTATTGAAAAAAGCAGTAGGCTATCTAACCTGAATCTACTTACAGATGAAAAGTGGACTGCTGCTTTCAATCAATAAAGCATAGAGTGTTTTTTCATCCAAATATTAGGGGGAATCATCACCTCCTTGGCTTACACTTTCACGCCACAGCTCTGATCATCAGAGATATCAGAGAGCAGTAGGCCCAAGTGCAACATTGCTGTTGGCAGCGTTGGAATGCTTCAATGATTTTAGATCTCTCTTTCCACAAAAATCCATTAGAGTTCAAGTTTGTTGTGACTCCAAGGTGTATCTTGAAGCTCATATTTCTTATCTAGTGGCTCCAAATAAAGTGAAGCTTCCCATTTCTAACCTAGGCTCTTAGCCAAGACTTAAAGGCAAGCTGATTGTTTCTGTCATCACAGAGAAGCCAGTGATGATGTCAGACATCTGTGAAGCTTTATTTCTGTTAAGATAGTGCACAGCACTCTTTTCCTGAAAATACACAAAACCCCCAATAAACTGAAAGCAATTTACTTCCTTATAACACTTGCTTACAGTACATTTCCAAATAGGTATTTATAAAAAGACAGCAAAATGATTTGATATATGTGTTCCCTTCCTCTGGCTTATAGCAATTTGCATTTTGGAAACAAAAAGGAAAAAGTATTGGCATATTTTCCCTATAATAAGCACCATAAATTTCACATACAATACAGCACTACTACTACAATATACTACATCCATGATGTTGCATACATCATGCATGTAGTATGTTCATTGAACTCACAGGTAAGAACATCTTCAATGTAATAAGTATCATGTAATTAATTTACATCTTTTCCCTCTTCTAACTTTTCTCCTGTTTAGATAACTGAGATTATTTCCTCAAACCTTTTAGAGAAAATAGAACCTATTTAAATTTATGTATTTTTTGTATGCACATTTTTATCCAGTGACATTGGACTTGGACATACATGCTTCCAAACAATGTGTCTTTTCCATCACTCCTGGATTGAAATAAAAAGTAGTTATAACACTATTCAACTAGTCAACATTTTACTAATATTTAGATCTTTGCAGGAATATGTTGTTTCTCTATTAGTTAGCTGATCATATATTTCAACCATTCAAACTGTACTTATTCTCCACAGTAAATGGCAGATAATAGCAGTTTGGAATAATGCAGTCAAAATGTCAAACTTGCTCATGAAAGGGATAGATTCATTAGTTACACTCTTGAAGACTTTATCTGACTCATGTTATCACATCAAGGGAAGGAAAATAAAATTGGTTATATAACCTGGATTCTTCCACTTGCAGCCAAAGTATCCTAAAAAATATGCTGAAGAAATAATAACTCTATTATTTGATTAGGTATTACTTCATACACTGCGGAGATAAAGCAAGTGTGGCTTTCACTGAACCACTGTCTGCCAGAAAAGAGGGATTTAAACTAAAGTTACCATAGAAGGGTAAGTCAGTCCATCCCAATCCTGGCATCTCCTGACAAGAAATGCAGAGATGGCCAAAGCCTGGAGAGGGATCACAGAATCAGCAAGAGGGCACCTGATTCAGAAGAGCAGCACAAAGGAATTCCAGCAACTGCACAAAATAAGATGGTGTCATCAGAAACCAAATTTAAATTTCTCTGTGAAAGGGCACATAACATGAAGAAGAAACAACAAGAAGAGCTTCTATAGGTATAGTGGTGATAAAAGGAAAACTAGGGAAAATGTGAAACTAGCTCTTTTCGGTAAGAAATAGGAGACCTGATTACTCAGGATATGGAGAAGGCTGAGGTAGTCAATTACTTTTTTCTATTGGTCTTCACTAGCAAGTGCTTCTGATGGAACACTCAAGTCAGAGAAGGCATAGGCAGGAACTGGGAGAATGCAGAAGCACCCACTGCAGGAGAGGATCAGGTTTGAGAACACTTAAGGTAAGGTGAGAACACTGAGAAGTGCAGAAGTCCATGGGACCTAAGGGAACCTGCTGATGAAGTGGCTAAGCCACTCTCCATCATCTTTGAGAAGTCACAGCAGTCTGGTGAAATTCCCACTGACTGGAAAAGGGGAAACATAACCTACATTATTAAAAAGGGGAAAAAAAAGAAGACACGGGGAATTACAGACCACTCAGTCTTACCTCTGTGCCTGCCAAAATCATGGAGCAGATCCTTCTGTAAAGCAAGCCAACCGTATTCTGTGCTATATCAGAAGTGTGACCATCGGGTCAAGGGAGGGGATTCTCCCCTTCTGCTCTACTCCTGTGAGACCCTACCTGGAATACTGCATCCAGCTCTGGGTCTCTGAACATAAGGATGTGGATCTGCTGGACTAAGCCCAGTGAGGGGCCAAAGATTGTCAAAGATATGGAACACCTTTCCTATGAAAACAGGCTGAGAGAGTTGGGGTTGTTCAGCCTGGAGAAGAGAAGGCTGCCATCAGAGGGGCAAAGCATAAGGACAAGTCAAGTTATTAAAGTTGACATATGTGGTAAGACACATAGGAAATTTCAAGTAGATATAAGAAAAAAGAAAAGAAATTATCATAAATTTGGTCAAACACAGCAACAGACTGCTCAGAGGAATCGAAGAATTCATATCCCTTGTACAAGAAGGTTATCTTCTTTAACTTGATTTCTTTGGAGCAGGAGGTTGCTCTAGATAACCTCTAGAGGTCTCTTCCAAACTAGATAATTCTATAACTGTTATGGACATCATAAATAGCAGCTTGAAAAGTAGCTGCTACAGAAAGTACTTTTATCTGTGGTTTCATAGGGCTTGGCATCCAGTTTATATGTGGATAGCCCTACTGCTACTCCAGACTGTTCTGGGTGGTCAAAAGTGTGACTAACTGGGGATCTCTCTTTACCTTAACCAGCTGAACACAGCTCAGAAATTGCTCTGTGACAGAATGAACCTAGAAAATGAGGCTAAAGAAAGTTCTGTGAAAAATTCATCCTGGTCATTTACACTCTAAATCATTTTAAAGACTAGTCTATCAAAGCTTTGTCAATAGTCTTGCTGCTGATAACCACCTCTGAACTTTCTAATAGAAGCTTTTCAACTAGCCCACCTGAGTCCACGTCCAAGTGAATCTTCAGACCATTTTGCAGTTGAGGTGCAGATACAGGCAACAGTTTGCTCTCTTGTAGGCAGTGAGATTAAGAAACTGAAAGAATGAGAATTTCTTTGCATTAAAGCAGTTAGTCATAAGCATTGTTTACCTAATGTGACTTTATAAGTGCATCCACATGCTAAACACAAGAGTTTTCTTTTGATCCAGTAAACATTGCACTGTCAGCTGTAATGTGGTCGATTAAATGACTTGACTGAAAAAAAGAGTTCAAATACTCCAGAATGTATGTCCTTGGGGTAAAATCCATAAGGACTCTTCGTACTTCAGGTAATCTTCTCCATTCCTATGCATGTTAAAATTTGCAGAAAAGAGAAATGAGCATGATGTGCTAAGTGCCACAAGCAGGCTGGTTTTGATTTATTCCTCCTCTCCCTTCATCTTACTATCTGACTTCTCTCTGGATAACAGCTGCACTCCCAGATGATGTACTATTGGTGCTGTTCTTAACAGAGCTTTCTCAAATGCTCTGTAAAGGCAAGAAAGCCATCTGCAGGAATTATGAAGAGACGATCCATGGCAGAATGTTACTCTTGAGGTTGACATTGCAAAGTAGACAAATGAACCATGTGCCCATTAAGTTCCTACTTTCGCTTATGCTTATACTTTCCTTTCCATACTTTTATGGTGTTCTGATGCTGCCACATGTAGGTATAACAGTGTATGGCATCCAGGGACTCCGCTTTTGACTCCCAGTTACCCCACTTGCAATTTCTGGTTTGATTCTTCCTGGAGAAGTTCATCATATTTCCTTATTAACAAATTATCAAGTACCTATATGTGTATATGCATATATATCTATCTTATTAAGTCAGTGCAACATGCAGCTGGGCTGTGAAAAGAATAAAACTTGTTGAAGTTCCCAGAAAATATGATTTAATTAATGGTTTTCTACAAGGGGGCTAGAATAGCAATAGTTGTTCATTTTTCCTCCAAGTGATGTGAACAAAATGGCTCTAAACATTTTGATTACACAGGATATTTTCTAGCACAACCTACAAGCTACCCTCAAGCTACCAGAATAGAGGGGAAAAGACAGGAAACTGACCTGCTACCCGGCAGCCTGACCTTTCATTCACAGAAAGCCAGAATGGAGTCCTGGGTTTTAAGCCAGCTTCAGTTCTAAATGTGTCCTGGTTTTAAAGCATACAACTGAACAAAACAGATTAGGCCAGCTGGTTTAGCGTTTCAGTTTTGTTAAAAGGAGCTTTGGCGATACAGCAAATCAAGACAGAGAAAGGTGCTAGGCATTCTTCTGTTCAAAGCCTGTGCTTTCTGAGTTACCGTAGCTTTGGAATCCCTCTCAGTTAATAAGTAGTGCCACATCACCACTTTTATTTAATCTCCATTTTTGTGGTTTGCTCACTTGAGTTCAGAGAGCCCAAGAGCCTCAAAGTTTATTGCCTAGATAATCTTTAAGACAAAAATACTTAATTCATGGCAAATATCTTTTAGAGTGAAAGTATTTCTATTTAAGCATAAAAAAGAGCCTTGAATCCTGAAATCTGGCTAAATAGCTCAGTGCTTGAGGTTCTCCTTATTTCTTAGACTAGATAGGTTCCATGTGACTTGATGATTCAAAGAGTGAGGGACCTATTTTAATGAAAACTAAAAGGTTACTTGGTTTTTGAAAATTTAAATATTCATATAATTCCCTTTATTTAAGAGCTTGGACACATAATTCAAAAGTTGTATTAAAATCATATCTGAAATTACCTGAAGACTATGTCTTAAGCAACTGAAAGATTCTCTAAAAAATCTGAATTTTTAAATAAATTTATTTTTTATTATCTTTTTTTATATTGGAGGTTTTTGACTATTTTTTCACATTTAAAAACTTGGCTATGTCATGTGTAGATACAGGGTTTGAGATTTAGTGTACTGAATAAACAATTAACAGCAACAATCCTGTCCACAAAATTTCTTCAAAATAATTTACCATTCTTCCAAGAAATAAAAACATTATAATATAAAGAGCATACAGCTACAGTATTGGTGAAGGAAATGAATGTCACTCCTTCAAGCTCTAGATTTTATTTTTAATTGCAAAAAAAATTCTGTAAAAAATTATACAATATATCATCTTCATCTCATCTGAGATATACATATATGCAGTACTTCCTGCACATTCTTACTAGCTTCCTACCAATCTATTTTATTTCCTTATCACATCTGCTTAATAAGATTTACTATTTTTTCAGATGTTTAAGAATGAAACCTATGTTTCCAATAGGAAAGGGTGCTACTAGTTTTTGCTGCACAATGTCTGTAATGAATCAGAATTCTTCTTATCACCTGGCTGATCTTCAATGATATCCATGCAAGAACTGCTTTCCTTCTTCACTCATTTTAAGGGATGGAACTGGGAGGACATTATGGAACTAGTTTTAGTTCAACTGAAAGGTCATCAAAGAGCAGGTAGTCAAATTTGTCCTAACAATAAGCACCTAGCCTGTAGGAGACTGGGGACTTTCGAGACATCAATTTATGTGAAACAACTTAAACCAGGTCCAGAGACAGAGATAGCATACTTATAACTTAGACTTTTCTTTTTCCCTGCTGATGTATTTTTATTTTTCATAACACTGTATTTATTTCACTATAGTAAGAGATGTTGTCACTCTCTGACTATAGCAGTCACATGAAATGGAAAACTAATAAGACACCTGCTTATTGCAGCAATAATTGAAGATAATCCCCTCACTACGAAAACAAACAACTGTTGCAATATGAGAAATCTATGCCAAAATGCTCTACAGCCTTGTAACTAAGGTAATAATCTTAATAAATGAGAGTTTGATTGTCTTAGGAGGGAATTCAAGCCCAAATCTCTCTCTCCCTTTACATCCCAGAGGTCAGAGGAATTATCGGTAATTAATGGCAGGAGCTTTCTCCTATTGCACTTGAGAAGGGCAATTAACCTGACTTTCACACAGACTCAAGAACAAAATGTAGTCCTGGATCCCAAATGGAGGCAGGTGGTTCTGTTGATTTAGGTAGGCAACATGCTGAGTTAGTTCTCTCAGAAAAATCTCATGCTCTGAGTTTTCTTTTGAGAGGCTTTTCTATTTACATTCCCATTACTGATTCTAGTTTCTTTTGGTTTGAGTGGTATGAAAAGGAGGAAAAGTTGTTTATTTGGCTAGGTTGTCTTCACTGTTCACTGAAGTAATGTGATGCTACACAACATACCTTTTTCCCATATCTCTATCTCTATTTTCTACTTCCTAGACAAGCTCATCTAAATTATTGAAAACTATGCAAAATTTTTAGACTTTTAAATTTTACATTATAGTTTGAGTTCATGTACCATGTGGAATTTCCATTTATGAATTTCCCTGCTGATTTTTGGCATGTGAAGCAGAGGCTCAACCTGCACTTCTTTGTTACTCTCACCTACAATCCTTTTGCAAATAATGTTATTAACACCAGTAGACTTAGCCCAAGAAAGGGAAAAAAAAAGAAAATATTCTGCCTAAAATGATACAGTAGGTATTAGAATATACTCCAAAAGAGTTATGCAAGGCACCATTTAAAAATTATGAAACATCAATGGAAGAGGATCAGGTTTTTTTCATTCTTTGCTACATTAATGCTAAATTACACTATCTTTCCAAAAATAATAGTAACTCAAAGCAGAAATACATGAAGATGTCTATACACCATATTTCCACACCTACCAACCTTGGCATCTGGTTTCTAGATTGAATCGGTGTAACACAGGGATGCATTAAGACCAAATCAGAAGCTACGAAATAATTCACTTGACTTGTTTTAGCGTAAATGTCTAAATCTAGAAACATGAGCAAATATATTAAACCACGAAAAAAAAACACCTCCCAGTATGTTTCTAAGACACTGTAACTGTTATAAGAAAATCCTGAAACCAACTGTATAACCACCTTTAGCCTCCCAGAAAATACTTCATTTCAGTTTTGAAAGGAACATTTTCTGCTTTTAACACGTCATTATTTAGCTTTTCTTAGAGAGGCATTTTGTTGCAGGTCACATAGAGATCATGTTACTCATTAAATATGCTTGATGGTGACATCATGAGCACATTCAATCACAAAATTTTAAGTACTTGCATTTCATCAGGCATAATTTTGGGAAGTAACAGCCCTTCACTTCAGCACTTCAAAAGGCAGTTTTTCATTCCATGCTGTGTGAACAAATGTTCCTGTTCTTAGCCATTGGCAACTTTTAGGACTGTGCTGCAGCACATCATATAGTTAAAAGTCCTCATCTGTTATGCCCAGTGTGACCCTGGGAGAATTATTGATGGAGTGACAGCTCAAAATTTTATTCTCACCCTTCCTGTGTACCATCAAACTCATTATTAATTTAAAAAGCAAAATTCTCACAATCTATGTGCAGGGCAGAGCAGGTTAATTTGAAATTATCAAATCAACTTGCATTACCTAAGGACAGAGGTTTGATATTCCTGGAATTAGAAATTGCCTTGCTTTACTTGGGTGTTGATATGCCACTATAACTCAAATTTTTACTTCACTTTCAATGAATATCTACTTAGAAATCTTTGTCAACATAAGAAGGACATGGATCTCTGAGAACAAGTCCAAAAGAGGGCCACAAAGATGATCAGAGGATTGGAGCACCTCGTTTATGAAGACGGGCAGAGAGAGTTGAGGTTGTTCAGTCTGCAGCAAACTCCAGCGTGACCTTAGGGACCCTCCAGTACCTAAAGGGGGCTACAAGACAGCAGGAGAGGAACTTTTCACAAGGACGTGTAGAGACAGAGCAAGGGGCAATTTCTTCAAATTCAAAGAGGGTATGCTTAGACTAAATATCAGAAGGAAGTATTTTTCTTTGTTATGGTGAGATACTGGAAGAACTTTCCCAGAGAGGTTGTGGATGCCTCATCTCTGGAAGTGTTCAAGACCAGGCTGGATGGGACTCTAAGCACTCTGGTCTAGTGAAGGGTGCCCCTGCCCACAGCAGCAGTGTTGGAACTAGGCAACCTTCAAGATCCTTTCCAAACCAGACCCTTCTATTTAATTTTACTATTACTTTATTTTAATAAACACTGAAGAGCTATAGAGTTTGCTCATTCCAGGTCACTTTATGACAAATAATTAATTGAGCCATACTTTCACAGAATATATTGTCCTTACACAGTAGGTGCTGGAAAATAAATTATCCTACTTTTGACACTCAGGATACACATGATCTAACAAGGACTTCATTTCAGTTTCAGATCTTCTTTTCTATTTCACCACACCATTACACTCCCAGAAAATGAAGAGATAAAATCATTGAAGGGCACAGTCTTTTTATATTAATGTACTTATTAATTAAGTTACTGCAGTAAACACTTACTTAATTACATTCTCCCATGTACATTATTCCTTGTTATAAACATTTCTTCTGACTCTTGTTCCAAACAAAGTTATAACTCTCTTGCCTTGCCTCACAAAATATGTTTCAAACAACTTGTCCCAGTGTTCTGGTGCTCTGGTGTATTTTGATAATGACAATTTAAATTTAAAAAACCCACAACATATACAATACCAAGATAACTACCTGAAGTAGGGGTTTACAGATATATTAGAGAGAATATGTTCCTCCTGAGCTTTAAATGTTTCTCTATTCCTCGGACCAATCTGAATTTGGAATCTGAGTACTCATCTTCAGCTGTGCATCCTAAAATGAGACCAGCTTAGGACAAGATATGCATGAGATTTTTGCTATGTTGAAGCTGTCTCTATCTGTAAAATTAACAAGTATGCCTGGAAGAGAGTGAAATTCTCCAAAACTGAAGGCTCCAGCGTTATTTGTTACTCCAGTGAGTTTTTATGTGTAGCACAACATTGTTACAGAAAAGACAAAAACATATTCTGGTTTTGGTTTCTCTTGTTTCTTTTCTAAAATGCCTTATAATTAGAGGGTGGGTAGCAGGAGCAGAAATTAGAGATGCACTCTTAATTCCAGGTGTTAGAGTGCTTTAACCAAAGAGACCTCAGTTGGAAGGATATTATGCTCCCTGTTCCATCAGTCTTCTTCTAGGACATCAGTATTTTTCTATTTTCTGTTCTTTGCTTTTCAGTGTTACCCACAAATAGAAGCCACCCAAAGGACTGAGGAGAAAAGGAAATGTAGTTTAAAAATCAAAGTTTTGTTGGATTAAAGATGTGCAGTTAAAAAGACAAAGAAGAGAAAGAAGGAAAGAGAATTTGCAGAAGGGTTTTCACAGTTTTCCACAACTTTCTGAACATGTCAGAAGGAAAGTGCATAACTTTAAACACAATAACAGAGAAAAAAATTAGTCACTGATGTATTTCCAATCTATAAAGATAATTTTTGGGATTTAGATCATTATCACTGTTGTGTATAAAAACTGCAGTTTGTTAAAAAAAAAAAAAAAACAAACTGTTTCTTTAAAAAAAAATCTGTTTCTTAAAAAAAACAAAACAAAACATGGACAAAAGATGGCTACCACCTTGGCTATGACCAAGGACTGAATCTAGGAAAACTGAGAAAAGCAATCCTGAATCTTATATAAGCAATTCATAGATGAAATATCATTCAACCATAGGAAGTAGATTTCTGACTTGTCAAATCAAAAGCTTTAACAGGCAGGTATGCTCCATAAATGAAGTGGGATACAGGGGAGATAGAATGAAAGGTGATTGCACTTTTGGAACTATAAATAACTGCTTGCAACCTAGAGACGAGGGAATGAGTTAGCAAACTGTTTTTGTTAAAGCCTGTAGGAAATACCAAGGCAATTTAATAGTCAAAGGATTTCCGTTTTCATGGTTGTTGGTCTACAGCTTCTGATGCTTTACACACACACACACACATGAAAATATTACAGATTAAAGGAAAGAAGGTCTTGTATTTAATCTGATAGAAAGTTGTGCTATTCATTTTATTAAATGCCAGAAGCAATAAGCCCTGAAACATTACACTAATCACCCTAGAACACTGAATTTAAGTGTTGTTTGTATTTGGTTAGCTACAGAACTTGCAATGAGTAAATATAGACAAAAGTACTAGTAGAATCTTACTTCTAAGAGTTTCAACATTTCTGAATAGAAACCAAATTAATACAAACACAGTATTGCTGTGTTTGAGCAAGGTAGCTCAGCTATTTATTTAACATTTTCAGATAGACTAAATGAAGAACATGACCTTTAAAGTTGCTAGTCCAGAACAGACCCTCTAGCCATGGGATTTTTTGCTTATTGTATTCTTCTTATGGTCAAAATCCCTTCTGAAATACTTTTCCCCTAATTCACTAATTAGGTATAGTTATTAATTATAGTTATTCATCTAGAACCTCTGATGAAATCCTGCTGAGATAATATTTTGAGCCTCTTTTCCCCCTCAGGTATACCTACCATAACAATACTTAGCTGCTGACAGGCAGAGGAAGTTAGGGATCTTCTGCCTGGAGAAGGGAAAGTTGTGTGGAGACCTCATAGCTTCTTCTATCTGAAGGGGGCCTGCAGGGAAGCTGGAGAGGAACTGTTCAACAGGAACTGTAGTGACAGGACAAGGACTAATGGGTACAAACTGAAAGAGGGAAATTTTAGGTTAGACATATGGAAGAAATTATTAACTGTGGCCATCACGAGGCACTGGAACAATTTGACAGAGACGCTGTGGATGTGACACATCCCTAGAAGTGTTTAAGACCAGGTTGAAGGGGACATTGAGCAACCTGGTCCAGTGGAGGTGTCCCCACCTATGGTAGAGAGGCTGGAGCCAGATGATTTTTAAGGTTCCTTGCAACCCAAACCATTCTATGGTTATGATTCTGTTATTATAGAATTAATATTCTATAATTTTGATTTACATTTGAACCTAAAGTTTGGCTTTAGCTTCAGAAAAATTGCCCCTTGGCAAATCAAAATAGTGTCTTTCAGAATAAAAATTTTAAAAAATCAAAGCTGATGGCAAAACAATTTTAAGTTACAATGTTCTAAAGGTAAAGATGGAGGCATGTGCCATTCCCATGGGAATTAAGACATCATAAGAAGGACTGGAATGGGTCTACACAGCAGGAGTAGGTCCCATTCTTATTAGCCCAGGCACAGCAGCAAAATGCCGAGGTCAGTGACAGCTCTGTAGAAAACCACTGGCCTCCTCATTATGTTCATCTGCTCTCCAGCAGTTCCATTCTTAGTGCAATGCTGCAAACACATTTTCTTGTTACTCTTCAGGTTTTCTGGGAGACTTAGACATTGCCATGGGAAATGAGCACAACTTAAGATGGAGTAGCAAAGAGAAGGGGATGTTTTTCTCATGGAACACCCTTTTTCTTTCCCTTCCTATTTTTTCACTGCAAAGTTACACACTTGCAGTTGTTTAGAGGAGTGCTGCCTACACCCTACTGGCAATAACACCACCTTGTAAACAAGATCAAGATGTATCTTGGATGAAAGGTTTTGTTATAACTTTAGTTTTTCAGATACATTTTTTTCCCTTACAGCCTCTTACTGTAGCTAGCAGGCATTACAGTCTTTTAAAGGAACTAAAAGCTTTACAAAAACAAACAAAGAGAGGGGGGAATAAAAAGGAGGAAAAGTGTTCTGGGGAGGAAAGAGGCATTTTGGTTAGCAGATATTTTTGACAAAAGGAATAAAATAAGGTCTGGTGAGCAGATGGAAACCAGCTAAGCTTAACACATGTTCTTTAGTCTGAAAAGATGTCAAGGAAATCTGCCACAAAGTCATTGCCAGAAAAATCCACTTTGGTGAGTAAAACATATAGGTTCCATCAAAAAGGTCATAAATTTCACCTCAGCATTTAGTTGTTCAATGAACTGATTACAGTAACACATTTTACCTAAAAAAATAGGTCAAGTAAGGAGAAGGGAAACCCCTGAAGTCCTTGGCTATAAATGTGTTCTAGATGACCTACCAGGGAAGAATTATTTAAAGATCATTCCACTTAAACTCTCCAAAGATTTCTGGTTAGACATTTATTATTTTCCTACAAGAAACATGAGCTACTGCTCTGACTTATTGCTCCAGTTTTAGAATGGAAATCTCAATGGAACATGCACTGATATAAAAATGGACTGTAAAAATCACAGTAATATGAATATGAATCCAGCTCAGTGATATGATGAGTCCTGAAAGTCTTTTTTTTTCAGCTGCTGAATTAATTTTTAATAGTCAATTTTTAATGCTTAAGAATACTTAAATTTCTAATTGATCTTTGAAAACACAGCATGGAAAAATATTGGATTAAAAACACCTGATTCATGAAAAGACACCTTGAAAACAGTACTGACTACAACTGTCTAGTGTTTCTACCATTTTGACTACATCCTGATGAATTTAAAGTGTTCTTCCTAAGCTTCTATATATTCAAAAATGACAGTGAAACTGTACAAGAAAGTTACTAGCTCCTCATTTAAAGACTATATTTAGACAAACTCTTGCATACCGTGCATAATGGGAAGGAGCTCTTCACCTGTTCATCTCTATTTGCCAACCAAAACATAGGTCAGTTCACAAAAGGAGATTATAAAAAAATTACCTGACTAATTTTTAGATTAATGTAGAACAATATAACAATATACAATAAAGCATTTTTTAAGCATTTTTTCTCCTTTGAAAAGTTTTACTCTTTAAGAAATATGTATTAGCGTAATTTGGAAGACAAAAATACTTTCATAAATTGCTGTAACTCTTACTTAGGTATTTTCTTAACTCCATATAAGTTTGTTTATTTAGTCTAAATAAAGGTGGCAATAAGATGCAGCCATACAGAATATTTAGGAATGTAATGCATATTTTGGCAGGTCCTCACCTTCTGTGTCTTTAGACTTATGATCCCCAACCATTCCTGTGTTTGTCACCCTTGAACAGAAAGGTTTATATATATTTATACTTCGGTAGAAATATCAATCCCTACTCTATATTTTTCCCCAGTTTTGCAATAATCAATTGCATAATCAATAACTGATCTTTTTTATGTTTTGGATTCCAAGAAACTGGTAAAAATCCTTGCAATGTTTCCATGAGAATGACATTGCAAGATGAACAACCACAGGAGGATGTCAAGTTTCACCTGGATTTCACATGACAGAGGAAATCATGAGCATTAGATGCATTTTTATCTACAGGTAGGAAAACAATGTTGAAATCCATAAGAGCAGCCTAGTGTACTTGCTAATGCTAACAATGTGTTACATGTCCCTTCATTTGTCCATGAATGCAAACCTAGACTTAGATGCTAAAAATTAGGGTCTAAGATGACACTTAGTTACCTCATATCCTACCTCAAATAATTACTATGAGGAAAGACAACATCATAGTATTCAACAACATATTTGCATTTTTCCACTCCTTTTTCCTGTGTCTGGTTGTACAGCTGTGCTTAAATTGTTTACTGTTCCAAAAAGGCAAACTTCCTCAGCTCATCAACACTTCTGAATCATAGGCAATAAAAGTATAGCTGGTTTTACCAGGCCTTGCCTCTCCCACCAGCCTCTGCCTGTGCTCAAGTGTGCTGCTTCTCGCCATATGTAATAGTAGGGAGGTTGGCATGCAATTTTTACCAGCAGCTAGGCACTGAGATCCAGCCTTCTGGTAACCCATAGTCAGAGGGATTGATTCTTCTCAGATGTATTTGATTGCTTCTAACTTCTTGATGGTGTTAACTCTGTGATGGGTATCACCCAATCTTTCATCTGGTTGGACTTAATTATAAGTCCTTTATTTTCATGCTTTCAAACACTAAGATAATACTTGTCAAACATTTGAGGTGGTTGTACTTAGGATCTTCTTCTTGTTTTTCTGTACACTTTATGTTCAGTAGACATGCAAGCTAAAACCCCTCTTCTTTGTATTCAACTGGTAATTAAACCCACATTATTTTATGACATCTGGAAATATTTTTTACTGTCTTGATCAGTCTTTTCATTATAATAGTAGCCTAAATAAGAGTTTCTACCAGGAAAACAGTAACAAAACCTACCTGTATATATGTGAGAGACTGGAAAGAATGATTATTGGCTCAAAACAATTAAGATATGTGTGGGGATAAAAGGGTAGATCAAGTTCTGCAAAGATGGAATGGTCCTCTGCCCCACAGTCTTTGGAACTCCAGTCTAGTCCCAGAGTGACTATCAGACCAGAAGTCCCACCTGTGGGGTAGTTGTGGCCACAGGAGGCCAGAGCAGACTAAAAACCATTGCACTAAGATACATATGGCAAAGTCCCTATTGTCCTTGGAGTTTATGGCATCTGAAACCACACTGGATCCAAGGGTGACAGCTGTACATTTCTTGTCTCTCTCTTTTTTCTCTCTTTCTCTCCTTTTCTTCTACTAATTTCCTCTTCTTGAAATCTGGATATTTTAAGGTTGGATAGGTTAGAGTATGCTGAATCAATTCATTGTGAAATGCTTTATTTTGATTGAAATTTTGCCAGTTCCTGATCTTTCAATGTTTGCCAGTGGAGTTTGTGTTTTAACCTCTCAAGAGCTTTTGTCAAGTTCTCTTTTGTGAGATCTCAGGGTAAAGTAGTACCTTAAACCACTTTTAAATAAACTTGCTGTGCAATGACCAGGAATTTACAGCATGTTTCTCTGTAACCGGCTCTGGGTGACCCTGTCTTGGCAGGGGGCTTGGACTAGATAATCTACAGAGGTTCCTTCCAAATCTAACAATTATGTGATTCTGTGAAGTCCTCACTGAAGGGCAGACCAATTAGTCCAAAGGGCAAACAGTGTTCTCATCCAATTCAAGAACATAGTGTTGTGCAACGAATGATATATAATGGAAAAACTCACAGGTCAGATAAACAAAAAGCTGAGGTTAAAATAACACCAAAACAGTCTGACAGGTGTTTTTTAGTACTTCAGAGCTTCAAATGTGGACCAATATTTTTGGCTAAAAAACCCAGCTTTACAATAATTTTCTTGTATCCCTATAAAATCTAATTTTAAGGATACATTTTGACTACATCTAATTGTGAAGTTATTAGCTTACCACTGAGTTTATATAATATGGGCATATCTCCAAATTATAGTGAAAGCAAGATAGTAAAAATACTTTTTTTGAAAAAAGAGGCAAGTATTTTAGAAAAAAACATAATAGATTTTTCATGCTGTACCTTGTTAATACTGATATTTAGGAATTATCTTTTTTGGTTTCATTTCAGGCTTCCAAACATCTTAAGAACACTCAGCTTCAAGTTGCCAAGTAAAATAAGCCTTGGGTTATTATTCTGTTTTAATAGTTACTTGTGAAGAAAATTATTTATTAACAAAACATAGGAAAAGCCACGTAAGATGGGCTTCAGGCCCAGAAATACCATGTTTTACTCTCAGTCCCCCAGTCCCATAGGCAGAGAGGTTATTTTCAAACCTAAATTTTTGTAGTGTTAGTGATTGCCTTTTTTCTTTTACAGCTCTCTTCAAGACTCTCTCGACACTTGACTATAACAACAAATTTTTTAAAAAGAAGAGAAAGCCTGGAAGTCACCACTGGCAGTCAACCATTAAATGTGATTTTTATTTCCTCTCATCAGGCAGAGAAACAATAAGTCATCTATGAAGTTGAAACCAGAAGCTCTCTTATAGTCCATTTATACAACCTATGCACACTTCAGTTAGGGCCCAGTGACATAAATAGGTTTGTAGAAGCCTGTAAGACCTCATAAAATAAACACCAGGGCAAAGAATGTGTATATAGATCATTATGGAGCTTTTAGAAAGAGAAGGAGAAGAAAATTTTATTTTGTAGCACTTCTCAACTTACTCAACTTGAGAAATCCCTGGTCTTTTTGAAAAAAAAAAAAAAAAAAAAAGCTGGGTTTTTTTACATTTTTATAGCCTTATCATTTAAATTTATAGGACTTGTTGATTTAAATTTATAGGACTGCTGATTATTTTCCTGTCAGAGGCTTCTGCACTCTAACTGGCAGAATTGTAATGAGTTCAGTCATAGAAATGGTACTTGGGTGTGACAAGGGTAGAGGTAGAAAATATAACACAAATGTCCAAAGACCCAGTTCATATAATGGAAAAGCCTTAAACTGATTCCATCAACACAGAAAATACATAGCCCATAAAAACCCTGTCTGGATGAAAGACTTGAATTGTCTCACTTTACAGTGGCCATTCTGGGAATGTGTCCAAAACAAGGAATACAGCTTCACACACTACCATTTTCAGTACTTAGGGTTTCTAGTACAGACCTCCACAAGCTTCATAACCAATACTCACCTCACTTTTGTATATATCTTTACTCTGTTCTGTGTGTTGTACAACTACTTTGACTTAAAGAATTTTCAGAACTGAAAAATCAAGAAGCCTGAGTTTTTCTGCAAGTGGTTGGAGGAAGGAAAGGCAGACAAATGCAAAAGAAATGTTATTTCTCAGAACCAGAAGAAAGGTTGCAGAAAATAATACATATAATCATCTCAACTGATTGACCTCCTGCTAACATTGTACATTTCATTGGCTGACTTGGTCAAGGCCTGCTTTGCTTAAAACTGTTGTTTATGAGACACATGATCACGCAGGCTTTACTCAAGAGAAAGGCAGAGTAAAATGCTGCTATTAGCACAGAGCAGCACGTACAAAGATTCTTCTTATTAGGCCACTTACAGAAGTGACCCCACATTAAAGCCTGTTCTGTTCTGTTCATCAGAACAGAAGATAGCCAGTACTCCTGAATTCAGATAAATCTGTTTGCATTTTAGTCAATCTAGCAAGAGAGAATAGACAGAGAATTAAGTAACTGATGCTGAAAGATTAGTTGACTTTTTTTGTCCTCCAAATGGCATGAATCTAAGCCTAAAAAATGGGCACTTTACTGAATATCATACCCACAATTTCATAGTGCATAATACTCAGACAAAAAGCCATGAAAATAGGTCAGATGGCTTTGCAGTAAGAGGACTCACACCTCATTATGGAAAGAAGCACCAGATACCTCTCAGGTGTGATCCCTTCTTCTGGGTTGTCTGGATAGATGGCATGGTCTTTAATTGTCTCTTAACCATTGTAAGGATCTGGTTCAATAAAGCTTTTCTCAGAAATCAGTTGCTTTTTATAGCCCAGTGTACTAGTTTTGGCTCTGATGGAGCCAACTTCTTCATAGTAGCTTGTGTGAGGCGATGCTCTTCATTTGTGCTGAAAATAGTGCCGAAAATAAAATTTTACTTAATGCTGAACAGTGCTTACACAGTGCAAGGATTGTATATCCTAAAACAGGACACTATTTACTTCAAACAGAACAACAATGAGCTCATCACAACAGATGAAAACCTTGTTCAAGACTTGTTTGTATAAGTCAATCTATCATATAACAACTACACTTCAAGTCAGCAAAAATATTTGTTGCCCAAAAGATGTAAAGACAAAAATATGTTTGTCTTCTGCAGATGAAGATAATCCCACAATCCTTCTCCACTATCCTGTAAATTAAATCTTTCCCATGAAACATATGAGACGCCTTGTGTGTCCTATTCCTCTCCCTTCTTTCAACTACAAATTTCTGATTCAGCCTCTGCAAAAATATGCCTGAGTGGTTTCTCCAATGGCCCATCCATCAATCAGTACCCTAAGACTTCTGGTTTTTACAATTGTCTCCATTATCAACTTTTGTTCAGGGTTGCTGTGTCTTTGACTATAATGTATTAATTTTCCTGCCTCTTAACCTGTCTTTTTTCATTCTGACTAGCCATAAATCAGATATTCTGACAAAAATCCTTACATTCTTCTTATCTTTGGACTAATTAAAAAAAAAAAAAATGTACACCATTCCATGAGGATTGACATTTTTTGTCAGTTGGTTGGAACACTATCATTATTTGTTGGCAAAACAGAAACAGTCAAAAAGATGTAATTAACATTTTTACTTTAGTCTTTAACCTCCAATTCATATGACTGATGTTTGTAAGATATCAAAGATTTTTTTTTGTACCCAATGAGTCTATTTACAGAAAGCAGTCATATTTTCCTACAAAATATGTAACTAAGTGGCAGTGGTCAATTGGGGTAGATTTTGAGTAGCTCCTAGCATGTCATTGCCAGATTGGATGCGAGTGACAACACTTCATTTTCTAATATGACAGACATCTACAGCTGGATCCACAGTGATTTTAGAAGATCAGTTTTAGCTTATTGTCCTGGTTTAGGCAAATTATTCCACAGTTTAGTGCTCTCACTGCCACTCCATTTCCCTTCCCCTCCAGATGAAAGCACAAAAGGCAGAGATCATGGGCTGAAATAAGACCACTTTACTGGAAACAGCAATGGGATAAGAAAATAACAGCAACAATACTAATATCTAAAGCGTACAAAGAGAGTGTGTTTTATGCGCAAAATACTCACCAGACCTGGGACAATGAAACAATGCAGACAGACCCTCCACCACCACACTTTTCCAGCTCTGGAAAGGAATGCCCTTTCTTCCAAGAAGCAAGCGAGAGATTCCCCCACCCCTGGCAATGACCTAAGATGGTATGGAATAATGTTAGGTTGCTGGCCATGCCACAGGGTTCCAGGCTCTGCTTTCTCATTGCTGCTGTGAAAAATTAACCATGCCCATGGCTGAAAACAAGACACCTGTATGCAAGTACACTCTTTTATTCCTTCTTATTTATACTGCCTACCTGCTGGTTCACTCAAACTGGATTATAGAGACAGAAACCAGTTCACATAGGCAGGATTTACCATCCAAGTTCCTACAAGGTACTCCATGTCATGTCAATACTTCTTGAGGGTTATGTTGAATGCCTAAACAATTACTTGGTGTTTTCCTGAAAATCTTTTGGGATACTTGGTAGAGTGAACATACAAGAAAACCTGAAGCTTTTTTGCTTCAGCTTTTTTTAATGGTTATTCAGCTAGGAAAGACTACAGATTGAAAACATTGAATTTTCATTATTGTTGGCATTATCAAGTCTGAACACGAACCTCAGTGTTCCTGAAGGAATAAGCATACTTGCCTTACTGAAACTGCCACATGCATTCTTCTGAGTAAAGCTAACTTCTCTTGAGTTAAGCTTTCCCAAGATTAACTGGGAAAGGATACCCAGAAACACATCTACAGCAGGACTGAAAAAAAGAGTGCATAACTATACAGAAAATCTGAGAGTGGTCATCAGCTTCTCTGTGAAAGGAAAAATTATTCACATAAACCATTAGAATTCTATAAAACAAGTCAAATTTTGGTATTCTTAAAATCACATAACTGAAGTGCTACCTTGAAGATGCAAAGGAAGAGGAAGAACAGATGTATTCTATAAGGACACTTGGGGAATAACAGTTTCTTCTATTACACAGATACAAGGCAAAATACAGTGAATATTGTGTTCAGTTTTTGGCCTCTTACCACAAGATATTGAGGTGCTGGAGTGTGCCCAGAGAAGGGCAAATGTGGTAAAGGGTCTGGAGGACAAGTCTGATGAGAAGTGGCTAAGGGAGCTGGACCTAGGACCCTATCATTCTCTACAACTACTTGAAAGGATGTTGTAAAAAGAGCTGAAGGTAGGTCTCCTCTCTCAGGTAACAAGTGATTGGATGAGAGGATATGGCCTCAAGCTATGCCAGAGGAGGTTTAGGTTGATCATTAGGAAAAATTTCTTCACCAAAAACGGTGTCAAGCACTGGAAAAGGCTACCCAGGGAAGTGAATGAGTCATCATCCCTGAAGGTGTGTAAAAACATGTGGATGTGGCACTTAGAGAAAAGATTTAATATTGGACTTGGCAGTGCTGAATTTACAGTTGGACTTGATGATCTTAAAGGTCTTCTCCAGCTTAAAGGATTCTTTGCGATAAAGTACATGTGTAATGCTCAGTTCACAGTTGCCCATCCATTGATGAAATTATAGAGCCACTGTGAAGCTCGGAAAAAAATTGATGTTTTGCTTATTCAGTCATTTAATCTCAAGTAGCAAGGCATTTTTTGTCAGATATATCTTATCTGAAGAGCAGATGGGTACATGCACTAGAATTATAGTCTGGAGTGGAAATGCACTTTCACAGCACATCTCCACAGCCATTTAGCCATTAGCACATCAAGGTTCCACTGCACCTTGATGTGCACTGTGGTACAGGTGCAGTGGAATCCTTGAAAAGAAGAAACATTCTTGGTACCCGTTTGTGCTACAAATCTCTTCAACTAAATGTGCTGCACTGTTAACTAACACAGACTCTTCAGTAGCCAGCCTTGAGCAGAGACATATAATAACAGAACGTAATCATCACTGCTTACACAGTCAGGTGGCTTCTAGGGATCAATAAAGATTCCTGTCTGCAGATACGAACAGAAAGCTAGCTTAACCTAGGTCAAATCCCCTCAAACTCATAAAGATATGGAAGTCTTACAGGCAGATGAAATATATTAAATTACAGCAGCTGAATGGCAGTCCTCTTCCTAAGTTATTTGTAGAGTCGACACCTCAAGAGTACAACAGATGGTATTCATGATCCAGTATACAACCCCTACACATTTGGAAGGAAAATACTGAACTAAGCTCTCAGTAACACCTGCAGTGCTTGCCACTCTAAGACAGCAGGCTCCTGGTGGCACTGCACACCTGTATTATGACAGCTGACAACGTCAGTCAATCACCTTGCTTCCAAGCACAAGAGCTTTGGGTAGAGGTTGAGGAAGACAAACTTGCAGCTGTGATTTACTGGATGGAGAGACAGTGAGGGCTGCACAGTGATGCTGCAGCTCTGGCACTGAGCATCAACTCTTTCAAGGAGCTCTTTTCTTCCAAGTTCTATGTATGGAACAGCTTGTTCCTAGTCCTAGCCTTTGGGTTTCTGATCTTCAGCATAAAACAGTTTACTTTGCAAATTATTTGAGAAGATGTGATATGCCCAAATTTAATCTTGTGTGAATGCAGTATGGTCACAGCTGGCTTGAAACATTTGTCTCTGACAGCTGAGCCAAATTCAGCTTATCAATTTAAATTCAGATAATCAAAGAACAAGATAATTGCTCCCTTAGCTGTCCTTAGGTATCTTAACAGGGTACCAAAGTTCTATGTATTATAGAAAATGTAGAAGCCTTTAGACAGTTCAGAAACTGATCTAAAGTAATCTTTAGGAAACACCAGAAGGGGAAGAGCACTTTGTTCCCACTTGTGTATGCAAGGGGGGTCTCCTACTGTGCAAGTATTTGATTGCACAGGTAAAATCTAGTTTGCTGAAACTAGCTCTATGAGCAATTTGAAAAGGAAGTGATCTACACTTTAAGGACAGAGAAAGGCCCTATATATCTGCCCTAAAACTGCTTACATGTACAGAAACTTGTAGGCTGCATTTTGTTTGCAGATGTTACTATGAATACGACATCAAGCAGCCCCTCTAGGTACATTGAGATTCTAAACCACCAAAGAAACTCAGAGGAATGTACAGGGGTGGGGATAACCTGCAGGGCACGGTGTAAAAAGAAAACTTCACTGCAAAATTAATTAAGAGGCTTTCATTAAAATGTATAAGTATGCAGTCAAAGTAATAGCTCACATATACTGAAAATGGTCTCTAAAACAAGAGTGAAATAAATATGCTTTATCCCAAAAGGAAGAACAACATATAGAAAAGAGCCTGTTATTCTTTCCTTCTCCTCCCATCTTGGTCAGTTTTTAATAATTGAGAAGCAATTGTACAAAACCTACAAACAATTCCCAGCCAGCACACTTTCTTTAAAGCCACATGCATATTCTGGTATTTGAAATATTTTCCTGGGATCATGAGCTGAATAATATCAGGTAAAGGGAAAAAAATTCTGATCTTCCACATTGTACATGAAAACAAAAAACAACAAAAAAAAAAAAGAACAAACCCCCAGGAATTATAGAAAAAAAATTTAGCATAATCCTTTTGAAAGACATGTCATAGGCACTTTTTTCTAAGGGTCTTTTTGGTGCATAAATCCTCAGCAATGGCTCCACAGCATCAAAGGCAGCTGAGTGCAGTCTAGGCTGAAAATACCCTCTCCTCAGTATTCCCATAGGGCTGGCAGCTTCCTGCTCAGCATTCTCACTTCAGTAGGTTAGCTCACAAGATTTCAGGAGCACTTACAGTGCTCTTCAGTTTCCCTGCATATGAAATTCAGGTACTAGGCTTTGCTGCTAGAACCTGCTCCAGTCAGCTATGAAGCACTTGCTGTTAAGCCTATTTCACACTTCCACTGCCCTAGCACAGCCAGTAGAGAGGGGAAAGCAAAGCACTCTCCCTTGTTTGTCATCTGAGAGCAATTACATTGCAGAGCAGGTCGAGAAAAGATGCTACACCTTCCCTGACAGCATCAAGTACCATTGAATAGTCTCACTCAGCAGACCTCTGCAAGTTCTTTCCTTACAGCCTAGCAAACCCAAAGCCATCCACTTGATCCAGCAATGCAGCAGTTTGTCCCTGCTCCAGCTTTTGAGCAGGTTTTAACCCTCCAGCCTTCTGGCTGGATTTCAGCCAGCTCTTCAAAGTGAAGGACACCAAAATCCACAGTAAAACCATAAGGAGTGAGGTAACTACCTGAAACAAGCAGAGAAAGAAGCATCAAGATGGACATCCCAGGACTGGGATGGCAGAAAGATAAGGCTAGAGAATAGGAGGAAGTGTTGTAGGTAGACAAGGGAGTATCTGATGGAATTTATAGGAACAAGCTGATTGCTTTCTCCCCTAATTCCATAATCAAAGAAGGCTGACTGGCTCATGTTAGGTTACTAAACAGAAACAGAATACTCCTGTACTCTATTAAAAAAGTCTCAATATTATAATCATCCTCTTTTTATATTTGCCCTTAAATTTCACCTTACTGCTCAGGTTTTATAAGTAAGATTTTTTTTATTATTATCATTGAAGGTTTCCTCTAACAGAGAGAAAAATATGTTGTATACTTCACAATATATAGCAGTACATTTCCTCCTATCTTATGTACTGCTCTCGTAATGTATTTTTTTTCTCTCCAGTTGTTCTATGGGTTTTACAATTATATTCACTTCTTCTGTCTCAAGCAGTGGAACCTCAGTGACTGATGAAATAATCAAATTAGTAGCAGTAAGTCACAGTAGGTTTCAACTGTGTAGTTGTCAGGGAAAGAATTTGCTAGATGATTGCCCCTCGATGCTGAAAATAGTTATACCTGTAGTTGTGTGGAACCAGGACTGATTATAGAACATAAATTCTAATTCCTTCTGATGTATGAGTTTTTGAAATGCGTTTAGTTTTTTGGTTTTTGATCATACATAATGTGTGTTTTGGTATTTTTCTCTTGATAGCTATATAATATATATTGAGATGATGTGTTGCCCTTCAATTTAATCTTATTCAAATTTTAGACAGAAATTTCTGATTCTGGAGAAAAATAGGAAATACATTCAGGTCAGGAGTCTTTGTTACAGAGACTGAACCCCTGAACACTACTTTTATTCCCATAATAACTTCTAAAATAGACTGGGGAAAACCACAGTAACTTTAATGACTTATTGTATTTCCATAATGAAAATTATAATAGTACATCACAGCTTATTGTGTTATTTCTAACAGTAGAAACTATATGTTCTTTGAGAAAAGAAAAAAGTATTTTCTTTGGAAACAGCTGAGATGAAGAATCTTTTCTTTGAAAGAATGCCAAAGTAGCTCTGCTACAGCAGCAAGAGCATTTACTGACAGTAACTAGAGGCTTAGATCTGCAACATGTCCTCCAAATGCCAGCCTGTTTTCCCTTAGGAGAAGAATTAAAAGTAATTTTGGGAACAGCATGGGGAAAAAACAATCAAGATTTTTTTACTAACTTCTACGCTAGTATCCCACAACACAGTATTTTAGAGCTTTGTAACAGAAAGTAGTTACAATCTAACATTAACTCTTAAGGGTGGAAAGACTCAGAAAAAATATGTGTTATTAAAACCAAGTATTTTGCTTTTACTTCTCATGATATAGAGCAGACTGCAGTCTTTGATTTTAAGTCTAATTAAGACTAATTAAATGTCTAATTTTAATTGTACATGAATTTCAGGCCAATGAGATTTGCTTTGTCAGCTTTAGGTGCTGAATTCAGTACAGTCACAAAGACGGCAGAGTAGCAACAGCAAGGCTGTGATAATTCCTTCTGATGCTGAAGAAATTGCGGCAAAATGAACTTTTCAGTTCAATCGATCCCCATCTCACATGCTTAGATGCTGCTAAGAGGACAAGGACTGACTGCCAATAATTTGACTGAAACTATCAACAGTAGTTAGAAGCAAATGGGAAACTCCCCAGCGATCCAAGATACAACAGCATTTGTAAGAAAAAAAGCTGAAAAGCTCTGCTTCCCTCTAACTAACATAGCCACCACATAGGGGTCACTGCAACACCAACACAGAAGTGGAAAAACACTGTAAGATTCATTTTGAAAATGTGGGAACACGGCACCCTGACTCAAGTGTGTATATCTGAGTTCTACAAATTTGTATACTTTTTTAAAAGTACTGATGATTAGTTTGATGAAGTCAAATTTTTTAACACATTATAGTGAAATATCATGCCTTTCACAAGACTTTGGCTATTCACCTATTCACCAATCTTGCAGAAAATATATTGGTCACAATTCCTCAGATTTAACTTAACCTAAAAAAACCCTAAGAAAATGTTTAATAATTTGAAGTTTTATCTGCCTTTAAGCCAGCTGGTACATACATTCAAACTAAATATTAGTAATTGTCATGAATTTTCACCCAATTTTGTGATCATTATTTGGATGAAAAAAATAGGAACGCTAAGAGAGTTGACAATTATAGTGTGTTGCAAGCCACCTGAACCTATCAGATGAACAGTGTAGCCTCACTGGAGATCACGAATTACAATGGAGTGGTCCAGCAGAGCAAATCACTTCCTACCAAGAACTTCCTGCAATCAATGAGTTTATTCTGGGTCTGCCAGTAGTCTAGTCCCTTAGATTAGAATGACAGAATGACAGAATGACAGACTCACAGAATAAGATGAGTTGGAAGAGACCCATCAGGTTCATTAAGTCCTACTCTTGGCCCTGCACAGGATACTCCCCAAGAGTCACACCATATGTCCAAGAGCATTTTCCAAATGCTTCTTTAGCTCTGTCAGTCTTGCTGCTGTGATCACTTCTCAGGGGAGCCTGTTCCAGTGCCCAGCCACTCCCTGGGTAAAGAACCTTTTTCTAATATCCAACCTAAACTTCCCCTGTCACAACTTCAGGTCATTTCCTCAGCTCCTGTCACTGGCCCCAGAGAGATCAGTGTCTGCCCCTCTTCTTCCCTTTACGAGGAAGTTGCAGTCTATGACAAGATCTCCCCTCAGTCTCCTCCAGGCTGAACACACCAAGTGACCTCAGCCACTCCTCATACAGCTTCCTCTCAAGGCCCTTCAACATCTTTCTTGCCCTCTTTTGGACACTCTCTAATAGTTTCATATCTTTCTTATATTGTGGTGCCCAAAGCACAGTATTCAAGGTGAGGCCACATCAGTTCAGAGCAGAGTGGGAGAAGGTGAATTCATGGAGACTATCTTCAGATGTGCTTTAAGAACCTGCTAAAAACTCTAGCAAACATGAGCCCTCCAAACACCTGTTTCTGTTACAAGCAGCACACTGCTGAGAGACACAGCTTTAATCTGCACCATAATGACCCTAACTTTCCTAAGCAACTATGCTTGCTTGTCGGTAATCCATGGGCAGTCATCTTAGGTTCCATCCCTCAAGCGTACTTTAATCACCCTACCATTATCCTCAAATGATGCGGATATAATAAACAATTCCTTTTTTTTTCCCATAGCAACTCTTCACCAAGATGAGCAATAGTATCTTCCACAAAGCATAGCCATTATGTCTTACATTAACATCATCATATGTTCTGAATTACCCCATCATATGCCACTGAGCATTTGATTTCTAATCCATATGTGTTGTGATACCGTTATTAAAATATTTAGAGAGATGCCTCTGCCCGAATTAAGGTATAAAAAGGACCATATGCTGAATATACATAGCAAACTTTGTGTAAGCCAAAGCAACCTTTGCTTCACACCCTGCAGCAGGATTTATTTATAGCATAGAGCTTCTTAGGATCAATAGGACTTTGAACGATAATACGACATGTACATTGATAAAAGATACCAGTTAGACAAAAAATAGAGTATTAACTGAAACTAATGGTAATGGTGGATTAACTTTAAGGGTTTTACTTACATGCTGAGAATTCTTTACAAGAGTTCTATTAGCACTAATGTCTTCACAATCACCTAAGAAAGTGTTTTCTTTCAAATAATAATAAAAAATGCTGAGGAATTGAATTTCATTTATTTAAACTTACTCTATTGAAAAGAGCAAAAAGTCTCACCTTTTAAACTCACAGAATAAAAGTAGATTCAAATAATCTCCTTAATAAATGTCATGAATATTGCAATATTTTCAACTGGGACATTGTAATTTAATGACCTTTCAGTCATGAATAACCAGAACACTTAGTACCTTACAATAGCTGCAGAGAAATTGAAAACATTCAAACATTAAAAAAAAAAAAAAAAGATTGTAGGGAATTCAGAAGTTCTTGTGACATCTTATTGGAAGTTCTATAGAATGATCTCATCTTGTACAAGAAAAATGAGTGAGACACATGCACAGTGGTTTAGAAATATATTTGGGGGTATGTATAGACAGCAATAAATAAAGGTTTCTACTATTTATGTCTTTTGCTATGATATTCCTCCTTGTTCCTCTTCTACTGTCTCTTTACAGATTATTAATTTATGTAACTATAAGTTCAGTTTATATTTTCATTAACAAACACATCTATCTCCGTATATCACTATGCATCATTTCCTTTGATATGAAATACAGAATGCAATGTGATATAGTGCACCACAGTAAACAAGTAAAAGTTGCAAGTAATGATAATATATTTTGGACTCTTACCTCTGAGAGAAATGCAGCCATGGAAGAAGCAGGTACAATGTTTGACGCCAAGGAAATTATTTTCATATTTAAAGATATTTTTATTCAAGGCACCCTATATTTTTCATTTTGGTTTCCACGAGGACTGAGTTACTGAACAGTTATTTGCAGGTGCTACTTAAACGATTTATAATTCATCAACCCTGATGACAGCAATATATAGGGCCAAATGTAAGAGAAAATGTAAAAAAAAAAAAAAAAAGGTATTGCTTTGAATAAGGCAGTGTCTGTCTGGGTATTTTCTCCAGAAATATATACTTAAATATGATATTTAAATAAAAATCTTAAGCATTCAAACAAGGCATGCAGTGAAATCACATGAAATATTTTCCATGCCCAGCTGCCTTTTGGAATAAATGACTATAGATTCTAAAAATCTGAAAAATTCATAAGGCACATAATTTCTGCCCTTCAGCACTCTCTCTGTTTGTAACTGTGTCACAACTAGAGATGATATGAGAGTCCCTTTTAAATGGTGTGTAGGCTTTGGTGTAGAGGTTCATAGGAGTAAAGATCATTGTGGGCCCCTTACAAACCAATAATTCTAGCCAAGTCTAGTCTAGTCTACTTTTATCCTATGTATAATCTAAAGGATAAGTTCTTAGAACATTGTCAATAAAATAACTTTCCTAAATAATCATAAATATGTTGAGTCAGAGATAATAAATTTCATACAGTTACAACTGAAAAATTCCTAAAAAACCAAATACTTACCTTGTTATGATCAACTCCAAAATTTCCTGCAGATTAATAAAAGCGAGACAATAGAAAACATATGTTTGGAAAATGAGTTTATACAAAATGATTAAACATTACAATTATTTAGAATTTGGTAACCCTGCATGTGTTATAGTTGTGCCTCCTATTTACATTTTGTAAAGTAAAATGCATCTGCAGTTTCTAGAACTGAATAGTGAAAACTGCTTTCTTGAGAAGTTCAGTAATGACTCACATTGTTGCTTTTTCTTTTACCTTTTCCATCCATCTGTGACTGCTTATTTCTGTATCACAAAGGGGAAATCACTGTTGACCTCACTAAACAAACCTAATATCTTTACACACTTGATTCAGCTATACTTCTACTATTATTGTTTGAAGAACAAATGAAACAAAACCAAGCCAAACCACAAAGCTATTTCTTACTTTTTTAAAATATTCAGGTAAAAGACCTTAGGCAAAATCAATTCAGATATGAATATATACATCAGTCTTCAAGAATTCCAACAGGATTCAATTTGTTTTCTGTAAAAGCTGTAAAATCAAAGTTACAATTGGAATATAAGCATAAAATTCAAGTCCATCCAATAATTCCAGCTGTGGCCTAGCTGGGTATCAGTGCTTTGGCTGCATGCAGAACCCAGAACCCTCTGTCAGTGAATTCCTGGGTGGTGCAAGAGCTTCCCAAATCCTCTCAGCATTGAGGAGACAGCACATAAGACAAAGTCAATGACTAAGCCTTTAACCAACTTCACAACAAAAATTCTGTTACAGGAACTGACCAGGTGTGAATTATAGATGGCCCTGGAATTTTCCTAAGTAGGCCCTGCTGTGCCTAGACTGTTTGCTATCCACCATCTGTATGCTTCAATACATCTGCAATTCATGCATAATGTATTAATATGCATTTATTTAAAATGCAGCTACCTTGGATAAAGAATCTGGCAGGCTCATTGACTCCTTCAGGCAGTTCCTGATGCAAGACTGACCAAAATATACAGATAGTTGCAAACAGCCAGCAGAAAGGGTTTTTGTGCATTTGACAGAAATGGTCATATATTACAGACTTTTATACATAATTAATGTTACGTGTGATAAGAACGGGCAGGAGATCGTGGTCTTTTAAAATGCTTTTATTAAAAAGTGACCAGCTCGGGTGGGGGCCCAACGGGTCGCGCACACGCCGCCGCTGCTTCCCGGACTGTCACGGAGGAGAAGGAGTGTAGCTTTGTCCACTTTGCATGCAGGTAGAGCCAGGGATTCCGTCCTCATGGGAGCGGCAGGATCCCAAAGCCTGAGCTGTAGCTTGGGATCCTCATTCCAGCTGACATTTTTGAAGTTTAGAGTGAGACATTAAAAAGGTTCCTGCGGACACTAGAACTAGTTGCTCACCCTTGGCAGTTGTTTAGGTCCTTCAATTTCATTGTGGCTGTTTTAGGGTTTTTTTGGTGCTGGATTTGGTGTGTTTCTTCATTTGCATACTGCCTCCAATGTCACTTCCTCCTCACAGTCCCAGGTGCCATTTTCTAGGAAGTAGCAGGGGTGAAACCTGACCCAACAGAGAGGGATTTCTAACAGGGGATGAACAACAGGTAATTAACAGGGGATGAACAACAGGTAATTGATCCTATTGAGCCAACAATAGGCCTTTAAGAAATAAGCAATTTCTTATTCATAACAATGTATATAATTTAAAACACTCAATATAAACATATCTATGACATGCTGGAGTCATCAAGGAGGACTGAAGGCCAGCTGAATTATAGGAAATAAGTGAAATAGGCTCACAAGTAGTCTTAAACTGAACCAGGTGAACACGCTGCTGCAGGGATACTTGCAGTGTAGGTTCATGCAACTAAACAGAAAACAACCATCTCATTCAAGAGACTGGTTTTCTGTCGGGAGTGCTATGCTCTGCCAAGGTGCCATTTCTTTTTTTAGAAAAAAAAAATATGGCTGTGAGAATTTCTACAAATTTCCAGCACTTAAAAGACGATACCAAAAAAAAAATTAATATTAACAACAAATATGTCATCCTCTTTCAAAATACATTGCTAATAAGGAATAGTAAATTTACTTTTCAGTGTGAGAGACCACAGTTCCACTAGTGTGCAGAAGGATTGTTACTATTTTCAAAACCATGCTACAACAAAAACCTAATGACAGAAAATTAGGTTACTAAATTTGAACCCTTATATATATATATATATATATACTACCAAAAAAAAAAAGGTGTATGCCTGGATTTTCCTCTACTTCAGGTATTAGATGGAAATATTAGTCATGTACGTGACTAATTTTTGACTAGTTTCTTTGACATGATTAAAAAGAAAAGAAAGGAAAACCCCACATGACTAACACTGATTAACACAATACCTTCCACCTCATATGATGAATCAGGAATGTCATATCAAAGGAAGAGAATTGCAATTAGATCTGAGTAGCTAGGCTCTGCTTAAAGGCCAAACACTTCTATAGAACTTGTTCACTCCTTTTGGTAAGAAGACTGGATATACATGACAACAGTACAAAAAGACAGGCACCATTAATACACCTAATTTTGCATCTGCAGCTGGAACGCTAAAACTGTTGCATGACCCTAGATAAATCATTCCTTCTCTAAAATTCAGGAAAAACAACATCTCTAAGGGCACTGATGCTTGAACGAGACAGTGCCACAAGGTGACTAGCTAATTTCCAATAACAAAGTTGAATTATCCTCTGCATTTTTACACAACTGTCTAAAAGTACTTAATACGTGACACATTAGGACTTTACATAACCATTATACTCCATAGACTCCAATACAACAGAAAAAAATTTCATAACTTTAATAACTTGAGCTATACAAAGTCTCATTAAATTCAAAAGGATGAGTCATAATTACAAAATTACAATGCTGTATAAAAAAAAATTGTCTGTATCTTATGTTTATTTTAAAAGACACAAAAAACAAATCTGTTTAAGATAACCGGCTATGCGGTGGCTCTAAAATATTAAACAAAAAAGTTCTCAGAAACTGACTTATTGAAATTCCTATTGTATTTCATATGAGCCTGATCTTGCAAAGACTTTTAATTAATTTACCTTAATACGTATGAATAACTCCATCTGAGAAAAACAGACTACACAAAACTACTGAGCAAGCACATTGTGCATCGTTTGCAGAATTACACTTTAAAGCTAATGAAGACTGAAAACATACAAAGCAGTTAAAATATCACCATCGTCTTGTATTAATTCAGGCATAGACATCCACCTGTGCCTTGGTACAAATCAGAAAACCATCCACACTTCCATCTGACATTCTCTTTCCTTTTCTACTAGACAATTTTGCTCATATAAGAGCTCACAGCTGAATCTATGAAATAGTTACTCAAGAACAAGTCCCTGAATATTCACCAATCCAGCATTTGCAGTGAAATATGCTCCTATGATTAGGACAAAATATACAAAATATTCAATGTGTTTTTACATCTAAGTCTGTGTAAAAAATAACCCCTTTCTAAACTAAGCAAATATTTCAAAAATATTTGCATTGTTTTTCTTGAACTGCAACTGAACTGATGAGAAAAAAAAAAAATAATTGACTGTGGATAATACTTTATGGAAAAAGCTTAACTAAATTGTGAATGGGTTCAATTGAATTGTAGCCTAGGGCAGTGATACAGAGTACTGTTTTAAGAATGGAAGCTATAGATTATAGAATCATAGAATGGCTTGAGTTGTAAGGATCCTAGCAGACAAAAGGTTCTAAGATTTGCTGACGAAGAAACTCTAAGGAGACAAATTTTATATTGCATTTTAGGACAGTCACCTCACAGTATTATGGAATGTTTTTCCATATAGGATATTGAATTGTTTTGTTTAAATACTGCATTAGGTTTAAGTACTTCCAACTGGGCAATATTTTCTTTAGGTTGTTATCAGCTAGGTAGAAAATCAGCTCTTACATGAACAGAGCACTGCTTCCCACCAAAAAAAAGATCTACCTCCTTTACTACAAGGATCAGAAGTTTGTGTGAATGAATTCAAGCAGAAAATTCTGAAGCTGCTAGATATTTTCCAACTTATTTAGTTGTTTTTCTGTGTTAATGTTTTGATTCTGTTTTCCATATTATATCAAAAATAATAAGATATGTAGTGTCCATCTGGTTAAGAAGCATAAGCATTAATCATGCCGGAAAAAAAAAAAAAAAAAGCTTTGAAACACAAACACTTTTTCTTGTTAATATAAAAAGGATATACACATATACATGTTATTAATCTTGCTTTTCAGTAATACACGGCGGAAAATATCACTATGTGTTAAGATTAGGGCCTGTATTACTTGTTTTGAAATGGCTAACAGAAGTTTCCTGTTTCTTTTTAGCCTGACCTATTCTGTGCATTCTTGCAGAATACTTTTTCTCTTAAACTATTCATCCTAGACATGTTTCACTACAGTGACCCTGACTGTCTTTTGGTATTTGTTTATGCCTTCCAGTTGACTAGTGTAAATAGCAGAAAGGACTACAGCACTTACAGTTCCTCCTTCAGTTTTGCAGGTTCACAGATGTTCCAGTTCTTAAAACAACATTTGTTTAAGCATTTATCTGCACTCACATTTTTGTGCAGAAATAGACAGAAATCAAGATAAAATCCAAAGAAAGCATCTGAGATGGAATTGTCTGTATCAGAGAAGACTGTTATGTTCTAAAGTCTTCTGTTTATCATAAAGTATTTTTTTTTCTTATTAGAAGACTGAGTTCATAAGGCTGAGTTCCAACTCATAAGACTGAGTTCAAACAATTATCGCTGCCTTAGGTTATATACTTGATTAACTGTCAAAAATAAAGGACTTTATTCAACAGGTAACAGCAAAAATATCTTTATATAATCAAGCTAGAGTACTGGGCAATCAAATCAAGTTATTCAAAATGCAATTTCTGGAATTACTGAAAAAGTTTAGAGATAATAAGTTTCTTAAAAATTCTGAATTAATTTAAACATCCTACCTGCAATATATTATCTCTGAATTGTATCATACCTCTAGGAAAACACCTGATGGCATTGTTCCTTTAAGAGCCATTGTCATTAAAACCTTTCTGAGTTATCTTTGACTATTCTTTATTGTTTTATCCAAAGCAATAAATCATTTTTCCTCCTATATGATGTAACCAATGCTGTTTCTTTATTTCATTTAGTTCTGTAGATTTATTTCATTTATGCTTTATTTCATTTAGTTCTGTAGATGAAAGAAACAACCAATGCCAGGGTTGTCAAATAATGCAAGACCTGCTGTCTATACATGTGTTTAAGAGAGAGGGACAGAGGGCAAGAGGGACCAAAATGAGTAAGATGATGAAGAAGTATTTCTGCAAACAGATGGCAAGAAAAGTTTAAGAGCATACTTTTGAGACTAGGAAGAGGACATCTCATGCTGCATTCATTTTCTTATGTGTCACTTCTTGGATCTGAATTCAGTATCATGAATTCCAAAAATTTGTAAGGAATCAGTAAAACCAAAAAAGTTTCTTATTGCATCAAATAATTAAATATTGTTTACTGGAATCCTATTTTTCTATCTGCACAGGTCTATAGTCTCATCTAAAACTTCTATTCACAAAGGCTTGACCTTTAAGGGCACTCTTACTATTTTCTTCATCAGTCATTGATTTTATGCCTCACTACTTGAAGTCTGCTCCTTTCACTGTACAGAGGGCCTTACTCACTCACTTGTCCTGGTTGGACAGTCTACAGCAGACCCTCACTGTAATGTCACCTGTCCCTGCCCTGCCTTTAATCCTGACCCAAAAATTCTCAGTTGGCTTCTCACCCATTTCAACATAGAGCTGATCATTGACACAGAGGGAAACACCCTCCCTCATCTCCCCTGCCTGCCTTTCCTAGAGTCTGTATCATTCCATTCCCACACTCCAGTCACAGGAGCCATTTCATCGTCTCTCTCTTATGCCAATAACATTCTAGCCCTGCAGGCATTTGCACATCTCTATCTAATTTATCTTGTTTATCCTCCATGGAATATATCTTGTATAGACACATTTAAGTTGGGTCCCCAGTGAAGCCAACTTACTGTCTGGAGTGGCTGAAATTCCTTTGTGCCACACTTCAGGTACTCTCTTGCTGACCTGTGATCCCTCTCCAGGCTGTGGGTATCTATTGCAGGTAGGTTATTTATGATCCCTGGTTTTGCTTCTTCTCTGATGTAACTGGGGTGAAAAATATAAATTGAAGTATTAAAAAAAAAAAAACCCTATTAATCAAACAAACATATAAACAAAAAGAAAAACGCTTTGCTAACAGATCATTATTTTCATATTTTTGAAACTAAAGTATTATGTTTTCAGACATCCACAATATGTGTGTTTAAAAAGCTGTGTTTTGCAGGTGCTGAGTAAAGTTAATTTAGAATTTGTATACAACATTGTCTTCTTGATTAAGTCTTCCTTTGCTGTGCAAGTTGGGAATATTTTTAATTGGGCCCACCTCTTACTCATTAGAAGCAGGCCATTAGAACCCATATTAAAGGCCAGAAAGAAGTTAAAAATACTGGTAATAAAGGGAGATGTTTCCTGTGCACAGATAATTGAAAAAATAGTGTGATAGCCTTTGGCGATTAGGCTGGATGTATACCAGAAGGCAGGAGAGCCCTGTGGTTCTCATTTACTTGATGTACAAGACAGAACACCAGCTTCTTTTTCTGAAAAATAGCTCTTCAGTGTAAACAGAAATAATCATTAAAAAAGCAGTGGTTCCTTCTTTTTCAGTTGGGGAAGGGAGAAGCTGGGTTTTGATTTGTTTTTTTTTTTGTTTGTTTGTTTGTTTGTTTGTTTGTTTTGAGTGTGTGATTGTGGCATCAGCCCATAACATTTTGAATATCCAAAGGCTTTCATTCTCTTGAGCAAGGTGCTAGTTTTAAATATAAGTATTATTCAGAACAGAAGTATATTCCAAGCACTTTGCCCAAGATCATGCAGGAATGCTAGGACAGAACAGATCATAAATCAGATTTCCCAGTCCTGTGCTTTGATCAAAGAATGTCTTTCCTCTCTTCAAATGTATCCCAAAAGTATATCTTGAAAACAGTGTAGGGACCAGTCAAAGAGATTCACAATTACAGCCCTTGCAAGAAAGACTTTGAAAGAATACCTTGAAGATGTTTGCTCAACTACATATTTGACCTAGAAGTTAAGGAGTGCACATGCATTTGAAATTTAGTCCATGGAATTGTTCTAAATCACAGAACTGGTGAGTATTGTGGAAATCAGTTGGGGAGGGGGAAGTTCATGCCCTGTGGAAAACCCTGTGAAGCTCCAAGTATCACAAAGGGCAGTGCTTTCAGCCTCAGACTACTGCCACGCCTGGTGTGATTTATCTCACTAACAAAGATATCTAGAAGTCAAACATGCAAACCTGAGCTATGGTTCACAGCATGCACAGTTATGGAAGGAAACTCTATTTCATTTACCTTGTGTAAACCGACTTACGAGTCCAGAAAATAGTATAATGTACAAGTAATCTGCCCCAGACAGAAAGAGGATGGCTTCTTTTCTTGTTCCCTACACAAGGGGGTATACATAAAGTCCAATTATTAAGCACTTATTTCCTAGAGTCCATGTACATGAAATAATGTGACAGCTCCTCTGCATCACTTCTACATTATGTACTTCTAAGAAACATTTCCCTCTACTCTGACCACGCCCTGTACAGGCATACAAAGTTCAAGTCCATGAAGTACTTGTTACTCATCCTCAAACTTACTGTCAGTACTGCTACTTTTCTTTTACTTTTTAGTTTTCTTCACATGCTGAAGATATTTTTGCCTGTGGAGGAGGAGAAATGGTAGCAGCATGGGTAGTTACCATTTATTTTTATCTTGGCTTTATTATCTCATGGGCTCGCAAAACATTCACAAGCAGCAAGACAATTATTCAAGTGGAAGGAAGGTGGATAGTGCATCATTACAGTATTTCCCAAGTTCCATTAAGCAAGCACAGACCAAACTGACTCTAGAAGTGCTTGTAAGTAATACCCTGCAAGTAAGAGCAGGAAGGAAGGCTAGTGTTTCAAACACTATCATGATTTCATGCTAGTCTACATTTAGACAGGTAGAAGGAGAGCCTTTAGCACAATCAATTCTTTTCTTGGTGCCAAAGCAAATATAAAAAGGTGTCAAAAGTCACAAAATGTTGGTTACTGCTTGGGTTAGTTTTTGCTAAATAGAAATTAATATATTGCTATTATATTGGACACTATTTTGTTTCAAGGCAAAATACATATCTAAGCCTCTTTTAAGGAACAATGCTTCAAGAAGCCCTCTCAACCTACTAAGGCTGTGCTGATCTGGATTTCTAGCCTTTGCCTCCTCTTCTTTGGAAAAGTAAAAACATCTGCAGTGTTTGTTTTGCATTGATCAATCTCCTTTTCTGTTCTTCAGATTCTCCATTCTGTACTCAAATCCAGCAGAAAATGTCTCTTTTCTGTACCCTATTAAGCTTAAATATTACACATTGCAAAAAGAAGCATGTTTTTCATGTAATATTTTTTAAAAGTCTTCCATTTATTAGCTTGTGCCTCTGTGTACAGAATTCATAAGAGAATTGTAAAAGAATACAGACTGTTGAGCAAACCAAAATTGTTACTACACACTAAATAAAAGGAAAATTCAGTATCTAAAACTATCCCTTGAAAACTCTGCCCTATACACCTAAGAATCAATCATCAAAGCTTGAGTAACTCACCCCAGTCTTTTACAGTCATACTTTTCATTTTTTGGTTTAGACTCATAACCAAGGATAAACCTGTCTTAAGTGATTCATGTACTTACTCATCTCTATTGTCTATGAGGAATACCTTGGATAACTAGTGTAGTCTTACAGGTGTCACAGTTGGACCTCTGGCAATGCACTTCAAAATGTGGGGACCTGCTTCAATAAAATTATAGATAACTCTGGAGAGAGGCCCAGAGCCCTTGGGCATTTACGGAAGGTTCACTTCACTCCAGTTACACATGAAAGTCTTGACATTCAGATGGCCTCAGCAGCTTGGCTCCACCAACACTGACATGGCTATACTTGCAGTCTGTACCCATTCCCTATGCCTCCCCGAGTTCACTCTGAGTTCTCTTTCTACCAATGCCTTCTAATTATAAAGAAAAAACAAGTATTGGCTTCCCAAGAAAGTTTTACGAAATTATTGTTTCACTGGAAAAAAAGCAGGACAAATCCATGTCAATTGGTACACATATCAAGCTGTCCATGATTTGGATAAGAACCTTATCACAGGCAGAAAAAAAGCTGATCAAGATACACAACTACACATCTCAGAACCACCTGATTGCCCATTCTACAGAGGTAGAAGCACTCACACTATATTTTAGAAATAGACAGCATTACAAAATCATATTCTTACTCATTAGTTTTTTATGAGCAAATGATCATGTCTTCTGAAAAGGATGCTTGGATAACCAGTAATTTTTCTCTTAATAAGCACAAGAAGTGAATTAAATAACATGAAGATTTAAATAATCAGATTTCAATACAGATGAATCATTTGCATAAATTTTATTTTGCCTCAAAAACACAGTTTGTCCCTAGAGGACAAAGAGCTACAGATAAATTGCTTTCAGCACGAGAAATTAAGCAGGATGATCAGCTTGCAGTGGCTAAAGAAAGTTTGCAAGCAGGCTGGTAAAACATTCAGGGTTGAGAAGTTTACGAACATAACTAACTTTGCATTCCTCATCATCCTTCATTAGCGAGATAATAAAATCAATAGCAATTTAAATCAAGGGTATACTTTACACAAAGTCTCCTTTTAGGATTAGTAGAAATAGAACACTGTGTAGCTAAAAATTCAGTTACTAGCTTTTTCCATATTTAAATCAGCATCCAGTGCATCTCATTCAAGGCTCCAACAGTTCATTCAAAGCTTAAAGGAAAAATGTGCTCGTCATTCATTTCTACTGGAGATGTCTAAGACTTCTGTTATAACAGGACTGTACATTATTTTCAGTCCCGTTAGTTTGTTCATGAAAGTAAATATAGGAATAATCCTCTAAGAGTCACTCTGAAATGGTCCAAGTCCTAGGCGAAGTCCCAGCTCCAGGCATAAGCAAGTAGGAAGATTGATATCCAGAGCAGTGGAGGGTGGAGAGCTCATGGGAATGCAGCTTTTTCCTCAGCTGCAGCAACAGATCAACAAGATCAGTCTGCTATCACACTGATGGGAGTGATCCTCCTGACTGCACTATGAAAACACCTGAATTCCACATTTATCTGCTGTGTGCTAGGGCACATTCCAGCATACCACAACTAATTGTGATGTCTCTTCACAAAGTTGTCACTTCATAGATTTAAACGGTAGTTAAGTATACCCCAATATTCATACTTTACACATCTCCAGCAATTTTTCTTGAAGGTTTCTAAGCCAGTTTGGGAAGTTGAACATCCATTAATAATTCCAGCTGCACTAAGTGCAGTCCTGAAGCACATCTGACAACTGCCTGAAAATAAATCTAATTTGTGTGCTCTGAGACTGCCCCAGTCTCATGTAAAAAGTAAAGAGGAAAAAGTAGTAAAAATGACTAAAAGATCCCTTGCATCTGTGCACACCTTGTCTTGGCTAATACTCTGATGTAGAGGCACCATAAGAAGTAGTCACTCAAGCATAATTCTGAAGATAAAGATCGTTACTGTATTCTAACAAAATCCATCCATTATATTTGAAGGCACATAGAAACAATATTTTTTAATACCTGGTAATTGTTTCTTAGCTAAAGAATATTCTTTATAATTCATTCAGCTGTCAGAGAAATAGAACCAGTTGACAGGGTAATTTTATAGCCCTTTCAATTAGAGATTGTCTTCTCAAATTTCCGAAAGCCTGGAACATGCCTAGAATTGATTTCTTCTACATATTTACTGGAAACAGTACTAAACACAAATTCGACTTTGGCTACCTCTCTTAAGCAGTACTGACTTGTAGCTTTCTTGGTAATGAGAGCTTGTTTGCTGAAGCAATAATCCACCCTGGATAGGCGTAAGTGCCTTTGAAATATGTAAGTCTCTGACTGAGCAGACATAGACAAGACTAGTACCTTGTTTGTCAAAGAACAACCTCATTTATATGAGGTAATAGGGGCTCCTCATACCAAACTAGCAGCTCATACCTTGATACTGAGATAGATAGAAAGATAGAAAGATAGATAGATAGATAGATAGATAGATAGATAGATAGATACATAGATACATAGATAGATATAAAAATATTTAAAAAAACAAACATCAGCATGGTTCATTAGGCTGCAGACTAAATACAGTTTATTTAAGGATGGGTTTTAAGTTTATTTAAGGACATCCATCACAAGAATAAATGACACTAATAACAGAAAGCTTCTGGAGTTACCATGTTAGCAGTCCCTTCAGGTAGCCTCATTGCCCTTACAACTCTCTGATCCTCTTCAACGCATTTTATCCTCAAAAAATCTCCATCTTGATGCTCTCTCTGGTTTTTAGCTACCCTGTTTCCAATACTTTGTCCTTTCAAGTGTCACTTAAATCCTCTGACATTGAAGAGAAGCAAGATTATCAAGGCATCCAACAGAAAGAGCCTAAATAGAAGGCTACCTAAAAGGCTGCATTTACTATGCCTTTAATCAATTGGTTCAATTTAATCTCTCCTCTGAGTTCAGTTTATCAACAGAAAAGTAATTAAAAAGTCAACTCCTTTTTATAAGTAGATAGAACACTATTCTGTAATTATTTATCAAGAGTTAGTGTGGTCAACACAAAATTAAAAAGGAGGAAAATATCCATGGTTTCAATAAGATTCAAAGCTGCATTTTGCTTCGGTTTTATTACAGTGAAAATTGTGCTTATTTCCAAATATAGGGTATTCTGAATAGTTCTGTAATCCCCAAAAAGTAAAGAAGTTTGATACACATACTTTTAGGAAACCACTCTTTAGACGCTTTCGAAAACCTTCTATAGACAAAATATATAAAAACCATTTAGTTTCCACCTATTAATATTACATGTGGTCCTCAGCAACAGGTATATCCAGCCTGGTAAACTTTTAAACTTTTTTTAAAGTTACTTAAACATATACAAACATATGACTGTTGTTTTCTTGAAAGTAAATAAAGACAAAATCACTAGATGAACATAAAAGCTACATCTATGTGTTTTCTCTCTATAGAAATAGCTTTTCACCCACAGGACACCAACACCCACATAACCTGAAAACAGAGTTCATTGTCTTTCTATAGAAATTGACTCCGGCCCTACCACAAGTTAATAACTATGGGAATTTTGGAATTTCTTTTCATAACAAGGAATATTTTTAAATTTCCTGCCTCTTTTCCCATGACATATACATTGCAATAATTTATGGGGAACGCTTAAGCTGTAAGATTATATCCTTACTATAGACCATGAAACCTAATACTTCAGTGTTTGATGAAAAAAAAACATCATCAAAAAAGTTTTTGTTGATAAAACAGCAATTATACTTTTTCTTACTTTCATATTTCACTGTTTCTCTTTCTTGCCTATCTTGAATTTAAAAATATTTTTTACACATTTTAATTCTTGCTGTGTTTCATAGTGTTTTTCACATGGTACCACTGTTTAGGCAGATTGCAGCCCAGGGAGACATAAGATCTAAAACTAGTTTTTCACTTCACAATTTACATGCTACACAAAATCCATCAGGTCCTCAAACTTTATTTTACCTCAGTATTTCTCTAGCGAATGAGACCAGTGTTACTCATACACCCCTGGAAAATGCTGATTGAATCACTTATTTGACATTTTCATAGTCCACTTATTTTATATCCCCTCTGCTCCCATAGTTTAATTGTTTTCCTATCTCATTTCTCTCCTCGGTTTTCTTTTTCTCTTAATCCTTCCTATTTTTCCTTACCTCAAAGAGATCACCCATTCATCTTTTCATGTGTTTTCCCTCTGGTATAATAAGATATAAAACATTTTTTTATAATTTCCAATTTCTGTGCAGATTCCATAGCTGAAGGTCAACTTCAGTGTACAAATAATAGACTAACCAAAATTCTGTATTCTTTTTCCAATGCTCTCTTCTAGGTGTCTCTTAGCTTATGTGCAATTTGACTAAACAAAGCTCTTAATTGCTTTCCTCTTACCCCAATCCATCCCTCATATTTACCAGTGGAACAGTGTAAGTCTATAGATCCTATTAACTGTTGTATTGCCTGTCAGGCATGTAATTCCAGGCATCTTTTGTTGATCCTGATAAATTCTCATTTGCAGGATATGACTAAATCCTGCTGAGGTCTTTTTTTGCATAAGACTACTAAGTACAACATTTTCTGCATTCCTATTCAGCCAGAATAGGTGCCTAAATCTTCATTGTATTTTATTCTGTTTCTTGAATCATCATTTCCTTTCGGCAGATAATCGTGTCCTACCATAGCTTTTTAAAATGCTTCTAAGGACTAACCTCTTCTTCATGCATTGATTTGACTATGTTGCCCTGATTTCCTTTGCAGGTAGCTCATTGTGCAGGAATTCCATAGTGCTCAATGTAACTTTCACCTCTAATATTTGCCATCAAATTTTAATCTTTTGCTTCTAACAATTCCTGTGCATTGAAATTCCTTGTTCACCTGTCAGATTACCCAATAAATATCTTTATTCTTCTTTCCCAGTTTCTCTTCAGATGTGGGTGTACAAATTCACGTGCATTCATGTAAACATACATGTGTGTGCAGAAATGTGTATGTGTGTATATAGATATGCAGGTAGGTAAGCAAATATGTGCATGAACACATAAATACGCATTTGGGCACGTGTATGCAAAATCCCACACACATGTGCAAACATCAATATGTGCAGGGGGTATGGGTGGGTAAATAAATGTGGTTTATTCCTTAGTGATGTCTTTTCCAACCTCCATTAACTCAGCTGTGCACATTTCCAAAAGCAATATTTCAGGCTACGCTTCAGTAACTACAACTGTCTAAGTGGGGCTGCAAATGACAGGTAAGTGAGTTCACTTGACACCCTTCACAGGCCACAAGGAAAGGAAAATAAAACTCAGCATAAAATGTTGGATGAATTTCTTAGATGATCAACTTAAAATCTGAAACTAATTATTTCTTTTTATTATTTAAGACTGAATGACTTCCAGAAATCCATTTTGAACAATATACTAAATCCATAAAGTTGAATGGAGCTTTCCAAGTTACTGTACTGGATAATGCAGTTACTGAATTGTCTCCTGAATTTGAAAATGACTGATTAAACTTTATAGGGAAATAATATGTAAACAAAATTTACTTTTCTGGGCATTTATAGTATTTCTTACACCAATATACCTAAGTTTTAATGTTTCGTTCCACGTTCCTGAATTAACAAGTGCTTGTTCCAAATCATAAACTGCTGTTCACAGGAAAATTGAAGTCCTCTGTTGTTTCTTTGCTTCCTCTGCATTAAAATGGAAAATAGATTAGATTTGTAAACTTTTTCAAAATTAAAGTTTGGCATGTTTGTTTGGTTTTTCTAAGACAACACCAAATTTCTTTTTAAAATGGACATCACATTAAAAAGGGCAGGAGAAGAAAATCAGCTAGAAACAGTCAATCCTAATCCCAAAATTCTTTCGTTTTCATGTGTGAAACAGAACTCTTGTAGTATGCAATATTTCTCCATTATCAGCAGGAATAGGTTTGAATATACTGGCAAAAAACTTCTGAAAACACTCAATGTATTCTTTTTCTTTTACAGAAACAAGCAGAGCAAATGTGTTATTTACAAGTGAGGTATGTTATTTGCAGCTGTGAGAACAAAAAAGTTAAAATCACAAAGAGATATCCAAACTAGTAGGTTTTGGGATTCATCATGTCAAATCAGCCTTCCTCCTGGAAAGATATTTGCAACTAAATTCATCAGTGTCTCTGTTAGGTTCCCAGAAATGCTTCCCAGCTCTCACTTACAGCACACAGGTTCTCAAATCAAATTCTTTCTTAAGACTTATCCCAAGATTCAGAGTTTGGATTCAAGCCATCTATGTACAAAGAGAGAAGTTTTCAGACTATTCAGACTTCACATCATGGTTTATAAGAAAATACTACGGATTTCCATAATTTTTTAAATTCTATATCCAGATTTTTTTTCCCACTTGAACTGTCTAAACTTTTTATATCACCAGGCTAAAATCCTAAGTACAGATTTTCATAAAATTTGCAACATTTTCTGACTCCAAGTTACAAGAGAAAATATTTTTATATGAGTTTTTCAAAACTACTTCAATATTTGAACATTTTACTTTTAATTTGAGAAGACTCACCACACTACTAAATTGTACCTACAGACTGCAAGGGTGTGATTCTTACCACATATTTAAATAACCATTTTTATTCATTACCTTTTTAAACAACCACATATATAAAGGGGAGAAATTAATTTAATTTGCCTTATTTTGCATTCTATTATATGGCATCCTTAGTAAACAAATTCAAATATAATTCATGAGATGCCACCCTCCTGACTAGAAAACTCTAGTGCCTACTAGTAACTAGCAATGAATTCACAATTCTTTGTCAGCCTTTCAATAAGTTTTGCACATCTCTTGTTTTTTAAGCAGAACAATATCTGCAGTCTAGTTCAAAACACTCTCAGAGCAGAAATAGATAAAGAAATACATATATATATTAGGATCACAGTCTCTGGGGTTCTTTCTCCACCTAAAGGGCACTTTGTTGTATTATATATTTCAGCACAAGGCATACTTCAAAATTGCCCTTTCTTCTACCTAAAAAACACCAGCACTGTGGAAAGGCATACACTATCCAAGAGAGAGAAACAAGCCCTGGAGATTCAGCAAAAAATTATGGCTTCAGAAGCACTACTTTTATCTTTTACTGTTTCTATAGTCTTCAAAAAAAGTATAAAGACTTCATAAATGTCAAATTTCTGCCTTAAACCATTCTAGAGGCTGTGAAATTGAAGCTAAACAGCAATAGACCTTATTCTTGGTTCTGGGGCTTAAACTCATAGTAGTGAGAAGACAGTTTTATTTGTGTAGATTTACTTTTCATCAATTTGGACAAAGTCCAGTGCTATTTCCAAAGCCAGCTGGAGAGCAGCAAGAGGGCAGGCACCTTAGAACAACACCTTAATCCCACAGAGTCATTGTGGTCAATCAGGTCAGTCATTCATGAAAAATGGGGGAGGTGAAGACTGGTTTGTGGTTTGAAGACAGTTTCTCCTGAAGATGGTGTATGTAAAAGAACCACATTTCTGGTTCAGCTCTTAGACAGTCATTTATATTAAACATAAAAATGATCCTGCCCATATGGTTCAAAATATCTTTTTTGCTTCAAGCTTTAAAATCAGCACCCTGCAGTTCCAATAAATGGAAGAAAGTAAAGTACAATGTCATCTTTATTGTGTGCATTTCATAGTGCTGTGCTAGTCTACCAAGCATGGTGGAGGCACCTTCACAAATAAAAAGAGGCATTAAATTTATAGCACTGGAATTGCTATAGAAGTAAAGTAGTGGGCTTTTAATAAAAGCTTGAGAATTCTTGTACTATTTTAAAACTCAGCAAGCCTGGCATATATCCAAAAGCTGTAGAAGATCAATCTCAGTCAGATGCTTATGCAGTTACCAGCAGTATTCTCACCAACATGTCACTTAGGTACTTGTTATACATCATACCAGCTTTAATTAAATACCATTTAAATAAAACAATTGTCTAGGTTTTTTTTTACTAATTCCACAAAATAACCTATTAAAAAATAGAGGACACAATGCTATTATAATCACAAAATAAATTAACACACCTCAGCTTTTAGGAAGGACTAATGAGAAGTCAGTGAGGCAAACAGCAAATTAAAAGTGTATAAAACATTTACATCACAGCATTTTCAAGAACTATTCATGGGTATTATCTTCAAAGAGCTGTTTTAAGCAGCTGTCTCTATCCAGTCCTTTCTCTATGCCATGTACTATAGCATGCAGAATTCATGAGGAACACTTATTTGTTCCTCTTGCAAAGATGAGCATCTTCACATTGTCTAGGAGAAGACAATTGCACTCATAAGGAATTTTATCGCTTCCAGCATGGAGAAGAGATAAACATTTAGGGAAACTGTAGTCATTTGAGAGCTGACAAGTACACTGACATTGTAGCAAAAGGTCTAGATTCACACAGAGAAGAGCATTATACTGAAGATGGTATTTAAACAAGAGCTTAGCTGAATCCTCTGTCTGTAATTGAAGGCCAAAGTCCTTCAGGCTGTCTTGTAGGAAACTTCACCCTTCTGCTGCTATCCCCCTTGTAAAAGTAGTAAATTTGCCTCAGGTTTACATTTGAAAATCTGAATAAATTGCCATTGTCTTTATGTATCTACTTATCTGTTTACTTTCTAGCTTGCAAAAAAAGGAGTTATGCATATTATATTTAAAGCAGGAATCACTACATATGAAACAAAATTATTATTCTTCTAGTTTCAGGAAAAATGTGTTTAGGATGCTGAACCCTCCTCCATTTTACTGTTCAGTTATAGGAAAAGTGGTTGAGATCCTGGAATTTTGTAAACCAATTAACTGACTTTTTACAATACTAAGATTGCCAGTGATAGTTTTTAAAATTTTAAAAGCAAAATGTAGCTCATCCTTTATAAGGTTTGTGTGAAACAGTGTACACTGCTTGGAGGAACACATAATGGTTTATTAGAAGGTAGTACACTTAAAACACTAAAGGAACTTTACAAAAATTGAAGAAAGGTATAAGTAGATTAAAAGAAAATACAGGCCTAGGAAGAATTCATATCTGGATAAATTAATCTTGGGTAGAGAAGAGAAGCTGCTACTTCTGGCCACCTCCAGTTAAGATTCTATCACCAGCATTCAGAAATAAAGCTGGTAAGTCAGGTATGACAGGCAGCGGCTTCTCTGTTGCTCCCTTGGAAAGAATTTATCAGAATAACTTTCTTTGCAAATAAATAGGCTTCTGAACAATTCAACTGAATTTATTATCAGGGTCTAATTAGCTCTGCTCTGCTTATTAAGCCAAAGAAAAAGCCACCAATTTTTTTTTAGTAGAAGTTTTATGCAGATGGCAGTTTAGCTGTTTCTAAAATGGAAAAGGAAAGAGGAACAATAGAAGTACAAGGTAATTAAAAACCCTTTTTACAATGGCCATCAATAAAGAGCAGCAAAATTGATTTGTTTGGAAAATTGAATAAATTCAACTTCTCAGGTCATCCAGCAGTAACAGGCAAAGGAATTATTTATAAAATATTTTGGCAATTGGACAAGAATAACACATATGTTCTAAATTATTAGACTTATTCATGTGCTCTTTGTTCCAGTTGTCCACACAATAACAGTCCAACGTAGGAGCACAATTAAGTTGAATCCACCCACATGTTAATAAATTACACCTCTGGAGTCTGAAGAGTCATTTTGAAGTCTGACTCAAAGGAGGCTTTTAGTTTTATTTGATAAAACTATAGTTATTGTAAATGGCTTCAATCTAAAAAATGGTAGATTTAGATTGTATATTAGGAATATATTATTTACTATGAGGGTGGTGAGACCTTGGAACAGGCTGCCCAGAGAAGCTGTGAATTCTCTGTCCCTGGGAGTGTTCAAGGCCAGGTTGGATGCGGTTCAAGCAGCCTGGTCAAGTGGAAGGTGTCCCTGCCCATGGCAGGAAGTTGGAAGCAGATGATCTTTAAGGTCTACTCCAACCCAAACCATTCCATGATTCTATGATTTCTTCCTGAGAACAACCTGAATAAATCAATTCATAGAAATATTTCAAACAGTGTTGGCTTTTCTGATTCCCCCCCACTGCCAGAAAGAATTGTACATTTCCAGGATTAGCAACAAAAATTATTATATGCTTCCCATAATTGTAACAATGAAACAAAGCAGGATGTTTCACCTGAGAAGAGACAGAAGTGGGGGAAATATTATAGAGTAACTTTCTATGATATAGAGAAGTTCAGTGATGAATAGTTGTTTTCCATCTTTCATAACACAGGCATTAAAAAACAATTAAAAATAGTATTGACACGGTTTAAAACAAAGGAAGGACTTTTCCTTACTGTACACAGTTAATCTGCATAGAGACTTTAACTTCATTAGCACTTCTCTGCAATACAATTGAGACAATCTAATATATTCTCTATCAGATCTCAGACAATGCACGTGGTCACATATTATGTGAATGAAGAGCAGAATTTATCACCTTAAATGTGAAGTATTAAACTTCTGTGTCTACCAAAGCAGTTGAAATGCTACAGAAATTAAGAAATATTTTAATTTGAGAAAATAAGTCTGACAATAAAAATTACTTTCTTGAAGTGCATATTTAGATAATTTTGTTTCATTGCCAAATCACTTACTTGCTTTGTAAAACTATTAGCTTAAAACAAATTTAGGATTAATTTTTTCACTAATTTGTTATGCTTGAGAAATATCATTTGCCAAATTATAGTCATGCATTTTGTTACCTGAGCTTTCATTTGAAATATATTTTACAAAATTAATTGCTTGCTATTTTGAGAAACAAAACCAAAGAAAATATTGAAAAACTTCACTGAATTTTTTGCTGTTTTTTCTTACTTTGCTCAGAAGACAACAACATGTCTTGATAAGGAAGAGCTTCCCAAGTATTTTGTCCGTCCACCCAGTTTACAGAAGATCATTTTCTCTTAGATTTGTTTTCCTGGCTTAAACTCAAACCTACATCCAAGGAAATGTGCAATCCATTCACACACAAGCTTCAGCCTGAGTAGTTGCTTGTAACTGAGGAGGACATAGGTGTTGGCATCATTAGCTACCACAGCTAGCACAGAGCAAATCAGGAATGGCAGGCATGTTGACCATCAATTTCAGAATTATTAACAACTATCTGCTGCAGACAGAAGCTTGTTTCATGATCTTGGCTGCTCTGTGACAGGAATAACGTATAACTAAACATTAGAAGAGATACTCATAAAAACTATATTTAGCCTAGGAAGGGATGTGTGGGCTGCAGTCTGCAGACAAGGATCAGCATCCTCCTGGACACCTCTAAGAGTCTGAGCTCCAGATGCTTTTGCTTAGACTTTAAAAAGCAGCTTTTCCACTGTGACTAGAAATCCGGGAAGAACTGTATTCTTTAATTAAAATTAGCATTTTTAACAACAGCCCTCCATTTTTTCCATGAAAAACGGGCACAAATGCAACAAATTTCTCCTGCAAAGTACCAAGATTTTCTTATGCAAAGAAATTACGTACCTATGCCTCTTTCTAGACCACTGTCTCCTATATAGCATATCCATGAATGTTTCCCAAATCCAATTCCCAACATTCACTAGGAAAACGAGTAAGAAAAGCTGAGCTATGCCTCAGTTCTTCTGAACATGTACTTTTGATCTGATAGAATTTATTCTGTCATATAAAAAATGTTCCTAGCTCCAGTACCTTCCCTGAACATCTCCCCCAGGGAACCTGCAAGGATTAGTTTAGAAGAAACCAACACATTCACATTTCCACAGAGAGATTGACAAGTGTGAGGACAGTCAGTGTCTACAGAACTAGCCATAGTAATAATTAAAAAAAAAAAAAAAAAAAAAAAAAAAAAAAAAAAGAGAGAGAGAAGAAAAAAGCAAGACACCAAATAAAAACAACAAAACATCCACCAATTTTTTTTGGTTGAAGTTTTTGTTGAAGGTTTCAGAGACTACGCACAGATATCGTCAGTGATTATAGCAATATCTGAACTACTACTGCTATGTAAATATCTGCATTGCTAAGACACTTGCATTAAGTTATTAAAATTAATTTTAAAATAAGAATCAAAAGTCAGTAAGATTAAACATATTACATAGGAATATTTTTGTAAGAATAAAATAGCAGAAATATGCTACAGGTAGAAAGAGACAGCTCTTTAGTCTTTGGATCCCAGATTTATTATGCATAAATAATGTATTTTAAAATACTGAAAATGCTTTCTCATGGGGTAAAAACTATTCTCTCAAAATCTCATAACCAATCTATGAATATGGCTGGGAAAGAGACATACTTAAGTATTTAATAAAGACCTAGCAATCAGCAAATACTTCTAGGCTGAGAATAAGCAACTTGCTAGATGAGGAAGTTTCATGTTCACATTAAATTTGTTTTCTATTTGCAAAATAAATTTTGTTATGCAACTGCAGGAAGAAAACGTTTTACCTTCCAAGTATTTCCTTTCTTTTTGTTATGACTAAGCAATCTGAAGCTTGTAAGAGAGAATAGCAGTCCTTTAAACACATTTACCACTTATTGTGAGAAAGTGCAAAAGTGACACCAGAGGTGGTTTCATGTTGAACTGATTGCCCATATTTTCTGTCTGCAGGTTTGTATGGGCAGGGGGAAGAGGAAGAAAGAGTCTACCAAGTATGGCAAGTTCTGTTTTCTTCTTTATATATAATTGTGCTTTGCCATTTTGCAGGGGATAAAAACTTGTCTGTTAGAGTAGAAACATTAACTGCATAAATTTTGTGGATTTTTTTTCATCAGCAGAGAAAAGACAGCAAAAGTCAGTATTTCACTACTATATTGAAACCTAGAAATGTGACATAGTGTATTCTTTACCAACAAAAGAGAAGAGGGTGCAATTAATACATGAAGACAAAATTTTGTTGTTTGTTTTGGGCTACTAAAGTGATAATACTGGCTACATCTTCACCCATACATCCTCATACAGTTGAGGAGTGGCATGGTACAAGAAAAATCTGTGTCCACATGTTACATTATATTTTGTCCCCATCCAGACATCTCATGATACTTTTGTGTTAAGAACACATTTGTCATCTCTCTTCTCTTCTATCTCAGTATAAACTGCTGATAAGTCTAAGGAGATGCTTTTTACAAATAGATGAGATTGAACCCAATGAAATATTTAATAAAAATACACAGAAAAACATTAAGTGAAAGAAATATCTGCAAGGACTTTCATAGACTGTGACGTAACTCAGAACTCCTCCAAGAAGATGTGCAGCAGGGGATTTCTGGTTTTTTGGAGCACATGAGTAGACTAAGTTGCCTGTAAAAAGTGTTGGGTGTGAACTTATCAGTGGCATTGGTGAATGGCTGCTGAAACACTACCCCTATTTTGTACTGTTTGATTTCTTATAGATAATTTTCAAAAACAGCTTCCTTGTTTTCATTCAAGAAAGAAGGAAACGTGGTTGCACAGCAGTATTTATTTCCATCCAAATCACATTCTGTGGTTCTTAGAGACTTTTGCCCCCATTTTTTATTTCATGAAGAGAGTTTGTCCACTTGCATTCTCATATAAAGACAGTTTCCACTAAAAAAAAATCCCTAATCCCACCACAGGCAACACAGGATGCACAGAAAATGGAAGGGTTTTAAACCAATTTTTTAAAATTTACCTACTAATGCAGAAATCACTAGAATAATAAGTAAAGCTGTATGGCTCAGCTCTAGAAAAAAATGACAGCGATTCAAGTAGATAAAAATAACAGGAAAACTGTCTGAAGCATAAAAAAGCCTGGGTTTCCCTGAGAAATTGCAGAAGTTTCCACAGAAAGGTCTACCAAGCCATGAAATGGGAAGAAGAAAAAGGAGCAGTGTTAGGAGAGATATTTCTGGCTGCTTCAGGTGTCCTTCAGTGCTTACAAGCAAGTTTAGAAGAGTAAATTTTATCAAGAACAATTTGTAGTGATCTCTGCATCACCAAAAACATTGTTTATAAAATTTGTTTTAAATTAAAACTAGTTTGGAATTCACTATCAGTTCTTGTGATTAAAATTTTCTAAAATGTATTTATTTTGCAATGTGAAAGAACGTAACTTTGGGCCAGGATGCAACTGTTATGAAAAAATTTTCTCAAAGTTCCTATGATGTATAATTACTACCCTTTAAGAACTACGTCATAAAAATCTAGGACAGAATGACTATACTCATCAGTATCCCATTACAGAAGTGGTATGAACATATTTGAATCTGCATGGAATAAGATTAAAAATCCTGAGGCAGCAAGCTTGACAAATTGTTTAAGCATAAAAAAACGTCAAAGTCTTAAAATTAAATTTGATACAGAAACATTGTAGGAATGTCTTGCATAAAACAGAGATTTCAGTTCTCCTTGGCATTCCTGCTGACCTGTTAATAGAGGCCCAGAGACCAAAAGAATTCTGCTAGAAAAGGAATATTCTTACTTGCTGTATCACTACTATCCCTATTCCTGTGAATGCAAAAGCGTGCTGAGAGAAAGCTTTAAATTGCCTACTCCAAGCACAAAATAAAGATTTTACTTTGTTCTTCCAAACTCTAATTCATCTAACATCTAAAAAAGATGTTAGAGTTGAATGATACCTGTACAGCATATGAAACTTGGAATATCAAACAACTTAGAAAACCACAATGCTATCAGCCCTTGCCTTACAAATTGCACTTTCTGTAGGATAGAAAAACTCAACAAGTCCCCACTGTCTCTTTCACTGAAGGTATAAGCAGTTTTGCACAAGATTCATTTTGCTGAGGTCCAGGTCTTACCTGTTTTCAAACTACAGAACCCTTTCTCTCACTGGACACCTGAGTTTTTGGGGCAGGACCCTGAAAACCCTGCAGTTTTGGAGTGGCTGTAGCTAGAATTATTTCTCCATAATTTGTGATGTCTCCAAAAAGGTTCTTAAAGAGTAAGAAAAAAAAAAAAAGGAAAAAAAAAAAAAAAAAAAAGAAAAAAGCAAGCCTAATAGTGTTGAACAAAGCCTGGAAATTCTCAAAGAAAACTGGCTCAGAAAAAAACAAGTTAAGACTTGTACACAGCTGTTTTCCTCATTGTGTGTTCAAAGGTGAGTTACTGCTTCCAGGCATCTCAGCAATTTTTTGAGTCACAGTGAACTGCAGTGTCCTCTGGCCCCTGGGCAGGTCTGAGTCACTGCTGAAAGCTCTCTCTCTGCTCCTGACTGCACTATTTGTTTAAGCATGCGCTGCAGACTCCCAGGTCAGTACAGTGATTCTTGCCTCTCTTACCTTTCCATCTCAGCCATCTTCTCCTCACAGGTATTGATGCCTAAAAAAACACATAACACATATTTAGAAAAGCAGGTAAAAGAGATGCAAATTCTATCATAAATCTTGATGAAAACATCCAGTATGGTCCTCCATGTATACAGGTGTCAAGAACAATACTGAGCTACAATGCAAATTCCTGTCCAGAAGAAAGATTTTTCTTGCAAAACCATGATCTTGTCCAAATTCCTTCCTAGAGCTCTTCTCTTAGGTCATGTTCAGACCTACAAACTGTTCCAAATTGTCCAACAGAAGGAAACAGGGCAGCCTCAGGGGTGTCCAGCTCCATTGACCACAATTCTACTGAAAGGACTGGCAATGTCTCAGGCTTCTGGTAAGCAGTTGGACTGAAATAAGATGAGCAGCTTTCTAGCTTCAGGCCACTTAGAAAAGCTATAGGAAAAGAAAAAGTGAATTTTTTAGAAAGCAATTTGTAGACCGGCTGTTTACTGGCTCTTCTCTGCCTGGATGGAAAATCCTTTTTTGGAGTAACTTAGAACAAAAGATCAGTACAAGTGTAAAACTTCTTGTCAGAGTTATTGAAGCAAATTATAACCTCCCCATTTTATTCCTCACTTTTCACTTGAGGTTTTATTGACTTTTTTCTTCCGTGTCGAAAATTTCATCAGCTACTAGTATCTCCTTAGCCAGCCTTCAGTCTCAAAGTACCTGAGTTAATTTTTGAGATACTGAACTATTTTCCAGATATGACATAAATTGTTCTCCAGCACCCAAATTCATAACCTGAGTAACTTTATTAATGTCAGTGGCATTATTCAAACAAAGTCTTGTCATATGCATTTTTCTTCTATTTCCATTTAAAGGGAAGTACAGTATTCATCTGTTTGTGCCATCTGTCCTTGGGACTCAATGAATCTAATTTTTTTAATGTCATACTCTGTGATGCAACTATTTGATGTATATGACAGTTCCTTGATCATCTTGATTTCAGCATTTTCTGTTCTACAATCTGCTCCATACCATTCCAAATGTTTAATTTGCCAAATAAGCTATTTGTCTAAGAGTCTTTTTTTCCTCTCTGTCATCTAGTCTTCCTTTTTTTTCCTTTGTTGTTTTCATTCTCTTTTCTTCCTTTCAAAAGGAGGCAACTAAAAATAAATTTAACTAGGTATCTTTTCTTATTTGACAACAAACACTTGTAGTCAAGAGATAGTCAGTTATAATTGTCTTTTATTATGCATTAAATTTATTCAAGACTTTCTTTTATCAACCTGCTCTACAATTACTATACTTAAAATATCTGTGAATTCTTTATAATACTCTTTATAAATACATGTTTACATGTATACTCTTTATAATACTCTTTATAAAACAAGGGCTTAATACTGGAGCATTGGACCACAGTGTCACTGAAGGTAGAGGGTGATTTATGACTAGTTTTTAAAACTACCCCATGAGACCAAGAAGAGTTAATTGCTTAGGAATTAGGGCATAATTTAAACAAGTCACAGAGATAAACAAGATGCAGGGAAAAGTCTCTAGATAATGGTCAGCAATTACAAGTATACATTCACTTTATTTTTTATTTTTAACCTGATCCTTCCTGAAAAGACAATGTTCTGCTAGATTTGCTAGATTGGACAAGAGGGAATGGTTTTATACAGAAAGAGTGTGGATTAAGGTTCAATACTAGCAAAAGATGCTTTATTGACAGAGTGATGAGGCACTGGAATAGGTTGTCCTGTGGAGTTGTGGATGCCATGTACCTGGAAGTGTTCAAGGCCAGGCTGGATGGGGCTTTGAGCAACTTGGTCCAGTGGAAGGTGTCCCTGCCCATGGCAGGAAGCTGGAACTAGATGATCTTTAGGGGCCCTTCCAATCCAAACCATTCTATGATTCTGTAATATACTTCACTTTTTTTTTCCTTATAGCATCAAACATTAGAACATAACTGCAAAACCCAAACAAATATCCATTTAAAATTGTAGTGACCTTGTTCAGGAATGTTGTACTGCTGTGCACTAAGGAGCCATAATGTCAAAGTCTGCCTTGTGCTTCACACACTAGCCAGTTTTATGATCTGAATCTACAAATGGTTTTCAGTACAAGTATTTGAAGATAGGTAGAGGTATATAATGAATTATTTCTATCTACTGTGCACCATGTGAGAGACATGCTATCCTCAATAAAAAACTACATTTGTAGTAATGACTGATCGAATGACATTTAAATCTTTTCAGTATTTTGACAGAGTGGCTGCTGTTTGTTTGTTTCTTTTGTGGCTGCAGTTGTGAAGGAACACAAAGGAAGCCTGTAGGAAACCGAGCTGGAGCAGTCTTTAGCCACAAGTCAGGAGGAAGTTGACCTATAAAGCTATTTAGTCTTTTTTGGCACCCTACCTATTGGGTTGTTCAAATCATAATATCTATATGGTGTTTAAAACTGCTTGGCAAGAAATTAGTCGTCTCAGATGACAGTACTTTATGATTTAATCTAAATACTTCCACAGAAGAATCAACAAGGATAAAGACAAAAAAGAAAGTGTACAAATAACACTTTACTGAAAAGTTGGTAATTTATCCACTGATTAGCAATCCTCCACTGTAACTCTGAGACCTTAAGAAAGCACCAGACTTATTTGGAAAGATTTTTCCAGTTCTTTCCTTCCTGCAGTAGCTTCTGGCAGTTTTTAGCTACTGCCTTTGCAACTTTCCTGAGTATACTGTTTGAAAAATAGGAAACTAAAGATGCTGCATTGTGGAAATTAAAAGTGAATGAGTTTTTATACTTCTCAAAGCACCAAAATTTTGAATGTCTACTACTTAAATAGCAGTAGACGCAAAAGTTTATACTGGTATTTTGCATCAAGGGAGCATCATGAGGTATAAAACCACAACAACCTGCAAAGGAAAATGCAACAATTATATGTCTTGATTTTTTTTTCAAATTCTTTGTATTTCATTGCAGATAGTGATGTTCATGTTGATGAATATATCAAACTCACAAATATGAACACATATGCCCCTTTTTTAGCTGTATATCATTATTACCATTCTTTAGTATTTTCATGCAACTCTGTACTGCTAAAGTTGCATTAATGGTATTATATACATACATTGTTGCATACAGAATAGTGTACTAAGCAGATGACCTTGTAAAATCAAGATAATCCCCTAGAACACACAGAATTGCTATTTTCAATTGGGATGCCTTTCTTTCAAATTTATATGTTTAAATTCATTTAAATTTATCAGAATAGTCATCAATGTCATACTGAATTAAATGTTACAAGATGCTCCCCTTAGTAGGAAAGGCATCTGGAATTTAGATGGCCATTTATGCCTGTTCCTTTTTCTTTGCCATCCATGCAGCCTCCATTTCTATTGACATATAGGGAAACTGTGTAAAGTAGCACCTTCTGCTTTCATTTCACACAGAAATTTTAGTCTGTTAATTTGGTTAGCACTAGTAATACTGCTAAACTTATGAGAATGTCCTTCTATGCATTAGTTTGGATCATTTGGTTGCAGAAACAGTGTAAAATATGTAAGAACTTTGCTGAAACATGGAAATATTTTCTTCAGGTCTATGGAACCAGATTTACTTTGTCTTTTTAAAAGAGTGATTATATGTAGTATTTCATCATTAAAGGTAATCTGTTTCTGAGAATCTCTTGAAATTCTGAAATATTATTGATATGAAAAGGAGGATTCAGAGTTCAAAACAGAAGAAAGACTAGAAAGAAAGTCTCACTGCTGAGGAATTTTTGCTTCCTGAGTATTCAGTAAAAAGTCCCAGTAGAGACTGCTTGGAACATGACTGGCAATTGCCTTTGATTTATGAACTGTTTCAAGGACAGATCAAGGTGCTGATGTTGGTGCTGGGTACCTCCATTGCATTTCAGGCACACATTGCTATAGTAGAGCCTTTATAAATAGGAGGAACTATCTGGCAGCTTAGAAAGGACAGAGAAAATTTTGATGCAGTAGGTAACCATTTAACTTGAAAATACTCTCCAGCCTCCAGTCTTGGAAATAAGCACTAGATGAATCCTGATTAAATTTTGGGATGAGACCCAGGAGGGTATTATCCTTCCTCTGAAGTCCATTCACCTTTCTCCTGTTTTTCCATTGTCCTGTTTTCTTTTGGATGAAGACACAAGCATCCAGCAACATGTGTTCTCTGATAGGTCTCCTATCCTGAACAAGGGCATGAAACCAGAAGTCCAGGGAAAACCCAAAACTATCCTCTCCAACAGTTTGGATGCAGCACTTCTGTCAGCTACCAGTTTAGGAGTGGGACCGATCTTTAGCTTTATAAGTTTATCCAAAGCTCTTCTGCAACACAGATATAGTTGTGAAATTTTACAAGTGGTGATTAATAGAAGATTATTGAATAACTCTGGTTCGAATCAGAAAAAACCCTTATGTGGAGTACTTTCAGACATCTGCTTATCACCTGTATATCACTATCACAATTCCTCGATTGTGGCTGAAGGTTTGGCTAATGTTTTGTAAATGTGAGAAAACGGATAAGAGCAGAAAGAATCCATTTCAGGAGGTTTGGGGTGATTTTTGCACACCCATGCATTGCTGATTCCTTCTGTACTATCAGAATAGGAATTATTTTTTTGTTGTTGCCTCCTTGCAGTTTCTGTTTACTTCTGCAAATATCTCTACCTACAAACAGTTGTGTTTTAGCAAGAACTTTCTAATAAATTAATCCAATGTTCAGAGCAACTGCAGAAGTTTCCTCAAAAAAAATTTGAAAAACATCTCTAGAAAACATACAGCACAACATTAGACATACTCAGGCAGAATTACAGCAATGGAAATGAAATGGTTTTGGTTTCAAACGTAGTCATGTGGCTGTTCTCCAGTTCCAAGACCAATCCAATGTGTCCCCTTAGAGTGGAGTGGAATCATCTGGGAATTACTCAGATAGTGAAACAGAGAGTATCGAGGAACAAAGTGTTCCTGTGTTTGTTTTACACTTCAGAAATGCCTATCACTGACAACAGCAGTGCCCAGGGAGTAGGAAAGATAGTGAAATATAGCTCTCTGTAGGCATTAGAAAAGCATAATTTTTTTATGCTGACAAGCTATAGGTTTTGTGCCATTTCAATTAAAAATATGGAATAATGTTCCCTTAATGGTTCATAGCAAGACTGTAATTCCATTAAAGTTCCATGTATAAACTGAAATATTTGAGTAAAACTTGGATAATATTACTCTGATTCCAAAAGTAACATCTTCAACACACATTTTCATTGCACACCACTTTTTTTGGATCAGATGGATCCAGCAAATGCAGAAATATTAAACACCCTCCTGAAATTCATATGATTTTATGTAAATGTTCCTTTATTGAAGGTAATTCAGCAAATACATTCTTTTCTGCCAGAAACATTACTCATCTCATAGGAGGTATTTTCCTCCTGTCATGAACACTTGATATTCTGCTGCTGCTTCTCATTGAGACTTCATAAATAGGATTGATTTCTATTATGTCCTTGGGAAAACTTAACTGAAAGAAAGCCAGACTTCTTATTTTACCTGGCTAGGCTTTCTTTTTCATTATTTTTGATTAATTTATTTACAGCCATTGACTAAGAGTAGCATTTTGGAGCTTGGAAAATCTAATAGGTTTTTGTTAATAGAAATGTCCGCCTTTATTTCCTCTTGCACAAAGGTGAGCCATTGGCGAATTTGACACGTTACTCATTTAAAAAGAAATTACAGCTATTCACACTAGTTAGGTCAGACCCTCTAAAAAGAGCTCTCCCTTGATTATAATACATAAACTATGCAAGATGTTCAACAAATAGAATTTTTAAAATAATGTAATTTCAGTTGACTATTCAGTTTTATCTTGGAATCACGTAAATACTTACGAACTTTTAAGAAAATATAGCTACAATGAATCTGAATAAAATACATGTTATGAAAATTTTGAAATAAGGATTTTATTTGTTCTCAGATTGAATTGGTATTCCTATACCTAATGTCCAGATAAAGCAGAACAGGTCTAAACTGAAATGATAATCAATCTGGAGGGAACTTTTTGTAATGACCATTTTCAGAAATGTCTGAAAATGCCTGCAGTTCTGCCACAGTCACAAAAACTGTGCTATTTTTTCCTTTCAGAGGGAGTGATGGGATTCTTACAGCTACTGAGCACGGCCTTGTGCAGTTTTCAATGCATGAACAGTAGTAGTTTCTCTAAAGCCATCCTGATTTTTGCAGTGTATCTTAGTCCAGCTGTAGTGGATTGACCCTGGCTGTGCACCAGGTGCCCACCAAAGCACCCCCTTCTCAGCTGGACAGGGAAGAGAAAATAGAATGAAAGGTTCATGGGTCGAGATAAGGGCAAGGAGAGAACACTCACTAATTACCATCATGGATAAAGCAGACGTGACTCACAGAAATTAGTTTGATTTTTTGCCAATCAAATTAGAGTAGGATAATGAGAAATAAAACCAAATCTTTTTGATTTTGTGAAAACACATTCTCCCACTCCTACCTTCTTCCCGGGCTTAACTTCACAACTGATCTTCTTTACCTCCTCTCTTCTAGGGTGCAGGGGGATGGGAAATGGAGGCTGAGGTCAATTAGTCACACAGTTAATTTCTGCTGCTTTTTATTTCCTTGGGGAAGGACTGCTCACACTCTTCCCTTGCTCCAGGATGGGATCCCTCACACAGGAGACAATTCTCATAACCTTCTCTAATGTGAGTCCTTCCCATGAGCTGTGTTTCCTCATTAACTAGCCCAAGGTGGGTCCTTTCCACGAGATGCAGTCCTTCAGGAACAAACTGCTCCAATGTGGGTCCCTGGGATCACAAGTCCTGCCATCAATCCTGTCCAGCATGGGCTCTGTCCATGAGTCCACAGCTACTGCCAGAACTCTGTTCTGATGTAGGCTTCCCATGGAGTCACAGCTTCCTTCAGGCATTCACCTGTTCCAGTGTGGGGTCCTCCATGGACTGCCAGTGGATCTCTGCTACCCCATGGACTTCCATGAGCTGCTAGGGGACAGCTGCCCTCATAATGTTCTTCATCATGGGCTGCAGGGGAAGCTCAGCTCCGGAGTCTGGAAGGCCTCCTCCCACTTCTCCTTGGTGTGTGTAGGGTTGTTTCTCTTACATCTCTCACTCCTCTCCTGCTGTGGGTTTGGAGGCTTTCCCTTCTCCTTTTATCTGCTATCCCAGAGGCACTACAACTGTTGCTTCTGGGTTTGTCCTCGGCCGGTGGTAAGTCTGTCTTGAAGCCAGCTGGCATTGACTCTGTCGGACATGGGGAAGTTTCTGACATCCCCCCACTAGCAAAATCTGTCCAGGGAAATCCAATACATAGTGCAGTGTTGCACTCAACTCTGAATCCTGTAAAATAATCTCAATCTCATCAGAATAAAACCAGGCTACTGACTTCACTGCCACTAGTCTTACCCAACAAAAAAGTGTGACTCTAAATCTTTACCATTAATGTCCCCTCTCCAGATATTTCCTGTCTACACGAAAACAAAATATGATTAGCTTCATTGCATTTTTTTCTCAAGCATTCCCCCTTCTCTATTAGAACTTCAGGCAGATATACTATGCTAATCAACTCACGTGTAATTGTTTTCTTAGCCTAGAATCACCAAAGCACATGACATGAAGAGAATACAAAGATAATTCTTGGTAGACAGAGTTACACCCTGTCTTATGCATGAACAAAATGCTAAGTATCTGCTGAGCACCCAGAACAATCACTGAACTGAGGCATATCTCAAAGAGGCAGGTTTCTTGTGTATTTTTTTACCTTTTGTGTTATACTGCCTTTTATTTTTCTCTTATACAGGTTTTTGCTCATTTTGGTATTTCACATTTTTTTGCAAATTCATGAGCAAGTTTATATTTTGCTGTTAGAATATTCGTCTTCTCTAGTTAGTTTTCCTTTGTCAGTTGGCATTGTTACAGACATACAGACTTTTAAAATTTTTGTTTCATTATAAACATAAAGCCTCCAATGCTAGCTTCTTTTCGAATTTCTATTTTATTCCACTAGTGTCTACTCTCATATGAAATACTTTTCTCCTGGCTCATCCTCTGTAATTCTGAGAAATATGAGAAATTCTATATATATAATAATTTAATTTGTTTGTGTATTCCTTTATTTCAGCCTGTTCTAGTGCCAACTCATACTGTAAATTCTCATCACACATTTCTTTTTCTGAGATTTAGGATTTACTTGTCAGATTGTAATGAAGCACCATTTAACAAGTTTTTCCTTATCATCTTAGTATGTCATATACACAGAGTAGTTGCCTAAAAGAAAGCAAAATCTTTTTTTCCTTACATCAGAATTTTCTATTGCCCTCTGTAGAAACTATGAAAATTGTGGTAGCATGAAATCATGTAGGACTCCATCATGACCTGATTTTCATTCAGTCTAACAGGAATTTGTGTTTTCTGACTTCAGTTATCTGCAGTGTAGTCATCCTTATCTGAGCTAGTCATCGGAACGTCTAAAGTTCATTGAGAAAATTGCCAAACCTAAGTTCATCTCTGCATGTCATCTGCAATAACATGATATGAACATCAGGTTTGAAGTATCCTTGTTGTGACTGCACAGAGGATCCCCTAGCCTACATTGTGGATGTCTACATTATGTCTACAGAATTTCTTCTTATTTCTCATGTCTGAGATATTCCACTGCTGCTCTTTTCATCTAGTTGAGCCTTGCAGCAGACTGCAGAATCTCACTTTTTGTTTCCTCTCACAGTATTGAAATTTCTATTTGTGACACATGGCACCATTTCAGTGGCATCTGCCCCTCTGAAAGTGAGATAGTTCTAGTCTTCTCCGAACTGCTCCCTCCTGCAGAGACCACACTGACCCTGTCACTCTCAAGGGACAATGCATGGAAGCAACACAGGTAAGGTTTTTTACATCTCCACTCTGTTCTATCCTCTCACTGCCTCTGCCTATTCTGGGAAGTAATCGAGTCCACAATAAGAGTGGTAGCCTACTGAGGGATATGTAAAACAAGCCATTATACTTTTCTCATTTAAAACTAAGTGGACTTGCTAAAGTAATTTCCATCTTGACTTCATTTCAGACAGAAAAGCAAGTATGGGTGAAATGTTCCAGTTATCAGGCCCACTATGGATGCTGCAGTACCAGGTAACAGATGCACCTTCAGCTGATCAATATGCTGCTCTGTAGTTTTCTTTACATGAGCATCCCAGCCTTCAACTCCAGTATAGACATCTTGAATGAACAGTTCAAATGATTCTCCAGGGACTCTTTTCAGAGGCACAATAGAATAGACAACAGCACAAAAGACTGGTCTTTTTCAGATATTATACTCTCTCTTTACATAATACATTCTGTGAGATCCAATCGTTATCTGTCAGGACCATCTATCTAGGAATATATTCCATAGCATTGATCTTTGGAGGATATATAGCTGGTGGGTTAATTACACAGTTAGATCATGTACTAATTAAAGTGACTCTGAAGCATTGATCTACTACTGGAAAACAAACAAACAAAAAAATATAGAAGGCAGAGATTTAATATCAGACCTGCTGGAAGCTTAAGACGTAATGAAGATCATAAAGAATGACTTCACTTGATGTTTTATGATATACTATGGTGGGAGAAGTAAATAGTCAAATAGTCTAGGAAGCCTCTCAGGCTGCAATAAAGGGAAAAATTATTAGCATTTTTATACTTAAGTAGAGGAGAAAACTGAAATCAATTGATAGATGGTTTGGCTTTGAAAGCTAAGCCTAATGAAATACATTTTGAAGAGGAACTGGTATACAAGTATAGAAGTAAGAGACAAAAAGAATGCCTACAGTGTGCAGGAAGATTGAGAATTCTTTGAAGCTTACAATGGATCTTTTATGAAGGAGGAATAAAGCTAACAACAGACTTCTATCTTCTAAAATTAACCCAAATAGCATAGGGATCCAAAATTAAAAGGAACATATCAGAGTCTTCCCCTACAGAAAGTGTTTACATTTTCAGTAGATCATTCTAGAGCAGGGATCACACTCATCTGTAGAGATAGGTGACTGAGCTTGTGTTGCCTTTTTTGGATGCAGAAGTTGTGGGTAGTATTTATAGTAAAACACTATTTTGTTGGTATTTGAACCAGTCATAGACCTTGTGTTGACAGTTATTTTCATGTACAAGTACACACTAAATAATCTGTAATTAGTAATTAACCTTTTCTTTCAAATTATAGTACTGCTCTGGAAAAAATCATATCTAGAGGGTACAAATAACATTTCAGCCATCAACTCTGTGTGCCGCATGCTGGACAGCTTTCTACATCAACACTGACTTTCAGATGCAAAACAAAAACATTTGGTGGAGGAGAGCATGAGCAGTGTGGCACCTTTGGAGAAAGTGGTAGCAGGGGGTATAGCTTGATAGGTCACATTTAAGAACCAGTTTAATAACCAGGAACCACAAGATTTTTAATATTATCTAAACCAGGCAAAGCTGCCTCCAGCACAGTCCTGGAATAAACATGAGCTTAGTTTTTGATATGTTGCAATACTTTTTTTCCTTCCAGACATTCTTGTTGCAAGCTGGTAAATCTGACCTGCAAAGAAACAGCATTTTTGATCCTGAATGTGTGCACAGTGCATGCAGAATTTTTCGCATATTACCCACAAAAGCAACAACTCTTTTAAAGTTCAGCATTAGATCTCCCATTTTGTGTGGGCTGCTTTACAATTCATGCTTTATTCATTTTGTGAAATCATTAAGGCTTTCATTAGTTAGACAACAGTTAATGAAAAGCAGTAGTTATATTAATGGTAAAATAAGAGAAAAAATCTTTTATCAAAACAGCTATTGCAAGCTCCAGCATGTTTTAGTTGTTGGTGAAACCTGATTTAAACCAACACATCACAGATGAGGACTTTAAGGAACTATCATCTTATATATTTCCTTCTACCACAAGTAACTAGCTGCTCAAAACAAAACAAAATTTTCAATTCCTTCAAGTTTTAGAGTGCCCATTTTCTCATCTGGGAATATATGACTAATATAAGGACTAATTTGAGACCTATTGCTTTATAAAATATTTTTATAAGAGTAGAAGATAAAGCAGAGTCTTTTTAGAAGTGCATGGGAATAGGACAATTGACATAAGTTAGAATGTGGGAAATTCTAATCAAATATTAGGAGGTTTGCTTTGTACTATAAGTGTGGGATTGTCTTGATATAAGAAGACCCGTTTTGAGCAGAGAATTCAAGTGGATGAACTCTGGAGTACTAATCTAAATTATGTTTCCGTAGTTCTAGCTCTGGTTCGGGAAAAAATTAACCCTATACTTTCATCTGTCTCATAAGATAAAGATCTTTATCTTGAGATAAATATTAGCTGTTAATAAGGTGGACTGAAATTAGTGGGAAGATGGGCATATATTTTAGTATTCTGAACAGGGATAGCTTCCTCCATCAAGTCTCAGATACACAGGAAATTAAACTACATTGTGATAAATTTTGTTTATGGAGAATGAGGAGTAAGCACAAGCTATGTTTGTCTCTCTCTCCTTTTGTACAAAAAAAACATTAATACTTGTACAAAAAAAACATTAATAAAATTTCTTTATGTGGATCCTCATGAAGTCTTACAGTTGGAACAGTCCTACAGAAGGACACTTAAGTATATTCCCATATGGCTGCATTTCTTTTTTTTTTTTACTTATTTTTATTCTTAACTTGTTGCTACTATTCAGATGTAATACCAAAATGCCTAATTAACCTTTTGCATAATTAATAATTTTCAATTATGTTAAAACATCCTGATGTCTTTCAGGCTTCCTTTATTTTTTCCCTTTAAATTATTAAAACTGTTGTTCAGTTTCTTTATTCCTCTGCATTCCATCTCTCTTCTGATGGAGCCAACCCAACAGAAAAATGTTTAATTTCATAAATATGAAAATTTCTACATTCGAACAGAATAACAGGATTTGTTTTAGAAAAAAACACACTTTTTTCACAACGAAGCACATATTACCTTCGTTGACATATTGGACTATATTTTTCCAGTTTCTCTCTGTGTGTGTAGAGTGAGATAAACAGTGGTGGAAAGAAAGATAGAAAATCTGGTATAAGATATTTCATGCCTTCTTTTTTTGTAACTACCATGTTTCCTCTGTAATATTTCTGCTACAGATGGCAAATGAACCCAAATATGGAAATGTCATTTATGGCACTAAAAATCTGCTTGTGGACCTATTCTAATTTCCATGTGTTCAAATTACTTCAAAATTACTAAGGAAAAACAAGCATGAGCTTATACTCAAAGAGAATCAGTACCAATCTTTCTGTTTACTGTTACCCTGAAATGGGGAGTGTGAGTGACCAGAGAGGGGATGGCAACGTATCCCAGGAGGGGAAGGTTTTCACCCCCCACGACCAGAAACCCTGAGGCAGAATCAGATATGAAAGTCTAACATCATCGAGGGGACAGCAGGATTGCAAAGGAACTATGAAATCACATCATCTGCTTCCTAAATCTGGCCAGACTCGGCATCAAAGTCACAGCAGCACCAAGGCAAAGGGGTCATGCACAGATTCCTCTGATTTCCCTGGTAAAGTGAGTAGCTAAAGCAGCCATGCATGTGGGCTAGTGGGGGAGGCAGGGGATGGCAGTGGGGGGGACTCCACCTAGCTAATGTTAAACAACACTGAGGATAGTACTGTAGAATAATATAGCTCTATTTGAAAGGAGTTTGCTCCTGCACTGATTTCCTACGTTTGCTACTGAGTCATGAGTAAATTTTCAAATGTTTTTAAACATGAAAATTACTCAGCAAGTTTGCTAATGATTCCAAACTGAGACATACAGTTGACACAACAGAAGAAAAGGAAGATATCTAGGCATTTTCTCGGAAAAATATAAGTGCCATTTACAGTTGTTTAATATTTTACACAATTTTGTATGCTTGTAGTTATTCAACAGAACAGAGTAATAGCAAATTATATTTTCTCAACGGCAGAATGAAAACATTCAAATAGTGCTATGTTGGGCCAAAACACTGTTATGTTTTAGTGCATCTTTACTTCAGCCAGAATACTGCCAATTCTTTCTCCGATTATTAAAAACACTGATTATTAAAAGGCTGATATTTTTGTGTATTTTCTATACCTTTGCACACAGAATTCAATTTTAAATCCAAAACACATAGCCACCAGACTCACCTATTTTCTCCCTGTAATTATATTGCAGGAATGTCTAGACTGTGATGTCTGCCTACCTAGATACCAGAGATTAGATCCTGGCCCAGAGATTCCAGAATCCATGGAGATACTGATAAAATGTCTTATTATTTCTGGAGGTAGTGAGCAGAGTAGTGAATGGCAGGAGATTAGTCTAATTAGTACCAAGGATCATGGAACATGCTGGCAGCACAAATCTCAACTTTTAAGCCAGTCCAAGCAAGAGGTCAGCTGTGTCAGGGAAAACACACACATGTGCACACACACATGCACCACCAGCCAGGGACTTCTGCATCCAGCTGTCGTTGCCAGGCACCAGTGAGGGGAGCCCCTAGAGATACAGACATGTATCTTCCCAGCAGTTTCTGTTATCACTCCCCTGTCCACTGCCAGTACCAATGTCCTGGCTCACCAGTGTCAGAGAGCTGGCCAGAGAGCCGTACCCAGCACCAGCCAAAGTGAGACCACGTACTGTTGTATCACATGTCTCCTGTGTCACAGAGATCTGAGAAACTGGGATTTTCACTTTCTGCCCCTGGTGCTTTTTCTCTAATCCAGCCACACAAAGCTTCCAAGATTTATGATATGAGGCTAAGACTGCTCTCTCAATCCATAGTTCTTCCAGTCCTCTGCAGGTACCAAAGCCCCACAACATTGTGTTGAATTAAAGCCTAATTTCCAGTCCATTTTAGAAATCATTAATGTTATTTACAGTGTTTCTTCTTCTCCGAAAGTACAGCATGTTCTGTTTTATTTGTTTTTAGTCTGTCTTCAATCTACGTTGTATTATTTCCATCTTTTAAAATATTTCTATTGTCTTTTTTCAAACACAAGCCCTCCACTCATAAAGAGTAATTTAAAAACTTTTGCCTGTAGCTTTTCTCCCTGTAGCTTCTCTATTTTCCTTAATAGAAATTGGTTATTGTGATTATCTGAGCTCTGATGAGCACACAGTACCATTAAAATCAGCCTCCAAGTAATCTGTAGGGTTTTTTTGTAAGATCAATAAATAATTTCTAAAGATAAGTTAAATAAATTGTACCTGCCTAGCAAGATAAAAAATCAGAGTATGTGAGTAGGTGTTTGTATGTTTTATTTAAAGCAGTTTGTATCAATTCCTAAATTTCAGCTTTAATATTCCATTTGATGCTGTAGAACTCTTAACTAGTGTATTTATGTATTTGAAGCTTGTATTACAATCCAAATTCATCAAAATGTCAATCATTCGTTGTAACAGTCTGCTCCTTTTTCTTATCAGTTTCTGTATTATTAGGGTGTAGATGCAATCACATTTAATGCTGCTGGAGGTGTGTATGTGATCTGCCTTCCTTCCCCACAGATCTGACAGTTTCATGGTCACTGATAGAAAGCAGATGTAAGATTTAACTCTGATCTGTTGGCAAATCTGCACCGGCAAGCACTGACAGCCCAGGCAGTGTCTGACATTCTCGTGCAGGAAAAAATAGCAGCTGCTTATCAATGATGTATTAGAGATGGGCACAAACCAACTGGTGTTCACAGTCACATGAAAAGGAGAAAACATTCATTGGCAAAGGGATCACTTTCCTCCTACTATGTATCTGGTCTACATCTCTACCTTCTGTGGTAACTGCTTCTTTTCAGCCTCAAGGTCATAGAGGTGACTGCCCAGAGTCAGCTACAACCATACTATCAGTAGGGACACAACTTGAACATGAGCTGGTTTTCCTAACCTGGAGAGTCAGCTGGCTCCCTCAAAGATGGAACTGAGCTGCCAGCCAGCAGTTTGGTAGTGTGAGGGATCAGCTGGCCTCAGCTAAAGTGGCGGTATCATCTGCCTGGTTTTGTTAGCTCTGTTCTCTTTGGTATATCTTACTGATTTCTAGGTTCTGTAAACATAACAGCTGGATTCCTGTCCTGGTTTAGGACAAATTAGGGGAAAACACCTCCAAAGGAGCCCCTTATAGGAAACCAAACCCTCCGCAACTTCCCCCCACCACCGGGTTCAGGAGGAATTCCTTCAGAGGGGAAGTGGAAAAAAACTTGTTTATTAAGGCACAACAAAAAACACTCCCCAGCACAAGAGAAATAGCCCAAGATGACCACAGATGTTTTCACCAGTCCAAGGGGGTTGAGCTGTATCTCTCTTCGCCGCAGAGGGTACGGAGCTTCTTTCGCAGACCCCGGGGGAGCTCCTGCCCGGAGTAGGTCCGATGTCTTCGGGGGGGGGGGGGGAAGGGAACAACGGAAACCGGGGAAAAGGAAAAAATGGCAAAAAAAGCAAGCCAGCGAAAAGCAGAGAAAAAAGAGAGGAAACCAGAGCCAGCAAAGCAGCAAGCCAGCCAAGCAGCAAGCCAGCAGCCAGCCGGGGGGGGGAAGGAAGGCAAAACAAACTGAGAACAGGGAGCAGAAACCACGATTGGGATAATGAGCATGAAAATGTCCTGTCCCCACGACATTTCCTTACCACATGTCATTCCTGTTTATGCCATGGTAGCTTGGAGGATGAGAAATAAAATGTCCCCCCATGGAGCTAAAGCTTCCATAAACAAATACTACCAAATACATGCCAAAATGCTGTCGTAGCAAGGGGAGGGTTGAAATTCAAGACTGTGTCTGCTAAGTGCTTGTCAATTCAACAGTGAGTTAAAAACCTCTTAAAAATTAAAACTGGCCAGATGCATGAAATCTATAAATTTTTTAATTCCCACTTTTCAGATTTGAAGAAATGTTAATTTATTTGGGGTAAATATAGTCAGGGTAGCTCCATTTTTCTTAGAAAACAGGTGACAAGCTAACATCTTTGTCTCATCCTTCCCTTATCAACACCAAGATATAGAAATCCAGACTATTTATTACTGTGGTTAGGTTACTGTAGGCAAACATATGTGAAGAAAATAAAGATGTACCATGTTTTGAGGGGATGTCTGCATAGAGGGGCACCAGAGGACCTGACAGGGCATGAGGCTTTGGGGGAATGAACATTGCACAGGGCTCTGCAGGGTGTACACACATACAGGTCAGATATCTTCAGGCAGGGTGCCCCAGACTGCCTCCAGTGATGCAGGGAAGGTGAAGGTCAAAGATCAGGTCTTCCGTTGGTTTTGCAGCTAGATCACAGAGATGCATCTGAACATCAGCCCTATCTTAAAAGACCTGAAATATTTTGCTACTCTTTTCCTAAACTGAATATTTAGTGTTATTTTCCATGTATAAACTATAAAAAGATTGAGAGACTCCATACAATAAGTAATGGAATGCTTCAAGTAAAGTACTACATAAATTAAATGTCTTATAAATATCAGTGCTACACTCATCAGTTTCATTGGCCCTCAATCTTCATTGGCCCTGAAAACTTGAAGAGAATAAATAATTTTATGTAGAAATGTAGGTCACAATGCAGTTAGCTGGAAGGCTTTATTTGTTGCGGGGAGCTGCAATGGAGAACCATGGCTCACTCCCTAGCGCCGTGTGGACAAAATGGCCCTGGGATTGGAGCATGGAATTTTATAGGGGGCAGGCCAAGGGGGGGCAGAAGCCTCCCTCGCCCAATGGGGGCAGGCTACGGGGGAGTGACATGGACCGGGGTAACCAACGGGCACACGACAGGGGCGGGCACGGGGCTCCAGGGCGAACAGGGTTGCGGGGATGGGGTAACAGACACTGAACTCTCTGGAGTGGACAGGGGGGTGGTTACAGGAGTGGCATGGGTAAGCTCCAATATTAAGTAACCCGGAGCGGACCACCACAGGGGGAGGGGACAGGGGTGTACAAAGGGGTACACAGAACCGGCTAACTAACAAATATGAGAAACCCTACTCTGAACCCAAACCCGGGATGCAACAACAATGTAGCACAGTTAATTATTCCTCTGACCATCTTCCTCAGATGAAATTGGAGAAGCTTCTATTTGTAAGATTTTGGGATTCATCTCAGCATTTCTGTGATTCTTGTAATGTAATGGTAATCCAGTATCACTCTAGACATTTTCCAAGCAGAAGTCCATACTCCAGGGACATTTTAGTCATAATATATTGTTTTAAAATCTTTCTGTTTCAAACAAATGGGCAGTTACCCAGACTATTAGGCTCTTGAATGTTTGTTTCTTGAGTGTGTGTTTCTTGAATGTTCAGATTTGCTCAATATTTGAGGCACTGCCATAGAGCACAAGTGAAATGCTCAGCGCCACTGTCAGTGTAGAGGTGTGTATCTCTCCAAAACAGATAGAGGACATCATCCTGAAGAGCTCTCCTGAAAGAGTCCTAACTTAGCAGAGACACCAAGGTGGCAAAAGTGCTGAGAGCTCTCTAGGGGATAAAGATTTCCAGTATTTACCTGTGAATTCCAAGTTAGAAAATAGTTTTCAAATTTGCAGAAGCTTGTTCATATTTGTTAGTGACTTTGTATGTGTGTTTGTGTGTTGGGGTGTGTGTGAAAGAGAATGTGAGAATGTGTGTGAGAGCCCACAAGCATTGAAGCAGAGAAAGGAACCATTTGTGATTAGGAAAAAAGAGAAATGCTATGCTCTGCTCTGCTGTACATTTCAGATATGCCAGAGATTCAAAAAGGTCATTGCCAAGAACAGTTTCCTCTGTTACAGACACACAGTAAATGTGTGAAGTGGCCCCAAGGGCAAAGCTGATAAGACTTAGTACAAACATGTTTGATCTGCAGGGTTTTCTTTTTTTTTTTTTTTTTGTTCAGTCCTGTAAAAAAGCTGTTAATCACAGCCATTTGCAGGCAAAATTGTGTTTTTAATGCAGAAGATACGACATCTTAAAAACGGGGATAAGACCAATGGAGGAAAGTTGTTTAAGGAAATGTACCTGTCAGCCGACACAGGAAAAAATCATGCAATAAGAGTTGAAGCTGAGCATTTCTGCTTTCTTGGGAAAAGGCAAGGGCCAAGTTTTGAACATCTCTAGGCAAAGCTTTATCCTTAATCTTTCTGTTAGGTGTTAGCAAGATCACAGATAATATTAGCAGCATTAATAAACAACATAAAAGTGCTACAGTTTGATCACCAGTTTAAACTTCCTTTAACCCCAGGTTCACTGCACATTTCTTTGTTTGTTTGTCTTGCTAGTTCACACAGAGAAACAATGTTTCTGTCGTTCAGAGCACCAAATCTGTATTTCAAACATGAAAAGCTGCACTTTTAAGGAAAAACATAGCAAGACTTTCTAGCTGAATGAGATATAGACGTTGTGACATGCTATGTCATATCCCTGGACCATCCGAAAGATTGATCCTCATTACAGTTTCACCCTCAGTAGGCACATTTAAATTCTTCTGTTTAATTTTTTGAGATTTTGCTTTGTTTTGTTTTTAATCATTAATACTTCTCCAATGTCCTGAGATTGCCAGGTGGTCCTTTCATCTTTTCCCAGGGATTTTTTTGATACTTTTTTCCAGGTAATCCAGTTACAGCTACCTAGGCAAAAAAACTGACCTCACTAAAAGTCACAATGATTCATCTGCCCCCCTTCCAGCCATACTTTCAGCAAATAAAGTATGAGTTTTTCCTGGTTTGTCTTTTGGATTATTCCCATTCAAGAAACTTAATGCATCATGCTATACCTCAAAATCATTAGAGAAGGTCAAATGATCTGGTAGGCAAGAAGGTGATACTGGCTCATTAAATGCCATTTTTCTACCACTGGGTTAATTTCTCCTGACCAGCTGTCTGACTGATTCTATCTAGTTTCTGACTAGCTCTTCTGTGCCTTCCAAAGCTTGCTCTAGAAACTGTCCAATTAGTGAGCTACTACATAGTTTCTTTCTTCCTGGGCTGTGCAATTAATGTAACATTATTCTGGTTGATAACAGTTCCATCACCTTAGTAGAACTGTCTGAAATTTATTGCAGATGATGAGTTACACAGCAGACCTTCTTGGTTATCACCTTTTCAAGCATCAGCAGTTTCACTTTATCACAGAAGCACCACTTTTACTGGAATAAATATGCTTGCACAGCTATTCTGACCAGTAAATGCTGGGGATATGCATCAGCATCAGCAGTTTCACTTTATCACACAAGCACCACTTTTACTGGGATAAATATGCTTGCACAGCTACTCTGACCAGTAAATGCTGGGGATATGGGTAAAGCTCCTGGGAGTCACATACCTAAACCCAAATTTGACTAAAACAGCTCACAGACATGAAGGAAACTTTTATTTCTTATCTGAGTAACCTTCTAGTCCTCGGGTTCTGAAATTTACAGCTTCTTAAAATGTGTTCTGCATGTCTCCTATGTTAGTTTTTAGAGAGTAAACTGTTGTGGTTACTTAAACCAGAGCTAGGTTAAGACCCCAGAGGAAAATTGCATGTAGGAGTGCAGTCCTTGTCAATGGAATTAATGTGTACATATCTCTGCATGCAACATTTAACAAGTTAGAAAAGTATTTTAACAAACAATTCTCACACATTAGATTATAGTCAATCATGTATTCAAAGGCAAGTGTAATTCTGCCATGATGATTTTGAACAATGAATGCTTTTAAGCACTCAAATGTTAATAGCACTTTGCTTTTATTCATTTTACATCTGCTTATGGGATATATGCTTTCATACTTCACAGAAGCTGTTGTATCAATGTATATTTAATGAATGTTTACTGCTGCACACAGCGGCTTGGAATTTTAGTTCCCATTATTTCTGGTAAGTGAAATAATTTTATACTATTGGGGAAGGCTTGATCTGCAGACCTGCCCTTGAGAGGAAACATGGAGAAACCTCAGGTGATGATACAAACCTACTAGGGTGAATCAAATCTTAGATTGTTTTTTTTTCTAAAGGACTTTTTAAAGTAGCTTACAACCAGGCATTGTCAGGCAGTGTCTAGTTTTAAAAATGTCTAGGAAAAATCTTGCATAATCTCCTAAGAAGGGGTAGCCTATAGATTAGATACAGAACTGTCTTCTAGACACAGCACTTGAAATTTTAGTTCCTTACAATCTAGAATATACTCCACATAGAGCAGAGCTTTGCTTTCTTATACATTTGCATCTGAAAGGTAAGACTTTGCTTAAAGGTATTAAACAAAAATATCCAATTTCCACTAAAAACTGAATTACAAGTTGTAATAGAGAAGGCACATGTGAATCGACAGGTGTTGAAGGATAAATAGTAAAATATCTTCCTATGAACTGCTACTCACCCACACTTGACAAAAATCGGACTTAATATGGGGGAAAAATAAAGACTTATGTGTACTTTTAATGTACTTTTCCATATCCAGATACCATGTGGGGCCAGGAGTTATGAATTATGAGGTATATGCCCAAGCCTGCTCTCAGCATAATAAAACAAGATGGGAGAGGATGTGAGTAGGAGAGAAGGGAAAGGAACAGGAAGCCTTCACAGATGGCACTAGGCAGAGGCAGAGTTAATATCAGCAATTTCTAGTGAATTACAGCAACTTCAACATGGAGTTCTTTGTGTAAAGGAAGTTGCAGTACAGGTGGTGCCCCTATGTCTGTATTACTATTTGGTGGAGCAAATAGTAACACAGACACAGGGGAAGAGACGTGCATATTTATTGATGATCTGCATTCTTAGCCAATGGTCTCACACTGATTTTCAGTGTAGGTGAGTTTTATTATTCTGAGGAAAGTTTAGAAATAAGAAATTGTTTATGAGATTTGTTTTAACACATTTTGTTACTCTAATGTGGTTTGACATTACTACTAGAAAGCAGCACCCTTGGCCTGTTGGTTTATGATCTCAGTATTTTGAAAGAGTCATTAAGCTCATATAATTATCTTTTTCAAGCAAGCTAAGGTGAAAAGTAAGTATCTGCAGCTGAAAGCAGTCACTTTTTATTTCAATCAAACCTTTTATTGTGTGCTTACTTAACTTAAGCATTTGCAATCCTTTCACAGTCCTCTGAGAGCCTGATTGATTGTGATGTGGCTCCTGGATCAATACCTCTGTAGCATACCAAAGAGTTGCCAGAGCAAGCTGTGCAACTGCTTTATGGAAAGCAATCTGTCACTTCTCTCTGTCATGCAGATATGCTAATTCAGCTGTTTATCTGGATGCAAAGCATTTTCTCCAAGAGTGGTATCTGTGTGTATACAAAGTGCTTTCATTGACATATTTTTTCTGAATACCTGAGTATTTACTGGACAAAGTGCATTCAACACCAAAATGGAAACCAGAAGTATTGTATTTTAATATAGACTCCAGCTGATATATAAAAGTTCTCCAGATTCAGGATACTATATTGTATCTTAGCTTGCACCTCAGATGCAGAATATCTATTTCAGCTATTAACCATATTAACCTAAGTTAGTAACCATTGCTTGAAGGAGGAGCCTTGAAGAGACACTCCTTGTGGTTTCCTGCTTCGTGTAAGAGAGGGTTTGTCTTGTTACCTCATGATAAAACACATTTTAGGAGTTTCAGTAAATAATAGTACCTTGTTCCTAGGTAAAAAGGAAAGAGAGAGCTGAACTTTTCTTATTACCTGTGGTAATCCATTAGTCCTTTAGAAGCTTTACAAGGCATTGTAAGAAGAGCTAATGAGCAGTGAAAAAGTCTGAAGTCATCTTCTTCACAGAGTAACTTACTAAGAAATGTTCTATTTCTCTTAAGGCTTGATCTTTCATATCCACCTGAACTGTCTCATAATCAAACCCAAGAAGGAGCAAATTAATGCAACTGTTAGAGATTTGATCTGCATTGTGCGGGATGGAATGTACCTCCTGCTAACCCTAAAGAAAACAGAATGATTTCTTAAAGGTCAACACCACATGCAAGTTAAAGAATGTTTACTGTGGACTATCTTAGCAATGACTTCACAACAGAAGTTAAAGCTGAACAGGGCAGATGTATTGCAACAGCAGCCATGCCTACCAATTTTGTCTCAGTTTTTAACTACAATGAAATGCAAGGTTGTTATGTTACTGGCATTTTTAAAGGTTTTCTCTTTTGGGCCACTGTGTACACTGAAATGGATATCTGAAATATATTTTTAAATAAATGTATGGCATATAGCTATGGCAAATATTTTAGTACCCATTTCTTTGCTGTGGTAAAGCAAAAAATTAAAAGTACTAGTTTCGAATTCTGATGGACTAAAAGGTCTCTTTTGCAATGATGCCTACGTATTATAATTATGTGTATTCAAGAAAAATATCATTATTTTGCTCATCAGAATAATAACAAACCCAGTAATCACCTGTTTTGCTTGCAGGACACAGTTTCAGAGAAAAGCTTCTAGTTGCCTAATGGCTAACAAGTGTTTAAATTAGATATTAAAACTTCCTACACAAAACTGGAACATAAAATTTCTTTATGAATGTAATACTGTTAGCATAAATCAAATATAAGTTTAGGCACACAGGAATAAAGACATGTTTAGAGCACCCACATACAATATTTATGTTAACATATTAAAATGTGTTTGGTTACAGCAACAGTAAATTTAAATCCTTCCTGTAGCAGCATCAGCAACAGCAGCAGCAGATGCTTTCGACCAGAGGAAAAGCAAATACTCTCAACTGATGTTCAAATAGTGAATACAAGATCAAGGTAATTCTCAGGAATATACAAACCTGTTTGAACACCTGCACAAACATGTGTAAGGTTCAATTCAATTATAGTTTCTTTCAGAATTGGGGGCAAGGTTTTATGCTTGTATTGCTAACTGCACTTAATAGTCATGCAAAATAAGCTGAAAATTAGATTACTTAGAAAAACTCCATTCCAGTAACTGCTTAAAAAAGATGCTGTATAAAATGAACACATGCAAAAACATCAATTCATAGGGTTTTAATTTAATAAGAGTTATAAGAGCACTTGTATCTTATTGTACCTATATCATTAGTTCAGCAGTTCAAACAGAAGCCAAAGGTAGAGCTTAAAATTAGAATATAAAGCTTGGTAATAAACAAAGCTTGGTTCAGTATGTTTATTTCTTTAAACACTTACCCCTCAAAGAGTACAGCAGTTTTTCACCAGTCCAGATCAGCACTGGCAAAGCTAAATTTAGACTCTTAGAGTTTGATCATGAAATTATTGTTTAGAGCTACCTTGTTACTGAATCCTTCCTTTTTTTTTATCCTTAGTAAATGTTTCATTTTGAGAACACTTCTTTTTTGACAGTATTTATCTTTCTAGCTTTCATAAGGGGAAAAAAAACGAAGTATCTTCCCTGCTTTGGGTGATGCTAGATTCAAGAAGATTGCTGCTGCCAAGGATAGTTCTGGAATAAAAACCAAAAAAAATAATAATTAGGATTGGATTAATTGTAAATAAACACTACAAGGGAACATGAGCATGTGAAAATATGTATAAAGCAAGAAACCACTTTAACTAACTGTATCCTACATCACATCAATCCAACTGAAAACATGTCAGGTGCCTATGTCTATGCTTGCTCTTAAAGATTTCATTTTGAAGCACTCAGGACTTACTAACAGCACAAGAAAGTTCTGACTAAACTTAATTTTCTTGATATTACGCAGCCTGAGAACAATTTTGCCTGTGGGGTGTGCAACTCCTAATGAGGCCAGCCAAAAACCTGTAGTCTCCCTACAGATCAAGACCGATTGTTAAAGTGTCTAGTGGTGAATGGTGTCTTTTTCTCCATGGGTAAAAAAAAACAGAAAAGCACAGGAGCTCTTCCTAGGAAACACCTATCCAGAACATCTGAGTGCAGTCTTTATAACAAAAAGCCAAAGTATTTCAAATTCTGACCATTTGACAGTATACTCCTCTGAAGGGTAGGGGGTAACCACAGATCCCTCTGACAGTCCAGCTTCCTGGACTGTTACAGTTTCCTTTAACTCTGGCAATTGCTGAGAGGGGATGTAGAAGTCATCACCCTGAGTTGGACAGCAGTGCCTATCATCTTGCAGCTGAATGAAAAATGAGAGATTTGAACCCTTCCTGTGTCTTAGGTTGGAAGATGTAGCTGGAGGTGTGTATTCTACTACCATCTGTTAGAGGTGGGGCAGTTATCTTCTGTTAATTGGGAACGTTATCTCTTCCAAAACCAATCTTCCATCCAGGGAGACATCTGCTGTTAATGGGCTATAGAGTGTCACTGCATGACTGATAAAATTACATCATCCCATTGTGAGAAGCTCTGCGTAGAGGAAGGAGCCAAGCATTCCTACCTGGAGACAATCTGAGATTTTGGGACACCACAGTCTGACTTCTCCCACTGGATTCCCAGAGGAAGACCAGGCCCATCTATATCACCACTGGACCTTCAGAGGAAAACGATCCCTTCTACAGGACCATTGCTTCAACAGAACCACACCTGACACTCCAGGAGGACTGCAGCCACTGTTCAATCAGACTGCTACCAACACCCTGACCCACAGGGTGTCAGGTCATATTCTGACTCCGTCAGTGGGGGTTTTTTGTACTATTGCAGTTGTATTTTTAATTTTCCTATTAAATAACTGTTATTCCTACTCTGATATCTTTGCCTGAGAGCCTCTTAATTTAAAAATTATAATAATTTAGAGGGAGAAGGTTTACATTCTCTATTTCAAGGGAGGCTTCTGCCTTCCTTAGCAGGCACCTGTCTTTTCAAACCAAGACATCCTGCTCTATGCCCTGGTGCTCATGAGTCTCATAACAGTCCTGTCTGCCTGTGAAAAGAGAAACATAGGCAGATAATGAGAAAAATAAGTGTCCATTTTCCACCTTAAGGGGTAGGGGTTTTAGCTTTCATGATACAAAACTACATGGATGGGATAAGACAAATTTAAGGTAAATTCAGTTCCTAATAGCTGATACGCCAGTGCTCCCAAAGCTCATTTAAGGACTAAGCATTTCTTTCCTACAGTTCATTACAATGCGTGAGTACTCTGCAGAAACAATTCCACCTTAATTTATAGAATGAGATGTTATTTGCATTACTTTTATTTAATCTTCAACAGTACTTTAATTGTTCTTTTCTGTTGCAAAGGTAGACTGCAAGAAAGAAGGAACAGAACACTAGTAAATCTTCAGGAGACCTCTAATTTGGCAAATCAATGACCAGCATGTATTTTTAGATGTGTGGTTTTAAGTATTCAGGACTGAAAATGTAGACCTATGATTTATGGTTCTCTCAGTAGAGGTCTATCTGAAATTAGGGTAAATAATATTCTGGAAAAAAGTTAAATACGTTGTGGCAGGACCTAAATTCAGCCAAAGCCTTGAGATGAACGTGCCTGCTATTTTTCTTAAGGAGAATATGTCAAAAGGAACACAAGATAGAAAAGCTTTCTGAGCACAGCAAGTTTCTGATCAATTGGCAGATCAAAATGAAATGTTTTGGGAACACATACATCCCTCACAGCCAGTGTGACCTTGCAGGTTGCTCCAAACTTAATCTCTGTCCAGCAAATTCCAGTGGCATTTGGTGTTGCAGGAGGAAATAACATCCCCACAGGGTCCATAGGAAGCATCTGTCTTTTCTAATCCTTGGAATCGTGACTCTGAGTGTTCTCCACTCCATCTACAGTTTCCCTTCCATGTCCTCTCTTGCTTCTTCCTGCCCATCAACTTAGATGTTCACACATACACACTCTGGCATGCACTTTGCCATGGCTAATTCATTCACCTATGGAGGAATTATGCTGTATATAAACCCAGTAATAGTGATTGCTTCTTCTGGAGAAAAGATTCCTAATAAAGGCTCCTGATCATTACACACATGATTGACTAGATGAATAAAGACATGCATAGTCATCATTGTATATTTAAATTTCCTTTAATTCAGTAATTTCATAGCTCAGTAATGATTCCACTGAGTTAAAATAAGCCAACAGTTCTGTTTTATTTAATCCTCTAAAGGTTTTACTTGCATATGGCAGTGAGATGTTTCTTTTCAGAAAGCCTGAAGAATATTGTGCAGTGATTGTGTACATACAGGGTGTGATAGAGCAAGATTATACCTTAATTAAGTGACGATTATTGTCTCAGAAGTTTCTGAAGGCAAAAAATAGTATGCACAGTTGATAACAAATAGTTTAAATACTTGCTGTTGCTTTAATTTAAGAGTTCACTGAGGGGAAGAGGGGTTTTAAAGCTGCTACTATGAAACAGCCCCAAATCCTAAATGCTTTGAAGGAGATGGTCTTCAAAACTTTCAAGAGTTACTTTTTTACATATTTCTAATATATATGTCTGTAATTTTAGGTTCTGCATGAATTACAAAGCTTCAGCTGAATCTGAGAATGTGATTTTCTGTTCTTTTTTTTTTTTTAATTCCCATGCAGTGGTCTACAAGTAATTTTATTTTTATAATCTAATAAATGTTGTGATATTAAAGCCTGTGGAAAATCAACTTCTTTCATTTCTTTTATGTATAATAATTACTCTTAGCGTCAGCTGATTGTAGCAGCCTCTGACAAAGAATAGGTAGTGGAGACATTCAGATTTAGAGATTTTGTGCAGGGCTGCATAGAACACTGAAGCCTGGAGTCTGGGTTAGTAGTCTGAAGCAAAATTTAAATGATTGTCAGATTTGGTTTTACAATATGCTTCGTTATCTCCAATGTGGGTACCCACAGCTTCTCACCTGAGACGGCAAATTGTGGTGAAAAAAAAAAAAAAAGCAGTCATTTAATTAAAAACTTAGTTTGAAACTAGCTTAAAATAAATCAGTTTTTCTTTTTCTATCAATAAAGACTCTAATTCCAATTAACTTTAGAAAGAAAACCCAACACAATAGCAACTAATGAATAAATCATAAGGTCTGATCCTGCACACCTTGTTCTGGTGAAATTATCAGGAGTAGTTGTGTAAGTCCTAATAATTTGTGGGACAGGGCTTCCTTATATATGGGAGAAAAATATCAAAACCTATTTCTGGGAGCAGAAGTGCATCGTACCTTTTTTTAGAAAAAATCCCACATTTTATCAATCTTCAGATTTTCAAATTTCCATAAAATAATGAGCTATTTATGGCTTCACATCATGAACAGAAGAAAGCCACTGATCAAGGATGGACCCATTTGGTTTCTTCTTAAATCAGATTTTTGTCTAAGTAGTAAAAGAAAGAGGTGCTTTAGAAAGGCATCTGTTTCTCATTAGGAGCAACACAAAACTTTTGGAAGTTTCCAACAACAGAAAATCAATGAAAGGGAAAGAAGGAAGGCTGAAACAAAGTTAGCTTCTCTTACTGAAGTGATTATATCTTTTAAATTATTTCAGTAGTCAATTGAAAGGGAAATTGGAGAAAGGATGAAAGAGAAGCTATGTTTGTCTAGTCTAAAGTATCATTTTTTTGTCAGAATGCATTAAGTAATGATAGAAAGAGTTAATATTAGAGATGAGAATCCTAACCAGTGAAAACTTGAGGAGAATGAATTTCCACAAAAAGGAAAAAAAATTGTTTCATCCAAAATTTTACTAAAATAAATGTTTTAGCATCTTTTGGACATATAGGGATAGCATGAATTCCATGTCACTTCATGTAGTTTTTTATATAAGAGCTTTCATACAATCTTCAAGTAGTCCTAAAAAATCTAGCTTAAAAAAATATCTCTACTATCAATTATAGAAAATATAATTTTTATCATAACCTGGGCTTAATCAGAATTATTAGCATCTGCAGACAGTTTAAAAATACACTGATCCCAAGTATTTGGCATCAGGTCTAAAGCATGTTTAATCCTCTTCAGTCTCTTCACAGATGAGAGCAAAGGCTGAGAATGTTACTTTCCATAGACACAGCACGGGTCTACACAGCTCCACTCTCTTTTTTAGAGGCAAAAGTAGCTTCAGATCTAAAACAAGTTACCATGGACTATTATCACTCAAATTCATAATCACTGGAAGTTTAGTCAAATCAAAACAGAATTTTTAAGGTAAATGATAATTTTGAGATAGTCAACAATTTAATCTCAGGATGTATGATAGAACTACACATTCTGAAAATTACAGTATTCTAATAAAACACTACCATAATCAAAACAACTATAAACATGTCAAATAAAACACTACAACTTTTTACTGCCTAAAGAAATGGAACCAGGAGGCAACAACAGTAGTCCAGCCTATATAAACAAGTTAATGTGATTTGTACTTTGGATCTGGTATAGACACACTCCATACTGACAGTAACATCAAGCCACATCCTGGAAGTCAGCTGTTCTGCCACTTTTGTAACTCTTTAATTCTTGAGTAAATGGTGATGTAGCCCTGAGGAGCTGCTTCACAGTTTAAGAGCAGTTGATATGCTTTCATATTCACTGAGTTTAAACAGTTTTTGTTTTGTCATCTTAAAAAGAAAACTATGCAAATAGCAATCATTATTGTTACTGTCCACAGTTAATCCCTTTTTTCCTGGAGGCAGCTGGTTTGTGTAAACCAGAAATGTGGAAGTTAGTTGTCTCCTCAGTCTCCTCCCTGTCAGGGCTGCTTCCCCTACTTTATTCCCAATGCCACCTCTAATTATTTTATAGGCAAGCAAGCCATTAATTTCCAGCAGCAATCTGTGAATTAGTAAAAAGATTTGTATTTCTTTTGTCTCATTAAATAAATTATTTCCTTTTGTTGCCCATTTTAATTGAACTAACTTCTCTTCCTTGTCTCGAAATCTTCCAAATACATCAATATTGCTATCTTTTTTTACTAATTTACCATTTATTGAAATAAGAACTATTATCTTATATTTATTTGTCTTTTTCAATTAACAGCCTTTCTACCTACCAAGACTTTCAAGAGATGCTGTCCTTTTAGCTCTCTTTTCTTACTCAAACTTTTAGAATATCTAAAAAAAAAAAAAAGAAAGAAAGAAAAATTTTACTGCAAGTGTATGCAGAATATTTATCATTAATTTTGAAAATATGACCTCTCTGAATACTCAGACTATGCCCATGGGATTTTAGTTGAAAGTGAGTTCAAAGTATAAAAATTAAATTTTCCTCTTATTTTAGAATTGTGGTGTAGGTGGGTTCTGGTGCTGTGCCCATGTAAATGCCCACTGCACACTTAACTCCTTGAGGGCTTCAGGACATCTCCAGTCAGTCACATGCATAAGTGAGACAATAAATCGTCTTGAGGCGGTGGACCAACCTGAAAACTGACTGACCCATCATAATTAAACATTTGATTGATGTTTACAGCAGCCCTATGCTTGGTAGTTCTGAATGGTTACATCTATTGCCCCCCAGCACCTTCCCCTGTGCCTGGCCCTATTTGTTCTCCTAGATGTGCTGATTAACATCCATGGTGGGAGTGTCCCAAAGTGTCACATCCATGGTGTGTCCCATCCATGGAGTGTCCCAAAGTGTCATTACTGCCGAAGTGTGGGACTGTGCATGGATGAGACATTTGTAAAAGTCAGCAGAAACTGCTCCAGCAGAAATGGTCACAGCCCTTAAGAGGTGCTTTGTGTGTAGTTACTGTGTACTCACTGTTGGTTCCACTCATGGTCACATAGCATCATGGTTAGCTGACTTGTAAGAACAGAACAAAATTTTAATTTGAGGAGTTTCTCCAGATTCAGCTGAATGCTGCCCTGTGAGGATCCCCTTGACTGAACCACCTATCACCACTGGACAGACATCAGTCATTCTGATTTAGAGATCTGGTTCTCCATGCAAGTGTTACCCTATTCCAAGATTCCAATAAATTATTATTTTTTCCTTTTAAAAAATACTTTGTTCAAATGTCTCTGCAACAGGGCCAGATTTGGAAGACAATATATTATATAAATAAATAAAATTGCATTTCCTACTTTTGCCATGTGTTTTGTCAGTTCTATTGCCTCCTAATGGCAGATTTCTCAGCCAGGAGGCAGGTTTGTCCCTTTTTACAGTGAATCTTTTTAATTCCTCTTGCAGGTGAGGTTTCATAGAAGATAATATTTTCAGGCTGCAGCAGAACACGCATGGGGTATGGAAATAGTTCTGCAGCAATTACAGTTAATTGCAGGTAATTCTTAACTGTGTTATGATGGATTTACCCTTCAGGTTTTATCATTGGACTCCTAAGAGTGGAGACAATTGATTTTTATGAAACAGCATGAGCTGATCCTCATGAGCAGTAGCAACATGGAGTGAACTCCTGGTTTCAGTGTGTTGAGACAGTGCAGAATTGCTTCAAATGCAGTTGCTCTACACATTTCTCCTGTAAAAGAGCAAGATCTTCCCTCATAACATTAAGTAAGATATGGACCTCATAAACAGGCATGGATTTGTGACTCCGATTAGCTTTCTCCCTTGGACAGGTGAAGTGTTTGCTCCTATGTCATGTCTTTGTGTCCTCAGAGCACAATTCCCCTTTCTCTCTTGATGTCAGGCTGGACCACCACCTCTTTATAAAGTTAATATGAACACTGCTCTTTACTTGCTGTTTTCAACCCTTCTCTGATGCTTCCAGGATACTCTGTGGCTCTTGTTTCACAAATCTCAACATCAGCAACACTGAGTTAGTACTTCTTAAATATAAGTGCTGGGGCATATGGTGACCTGCCTCTTTCAGGCCTCCTTAGATAAGCTGCTTCACCAGTTTTCCTTTGTTCAGTGACTAGCAAGACTAATATTTTTCTCTAGGGAAAAAAGGTACATGGAAAGAAATCTACTTACTCCTCTTTCAGCTGCTAATTGGAAAGGGGGAAATGCTTCTAGGGAAAATGAAGGTATCAATGCTTAGTGTTATCCTTATCCTGTGGAAAAAGTCTCAAATGATTTCTCAGAGGATTTGCTTCACTGTTGCTCCAAGTTCTCTTGATGATATGTCCCATTTTTAACAAAAAGATGGGCATTTTCTCTCCAAACATTTTCCCTTTTATATTTCTTGTTTAATGAGGCCTCACAGGTATGTAGTATATTTTCAGGATTACACTTCTCGTTTTTGGGTAGCTGTGAAGTCCATATCTACTTCAGAGGGTTTTCTGAAAAAGCTGCTTATGATTTTCTAATTTTTTATGACAACTGTTTCTTGCAAATATCAAATGAATAGAGATTGTTTAATCCTTCTCCATTTGTTTTGTTATACTGCCATGGCATTTTACTTTACTTAAAGCTGTTCTGCTAACTTCTTCATTTCTTGTGCTGTCATCTGGTATCCACTCACAACCACTGAGGTCTTGAGAAGTCTGTTGCATTTAATGTCCTTTAAAACAAGTCTTTGTTTAACATGAGTCTATGGCCTGACACACCACTGATGCAAGTCTGGTAAAAGGCATTTCCCTAAAAATGCTTTATCTTAAAAAATATTAATTTCCAAATTATTCTTGCTTTATGTTCACCATCAGTTCTGTCCACTAAACCTTGCAGGAGAGACCTGTGTCTCACTCAGCACATCTTTGGGCAAAACATAGTGGAACCAACAGTTAGGGTATCACATTCCTTCTGCTTATGTATAAACACAATGGAAGTAAGAAGGCAGGGCATCTAAACTTATTCAAGTCAATGTTTGGCAAAAGGTAATTCTTTGAACAAAGTTCTTCAGTCTAAGTTTTAAAGTGTCTTTTCCTCTGCGGATTACTATTTAATAAAGTGATAGAGAAATTATGATACAAACAAAACATCCCTCTGTGTTGAAAGTGGTTTCCATCCTGTTGCACCTGATTCAGAATTGCTAAAAATGAAGAAATATAGGAGTCACTTTGTGATTGTGTGTGATCTGAACTGACTTTTAAGAAAAGGGAGAACATTTAGCTTTTCTTGTACTAATAAATGACTAGTTTTCTCCTTCAGATGTGCATTGACTAATCTAATGTTTTATTCTTCACATTTTTCAGAAAAATGATTTTTTATTGTTGTTCAGCTTTCATTTTATATCTTAAAAAGTGACTTTTACAAAATTGACTATTGAGTTCTTAAAGGCAACCCAGACATTGCATGTTAATTTTATGGAACTATGTGTGGTTAGTATGCTAAAAAAAGTCAAGGGTAAAATTATCTCCCATCAAAGCAGAGTATTTCGCTGTCTCAAAAGTAATTTGATTTGCATAAAGAGTTCTCACCTAAACTCTGAGGAAAACTCAGAATTAGTTTTCACCTAAACTCTGTTCATGGGCTCTTGGTTGAGATTTCAGTGAGAGAAGATTTCACTCCCATGTCTTCAAAAAGCTTAAGAAAGTGGTAGATGCAAAAATTAACTGCCATAAATCCTGATATAAAGCTGGCATAAAAATCCCAGAAAAAAAAAAACACAGGAGTTCTAGAAAAATAGTGAAATAATGCCTCAAACCAGAACTATGGACATCAGGTACATTGCTTATTTAGCCATGATTCCTATGCCATGGACCATAGTTGAGTTCAATGTTCTTTCAGCCTGGAATTCAGAAATTTGACATGCAAATCACGCTCATTTAAAAGAATGAGTCCATAAATAATTAAGAAATATGGACTAAGTTAGACATTTGTGTGCATATTTTCATCTGTTAAAGGGCAATTAGAAATATAATTTATTTATATTATCACTGATAAATGATTTGTAAACCATATACTGAGTGGAAACTTGAGTAAATTGGACAACTATCATCTCATCTGGGAAAATTTAGATGGCTGTCTGAAAATCACATTATTCAGCTCATCAAGACAAATGAGGGCATGACATTACTAGAAGCAACATCTTCTGCAAAGGTTATAAAACCTTTTTTGTGTTTAAATAGCTATGTGGCATTTTCCACTGAAACAATACACAAATAAGCAATTAAAAGAAAATCATTCCAATTATTTTTTTTCCTCTAGACATATCACAAACATACTTCCTCCTTACTACCTATGCTGTCTGACTCCTGGCCTTAAGGAGTAGGCAGCAATTGCATTTTGCATAGCTCTGAGCACATTACTGATACTTAGTGTATAGCAGAAAATGTGAATGAGTGACCATAATCCACTGTTGACAGAACACTTCTTGTCTATCTATTTACTAAAAATCATGTCTGGGTACCAATATCCCACATATCTACATTTGTCCCCTCTGGTCTATGCTGAATAAGTAATTTGTAATTCAGCTGCATAGAAAAATAGCAAACAACATCCTTTTTGTTAGGGCAAAATGTGCTCTGGAATCCTCTTAGGGTGGGAGATGGTTTGGCAATGGGAAGTTATTTAAATTGTTTGCTGTTCTTACTTCCATTTATAACACCTACAGTATTTGAAATTGGCATGTTGGCTCCTCAGTGATGTATTTTCATAAAAACTGGTCATGCCTGCAGCTTTTGTTAGCATACACACTCAGAAATCTATGTATGGAATTACAAGGGCTCAATAAACAAAATGGCTACTTCCAAATATACTACATACCTGCATTAATTCTAAAAGGAAAAGGAGAAGGCCTATATATAAAAAGAGTAGTGATATATTATGTCATCAATAATAAATGCACATGAGTATACTATGTCAAATAGTAAATCCCAGGGACTGCTATTCTACGTATTCATTTCACCTGTTGATTCTTTTTGCTATATGGAACACCATTTAAACCCAGCAGAAGAAACTCTTGGCTCCTAGACCCATCAATAAAAGCAACTCCCATTATCAAAGACTTCCAGCAAAATTCACCACCTTTGCAACTTGATTGATTTTTATTTTTGCTGAATTGTCCTAATTATGAGAACTAGACAAGAAGGAAGGGCATACCTGTCTCTGGTAAGTGTAAGGGCAAATATATGCTCAAGAATAAACATACCTTTAAGAACAAAAATGTAAAGTTCAAGACCTGCTTTAAATGCATAATTACTGATATTAAGTTTTAAATCCAACTTTTAGACCCCATCTGTTAGAAATCACTGATGTCAACTATTTCCATTCCTGCCCAGACAGAGTCTTAACTGGCAAGAATATAACAGCTATAATGTGGGAAACAATCACTTGAGTGATAACAGTCACTTGAGTTTGCAGAGAACTGTAAAAAGAAGAAACCTGAAGGCAGAGTGTTTTTATCCCACCTTCTCTGTTCCTGTTTCTCCCTTCTCAAACATTTCTGACCTTCCATATCTTTAAATACTGACTGTAAGTCTGGCATTCTGTTGAATTTTTAATGTACAATTCATGAAACAGCCCCTCACTGCCCCACAAATTGAGAACTCTTTGTGTCCTCATTTAATGTTTTGTAAGAAAGCAGGAATAATTAGACAATAATAAAGGAAATCTTGGCAAGTCACAAAAGAAAATTCTCAAAAGAGAGATTTTGCTTATGTTTTTACTGCTCAAATTGTGCCTACTCTTTGAGATGACCCAAAAACTGTGGTTCAATAAACACTGAAAGTACAAAGAATTCTTTCTCTCCTTCACTCCCATGTGCCTTTACACACATTAATGTAGGAGGCTTATAAAACTGAAGCACCAGGGATGAGGGCTTTTATTTTGCTGAGGCATAATAATTTAATACAAGTGTAATGCACATAATGTGTTGACTTGCAAATGGGATAATCTAGGATCTTCAAATGTATACTTTCAATAAAACAGTAATTTAAGAACACTTTTTTAAGCTAATGCATTCAGACAATGTATGCCTTCTCTATCATCTATTTATGAAGTTGCTTCTCCCTCATACACTTGAAATAAATGTTGAATTGACTTTCTAACTAATTATAGAACAGTGTTAAACAAGTCACAGCACAGTAACTTCAGCTGTAGTGTCCTGGGTGACTTATGTAAGACTAGAGGCACTTGGATTTCTTGGATATAAGGATCTATTACTAAGACAAACTCCTCATCCTGTATTTGTAGTACACTCTTTCAGCAGACAAACATAAGCAGTGCTCTTTTTAGGTCACTCCTCCACATCAAGGTAATGTGAGTGAGTTTTATTAGCTGAAATTTATTTTCAGCTGCACAGTCTTTTCAATCCTGAAAAGACACCATAAAATTGTCCTTTATCTCTTCACACTGAAAGTGCATCCTTCTCATCAACTAAATGGATACTAAAATAGCTGAAACCTCACTAAAAATATGTCCTTACCTACATTTTTCCATACACTGCATATTCATTCTTCAGATTGCAAATTATATAAATAAAAATTAACTTCAGTTAATAAATTTGATTATTACTAACTAAAGCATATCAAAATAATAATAATATTATATATAGCTGTGTTTCAGATATAAATTTTAAGGAGCTAAAAGCTAACAACAGCTATCTCTCAGCATCCATTTGCCCAAGAATTTTCAGCTCATTAGCGGTTCCAGTCCCTACAGTTAAAATGTTCATCAGACTTAATAAATAAATGAATAAATAAATACTCCTGACTGTTTTACAGTAAAATAATGAACAACCTCCACTGGATCTGTGCCAAGATATTTGTCATGTTCCATCAGGACCCCAGATAAACGTGCAGATTTTGTTTCTGATAATTTGCTGCAGCCAGTCAGGGTTTGGTTTATTCATCCTACTTTCCTGCTTTCAGCCTGCTTATTTGATGGCTCTGGTCTATTTAGAGACATCACTGTTAGCACTCTTTAGTGGAAGGAAGAGACAATTTAGCCCCCATATACAATTTACTGCAGCATTCAGTGTTGCTTTCTCAGAGATTAGTAAAATTCTTGCTGTCTCTGATTTGCAGGTAAATGTTAAATCTGGGTTATTCCTCACTCTACATTTTATAGAAGTCATTGTTATGAGCAGTCAAAATATTTTGACATATATTTTCTGTTCTTTCACTGAAATACTGCATATTTTTTTAAAAAATATGTTTTTCCTGAAATTCACAACAATTTGAATTAAATGCACACGTGGGATATGTCTCTAGGAGCTTTTGCTTGGCTGCAGCCTATCACCATGTGCCCCATAAAGACTTCATCCACTTCAATGTAACATGTGCATAAACCAGGGGGGACAGGGGAGAGGGAGGGACAGGACAACATTGCAACAAGGGAAGCAATTTCTGAGAAGATTAGCCCATAAAAGAGGCCTTGAACAAAACTCCCGTTAGCCACTGCAGGAACATATCCTGTCAACACATTTCAGGGATGCTGTTTTTCAGCCCAAAAGTCAAGGTTTTATTGAGGTAAAATATTGTGCTGCAGTCCTGCTCCCTGTTTTACAGCCACATTGTGGTTTCTTTCAATCCATTTTCCTTCCTTACAGTTGGCTCAGTATAAATGATATGAGGGCCTGCTCTTTCTGAGCTTCTAATATGGCCAAGATTATTTCTTGGCCAGAGCAAAACACTTTTGCATTGGCAGGGGTAGGGGGGAGGTGGGCAGGCGTGTGTTGGCTTTTTTTTTTTTTCTTTAACCAGAGACAGAAAGATGTATGTCCTAAAGATAGGCTGATCCATTCTAGGCTTAAAAGGACTGCTGACTGCCCTGGCTGTCCCTTCTCTCTCATTTTCCTACTTCTGTGTAGGTTCTAAAATGAAATTTGTTTTTCTATTGGTTTATTTTTTTTTTTTATTAGTGCAGAGAAAACCAGGGGGAGAGGAGAGAAGAGTAAATGGGCATTGATAACAAACGCTGTGGGTCTTTGAATCATAATGATCCTTACATATAATTAGGGTTTTAGGTAGGTGTGAATGACTATTGCAACCATACACATTGTGATCTATTTTGTCGTTTCGGTCTTTTTTTACTTCAAATCCATCATCGATGAGTTTACATTTATTTATTAGAAAAAGCACATTTGCTTTCTGTGTATTTTTAAATGCCACAGATGCTTTAATATCCAAAGGGAAGTGAAGGCACATTCATTTTCAGAATTAGTCATAAAGGCCTTATATAATTTTATAATGCCAAGCAGTTGATGCCTTTCAAGATTAATATCCAACACTATGTTGTAAAAATGCAGAATAAAAGTCAATCCTTACATGAGAGAGTTACAGCCTAAGCATATTTATCTCAGAAGGTCTGAGCTAACTGGTTTAGTTACTGGAGCTCTAGTTTGGTGGTGAATAGGTGTTTAAAAAGTATATATATTATAAAGGTACCCCCTCCAGACAAAAAAATAGTTAAATTCACAGCACAGTGACAGACACACAGAGAAACAACTTCCCACTAAATACATTAAACAGTAATGGCAAAAAATTAATGTAGGAAAATAATTAAAACACCAAGTAGACCTAGCAGTGGAAGTAACAATTTATTTGCAAAATGCATTTCTGTTTGTTAGTCTTTTTCAACCATGTTAGAAAGAAATAAAAAGGAAATAATACTTCATCAAGGAAAATATGTCTCTGGAAAGCACAAAATGTGAAGAAGAAGGAATTTTTTGTTGCAATGTTTTGTTTTTGTTTTTTCAAGAATTGATTTTGTATTTTGCAGGCAGGCATTTTATTGTGACAGAATGTGAAGGTATTACTACATAAAACATACAGCTACCTTGCCTCTTATATTCAATACTCCACTCAATCTCTTACTGCCATGCAGTAAGTGTAGCCACTAACACATCCTGTCAAGTGTGATGCTATAGTGGGTCCAGATTTCATCTGAACTTAAGGATATGGAAAGTCAGAGCTGGAGTCATGGCAGCATTAAATTAACCTGCTTAAAATATGTTGGGAAAATACCTATTTAAAAGAACATATTTCATTGTGTATTTTACCCCTAGTATTATCCTTTAATTTCTGGACTATTATGAAACAGTGAAACGTAACTTTTATGGGTTCTTAGAAAGATGTCTTCTATCCAAACTAGATGTACTGTAAGAATCTTTCTTAGCTTCCAAAATTCTATTCAAAATATAAAGTGGCTTTTTTTTCAAGATGAAGAAGCTACTCTCTATGTAATGTAATAATGTGTAATAATGGAATTAAAACAAAAAAATGTACATTTTATCAAAGAGATAAATACATTTTATCAAAGAGAGGAGTAAAAGTTATTTTAAAAATAAAAGTTATTATAAAATTAAATTTCAAAAATATCAATTTTAATTTTTGTGTTATTTCATACAAGTATTTAGTTGTGATAAGTAGAACTCTTTAAACATATTATTTTTTTGCGATATTAAGGAATTTACTCATTAAATTTCATTTCAAAGGGAATTGGGTGGCAGTTCAGGATCCAAGATTTCAAATTGGCTAACATTTTGATGCCATGTCAATACTGCACCAAAGTGCAGGAAATACTGCAGTTTTTCCTTCTCATTTGGCTCACTTAGCAATAGACTGTAAACTAGAGTCCAAAACATACTCTGGGAACCTGGCTTTTAGTTTTGACTCACAGAAGCAAAAAGCACATCTCCAGCTGCTTCCACCTATTGATCCACTTCTACAGTGCTGAAATACTTCTCAAAGTCAGTGGAGCTGGATATTAAACAAAATTATGCAACCTCTTCAGACAGATCCTTGAAGAGAAGGTGGAATCAGCACTTTAAAACTTTACTTGTTATTTAGGTTGTGCATTTCTGACTAGCACCTTATCTGCTGTTCACAGAGGAATTCAAGTTGGTACCAGTGGGAAAGATCTTTAAAGATGAAGGTGATCAACCACAAAAAAAAAATTATTTTACTTTATTTTACTTTATTTTACTTTTAGAGTCTCCATCCCTGACTACTTCAAAGTCAGGATGAAGTGGTTTTTCACTTTGTGCAAAAAAAGCAACAGAAAACAAAATGAAAGGGAAACAAAATGAGAATACCTTTCTTAAAAGCTACTTCCAGAATTGCTGGATTTCTCCTGGACATCCAGGCTTCAGTCTGTCCTGAAGATGATCCCCTTAGGGTGGCTGACATCAATCTGTAACTTGGCTCTCCTCTACAAACTGACAAAACAGTTTTATCTTGCACCCAGTGGTATTACCTCAACTAAACAAGTAAAGTCTTCTGTAGATTATGTCTTCTGTATTACAGGTATAAATGCAATTTACTTTTGTTGATGCCAAAGATGTTTGAGTTTGAAGGAGACACAGTGGTTGACATAGCTAAGAAAAGCAACTTTTTGAGTCTACAGGCCCTTTTTTTATTCCTTTTATGAGCTGCTCTAACATTAAATCTCTGTCCAGATCATGTTCTGTCATTTTGACTACAAGCACTTTTATAATTTTCTTTTTTGAGAAAAAGTCAGTAGAGTGTCTCTGAACATACCATCAAGAACTCTAAGTGGGACCTGAATCTTCTATTTTTTCATATGGCTGGGAAACAGCAATGTCTTTAGCCACAGTTTCTGAGAGGGATGGAAGTGGGAAAAAAAAATGTTTTCTACAACTCCCTCCCAAAATACTGATCTGATTCTCTTCTTAGTAGTGATAGCTTCTTTCTATTACAAAAACCTATCTTCCAGTGATTACAAAAAATATATTTCACATCTGCTACTGCCAGAACAACTTAAAATGGCATATGACAGAGTGCATGACAAAAGAATTCTGACAGAATCCCTCCATCAATGAAGAGTCAGCCAGGGCAATGAACACGGTCATGGTCAAAATTTTCAGTCAGCATCTGTATGTGCAATAACCCGAGAAATGTTTTGCAAACAATATTAATCCTGGTAGAAATGTCTGAGTAAACCCTGCTTGGGTTTTCCTTCATAGAAGAGTTGAGAAGTGATAATAACAGAGAGCCTTCTTTCAAGAAGAAATAATGAACTATTATTTAAGATAATTAAAAAAAATGAAGAGGGATTTGCAATTATTTTCAAGCATCAGGATGTTGTAATATCACAAAGTAACCCTAACCAAAAAATTACAAGGATATTGCTTGCTCCTAAGAACTCAAAATTAGTTTAATTTGCTGTTAGATTTTCTCTTCATTCTTATATTGAAAACCTGTTGTATTTACCTTGGTCCATTTATCATTCTTGCTTCTGCAGAAAAAGCAAGTTTATTAAAAAAAAATCCCATTTCACTGCAATAGCGACGGTCTTTAGAGTTAATCCTCACTATTGTCCATCCACAATATGCAGTATTGCTTACCTCACAGGCAAGAAAACTCTAGGAAAGAAATGTAACTTTACATTTACAGTATTTCTTCCAAATTACAATTGGGGAAAAAAATTCATTATTATGAATTTCTCTCTCTAAATGTGCAGAACAGGCAGATTTCATCCTTCTTGAACCAAAACAAATGGTACAAGAATTTTCTTCTATTTTAACTTTCAAATGGGATAGTACTAGGACCAGGACACTATGACTTAACTTTCCTCTTAGGAAAGAAATGCAAGTCTGTCATTAAGTATCATTGCTATAGGTGTGCTTAAGGTAAAGAAAAAAAATGTTTCTCAAGGCCAGCTCTCCACTCCTAATTTGGTTATGATAGTTGGATCTAACTTGGTATTTACATGCTGGCACAATTCTTGTGTCTAATACTTACTTTTTTCCCAGATGGATAACAATATACAGATTAACTTAAAATAGATCTCTACTTATAGACCTTATAACAGCAAAAAGCAGAAAAGGGTTTATTTTCTATTACAATTAACCATTGATCAAACATTTGTACATGTCTTGCCCAGATTGGCATATGAAATCATACTGTTTTCCTTATTCTAAATGATGTTTAAACTATACAATATAGCTTCCCCTTCCTATTTATCTCAGCTTCTCTTTAAATAAATTAAATTTTGGCTTTCCCCTCCTCTCAAAAGTGTATTGAATTGGCATTCAAGAAAACTAACATTTCCCTATTACTGAGACATAAAAATCTGCAGCCCTTCGTTTGTAAGCACTTTCATGTCCCTTTTACCCATACCCTCTCAGGAGTTTTGTTATAGCAACATTAGATATTAATTAATGGAGCTGGCCCATTGCATACTTCGAAGAATTGGTACAAATCACTCTGAATTGACAGGGGTGTTGCCCAAATGCTGAGCTGATCACAGTAGAAGAGGATGTGGATGGCATGAGAATACTTCTCTAGAGCAGAGATTTCTATCACATTGATGCCATTACAAAAACAAGTTGTTCATAGGGCCTAAGCAGATGAAAGCAAACAACATGCAGCCTTCCTTCCCTTACCACTCCCTGAAAAATAACTGTGTTTTGGTTCAAGAGGTGTTTTGTGGCTTTTAACAGCTTATCAGCTTTTTAAGCCTGTTCTACAACCCAAGTTTTGTCTCTTTAAGGACAGAAGCAGCTTAAGCTTAATGAGTAATATAGAAACTTGTCACTTCTTTTCCAGTGTTTCCTGAATCTGGTATTTCACATGTATAATAATAATAAGGCTATAGTATCTCTTTCTTCTGTGATTTCAGACATCTTCAAAGAGAGTCACAGTCACCTTCTTGCAACTATGGTGTTGTCTTTCTCTCTTCCTTTACAACATGTTTTTTTAGAAAAAGGTGTAGCAGCTTTTTCCTAGCTTGCACTCATTTTCCAAGTCACATCAGAACTTGAGGTGACTAAAGGGAGAATGTGACACACATACAACATAGACTTTTGAGGAGTGTTAAATTTTTCAAATACTTTATTTTAAAAAAGAAAAATAAATACACATTCAAACAAGAAAACCCAAACCCACAGAGCAACTCCACCATAGGCAATATGGAACACCAGTTTGTTTTTGGAGGCCAAAAATAAGTCAGACAAAATATTGGTTAAATATTTATTAATAAAAAAATCTTAGTATAAAAAAAAAGGTCACTCTGTACACTTAGAGAACAGACAAAGATGAAACTATACAATAGCAGTAAAGTAAGACACAAGTCAATTTAAAGACCCTTGAAATCATGATTTCAGAATTGTGCTCTCCTCTTTTGTCATCTGCCATGCATTTATTGTCTCCACCAAGACTGCAAACTGCCTGAAGCAGCCACTTGATACACCTTGGAGTTATGCATAACCATGACAACCATTAGCCTATAATAAAAAGATGTTGCCTACATTAATGTTTGCTAGTGTTAGTTCATCCAGTGATGGACAAATATCCAGCAGGTTTAATGATAGTACATCAAAAAGTTGCATAGATACTTGTAACAAATGTTATCATCCAGCCAAATACTTGTTATTTTCCATAATCCTTGACGCATTTCAGTCATGCCCAGTAGAATAAAAAAAGCATTATACTAATTAGCTTCATTTAGTCTTCAGCATTGCAATGTTATAGTGCCTTTCAAGAGCATGACAAAGGTACACTTGGATAACAACAATAATGTGATTACTTTGAGGGGAATCCTTTGCCAGATCTAGCCCTCATAACTAATCTGACAGACAGAAGAATATTGATAGAATTTGTCACTTAAGAAAAAGTAGATCTTTAAGCCACAACAAAGCAGGCAGAAGAAATCTAAAACAAACTAGAAGTATCAACTCTGATTAAGGTTGTTCTTCTCCTTGGAAGAGGTCAGTTTCCATTAGGATTATTGGTTTTTTGTGCATCTCCTCTATTCTGTCCTCAAATACCAGCATACATAGGCAGGAATGAAAGTGGTACCTGGGTATTTGAAGCTGGGATCTATGCATTCTGCTTTATCAAAGAAATCAGATCAAACTGACTATTGCTTGTTCATATAATTGGGCTTTCTAAAAGCAAAGCTATTGACAAGCATTCTTGTAAACTTACACCCTGTAACTGGTACACAAATACTGGATAAAAGACATGTGCCACACAACAGTCCTATTCTGGATTATAGATCTGAATCCTGTTTACATCAGTGTGACTGCCTATAGAGCTGGTATCTTAAAGGCAACTTAACTGAATCACCTATTTCGAAGTCATTCAATACACATCTTCCTCCTAAATCTATGATGTCTTATTTTTTCTGTCACCTTTCTCTAATTATTCAAGTAAGTCATCAGGATGTTTACTCCTGGAAACTTTCATTAGAGAGACATCACAAATTATGGCAAATCTGGAAAGAACACAGTAGGCCCTGGATATGTCCATTAAGCAATATCATTTTAGCTACTGAAAAATATTTTGAAAATACACTTTTCCACTCTCCTAAAGGTTTTATTTTCTTCTTGCAGCTGAACTCAGACATTAGGAAGATCCCAAACCTCTTGGAAAAACAAGTCTGTATGCAGCATCTCAGTCAGAAAAGCCATCATGTTGTCCTTTTCAACTGTTGGTGCTGCAGAAATATATATAAAAAAGATTATAAATAGAATTTTCACTGTATTTACCTCAAAGATATTTATTTATCTGCCTAACTGACACTGTTGAGCAGGACGGGAACAGAGAACTCCAGATCAGAAGGCAAAGAAAATGAGCTCTGATTTATTTCAAATGTACCGCTCTATATATATAGAGAACATCGAGAAGACTAATTTCATTGGTCTTAGAGTAAAAACATCTCACACCATTGGTGGGCAGTGAATGACGCACAGTGGCAGAGCATATCTATAAACAATGTGAATAACAAGATAGATTAGAGAATTATTTACATTCTTTCCCAACTCTTTCCCAGGCTCTTGCCTGGTTAGAAAACCTTTCTCTTTCTCTCTGACTGAGCTGAGAATATCCACACCTAAGTATTTTTCAATGCATCCATATAAGCTTTTTAACACAAAGTAAAATGGCCACACTGTATAAATGGTTCTGCAAGTTCTATAGGTAAATGATTAAATAAACATCACCATACGTGTGAAACAGTAATAGGCACTGCCACCTGCATAATGTGAAGTAGCATATGAGTTCATTTGTTAAAATGAAAACGTGGAAAGGTTGTATAGCATTAAACTTGATGTATATTCTACTTAAATCATCAAAACAGCATCACACCTCACCAGATGGTTTTAGCTGATTATGATTTGTTTACTAACACTGTTACCAAAAGGAAAGCAGAGCAAGTAAGTTAACCCCATCGTTTTAAAACCAGGACTCACCTGCTTGCTGAAAGTGTTTTTCTGCCACCAGTTGGTGGAGAGGGTTCACTATGGAAGAAGCTTTTTATCCACCAATATTTATCAATTAACTCTGGTAACCCTGCCAAAGGAGAAAAGCCCACGACATTAGATACTGGATGAATAACAGGAAAAACTGAAAAGTGTTTCAAAGAAGGGAACAATACCATGCAATGCTTTGTCCTGGTCTGTGATGTTCACAGCATCCAAACAGCAGGAGGAGTTGGAAGAAACTCTGGATTCTGAGTTCAGTCTTGCTGTTCATAGAAAACAGAGACACACATAACAAAAAGAAATGCTTTGAGAGAGCCCACTCCTCTTTATCTGCAGGAGTTTTTCAGACATGCTGCTACCTCAGAGGAAACAATTTCCCTGAGCTACAGAGTGTAACTGTTCTACTACAGTTTTCATAAGAACTTTCATATCAGTTTCTCTCTCACTCTACTCACACTTCCCTTAAAAGCATACTTTGATCTGTCTGCATAACTTTCACTGAAATCACTGACAAAGCTTAAGATCATGGCCACACTGCAGTCAAGACAAGCAAGTACATCCTTGAACATTTAAGTCCACAACAACCAAATTGCCATGCCTTCCCTTATGACACAACTAAATACTACACTCACATTAGTGTCCATCGTGGACCTAGGAATCCTAATACACCATGTGTACTCTCAAAGCAGTGCTTATTTCACATATTTAGAAACAAAAAATGTGAATTGATTTGTATTGTGTCTAAATTTGCAAAGTAAATAGGAAGTAAATAGGAAGTACAGGTAGAAACCTAGACTTGCTAGGCTAGCAATTTTTCTAGGTCATGTTTTATAATTGAATTGATACATATATATATGATAACACTAATAAAAAATTCTACATAATTTTTTTAAAAAGGTACATTAATAACCAGAAGCAGATGGACATTAAAACTAAAGTTCTGTGATATGAAAAACTCTCCAAGAAATTAGAAGTTATTTAGGCAAAGACAACTCTTTGCTGCCAGCTCACCCAGACATCACCTGAAACACTTTCTGACACTTTTCCTGAGTGCCAACAACCCGGCCACTTTCTCGGGAGAGGCTCGGGGGGTTCAGCCTCCCTCCTCCAGAGGCGCTCCCCAGGCAGAGAGAAAGGAAGAGGGGAGAGAAGGGCGGGGGGTGTGTTTGGGGACAACAGGCAGCTCCCGGCCCCGCCGAGCACTCACTCCTGTAGTACTGGTTCTTGGCCAGGAGGCAGCCGGCGGAGGGGACGGAGGCCATGCCAGCGACTCGACGGGGAATCCGGCTTTCTCCGGGAGGAGCCTGCGGGGGGAAAGGATGCGCCGTGCCGGGGGAAAGGACTCGCCCGGCGCGGGGAGCGGAGCCGCTGCCCCGTCCCTGCGGCTCACCTGCGTGTCCCAGGGCGAGCGGCCGTCCAGAGGCAGAAACGGGGCCCCGCTCCGCAGCGAGCGCCGCCGCGGCCCCGGCGCCCTTTATGGGACGCGGCAGGCGGCTCCCCCCGCCCGAGGGCGGTGGCACAGGCGGGACGGGAGTGAGGGGACGGGAGGGGAAGGAGCCCTCGCCCTGCAGCCGCCCGGGTCGGCCCGGGACAGGCCGCGGCGATTGCGCGTCCCCGCAGCGGCGCCCTCGTCCCTGCTCCTGCCTGTCATGCCAAGCACAGCACAGCGCTGGAGTGCCTCAGGCGGGACTAGGGGCTGCTGCGTTAATTGTTCTCTTCCCTGTGGGGAATGGGAAGAGCGGGGTGAAGCTGACAGGTGCCCGTTTGGGTAAAGACTTTTGTTCAGAAACGCGAACTTGGCTATGGATATACACTAATTTCTTTAGTGAAGCCAAAGGAATTACCTCCACTCTTACGGTAATGAGTAAAATCAGTGATCATGCAGTCTTGTTAAAATTAAAATGAAGTCCAAGATAGATCACAAAACTACTTTTACTTTCCCAAGATAAATGCACAGCTCCTTTTCATTGTTCTAATCATATTGCATGGCAAAACTAGTTCAACAGTGTGTGTGTGTCCTCACCTTTCAAAATTGTCAACAGAAAAAGTAGCAAACAGCTTTGGCTATTTGGTTTGCTCCTGCTCCACAACAAATTTTTTTTTTTTTTTTTTTTTTTCCTAGCAGGAGCTATTAGTAAGAACACAGAGGTGAAGTGTGTGTGATACTGTGTTGCTGTCACATCTGCTTGAATAGTGCATTCTATCTCAAATGATAAGGACATAGCTCATAATAGCTCCTAGTATATTTAGAAGAGTGTAAACCACTGCAGGGAAACCTCCTCTAAAACAATACCCACACATCATTTGTAACAGGCAAGCAGAGTGTATTTTCATAGGCCTTTTTACTGATGTGCTGTCACAGTATTGACAATGTGGTGGTCTCTCCTGAGCAAAGATTGAAGGCTCATCACTGAGAAATCTGCAAGATAGACACAGGAAATTCTTTGCAGATGAGTTCATACCAAGCTCTAGCACCAGTTACCCCATACATTTATCCTGCTATATAAAAAAGCACTTGTAAGAGTAGTAGCACTCACTGTTGCAGCTTCTTGTTTATGGATACCTAAATGTATTAGCTTGTTAATACTATTAGCTATTTGTTCAGTGTATCAGTCACCTTGCTTCCTGCCTTAGTAATCAATTTTCATTTTTAGTCTTGTTCTATTTGAGGGCAATAAATTTCTGCAACACCTCATTTGTTTTTGTCACCATAAATGCCCTCACACTGTTGAACTGTCAGATCCATTCCTGAAAGAAAGGAAGCTTCTTCCCAAATAGCCATAGGAAATTGTTTTCTTGGGCTGTGAGGGTGGGCATTCCTAGTGATAGCACTGTGTCCTAGACAGAGCTAGTAAAATTATCATTTATTGTATCTATTTTTGTCTTTCAGCTTTAAAATCCTGTTTTAATATACTCATTGGTTTGTAAAGGACATGATCAGAAAAGATTTTTAGACTCTAGCATGCCCATGGTATAGGCTTTGTAGTTCACAAGGAAACAGACATAAGTATCTCTCTTGCAAACCTCACAAACATCCATCCATTTCAGAGCCATGCCAAAATACTCAGGAGCTGGGGAACACCAGGTCTGTAAAATTTTTAATTGCTTCACTGTTACATGTGTATAATTCACTGCTGCATGTGGCTTGATCGTTTAGTGTACATGGTCATTTACCACTTTTGGTTTGGAGTCCTGTTTCATGCACTGGAATAGAAAGGGCTTATTTAATGAGAAATTTTCCATTATTCCTTTCACTCAATCTGTCATTATGTCCTATGTATTGTATTTTCTTCTAGTAAGAATACAGAATCCTCTGAATATAGAACTACAGGTTTCCCCAGTATTTTTTTCTCGCATGGTCATTCTGGAAGATTGTTTCTAAAATACTGGCACAATTATTTTAAAGTACAAAAACAATGTTATTTTTGCTACAAAACCAAGGCATATTTTCTTCAGCTAACAAGAGGGAATTCTGAGATCCAAAAGTATTAATACCATGCTCTAACCAACTGAGCTAATCTCAAAATTAATCTAATTATCCATCCACAACAAATATTTCATTCCAATTTTTTACAGAAAGTATAAATCACTCCTCTTTAAGGGAAGTGTGTGTATCAGTTTGACCATATGGCTCTCCATGAGAAGACCAAACTTCCCTGAGTGGTATTTTGTAATGGATGTATTAACATTTTTAGAGAACTTTCAGAAACATTTCCTTCATGGGTCTGTTTGTAACCCTAATTATTCACTATTTATCTCAACAATTTTTTTTTTTTTTTTTGCATACCTATTCTGTGGAATTTTGAAAGGAGTCTATAAAAGAGGCTTGCATTAAAGAAATTTCATAGTTCCACTATGCAAAGTAAAAAAACTTTGCCTTGCAAAATTTACTTATCAAAACCTGTTTAGTTTGTTAGCTGCTTCCAAGGACCAGTGCCATCACTGACCTTTTTTATTCATTTGTTTTACTCTTCAAATATTCCTGCAAGCCAAACAGCTCATCAGGAATGCAGGGTCATCTATCAAAAGCAAGAGGAGTTGAGGTATTGATGGCAGAGTGAGCATTATATAAATGCTGAGTGAGAGGTGACAGGGGAATGGTAATTCATATTATATGTAGCCTGCAAAAGATATGTGAGGCCATAGAACTTCTGGGGAGAACCTGAGCACAGAAGGGACAAGAAAAATTTTTCTTCACCACTGCAGTGTGTGACACCACTGCAAATCATCTGCTCTGTAGTAAGGACCACTCCCAGTAATGAACTGATTGTTTACTGGGAGCTGCAGCACTTTCTTTCATTGTCTTTATTTTTAATCTTTACTACAAATGTGAATATAAACTTGGGAAAAACCAAAATGAAACAACACATTTGATGAAGAGAAAAGGATTTCTTGTTCCTGACCAGTCAAGGTATTGGATAAGATAACACTGAAAGCAAAGTGTAACTACTGATCTCTAGAGTGCTTGGAGTACACCTCTGAATGATGCACATTGCCGGAAATGTCAGTAAAAGCAGGGAAAACACATACTTTTACATACAAACCACATGGCAAAATCACTCAGAAAGACTGTGCATTTCTAAGTTGTTAATACATCTTTGTGCATTTACTGTTAAGTGACAGTTTTCAAAGGCTAAAATATACAAATTTCTCTTTATTCAGTCTAATTCATGTCCAATGCAGCACTACACTCACACAAAAACAAAGACATTTTAGCATTTGTCATTTTAGTTTTATCTTAGCACTTAACTGAATCCCATTCTTCTTTGGATCCATATGCCACAAGCTGCACGAACTTCTTCCAGCAAGCTACATCTTTTACATCTTTCTCAGAAGGAGTATGAATACTCGGACATTCTGTTGCTTTGTTTCTCAAGTATTCTGAAGAAGAAGACTTAAGCTCCCAGTGTCACCAAATATAGGGATTATAAATTGTATTCCTACAAAATAGAATATGTAACTGGCTGGAATGTAACTGAATAAAGCAAAATTGAAACTTAGGAATGTTTATATTCCTTTTTAATATGTCCCTGGAAATTTATTATCCATAGAGATGAGAAGAGTTGGCTGGTTATTCAATTTCACAGCCATTACTGAGATGCAGGGCCAAATTGCATATTTTCATATTCTTGTCTATTTTGGTTAAAACAAACATTTTATTGAATAGCATCCACTTTTTCAAATTGCTGCAAAGAGTACTGTGCATTTTGATATACACCCACAGACTCTTCTCTCATTCATTTCTGTACCTACTTTCTCTCTGTCCTTGCAGGTACAATGGACTCGGGCTCACCAGTTTGAACACAACCTGCTAACCTCTGCAAAGGCATCCTAGAGGGTTGTAGTAGCCCATCATGCCCCACAGTGCACAGACACTATTCCTCAGCACTGAGACATGCTGGCATCCTCATTTCTTGACTAGTTGTTCTGTCACCAGGCCAGATGCTCAGAATGGAGCAGCATGAGGTGCAAAAGGAATCAGGGAACTTGTGAATAAGAAGAGCATATTCATAATTTTGCAGCTGGAAAATTTCCCATTAACCTAGCAACAGAGCTGGCCCAGGACATCACAGAGCAGAACTGTTCCAAAATTAAGAAGCCAAAGTGTACTTGTACAGCTGTGTTAAGTAAACTGTACATCCTGAAGGTGTGGCAGACTTACGTCTACATGGTGAGGTTGTGACAACAACACCTGAAGAAACATGAGAGCCTTAATTCACTCACAAATCCCTCCAGCCTGCAGAGGAGGAAAGCTAGATGTGTAGGACTTATCACACAAGGATGTCAGGTCAGATCCTCAGTTGATTATGCTTGTTGTTTCCTTCTCTCAAAATCTAACCAGTTGATCTCAGAAGTGCAAACACAATTAGGACTGATCAGGGACTCCGCCATTTTTTCTAGACTCTCACACACTTAATTTCATCTGAAATCATAGTTTAAATATTCTTAGTACCATTCTTTGGCTCTGAACTGTTACAAAATGGCCAACAGTCACACTGTTTTATACTGCAAAATAAGATGTTTACAACCAAAATGGTGAAGAATTCTCTCTTGCTTGTGTTAAAACCCAAGCTGCTTGGCAGTTTTTTGGGAAAAAGCCAGGGAAAGCCCTAAGCCATTCCAGGACATTTCTAATTATCTTAATAGAAAGGACAATCACGTTCTGTCTCCTGTCAAGGTTCCCTGGCATTAATTCAAGGGTTAGTTAATTTAATGTGACGTCACCGGTGCCTAGTGTAAGATCCAGAGTCCAATAAGCTGGCAGACAAATGACTTTGCTAAGCATCCATTTGAAAACCTACCATGTTTAACATTTGGGTGTGGATGGCTAATTAGGGTCCAGTTACTGCATTTCTTTAGGACTTAATGGATCTAGTGCAGTGGCTGTTTCCATCTCCACAGATGCTGCTGGCGGGAAGTCTTTCTCTCAGGCTTCTGCAAAGCTGCCTCCACATGCACAGTGCCAAGTCTTTTAGCAAGGGCTAGAGCACAGTCCCATTCACACAACCAGGGAGGCCCTTCTGCCTTAAGTATGCAACATACCAGCAATTAAAAAAGGAGAAGAACAGGCACTGCCAATCTCTGTTTCTGTGACTATTTAGGAGCCAAAAAAAAAAAGCCCAAAAAACAGGAGAGAAAATAGCCAGACATGCAACTTCTTTGGGAGACCATTCTTCCCAGTCTCAATCCGAACTGACACCATTGCTGATCCTCTAAGCATGATATATTGATACTGCACTTCAATTTGCCTTATGAAAAAGGAAAGGTAGCCAAGCTGAGCACTTCACAAACAAAAGTGCCCAGCATCCCAGCAGAATTTGCTCCAAATATGAACTCATCTCACCAGCAATGAAGGCATAGTTGGCAGCATTTCCTGGAGCTGAGGAAAGAAGTAAGAGCTTCTTCATCCCATCAAACTATAAGGTGGATGCAAGTTGTTATTCTGTGTCAGGATATACTGTTTACATGCCACAAGGCTTGGGAATCTGAGGTCATATTCACTGCTACTGAACCACTAGAAGTACAGGTTTGAAACAGTATTAGTACAGTCCAAGAAACACGGAAGAGGTTGAAATGAAATGAAATGAAATTAAATTAAATTAAATTAAATTAAATTAAATTAAATATGGCAAGGGGTCCTTTAATCCAGAGTTTCTTAATCTGTAGAATGTATTTTGCCAAGGCACTAGCAAGAAGACATAAACAAACCATCCTCACCACAGAGTTACATATTGAGTGTGTCAGAGACACTAATTTACTCTAAATAAGACCAACTCAGTTGAGATGTGTTGCTCCAATCTTCTGCCTCTTCTGACACAATCAGCACTGACAAGTGTTTGTCTGCTTCCTGTGATGCTGAATCATATCAAAATTGATGAGGAATCAGAGGAATTGCCACTGATGTTCTGCTGATGGGCAGAATCTCCTCCAGGTAAGTGGGAGTCTGACCACACTGGTGATGCTACAGGTACCTCTCCTTAGAGTGACTTGACTCAACTCTGAAAACAGCTGCTAGACACAAAACACCTAGTTCCTTGACTTTCATTTTTCTTATAGTTTAAATAATTCCCATACTTGCAGAAGTTTAGTAATTTTTTTTCTGACAAATGAGAACTGAGGCCTACATGCAGCCTTGCAATTTCAGGAACACAAGTATACTTGTAGTATGATTTTATTGGCTAGATTCATAGTAGGTTTTCCTAGCAAAAGCCAATATTGAAAAATCAAAATTTGACAAGGGTCTAAAGATTCGAGTTGATAATGCAGTCAAGTTTGATACAGTTTAATGAAGTTTTCACATTATTTTCATTTGGTCAGTGTTCTGTCTGCTTCTTATCACTAGATCTCTTGTCAAGGGTTGAGTTTATCTACTTTCTGATTTATCAGTGAAAACAGTGATAAGCAGTTTTTCATTTGTCTTCATCCTACTGAAGTACAACAATTTTAAAATAGTTTTACGAGGGTCAGTCTCAGGTATGAGGAGTCTGATCAGACAGAAAGTGCATAGCCTATTTTCCTTACCCTACTTAGATGCATTTTTTTTCCTCCCCTTTTCTTGCATTGCAGTTAACTGCAAGTTTCTCAAGTGAATTCAAGTCCAACAGATCCTTTATACATTTTGAATGGAAAGTATTTCACATTCTGAATGCAAGTTGACTTTTGGCAGAATACTGGAATTAGCTAATTGAGAGGTACACGAAATAATTATGTAAGTGATCAGAGGTTATGATTACTGCTAATTTGTTCCCTCCATTCCTCCTCCTATCATACATCTGTGACAATGCAATCCAGAGCCTTTGAAGAATTTTGTTGAGAAAAGCAAGTTATAGAAGACTGCAAAATTAAAAGCAATCACCAAAACTGCTTGTATATCAAAGCTACAAAAGGTATTGTAGAACACATGAAGCTTTATAATGAAACAGAGCAAGAAGACGAAACAGTTACTCCAATAAAACTGTAAACAATTAGTTGATGGTTAATAATTGAAAATGTTCTAGAGGATATGATACAAGACATGTGTCTGTCTTTTGCAAGAGTAAAAGGAGCTGTGAGAAGTGCTGGATTAATTTCACATACCACTGTCAGAACAAATGCAGAGAATAGATTGTTTGAACTCAACAAGAGAATTTCGAAATATCTAGGACTGGTTTATGCAAATCTGAAAATGTCACCTCCATTTGGTTCATCTCTTTTACCTTCAATTAGACTTTCCAGCAACTTAGAACCTCCATATCAGTCAAGAGAGAAGAGCTTATAGTTGGCAACAAGCATTCATATTCACTGCTTTGCCTTGGAGAAAATAAACTGCTGTCAGCAATTTAAGGTGGTTATCAATCCTGCAACCATGGTCTTAAGCTGTAATCACTTGTTAATGTAGCAGCTGCTGCTACCCTGAGAGACAACTGCTGCCACATGATATTTGACCAACCCACTTTAGGCCCTTTCAGGACTGCCAAAAAGGTACTGGCCTGCAGTTTGAGAAATAATTGTTGAAAAGAACAGTTCTCCATTCTGCCTAGAGTTTTCTTATAAGTCACCTTTGGGAAAAAGTAGATCTGTGTGCCTGAAAAAACTTTGGTATTGGAGCTGGGTCATGCACAGCAAGGTTAAATCAGGCAAGCTGCCAGAACAAAGTCGTTTTGCTCAGCATTGGCTTCAACTCTCACACATCTGCTCTGTAATTCACCAGCTTGGTGCTGTCAGACTTTGGAAGGACCAGTGCCTGAACAGAATACAAGGCAGCTATTTCTAAATACTTTTGAGGATCTGGGTTTGGGTACTGTTTGGTTTAACAGGTCTACCCCTGTAATTTCATCTGGGTGACCCAGGGATGCCAAACAACTGAAGTTATTTTCATGAATATTATTGGAGAGATTCATTCTCAAAACTCCACCCTTTTTAAAATTTTATTTCATAAAATCTTGAAATTTTTTTTAAAACATATTTTTTTCTCCTAACTAGCTTGTTAAACAAAATATTCACAAATAAGTGCAGCTCATATTCCATTGTTTAAATCTTAAGCATGTTCTTTTATGCACAATTTACAATATTCAGAATTTCAAGCACATGCAGACAAAACGGTTCTGCATTAATCAAAAGAGGCACATAGAGCAGGGGCAGTTAGTCAGCAATAAATTAAAAGCCAACAAGAACAAGTCCTATCCTCAAACATTCACATTTTGCACATAATTACTGTGATTTTGTCTGTATATCACAGATAGAGTTTTCTATTTTTTGTCTGAAAGTATAGTATATAAAATAGAGGCATAAAATGGCATCTGAACCAAACAACATTTCTGAATATAAAAGCAGTGTTTCAGATACACTTCATTAGCCTCATTCATTTTAATTGTTACCAAGTCCTTTTCTATTACACCATAATGACTTCTTTAATTTGCCAGAAGTACAAAAAAATGAGAAAAAAAAGGAAGATCAGAAAATCTTACTGCAGAATTTCAGTTTTATCACAAAATATAGTCACAAAATATTGTTCTAATAGAAATTTGTATTAATGTGGGAGAGATGTTATGGTTTTGAAATTGATGGGAACTTTGATAGTTCTGTAATGGATAGTGTTTTGTAAACTTTAAAGCACTCTCTCCTTTTCCTTGACTCATTTGTTTAGGGTTTCTCAAATGAATTGTTTAAACTCAAGCACTTAATCCACATCAACACCTTCATTTATGTCACAGGTAAGTAAGCTTAGAAATAGGAGTAAATAGTGTAGATTGTCCCTGTCACCCCCTCACTGCAAACACCGGAGCTCAAAACCAGGAGATTGAACTGGTGCAGGTGTCTGCCCAAGGAGCAGGGCTCACAAGAATCACCAGGGTGGCCCTGGCAGCACCTGAGAAGCACAAGAGGGCCTGTGAAGCAGCTGTGTTACCAGAGAGTGAGCACCTCTCCCTGTGGTTTCCCTGCTGTACTATTCCAGGTAGTAAATGAAATCTGGCTCACCTTGTTCTTTGCACTGGCAGCAGGCTTATCTTGGAAAGGAGCATCTCTTGGCTACCTTAGGGCTCCAAATTCCACCTTCTGTAAATTTGCATCTTGCCAATTCTGGATGCCATTGTCTATAAATTGGAAAACTGAGATTACAGGAAAATGCATTAAAGAAATTTTTCTCATTTTTGGTTTATAAGAGGAAAAAGGCATACTCTTAATACGTGCCTAAAAGGACTCACTTTTTAATTTTTTTATTATTATTTTTTATTGAATGGAAGATCTGAAAGCAAGTATTTGAACCTTATAAATTCTGTAATAAAGTTTGGAAATGCACCATTAGCACTGGCCTTTTATATATGCACATATCTGAGCTGTGTGAAAATCTGACAAAGGCAGATATTTACCTGTTCAGCTGTTTCTTTCATGGAGCTGAAGTTCTGCCAGACAAGCAGGCAGAATTAACCCCTGTCAGCACCGTTCCCAGGAGCACAGGATGGAGGCCCAGGCTGCAGCTCCTTGTCTGTGTCTGCAGTTCCCTTTGTTTGCCAGAGGCATGTTCCTTCTTTGCCAAGGATGAAGTCCTCAAGGCCATGATTGCAGTCATGCAAGCCCTTCTGTCTCCTTTGAAAGATGTCTCTTGCTCCTACACAGACCTACAGGACCTGTAAATCACTGCCTGCTGCTGCCTTACAGCACCTACACTGTGATCACTCTATTACAGCAAGCTACCACTTGTGACATTGTCAAAGGACAACAGAAGTGGCGAAAAGCTCCAGGTATCTCCAGATTCAAGAACAGCAAAACCCATCTCCCCAGGTGGTTTCTGGAGGCCATTCAGCTTTTGGATCTCCTTCACTGTGCTCTTCAAATGTTGTGCCAACACCAAATGAATGTCTGATTGTCTGATGCACTAAAAGCATGGCAGATGCACCATCAAACTCAGTTTTGCCAAGTCTTAATAGCTCTGGATGTGCATCATGTGCCCCTCCTGGTGCTAATTTTTGATTCCATCTCAGAAACTGCTCAGTGCTGGAGAGGTATCACACCTGCTTCTCTTTCCATTTTCCAAGTCTAGAAATATATGGGCATTTTTTTCTTGAAAGCCATTTCTGCCAGACTCCTTTAGATCCATGGCACAGCAGTCTGGTGTTAGTAAATCTGTTGTGGCTGTGGATGCAATGAAAGTCTGCAGGCCACTACCATCTGTTATTTTCCTGTCTGGTGAAAGTCTACACCATCCTGGACATCTTTGCTATATTCAGAGGGGATAGCACACTCAGCTGTGCTATGTAGGATGTGATGATGACATTTTTGCCTGCTCAGTGTCCCCTGGGCAAGGCCAGTGCTTAACACACTCTCGTGGGCCGAGAACCCAGAGGCAGTGCATACACACAAGACTGAGCCATGCACACATCTACTACAGATAGAAAATCTGAAAATGAGCATTACGTACTCTATTATCCTTATTTTTCTTGTTTTCAGGTCTGCATACATAAAAAAAAAAAAGCAGTGTATGCATTTAGTGTAACATATTACATTTTTTTGACCAAATCTTCGTCTGTAACAGGTGACAATAGCATTTTTTCAAGTTTTTTAATACAGTTTGACAGGTAAGACTACGAAAACAGTAGCTCATTATTTTATATTTATGAACCAAGCTGAGATTCTATAATATCCTGTCCTGATGTGATCTATTGTTGTACTTTTATTTCCAGGCACTTTTATCTGACTGCTGCTGGAAATTCTACCCATAGGTACTGATGCGTTGCCTCTGAATACAATCACATATTGTTGCCTGTTCTCTCAGTTTGATTTATTTTGGGTGATAAATGAACATCTTGAGGCAGTCATCAGACTTTAATTTGACTGAACAGATCGTAACTGAAAATCACAATTTTCCTAGAGCACTGTTGAAGAGCAGCCAGTCATTTCACATTACCCATACATTGTTGGCTGTTTATTGGTTCTCTGCAACATGCACTAGAATCCTTGTTGCAGTATTTACAGCACTATTCACATATTTTACTATCAATGTTTTATAAGCTACCAGCAGCAGGAAAAAAAATTTACTTACAGAGCATGTGATACTGGGAAGAGTATAGAAATGCAGCACAGTTGCCTATACACATCCAAAAATATACTAAGTTGCCTCACATACTATGAAGGCTAAACATTCCTTTATAGCTGCATATTATAACTTTTTAACTTCTTTTTTTTTACTTCCTGAAATCCTCTGCAGAGCCTCAGGTGTGAGAAACGCTATACTTTCCCTTGCAAGGCTTTTTTAACACAGTTTTCTATAGGTCATGTTCTGCTGTTACATGTAAAACTGTTCTTGACAAAGGATTCATTTCTGATTTATAAGACCGGAAATCTCTTCCTCTCTTTCCTCCCCTCATTGCTGTCTTTGCTTTCCCTTCCCTTTTTTCAGCTTTACATTGAATTTAAGGACTAGTAAATAAACTCATTCAAGTTTCTGTACAACATCATCCACAGGATATTGTCCTCTGCTGAGCCCAAAGACTTCTCTCTGGCTGAATAATATCTTCCAGGAAACACCTGATCTCATTTTGAAGGCAGCAAAAGAGGGAGACCCTGCCACTTCTTTGCCAGCCTGCCTGCATTTTCCTGTAATCTCAGTTTTCCAATTTATAGACAATGGCATCCAGAATGGTATCTTTTGCTACTTTTGGTCACTGTTAATTAACACACTCTCCATGTGTTAAGCACGCAAAGAGTTCTAGTAAAGCTGATACACAAGACGGGAGCTTTTCTTATTCTAGCAATTGCATCAACTAGAGCAGCAGCTGATTTTAACAGAATTTATTTACTTTAAAAGAGCAAAATTTTCTGGCTGAGTTCTGATACAACAGAATAAGCATGGTCAGCTTTCATGAGAAAAACTTTCCAAGGGCTAGAATCTCTTAGCTATTTTCCTAGGAACCCCATCAGAGTGCTCTTCCTCCGCTGTAAGCCCAGTACCACTACAGACTCTACATTCTGAGAATTATGGGCTTCACCACTGACTTCTCTGCTGGGACAGGGCACTAGGGTTCCATGGCAACAGGAAGGAGCTTAGGCTGTACTTTTTTTCTGTACCTCTAATGCTCAGCACAGCAAGGCATCTTTTGTGCCATTTGATTAATCTCGTAAAGGATTCATGCGAACTTAGCACTTCTGTATGGCAATCCCTCTGTACCACTGTAACTCCAAGATAGCCTCTCTATTGGAAGTTTAAAACTTACACTGTCCTCACAAAGGTTTTGAACCCTCAAAACTACATATTTTGAAATTTAATCCTTTGTACCTACTTGGTACTGGTTTTACTAATGTGAAATAAAAAGCAAGACTTTGTTGTAACGTTGAAATCCCTTGCTAGGCCCACCCTATTACGTAGCTGATGCTTTAGATAATTTTCTGTTGAACTATTTATGCACCATTTTTTCTGATAAGCATATTTATTTTTGCTACAGATACAAGGCCGGCATTTTCTACCACTTTGGATAGGAAATATGTTTTTATACCAATGTTTGGATTTCTTTAGTTATTGTCTTTGCACTTCATTCAGAAGAGAGTTCTGGAACACAGTTTCACCTGTCAAAATCCATAAATTTCCTGCTAAATTAATTTAAAACTATACAAAGGATGGAAAAAACAATTGTATGAGCTGCTGCCACAAGCAGAGAGATCTTAAGGGGAAACCATTTGTTGCCATGCCTTGCTTTGAAACCATGCTAGGGTGCTGTTGAGAAGTATTTTTTACTGCTCATGCTTCCTTAAGTCAGAAAACAAGATAAAAAACATGGTGATGATAAAACTAGTTACAGACTCTGTGCTGAGCCTCTTTAAGGAACTAACTTTCAAAGACACATATGGAAGAAAATACCTGCTAAATTATGTTGTAGCATTAATCTTTTGTGTAGTTTGACCTATACATCCTATTTATTCAGAGTCTCAGTGCAATCCATTCTATAGTTGTCTTATGTTTTATGGAGTGGCTGAAAACATATGATTGTAATTATGAGAAAATCTATTTGGAAGGTGAAAGGACTTACATTTTAAATAGCTTATAACGTCTTGTGTAAAATACTTTTTTTTTTTTTTATTTTGAGCGAAACTTCAAATACTGGTCCTCTTGCATCAAGGACTGCTGCTGGCAGTCCCTGGCATCAATTCGGTTAGAAACTAAACTGGTGAGGAAGTTCAGAATATTGCTCCATCTTTCAAAAATGTACTTTTCAGCTATAACCTCTCCTGCCTCTCTTCCCAGTATCAGGTGAATGAGATACATTGCTCTGGAAGAACCAGAGCAAATATATATTAGATTTTCTGGAAGCACAGCATGCCAAGTTACACACTGCACTGCTCAAAGTCCACTAGAATTCTGAGAAACAGGAAACAGCAGTAACTTTACCCTGAAAATCCTAGGCTTTTTTGTTACCCTGAAACAAAGTTCTACTATCTGCCCAGTCTTCTGTGAGTCATCTCTACATAGTGCTCTTTAAGGAAAACTTGACTTGACTAAAACACAGTGTCCAGTGAATATCAAACTAATAATGAATACATGTTCCATGAGCTATTGTAAATTCTTATGTAATTCACTGGCAGTGAAATACTCCACCCCACAAACTAAGCATGAGATGGGCTGACAGGCTTAGAGGTGTTTCAAGCCTGGCTTTGCAAGGCAGGCAGGATGACCTTCCCATTCTGTGGGACACACTCAGGACTAAAGTCCTGCCTAGGCAGGAGTGTCAGCTCAGAGTGAAAGGCCAGCTCAAGGCCTATCTGAATACTCATCCATACTGGCAAAACTTTGCACTTCAGACTGAGCTGTACACAAGGTTGTACTTAGGCTGGCAGATTAGGGGACAGTTTTCAACTTGGATGCTGGTGATGCTCATCTGGAGAGGGAAGTTCATGTGGTCCCTCTGCTAAAACTGCCATTTTCTGCACTCCAAACCATGTCTGCCCATCTCTCGGCTTTTTTTATTTATGTTCCTTTGAATTAAACCCTGTCAGTATTATTCAAGTATGGTAAATCAAGACAACCAGTCAGTAAAGTCAAGCCCTAAAAGAATATTATCCTGTTTCTGCTGAAGCACATGTAGGATGAGTAACAGGAATAAATTGGTTCATCCTATTTTATATTTTCAGCCAAGGTATTCAGCTGCCTTGATATGAAATGGCTCAAAAGTAAATTTTATTCATTTAAGATATGTAACAGTGGAGTTGCATTCAAAAGATCTGTGTCAGCAGCTCCTTGTTTCAAACCTTCATATTAAAAAACATGATGAATGTTATTTTATGCCTGTAGGTTCAAGCCAAGCAATTTATGGTGTTTAAAAATGAATACAGATTGAAAAGCCTTTGATAATGCAAAGCTCAGCACTCTGGATTTCCTTTTGCGCCTTTATATGCACTGCCAAAATATTTGCTAACCAGCTGTAACCTTTAGCCCAGTTTCACTGGCTACTAAAATAGACTGTTGTGCTGTAGATGTGTTCCTCTGCTTTTAATTTGCTGTTCACGTATACTACAGCATGTAGTAACCAAGATCCTTTTGTGGGGCAAAGGTAACCCAAAGGAATACAATGAAAACAGCAAGAGGAAAACATCGAAAGTTGAATCCTATGTGCAAGCAACATCCTCTGACATTTAGGCAGACCCAAGTTCAGATTTCTGAACCAAACACTCATGATCATGAGTCATAGCTAAAGCATTTTCTATCCAATCTCTTTTTTTTTTCTTTGCTGAAAACTCTCTATATTCTGATTTAATATATAAGCAAGGAATTTTAATGTGCATTAAACACATTAAGCTAACATGCTTTGGGACCTTACCACAGCTATGAGGAAAATGAATTAATCTGATTTTGCCTTCTTTAATGCAGCTTTGAGCAGTTTAAATCTTCATGAAAATAGGCAAAATAAGCTAGGAAATTTTTCTTGGTATGTATTAATAATAATATACAGACCAAATGCTAATTCAACTAAAATCCTCTTGATCAGGGGTTAAGTGAAGAAAAAAAAAAAGGCTTCAGGGAAAAATCTTATAACTGTAATTTGCAATAAGCAGCACCTTTTGTCTAAGGGTTTTATAAATATTAAAAGCCAGAATGCAATATATCATTGTAGTCTTGACTAAAAGGAATATTTACCCTCAAACAAAGAGTCAAGGTCACAGTCACAATTTCAGAATTCAGGACTATGCCCTGACTCAACAGCCATGTCCCGAAAGACCAGTAAGAAAAGGAGCCATTGCAGACTGGACAAGGTTGCCCAAAGGTAGCAATTACAGGCTACATCAGGCTGCAGAATAAATGATCTGCACCATCCTGATTAGCCTGCAGATTGGGAAGGCATTAAGCATCATTGTAGTGCAAATTCTTAATTACATTCTGCCTTATGCAAGGCTCTTTGTGGCTGGAAGCTACAGTTAGGGGTTTTTCTCTATTTTAGACTTCTTAACATGTTTTTCACAGGAAACCAATGGGATATGTCTCAAAAATATGTTGTTTTAAGAATGTACATTCTGGGATTCCTAGCTACATGAAGAATACCAAACGTCTATGGATTTTAATGATTTAACCAAGTTTATTGTTATTGAATTTAAAGCTGAGAAAGAGCACATCTTTGCTGCTGGAAACACAGGGAGAGTTCTGTCCTTAAATTATTTTCTGTGGTACAAAAATTCTCCCATTTCGATTATCCCTAGGTGTCTGTGTAAGTCTTTTTAAAATACTGTATTGTAGCAACAAAATTTTCTCTTAATGTCATCTCTCTGTATTTATGTATTCTAACACATACACTCCACCTTCAAACTAGATGCTGAAAAGTCACACATACATATATATATATAATTCAATTATTCATAAATACAAGTGACATTTAAGAAATTTACCATAAGACTGAAATCAGCAAGTTGCCAGAGGAAAGCAACGTGCTTTACAGAAAATGAAAAGAAAACCTCACTCTTCTTCCTCAGCCTTCTGCCCAGATGTCAAAGAGAAGAAAGATGTATTTAAAGCCAAACTTTCATAAGGAATGTTTTTCTTACATATAGAGATGCCAATCTTCTGCATTCATAAAACATACATGTTTTGAGGGGAAAAAAAAATCTACTCTTTGACTTATAGAACAGTATAATTTACAAATGTTTGAATGGTTATATTTAAAGCACTGAGATGGACTGCTTCTGTGTACAGCAGGTGTTTTTCTGGTATCTGTTACGTGTCTATCAATACAAAGTTGTTTTTAGACTTGTTCAAGAACAAAAGAACAGAATCCGTAGGGTAAAGACACGATACACTTGAGCGTTATCTCCAATTTCTTCAATTTCTTTAATAAGCTTTAGAATCCTACTGCAAATCATGAGTCTTGTTTTCATTATCATGTCATGTATTCAAAAATTGATGTATGCATAGAAGTAAAAGAGATACTGTAAGGGTTCTGAAGGAAATGTCTATGCCTGTGCATGTCTCACAATTCTACCTAGCTCATTACTTGATTTTTATTTTATTCAGTTGGTGGTGATGATTATTCTTTGGCAGAATAATGTGTTTGCTGTTTTAATGTGGATGGAAGCATAAAAGCTAGAAAATTAATTGTTCAGACAAAACCTGCTGACTCAACCACTCAGCAGTATTTCTTGTTCTTCAAATTATCTTGTATCAGCACATAGTTTTATGACTCATATAAACTATAAAGGATGAAGATTAAGATTAAGATTCAATTAGAGAAGGTATTAAACCTAAATTTGTGTACTTTTCTAATTTTTTAGTTTATGTTTAATATTAAGGAAGGGTGAAGTCTCAAATTTCAATCACATATGAAAGACTGAACGGTTACCCTCCACTGAGGAAACTGAGATTGGTTAGAAACACAGTGAAAAAAGCAGAAAAGAAGAAAGGTAAAATGTCAGGTAAAAGAGAAACATGTTTATATTAAATTCAACTTTTATCTATGTGGGCACATCTACATGGGGACATCAGTGTGCTAGGTTATGTCATGTTCCACTTTCTCCATACTGTACATTAGGACTGAAATCATTTGTCCACACTTAATATCAAGTCAACTGCATCACACAAAAGTATTTCTGGGGCTAACATATGAAATCAGACTTTTAAGAAGTGAGGGAGTATATGAAATTAGAGGGCATTACCTTTCCTGGACAGAGACCCTCATTCTTATCCTGGAGGCTTTGTTCTTTTATGAACCCACTTTTGCATGGACTCACTAACTAAAAGAACCTCATATCCAAGATCTAGAGCTTCTTCTTAGGACTCGGGGTGATTTGCCTTACCTCTGCGCAAGGGCTCTGCAGCTAACAGGCCCCCTAGGCACTAGGCTGTCTCCATGTACAGCCTTGTGTTGGTGCTGTGTCTCTTCTGCATCATATTGCATTATATTACATCATATTTCATCATCTGCATCATCTGAGCTCCTGCCAGGTCACCCAAGGCACATGGTGGTCCTATTTCCATACTGTTACCCACAGCATGCACATAATTGGGTCAGGAAAACAGGGAGATGTATTTTAATTAGTCAGCCTGTTGTTCCTTCATTCCTGATGTTCTGCACATGCCCCTGCACAGACAGTTCTTATGAAGCAGCTCATCACTGCCATGCCTGTCTCCTGACTTGGCTCACACTACCTTCCCATACAAGCAGTCCTTTAGTTCTAAAAAAGGCAGCCCTGGAAGGGTGTGAGCTTGCTCTGGTTGTGTTATGAGTTAACACACAGACCAGCAGGCTCAATGACCCTGTCCTGCTAGTGTGATCCATCACATGTGGCTACTACATGTCCACTCTGTGGCTAGGGCAGAGGGAGAACAGAGTATTTGTTGTGCTTGTGTTGGGGGATCATAGCTAAAAGTAACCACAGGGAAAGGTGGTGGGGACATATCAGCAAGGTTTAAATGAACACTTTAGCTTTTTTGTTCAGGAACTTGTAAAGATAGATAACTCATTACATGAGTTTAACTGGACCGGCCTCCCAACTTTGCCAGATTTGGGAAAAGAGTGTAGCCCATGTCACAGTCTCCATATGTAGAGCACTCTCCTAAGAGTGTTCTGCACTTCTGCAGCAAAAAGAGAAAGGGAATAAAAACCTCTTTTTTAATCTCAATCAAGCAACAACAGGAAAAGAAGCAGGGTCTTGCACTGCAGCCAGAGATAAACTCTCTAATGGAAAGATCATTGAGTAATGAAGACTGCCCAGGGAGCTACAGTATCTGCCTCACTGGGGTTTTTTTGAACAGGACATAACACAGCCATCTGTCAGAGATGATTTATGTAGAGCTTTTTCTGCCTTGGAGCAGGGCATAGTCTGACCGACCTTTTTGGATCCCTTCCAGACCAGTTTTCCCTTGCATTCCCCATGCTAAGATGCTTGTGTAGATATGAAGGATGCTTTTACACATCATATTTCTTTAGTACTCAGTGGAAACACCCATTACCTCTTATAATTTATCTATTTCCTGAAACCACCTACATTTCATTAGGTGTAATTACAGTTTAATGCCCATTTATTCATCCTTTATGTACAGTATTCATATATATATATATATATATATATATATATATATATAAATTCATCTGTAACTCTGAAATACTGGAACATAGTCTCCTTTACCTTTCCCTTTAATCTGAAGTTCACAGCTCTGCCAGAGTCTAGGATTAGGACTCTGCCCAGATCTGTCCAAACTGTAAAGGTGAAGGATAGAGGTGATCATCTACAGAGATGATGGTTTAACATGTTGTTATTTGAAGCTGGCAATTAAAGCCAGGCTGAAATATTAGAAAAAGCTGTGGCACAGGCAAACAAGAAAAAAGCAATGCACAAGCAGCTTTCTGTAATGGCTGGCTGATCACTGCCACATGATGGAGTGCAGCATCTTTGGCGATGACCCTGTTTTTCTCATCCACAACCATGTAGAACTCAGTGATTCAATAGGTCATCTTAAATTGTTTGCCCTAACTGCACAGTGAGATAGGCAAAGGCAGATTATTTCAAACTAGTAATGTCTAATGTTGTCAAAGATATCTTGAAAGCAAAAGTAAATTTTGTATTAATGCATAGTGCCTTAGGCACCATGTCCAATTCATTACCTTCTTCAAAGAGTTTTTTAATGGAAATTATCAGTTTCTATTGACTGATTAATAATCCAGTCTCTGCTTTTCTCTTTTGTTCACAAATTAGCTTGTGTTAGACATTTAATACATTCTCCTTTATGTTATGCAGAACATCTTTTGAAAAAACAGTAAGAATCAGATTTTGCAGGCTATGCAAGTGCTATTTTATAAGCAGAATATCCCAGCCAATTCTTCTTATGCCATTGAAAAAGTTCTAACATGCTGACAAATTAATTGATGACTCTATAAGTGTGTTTTCTGCTCAAAATCTCGTCACTGCCATGCACATGAATTATCCTTATATACTTTCTATTGAGACACATACCCAAGTAAGTAATTCTTCACCATAAGCCAGTCCCAACTCATTTTTTAAAGCATGCAGATGATCTGTGAGCTATTTCATAGGAGAACATGCTAGGAATATTATTTTAACAGTAACTGCAACCCACTAATACCAACGGCTTATGAAACATCTAGTGTAGACCTCCCCAGTATTTACATTATTAAAATAGGTACAAAAATTAAAATGTATACATGCCTATGTATACAAAGTATACATAGGCATGTGCCTATGTATACTTAGAATTTAGGAAAGTCTTTTATTATGCTTTTCTTCTAGAAAATCCCAGAAAGAGTTGGGCTAATTGGTGTGTAATGATTAATAGCCCTAGCTGAGTTATTAACTTCAGTCCTTACCAAAACCAATAGTAATTGGTTTACCTTTTTCCCCATTATCTTATCTGACTATAATGAGACCTTTTCATTTTCTCATCCTTGATATAGAGCGGAACTGCAGAGGTCAGGAACAATTTTCCCCTACCAGCTTTCTCCTACTGTCGACCAAAGAAAATTAGAGCCAGAGCATGTTCATTACAGTTTGCTCTTGCTCCTTCTCCTGCCCAAGTTTGTATCAGGTCCTTAGCTGCTCTTCTCAAAGGCTCATGATATTTGATGTCAGTGGAAGAAAAGAGAGAGCCTGTTTCATATGCATGACCCATTAAAGAGGGCATGTCATTTAAGGTGAGCTGGCAAGTAGAGTGAGATCACTGACTGCACAGCAATAAACACATTGAACCGGGTCTGGTTTCTGGGAAAGGACATAGTATGCTTTCTAACCATGGCATGTAGATATACTTTCTGCTTTCCAGAGCAGTCTGCCTCACACTGACCTGTGCACAGAAACCCTGGTCTATGCCAGCCCTAACACCGCACACCCACAGGAATTATGTGGGAAAAATTACTTGCACTGAACTGAAGTTCTGCCAGGAAGCATGCTAACAAATTTTTATTTGTTTCAGCAACATGCTGCAATTATGTGATGATTATTGAGCTAGTTTCTTTTTTCTGTGTCATTAACTGGAATAGTTATGGAGTCAGTTTCCACACAAGGTGTAAATCCTAAAAATCACAAAAAATTATGTGCTCACAGCATGTAAAAGAAGGGGCTATTTGTCAACTACAGTGACAAAAGCAACTCTGCTGCTACCATTTTCCCTCATGGAAAGCACTCCCTCTGGATCCATACCAATACCATGGTAGGATGTGTACCTAAGGGACAGAAACATGGTTAACAGGAACCCAGGCTCTTTCAGTCTGCAATATCTGATATCTTTCCATTTACTTGTCCATGTACAAACACAAAGAAAGACACAGGCATACTCCTAGAACCCACCAATCAGGCAATTTACTTAGATATTGTTGTGAATGAGTGTCTAGTCTTCAAATACTACAGTTCCTTTTCCAGTATGTATGGTGCATGTATTTCAACAGATACTTTCTGCTTTAATAATGTTTTAACAAAATGAAATATTGCTGACAATTTTTATTACTGTACGTGCTCTTGGGTAATAAGCTCATAATAAAATTTTGTAATTGATTTACTGGTTTAAAATAGAGAATCAATACATTTCATTAACAGATTAATTAATGGCTTCATATCTACTTCTTATATAAACTTAACAGAAAAGGGCTTCGATCCCTTACTACATCCACATGGAGAATCTGAGGCTGTGAGTATTATAAAAGTTAAGTTACTGCTCTCGTAAGTACCAGCCCATGGTTACTTAAAAATTTAATACCATGTAAAGGCTTTTGTGCCTGCCATAGTCTTTCCTGTCTTGTCCTCACTGTGCTCCACACAGAAATTTACCAAACACTGGCATCTCTCTTTCAGGCAGAGGCAGCATCCTGTCCTGCCTCTGGAGTGGTAGGGGCATTGCCAGCACATACACGAAATGTTAGCCCAGGGGTGTTCACTGCTATCATTATTCAGTGTAAGGTCACTGTAATACTGCAGAATTTGCTTTCTGTATTTGTACTGCTTACTATAATTTAAAACTAATAATAATCTGTGCACTTGGTATTGTAGTACTGATTTTGATTTTACAGCCTTTTCACATGAGAAATTGCAGCTGAAATTCACCAAGAGTTTGCATTTACCATAATTTGCATAATGCCAGTAATGTTAAGGTTTCTTGCCTTTCAACATGCAAGAAAAAGACTGAACTGCATTCCCTTCTCATTAAGGAAAAAACTGAACTACATTTCTCTCTCATCTAACCATTTTGTCTTTCCAAAATGTTTTCCCATTCAATTTCTATCTAAATTTTTAACAAGCCCAAAATAGTTGGGAAAAGAAAATTTAAGAAATTAAATAACTTTTTCTGTTATTTCAATCTGAGCCTTGTAGTGTATCTATCAGTTTTGAAATTAAGATTATTAACCTCCAAAACATAGACTTTCAACACAACATGTCAAGGCATTTGCACTCTTATTAGCATTAACAAAATGTTCATCACCAACTCCTGATCTTCGAGCTGATAAAACTTGTACTTATGTTTTTTTTGTGCTTCTTTGGTTTTATTTATCAGAGCTTTGGTAATTGCCTGCTCAGTTCTGAAAGGGCAGAGATTATTCACCAGGATTGCTTGGAAAATATCCATTAACAGAAGGGACAGAAAAGAATCTCAGGTCCCTGGATACATAGGACAGTTGTCTCTAATATGTTAAGTTAAAAAAAAAAAAAAACTGAACAATCTAAATCACCTTGGGAAGATTAAGGGTGACAAAGAACAACTGTTCTTTTTATGATGAACCAGCCTCAACATAAAAAAAAGTTACAACAGAAGTGAGTCTTGGGAGGAGAAAAGCATTGTGATGCAGATATTAAGCTTGATGGCGGGTGTGACCTACAGTGAACTTTATCCTGTTTTAGTGCATCACTCATATGACATTTATAATCACTCTAGTATTTTAAGGACGCTGAGTTGTGATTATATTTAGGGTTGAGTTTCTTATTTAAATAAAATAAAGAAAGCTTAATATCAAGCAAAGACAGCATCTAGTACTGACCCCTACATGCTGAAATAGTAGAGCTTTTTTTTGTGCTGACTTGAGCAATATGAGGCTGAAATTAAGAAATAACAAACATAATTATTTAAGCGTTTATTTTATAGCACAGCTGTCTATTGCAAAATGTTGTTTGGTCAAAAAACAAAGTGCTCATTTTGATTATGTTTCTGGTGGAAAATTATTAGACTTATTCGCTCTCAAAACATAATGCTTCCTCTGTACAGTTCCATCTAGAATCTTAAATTCTATGCCATAGAGGGAAATTTGGAAGTGGTGTTGTTACAGCAGACATTATCAAGTTAAGCATTTGAACATAAATTGGGAGAAAAAAAAGCATTTTAGCTTGATGATTTTGGTATTTCCAAATCAAAATTCTCTGGAAATAGTTTTATCTCCTGAGAGAAAATTAAAATTTTATTATTTAGAATGAAAACACTACAGAATGTGAGAATTTACCCCCAGGGTAAAATCTGGTGTTCCAGCCAGCTCAGCAGCCATTCACTGTCCCCTGGAGTGTAAGTGCCCCAGAGCCCTCACCCTCCAGCAAGAAGCCCCCAGAGAGGCAAGCAGAAATCTCATTAGCCATGACTGCTACAACACTATTTTAATAACAGATTTAAATACAAGAAGAGACCTTATACGTCAGCAACAGTACAGCTTGCTTGAAAATACAGAATAAAATTTTTCAAGAAGATAGAAAAAGAAAGAAAGAAAGAAAGAAAGAAAGAAAGAAAGAAAGAAAGAAAGAAAGAAAGAAAGAAAGAAAGAAAGAAAGAAAGAAAAAGAAAGAAAGAAAGAAAGAAAGAAAGAAAGAAAGAAAGAAAGAAAGAAAGAAAGAAAGAAAGAAAGAAAGAAAGAAAAAGAAAGAAAGAAAGAAAGAGAAAAAAGAAAGAGAAAAAGAAAGAGAAAAAGAAAGAGAAAAAAGAAAGAGAAAAAGAAAGAAAAAAGAAAGAAGAGAGAAAGAAAGAAAGAGAGAGAAAGAGAAAGAGAAAGAGAAAGAGAAAGAGAAAGAGAAAGAGAAAGAGAAAGAGAAAGAGAAAGAGAAAGAGAAAGAGAAGAGGAGGAGAAGAGAAGGAAGGAAAAAAAGCAGAAACCATTTCTCCACTTATCACATTGAACAATTAAACTGCTTATGCTACACACACATCTGTAAACAAGGTAAAATCCTGTCCTGGGTATTTACAGTCAAGCTCTCTTTGAACTCATCTGACATTTGCCAAAGTGCAAAATCTTTTCTGTTATTTCAATTCAATATCTATATTGATCCTGTATTATAAGCAATTCATTCTTTTTACACCACTACTCAACTTTCAAACAAGTTAAAAATCATTCCAAATCAGAAAATATAATCCAAACTTGGAAAGAAACAAGGAAAAGGTGGATTTAAAGGCATAGATCAACCTATTGACTCCTACTTCCACTACTGAAAACTAAGGGCAATCTTCCACTTTCTCGGCTTTTGTTCTCTCTGATTTTCAAGTGAAGGAAATGAAACATTGCCTGGTGTCATTTAGATAATATCTGGACCTTTAAGCTAGCCAATGGATTTTCACACTCTTTTGCTTACCCACATTTTGCTCACTGCAATGTAAGAAAGATCTAAAGCTATTAGAAAACATCCAAAGCAGAGCTACAGAGATGGTGAAGGGTATGGAGAGGAAGCCATAAGAGGAGTGGCTGAGGTCACTTAACCCATTCAGCCTGGAGAAGAGGAGACTGAAGGGGGACCTCATTGCAGAATACAACTTCCTCATGAGGGCAAGAGGAGGGGCAGACAGTGATGTCTTTCTTGTGACCAGCAACAGTATTCAAGGGAATGGTCTGAAGCTATATCAGAAGAGGTTTAGGTTGGATACTAGGAAAACGTTCTTAGATCACCCAGAGCATGGTTGGGCACTGGAACAGGTGTCCCAAGGAAACGATCACAAAACTTGCCAGAGTTTAAGATTTTGGACCACATTTTTAAGCCCATGGTGTGATTCTTGGGGCTGTCCTGTGCATGGCCAGAGCTATACTTTGATGATCCTTGTGGGTCACTCCCAGCTCAGGATATTCTATGATTCTAAGATGTGCTGATAACCTTAGAGTCTAGTTGCATATATTTGCTGGCTGACATGGTGCATTTAGCAAAAGCTAACAAACTTCCTTCTGTTGTGCTCATCTAACTCAGTTCTATGCCTCTAGAAAAATACATGGTTTATCAAATTGTCCCCAAAAGAGTATGTTTTCTTAAGTTTTCTTCCAGGCAAATGCAGCATGTTTTGTTCCTGAAAAGGGATATACAAATCTATATATTTTTAAATGTTTGGAGGCTATTTTGTTGAGGTATCCTGTAATGTGCAAAGGGGATCTGTAAACAGTACACTTAAAAGTATAAAGCGGTGATTTATCGATCAACTCACACAGAAGGTGGTGTCTGGGATTTCATAGGCTTCTAGCTAGACATTAGCATGTTCTCCACCCCAACAAGATACTCAAAAGATATTTTGCCAGTGAGGAGAGGATCAGTCAGTGGGAAAGGAGAGTCACAGAGCTGGAAACCAGCGCCTGACTGATGCTGAGCTGCTGTCATACACCATTTTCTTCATTACTGACACAGCAATAGCATTGACAGTCGGATGAATCCTCATCACCTGCTTCCCTTGAAGATTTTATACCCTATTGGGCCAATATTTTTCTCATCAAAATGTTTGGCTCCTCATTTGCCATGTCGCAAAAATTCTTAAAGACTTGGCAGACTTTGTGAGAATTTTGTTTCAACTTGGCAACTTTCTCAGCAGTCTGAATCAAGGCTGTGTATCCAAAACATATCAGAGGTGGGCTGTCAATTCTTGAAACGTTGACAGCTGAAGGTCTCACACCCAGTTTGTTATAAAGAGAACTGCAGACAGAGGAGGTTATATTAAGCAGAACCACCATCACAGTACAAATCTAGATGTATCAGTCTTCATGTTTGCTCTAGAAATAGGAAAAGGTGACAGCTACTGATGCGAAACAAGGCACTGGTCATATATTTGAACGTTTTTTTTTTTTTTTTCATATCAACCAAGATCCTCCCTGAGATCTGTGTTATGATCATGTATCAAACACATGTCAAGCTCCACAACCATTGGCTAACTTATAAGCCATAAAATTATATGTTTTGATTAAAAAGTTATAGCCATCATCATTTGACTAATGGCATAGTCTTTTAATTTCATTTCTGCAATAGAATAATGATGAACAATTTACTGCTTTTGAATACACACGGTAATAGCATGGGCATTTATTTATTGTACTAATTATCATCTAGGAAACCTAATCAAATCCTCCTATATGAGAAAAGTACAAAAGTTTATAGCACCATCATTAAACAACTTTGAAACAAATGGGTGTGACGGATATAGGGCATAAAGACATCATCGCCCAACCACACCTGGCCTCATGCCCAGAAATCTTAGGACAGTGAGTGATACCAAGGTGTCATTGTGGTCAAAACTTGCCATGCTAAAGAAATAACTGCTTTCTCTTGTCAGAGATTTTCATGCAGATCACCTGCCTCTTTTTTTTTTTTTTTTTTTTTTTTTTTTTTTGCCACTAAATTACACTGTCCTGTGTATCTATTATGCTGAGAAACAGCAAGATGCTCAGCCATGTTTAGCACCAGGCTTATAGGGAGCCCTTTACTGATTTTTTCTGATTGCTTTTTTTGGTTGTCTTAGGTAAAAGCCTCCTCTGTTACTGAAGGGAGCTAGACAAACTTAAAATAAAGAGAATGAACAAGTTCTAAAAAAGGTTATTTGGGAAAAGGGAGACTTGAGCTTCCTTTCATGGGTAGTTCAAGGCAGATTTGGGACTGCCCTGCATAAAAGACATTCTCAGGAAATGCTGAAAGATTTTAACTTCACATACTATGTATCCATACTCCTGAAACACACATAGTTCTTCCACAGTCTCCCAGATGAAAAAATATAATTAATTTAGAATGGATGGTCAGGGTACCACAGATAAAGCTTGAAAGAAGTATCATTTCAAACTGAGAGAGAAAATGTAGAAAGGAAATTATAATTTCCTCAGTCAAACAAAAAAGACAGATGATGCCTAGAAAATGCTTTACTTTGTTTACATAGAGACTAAAGGACATGATATAGCCTATCAGTTTCTGTCCCAGTTTAATTTCAACTGAAGAATCATAAAAATGTGTTAATAATGAGAAATTCTGGGAAGAATCTGATCTGGCAAAATGTAATTTCCAAACAGTTTAACCCCAGTACTACTTTGTTGATTCCATTATGTCACCGCAGATTTACCTTTGACACAAAGCATACAATAATGGATGTCTTATATTAAGTGGGATGTTTCATTTTTAATGAAGAGAGGTTGCTTGTTGCTTGAGGATTGCAACTGGATTTATCCCCCAGGGTATTGCACTGAAGTCAGCAGAAAAACAGCGTAAAGAAAGACCATCCTATATCTTTGTAAAATTTATTTCATGTTTAAAAAGTGAAACTAATAGCAGTCCTATTGCACCACAATTAATTTAATGAATTACATTTTTTCTCATTCACATGTTGTACATTGCTTGTCTTCTTAAATGATATATTTTTGTGATAGATATATGTATTCATGTAATATGTATCACGAAGCACCTCTCTGTGGAGGTCCTGTGGACTGCTTGGAGTGCTTGAGAAAAGCAGCTCATGCAAACATGGAACAGTGCCTCAGAGAGCATCAAATAAAGAGGGTGATTTAGTATTCCAATGTTCCCTCCCATTCCTGCCCCAGTGCACTCAGCCTGTTGTGTTTGTTTCTGTTCATCTCACTTTTGCCATTTCTGGTGAGATGCCGCAAGCAGTCACACATAGTAGGAAAAGCCTAGGAAGAGCCATCAATAGCATTCTCTTCAGCATATAAACACAATGTAGAGCTTGTTTTCAGGTAAGAAAGGATAACAGACCTCATGCACTAGCATTATTTTCACTATATCTTGTATTCTGATTATCACAGGACCTGGGGCATGTTTGACCTGGAATGAAGACTCAGAAAAAAAAAATCACAACAAAACAGGAAAGAGTTGAGGAGGGGATGTATTATTTTTCAGGGTATAATAGTTTTATCTATTAAGATTTACCTCTTAGTCAGACCTGTGTCTGTGTACTTAAATGGGAAGAAAGGGAGCTCAGCATCAAAGTAACATACTGCCCAGCCACCAAAACTTTTGAACCTTCTTACAAGACTGCACAAAAAAAAAAAAAAAAAAAAAGAGAACAGTGTACAAACATGCCTGTGAGGTTTAAATTACCACAGTGTAACCAGAGTGTATGTAGCTACATATTTCTAAAGATTGCTTTGGTATCATATCTATAAATCCTCACAAATCCATTTCTGCAGGGGCAAAGGTCATTTTTGAAGGAGAATTTTATACTATGTTACAGAAAATTCATGTTCTGTTGTCATAAAAGTTTCAGGTTCGTTCTGAGTCTTGCTATTTTCCCTTAAATTGAGTTTAGATTGAAAACTACTGTGTTCTCCAACTGTGAGAAATATAACAGACTTCAGTGACTGCTTGGCTGTACAACATAACCAAGAGCATAATTTGTTCACTGGCTCTAGTTTGCAAGATTCAATTAACAGTCAAAATGCTCAACTTCTATTAGGAACTCACAAAATCTCACTTTTTTGAAGGACTACATTGCAAGGACTTTCTTCAGAATCAAAGTAAGGTAGGGAAAAACTTATTTCCTGAAAAAAACTCTTGTGTCTTGACTCTTCAGACCCCTAGCACAGTTCACGTTGCTAAAGCAAAAGCTGCCTCTCTCACTGATACTTTTGGGGATAAGAATATAGAATAAAAATTCTACTGTTCAACAAAATTTCTTTTGTTGAATAAAAAAAAAAAATAAAAGGAAAAAAAGCCAGCTCTAATTTGTGCCTAAATTCAAAACATCTATCTGTTTGATGTAAGTCTATATTTATCTGGCATCTTACCCTACCCCAGAATTTTCTCCCTGTTTCAGAGAGAATCAGACAGGAATATCCTTTTCCAACAGATAACATTACAAAGCAGACCTGTATCACCTCCTTAATCTAGCAGATGTCAAATTTCCTATAAAGGAAACTCAAAGGTCTGTGTATGTTTGCTAGAAATGACCAGAAACTTGGAGGAGTTATCACTGATACCAGGTTATAACACAGAAAATCAGATGTGTTTTTCATTAAAACAATAAACAGAGAAAATGAAGAGACTTAAATGAATCACCAGGTGGTCATGACAGGTCTTCCTTGTGTGACAGCATAAGCACTTTAGTTGAGCTCAGAAGAGCTCTTCTGAAGCCATTGTCTCTACTTGGTTCACTGTACTTGCACGTTGTGAAGATGATTTCTTTAGCTAAAGATAAGCCAGAAAAGATGCTCCGCAAGCAAATATAAAATCTCCTGCTGCTTATTAAGTCTATGGGATGAAATTAGAAAAACTACAAAAGAAAAAAATACATTTTTTTTAAAGATATGGTATTGCTATCCTATTAGGTATATGTATTTATTTTACTATGAGAAGTGATAGGGAATCTAAATATCCTTAGAGATACTTAACTGTACAAATAATTAGCAATCTAATTGAGATAAAACTGCTTTAAGCAGGATTTTGAACTAGGTGACCTCCAGAGCGCCCCTCAGATCTAAATATCCTAGTTACAGGGTTATGAGGTGAAGTTTAGTATTAGGAGTGACTGGCAAGGAGGACTGTAAATATGCTCAAGTGATTTTGTAGTTGAAATAACCCTTGATAAACAAGTGTGAACAGCAGGCTGGTAATCCTTTGGCGTGGACTGAGTTCAACAGCATGTGCGTCTCTGCTTGTGTGCCTCTGCCCTGGTTTTGCTTTGAGCATACCCCAGTAGTGAGGTAAAGGAAATAAATTTACTCCTTTTGCTTTAGCCATGGGTTTGTGGTTGTCCCAGCTGCTTGCCTGTGCCAACTCACACAATAAGTATAGTAAAAATTTTAGATACGGAAAATTATTAGGATGTAGTAAAGGTCAAGACTGATAGAAGATAGAAATTTGAGAAGCCAAGACCAGAGAATGTCAAAGAAATAATTAGGAACAGCAGTACATTACACTTTTTATGAAATTAGCATCCAAATTTTACTGGACTTATGCCAAGATGAAACTATTCAAAAATTTGAAGTTCTGTCCATTCTCACCTTAAACCTTAGCAGACTAATTTGTAAAATACTAGTCAATCTTTATTAATATCTATCATTATTATGGATTCAATATCTGTTTTAGAACAGCAAATTATTTTTTCTTGGTGATATTTTAAAAGACACTTTTAATTACAAAAAAAAATCAACATACTCAAATATGTTCATTGATTTTGTTGTGCCTTCACTTAAGCCAATATACTTGATGTCCTATGACTCCACATTTATCTCACCTACAGTATGAATAAATTTATTTGAAAATCAGCAATTTTTTCATGAATATAAAACACAGAAAACAGTAGTTATGAAGGGCAGCTGAGAGAGCTAGGTTTGTTTAACATGGAGAAAAGGAGTCTCAGAGGAGAAACCCTATCAGTCTCTACAACTACCTGAAAGGAAGTTGTGGCCAAGCAGGTGTCAGTCTCTGTACAAACAACAAGCGATAAGACAAGAGGAAACAATCTCAAGTTGTGCCAGGGGAGATTTAGTTTGGGTATTAGGAGAAATTTCTTCAACAAACACGTTGTCAAGCATTGGAAGAGACTGCCCAGGGAAGTGACTGAGTTATCAGCCCTGAAGGTATTTAAAAGACATGTGGAGCTGGGGCTTAGGGACATGGTTTAGTGGCAGACCTGGAGGTGTTAGGTGTACAGTTGGACCTGATCTGAAGGGTCTTTCCAAACATAAATGATTTTATAGTTCTGTACAGGTTCATTTGATGGAAAGGTTTTGAACACCTCATTAACATAAACCATGCTAAATGTTCCTGATAATCTCAAAGAAGATAAGTAATAATTTTATTATAATTATTAACTTATATCATTGACTATTTCTTGGGAGTATCCAACATTTTTGTGGTATGGTAATGTAATAGCACCTGTCCTGATAAAACAGAAGTTATTCAAAACCAAATCTGATAATAAATTGGTAAGGAAATCTATACTACTTTCAACATATTAATATTAAGTAATTCTTCCAACAACATTAAAATTAAATGAAGTTAAATTAAATATGAGAACAGGTTAATTAATCTTTGGTGTGCAATTGTGAAATTTCACAAAGCATCCAACCAGCCAAAAACATCTCTACACTGAACTCTCAGGTTACACAGATGCTCAGCTGATATCTAACGCATGTAATAGATTCAGCCTTAATTACTAACTCCACAAATGTTCACAGATCAGATCTTCAGACACCCAGATTTCCAGGAAAAAAAATGAGGGCAAGGAAAATATCACCTGACTGTTTCCATGATGAAAATTATATGCAATGCACTATTTCTTTATGCCACTCATTATTTTCTAATTGAAAAGGTTTTTCTCCCTTTTGAAGTGCCTACAAGTTTTTTCTGGGGTCCTTTCTTTTGTAAAACTTGCCTTTGTAAAAATCTTCAAAACCAAACCTCTTCATAATATCCAGTGTCAATGCATATTTAAATTAGGCGCTTGTGTACTCCTTCTCTACTGTAATGCAACAGAAGTTCTTTGCTGCAATTCAAGTCCATCTCATCTCTGCAACAGATGTGATTTATATAGGTTACAAATTCAAAATGCAGTTAAGCACAAAAAGATGTAAAACTGTTTATGGATCTAATGAAAACCCCACATTCCTGAAAGAAGTGACTTACTTTATTAGAAGAACTGTAAGCTTATTGAGTATGAAGAGGGGTTTCCATGTTTTTTGTTTTCCACATTTTCCAAGCATTCATCTTCCTCAGTGTATGTCTGCCTATTAACACAGCACATAATCTATAATGTTACCAACCTTAACTACAAAGGCCTTGACAGAGTAACTGTCAGAGTAACTACAGACAAAGGTGATGTCTTGTATATGGGGAAAAAAAAAAATTGCCAGAATTTCAATGGAGAACTCCTTTACAAGAGTTTCCAAGACACAGGAGTTACACAAAGAGGATAGAAAAGGGAGCTCTGGTTCAAAGGAAATTGTTATCTGAACAAGAAAATAAAGCTATGGAAAGGCCTTCTGCAGCCACATGCACAGGTACATTTGTGCTCAGCCTACCAGGTTACTGCTGATTAAATTCTCACTGGAAGTTTTAGAAACTTAAAGAATTGAAGAAAGTCCAGTCTTGTGGCATTGCAAGAGGTAGTACAAAATCAAACTTTCAAAGGATGTTTCCAAGGAGGTCCCTAGCACAAATAAAATTAATGTGCTTCCTTCCATGCAAGAACAGAAGCTACTGCAGAGACCTGTGTCCTGTGACTCAAACAGTGGCAAAAGTGAAAGAAGGGTCTGAAACACTAAACTTACTTTTCTTAAAAAAATATATATTTTACCTTTTAAACCCAGCTCCCCACCCCCAACTGCAATACCAAAATGTTGTCTTTCAGCTTAACTCTTGGAAGAAGATTTTTTGGAAAAAAGTCTCAAACAAATGTGATCACAGCCTGGGGCAAGGAGACCCATAGAGTGTAAGGCTGGATTTTCCTCACATTCAATGGCAAAATTAGGAAGGGAACAACCAAAGTGATAGGCTCTTCCTCTCTCTTAATGGTTTTAATGAACAGCCAGAAAACATTCTTCTCACACACCAGCTCAAAGTGCTGCTTTGTGACGCATGGATGTTAATTGTTACTTTGATGGGATAAGTACGTAAAGCAGTTGTTTTAGAAAATTATTTATTGCCTGATTTTTTACTCTTCATGTGAATATTTTCTGAGAAATTTTTACTTCAACACTTATTTACTGTTACTTCTATTTTCATCATAATTTTGTGAAGCACTAAAACTTCACTAAACACACCAACCCTTTCTTGCATATCAACCAAAAATTAATAAAAACATGCCAAAGGCAACTGCTTTTTAACTTCCATCCAGTTTCTCATTACCATTCCCCTTCTCATCTCTTTCTTCATTTGGATGCTTGGATCAGAGAGAGACTTGCTCCAAGGCTTACTTCATAGGTAACAGGCACTTGTTCATTTTAATGACTGTCACTTTCTCAACATGAATACAAGAAAAGCTTTACTCTTTAATTCAAATAATGGTCCAAGCATTATGAAAATAAGTTACATGTAAAGTATTTCATGCTGGGCATGTAATGGACTTGAGAACACCAATTGTTTTCAGTCCTGCTCACAATTTCTTCTGGCTGTCTGTTGGAAGATGTGATAGTCAGGGAGCACATGGTCATCTAGTGAAAAGGTGCAGATGAAAATGCAGAAGCGCTAGGCCTGGATAAGGCTAAAACCAACATTTTTTGACATTTCTCACAAAACTGGAACTTCTTGGGCCTGTGGCAAAGGCAATGCCCCAGTGAAATCAACATCCCTGTCAGTTCTACTTTGAGTAGTTTCTCCAGATTCTTAAGGCTCTGGGGACTTCCCAACTTTCATAGTCTTTCCTCTGTGACAGACCCTCCTGGCTCAGTTATCAAGACCCAGAGCTCCTGTTTTGCCTCATCAGATAGCATCTCGTCAAAGATCAAATTCAGACTAACATTACGTTCAAAGTGCATCTCTTGCCCTCTCAGTGTTTCCAGTGTGTCTTTGTCTTAGCCTGTATTTGTATTTGCATTAGGAGGTAGAATTAAGGGGGGAAAGAAGGTTTTGTTTTAACATTCACCACTGCATAAGATCTGTAGTGTCACAAAATGCTAGCTTAACATCAGCAAACACATGTAAAATGCCACTGAATATTCTTGTTCTGCTATTACAGGATACTGTTATGCTAGCAGTGACCTTTCACGGATTTGTATCAAATTAGTGTGGTGTTCTGAGCTGAATCACTGCTTGAGATTTGGAACCTAATAGAAAATGATGGAAATCAAATAATCCTGAGCTTCTATCCTGGATTAACTGCAAGAAGCCAAATGTGCTTCCTGTTTTCATCCAAAAAAATGTTACAGTCAGAGAGCTAGCCAGTTCCTTGGGAAGTAGGTAGGAGTTTGGTGTTTCTTGCTACAAAACTGGAGCAAGAAACATATCCCTTGGCCCAGTCTTCCAGGATGAGATTGTCCTAAGGCTTCTACTATCAAAGTGCCAGTGCCAGTGGCCCATGCCAGGTTCTCACTGTCCAAGCCAAACTTCATATTGGAACAGTAAGTCCCCAGCCTGTCCTCAGCAGAGCACAGAGACTGGGTTTACACTCTGCCCCTAGGGCTTAACTTGCTAGCAACCCAGAATCAGTAGGAAAAAAAAAAAAAAAACAGCCAAAGATTCACAGCTGTCCTAAAGATTCTCCTCAAGGTCTCTTCTTTCCCCCACTTTCTTTTTTGCTTTGCCTTGAGAGCTACCAAATTTTTAATTCTCCCTCACAAGACAGTTAGCAAGTAATATTTGAAAATTACACAGGAGAAGAAAACAGCAAACCAAACATAATTCTTTAATAAAGGGTTGACCTGTGGATATATTAAGAACAAGAGCAAAGGAAGTGGAATAGCTGTCTGTATTTTGCCCAGCTTTTAACCAAACAGGTTATCAAGCAAGGTTTTGACAGCATCTGAAAGAAGAGACACTTGAGGCACCACCAAATCTGGACAAATTATGATCATAAAAATGTAGCTTTGCATGCAGAGCAGGACAGACAATAACCTGAGCAGGAATATTGCCGCTTTCTTAGCAGAAATTCACTTTTTATCACCCACTGCACACCACCAAATTTCACTGTAAACAACTCTGAAAGGCAAGTTTAATTTCATTACTAGTTTCATTTCATATTCCTTATAAGTTCACGTACAAAGACTATCAAGAAATGTAATGCACAACCTCATCTTTTTCATATGATTACGGTTGTTTTTCTCAGTTTGACCTCGAATTCTACACTTCTATACATTCTATTTCTCCTTGTCAAGGTATTTCCAAAGGGCTAAAGACAGACAGCAGAGACATAAAGCATGAAGTAAATTATAGGTTATTTTAATCTGGTCTCTCTGATGATTAAAATATGATCTCTACAGAAGTGACATAATTTTTTGATGCCACAGAACCATCCCTTTATTCACACTGTGTTTCACTGTTTATTTTCAGTGAGTTTAGGAGTTTTGTACTCTGTGTATCTGGATAAAACTCTCAAGCTGCTTGTACACTCATATTTTTGCAAGAATCACTGCTGGAAGACCCTGCACCTGGCATGTTTTGCAGGTATTTATTGAAATTTCTCTCTGTTAACCCTTCTAAATAGATTTTATTAACCCAGCAGACATAATGCATAACATTTTATAATTTTAAAATATTTTCCATTATTATTTCAACCCATTTGTTATGCCACCTTATCCCTGCCCAAATGGTTGATGCATCTCTGGCACAAATTCTGATCAGAGGTGCTTGTCTCACTGTGCTATTCTTCCATTTTCCCACAGCAAGGCCATGCAGGACACTGTGTCCCAGAGAACAACCCCATCCTGCAGATGGCCACACTTCTCCATGGCAGTGAGGAGCCACAGGATTGGAGAGGGGGATTGCCAGGCAATGTGGAGATTGGGTGCTGCTCTTTTATCAGTCTTAAACAAGAAATAACCCCATATCTGGAACTGACACCCAAGGAAGGAGAGAAGATAAGGGGAGTCTCTCTCTGCAGCCTCATCATCCAGAATTAGCAGGAATGTGTGAAGAGTATGGGACTTCCCAAGCCTCAGCCAGGGAGAGCTATTAGAGCTGATCTGGCAGCTGTTCTGAATGAGTGGTTTGGTCACTTAAAGAAAACACAGTGAAAGATCTTGGCAAAATCAAAGTTTAATATGAATCAGTGAAAATACAACTTTACAGAGTTCCATGGCAAGGTTTTACTCTATTACTTACAACACAGGGTAAAGCATACAAAGGAAGATCAAATTAGAAGCAGTTTGGAATGATCTACATGGATGCCAGGAATGTAATGGGGTAAAGGGTGCAAAGGATATGGATGTAGATAAGGGTGAAAAGGAGCTTAGCAGTACTTAATCATTGAGTACTTTAACATTTATAAAGTGATTAAATGGGGTTTGCTATAATTATAGCAATGATTTAACTATAGATTGGAGATAGTAACATTCATTCCATAACCAATTAACGCACACACAGAGGTAAAATTATATATACACCTATTTTGCACCTATGTGTGTAAGAGTACCTATTAAAAAATTACCCTTGGGTTCAGTGAAATACATCAAATCCCTTTGTTTTTCCCAATAGGTAAGGTTTGCTATACAGAACTGCTTCTCCTTTGTTCCACACCTTGGTTGGGCATCCGATGTTTCCGATTATTCCCACCTCTATCATGCAAGATCTCCTGCAACGATCTGGGAGTGAGTGCCTCACAGCTCAACTGGTAAGGTCCAGGAATGCTTCAGTGCTCAGACAGTTTGGTCAAGGCTTAGCAGGAGCTTCTGTGGTCAGATCCAAGGAGAATCGCATCTGCAGGTGTGGGATATGGTCATTGCTTGCTGGAGAAGCCTGGAGAGAAAGATATGTGCAGTGAGCAGTCGTGTGCATGCCCAGAGGCCATCAGGATATACAGACAGGAATCTGGTTTCTCATGTTGCCTTCTAGCCTATCCTTTTAATATTTCTTGCCTAGAGCTTAATTTCTCCTTTTTCCTTCCTGATTTTCATTTTTCCTGCTTTTCTGGTCTTGACCCTTTGTTTACTAGCTTTCTACTCTTTCTTGAAACTGAAAAATATCCTTGAATCTCTCTCAGCCTTTCTTTTCAGCAATTCTCATCTTCCTTACAGACACAATAGAAAATAACTCAGCCTCTGTTTTTCAATGTAGGGTTTGTGAATCATATTTTTCTATTAAAAACATTTTTCAAGCCATTCAGAAATGTGAGCATTTAAAACCTGGAAGGACACGTAAAGCAAATACATGAGCTCTGAAATTCTCAATCACTGCTTGCATTTTAATGTTTCATGATCTGCAGTATCATGCACAGTATTTTTCAAAGTTATGTGTAATGAAGGTGACCTTTTCACTTCTCAGAAAAAAAACCCTAAATAATTAATTATCTGTCTGGTGCTAACATCAATAAACATAGTTATAATTTCTCGAGCTTTCTGACAGCAGTGGGGGGAAACATCACATTTGGGTCTCATGAACTTTGCTGAAGCTGGCATTCTTTGGATTTACAGTGCTCTCTTGTGGCCAGATCAGGCGTCTACAAGACAATAATTTTCTTCCTTAATATCTGTAGGATTTTTGGCCAGTACAGTCATTCTTAAGGTGTCACAAAATATTACAAATGTCAAAATCTGCCAAAACAGATGTTTTAGAGAAGTGTTTTCTCTCTTCTTTTTTTTTTTTTTTCCCCCACCGGGAAAATTACTTAAGTTGTTAATTTATCAAAAACAGCCTCCAAATACTTAACTACCTGAAAACCATGTAGAGAAAAGAAAAATATTACTCCTGACACTGAAATAATAATTTAATATGACCTTCTCTTTAACCAATATTAATTTTTATCATGGATTTTTTAAAGTCTATCATTCACAGGTTTTCACAGTATTACAGCATGGTTTGAGTTGGTCCAATCAAAGTCCAGTCCAATTAGCCCTTCAGCAGTTTCAGGGGTGGGGCATCCACAGTGTCTCTGAGAAACCTCCTTCAGTGCCTCACCATCCTCACAGTAAATAATTTCTTCCTTGTATCTAGTCTAAACATAATTTCTTTTAGTTTAAAGCCATTATCCCATATCCTGTCACTACGTGTCCTTGTGTAAAGTCCTTCTCCATCTTTCTTGTAGTACCTTTAGGTGCTGGAAGGCTGCTATAAGGTCTCCCTGGAGCCTTCTCTTCTTCAGTCTGAATAATTCCAAGTCTTTCAGCCTGGTTTCATAGTAGAACTGCTCCAGCCCTCGGATCATTTTCATGGCTCTGAGTTCCCTCAGGATCCACAGATGTGTCTCATCAGCTCCCATGGACTTCCACACCTTCAGGCTCCTTACATGGTTTCAAACCTGATCTCCTACCATGGAACCCAATATATTCTCCCAGCCTCTGCCTTAACCTTTTGTGATTTGGGCAATGTGGCTGGAGCATTTGCTGATGAAGACTGAGGCAAAAAGTCTTGGAGTACCTCAGTCTTCTCCATATGCCAGGTAATCAAATTTGATATTTCCTTTTGGAGAGGGACTATATTTTTCCTAGCCTTCCTTTTTTCACCAACATAGCTATAGAATCTTTTCTTGTTGCATTCAACATCCCTGGCCAGATTTAGCTCTATCAGGGCTTTAGTTTTCCTAACCTGATCCCTAGCTGCTAGGACAATTTCTTTGCATTCCTCCCAGACTATCCCCTGTAGGCTTCCTTTTTTTTTTTTTTTTTTTTGTCTGATTTTGTCCTGGAGCTCCTTTTTCATCTATACAGAACTCCTGTCATTTTGCCTGACTTCTTATTCATTGGGATGCATACTCCTGAGCTTGGAGATGATCCTAGAATATCATCCAGCTTTCTTGAGTTCCTCTTCTATCCAGGGCTTTATCCTATGGTACTCTACCAGGCAGATCCCAGAAGAGGCAAAGTATGCTTTCTTGAAGTCCAGGTTTTATCACCTGGTCTATCACTTTTCAGATATATCACTGTCTCCTTGAGAATTACTATTACTATTAAAAAAAATCCAAGACCTAGAGCTGAGGAAAATCATTCATCCTGCCAGTGTGTGGTCAGCCCAGACCTACCTCCATGCTCCTCCATTTCAAGGAGGTTTCGAGACCTGCATTTCCTCGAGCAGTCAGGTGGGATACAAGAATGGATGCGAGGCAGGCCCAGCAGGGCTGAAGGCATATTGGTACCACAGAACCACACTCTGGTGACACTCATGCTCTCATGGTGAGGCACAGCAGGGCTGGGCTCCATCCTGCAGTAGAGGCTGCTGTCATCACAGCAGCGTCCAGCTCTTCACAGTGCTCCCCTTTGGAGCTGTCTGATTAACACTCTCATTAATCTCAGATGCAGAGAAAGGTGAGAAATAAATTGCCATTGTGCTTCAGAGCACACCCAAATCAAATGAATTGGTGGGAAATACCTTCTCCGTTTCTCTGCAATGGGGCAATACCTTTAGGGAGAAAATGCTACAGCCTGCAGAAGGGTGGTATCTCACCTGGTCTTCACTTCTGCCTAACTAAATATGCACCACAAAATCTTCCACTTGTACATAATATTATCAAGGGTGCCTCAAATTCTCAAAATCTTTCAAACTTGTTGACTCACAGGCATTCACAGTGAAGAGACAAAATATTATTGGTGATATTCAATTATTAATTTGAATAGCGAAATAATTTAGAGTCATAACTCAAGAATAGTCTCTCAATTAGGCTATTATTTTGTATTTACCAAATTCAACATCATCCATAAGCTAGGAAAAAATATACACAGGGAAGTAATGAAGGAAGCCCAGAATCAAGAGGAGAAAAAACTGAACTGAACACCTAGTTATTACTAATTAGCATCTCCCACTGATTTGGGCATTTTACTTTAAAAAATATCTACTTTTATTTCACAGGTTTTATTAGTGCTGTAAAGATAATTGCTCAAAGGAAACATAAAATGCAATATATCAAGTGCAATATTTAAGCCTGTTTCATATCCAGCTTTCAAAGAGAAAATTCAAGGACAAATTTTTTCTCTTCCTCATGTTGTTCTCTTCATGCTAAATTTGGATTGTCCTCCAAATATTTCAGAATTTGTATATAACCTTGACATTCTTCCTTTCTCTTATTGTATAGGTAATTTTTAGCATGACTGTTGAATATTTGGTGAATAATTACCTTGGAAAATAAAGAAACAGAAAACTAACCCATAAGAAGATTTTCATTTTTAAAGACACTAGTCAAATTTCTAAATATAAATCAGAGGGTAAGAGTTAAAATTCTTTCTTGAGATGATAATGTCTTTGGAGTACCAAACTCCCACTTTTAAAGAGCAGATGTACTTGTTTCAAAGACGCTTTAACCTTCTATCAGCTTTCATAATTAAAAACCATGCTACAGAGTGTTAAGTGAAGAATATAGAACTATTTTGTTTAATAATTTATTGGTCAGCATTTCATAGCATCATTAAAATATTTCTTGCTATGTTACATGCTAAATATGTTTACATGTACTAGATACCTTCAAACATCTTGAAATCTGAAGACACAATTCTTAGTTCAGTACGGAGGACTATCCACATAAACACCAGAAAGTGGATGGATGAAGCAGTTGGGATTTTTTATCTCTTAATCTCCTTATTTTTCAAGCTTCTGGCAAGCCATAATTCCTTTTTATCAAAAAGATACAAGAATTATGCAATCACTTTTTATGTGTGTGTACATATACATATACATATACATATACATATACATATACATATACATACATAATATGTGAGTTTGCATATCCCGTAATTTTTGCTTATAGTATACACAACTAAATTTGACGGATAGAACAAGTCGTAATGTGGTGAGTTTCTCAAATATAAAGAGAAAAAATTCAGCCAGTTGGATGAGAATGGCTTTCTTAATTACCTTTATTGAGACTATGCAGTTTGATCTCTCAAAAACACGTCCAGAAATCTACTGCCAAGAGGAATGGAAACGCAACCATGGAAATGCTGTAGTTGGAACTCACTGCTTGTTTGACACAAGCAGAAGAAAAGGAAGTAATTCTTCACCATTTCTGCTTTCCATTATGCTGGTTGTTTCTCCCTAGAGGCATCATATTTGTAAACTATTGTCACATCTGTGCCATTCATACACCCATTCATGGAACAGAGCAGTGACTCAATTAAGATTGTGAGGTGTTTTTAAAGTAAGCCTCATCAAAACTTGTTTTACTGTATAAGCATGGTGAAATGTCAATGTTACATCAGATGAGCCACAGAAAAGTCTCTTCTGTGAACATCCACACTCAAGTCTTTCAATACAGTGCTGTGTTACATAGGCTTTTGGTGTGGCTGAGCAGCTGCTCCTGTCACGTGCTGAAGCAGATGTGAGCTTTAATACAGTGAATCATCTTTTTGCCTCTGGCTTTGCAGAGGGCCTGTTCAGGTTTCTTAGCTCATTGTTAAAAAGTAAATTGGTGGATAGTTTTCAAAGAACACTTTACAAAAGGCAGGAACATATCAACACTGGTATTAATATGAGATAGCAGTAAGGTGTCTCCTTAGCATTTCAAACAAGAAAAATTCAGAAATATGCAGTTTGGCTCTCTGAGCTAGAAGACCAATACAATACATGGGGTTTCTTGCTTTAGTTTTGTGGTGAGGTTTTTTTGTTGGTTGGTTGGTTGGTTGGTTAGTTTTTGGTTGGTTTTTTTTAGTTTGATTTGGGTGTTTTTTTGGTTTTTGTTCTGTTTTGTATGGGGAATCTGTTTGTTTGAGTTTTGGTTATATTTTTGGGTTTTTTTTTTTGAAAGCAAGGCAACCAGAAAGAAATACATTAAATTGCAGTGCAAGAAATCCTGAGGTATCAGAGCCTCAGGGTTGGTGCAGTGTGTTAAGTACACTGCTGATAGAATTGTGCACAGCTGTGATGCCACTACACACAACCTGAAGATTTCATTGCAAAAACTCTATAAAATATTACAAAATTCATACAATACTCTAATGAACAAGGAAGGAGAGTCTTAAGCTCCACATAGTGTGATCACAAGATGTGCTTTAAGCCAATCTAAGTCGCCCTAAAATCCTCTCTAGAGCTCCTGGCAGAAAGCATGAGTGGGAACAGACAGCAAGTGCTACTTCACTTCCACTACTACCAAAGTATTGGAGCCTCAAAAACAACCTGCATCTATGCTCAAAAAGCACAAATGGGCAAGGCCTCTTCCTGTGAATTGTACATACTTCTATCTTGTGGAAGAGGATCACTCTTAAAACAGAAAAAGCTTTTCAGAGTTATATGGCATTTCCTCAATCTTATCCAGAGGTGTACTGATAGACCTCACTAAAGATTGGCAACAAACCTAAATTTCTGTGTATCACAATGAAAGTACAGAACAAAATTTGGAGGAGTACAAAATAATAGTTAAGAAAATATATTGAGCTTTAAATTACAGTTTCTGGCAGCTTAAGGTAGAGAAGCCACAGTTTCACTACACTACAGCTATAGCATACCTATGTACAGCTATAGTTATAGCTTTTTTTTTTTTCCTATACAGCTTTTTCTTTTCCTTCAGAATATTGGATAATGTTGCAGCAATAATATAAACTGATGAACATTTCCACTTTCATATGTGTTGGTTTTTTATATTAGAAGGATTTCCGCTTTTTTTTTTTCTCAAAGCAGAAAGTCACAGAGGTAGATAGTGAGCATATCTAAGTTTTAGTAATCTCTCTGCATTGTAAACAATGGCAGAACTTTATGAGTGAATTATGGATTTAAATCATATTGATATTGTTGAGTATCTTAAAAGGCTTTATTTTTTCACTATTCTTTTACTGGTTTTATAGCAGAATATTTGTTCTAAATTTTATATATAAATATGTGACTGGTAAATGTGATTGATTTGTCTCTCTTATTTAAAGGAAGCTTAAAATGTAAAAAAATTTATCTCAATAAACAAAAATTCAAGGTGGCCAATGGGACAGGCAGATATGAAAATACTACACTCTTAAAAATATAAAGATTTGTTTTAGATCACTTCAAGGTTTCATTCTAGAATTAGAGGCTTCCAAACAGGAAGTTACTTTTCTATAATGAACACATGGAAATGATGACAATGTGAATGAAAAAGAAAAAATGCATCACTTCTGTATATTAATGCTAACAGATAAAGTATTTTACGAGTCGTAAGTCTCTTCAGACATATCAAACTCTACTAAAGATGAACTGATTTTCCAAAGTTTAGGCAGAAGTTTCTCTATATCAGAATCACAAGATAGTCATATGCTGGCAGATACAGTCATATCTTGCTTTCATAACATTAAATGCAGGATTCCAAACAGGGGAAAGATGAGTTGCAACAACATACTCTTTGTTCATGGTCTTACTGCTTATGAGATACTGTTTTCAGGAGAAAAATATTCTTCTTTGGCTTTTTTTTTTTTTTCTTCTTAGACATAACAGAGAGACACACATGAGTCTTTGTTGGAACTTTTAGGGAGCAATTTTGGATTTTCTCTGAGCTTAGAATAAATAAATCCAAAAGAACTGCCAGTCACAGACACAGTGGCTATATTTTACAGAATTCATCCAATACACCCCTCTGCTACAGCAGTTTAGATATAGTATCCTTTCCTTCTTTTATTACACTCCTAGGTTTAAAAAAGGGTGGATTTCCCAAGTGTGATGAGTTATCACAGTCCCACAGACATTATATGATTTGGAATTCATCCACTCCTGAGTACTCTGGGAGTGCAAAATTCATTTCATGAAATGTAAAAGCTGGGAAGCACAGTTTCTCTGAAGTCAAACTATTAACAACGTGATATGCATTCCTTCTTTTTCCTTAGAGAATTTCACATATAAGGGCTGGTAAGAAAAGCCTTACTGCCAAAATAAACATAAGCTTATTTCAGTTTAGCTATACTTGTGGAAGGGAAATTTACAGATGTGTTTAATTTCTTTACCTTTGTCATTCTCTCTCTTTCTGAAGACACAAATTAGAAGGTAATCTTTCTGAACACAGTTATTTTATTGCAACATTCATTTCCTACTTTTTTTCAGTAGTGTATACCTATGGATTTTTTTAACATTGTAATTTAAATTATTCCATTTAATGTCATGGGATACAAGCCTCTTTAAATTTCTTAACCTACACCTTCCTTTTCATTTACAATTTGTAATTGTTCCGTTTTACATCCTTCTACATTGCTACATTTTTCAAACATTATCTCCCCCGCCCCATCTTCTTAATGGTTTTGTCTACTGTTTTCATTTGACATTGTGTCCCCTATCTTGTTATACTATCTTTTCCTTTAATTTCATTTGTATTCTCTCCAGTGTGATTTTACCCACCTCAATTTGTATTGTTGTGTCACCCTATCTTTTTCAGTCTGTTTTCACTTCCCTTCAGATTTTCATGTGTTTCAGTTGCATTATCTAAACATTCTGGTGAGGAGAGAGAATACCGATTTCAAAGTGTATTTTTTGCCATTACGCTAATATTTTCATTGGATTTTAAGACAAAATATCAACACTTTCATGTAAATTTCAAACCTGATACAATCTAAAGCATACCATTGAAATTTATGGGGTTAGTAGTGGTCTTAGCAAAAGGTACACTTTATAGAATTGGATAAAAATAGGTCACTACTTTGTAACAAAAGAGCATGTACATAAGTCTGTATATGCAAAGAGAGTTTATTACATAGCTGTTCATTGGGCATTTATGAAAAAGCCATTTTCCCTTCACCAACTGTGTATTAGCACCCTAAGGGAAAAAACAGCCCTTGAGAAGGAAATTAAGCATAAGGATTTCTGCAGGCTTAGAGATGCTACCTCCTTCTCCTTGCATTCTGCTTGTCTTCTCTTGGCCTCATTTCTGTGCAGGTCAATGCAAAGCTATAGGTGTTACATCGTAATTACCATTAAATTGTTTCCTTTTTTCAAGCATTGCTGACGTGGCAAGATTATAGGAAGGATTTTTGAGATGTCTGTAAAGCATTTTCTTTTGGCATAGAGGTGTTATTAATGGCATAATAAGTAACATATGATAGCATACATGTGCTGCATACCAATTTAGGTGAAAGCATTCCTCATGAAACCTTGAGACACAATAATGGATGAAGAATAAGAAGCCACATAACACAAATATTTTTAAGGCAGACTTGAAAGGTAACAGTTCCAAAGATGATTAAAAAAATGAATTTTCTAACTGTAAAAGAAGTAAAAGATGTTTTTTTCCCTTGTAGTCTCCCTCCAAACCCTCCCCATACAATCTTCTTTGACTTTAGGCTCTCTGTTTTGCCAGTATTGTCCCCCACGTATCTATGTCACAGTCTGTAAGAGGCAGAAATAGTGTAATTTGGCCAGGCCATGCACGGCTGGAGGTACTTTTCTCATCTTCTTCTCCATGAAAGAGTGGCTTTCAGGAGGAAATCCCAAACTCAGTATCATAAACTGTAGGTTGAGAGAGTCCCCTTAATTCAAGGTCAGTTCTCTCTGATCGCCCAATCATATATCTACACATGAACACCTCTAGGAGGCAGTTTACCACAACATATTTGTATTTCAGCAGAGTGGGTGGCTGCTGGATTTTGCTGTGTCTGATTATGTTTGGTGATCAATTCTGTAGACCTTCAGCTTAACTTTCAAGGAGCTCTGGAAAGCATCAGTAATTTATTATTGGAGGTGGATGTGATTTGGTTCAGTGTTAGGTTCAGTGTTGCCTAGCAGACCATATTTTTATATCTTGATTACAACATTGTGTTTGTTAAGCAAGTCTGTATAACCTTTTCTTCTTCTGTACCCATGTTGTGCTTGCAGAAAGGACATGTAGGAAGTGTAGTGACTTCTTTATTCCTGGATTTCTGTGCTCCATTAAATTAGACAGATAAACTAAAATTCTATGACAAGGAGATCACTTTTAAAGATGTAGCTTGATTCCACTAAAACTGTTTTAACTAAGCCTATTTCAGTACATGCTGACATTGCCAATATCTGATTCTTCAGCAAAGTACTGCATCTAGCCCCAGTATTTGCATTTAGAGAGGACTTAAGGACCATAAATTTGCATCTGACTCTGTGAATACTGATTATATGATTCACCCAAGTTACTTCATTTCTGGAAACCATGCAATCTTTCATTGAAAGGAAGATGACAGGCTGCTTTATGTCTTTCCCTGCCATGATTCTGTCTTTGTAGACTCATTAATAATCTTAAAACTAATTCTCATCTATATGCAGCTAACAAATGCACCTACATCAAAGTCATGCTTTAGAGCACGACTGCTGATGAGCTCTGAGGGAAGTAGTATCCAGACAAGAATGTTGAATGTAACACCATATATTATATTTTCTGTAGTGCTCTGAAACAAGAATATCTGACCATGACTAATTCATTTTCAAAGCCAGCATTGACCTATCAGACAGATTCTTCTTTTCTTTAAAAGTAATATTTTAAGTGATCAAAAAGAGTCTATCACTGTGACAGACACAAAAGGCCTGAAGTGATAAAGGAAATGCATTTGCCAATCAAGGCATGGAGAAAGACCAAAACTTAAGTTTCAGATGACAAAAGGCAATGACTTGTCACATGTCACTCTCCAAGAAAGTCCCTTTGATAACACAAGGATACTAAATTATCCCATTCGTTACGCCTAGTGTTTTTCTATGGATTTACTTCAGGTTTAAAAATTAGAAGAAACAAAACCACCCTCATACATTGAGAAGCTGAATGCAAATAAGAAAAAGGCCTTAATTAAGTTAATCTTAAATGTTTCTCTCTAACAATGCACATGGTTGACTGTCAACCAACCTGTTGCTTTCTGACTTTCTTATAAACCTCCACTTAGACCAGAAACAGCTGTGGGGATTCTTCAGCTCTAATTGACCAGTGCCAATCCATTCCAAATCAAATGGCAAGATATGGATTTTTTGTGAAGCATGGGAAAAAACGCCAGAAATTAAATACTATCAATCATAGAATTATGGAACCATGGAATTGTAGAAAGTTCTGGGTTGGAAGGGACCTTAAAGATCATCTAATTTCAACTCCACTGCCATGAGTAAGGAACATTCCACTACTCTGTAACTCAGAACTCCATCCAATCTGGTCTTGAGCACTTCCAGGGACAGGGAGTCTACAACCTTTCTGAACAACCTGCTCCAGTGCCTCAGCACCCTGACAGTAAAGAATTTCTTCCAAATTACTAATCCTGAACCTACCCTACTTCACCTTAGGGCCATTCCCCCCTGCCCTATCACTACATGACCTTCTGAAAAGTTCCCTTCCAGCTCTCTTCCAGGCCCCCTTTAGGTGCTAGACAGCTGCTGTAAGGTCTTCCCAAAGTCTTCTCTCCAGGATGAACAGCCCTAACTCCCGCAGCTTGTCTTCATAGGAGAGTTGTTCCAAGCCTCTTCAAGGCTTGGACTTGCCTATCCTCTGGACTTGCTCCAGAATGTCAACATCTTTCTTGTGTTCAGGGCCTCAGAGCTGGACACACAATTCCAGGTGGGATCTCACAAAGGCAGAGTAGAAGGGCAGGACCACCTCCTTTGTCCTAGTAGTCACATTTCTTTTGATGTAGCCCAGGACACAGTTGGCTTTCTGGGCTGTAAGCACATGCCTACAGGTCATGTCCAGCCTCACATCCAACAACACCTCTCAGTCTTTCTCCTCTGGGCTGCTCGAAATCATTCTCACCCAGCCCATATTTGTGCTTGGGATTGTCCTGACCCAGGTGCAGGACTTTGCACTTGGCTTTTTTGAACTTCATGAGGTTTGTACAGGCCCAGATCTCAAGTCTGTCAATGGATGGCATCCCTTCCCTCCAGATTCATTACAAGCTAGGTAGAAATAGTGCACAATATCAGTGTCCTGATTCTGGCTGGGATAGAGTTAATATGATGCTTATTATCTGGTACAGTGCTGTGTTTTGGGTTTAATATGAGAATCATGTTGCTTTAGCTAAGGAGTGCTAATCATGTTGCTAAGGACTGCTTACCCTAAGCCAAGGACTTTTCAGTTTCCCATGTTCTTCCCAAGAAATTCCAGGGTGCATCACTTGTGTTTTGTTCCTCTCTTTCTTCTTTTCATTATTTTTATTAGTTTTCTATTTCACTTCATTTCAAGTAAAGTGAGTAAGCAGCTGTGTGGGACTCAGTTGCTGGCTGGGGTTAAACCACAGCAGTCCAAAAAGGCATTCTCACTCCTCACGCCCCCTCCTCCACCACTCCCTGCCCCTCTCCCCTGTGGGACAGGGAGGAGAATCAGAAAATGTTAAAACCTGTGGGTTTGTTTAAGAACAGTTTGATACAATTGCTCACCACTCACTAAGCAACACCCCTTCTATCCACTAGCAGAGATGAGCCACTAACAGCCAGCCCCCTCCCAGTTTATACACTGAGTATACCATTCTACAGCACAGAATATCCCTTTGGTTCAGGTCAGCTGTTCTGGCTGTGCTCCCTCCTGACTTCTTGTGCACCTGCTCGCTGGCAGAGCATGAGAAAATGCAAAACTGAAAAGTCCTTGGCTTAGGGTAAGCACTACTTCGCAACTGCTAAAACATCAGTGTGTTATCAACATTATTCTCATCCTCATTCCAAAGCACAGCACTGTACCAGCTGCTAAGAAGAAATTGACTCTGTCCCAGCTGAAACCAGGACAACGAGAATATGGAATATATTTGTCAGACATAGCAGGACACAGCAAGAAAATTTCATGTTATTACAATTTATTACTCCAGCCCAGAGTCCAAGTCCCTAGTGTAGGAGTTTAGGCTGTAATAAAAAAGCTAGGAAGATGCAGTGGTGTGGGCCATGGAGCCCCTCAGTCAGTTCCTGAGGAGTTCCTGTGTTAACATAAGATTCTTAAAATTTTCCTTCCCTACTTAAAATGCCAGACCAAATGAACTGGAACAGCTCTTTCCTCTGATGGATTCCTGAGTTTACCTCTGATCCCGTAGGCTCCAGATACAGGCCATAACAGTCTTGCAAACTATCTCCACAGTTGCTTTCTGAGCAGGAGAGGATAAATTCTGTTCTTCTTCTGCTCTCCACAAATGATTGACATGAAATATCTGCAAGAAGAACACCAGAAGTCACTTTCTTCAGCTGCTTCTTTCCTAACCCCTCCACACACATACCCCAAAGTGGGTTTTTGTGCAGGGAAGGTGTGATCAAGAGAGCAAGAGGTAATAAGACATGGAGTGAAAGTATTTTTTAGCTGAATCATGCCCTTAAACATTCAGCCTACACATTAATCATTGAGTGACATCAAGGAGTCACTTCAAAATTGGATCTGACTAGTGCACTTAATTTACCTACTGCACCAAACAGCTGTTCAGCTTCTGTTGAATTTGAAAGCAAATGTAATTAGTGTGTGTTCACTGATGCTTCCTCATTACATTGCCAGCCCATATCATTGGAATAGTTAATTACTGAAGAGACAAAGGCTTGACTTACCTGATATAGTACATGATTATTCATCATTGATTCATTTTTTCTTCTTCACTGGTAATTTTGTTAACATCCCTGACAGTGCTTGAGAGTGAATCCCCTTGATCTTTAGTGCTATTATGTCTTCTCAAATGCTACTCAAATTCTCTCTTAAGGTAGCTTAATTCTCTAGATTTTATTGAGACATGAGGTATCTCATGAGTTGACACTGCATGCAACTGGAGAAATAACATGATTACATGGATCAAATGTGCTATTCAGTAACTGTCCATCACAGCTGTCTTTACACTTGGGGACTTTTCCCAAGTGCATGCAGACCAAAGGCCTGCTGATTGAGCCACCTTCTTTCAAGGATGGCTTTAAAATAATGCTGAGGAAAAGAAAGATTATTCCATAGTTACTCTTGTTTTTAATAGACCTGCTCCACTCCTATGCAGATTGTTTGTTTTCTGTTTTTTGGTTCTGGTTTGGTTTTTTGTTTTTGTTTTTGGTTTTTTTTTGTTTGGTTTTTTTTTTTTTTTTGGCTGGCATTGCTTGTGGCTTTTTTACATGGCCCCAGTACTCCACTCCATCACTAAAATGGAGTTAGCTGACTTTCCCTCCCTGCCTACCAGATGTCACAGGCTCCTCTCAGATGCAGCTCCTTTTCTCAAAAGGAAGGTGTGTCTGCATGAAATGTGATGGCTCTACATTTATTGGTGACCTCTAGGCTGGTGAAGGACAAGTTTCTCAATGCAGCTGCCAGTCCTGGGGATTTCTGCAGTGCCTGTGCAGATCATCTTGGCTGTGCTGGCATGATAATACACCATACTCCTCAGAAAGGCCAGATTTAGTCATTTACTGCACACATTTGATATTATTGCCAGGCATATGCAAAATAGCCCTAAGGTGTCCTGCTGCATCCCTCTCCCATCACATTGCAGATAAACCTGGCTACTCTGGCAAAGGAAGGTCACCTAAATTGTTAAAGCAGATTTTAGTAATTTACACAGCACTGCACATTCATTTTTCATCTTTGCATATGTGAAAATTTGTTACCATTCACAGAAGAATAAAATGTAAAGAACCAAGGAAATGTATAAAAAAAAAAAGGTGTAAGACTATTTAGGACAAAGAAGCTATGGAAAGTTCCTAACAGTGATGCTGAAAGAAAAAGTAATTTTTTTTTTAAAGTGAGATGTTCACTCAGGAACATCTGAGGAATCTGGAGGAACTGAAATACTGCTCCTAAAGCAATTCAGGTAGCAAAAGACCTGTCCACAGCATTATGCTGACACTTAGAGGTCAGTAAAGTAGAATTTGAAGGACTTCTCTGCCACCTGAAAGAGACTTCATATTTTTCAAAGGCTTTGCATGATCTGAGAGATCAATAGCCTGACATTTATTTAGTTTGCTCATTCTTTCTTCTCATGGGCATGTTTCTGTTTTTTTATCTGATTCTACTGCATGAAAATTTCTTATCATTGTACATTTCACAAAGAATCCCAACAGAAATGCTGCAAGTGCAGTTTACAAACAATGAATTGTACAACAATATCTGATCTGCACATCAAACTCATATGGTAGCTGGGAGATGCATAGAACAGCAGATATTTGTTTTTATATGCTATACCACTCAGTCTGACTTTCAGTGGACTTTAAAGCTGTCTCAGTATTAGTTCATTTTAATAGGGTTTTGTTTCTGTTTTGACTTTTTTGTTGTTGTTGTTTTTTAAGCTGCCTTAGACCATATGGTTATTTTTGGGTACATCATTTCATCCCATAAGAAAAAATGATCGAGTGAGTAAAATCACCCTCTGGAATGTAGGTAATTTGACAGTCACTGCTGGTGGGGGCACAGATCAAGTCAAATTTAAGGCAAATTTGCTTTTCACCTCCTGAAGGATCAGCATCTACAAACTGTTCAAGTCACTAAAAAAGCATAAACCTCCCTTCAAATCCATCTATTCTGCATGGGGATGAATAAATTGTGAATTAGGCGGTTTCAAAATAGGTAATTGCCTGAAGTGAGCAATTTCTAGCAGCTGGTGTAGCCAGTGTTATTGCCCACATAAATATTGGCTAATGTATTAAGAGTAATTCATGAGAAAACAAAACTGCAAGAAAGGAGAGAAAAAGTGAAAAGCAATCCTCTTAGAGGCCCTGAAGGCCCTCTTTTTTCTATATTTTGTGTTTATCAATGCTCTAAACTGAATTCTGCAATGCACATTTTCTTTGTTGATCTGTAAAATTTCAGCAAAGCATTTCATAGTTATTTCAAGTCATGAATTATGCAATAGCACATGACAGGAGCAATTCATTCATATCTCAGGAGGCAGAGGAACCAAAACCTCAGCTTTAGCTTGAGAAGGTTTTTTGGGGGGGGGCTTGTTTTGGGTTTTTTTTGTCCGGTGCACAATCTCTTAAAATAGTACCTCAGAGACAGAATCACAGAGTCACAAGGTTGAAAGAGACCTTCAAGATCACCGAGTCCAACCCATGCCCTAAACACCTCAACTAAACCATGGCACTGAGTGCCACATCCAGTCTTTTTTTAAACACATCCAGGGATGGTGACTCCACAACCTCCCCTGGCAGACCATTCCAGTACTTTATCACTCTTTCCGTGAAAAACATTTTCCTAATATCCAACCTATATTTCCCTTGATGCAGCTTGAGACTGTGTCCTCTGGTTCTGCCTGGAGAAAGAGACCAGTCAATTGCTGCCTGAAGAAAGAGACCAGCTCCCACCTGACTACAACTACCCTTCAGGAAGTTGTAGAGAGTGATAAGGTCGCCTCTGAGTCTCCTTTTCTCCAGGTTAAACAACCCCAGCTCCTTCAAACGTTCCTCATAGGGCTTGTGTTCCAAGCCCCTCACCAGCCTTGTTGCCCTCCTCTGGACGTGCTCAAGCATCTCAACGTCCTTCCCAAACTGAGGGGCCCAGAACTGGACACAAGAAAGATGTTAACCTGTTGGAGCAAGTCCAGAGGACAAGCACAAAAAATCATTCATAACTTTACACTTATTCTGCCAAGGGATAAGAACATGTGCACAAAAGGTTCAAGAGCAGAATGGCGGAAGGGAGAAGCACACAATAACACAGCACCACCTCTTGCTTCTGGGGGCAGGAGAGAATTGACACAACCCTGAAGGAATTTCAGGCTGCACGTTCATGCTACATCTCTCTCCTCCTCCATCTGTTCCCTCCTCATCTACATCTGAATTTTCTTCTAGATTCCTTCCACTCCAAGGCACTACTAACATCCTTATTAATGTTGTCTGTGCTTTAAAGCATTAGTCCTGAGAACTTCGTAGAAGATAGGGGAATGTCATAAGCCCCATTTTAGAAATGAGAAACATCAGCTGATACACAAACAACAGGAATCTGCTGCAGAACAGGAACCTGTTTCTCAGGTTGATCAAACATGAAACTTTTCTCAAGATGAAGTGAATCCAGCCTTAACTATAGAGTTACCTTTCATCTTGAAAACCTGCTGTTTGGACTCCTGTTCTATCATGAGTGAAAAAGATGTAAGCTAATCTTTAAAGTTTTAAGGATGTGACTCTTCCAAGTTTCAAACACCTCTCCACTTGAAATGCAGGTTATCACATACAGAGTGGTCCTACAAAATGTTTGCTTTCTTTAGTGAAGTATATCAGCCAGAGAATGATTGCTAGTTGTGATTTTGCAACAGGCCACCTCCTCTTGCAAGTCTTTACTACTTCCACTTCAAAAGATGTAAGCTGGTCATACTGGTTACTCATTCTGCTTCCTGGTGATGCTTATAACATGGGACTCATCATTTTCCTCTTATCACCTCCCTCTATCACATCTGCCATGAAGAGCAGTGAGACATCTGGGATCAATAGTAGTTGTTCCCCAGATGTCATGAATATCTATCTTTTTTAAGTCATTTACCAAGTACCTAGGGGTTTCTCAGTAGCTATAAGGATAAGAGGCTAGGAAGATACCAATGGGTAAGAGGCTAGGACTAAACTGATACAAAATAAATTGAAATAGATGCTTCATAATAGTGGATGAAGCTGCAACAAGGTTTTAAAGCAAAAGGGTAGCAATGGAAAAATGCATAACCTGAATTTTAGAAATTCACTGGCTGATTTAGAAGTTTTGAAATTACATCTAAGAAAATTACAGCATAATTTGAGTAAAATGCATCAATCAATCTTTTTTCTTATTTTTTTTTCCCTGAACAGATATTGTCAGGACATAATACACAGTACAGTGCATATAACTTGTTAGGAAGAAAAGAAGTGATAAAGAAATGTGTCTATGAGACACTAGAGAGAAATTTGTCCTGTTTAATATACTCCCATTCAACAGCTTGACAAATATTTCCTTCAATGTAGAATCAGCCTGATTTCAGGAATATGAACTATGTCTGGATTAGCAGATGAAACAGAGGTAAAGCACAGGACTGCAAATGGTTAAACAGCTTCATTTTTAACATTTTCCTAGCATGGTTTTGGAGAGTAGGCATTAACATTCTCTCAGCTAAGGTCCAGACATCCTTCAGCATTTCATAAGGCTGTTTCTAATACACAGTTTAGCTGTAGCCACCCTACTTTAGGCCAGTTAACACATGAAGACATGAGTCAGCTGCAAGCCTAAGCCTCAAGGCAGTCTCCAATCTCTTCCATGTAGAAACATATATATAAGTATCTGTACATACACAATTCATCCATGGCAATGCAGTTTCTCAGTGCTCTTATCTATCTTATTCATAAATCCTACTGGCAGTGGTTAGTCCAGGGAAGATCTACCATTTTGTCTTTTATAGCAGTGGAGCTAAAAGATGCAATTCACTAAAAATTAAAATATGAACAAGAATTGGAGGAAAAGGCACCACCCATAACACAGACACTCCACAGACACTCCACAAGTCAAAATGCAAATCCTCAGTAGCCTCTGTGGGGAAGGCTGCTGAGATGTTGGTGAGACTTCACCACCAAGTCACAACTCTGGGGATGAATGAGCAGTATTAAACAGAACAGGACTGCAGAGAAACACTGGTTTCATATCCCCAAAAAGAATAAATAAATAAATAAATACTTTCATCACAAAATTGAGATTGCTGCAATTTTCATGCAGTATAAGAGGCATAAAAATGATCTCCCTAGAGCCAGTCATTCATTGTGCACTTCATACCACCTTGCAGAGCCGAATACTGATGAAACACTGATCCGGCTTGATTCTAAACAGGAAGAACAGGAAAAATACATGAGCACTGACCTATTGCAGAAGAAATATTCAGGACCATGGAAAAGTATGCTAGAGAGACATATCATCAGAAATTCATTCGGCCATACCAATACATCTTTAATTGAACTTTGAGATCAGTGATATATCCAGTTCTAGGCAATGTGCAGAGACAGCGGCAGCTTACTCCCACCACAGCCAAGAGGAAGCAAAATGTGAGGGGGAAGAAGTGTGGCCAAGTGCTGGTAATATGCTATGAAACACTTCTGAAACCAGTTGTTAACACAGAAATTAAACAAACTAACAAAGTAAGCTACTATTACTTGAAATGTACAATAGTTGATGCAAAGGGGGTACCATTGCTACAATCATTAGTAAAGCAAACCAGCAGTTAGGTGAAATGCTGTGTCTGACTGTCCATACCATGAAAGGGAAAGATAACAGTCCTTTGGTGCCCTCTCTAGCAGCCTAACAGAGATGTGCTGTAAGGAGAACAACTCCTCCAGCACATACTGCAGTCAGGTGAAGGCTCTCACAAGAGCTAGTAAGAAACTCAAACTACAGACATCCCTCACATCTGGTGGAGTTGCTGAGGAAGGAAGTGGGAAGAAAAGAAAGGCCAGACACCCTCAAACTCATGAAAACCAGAGTTGGCAACTGTGGGTTTTTTTTCATTTTTGCAGTCTTTAGCATTTTTTATGATGGTGGAAAGCCCTCAAAAATGTCTTGGATATTTGGGAAACCTCCCATCAGGGAACACAGCCCTGCAAAGAAGTCACTGTGTGTTAATCCTTAAGATATACTGCTTGATTTGTCTGGAACTAAAAAAGTCTCTGTTTGCAATGTTGAAAATAGGTTCTGGCATGCTGAATCACCCAGTCCCTTGCAATCTGTACTACGTCTTTTGCCAGGTACTGCTGAAGGGAAAAAAAAAAAAAAAGGCTCCAGACATCAGCCTGCCCTCAAAGCTAGTGCAGCGATAACAGATAAAGACAAAACAGGACTTTCAGACACCAGGCCTGCAGCTGGCAACAATTATTGTCTAAAAAGATAGCAGAGGATGTCTTTATCAAGCTTAACAGAGCCAGGAGCAGAGTACTAGTCTAAACGCAAAGAAGCTGGTTCTCAGGAGAAGAGAGATCTGCACTGCCAGAAATCTCTGGGGCCCTGAGAACTTCCAAATGATCCTTGAGAAAGATGAAGTTCTTAAAGTCAGTGTAAGAAGTTATAAGAATAGCCAAGTGCAGCATCTGCCTGCAATCCAGTGTATAAGCAAGAGATGAAGTTAGAGAGGGAATGAAGAATAGGCAATACAGGTGGTGAACCAGCCTTGTAGCACTACTGCTGTTTTAAGCAGCAGGGATTGCAGAAGGTGCTTAGGCCTCAGGATGAAGCAGAAAAGTGACACTGCAGCAAATCTAGCAGCTCTCATCTTCTGTTTAAACAGCAAAACGATCACTTTCTACTGAAACAGAAATACTAACTATGCTGCAGAGGACAGCCCCAAAAATCACATCATGTTCTTGAGGACACTGACCAAACACTTGTTGAATTCTGTCAGGCTTGGGACTGAGAGCACTTCCCTGGGGAACCTGTTACAGTGCCCAACCACCCTCCAAGCGAAGAACATTTTAATACTATCTAACCTAAATCTCCCCCGACATGACTTCAGGCCATTTAGACCCTCAGGTCCTGTCACTGGTCACCACAGAGAAGAGATCAGTGTCTGCCACTCTGCTTCCCCTGGTGAGGATGTTGTAGACTGTAATGTGGTGTGCACAATACATGACAAATAAGTGTTTAGAGAAGGCCCTGTGCAGACCTTGGAGCAGCCTTCCAGTGCCTAAAGGGAGACTCCAAGAAAGAGAGGGATTTTTAGAGGGTTTTATAGTGATAGGACAAGGGAGAAATGGCCTCAAACTAAAAGAGGGTAGGTTTAGATTAGCTATTAGGAAGAAATTTTAATATAACTGGAAGAGGTTGCCTAAAGAGGTTGTGGATACCCCCTCCCCGGAAATATTCAAGGGCAGGCTGGATGGGGATCTGAGCAACCTGGTCTAGTGAAATGTGTTCATGACAGGAGGGTTGGAACTGGATGATTTTTAAGATCCAATACAAATCATTCTATGATCTCTGTTGGGTGCTCACACACACTCAGAGACATGCATTTTCCAGAGCAGGAAATCTCATGTGATGCCTTCGTGTCTCACTTTGCTGCAGGCAGTGAACAATAACGATGAAAAGCTACACAAGTCATAGACGACTGTAGGAAAAAAAAAAAAAAATGGGGACACGATTTAGCCATCTGGTTGCTGCTGCTGGCGCCCTGTCCTTCCCTTCCCAGAGCCCCCACAGTGAGCAGGGCGGTGATCCATCCCGGCGCCGGCAGCATCCCCATTTCCCGGGCTGGCCACACGGTGGGGCGGCCGGCCCGGCGCTGGCTCCGCGGAGCATCCCCGGCCCGGCAGCGGCTGTGCCCAGCAGGTGGCTCTTTCCAACCACATAACGCCGTGCGAGCCCTCGCTTCGCCCCCTGGGTCCCCAGGGCAGCGTTCTCAAACCTTTTGTTCCTCGTATGAGCAGCGCGGCGGCGTACTGGAGGGTCGGCGTTGCTTTCCAGAGTGCCATGGCCTGGGCTGGGATGTAACACAGTTTTGGGTAACCAATAATTGTTAGAGCACTGTGCACATAAACAGGGTTGTATTCACTGGACCGGAATCGCATCTCAGTTCTGCTTGAGTAAATCTGAAATAGGTCAGCTGCAGCCAGTGGAGATATTACAGATGGGAATGACAGGGGAATTTGGCCCATTGTTAAAATATCTTCATGTAGAAGCAATGTAGGAAAATTGAACTATGACCAGGTTCCTTCATTATGGGCTAATTTGACTCTAAAATGACCCCTCTTAAGTCGGTGAAGGTACACAGGTGTGAAGGAAGAGTGGCACACAGACGCCAGGACTGTTTGAACTGCTTGATCCAAAAGGAACCATTTTGCATCTATTAATGACTGCAAGTTTATATTATTTTCATATAGATATATTTAAAATATAGACAGGCATAGATCTTTAAGAGACACACTTTGAAGGGCCTTGACTTATGGGAAAGTTCAGACTGAACCAGACTTTTGCTGTTGAATCACAATCTCTTAAATATGCCTAAACTCTGGCATAGTTATTGATTTTAGAAAAAAAAATTATTTACTGGTGCAAAACATTCAAAATGTCGAGATTTTTTACTTGACTGGGGAAAATCTTCTAAATGCACAGATTTATTATGACTTTATTGAACTTAGGGCCTAAAAGACTGGAGCTTGACACAACTTCATAACTATCTTTCATTAAATTTGCTGCCATTTCTGCTGAGAGTTCAGGTCAGTATTCGGAAAGAAGATCAAAATGTGAAAGAAAAGGTATTCTTAGAATTTGTTTCAAAATGTATTAAGGCATATATGTTGGGGTGATGGAAGTGAAAACCCTTGCCTAATTGTTTTCCCTCTACTCTGTTAATTTTGGGTTTATTTTTCTCTGGCATCCAATCTAATCACATCTGAAGTACTGCTCAGTTTCTAGTGCTACTAAAGTTTTCCTACTTCTGAAAGTCACACCATGTCTTTATTTTCCAGGATATATCAGCTGGCACTAAGAGGGAAATATGAAAGCATAGGGTAACACTGAAGCTGAATTGATATGTTCAACATTCAACTGACTATTGAAAACCCACCTTTCTTTTTCCCATATTAACCATTTCACACTTTCCTTTGAAATGTAGGAGGCTTATGAATTACAAGTGCTATTCTGTAGGTGTGAGTTACTTGAGCTTCTACCTCTTCCAGAATGAAGTCGTCACCTGCATCCATAAACCTCCAGAGCTATTTTTGGTAAGCTCCACTGGGCTCAGTGCCTCCTGGGGGTTCTTCCAAACCTCACCGTGCTGCCTTCCATGGACTCCGTGGCAGTCCAAATGATTAAGAGTACTGCCTGAGAAATATGGGAACAGTGATCCAACATAACTCATTTAATATTCTGAAACTATTTTTCTTGATTCTGCTGTGGTTCATCCAGATATTTAACATTTTCTAATACACACTCTTGCTAGTATTGATGCTTGTTAGGGACACTAATGCTGTCATGAGAAGAACTAAGCTATTGATGGCTTAGTTTGGGCTCTTCTTCCCCCCTTGGTAATAAACATAATTCTGGCATCCTTCCATTTCCAGAAAACAAAGTAACAAAGTTACTGCCCTTCTCAGAAAGCCTGACAAGGAAAGGGATTTGATGGAGGTGTTTGAAATGGGGAGACTAAAGTGAAGCTCACAGTTTGTTATCTGTGCACAAGAACAAGTGACCTGATGTTAAAAAAAAAAAAAAAACAAAAAAAAAAAAAAAAAAAAAAAAAAAAAAAAAAAAAAAAAAGCCATTTCTGCTGTAGGGTTGGAGCTCTGGTCCTAATCATTTAGTTGCTGCAAAGCACATGCCAAGGTTTCAGGCAGCAGAATTGCTTGGATCATTTCCTATGCACTTTGCAGAGTGGCAATTAGCAGCACAGTGGCATTAACAAGACAGCTTTACGTGAGCTTTCAAAGTAGAAACATAAAGAATCCCTAAAAGACCAGCTACTTGTAAAATGTGAGAAGGAAGCTGTAGGCCTGATTTTTCGGAGGTGGGTGCAAGGCTTTGCCCGCAGGGAGCGTGACCATCAATCAGAGTCACCCGCCACTCTGCACACCTCCCTGGCTCCTCCAAGGAGGGGAAACCTCCTGTATTCTGCACTCGACCTTTGTGTTGCCTTTCCTGCATGGGGATGGATGCCACACGTCTCCAAGTGCCCTCTCCTCCACATTTGCCGTAAACACCCAGAACACCTGTTTGCTCTGACTCACCCACTCCTCATGCAGACTCTCCCTTTTTTTGACAGCAGACCTCACTCAGGTAGTATGTGCTGCTAATATCCTTTCAGGACCAAGTAATAACATGCCTTCTATCCAATTCCTAGCATCCTTCAATCAGCTCAGCCAGTGGGCTAACTGCTTACGCTCTTGTGATTTATATAAGTGCAATTAATTTAAACTGCATCACTCCGGTGCTATGCTGGTGAAAATGCCCCGAGAGGGAGAACCTCACTGGTGAATCAGACCCTTTTAACAAACACACAAAAGAACAGATCTCGAGCCAGTGAAAATCTGCATGGCTCCATTCATTTCAACACACAAACTTAAACCAGCTCAAGGTCTGAATCACAGCTCATGTAACAGACTATTTAGATACAGACTAATGCCTCACATCCTGAAATGCAATGCTTTCCCAGAGCTGGCAGGGGACAGGGACTTGTTAGATGGAACAGAGCTGAGAGAGAAGCAGGACCGCAAATGAAACCTTTAAAAAATGCTTTGTGGATTTCTCCATTTCTGTGGAGATGAGGAAAGTAACGGATTGTGTCTCTGCAAGCACTGCTCTCTCTTCTGGAAAAACCACCTCTGTTCCTTTTGCCCCAGCTGCAAAGCAAGTAACCTGCAAAGTCCCTTTCTTTGCCACTTTCCCTTTCCTCCCATAGCCTGGGTATGTTCCCTGCCACTTGGAAATTCATATGGCACCTTTCACTAACAGACACAAGAGTTAGATGATGAACAAATGAATTTTTTTAATCAGTTCTTGAAAATGGCTAACTTTCCCTGCACTTGTTTTGGTATTCCCCAAGATTAAGAAGTCGTGCAGCTTGACAAAGCACTTTGCTCTTGCATGTCTTAACACACCCACTGGGCTTTTTTTTTTTCTTTTCCTTCACATCTATTCCAACACCTGCTGCAAAAACGGGCTGGGGTGGTCTCTGTAAAACACCCTCCACGCCTCCTCCCAAGAGCAGAGAGAGCTCCAGCGTCACACCAGCACAGCATGCCGGTATGTGCCCAGGCAGGTGGAGGTAATACACAACGAGGGGGGGGGGGGGGAGGAGTGGGGAGGGCAGACCAAGAGTCAATCAGAGTGTAATTTGTGTTAGAAATTTACCAGCGTTCAGCTGTGCATATTTCCAAAATGCAAATATTTTAAAATTAAAAAACCTATCTGTGACTAAATATCTCCTCTAAATCAATCTAGATAACCAGAACACTCTGTGGCACATTTAAGAAACTTTCATCTTAAATGAAATACATAACATAGATTATACCTTCATAGGAAATCAAGAGGTCCTAAAATATACTAATGGAGAAGGGCATTTAAGAGACATTTAGATTACCCAGTCTATAATTTTGGGGGGGTTTGCTTATCTATGCATCTTTTAACTGCTTTGGATAATTAGGAAAATTTCCTTGGCAGTGTCCTAAGAGGGTAGGCAAAGGAGTGACATAACTACTCCCAAGGAAGGAAAAGTCAAGGTTTTGCATTCTGCAGATTTTTAAAGTAAAAGAGAAAATATACTTCATATGAGCAGTCTGAAGCAGTATGCATATTATATAAAGATTATCACCCTCCTCTGAAATATAATCCTCCCAGGGCTTCTCCCTCTCCTTGAACTCATTTGCAGTATCTGTCTGGTCCTTCTGCCTGAAAGGGTGCAGGTTAGGGAGGCAGGCTGCTCGTCTCCAGCCTCTCCTAAGCACAATTCAAAGGTAGCAGGCACACATTCAGTTCAAAGCCTTCCATTAGGTCTGCCGGCCAACTTGTTATCTTGTAGTGTTGTGTATGTGTGTGTGTGTGTGTGTGTGTGTGTGTGTTCACCCCTTCTGCTCTTAGTGAACAGTTTGTCCCACTGTAATTCTCATATCAAACATCTGGAAACCAGATTCGTTTAAAAGAAAAACAAAAAGAGAAAGAAGAATAAAAAGGAAGAAAGGGGGGAAAAGGGGAAAGAGGAGAAAGAAAAGGGGGGAAATGGGTGAGGAAAGGTGGGAGGAAGAAGAAAAAGAAGTTTCAGTGCCTATAACTTAGCCGGGTCTCTGTCAAAAAGGAAAAAAAAATATAAATTTCAGCTTAATCAGTAAACTGACCTTTATTTTCAAGAATTTTGAGCAATACATTTTTGTAGACTGCAATTCTACAGAGCCACATCCCCCCACTTCGGAGCAGGGTAACGCGCTCTGCTTAGAGCTCTCTCCCCCGTTCACAGCTGTCTCCAGCGGGAGGAGCTGAAACCTGAACCAAACCCTCCGAGTGGGATTGGATCCCTGAGCCAGCAGCCCCAGAGCCCTCCCAGAAAAACAGCCTCTTTGGAAAAGTGCTTGAGAACATCCCGAAGCGATTGGAGGAGCGGAAAACCCTTCCCCCCTGCACCTGACTCGTGGGTATTTACAGCACTTTTCAAGGCGCCTCGGCACTGCCACTGCACAAGCGGGAGTGGATGGGCTGCGCGGGGCCGGCAGCGCCGTAGGGACCAGGAGCGGGACCGATGCGCCCGCAGTGACACCGCGTGTGCCTGTGCTGCGCCACCCGGGACCGCTACAGCCACCCGCAAGGACAGAGAGTCTGCGAGAAGCACAAAGCCTGCATCCAAAATGCCACGTTCCTTCCTGGTCAAGAAGCATTTCAATTCATCCAAGAAGCCGAATTACAGTGAGCTGGACACTCATACAGGTAACAAAACGAAATCGGGTGCCACCGCGTCGCTTCCGAGGCTGCGGTCGTTGCGTGGCAGTACTGAGGAGGGGTGGGATTGCTCTGCAGGCTGGAGGGGACGGGTTAGCTCATTGCTTGCTCTATTTTCTCCTGCTAAAAGGAGGGACTTTTGAGAAATATGTCAGTGCTGACCAGAATGAATCGTGAAAGTTTGCTCGTCCCCTTGAACTCAAGTTACTTAGAAAGCGTTTGGAGTTTTCCTGTTCTGTATCTGTTGGTGGTGGAATTGAAACTTTTATTCAAACCCTTCAGGAAGTTTCACTGCTTCATTGTGTCAGGCTGTACAGATTTAGAAGCAGCATGCCGCCTTGAAGGGACTCTCCAGCTGCAATTTGCCTGTTCAAGGGCACTGTCTCTACCCATCAGAATATATGTATGAAACAGTATTTCCTGAATCCTCCTTATATTCAGATTACCCTACTGAGTGTTTCATTTGTGCAGCTTTTAATGCTCAAAGTGTTAATTTTGCTGCTTTTTGAAATATGTTTTGGTTCTCTTACCTTAAAATGTTCTTCTCTCTCCAGTGATTATATCCCCATACCTGTACGAAAGCTATCCAGTCCCTATCATACCACAGCCAGAGATCCTGAGCTCAGTAGCTTACAATCCCATTACTGTGTGGACTACAACTGGGCTGCTACCGTCTCCATTACCCAATGACCTCTCTCCACTTTCTGGATACCCCTCATCTTTGGGAAGAGTCAGCCCACCTCCACCTTCTGACACCTCCTCCAAAGATCACAGCGGTTCAGAAAGCCCCATTAGCGATGAAGAAGAGAGAATCCAGTCAAAGCTTTCAGACCCTCATGTAATTGAAGCCGAAAAGTTCCAGTGCAGTTTGTGCAACAAGACCTATTCGACTTTCTCTGGGTTGGCCAAACACAAGCAGCTGCACTGTGATGCCCAGTCTAGGAAATCGTTCAGCTGCAAGTACTGTGACAAGGAGTATGTCAGCCTAGGAGCACTTAAGATGCACATCAGGACCCACACGCTACCTTGTGTCTGCAAGATCTGCGGCAAGGCTTTCTCTAGACCCTGGCTACTTCAAGGACACATTAGAACTCACACTGGTAAGAGCAAGCGTTACATTTGCAGTTTCTTGTTGCCATAACATCGGGATGCCTTTTTGCTGTTTTTCTCCACAGGTGGAAAAACCAGCATCATTTCTCAACTAACCTTGAAATGCATCCATAGAATTTCAAAGGAATCATTAAAAGGCTAAATTCTCCCTCTTGAAGGGAGAGGGGGAAGGTGGGAGTGGGGGGGTTTAGCATGATCCCGTAACTGCAGGCCAGATACTGGCATAAATCAGCATTGCTTTCTTGATAATTTTAGGATGTTTTAGACAATTTCCACTAGCTGAAGCTTTTGCTTTAAGGGTTTTATGTTAACTTGCAGGCTTTGGAAATTGCTAACTTTGAGAAGGCTCCAGCTGACTCTGAAATCAGGGAGCAAAAAACAGGCAATGCATGAGGGGCTGCTTTCTGACTCCTTAAGCAGCTGGCAAGTTTTGCATGCACTACCTCAAGTCCTTAAGAATTAGAAACCCATCATCAGCAACATGGTTGGGTTTATTCTATTGAGGCAAAAATGGGTTTTGAGTACAACACTGGGTACGGTGTAATGTCTGTACAGCTGTTTGCTGCTTTTCAGACAAAGCCCTTGTTCCCCAGTAATTCACACAGCACTAAGCAGAAAATGTTGGATTGAGCCCAGTCTAAAGGTACTGCATGCACCTGTAGATGCAGACGGTACCAGCAGCTTGTTTTCAGAGACTGCACTTCACAACATATTCTCAATAGGCTGGGGTTCTGCAAAAGAGCCAGCAGTGCTGAAAGCTGCTGCATCTGTGGCCTGATTTCCTTTTTATTAGACATTTTTTTCTTATAACAAGTAATTTCTCTTTGTTCTTTTTTTCTTAGGATAAAAGCAGGTTTTACCTGTCCCAAACATGTATCTTTTATTTTTTCCTTTTTTTAAAGACTTATCTTATTTTCTCTTAATGTTTCCTTTGTAGGAGAGAAGCCATTTTCCTGTCCTCACTGCAACAGAGCTTTTGCAGACAGATCCAATCTGAGGGCTCATCTGCAGACCCACTCAGATGTGAAGAAATACCAGTGCAAAAATTGCTCCAAAACTTTCTCCAGAATGTCTCTTCTGCACAAACATGAGGAATCTGGCTGCTGTGTAGCACACTGAGTCATGCAGTCAATGTTTACCTGGACTTGATGCATTTCTCCACTTCTGTTCCAAATGATAAGTGGAAATCCAAAGGCGTTTTCTCATCTACTTTTCAGCCAAAAATAAAAAAAAAAAGCCAAACCAAAAAACAAAGAAACCAAACCAACACACCACCAAACAAGCAAACAAATAAACAAGCGGAAGAACTTAGAATGTCAGTAGAAATGAGCTTTAAGTAGTTTCAGTTCTGCCATACATTTGCATTCTTAAGTGTGAATTCTGAAATAGGGGGAAAGACGCCATGCATGACATTTCAAGTAGATCTAAAGGAAGAAGCATTATCAGCTTTCTTTATAGATGAAGCCAAATGTAGGTCATCTTTTCTTGCTTAGAAAAGGCTTCAAAGTTAACAATACATTCCTGCCAAGCCATTTCAACCAAAGAAACAGTATTTTAAGTGGAAATTTTAATGAAAATACTACCCAAGTGAATTTTGCTAGACACCATTTATCTCAGGTGCCTTAAAAAGTATTCCAAGTTTACCTTAGTAAATGTTTAATATTATTCATTGCTGTGTTTTTTTTTTATTTTATTAGAAGCCAAGGCCTTCATTAATGACATGAAATGCTTTAAAACTGCATAACTAAAAGAGGGAAAAAAGTATAAGAGAATGTACGAAAAAATTAAAAGCCACAAATTAACTGCATGTGCCTTAGAAAATAAATTTAAAAAAGACAATACTGTAGCTTCAAACATTCCTGGTGCATGCTTGACCATCCTTTAATATGGAATAGTTCCACTAAACTTCATTTTTGTTTTAAAAAACGGGAATAAGTGCAAGAGAGGGGATCCACGGGAGTTTTACAATTATTTTTTTTAAATGCACAAAGGAAATGCAATATTTTCAGCATTACCCCTCCAAGTGCCTTTTTTATTGATGATTTTGTAAAATATGTCGACATAATGTAAATATTTTTATTTTTATATGATTGAATGTGTTATGAATGAAAGCAAATTGTTGCCCATAGCAGCATCTATAGATAACTTGAAGAAAGTGTGAAGTGAAATTGATGTTGTTTTCTAGCCACTTTTTTACAATAAACATTTTTAAGTAAGATTTCTGTTGTTTGTTCTACTTAAACAACTGTGTACTCACTTTGGATCATAGAAAAATGTGAATGGCTCTACGTGACCAAATGAAGATAAAAGTGAAGTTCAGATGTGAAGTTCTAAACATTAGAAAGGAATATATACATTGCATTTTAAAAGATTTTAAACCTTACAGTGCATTTTTCTAATCAGTGCTTGAAAACACTTGCTTTTCTCCTACTTACAACACTATGACAGCATTGTGAGATATATTTTATCAAAAACATTTAAGAGCAATGCATTTCTCTTGCATTGTAACAGATGAAAGGGGGCTATTAGAGAGGCCTTATAGTACTTTCCCCGAGACTTTCACATCAGGGAATATGGGCTTGATCCAAAGTTCATTAAAGTCAGTGGAGCCTTATGGGAGTTCAGCACTGTTTGCATGATGCTCTTTTTATGTAGTAGTCAAGTCACAGTATAATATACTTTATATGGCAATTTCAAGATGATTAAATATATTTTATTGAAATTTATTAGATATCAGAACTGTCAAATGAATTCATTACAACTGTATATCAGCTAATATTTCACAGGAAAGAAATTATTCCATAATAAAAAGTAGAAATCTTTTTTCTTTAGGTGATTTGACTACGTACTCCAAGATCTGAACTACATGAAAGTATTACAGCTTCAACAAGTCACATCTCATCATTACTGACTGGTGTGAAACAACACCATTTTCAACTTTTAGCAAAGTACAGCACTAGAAAACAGGCAAGCACCAGCTGGCACGCAGTCTGAAGACCCTATGTCTACACTAGGGTACCAACCAGAACAAGTAATAGCAAAAATAAAATTCCAACAATTCACCAAGAATGTTACTGATGTGTAAATGCAAGGTGAATATTTCTTGAAAAAAAAGTATGTTTCAACAAAATGATGCAATAGACCATATATGCCTTCTGTCTCCTTCAGCCCAGTTCTGGAGGAGGCCTTCAGCAGGACTGCACTGAAATAATGCAGGCAATAGGGGGAAGTTTTGCACCTTTTCTGCATGGAAAGCATGATACTGAAAAATGAAGCTGAAGTGAAGTTTTCATATTCTCCTAGCACTATAACAGTGATTCCCTAGGAGCTGCTAGGTTGGTTTTTTTTCTTTCAGGAAATAGCTGGTGAGTTCAAGAAAGATAGGGTTAGTGGGAATTTGTGAGGTAAAATTTCAAAATGAACACGTGAAGGCATCAAATACCCTTGAAAAGTTTCATGTGGTTTCTCTATTGATTTGCACTTCCATGTCATTTGCTTTGAAGTTTGTAGGCTCCAGCAGCTCTTTGTGCAGCTCCTTCTTCCCAGAACAAAGTTTACTGGAGTATGAGTAAAGCTCTGAAAGTCAACAGCTGTTTGTACTGTTCTAGGTTTGCTCTCCTGTGCTGTGCCACAAAGATGTTTCCATTGTTTTAATTCACACTTTAAATTCTCTACGCCCATAGTAAATTAAATAGTATAAGAGCTTGACTTCTTGAGTGAGTGGAAATGCTACTGCTGTCCTCAAGGGAAATCAGATGAAAACTTCATCAAAATACGGTATGCTAAACCAAACACAAGTGGAACTGGTCTGATTTGGAGATGACAATTAAGATATGCTACTTTGCATGCCTGTAACACCTGTACTCATAAAACACAAAGATGGGAAAGGCTAGAAGCTCTTTTGGCTCATCTTGGTAATTGAAACAGAACACTCTATCACAGATCCCAGCTCTCTGTCCAGTTGCAGCATAAACTTCCCAAGCAGCTAAATATCTCTGCTTTTCCTGTGTGACTGCTTTCTATTATTCCCTGTTAAGACTTTCTCCAAAACATATTCCATTAATAGTTTTACCTCATTACCTTAGAAATGCCCTTCTGCACCTGCACAAGCTATTTATCAATGTAAATTGAATTCTGTTCTGAGCTTCTGGTTGATGACTCCTTTGACTTTCTCAACAGACAATGAAGAAGCTCCCTCCAAGGTCAATCTGTCCATTGAATCTCTTTGCTCATTGCAACATTTTTCACAACACATCTCTTATTCTATAGCCAAATAGATTTTTAAATTTTTAAAATCTTTCTTAGGAAAACATGGTCCCTGTAGTCAGAATATCTTGACTGTTTCTTTTCTGAAATTTGTCACTTTTTTTACTTTTTGAACAATATGTGCTCCAGGTCCTTCCTTTACGATGTTCAGTCAATCTGCTTTCAATGTTCTTTCAGTGTTCAGAGAAGAGCTAAACCACCTCAGCACTTGTGAAGTTACAAGTTAAATATATTAATTTCTCAAGGCTGAAGGCAATAATTGATTCACTTTGGTTTCCATGTCTTTCTTCCCTTGCTTCTGTTTGGGCATGCTTTTCACTTCAGAGGCTGCAGAATGAAGGGAGATGTGCATGAAATGAAGAAGAACAAAGTATATTTTTAGGCTCAAAGAACTACAGTTTTCCTACCATGTAATGCAGAGTTAGGAAAAGCATGTTATATACTCACCAAAGGGTTAAAAGAAGTGCCTCTCAGATTAAGGCACCATGAAATCCTTCTTCTGTATTTTGCTCTATTATTTGGATTATTATAGTTCCTGTTGTCATTAAGCAAACTCAGGGCCTATTACTGTAAGCCCCATAAAATCATATAAAAATGAAACACCATAAAGATCCCATAATTTCAATTAAAAAGAAAACAATGGGAAACCTGGTAATTTAATTGTGATATATTCTGCTACAGCTGATTTCCACTGCCACTAAATAAATCAATATTTAATTTGAAAACTTATTTTTGTTTTTGAATAAGACGTTGTCAGTTATGAGTATTGTTGCTCTGGAAATAATGGGCTTTACTAGCTGTCCCAAGTGTTGGGTTTTGTCTCTTTAAAGTAGGTGCTCTAAAAGTTTGATTACATTAATTATAACTCTGGATCACAGAAATATAAGGAATAGAAGGTGAGAAGTGCACTCCAACCTGCATATATTGTAGTATCAAATGATAACTGCAAAAAATAAGAACAGATTGTTCAAGTGAATCACGGATCATGGAATGACTGAGGTGGGAAATAACCTTTGCATATTGACTAGTCCCACTCCTCTGCTCAGAGCAGGGGTCAGGAGAGCAGATTACCCAGACTGTGTTCAGATAGGGTTTTGATATCGGAAAGAATGGAGATTCCATGACCTCTCCAGACAACCTGTGCCAGTGTTCAGTCACACTTACAGTACCAAAGGGGTTTTCCTTTCATTTAAATGTAATTTTCTGTACTTCAGATGGTGTGCACTGCCTCTTGTCCTGTCACTGGGCAGCATTAAGAGTCTGACTGTATTCTTCACTCCATCACATGAGGAATTTATACACAGTAATAAGATCTTACTTGAGGTTTTTTTCTTTTCAAGCTGTCTCAGTGACTCCAATAGAAGAGGTGCTCCCATCTCTTAATTCCCACTGTCATCCGTCACCAGAATCTGTTATTCTCATGTCAGCATTGTACTGGTGAGCCCAGAACTGGACCTAGTGCTGCAGATGGGCTGCACCAGTGCTGAGTAGAGGTGGAAATACCATTCAGTTTCTCATGGGAGGCTGACAGGATGCATAAAATTTGTGGGAATTTTAGCCAAAGCAGTAGAAAAGAAACAAAAATGATGCTTGCATCAACAGAAATAAATTCTCTGATGCTTTTTCCCAGAAACTTGCATTTATTTTAAATATATACAAAGTCCTCAGGAATCTTGAAGTTTGAGGAGTGTGGGACTGTTTTCCAGGGACAGCAAGAATTGCCCTGTCCCTTTGCAGACTGCAACATAAGGGTGCCTCAGCCAAACCAGAGAAGAGATTAAAAAAAAAAAATTAACCAGTGCATAATGGTGCTGTTTTCACATGTTTGGCAGTTTGGTCACCTTGTTTCTCTTCACTTACCTTTCCAATACTTCAAGAATGCCATCCAAAGCAATGGGTTTTTTTCTTATTCTGAAGCACTCATTATTTTGGGTACAAAAACATAAGGGCTCATTCATTGTCCTCCTTCTTTTGTTCTTTCCACATCTCTGCAAGACAAAAGTTATGCAACAGTTGGTTTCTGTTGCATCTGCCACCTCTATCCCTTCTACCTGGGTATTGAATATTCCCATCTCTTGTTTGTGTACCTCTTTCTTCTACTGTCCAGTGCATACACTAAGTAACAGCAAGGATGAAAGTCACAGGCAGCCCTTCCTAAGAAGGAATAAAAGACCTTTTATATCTTTCAGTTATACAATCATTTTTTTTTTCAAAAGAAGACATGGAAAACAGGAATCACATGAATACCAGCTCAAATTCACGTTTCCAATATTTTTAGTAGCCTTCACTCTGTAAACTTGGAAAAGCAATGGAGGCACATGCTGATATTCACACCTTTTTTCACACAAATAGACATAGAGCTGCACATTCAAACACACAAATCCTTTCACTTCAGCCCTGGTTTGGGGGATCTTCAGAAAATCCCTCAAAGAGGTCCCTCATTTTGCTGCTAGAGCACCCCTCAAAAAATTGGAGTTAAATGCAAACACAAGGGTGCTGTCTAGCAGGACAAAGTCAAAGGAGGGTGTTCTTCAAGCTTTTTGTCCCTCCACTCAGCATGGGAATGACTGAGAATGCCACACATTCTGGATTAGAATAATTTCCTAGAAGCTTATCTTTATTTTACTTATCCTATAAAACAGAGCCTTTTGCCAAACCAAAGGGAACTGCAGAAAGCCATTCTTCACATTGCAAAGCCCCTAAATTCTCCTTACTTCTCATATTTTAGCATGTTCCATTACTGCTTTCTTTGCCTTGCATAGGAATCATCTTCTTCCCAGATGTGTCTAACAGGGAGTCAGAGTCAGGGGATCATGGATCTTTTAATGCTAGAGATATGTGGGCATTGCTGTGACTTCTGCACAGCCCTAGACTGGTGTATGAACAACAAATGTTCCATGCTGGGCCATCAAATGGCAGCAGTCCCTGACCATCACCTCTCCACACCTTTTCAAAGGCATGACCTGGGAATGCAGGAGCTTGGTCTCACAGATCCCTCTCAGAGAAGTGCCCACATCTCTCTGAGTCCAGTGGGCTCGCAGTACAAGCTCTGAACATCTGAGTACCATCAGACATCTGCTAAGTCGCTAATAAGAAGCAGTTAAAGTATAAAGTTGCACTGCAATTAGCTCAGATTTTGCACATGTCCCTAAACCAAAGAAAATTCTTTTGAATGTAACCTGCCTTCTCATGTGGGCTGGCAGATCATCCAGCTGACAATGAATAAAGAGTTAGAAGAATGAAAAGTGACAGTTATTAAGTAACTTTAGTAAAAATTGAATGAAAAACAATCAGCAACTCAAAGTAATATTGTGCATAAAAGACTAATAAAAATCCCTCCATCTCAGTTAAAGCTTCATTGTATTTGGCATTAAGTCATTAATTTTTTACATTTTTAAGCATTATAAAAAGATATTTTGTAAGACAGTTCACCAAGATTTATAGCAAAGTATTCACTATTCATCTGTAATACATGAAACCAGGCTAGGTTGCTATGTCCTAAGGAAATTGAAAAAAGAATCTTGTGACTCGTGATGGACATTTTGTGGTGTTTGTAAAACAGCTTGGCATCTCAGCCCAGATCCTAACTAGTTCTGACTAGACAAGGCCAACACTCAAAAACAGTCAGGATTTTTTGACAGCTCTCACTTAATGACAGAAAAATAATATTTTATTTGTAAAATGGCTTTCTGCTCCTAGATAGTTTCAAAAAATTGTTCCTACCCCTCTTCTCTCTCCCCACTTTTCCAAATATTGGCAGAAAAAAAATAGTTGCAATTGCTGATAATTTCATTTCCCAGGGACCTTTTCTCAGAGGTTTGAAAGTCATGGCTGCAGTTTGGTGGTCACAGCAGATTACTGAGAGCTGCTCCTGAATATTTGAACCCAAATGCTTTGTTGATCCACAGACAAATATGCCAGCTTGTCACACTGGCAGGATAACAGGGAGGGGTTCTGGGAACAAAGATAAGACAAAAAAGGTCCCAGGGACTGTTGAAATTTCAGCCTTCAATTAATAGGAGGATATGGCAGTTAGTAGGTATTTACAAGCAGTATGTATCAATTACAAATAACCTTCCAGGTCACTCTTCTGTACCAGGAAAATCTCAAAAATTCAACTCTGCTTAGCTTTGAGAAGAAATTTTGACTCAAGTTAAGACTCATCTGATAAATCAGGTATGTCTCATCTTTGCTCTTATTGCCACAACATATAGTCAGAACTGAGGGTGTAGATTTTTTTTAATTACACATGTGGAAACTACTAAGAACAGGAACATCCAAAATCATTATAAACTATATATATATTTGTATCTATATAAAAACAAGTAAAATTAAATATGCAGTATTGAAGTTGAGGAAATATTTTACAAAACAGCTCTGCCACAATGTTGTAAGTCTTTAAGTTAGCCTAAAACTTTTAACAAAAAAAAAAAATCATTGTTTTTCTTCTTTTAAAAGCAAGTATCTCAAATATATGATTCTTTTCCAGTTTAAAAAAAAAAAAAAAAAGAGTATACTTCCTTTTCATCAAAATGACATAGATCCCTGAAGGAGACTGAGTTATTTTGACAATCCTGACAGAAAGCTCCTAAAGTTTTTATGTCAATGTGTGCCATTCTGGCGGAAGCAATTCTATGCACGGGGCATCCTGGGATTGTCCCATACAGTGGGTTTCTCACCTTGAACTCTGCATTTGCCCCTGTCAAAAGGTTTTGAATCTACATGGACATTTGCTGACAGAAATGGAATAATTCTTTGCTGCAGTGCCATCCCACGTACTGCATCACATGTATTTGTTTTGCTATACAGTGCTAAGAAGGGAGCACAGCCAGAAGTCTGCAAGCCTAGGTATCTTGTTCTTCCTAAAAGCACTGACCTACTTAAGAGCTTTATGGATCCTTTCTTCTAGAAAACCCCTTTTTTCTTCCTCTATAGTTGCCCAGGCTAAAGAAGAACCAGAATTTTCTGTGATGCATTCTTGCCTTTTCCTGCACTGCTACAGTTTCTATGTCAGACTGTGCTAAAAATGATGAGGTTGCAATTCTGAGCTTCTGTGGTAAGTTTATAGCCTTTTTAACATCTTTCTCCTTGGTCTTTGTTACATATTAATGAAAAGAATACACAATATGGACTTATTATTTAGGCCAAGTACAAGTGATTTTTGAAAGTATAATTCCTCACCATTGTCAGATAACTTGCAGACATGATATTAAATCTGAGCTCCTGTATGTTTGAGAAATTTTTGTATTCATCTTTGTGTCCTGGTTTCAGCTGGGAGATAATTCATTTCCTTCTTAGTAGTTGTTAAAGTGCTCTGTTTTGGATCTATTATGAGAATAATGTTGATAACACACTGTTGTCGTTGCTAAGTAGTGCTTACTTTATAAGGACTTTTCAACCTCCCATGCTCTGCCAGCAAGCAGTTGCACAAAAAGACAGGAGGGAGCACAGCCAGGACAACTTACCTGAACTGGCCAAAGGGATGATCCTTACCACAGAACAGCATGCCCAGTATATAAATGGGGGCATTGGCTGGGAAATGCCAATCATAGCTCAGGAAGTGACTGGACATTGGTAAGCAGGTGGTGAACAATTTTATCGTGCGTCAGTTATTTCTCTTGGGTTTTATTCCTCTCTCCGTCTTTCTCTCTTTATTTTTCACCATGTTTTTAACTCTGTTTGAATTATCAAACTGTTCTTGACCCACCAAGAGTACTACCTTTTTCTGATTCTCTTCCCCATCCCACCAGGCTTGCAGGGAAATGAGAAAACAGTTGGTGTGGTACTTAGTTGCTGCCTGGGGTTAGATCATGACACTTTGGTAAATGCCTTTCCACCTTGTTTCTATCTCCCTGTTTAAAATTAAAAGCAAAAATTTCACAAGAGGTCTCTGGAAGACAACCTAAAATTATGGCTCTATTCTTTGCACTTTAAGCTGATATGTTTAAGAAGGGAACTGCTGCATGTACAATGCTTGCTGCTTTGACACTGTGAGAAGGAGTGTTATAGTTCTTAAAGTAAATGCCTGCTTGTTTCTTAGGTCACTAATGGAGAGGAAGGATTTGTTCTGCAGCATTTGTAAAAACACAAATATGTTGCCATCATATGAGTGATTATTGTCCCCCCACCCTTTTAAACAGGAAACAGTTTTTAGGACTTCCAGTTCAGATAATCTTCTCTTACTCACATTGCTTTGTTCCTAAACATAAGAGAGTTTTTGTCTGAGAAAGATCTTAGAATCTGGCATTGTACTTTTTTTAGGAGCCCATAACAAAAATTGCAGTGTATATTACCTACACAGATGAACATTATAGTACAGTATCCATGCAGTCCCTCATTTTGAAAGAAAGAAAACATATTTTGAAGGGGTACCATGTAAAGTCAAGCCATGCATTTGTATTGCTCCTTCACTGACAGGTTATGACCAAGTCAAGCTCTCTAGGAGCAGGACTCTCTCCTCCCTTGAAACAGAGCCACTCTTATGAATGAGTTGTCCTTTAGCCTTATTCTCATGTTCTTTAAATCTCTGGTAGTGGTGCCCAACACATTGCCAGGAGCCATCATGGTCTGATCTGGTGCAGCTGGGAAAAAAAGCAAGCCAGTGTTTCATGAAGTATCTAAAAACAATCCTTCCCTCCAGGAGATTTTGCTATGTAACCATGCAGCAAACTCCACCAGCATATACACAGCTCATAATGACAAAATGTCCAGCAGTGCTTCTCCTGGTTGCCCAAGCACAAGAGCAACTTGCAAGCTAATATCACACCACTAGACTTCAGCTTTTGTCAGTACGGAAGTGTTGGAGGAAAAAAGAAAAAAGAGAGAGAAGAAAGCATAAAAACATTAGTGCTACAGTCTTGGAAAAAGTTCCTGACACAGATCTGATCTGAGCCTAAGGATAGTACAGCTTACACACCTTGTTCCCAGGATTTGGCCTAAATTACAGCCCAGACATTAATGCTTAAGTGGTAGGATTTTGATGTGTCTTGTGATGGGAATTAGGGTCAGAAAATGTTCATTTAATGGCAGAAGAAGGGCTGGAAACAGGTCGACTCGGTAATATTACAGCAAATATACAAGAGTTAATCCTTTTGCTTTCATTTTATTTATTCTTTGCCTGGTTTTAGTGAGGATGAATAATGTCCATGTCTTGTAACACCTCAGTAATAGTTCAGCAGGATTGCTGTGACCTTTCCTGGTTGGACCAGTACTGATTAGCTGCAGATTTCGATGTATGATCAGGTGACAAGCCAGGCTTGCAGAGTCTGAACTCTTGCAGTTGCTGTTGAGGAAAGTAAAATGACAATTTCTGCTGCTCTTTGAAGGGCAAACTAATAAGTTTTTGGAAATGTAAAGTTGAAGTGAAATGCATTTCTTTAATTACTCCTGATTTAGATTTTGCATGTTACTACATTATGCATGGACTATGCTGAGCTAGGAATGCTGCATTATGGTTTTAGCTATTTGAACCTGCCAGTAACTTATGCCAAAGATGAACCTTTCAAGGTAATCTAAAATGTAGACTTCTTAACTGATGTGAATGGCAGCCTTCCTATTTTAAATTACAAGTGGTAAAAAGAGAGTTACATTGTCAATCAGACAGCAAATGGTGCTGCACTGGCCTTTCTAGAAAAACAAGCAATGGGTAATAAATTACTTTATGGTAGGATTGAATTAAAAACAAAAAATCCTTATCAGTACAATATGTTTTCTGGTTCACCTAGACTCATCTGTTTTAATATTTTCCAGCTATGTTACATTTCCCATTTCTTTCAAGTTAAACGAGTCCTTTTAGACATATATGTGCATGCATACATACAAATGTGAGTGCATATATACAGACATACATGGAACCATTTTCTGTACATAAGCAGAGACTGTAAATGATAATCTATTTTTGAGCAGTATTATTAATATGAGGCACATTCCCATTTTCTCTATTCCAAAACCTTACTTTTTGCTTAAAAAAGAAAAACTTACAAAGCTCTCTTGTTCCTATAGTTACCCAGAAAAAAAAAAAAAAACAGACTTTTGACAGCAATCAAGTGTAACCAGTAGACTTGCAGTCACCTTCAAGCAGCTGAAAAACAGACTGCAATGGCAGACAATTCTCAAAGATCAATATTGCCACTGCTTCATTCAGAAAGGCTTCAATGGGGATAGTCACCAAAGACATGACAAATATCAGAGGAACCTGTTCTCTGGCTGACCAAAGCATGGAATGAAAGCATGGGAGAACACCATAGTGAAGATCTTCACCATTTAATGTGACCTTTTATCTTAGTGTTGCAGGCAACAGCTTACTGGATTACATTTGTAAAAACAGAAAACTTTCACTGAGAGTAGCATCTCTTTGGAAGGTTTCTGAGACTCTCAGCACTGAAAATATAATGTTGTTTCCACCTTCCATTTCCATTCAGTTCCTGCTTCTGAACCACATAAAATGCATGGCTCAGTGAACCAACCTGTGCACTGGCTTTCAGAGCCAATATGCTAGCACATAGTTCCCATATTAGTCAAGAAATCTTCCTTATATTTATGGAATACAGGCGGTTTTTGTTCTTAACTCAGACTTTTCCCTGACTCTTTAATGGCAGCACATGACTGCAATGTCCCTGTGTAGGTTTACCACGCACCTGCATTATCCTCTTTCTCTAGATGAAATTAAGTTGGGACACAGCTGAGGTTTTGGGGTTGGGTTTCTCCTATATGTTCAGCAAGCCTCAGCAGAGCAAAGTAAAGAGCCAGGTATCTTCCTGTGCACATTAATATATCATGTGTGCTCGGGAAATCTGATGCATTCAGGAAACACTGGTCTTACCAGGTGTGAGCAATACAGCTGTGCAGAGCACTCACAGCATCACATCAGACCTATTCCCAATCTGCACTGAAGCAAGAATTCACATGAAACTATGACATTTTACATTTTCTAAACACTTTGAAACCTTCTGGAAAATCAAGATCAATATAAAAATCCTACCTCTATATAGATGCTCTGACAAAGGGGAATCTGAGCCATGCAGCTCTGCAGTCCACCTTTTAAGAGAGATAACTCTGAGAGATAAGACTCTTCTTACACACACAGAGGATAATCACCACAAATTCAATCCTTCTTCATCCACATGTCAGCCCAGGAGCTGTGAATTATAACCTCTCACCCCACATGGCACACAATCAGTATTCAGCTGCCAAGTGCAGAGCTAGTTTTATGCTGGAGTTTTCAAAGCACCAGGTTCCAGTGAATAGCCACAGTCTTCTCTTTTCTGGCTCCCCAATAAGTAGTGCCTGCAGAACATGCCAGACAAATGCTGGAAAGGTCAGGGGGTAGGTAAGGGCTAACAGGAAAGCCAATTCTCATGGCTCTAGCCACAGGACAGGGTGGATGCATTTCTCTGTGTACCCCATTGTCCTAGTCTCTAGATGCACATCTGGTTACACTCGCACTGTGTGTCAGGGCAAAACATTACTGAGCAATCTCACTTTCCTACAGAGGAAATCCTGGGCATATAAACAAGGTGCATTTCATTAGATTTCCTCTCTTACAGTAGGGGACAACAACCACTGTATCATGGGAAGTTGCTTCAGACTCTAGCTGGAGCCATTGTATCCCAAATTTTACTTTATATCTACTTTCTATAGGCCAAAGGTCAAAAATATTTCTGTCAAGAAAGCATTTTCCAAAGGCAGTGTGGAAACGGTGTGGTTTGCAACATGTTACATGTGTTTCAGAGAAAGGACAGTAGGAGATCTGCATCTGTCCCTGTGGCTTGTCCTACCATTCCATAGGTAGCTGTCATTCTGCAAATTTTATGTGGAAAACTCACAGGACATGAGACTGGAAGAGAATTGCAGGCAGTGACTTAACAGCAAAATCTTTCCACCTCTCTACTGTTTTTTTTTAAAGGGTTTCAGAAGCTTTCAGGAAGAAAATCACACTTAAATGCTGGTGTACCTAAAAGCTAGCCTTGTGCATGCTGACTTGAACAGCAAATTTGGAAGTTGCCTTCAAGGAGGTCAAGCTCTAAATTCAAATTTAAACCCTCCTATTAGGCATAATACAGGCTTAAATCCATCTCCCTGGACTGTGCCTGGATTGATGCACATGAGTCAGAGTCCAACCTCCTCTTTTTCCTCTTTGGACCTTGCAGAAGTGGTTGGACCACTTGAAGGGGAAAAACTGATTCAAATTTGACCAGATGGGTGATGTCTAATCCAGGAAGTTCCCAGGACTAACCAGATACAAATGCTCACAGCAGGGCATGAATCGGTGCAAGAGGATGACTTCTTTCTAGACACCTGTGAATATTGTCTTATACCTCCTGACCTTTTATTGCAGGCAGCTGCAAAGACATAATTTGAATGCAAGACTGGCACTGGAACAGGTTACTCAGAGAGGCTGTGGAATGTTCATCCTTGGAGACATTAAAAACCTGGCTGGATAGAGTCCTGGGAAACCTTCTCCATCTGACCATGCTTGAACAGAAAGCCTCAATAAAACAATCTCCAGATATGCCTTCCAACACCAAGAAGTCTACAATTCTATGGTTAAAAAATAAGTAATAAATAAGAAAGCTGGGGGGAGGGGGGGGGATTATACTTTCATGTGAACAAAAAAGCCCTAGAGAAAAATTAAATTCCTTTGAATCAGATTTATGAAATGTATTTATTGTTCCAGCCATGGCACTTCAAATTCAGTTATGGTCTTAATTCAAGTTACTGAACTCTTCTAAATTCTAGCCTTGTTTTCACTCTATTGAGGTACAACAGAATTGATGGGTGTGTGTGGCAGCAGTGTGACTGGATGTGAAATCATGTGCTTTCCCCTCACATGAAGAGGCATTTCAGCAATGACTAATCATGTATTTTCTCATTTGCCAGCTATTCACAGAGGTTTTAATTTGCAAGGCAAGATTTCTTGTTCTCTTTGTTGTCATAGTGGTGAAGTCCCTAATAAGTGACATTTACTGAGGGGACTAGGTGCAGATTTGTCTGAGATGTGTAGGAGATGGGCAATTCCATATGTTATCAACCTGACTTCAAGAAGTCTCAGAAATAAGTCTCCCAAGTGAAATTTATTGAAGTCCTGAATTGTTTTCCCCTGAAGCATTTAGTTCAGTAGATCTTTATCAATCTATACCTGTACATACATGAAAATCCATACACAAGGACACATGTTTACAACAAATTGCTGAGACTCTCCACATCTGAAGTTGTTTCTGCATATTCATGAATGCACCTAAGGGCTGAAATATCTTTTCTCTGTGACATATTTTACCCCAATAATTTATACAGAATATCATTTTAAAAAAATGACTTTTGTACAGACATTTATTTCATGGTTGCCTGAAATGTTCTTGGTGTATTTAATTACAACAGATGCTATTTTATTTTGGTAAAGTAAATGATAAAATATTACAAAATTTTTCAGGAGAAGTGTATGAGAAGATTGGAAATCCCACAAACTACTGCATTTTTTTCTTTCTATTGCTCATTGAAATGTTTCTTATCATCCCACCCTCCAGGTCCCAGAAAAATCATAATATTAGGCAAAATTACTAAATAAGCATTGAAAATAGACTGCAAGCTGGATGTTGAAATACAGGTTCCTATTATTAAAAATATATTCTCATGTCTTATATATTTCTGGTTATGATTTATTTATGGTAAAAACCATTACAAGAGATGAATTAAGTTTCTTATCCTGATTTGGGTAAATTAGGCAAATTCACTACTCATCTTTTATTTTAATTTGGTACACAATCTATTTAAGCCTGTGTCAGTAGAGCAGCAAAACATCCCCGTTCCGTCTTTTATTGATTTACAAATTTGCTGCATGTATCAGTTATTCCTTCAGGTCTTTTGTCTCATAAAGAGAGCTTCCTCAACCAAAGTGGAAAATATTTGTCATCAAAATGAACTTGAGTATTTATAATTACTTATACCTTATTTTTCCGTGGGCATCCAAAGCACAACAAGCTCTACACCATCACTGACAATCATCTCTAAAACATGATATTCTAACCATACACATTTAATAAAACAGTGTATTCAATTAAACCAAAGAAATTATACTGTTCTTAGCAATATCACTTGTTCCACCAGTGTAAAGAATAAAAAGTATATATCCTACTTGGTATTTTATTAATGGCAGTGAAAAGACAAGCTATATATTTCCTCTAGTTTCCCTCCTTCCAGAGCTCCTCCTTCAGGCCAATTTGTTCTTTGTCTAACATCTTCCCTAGTTTGGAATCCAAAGTTGTAAAATAGGCAGGAGCAAAATCTGGAAGATGGAGTAGTGTTTCAGGTGCAGCACAGAGTAGGAATTGAATCTGAACTGTACAGACTCTGCCTCTGCGTGTGTCATGCAGGGGTTAATTGACAACTGTTTAGACAGGGCAAGTGAATGTGCAGCTCAAGCAGCTAAACACAACTGAAAAAGACTGGTTCTGATCTTTCTCGTAGGTTCTGTTTCACATTCTGAACTTTCAAATAAAAAGATTTCTGGGCTGTTAAATGGATCATTATTAAGACGTTAAAGTTATTATCTTAATTTTTTTTAATGAAGTCTCACATGCCCTTTGTTCATTAGACATCTGTAACAATGACGGAACACTCACAGTCACCAGAGCTTAGAAAGCAGCTTAAGCAAGCATGTGTTTAACTTTCTGCCACTGTTGAAATCACTGCAGTGTAAAATGTACCTGATTTACAAGAGTTTGAGTTGGGCTTTGCTTCACTTTTGGTGCCCAGACACATGGCTTTCTACAGACATAGTGTGAGGACTTTCCATTGTGGGACTTTTCCAGTGTTTGTGTCATATAAAGTGGTGCTAGAGGAATAAAGAGAATTAGAAAAACTTCCTGCTTTGGATTTCTCCTTTCACTGGGAAATCTCTTCCAGAAAAAAAGCAATGCACCAGTATTTTACAGATCAAAATGCTTTTTGATCTGAAAAAGTTAGTTGCAGGATTTGTCATAATCAAAGTTTCTCATAACCTCCTATTGCTGAAGAAGGAAAAATTACTCCTAATAATAAAATTATTTAAAAATAAAACCCTGATTGTATACATTTGGTCTCGTTCCACTACATGCCAATGTTTTCTGTAACTTCAAATAGCCTGACATTTATATTAAGCTTAAAAAATCATTGATCCAGTTCTGCAGAGCAAGACATCAGAGTCCCACTGATCATTTCTGTCTCTCAAGAGCAGGCTCTGGATAAATTAGCACCACTATTAATCATAATAATACATCTATGTCTTGGTTCTGAGATTCTTGAGATGTTTTCCAGAAACTGCAAACTGGCATGATGTTAGCCAAAAAAACATTAAAGCATGGATCTTAACTCTCCAGTGAATCCTTCAGAAACTAAATAGCTCTCACAGCATAATATTTCTGACAGGAAATATACACTTGAGATGTTTTAAGCCTGAAATGTCACATACACAACAGAGCTTAAGCCTGAGAAGCCTTCCCTGTTTCTGAGATCAGAACAGTAGTATTATCATTAAGAGGATAAAATGCCACTTCCTTGCTTCCCATAGCCCAATCCAAATGAAATGTGATTCACTTAATGAACTTCATCTAAGCCTAATGGAACAATTTCAGCCTGTCCTGGACAACTATCCTGCCCAATCCCCTCATACACATTATTTCTGCTCTCTTGGTTTTCATATCCGCCTCTGCCCAATCACTTGTGGCAGGTTCTATTGGTAAAGCAAATGCTTTGCTGCTGTTTTTCCTCTTAGAATTACAGATCACTGAAGAAGTAGCTTAAAACATTTCCACTGGAGAAAAATGTGATGAAATTGTTAAAGGTTCAGCAGCCTTGAAACACTAGTAGACTATTGGCATGAGGATTATTCCCAGACATGATCTTTCCCTTGGAACCTGGTGTCGCAGTTTGCAATATTTGTTCGCTTCATGCCTCCTCGGTATAGCCTGTCTCTCTGGCTGATTTTGTTCCTTTCTTTATCTGAAGTTGGCATTTTTTCCACTCTCAATAATTAAGCTGTCTCGATGCTAGAGACATGCCTATTTTATCACATGTATGTCTCGTACACAGTTGAAAGAGGAGAACTCCAAGGGAGAAGGCGGCTGGCGTCTCTGCTGTTGAAACAGTTTCAATCTGGCCTGAATACTTTGCCTGCAGTGCTGCAACCCACAAGGGGGTCTTAACCTCTGAAACCTGCTGACTCAAGAGTAATTGGCCAGCATGATGCCACTGTGACCATCAAGTGGAACAAATAAAATTACCCACCATTTCAGTGCCATGATTGTCCTCTCCCACTGCGTGATTCCATGAATCCCCCCGAGGACTGACCTGCTTATAATAAACAAATTGTTTTCTGGGCTCCTTTTCCATTGCCTGTAGGGGAGTAACAAGAAGACAGAGCCAAGCTGTGTTAACTATATTTAATGGTCTTTTTTCTTTTCCTTAAATTGCATCAGATGGTGAAGATGACTAGATATAGTATGATCTTTTAAAATTATATCCTCAAGAAGCAAACAATTAGAGAACAGCATCTCTACAAGGCAAGTCAAGTTTACACAGTGATAGAAAGTTGTAAATTTGAAGAATTCAAGAGGATTACACATATCCAAGTCGGATGACTTAATTCCTCTTCCTGAGAACGACAGCTTAAAAGCAGGGATTCTCTTACTCTATACACAATTTTGTAATTTGTTTGCACGAAAGCAAGCTGTTTACACTGTGCTACATAGAGGTCGTTGCCAAAACTTACTATCTCCTATAACAGTGTAAAACCAGAATATCTCTCATGATGGCAGTGGGCTTAATCAGATACATACCAGCGTAACCGAGAACTAAATTTGGTTTTACACCCCTGTCTAAAAGAAGCTCTCTAAAGATCAGAGGGGGAGAGCTAGGGGGAGGGCTGAATAGTGGGGAAGGAGGTAGTTCTTGTTCTCTTGGTTTTCTTTCTTTATGACCGTGTAACAGCATCCCCAATATCTGGACTAATGTGGAGGAGATAATATGACCTGGCAAATGCATCAGCAGGGCAAGTAGTGTGAAACTTTATTTTAGTGTTTTCAGTAACTGCCTGAGCTGATAATGGCCCTAATGTGGCCACAATTGACTGCAGAAGTGCAGATTTAGTCCCAGTACCATAAAGTTTTGTACTAACACTGTGTGAAATTGTAGTTATTTTGAGTTTTCAGCCTTCCATTGAACAAGAGCAAAACTTGGAGCATGAAGATGTATGTGAACCGCTTCTTTAGGCAAGCAGGTAGAGGAGCCCAATGACTTTTGCAGAATCAAATCATAATGCAGAATAAACTGAGGAGACAGGGAAGTACAGTGAGCTACTCTGCCGTGACTAACAATAACCATCTTAAAAAACTGTTGATGTATTTCTGAAAACACGGTTTGCTGTTTGCTGCCAGCAATTTCATTTAGACCCAATTTACTTAAATTACATGCCTAAATGTAGGCAGACTATTAAGCACATTGTTAAAACAAGGTCTTGAAAAACCAAGAAAAACTAATACTTCATCTTCCCTGCACTTTTTTAATTGCTATTTTTGATCACTTTATTTCACTGCTAAATCCACTTTACTTAGCTTGTTAAGGTATTTTGAGGGGTGTTTTACACACAGTTTCAGTTTTCTTTCTGATTTTTGAAACCAATACAGTAAGAGTATTTAAAAAAAAAACATCAAGAGTGCTTATCTAGTTATTTCCATCCAAAGTAATCTCCAAGTCTGAACAGACCATTTAATATGGAAGGTTCTTTATGTTTGGAAGGAGTCTGAACCCTGTTTCAAATTTAGCATGCATCCTCCTGTTCATTTTATTTCCCAGATAAGGAGTAGATCAAGTCTGCAATGCTTCCATCATACAGAAGTTTTCTCCTTATCTACATACAGTTTCTTTCTCCCTAGCTCCACTTTTACTGCTGCAAACCTTTATATGTCAAGCAAAGGAGAGAATAAAACCAGAGAAATTTGTATTTGGGACCCTAAAACTGCCAAGATGGGAAGGACATATTGGTTGTGCTTTTCACCAGTCTTCTTCTCTCATTTATATTCTGTTCCATTGCTCCTCCTGGCTATTCTAAATCCTACTTTCAAGTGGTTTATAGTCACAGTTATGAAGCACATTTGTCTACATCTCTTCTGTAAGGGAATAACAAGTATTGACTGGTGGATCTACTTGTCTTATACATGAAGCATCATTCTCAGTCAGACTGTATAACAGATAGACAAAACATGTGATACAAAAATTCCTTTCTATAAATAAACCCATGGAAAAATAGTCCTCATCACTGTGAGGTATTTGATTCACAGTGGAGAACTTTTTGGGATTGGAGGAATGCATCACCTCACGGAAAGGATTTGAGACCTCAGGGCTAAAATGCACCTGAGTCTCACAGTCAAAGATTGTTCAGTGCCTAGACATGTGTAACTTATGTTATGGTGCAATCATATGCTTAAGTCCCCATGTGTGAAAAATTTTCCAAGTATTTTCATAGCCAGTAGGCAGCTCATGCATTTGCCATATCACACACACAATATGTAGATCATATGCTACTCACAGAAGTCTTTTGTCATTCACAGAGTTCTTTGGCTCTCTACTCCAGAGGTTTTGGAGGTCTGTTACCTGTCACAGAAGCCACAATCTTCCGACTGCATAGCATAAAATTGCATACACAAACATATTGAATACTAACGCACTAATAACTCCTCTCTATCCAGAACTAGGTGAAATAGGAAGTTTATCATTAAATCAGGGCAGTGAAGAATAATTTCCTTTTTTCAGAGGTCTTTGCTGGTGGCATTGTTTGTGGAATGGTATCTGGTCAAGTATCATTGAACAGGGGGCATTTTTCCTTTTTTTCCCTACAGTTTTCTCTTGAAGTTGGTTGTATTAGCTCAGTCTTTCAGTGATCTTTGCTGATACCTAGACCATTTGGGCAGACTTAAGCAAGCTGCCCAGCAAGGAACTGCTTGAATGCCAGCATCAGAAGGATGCTGGCTCCTGACACACCAAGCTCCCTGAGCAGTCTGCCAGAACAGTCAGCTTGGGCAGAGACAGATATGTTGAAATCTGGAAGAGGAGACATTTGCACAGTTGGTTTTAATGCCCTAGGAACTATAGGAGGCTATAGACTTTACTAGGAAAGAGAGAAAACAGATACAAATATGAAGAGCAATCTCTGGTGAATAGCTCTGCTTCTCTGCGAAATGTAATCCCCAAATACTCTGGCAAGAAGATAGATCATTATACCATAACGACAAGCACTAGTCGCAGGTCTCAGTTTTTCAAAGAAACGAAGTTTAAAAATAGACTTCCGAAACCTTAAGGCCTGGAACCTTGTGCAGACATTAAGATTTGTCTGCAGCTCCTTGCCTTAACTCCTACATTTTCCCATCTGCAAATCACTGAATAAGACAGACCTGCACTTTATAGTTCTCAGTGAAGCAATATGTCACCTCTATTTATACTACTGTGATCTTAGGAAAGAAGGAAATCCTGTCAGGAGTAATCTCAGATTCCTTCAGTTATCATAAATTAAACTGCCCACTTCTGTCTCATAGCATGAAATTTTTACTGTAGTGTATGTACTTGTGCCTATTTGTACATGCTTTTTATAGTTTTTGTTGTATTTTTCTGTAAAATCCTAATGGCAAATTACCATAGTAATTCTCTAAATGTCAGTTAGCATCTACTGAGACATAAACTCACAAAAACCTTGACTAACTCTTGCTGATAAACATATCCTTGATGTAATTATTGGCTTAAATCACAGGAAGTGTAGCTTTGTGTCTGCAGTAGTCAAATAGCATCTGGAAGCTCTGAGAATCTTTTTGCAGCCTTGCTATAGGAGTCTTTGCAAATTTGGGGAATGTAAATGTAAGCTTTCTGAGCCGATGTATCCCCTTCTGTGAGACAATTACGTATACTCTACCCACAGTTTCTAAAGAGGACTATGCAGCCTCCAGTCACAAAGACGAGCAGAGTTTATTGCAGCTCCAGCTAGAGCACATTAGGAGCCCACAGCTAATATCGTACAGCAGGGACAAGATTCTAATGACATTTTACCTTGCAAAATGTGACAAAATATTTTCTGGTTTTCATCACTTTCTGTATCTCATACTGAAGTCCTGTTGTCTTTTTTAAGGTCAGTGATGTTTGGTATAATTTTGTAAGACAGCCAAATTAATAATAATAACAAATACATTAATTCTGCCTTACTTGACTAGTCCAGATTCTCAGAGATTTTTTTGTTTTTCAAACACAATTAAGTCATCTTTATTAAAAATAGAACAGGTTTATACTTTCTATGAGGATACCATGAATCAGATTCTAGGAGTGATGCTGTGTAATTATAGGGATTTCTTGTACAGATTTTGTGATGTCAAAACATGATGTGGTTTCAGAAACTGAAGGCAAACAAAAGGCCTGTCTGTATTTTGATCCACTCTGAATACAACTCTGCAGCAAACTTAGGGCCAACAGAAAAAGGATAAGAGTCATGATGATTAATGTGACAAGAAAATGAAGAGGTCAACTAAAGGCATTGCCATCATCCATAGTCTTTGTCACGACAGGTGATTTGTGGGGTTAAATACACTGCAGAGGGAAGCAAAATATAAACATTGAAAAATCTTTGCCAGTGCAACCTTGGGAAAGAGGGCAATGAATTTTGATGCTAAAATGGCATGTGGGTTTGATGCTGTGTGAGGACCACAAACCGTTCAAGCACCTGGAATCTGCTCTTAGTCCATCCATTCACCTGTCTCTAGCCATGGCCAGTGACTAAATGCTTCAAAGGAATGAAAATAAATAAACAGTGTAGAGGCCAAGATATACATCAAGGGAGAAAAGGAAATGGGAATTCCTACCCAGCCAATGTAAATATGGTATAAAACAATCATACAACAAACAGAAATCACACATCCCCTTGGGAATATCACTTACAAACTTCCACTTTTAAATCCTGAATTGTCTTTTCTGTAAACATGAAAAACTCTTCTTTCTTTTCTGTTCACTACCTGTTTGAAAGGTCATTCCAGGATATCGCCCCCAAAATACTTAGATACCTCTGAAATCCAGTCCCCAAGCCCTGGCTGTGGCATTGAGCAGCAGTGCAGATGTATAGCTAGAATAAGGCCTGTAGATAATTCACACTGTTCAGCATGTTAAAAATAGAATATGTAGGTAAGTTAAGAGTTCACAGACCTTCCCATGGCCTTTGTCTCCTTTGCAGCATTCATGTCCAGAACTGCCCTGAGTCCATGGGAAAGGTGCTGCCAGAGGAACACAAAAACCTTGATTGAAGTGGTTGCAGCCTTTTGGACCTGGATGGATTTCAACTCCTATCTTGGGTAGGTTCAGAAAATAGTTGAGACATTACTTAGTTCAGTTGCAGTGCACTCTGGGGAGATATGTAGGGGAGACTGTTTTACATCTTCCTCTCTGGGCAGCTGTGAAGTCACACAAGGTGATAGGCACAAGTGTTATGCCATTGTGATGAAGGTCACTCTTAGTTGCATCTTGCAGCTATGCAATTTTTCTTGCAGGATCTTCATTCCTCATATATTTGGGTGTTTGTTTGGCTTTTTGGGGCAGATTTTTGTATTTTAGGGGGAGGGGGGGAGTTTGGTTGGTTTGTTGTTGGTTTTGGGTTTTTTTTTTACCCAGTGTTTTATCTTTGATTTGTAAATGCTTCAATGTAAAACTAGCAATACTGTAAGAGAGTTTCATTTATCACAGGGCTTTGGTGATATCAGCATTTTGTGACTAATAACACTAAAGGGAAATTGATAATACAGCTGCTGTGATTGCGAGCCTGGGATAATAGAAGTGCTATCATTTTAAAAATTAATATTGCAGAAATAATGGTAGAATTGAGAGGCAGTTAAAGGGACAGTCTCATCACACTTTAATCACAAGGAGATTCTTGAAGTATTTTTATAGAATTATAGAATCATAGAATGGTTTGTGTTGGAAGAGGTCTTATAGATCATCTATTTTGTACCCTCCTGTCACTGGCAGAGACATCTCCCACTAGACCAGGTTGTTCAAAGCTCCATCCAACTTGTCCTTGAACACTGCCAGAAATGGGGTGTCCACAACCTCTCTGGAAAACCTGCTCCAGTGCCTCACCACCCTCACAATAAAGAATTTCTTCTCTGTACCTAATCTAAAAAATTCCCCTCTTTCACTTTGAATCCATTATTCCTTGTCCTGTCACTACAGTTTGAATTACTAAAAACCAAAGTATTTCATGAAAATAATTATATTGAATAGACATTGCAAAATATTAAATGGAAAACAAACATTGTGTCTCTATTTGCAGGATGAAATTAAGTATTTCTCCACAGTGTAATTTTTTAACAAGACCAGCGCAAAAACAGTTTGACTGGAGGCTATATTTTGGGGTTTTGGGGACTCAGGGTCTAGAACTTGGAATATATTACCTCAGAAAACATTACGTAGGCAACATAAACAAAGATTAAATATTAATTGAACACATTTCTGATCTGGTAGTGAGTGGCGGGTGGTGCTTTTCCTTAAGACTACTGAGGAAACTGGGAGCTACAAATTAATAATCCCAAATAATGGAGTACAAATCTTACTGGGCATATAAAGAGATGGGCCCAGTTACTGGAATTTTTAAAACATAATTTTCTATATGAAACAAAGAGATTCTGAGAAAGGAGAGAGGGACGTGGTGAGAAGTATAACAAGTTACTCATCTGTGGCACCTGCACATCTTGCTAATTCATATGTGGTGGTTTGCATGTTTGGGATTGTTCAGAATGGTTAATTTACCACTATGAATTCCCATCTTTTCAGTCGGCTGTACAGGGGCCTCTCAAAATTCAAACCCAGTGATGACCTTTTGCCAAACAAACACAACGATTTTAAAGGCTCACTCTGCTTATTTTAAGTGCTATAAAACATGCTTTACAGAATATAAAGTGCCTTTAGTAACTGAAATTAAAGGCTTCTTTAGATTTTGACCCATTCCTTCTGGTGCACTTGTCTCCACAGATACATTTCCACTTTCCTCTACAAGAAATACAGCCTAATTTCTTTCACATACTCCAGGCAATAAAGGAATAAACCAAAATAAAGCCTGATACTGCAATGCAATGAGAACCTTCCAGGAGTGGATGTGGCATCCACCTCCTTTGTTTCACACAGCTGTGTACTTCATATATTGGCAAGATGGATGGAGGCAGTGTCACTGGAGGCAATTCACACCTTTTGTCAGAGAAGGCGAAAAGAGACCATTTACATCATTTTCACAAGGATGGTTTGGAAAATGCTTTCCCATAAGCTGGAAGGACCTTCAAAGCCTTGCTTTCAAGCACTGATGTTCCTTACTGTGAAGGATATCTTGCAATTCACTAATAGCAATATTCTTAGTTGGTCATTTCCAGATGCTTGACTGTGGTGGAATTCTCAGGGCAGATGTGCATTTGAGATTAATTTATTCCTTTTTGTTGCCTTAGAGGACACAGTGATAACATATTACCTCACTACAATAAAATAGCACAGATATGGGAAAGTCATCTAGTCCCTCTCGCTGACAGTGCAGGCTTGCCCTCTGCAGCGTGCTCCCTAGTGCTTTGTCCAGTCTATTTTTAAATGGCCTAAGTGATGAGAATTTCTGCAGAGGAGAGTTCACAGGCAAGCCTCTTTTCTCTAACAAAGCTTTGTATAGATAAAGAATAATAGTAGTAGTTCTATTTATTAAGCTTTCTCTCTTTCACCCAGCAAAGTCCTTGGGGTGCTAAGCAGACACCTCAAAACTATTGTTCCAACCTAGCTCAGCAAAGTTTTGAAGAGATCAGTAAACAAAAAAACAACACTAAAGCAAAAGAGCCCTTTCAGACATGCCACTAAAGGGGTCTCATAGTAAGGATTGTTGCAGAAAACCCTCTCAGCAGAACCCCAAACTGTCCAAGCTCTATGGCCAAATTCATGGAGCTTTGTCAGTGCTTAGGAGAAGATTCAATGCTCTTGAGGCTTCTCAGTGTCTCACAAATCTAGACCTGCACTAAAGGAAACTTAAAAAGACCATATTTCCAAGCAAGACTATCGAGGAAAAAGAAAAACAATAAAGACTTGTCATTTTGCTTTCCTCATTTGCATTAAATTCATAAAGTCAGTGTTACAATTTCAATTATATTGAAAATCTTCTTTTTGTATCTGTTTTGTATCTGCTAAATCCTGATGTACTAGTAGCTACAGTCATTTGCTTTGTAATATTAAATGTGAGGAATGGAACCAAAAGCTTCACTACCATCAAATTCAAACAAATGTCTTCAGGAAAAAGCACTGACCAAAAGCTAAGTCAAGTGCCTGTCTTTTCCATCCGTGTTTATCAATGCTAAAACCCTACTTGTTGCTACTTGCACCAGAAGACTATTGGAACTTCTGTAGGGAAAAAAAAAAAAAGGTTATATGTCTTTTTGACAGAACCATTAAGGAAATCTGTAATGTTTCAATCTGTGGTCAGTGCTCTGTTTTGCTTGGCTCACTAGACCCTCAGCCTCAGCTGGCATTTCCTAAATTAACAGCACATTCACTCCCCACATTAAGACAGTCAGACAAATGGTTCAGCCTAAACTAAGCAGTTTGACACTCATGTGCTTCAGCAAAGCTGAACAGCATCTCATGACGCTTACATGATTAGATGATATCATAATCATATGATAAAAAGCCATTAGGCCAGGACCAAAATCTAAAACATAGGTCATTATGTTAGATGTAAAAAAGCATACCCATTTAACAGAAGAAAAAAAAAAAAAAGAAAAAAAAAAAAAAAAAGAAACAAAAAAGAGTTCTGACACCAGGGAACATCTGGCTAATATTTACATCTCCTGTTTAATTTGGATGCTTCAGTTTAGTTTTCAAGATGGCAGTGTATAGAAACAAATTAAGCCAATCACTCTATCCGCAGTTTAGAAAACCAAGATTTGTTTATAGTTTCTCATATTAATACCTCATCCACTTGGCCAAAATGCCTCGTGAAAAATATACCTCAAACACACAATTCCCCTTTAGTAACAAAGACGTAATTCAGCATAATTCTTTGTTGATGGGATGAAAAAGGGAGTCATGTAAACTTGGGGTATTGAGATGAACAGATAAAGTTGAGCCATAGGAAATGAAACAGTCTTCAGTCCTGTAGGGTTAAACTGAAGTCCAACACGAAAGTCAACAGAATTAGCATTTTGGGCTCCATCCTACTTTCCTTTAAATCAATGGGATTTTGTCACTGACACCAGTCAGAGTACCATCGCAGACATGTACAGTGTTTAAAGAACACAATCTGGATACAAGCTTGCTGGATGAGCCCTGTGCCTGGGAATCTGTGATGAGTTTGATAAAATGGTTATTTCCATTTCCAAAAACAGTTAAAAACAAGAAGCAATTCAGCAGTGCATATGTAGAATTTCATAAAATATTATCTCTTAGAGGAAAACTGGCCAAGTGACAATATTCTTATGTCATAGCTAATTAGGTAAGCTTCAGAACATTCAAGTTAATAAAAGGAGATACTGATTTCAAAATACTAGGGAGAATCCAAGGCCCGAAGTCAAAAATTTTTGTTACAAACCTAGGACAGGCTCAGAAATTATTTCATCAGGCTTCCCTAATTTTGGATATACAAGGGATCTACCAGGCCAAAATCTATTCAACATTATTGAGTATTCTTGGAGTTTGGAGGGTATAAATAATAATATTAGCATGAGTGACCTACAGTATCCAAACCCCAAATCTAGATAAACAGTCCCAGTGGTCTGAGCTGTTTCTAGTCTGCTCTTTCTAGAGACAGAAGAAAAGCCTAAGCAATCTTGACGAATTTTTCTCACGTCTGTTTAGACTGCCATGACAAAAACACAGCATAGACACTCAAAAATCAGTGCTAAATTATCCAGCTTTATTCTAGCAAACAATTCACCCACAACTGCAAGGAGCTTAGGCCTGGAAGCAAACCCAGCTGTTACTCAGAGTGCCAGCAACATAACCCTGATGTCAGGTTTGTATTGCCCAGCAAGCCCATGGCCCGAGCTTGCACAACAGAGAGCTGAGGGGACCCCTGTGTGTCTGAGTGTGTCTGTGTGTCTGCTGCTGCCTGACTCACTGGAGGTGGGGGCAGATGCAGGGCAGGGTGGGGCAGAAGCAACATCAGAAAAAGCAATGAGAGCAGCAGACTGGTGCAGCTAAGGCATCAGCACATGGTAGTCAACGTGCTGGAGGAAGCAATGGGTTAGTTGCCCCCAGGGACCACTTGCAAAGGGCATTGTGGTTAAGATGGTATCACATTTTTCTCCCTCCATCTTCTGCTATCCCAGAAGACACTGCTCTTCAAAGCACTTCCCATGTCCTCCTGGCACACCTCTGTGTATCCAGCACACACATTCAATCTGTGCTATAAAAACACTTATTGCAACATAGCCCTCAGCTATTTCCAATACTTTGAACTGAATAACCAAGGCTGACATGGTAATTATGTCTTGGGGTCACAGAGATACCCCACGGCCCAGAGCAAACCCAAGTTTTCTCTCTGAGTTGCAGGGGTGCAAAGTCCAGCTACTCATACTGGTAATTAAGCATGCCTGGGACTGGCCTCTGGCTCTGAGGCCAACTGGCAAGGAAGAGCACCCCCATCCCACTAGAAGAGGGGGGCTGTGCCCAGCTGGCCAACTGGGAATGGCGTCAGGACCATGATGACCTCTGGATCATCTCTGGCAAATGTCTGACAGTTCTGGTGGGCACCACTCAGAGGCAGGGACCAGCCTCATAAGGCAGTAGTGCTGCCAATCCACTATTTTTAATCCAAACATCTCATTTACTAGTAAAGCTATAGTTCACCAGACCCTCCTGCCCTGAGGACAGCTAACCCTGAGCAGGCTGGGGGCCAGAGGACAATCCATGGCCATCTTTTGTTTTTAGAGGGATAAATATAGCCATAAGGGCTATATGCTGTATGGGTATGGGCATGTGCTGCCTTAAGCCCTGCTTTTCCAAGGAAGAAGCGACATGTGCCTCCCAGCAGTACTGACAGGGAACCTATTTCTTCATTCATAAAAAGTGACAGTTCAGATTCATTTGATCAGGGGGTCACCTGTGTGCCACCTCAGTCACTTTGGTGAGCATGCACCGCATTTTGCCCATTGAAAGGTGATGGAATGTCACAGCCAGGTGCAGCAGGAAGTGGGCATAGAAGGTGGTAGGGAGGGAGAACTGCTGTGCCTAGGTTAATGGTGATTCTCTGCAGCTCTGCAGCTAAAAAAAAAATTCATATAACACTGAGTGTGGGCACTAGAAATATTTCTTGCTCAGTGAGCCATAAGACAGAGGTACAAGAGCAGGTAAACATGCTTTCTTACACTCAGTCAGACCTGAAGTTTCTTATGCATTGATTTATACTTTCTACAGAACCAATGCAGGAGAGTAACAGATGAAGAGTGTGCCAGCTTATAGTTGTGAGGAACCATTCCTCGCAACCCAACCCTCAAAAGTAACCCTTTCGTGAGGTAAAAAAATATCTTCCATTTCCTAGAGCAGCTGGTTTAGCAATGCTTTGCCAATTTGCTGTTTGATATTCTCCTTTATTAAGGTATTTAGCATGCCTTTGCAAATTTGAGTGGCCAAAAGTTTGTCTTCCATATAAAAATGTTCCCTTCTTTTCCTTCATTTTTTTCCTCCTCTGATTTGATAGATAAGAGAAATGGAGTGACAGAAATAGGAAGTTCAGTTCTATCCCTTCCAAATTGCTCAGTCTGTGCTTCCAAAAATGCTCAGGGAAAATGAATGGGAACTTGCAGGCAGGATATAATGCTTTCAGAGTGTTGCAGAATCCATGCAGTCATTTAAAAGGCCAGCTTAGAAAACAGTGTGTTGCTTCCTTTGACATCCTCCCAAGAATGTCTGCATCAGCCAGCTTGCTTAAAGTGGCAAAAGTCATTACAGATAAACACAGTGGATTGTTTATTTTGGAAAGGGACTGGGGCATAACTCCTCTGAAGTAAAGCACAGGGCGGTTCTTTCTTTACCTGCTGCGGGATCCAGCAGAGAGGCAAGGTGCTGCATGCTTTGTGCTCAAATGACTAACAAGACCTTTGTCTAGGCTTGAACTCTCATACCTGTTTTCAGTTCCTGACATACCTCGGATCCCCCCTACCGCCCGCTGAGCCCACGTTGGTGCACTCCGATGGTGAGCCTCTGGATGCAGAATGCCGCTGGCATCCACGGGGAAGACAAAGCCCCTCAGAAAGGAAAGCAGCCTCGGGCCACTCTAATTACAAGTCCCTGCACTGCTTGACGGTACTCAGCTGACATGCCTGAACTGTGCAAAGACCTTCAAGTGAACTGTTATACAAAGCTCAATGTATCACATGGTTGCGAAGCAGCTGCTAAGTCTCACTGTAAATGAGGCACAGAGATGATAAGTCACATACTCTCATATACAATGTGCTTAAGGAAACCCCCACCCTACGGATTTTACTGCCTTAGGCTAGGATGAAACTTGGGAGGTGAAGGGGAGGGAGTGGGATGTGGGAAAGAGTTTTATGTGAAGACATCTTAGTCTACGTTAAGGATGTGTTTACTCCTAGTAGCTTTGGCAAGTTAATCATAACATGCATTTAAGTTCTTTCAATAACATCCCCCAAAGTGGATTTTTTCTAAATGTCACTTCCCTGTTTAAACCAGCATACAACTGTATATCCAGATAAATCTTCCACAGCAGACACAGAAAGCAATAGTTGCTAACATTTGGGTTCTCCTTTGCTCACTTTGCCTGGATACATACAAGCCTGAAATGTATGTTCTCAGTTCAGACTGCAGCACTGTAAAGGACATGCATCTGATTGCACAGATATGAAACACAGCAAGAGTGACATGATTAAGAACAAAAATCTGGCAAAACAGAGAAGGCAGATGATATAACCCACAGCAATATATACATTGGCTGTGATCATCTTAAAAACAATGGAATACTGTAGTGAAGGCTAAATGGCTGCAGAGTGGTGCCTTTAACACATCCAGGAAGGGGTTTCCCATAATCCTGGGACTGTAGTCATTTCTGAAATCCCAGATCAATAGAAATGCAGGTTTGGGAGGGACCTGGGTAAACCATCCAGCTTGTTGTGCTGAGATGGGTGCTGCAGTCAGAGTCAGTGTGATGCTGAAATGGGAACTCAAATGCCTCGGAGGTACTATTTCAGGCTCTCTACACTGTCAGTAGGTGGCTCATCTTTGCAAGATTTTCCATCCATCCATAATGAAAAGTAAAAAATATACCTACCTAAGTAAAAAAAAAAAAAACAAACAAAAAAAAAAAAAAAACCAAAAAAAAAAAAAAAACTAAAAACATTCTGTATATCATGAAAGTATTGATGAAAATATTGCAAACCAATAATGCAAAAATAAATTTAATTCTCTTTTGAAGACGTCTGGAAAAAAAATCATTAAGCTTATCTAACTGGCATGTGTATGTTTTTGGACAAGCATACCCATTCTAGCCTTCCACACATTCTTCAACTAATCTTCAAGCAGAAGTTTTGAAGCAAAATTTCCCCCATGTAAAAGATGAGCTCATAAAAGTTATTTTGCAATCAAAAAGTGATAGCCCATTACCAAATATATATGGTTCCCTAAATTGTGTTACAAAACCCCTTGAAGCAATGTAAAAAAATTCATAAAGAGATGATTGTATGAAAGTATAGCAAGGAGCAGGTGATCAGAGGTTACAGGAGCAGACTATGAGAAATAGGCAGCCCTAATTGTGCTTGCAAATCTCACTGCTCTCTATGGATTTATTAGAGAAGAAAGATCCATAAGACTAAAAGCAAATCTGGGGGCATGAGAATGACAGCAGGTGATTCACACTCTAGACATTATGAAGGAAAAGACTTCATCATTAAAACTGAAGCCAGAGCTTTGTCTCCTTTACAGAAGGTCTCAAACCATACTTGGCTTTCTTGGCACTATCTGATTAATCAACCATTTGCTTAGGTGATTTGATCCTGCTCTCATTCAAGGCAGATGTGTCTCCCTTCAACTTCAAAGAGAGCATGATGACACCTTCATGAACTGTGTTTCAATCTGGCTAACAGAGGGCTGCACTTAAAACATTTTCTAATACAGATACTACAGAAAGCAGAATGAGGTCCAAACTATGTTAAAAATTCACTTTCAACAAATAAAAAAAAAAAAAGGTTACAACATCCCAAAGTTGGACAAACAGGTTTAAAACTAGCACAGATGGCCTAATGTGCCTTTTATCCCTTATCACAGACATTTATATTACATGTCAAAATACTGCAGAATACAGTGATAGTCAATGTTGGAACTCTCTGTCTGGGTCATGCAGATTCATCACCAACTGAAACAAAGTGTATTTTCTCCTGGAGTGGGTCACTGTTCTCCTCAATCATCTCATGCTTTTGTTGTGTTTATTTTCAGCACAGAGTTTAATCTTAAAGATGCCATTTAAAAAAGAATTTTTCCTGATACTAGCAACATATGGAAGCAGCTGTTTGCTGTTCTTGTTCATAAAATGAGTTACATCTTCCTTTAAACAAGACAGCTTTTTATTTTGCTGTTAAACCTACATTTGAATCAGAACAAAATGATAATAAACATGTCTAGAAAGGTCTCCAGCTCAAAAAAAGTTACTGTCCATGAACTTTGCCACCCTTTGCTTCTTATTTTCTAGCACAGGACATTTGTCTGATTTGGAGAATAGCTATAACATGCAAAACATGAGCTACATTTTGGCACTCATTTCTTAATTATTGCTATTATTGCCATAAAAAAAATCTTGTGGTTGAAAATATCCTAAAAAAAGTTAGTGGTTAGTGTCTGATATGTTACACATTGCCTTAGTACATAAGAGCAAAAATAAAACAGATAATGGTCTGTACAGGATGTTCAAAACATAGACTATATCTATATCACTAAATAAATCAAGGCCAGGGAGTGAACTTGATCACTGAGCTGCCTGTGCCAACTACCACTTTTCAGTAATAATGTCCAGACATGACTAATGGGACAGCACATATGGTAGGGAGCACTTCCCAGCAAGTAATGTGGGTAAGACTACAACAGTTTAGAGCCTGTGCTGTCCTCTGATACTACCTGCACAGGCTTTGTGCATCCAAAGATTTCTCCATGCCTTTGCACCAAGGTGTGCAAAATAACTCCACAGTTTTCACCCTGTGAAACCTTGGTGCTTTCTGGTAGAAAGAGAGTCCTCACCTTACTGAACATACCTGAAGAAAATCACTTAAAGTAACAGTTAGACCTTAGCTCCACCCAGAAACCATATGCTCAGAGGAGACACAGCACCACATGCTCTGTGACAGGGACAAGAGAACAGTCCCTGTCCATGACAGGTTTATCAGCATAAACACAGCTATAATATCTCAGATTCTTTAAGATCTTTTGGGCATGCCTACTTGGAGAGAAGGGCATTATGTCAAACAGTATGTGAAAGGAAAATGTGATGAATAACCCTGATGCCTAAACATAAATAGTATGTCGTTTAATGAGCTCTAGCAGATCCTGCTGTGGGATGTGGTGCTGTCTCTTTACAAAAGAAAGTAGTCTGCAGTTCATGTGGAGGGAAGGAATAGTCAGCTAAACGGGGAGTGAAGTACACTCTAAGGACCTCTAAAACGAAAAATATGGATAAAGACGTAGAGAAAGGTGGCCCTAAGACAGTGACCAAGAAAAAGACAATGAAAGGAGTTGAAATATGTGAGTCAATGAGGAGTTTCAAGCAGGGTCAAAAAGGTGAGAGCTGAAAGTCCACCTGGGCATGAACTCCAATGAGGCACCTTAGGGATGCGTTCAGGATCATGGGGGGTATGTGCAATGATTTAGGTATCACTGAAAAGCCAAGTCTCCAGCAGTGTTGTGTCTAGCATTTTTGTAATACTTGCTAATAAACTAGGTAAAAGAACACCTTTTGTGGAGCTGATAGGTTAAAAAGTGCAAAGTTTAAGGCTGAATTGAGGATGCAATATTTTTGTGCTCCTTTGCTCTGGATAAACTGTAACTCTGTCCAGCTTCTGATTTCTCATAGACAGGACAAAAGTAGACTATTAGGAGGACATGAAAAGGAGGGAGGCCTTATGCTAGTTCAAGCTTGGAAACCCCTTTTGATTACTGACTCTTTTGTCAGTGATATGCTATATAGGTGCTATATTTCCTGGGGGTTCTATAATGCTTAGGGGAAAGGAAGTGGTCACACAACATTTTAAGTAGGTAAAATGTGAAAGAAGGTAAATAACTGAGGAGTCTATCCAGATCAGATGAAAAGTTAATACAAACATATTTGAAAAGAATTTTTAACAAAAATTTTACCTCATCCTAACTGCAATTTCATTCACAAACAAGTAATTAAACATATAAATGAATTGATACTAAATGATGACAGCCAACTCTTAGCTATAAACAAAACTTTTCTCCTCATACCTCTTATTTGTTTATTGAAATGCTTTCCTAGCCCCTTTAACTTGCCTCTTTCCAATAGATTAATCCATTTAATGCAACAACCTAGAAATGAGAAACATTAATCTGCCAATTCCTTCCCCGCTTTTGACCTGCAGTCCAGCTGGGAAATGCTAGACATGCACTTGGCTGAGCTTCTTACTGCTGTTCATGGTTAGTTTTAGGACAGACGGACTGAAAATTTGCAGTAATGGGACTCGGTTCTGTGACCCAGGAAGTCCCTTTGAGTTCCATCTGTAGGTATTAACCTACAACAAATAAGTATCTCCTTTCCCTTAGCTAACCTGTGTTGAAAATAAATCACAAATAACTGTACTGGATGTCATAAAAACAGCAACAGAAGAGAATTAGACACCTTGTTTTTATGCCTCCTGAACACATGGCAAGAGTTTGGCCATAGGCCTTTGGCACTTGGCTCTGGCAGATCTTCCTCTGGTGGTTTCAGATGCTGTCTTTTCTCACCCGTCCTGTTATTTCTTTGTTGGAACTTAGCACTCTCAAAGAAGATTCAGCAGAAGGGAATGTCTGCCTATCAGTCTCTGCAATACACAGTCTAGGTTTACCTCACCTTCCCTAATATGTTCCTTGCTAATGTGCTGGGAAGGTCAGAGGGTGATAATGATGTTTTCATATTTGCAGTTCTGTAGGGAAAATTCCATAGTTACGAGTATATCAGAAACACAAAAATAAGTTAATGCTGTCTGGGAAATAAACACACCCACTGGGTCACTGATGGCCTTTGTGCTGTAAGAGATAAACTTAAAAATTTAAATGCCTCGTTTGCTTAGCTTTACAAAAACTTCAGATAAAAATGGCAGTAATGGCTTGTTACACACAGAGTTGGTTTTTTGTGTTTTGTTGGATTTTTTTAAGTAACTACTTGAAATTCTTTTGGACAACTGTACCCCTGTTTTTCAGAAACAAAACCAGAAGACAAATTCAGACATGCAAATAAAGTAAATTATCCTAACATAAATTAGGAAACTCATTAGTTCTTGCATTTCTGGAGCTCAGGTAACTTTTGCAGAGCAGATTATTTTTTAGAAATCAGAGAATGTAGGACATAAAAGGAACCCTAGTACTTTACCTAATGGATCCCTGCACTGAAAATACCTGCATTTTTTCTGACCCTTACTTATTTTATTAATGTATTCATTAAAAAATCTTGAAAGTTCCTTGGTACCTTGTTCAAATACATATCTTAATCACTGTGGTAAAAGGATTTTTTGTGGGATTTTTTCAATATCTAACCTAAACCTCCTTCATTTCAAATTAAAACAATAATTTTTTTCTGTCAGTGGACTTGGAGTATAATTGATCACTGTCTACTTTACAACAACCTTCTACATACTTGAAGACTGTTATCATGTCCCTCTCAGGCTCTTCTGTTGTAGACTAAACAAATCCAATTCCTTCAATCTTTCCTCACAGGTCATGTTTTCTAAGCCGCTTATCATTCCTGTTTCTCTCCTCTGGACACTCGCCAATTTGTCTGCAACTCCCTGAAAGAGTGGTACCCAAAGTTGGGTCGAGTTCCTAGCTCAGAACCCAAAGCACCAAGTAGGATGGAGCCCCTACCTCTGCCTGACACACAGCCTTTCTTTTAATTCACCACAGAATGAAGTGGCTGTTCAAGAAAAGATGTGCTCTTGAGTCATCTTTGCTCTGCAGTCCATAGTCACCCTCACCCCCTTCTCTGCAGCTCTGCTGTGTAGCCAGTTACTCCCTGCTCTGTGTTTGTGTGTGATTGTCCCTCCCTGGAAACAGTGCTCCACACTAATATTCATTGACACTAGTTTCAGATCATTCTTCCAATTTTTCACAATTACTTTCAATATCTGTTATGCCTTAGAAAGCAGCACCTACGATCTCCCTCATTCTCAGGACAGTGAAGATTTTGTTGTGACAGTCTGTACACTCATCCAAAACACTGACCAGAATGGATTTACCCACTACGCATTTTAATAATAACTACTCCCACCTGTTTCCAAACACTGACTTTCAGCCACTTTCTAACACTTTCATTTAGGCCATTTTCCTTTAATTTGCTTGTGAGAAAACTGTATGAGGATGAGTCAAAATGCAAGATTAACATATATATCATATGTACTCCATCCCTATATTTATAGGGAGAGCTACCTTGTCAAAAAAAAAAAAAAATAGAATGCCTTGACATTCTTTTTCCTGATAAATTCTTATTGTTTTTTTTCCTTATCATCCCTAAGTAATTATAAATTGACTACTTTGTAAATTGCTTCAGTATCTTTCCCTGTATTGATATGAGGCCAGCTGGACTTAATTTTTCAAGTCTTCTTTCTCTCTATGTTTAAAAGGCAGACACTATATTTCTTTCTCCTCTGCTTTTTCAGAGCATCATTTGTTTATTAGTATCCCCAAAAGGTACTCAGTAATGTTGCAGTGGCTGCTTTACTTGTTCTGTTACCTGTTCCTTCTTAGTGAGAAAAAAAAAGGAACAGATACTACATGAATTACATGTTTTGAATTATGCTTTCAACCAATAAAATGTAGGCATTTTATCTCTTTTATGAAGAATACTACCAAGTGAAACAATGAAAAAAATGTCTCTTTAAGATATGACAATAGATCTTTCTCAGAACCGTGAGCAAAAATTTCCATAGGCAGCATTTTTCATAAGAAAACTATGATTTATTGATCTAAATAATTCCTAAAATTTTTATCACATTCTCCAGACTAACAATTGGACTATGAGGTCTAAACTTCCAGTCTATAGGTTTCCCTAGATGTGCCTTAATCTGTGGTCTATTAACTATATTAGTATTCTAGTTAATTAAGCAATACAGCTGTTTTAGTTCCTACAATTAAATTTTGTAGCGGACAAAGGGACAGTGGAAAGTTTCTGAACTCTTCTGCATCCTATAGCAAAATCTGGTTCAATTTAATCACATTTATTAATCTTCACTACTTGCACTCTGTAAGCGCCAGAAGCCTTTGTTAAGGACCTCAGGCTTATTATTTTATGTACTTCAAGTTCTTGTTGAATACCTCTTTTCTTTGCCCTCAAGTATCAGTGTAGCCTCTGAGTGAACCTAGTCTTGTTTTAATTTTGCCATTTTCTCCCTCAGTTACATTGGTAAAATGTCAAATTCTGTTTTTTCTGGCAAACACAAACCCTCTGAAAAGGCAGAGAAGACGAATACTTCTGCCAGTCTCTTAAACTCTGCAAAAAGATAATTGGAAGGTGAATGAGACAATAAAAAATATTCATGCATTTATTCTCCAGATGCAAAAGTTTAAATTCAACTAAAAGGAGGTGCCTTAGCTCTGAGACCTGTCCCCTTGCCCTGTGAGCATGCAAAACTCTGGTCAAAGCCATTCAGTTGGGCAGGGACATAAGAGACTGAGCAACATGTGTCGTTACCAGTGATGCTACATATTGCCCTTCACAGTGGTCTATTTGCTTCCAATTGCATTGGGGAGAGAGAGAGATCCCTAGTAGGATGCTTCCATGAAAAATGTTAATATAAAGAAATGTGGACAAAATCTTACCAGTATGATCACCTAGAGGACAAGGAACTTTTCAGTCGAAAATTACTTCTACCTACCTCTTGAAGAACCACACTTTTAAAGTTCTTCTATAACATACCTCAGAAATTATCTCCACAATAGAAAAGCTGCATTCAAAAAGTTTCAGAGCTGTTATAGAGGACAAAAATGTTAAGACAGCTTTATTTCACGACTGTTTCAGCATTTTTTAGCACTTAGATGATGAGCACCATAAATTCTTAAATACCAGTGCTTAATTTTGTAAGAAATTAGGTACCTGTCCAGAAATGAGTTTCATAAACACCTTCAAGGAACTAGGCCTTTATGTCCAAACACAAATAAAATATGCCATCTAAATAGACAATATGCACTAAGTGGAGTTTTTCTCTGTTTAGGTGGGACACCATTACTGGCTTTCTTCTTTCCAGCTGAAAGCTTTCAGGAAAGCTTTGGATCTAAGCATGAATCTTCTTCATCAAAGTAAACAGAAGATGTGACTATAGTCATGGGCTTGGTACCACTTGATTATGTTTCCATTCTTAAAAGTCACAAAACTCAGGCATCAAGACAGCTTCCAAACTCTTGAGCTGAAACCCAAATGGGACATTTAAAGATAGGTCAGTTACCATTATATTTGACTAAATTTAAAAGCTTCTGTGACAGCTGTTTAGTGTCAATGCTTTTTCTTTAAAAGTAATGGTGAGTGACTATAGTATCTCTCTTAACAATGTTAAATCATTGAATATATATTCAACTTCCAAAGTTTCTGTCCTCCAGAAATGTCTACAGCCTAAGAGTTTAACCTAAACTCATCTCCTGTTAAAACATGCAAATCTAGACAAAAAAAGATCACATAACCTCTTCACTGTTGGTAGAGCTAATTTGTCCTCTGTTTTTGCTGTAAATTCAAAGGTACTAGAAATCCCAATCTACCTTTCTGTGTTACCAACCTAATATTTGATTTGGCAATATTTAAGGCTCATTCACCCAATGATCTTACCAGTTCTGTGTTCTATAGCAGAGCATGAATTACAGAACAATAATTCACACTTAGAAAACCCACTCGTCCTTGAACTTTTGGCATGGTGCCTCAAAGTTTGCTACCTTTCAAGTATGGAACAGTGACTTGCATGTTGCTGTGTCTTGCTATTTATTGTGAGGTTTTTTTACTACAACTGGAACTGCAATTGTTCCAAGCTGAAGAATTTCAATTACCTGAATTGGCATATTTACTGTAAAGCCTAATTCACTTAGGAAAATCCTAATTTGTACTTAATAGCTCCCTTCTTCATACACATACAGGACATAGATTCAGGCTACAATCTAGAAATAAAAACTTGTCAGTCAGTCTTTATGAGTCATAACCTAACCTTTCACATAGGCTTTAAAATATCTGTTGCAGCTTCTGAGAGGAAAATAATGAAGGGTGAATTTTAGGAAATTTTACTGGGAGAAAACTCTAAATAGATTTTTACTCTTATCTAGAAAAAAAGAACATAAA